>NW_027040773.1:2647500-5047500 GCF_037179485.1 Ochlerotatus camptorhynchus
ACTTTACAGCACGGAATATCGTAAAAGAAGATTGCGGGGCGAAGTCGAGGGCACGAAAAAAAAACTCACATGATTACCAACTTCCTTAAGAGAAAAAAGTAGAAGGGTCTGTGCCTAGGGGCACAAACGGAAGCTTGACGTAGAACCGCTAGTGGACGGAATAAATGTGAAGAGCATTAAGTTCTTTTAATTGATCAAATCAGGCATTACATTTGATAACGGCACAAAAGCATTTGTTAACAAACATTCTAAGGCCCATTACACGCGAACTAAAGTACGCCCACGCAAACCAATACCACTTACGGAAAGGTGATAGTTGCCCCTATGTTGTTGGTTTGCGTGGGCGTGCTTTGGTTCGCGTGTAAAGGGCCTAAGAAGGTTTGTTTACAAATGCTTTTGTGCCGTTATCAAATGTTATGCCTGAAATATCTATTATCTCAACTCTTTCCGGTTTTGAATTGTAGGCGATCCAAATTTGTAGTAATCTTTTTCAAAAAGAAAGTTTATTACGAGAATCAATCAGGGTGGCCAGTGAATTTTCAATTTAAAAATCCCGCTTTTTTTCCCGGTTTTCCCGGTTCAAATCTTAAAAATTCCCGGTTGTTAACATGCAACAAAAAAAAACAAACTTACTGATAGGATAAAAAAAATGTGATTTAAGAAGATTCCCAGGATTCTGGAGCTTTGAAATTTGTGTAGAGTCTGAAACTAGAACTTTTCTTCAAAATTTGTGATTAATAACATGCTTCGTGATGCAAGATTTGGAGAAACAATAATTAAAATGTGAAATTTTGAATTTTTTTTCAAGATCACAGATTTATAAAAAAAAAAAAAACATCATACTTATGAGTCGTGGAGTCATAATTGTCACGCTCTGAGACTTGGAAGCATTTTAAGGGTAATAACAAATTACATAGCAATCTGTAGAATCTGGCGGACAAACCCTGGAATTTTTAGTAACATTTAAAATAATTCAAAGTGTTGATTGCAAACAAATATTGAGAAGGATTCCCACACAGTTTTCGAAGGAGAAGAGTAGATTTCCAGAATTATTCTTACATGAAATCCATAGAAATTGTTAGATGAATTTGGAAGGATTTCTTTGGAGAAGAATGCATGTTCTAAATTAAACTGTTAGGTAATTTTAGTAGATTTGAAAAAGAATTGTAAAAATAAAAATAAAACATTGCAGAAAATTCCTACGTGGTTCTGATGAGATTTGTATGGGCATCGTGAGGAACATGACAGATGAATTTTAAGAAGAATTCCAAGAGAATTATGATCGGAATTCAACAAGACACAGAGTTCTTAAAATGTTCTGGCAATAATTTCAACCCTAGTGCGAATGATTCATCACATAACCCAAACAAAATTGATTCCAAAAAAAATTGCTGATAATTAGAAAGAAATTCTTTAAAATACTCCAAGGGGTTTATAAATTAATTTTTGAAAGATTTCTTTTGTTTTGAATAGAGTTAAAATAAATGTTTGAAAAGATTTTTAAAGGAATCAAAGTCTCCGGATAGGCGGGAACGGGAATTATATGAAGGATTCCAATAAATTCTTAGAAGGGGTTGGAAGAAATTCCTAAAAGAATTCAACAGTAATTATTACGCGGAGTGTTTTTTGGTTTATTTCAGAACAATTACAAGATAATTCAGAGCAGAATTCCAAGTTAATTCTGGAATTCATCATGAGAGTTTTGAACAACGAAAAATAAAAACCCCGGAAAAGAATGATTCAGTTTCGGTTTTTACAAATATTTGTTTCCAAACTCCAGCATCTTCAATATTTTCTTTAGAGGACCATGCACTTTACATCTGAAATTGAAACGACAAAAATCAATTTGCAATATTGCTGAGTGATTAAATTCTAAAAACAATAAGACGGTATACTGAAGAAAATTATGCAACAAATAGGGCAAGACATTCATTTGCTAAAGGATCACTCTGTTTTAATGGTTTATTCTGAAATTCTGATGTAAAAATATGTTCCTATGATATGGTTAATTTATTTTCCCGGTTCTCTTGCAGAATTCACGGGTTTTTCCCGGTTTTCCCGGTTACTTTCCAAATTCCCGGATATTTCCCGGTATTCCCGGATTTCCCGGTTTGCTGGCCACCCTGAATCAATCAAAATCACTTGCACCCCTGCTTCCAAGTTTGTGTGGTCGTTGGGGGCTTGTGGTTCTGAATATGGACAAACAAGCATAGATAAATTCTATTCCAACTCTTTACTGATGTAAGCTTGATGGCCCTGAAAAGGGTCGTTTTATTGAAGAGGACATCCATGGCCACTTACGCTTGGCGTGTTTAGTGTAGGTGACAGCATCACGGACCCCACTTTCCACGAACACCTTCAGCACACCTCGTAGATCAGACCGGAGATACGTCAGACACTGCGACGGCGAGCCAGACGACGGATGGTGGTTATCTCGAAGAATTTGTGATGACGATTGGCACCTCCTTTGCCACGACCTACTGCTACTATTGCTCACCACGCCGTCCGAAGCGAAAATGAGCTGATGCCAGACAGCAGCGCTGCTTTATATCTTTTTAGGTAAAAGCAGAATGATGTGCAACCAAGTGGTATAAAAGCTACAAAGACTCCTCCCATTATGAGTAGTTTGCTATCAAGTAGCGACACTGGCTATTTTCTTTTTGCGTACACGGCAAATGAGAACGCCCCAAATTTGAGTTTAGTTCACTCATAATCGCCAAAAGTGTAGGAACTCAGCGATGAGTAAATTTGTCTCATGTTTTCCTGTGGAAAACCTAAAAAATCTGCCAGCAAATGAGGAAATTGACGAAAATTTTATTCAGTCTCGGAGTAGTACCAATAGACTGAGTGAATCCAATCTTTACTTTTCTCAAATTCGGGAATTTTTCCTTGGAAAATCCTGGAAAAACCTGGGAAAACATGAGGCAAATTTACTCATCGCTGAGTTCCTGCACTTTATTTCTTATTTCTGAGATAACTAAACTCAAATTTGGGTTGTTCTCATTCGCCGTCATAGATATCGGCGCCGGTGGTTAGCGTAATTACCTCTCACCCCAGCAGGCCTGGGTCCAACCTCAGTCGGCGCCATCGGCATGTTCTAAGGCATAACATCCCTGGGAGCTGCCTCCCTGGCGTCGGTAGCATTGGAGCTCAGTACGGAAAACAAATCTCGCGTCACTTTTCAATAGGTCCTATCTACATTGATCGATTCTCTTCATCGACACTCTCTTTCGTAAATAACTCGGTTTCACAAATCTGGATCAACAATAGAAAAGAACTCATCAGCATTTGTAAACAAACCGTTCCAAAGCCCTTTACTCACAAAGCGAAGGCCACCCACACAAACCAACACCATCATCGGATAGGGGAAACTTCTACCTACAAGATGTTGGTGTTGGTTTGTGTGAGCGGCCTTCGATTTGTGAGGCTTTGGAACGGTTTGTTTACAAATGCTGATGGGCCCTATTCTATTGTTGATCCAGAAATGTTTCCTGCTGTCTTCGTCGAATTAGATGCTTCTTCCATCGAAAATATCCGGCCGTGGCTATTCAAAGTTGATCAAGGTTGATCAAAACAATTTGTATCCCTGCTTCTTGTTTGATCACATGAGCATTTTGTGTGGTCGGTGGTTCTGAATATGGACAAACAGGCAGATGAATTATATTCCTACTCTTTACTGTAATAAGCTTGGTGGCCCTGAAAAGAGCCGTTTTGTTTCCAATGTTGGTGATGATTTAACCTCTGAAACCAAACAGAGTGCGTCTCTGTCACTTCAAAAACGTAGATGACATCCATGGCCGCTTACGCTTGGCGTGTTTAGTGTAGGTGACAGCATCACAGATCTCATTTTTCAGGAACACCTTCAGCACACCTCGTAAATCAAACCGGAGATACGTCAGACACCGCCACGGCGAGCCAGACGACGGATGGTGGCTATCTCGAAGAACTTGTTTCGTCTACTTACTACTCTCTGACGACTGTGCTGGGGAAGCAGCATATGCATGTAGGTAATTGGTGGATTTGTTAGTTAATTCGACGCTTTTGGACAATGCTGAACATTTAACAGTTTTTCAATAGTTTCTTGTTAAAAATCAACATTCGGAAGCATTGTTATCAATGCGTAGCCATATTTCTGATCGATTGGTGATAAAATTATTGAAATTGGACCAGGGGTAGCTGAGTTATTAACGTTCAAAATCTTTCTTAATTTGTTACATGTTCCATTTTTGGTTTTCACAAAGTGTACCCCCATATAGAAATCAAAGACGTAGTCCTACGTCAAAATCCGGTAAACCTGTTCACCGACGAGAGCATGTATACCGTCGATTCGACCGGTATATTAGTTCTCTTCCGGTAAAAGACGAGGCCGACGAGCACAAGAACGTGTATCTGACCAAGCATCCTGCTAGCGTTATGGTGTTTTGATTGGTGGCTTCCGATGCCAAAAAAATGGACCCGGTGTTCATTGTAGAAGGCGACAAAGTGAACACGGAGGTCTACATCGGGATTTTAAGTAAGTATGTTCCGTGGATCAAAGAACAGTACGGTCCGAAGCCAAATGTTGTATTTCAACAAGATGGGGCTCCGTGCCACACCTCGAACCGCACTCAGAAGTGGTTGCAGCTGCAGGAACATCTTCCGTTCTGGGCGAAGGATATGTGGCTGCCATCCAGCCCCGATCTTAATCCGCTGGATTACTCAATATGGCACGTCATGAAGGCGAAGGCCTGTTCTAAACACCACCCGAGTACAGCAAGCCTCAGACAAACATTGACCCGTACCTGGAGAGAAATGGATCCAGGCTACATTATTAGAACCTGCCGTGCATTCCGGAAGCGTGCGGAGGCCGTAATTGCAGCAAGTGGAAACTCGATCGATGATTAACATAGTTTAAGTCTTTGAGAAACATCCCCCCTTTGAATAAATAAAAAAAACTCGAAAACGATTTTTTTTAGAATTTTTTAATTTTGACATTGCTTAATGGTGCAAACATTATCACGCATACGGTATAGTGTTTTTGACTACACTACTTGTTGTGATAACACAATGTAGTCTGCAAAAAAAACGTAGGTGCGTTACGTTTAATTTAAATCCCCAATATGGTAGATTCCACTGCAGCATTCCTTTCCGTGTAGACACTTGATAGCTGTCAAACTTGTAAAGTAGAGTACTCTCACAGTTATAGAATTGCCTATCATTGTTGCATTTAAATAAACGATATTCATAGAAATACAGGGGGCTTTTCAACCCGGAGGGGCGTTTAATACATTCCTACCCTACCTTCCCTGCTCGCCGGCCGCACCAAGCAGCTTGTGGCAACATTCAAGACCCTGTCAATTGACTTTTGTTCGAATTGCGGAGGATGCGAGGTGGTGATGACAAGGACGATGGCCCGGGGGATAATATTTTCTACGACGGATACAGCGTGACAGAGTGACTTTCCGGAGTCTGTGGAATGCGATTGCGAGTCTCTATTTTGTGTTGTTCGAAACATCATCATCCGGAAGTTGTTTATCACCTGATTGGAGGTTGTGTCTGCATGGATTCCGGAAGGAAAATGGCTGTTGATAACTAGCGATTGACAATCGAGCGTGAAATTGGCGTGTGAATGGATTTTCCGATTTTGGAGTGAGCGCACAATGAGACGCGGCTGGGACATTGAGGAACTATAGGGATGTACACTTCAGTTGCCTCAGAACCAAGTTAAAATATTTATAATCTCCATTCACTGCAAGGACCCGGCTGGGATTTGACATCGATTGCGATCATATGAACCAAAATGCACATCATTTGCAAAATATAATACAATTTGTAGCCTTCTCTGAACCCTGTCACCCAACGAAACCTCACAACCATGCTTGACTCATTCCAACCAACAGCAAATGAGCAAAGACAACGACGTTCTCCGCACTGGGTCCTGTTCGAATAACAGTGAAACGACGCGACACTCGGGACGGAATAAAATGGTTGTAATAAATCCTCCCACTCGGCAGTAATAACTGTCACGATCTAAACACTTTCACCCGCCTCCGAGGCAAGCACCCGGGGATGATTTGAGATCCAAATACTTCTTTAGCGAAGGCAAACAAACTCCCTCTGCCAAACAACCCACCTACCCAGACCAGAACAGACCACCCAAAGTAAAGTGATTCAATTTTTCTCCGCTGCCAAGAGCGATGCGAGATGGCTTATGGAGAAATCTTTTCCCATAATTCTCAACTTTTTTTTTGCTGTCTCGAGCACACGGAGAAAGTTCCTCATTTACTTCTCAGTTCCTGAATGGAAACTGGGCGGAAAATTTGTTGACTCCGACGACATTCCTCCGGGTCGGGTGAAAGAATGCTGACTTTTTCTGGCCTTTATGACTAAGCGTGGTTACTTTCAGTCAACGAGCTCCAACTACGCAACTTCGGGCGCAACAGTCCATCCGAAATGCTAGCTGTAGGGACCTGAAGAGCCGTAAACTATCTCGTAAGAATGTTCATTTTGCTAACCGTACGAGCAAACAGCAGTCGAGGAAATGAGGTAACATGTTTCCGCAGTTTTCTTCCGGACTGCAGTGGCATGTAGAAGGTGCTCGTTTTGGCTAGGAAAAATGTTCACCTGCTTACAGGCTTATCTTTTCCGTCGTTTCGGGGTACGTTTATGAAGTATCTAATATACTTTCGTAGGAAGAATTATGAAAGATAGTTAGCAGGATTATGAGAGGACCAGGTGAGCTCCGTTTGGCAACAGAGTTGGTAATGTGACTGCTATGAATCAATAAGCAGGTAGGAACTTATCAGTTAGTAAATAATTGCTTGAACTGGTTGGCTCTGTGATCTGTTTGTAAGATGCTGGATTAAATAAATGTATTATGTTAATAGCCATATTGTCCTGCTAACGGGTCCGACTTGGTTGTTTGCTTCCACAATTGACGGTTGAAAGTACCACTCTGATGGATGATTTGAATTTCTCTAGCCTTTGTTGTTGTTTCATTGTACTATTTCTGAACGCCTTACAAAATTTCTTGGGAAACCCAACAATTTCGCAAGCTTTGGTACATGCCATGTTTGATTTTCCAGATAACTGTGCGCTATTATGTTTGCTTTTTATTATTCTTGCATCTATTTTTTTTTTCTAAAAGACGTATGAAATGGGTAGTGAAAAAGTAGAAGGGTCTGTGCCTAGGGGCACGAACGGAAGCTTGACGTAGGACCGCTAGTGGACGGAATAAATGTGAAGAGCATTAAGTTCTTTTAATTGATTAAATATCTCAACTCTTTCCGTTTTTGAATTGTAGGCGTACCAAATTTGTAGTAATCTTTTTCAAAGAGAAAGTTGATTACGAGAATCAATCAAAATCACTTGCACCCCTGCTTCCAAGTTTGTGAGGTCATTGGGGGCTTGTGGTTCTGAATATGGACAAACAAGCCCAGATAAATTCTATTCCAACTCTTTACTGATGTAAGCTTGATGGCCCGAAAAGGGCCGTTTTATTGAAGAGGACATCCATGGCCGCTTACGCTTGGCGTGTTTAGTGTAGGTGACAGCAAAACGGATATTATTTTTCAGGAACACCTTCAGCACACCTCGTAAATCAAACCGGAGCTACGTCAGACATCGCCACGGCGAGCCAGACGACGGATGGTGGTTATCTTGAAGAATTTGCGTTTGGTTCTGAATATGGCGATGAGTGTGCAAAATATTACGCAATTCCATCCTCCCTATTTGCACGCACCCGAGGATCGGAGGCGAATGCCACTTCGACCTGTTTCGTCTACTTACTACTCTCTGACTGTGCTGGGGAAACAGCATATGCATGTAGGTAATTGGTGGATTTGTTACTTAATTCGACGCTTTTGGACAATGCTGGCCATTTACCAATTTTTCAATAGTTTCTTGTCGAAAATCAACATTCGATGCGTAGTCATATTTCTGATCGATTGGTGATAAATTTATTGAAATTGGACCAGGGGCAGCTGAGTTATTAACGTTCAAAATCTTTCTTAATTTGTTACATATTCCATTTTCGGTTTTCACAAAGTGTAACCCCATATAGAAATCAAAGACGTAGTCCTACGTCAAAAATACTCTTATGGTTATTGATATTGTGAACACATGGACTTCATAAGTTTTAAATCTCGTACAGGAAAACCATGTGATCAGTAGTCGTATGGTTTAATGAGATCTATGTTTTGAACAGTTTTAAGAGTCAACAGTTTCTTAAAGATGAATGAGTAAACGATTGGCAGATGCCTTTTCATGTGCGATTTGTTTTACCACTTCGTATTTTCTATAGTTGACATCACAAAGTCAAATGTTTTGCAAATTTTGACCAAATATATTTGACCAAATATTGCAATGGTCAAAATATATGTTTTGCCAAACATGCTTGCTGAAAACAGCCAAATAATTTATTTGATACTCTTGAAATTTTTGAGTAGCAAACAACATCAAATAATCGGCGCTTGCTGTGATCGTCCTTGACCACTAGAATATATGATTTATGTGATGTGACTGACCAGTGAATCCAAACACATAAAGCAACCAACGAAACAGACAAAACGCTTGCTATGACTACCACGACAAACTCTCTCTGCAACACAGCTCGATCGGAGTGGTAGAAAGATAATGATATATTGCTTGCCTGCTTTGTTGTAATATACATGATATAGGACATAGCTTGATCGGAATCGAGGAAAGACATAACATAAAATAATCCCATTAACATACATGTACTAGTAAAAAGTAACCTCCTTGGGAATGTTTTTTTTTTTTTTTTTATTCAATATAGTCCCCTTTTAGCTCGATACACTTATTCCAGTAATTTTCCAACGTCATGATCCCGTCCGAAAAGTAATTTTCCGGAAGGTCTGCAAAATACTCCTCCGCGGGGTTGATGATTTCTTCACGTGAGCTGAATTTTTTATTGATGAGCCATCTTTTGAGGTTTGGGAAGAGATAATAGTCTGAGGGAGCCAAATCGGGCGAATACGGTATACGGAAGCAGTTGGAGCCATAAGTCTTTGATTTTAGCCGTGGCTGCGATGCTCTTGTGCGCCGGCACATTGTCTTGCAAAAACAATTTTTTTTTTTCGTTTCGTGTGAGGCAGTTTTGCAGCGATTTCGGCCTTCAATAGGTCCAATAATGCACAGTAATACTCGCTGTTGATGGTTTTTCCTTTTTTGAGGTAGTCCACGAAGAGTACCTACACCATGACAATCCTAGAAAACCGACGCCATTACCTTTCCGACTCATCGAGGCTCACTCGGCCGCTTCGGAGCACTCGTGCCGGCTTCAGTCCATTACCGGGCACTCATTCTGTTCTCTGGGGATCCAAAAGTCCGCCCGATTCCGCATCAGAAAGTCCAAACACTCTTTTGAAGTGCTATCGCGTTCGTGTTTTTGATCAGGAGTGAGCTTGCGCGGCACGCAGCGGCAGGATAACTTTTTCATATGCAGAATCTCGCCCAAAATATGGCGTGTGTGCTCAGTACTAATCTTCGCGGTATCTGCTAGCTTGCGCACCTTCTCTTTCCGGTCAGCCAAAACCATTTCATATATTTTTTGACATTGTCCTCTGTAACCGCATCGGAGGGCCTGCCGCCTCGGACTTGATCGGTAGTGGAGTTACGGCCCCCACGAAACTCTCGAAACCAATATTTGACGGTGTAATCTGACGAAGCATTAGCCCCATAATATGTATCCAACTATTCTTTTATTTCCTTCACCACTTTACCTCTCAAAAAATAATGTTTTATGAGAGAACGAAAATCGTTTTTATCCATACTCAACATGATGCCAAACACGTCAACAACAATCAGCTATCAAAACAAAACTAAAGACAGTATCGCACTGAAATTTGGCATGTCTGCCTAAATATGAACGGACGACCAGGCACCACAACCTTTTTTTTTGCAGTAGCAGCGCATTCTGGCGGTCAATGAGGTTACTTTTCACCCCACCTAGTAGCACCGACAATAACAGCACTGCTGAAGGCGCTGTTGGGTTCATGGAGCGGAATCGACGGAACGATTGGTTTGACGAAGAGTGTCAGACGGTTTTAGACGAGAAGAGCGCAGCGTGGGCGGTGATGCTGCAGCAATGAACCCGTCATAATTTGGAGCGATATAAACAGAAGCGAAGGCAGCAAACCCATCTTTTCGGGAAGAGCTGGAGTGCGAAGAAATGGAGCAGCTGTATCGTTCTCAAGAAACACGCAAGTTCTACAAGAAACTCAACGCATGCCGCCAAGGCTTTGTACCACGAGCCGAAATGTGTCGGTATAAGGAAGGGGGTATCTTAACGGACGAACGTCAGGTGATTGAAAGGTGGAAGCAGCACTACGATGAACATCTGAACGGCGCAGAGGCGGAGGACCAAGGCAGCAGGAGGAATGGCTTCGTCGTCGTCGGTACAGTGGATGAGGGGGACATGCCAGCTCCCACGATAGGTGAAGTTAAGGATGCTATCCGATAGCTTAAGAACGTCAAAGCAGCTGGGAAAGATGGTATCGGAGCGGAACTTATCAAAATGGGCTCGGATAAGTTGGCCACTTGTCTGCACCGACTGATAGTTTGGATTTGGGATACAGAACAGCTATCGGAGGAGTGGAAAGAGGGAGTAATATGCCCAGTATATAAAAAAGGCGACAAACGAGAATGTGAGAACTATCAAGCGATCACTATTCTTAATGCGGCCTACAAAGTGCTTTCCCAGATCATCTTTCACCGTTTATCGCCGCTAGCAAGCAGATTTGTGGGAAGTTATCAAGCCGGTTTTGTGGACGGGCGATCGACAACGGATCAAATCTTTACGTTGCGGCAGATCCTCCAAAAGTGTCGTGAATATCAAGTCCCTACTCACCACCTATGCATCGATTTCAAGGCCGCTTATGATACTATTGACCGTGAAGAGCTATGGAAGATTATGAACGAGAACGGTTTTCCCGAGAAGCTGACGAGACTGATCAGGCCTACGATGGATGGTGTACAGTGCTGCGCGAAGATATCGGACTCGTTTGAAACTCGCAAAGGACTTCAACAAGGCGATGGTCTTTCCTGCCTCCTGATCAACATTGCGCTAGAAGGTGTAATGAAACGTGCGGGCTTTAACCTGCGGGACACGATCTTCAATAAGTCCAGCCAGTTCATCTGCTTCGCTGATGACGTGGACATTGTCGGAAGAACGTTTCAGGCCGTGACGGAGCAGTACACCAGGCTGAAACGTGAAGCAGAGAAGGTTGGATTAAAGGTGAATACGTCGAAGACAAGGTATCTGTTAGCTGGAGGAACCGAGCGGGATAGGGCTCGCCTTTGCAGAAGCGTGACAATCGACGGAGATGAGTTCGAGGTGGTGGATGAATTAACCACTTTATTCGAGCACTTAAAATGACGTTTACTACCACTCGAACTTTGAAATAAAACATTATTTTGAGATTTTTTCTTCTAGAACCTCGAGAAAAGTAGCCAAAATTTGTGCGTTTCATAAAAAAATATAAATTATTTGGTCCAGTTTTGTAAAATCGCTGGTAGAAAGTCACGCCAAAACTGCTTGACAAAGTGGTCAATTTGTGGTTGGTGTGCAAGGTGGTTAGACCAAGTGGAGCAAGATCTTGGAAGTGTGGGACGGTCAAGAAATTGGAGACAAGCAGCCACGGACCGAGTGAATTGGCGTAACATTGTGATGCAGGTGCAATCCTGAGGGATGTCGGACCAGGATAAGTAAGTAAGTAAGTAAGTAGCACCGACAAACCGACATGAATGATCATACAAATTACAAAGAACTTTATAATCAAAGCACAAATCTGACATCTTCCGCCGTGTTCGCGAAAAATATGTATCCTAGCCCCGAACACGCTTACAAAATTTATGAGTTCGTTCTTGTTTAATATATTGCGGACAAACTATTTTTGTCTAGATAAAATATTTCTATGGTTTTGACAGATGGGATAGCTGCACATTTGAATCGGCCGTTATGGATTCTCGATCAAGAGTTAAGTTTAAGTTTCATGTCGGTTTGTCGGTGCTAGTAGTACATTCCATATTCACCGTTTTAATTTAACCTTAAACATATGGGCTTTTCCAAGTCGTGAACAGATTATTTTCAAAAATGTATGTGTTTGATATGAACACATCATATGAATCCATTTCTTCTGTAAATATGGTTCAAACTGATTCTGAAGGAGCTGATCCGAGATTCGCAAACGAGATGAGCATTATTTGCCTGTCACATGAAAGTTTTTCTCCAGAAAATTTGTTCTAGGAACGATTCCAGTGGACCCGGGATGACCACATGATCGTTGTATGAGCTCCCAACCTGATTTGGATCATATGATATCCAATCTGGGATAAAGCCTGAGATTATCAAACTCACTCTCTTGACTCAAATTAATTTGAACCACATACAATCAGCAATTATATATGCAATCAATGGCCAAATAAATAAACTCTATGCCACCGCCGACGAGAAAAAAAACAGCTTCTACGCTGCCGCTGCCAATGAAATGACCGGTGTACAGTTTCTTTTCACTTTCGTCACTTTCAAGCAAAATTAAGTCTGCGACAAAGTTGTAAGAAAAATAATAACTAATCAAAAAAAAAATAGTAGTTTTAAACTTGAATGACAAAAAATTATCCACTTTAATATTTATTATTATTTTTGATCATTCAATACAGTGTTGGCAAAATCAGAAATCAATTGATATTTTTCCGCTCTCATGCGCTCGCAATATCACGCGTGATATTGAAACAAAATATCATGCTTGATATTGATTTTACAATCTCTTTTGATATTGCGAGACTATTCACAACGTGCAAAAATAAAGCTGAGAGTTGACTCGACACAAAAATGATTCCGTTGCACATCGTTTTCTTAGAAAGGGAAAGTATAGTTTGCAGCCGTTATGGAAGTTTCGGTTAGACCTGTGCGCCGATCAAAATATTTTCGGCGGTGGTGGCGTGGTGGTGTCACGCCGTTTGCTTTCGGCAGCGGTGGCGTGGCGGCGTGGCTCGGCGTGAGTTTATTTCAACTGATTTAGAAAAAAAAACTTTCCAAACCAATCGCACATGGACAAAAAATGCTACCCATATTTGATTTCAGATTACTGAAAATCGCTAAATCGTAGGTCACTCATAGTTTGAGTAAATTTTCCGACACTTTCCCGGGAAAAACTTCTCGAATATGGGAAAAATTAAGAAAATTGTACACAGGTTAGAAGTGTACTAGAAGACAGATTAAAACCACAATCAGTTTTCCTCATGTTCGAGAAGTTTTCCTCGGAAATGCGTCGGAAAATTTACTCAATCTATGAGTGACCTACGATTTAGCGATTTTCAGTAATCTGAAATCAAATATGGGTAGCATTTTTTGTCCATGTGCGATTTGAGTAACCTGAACTCTCATTCTTCGTTAGTTTGGTGGCCAAAATCGAAAGAAGCTACTGCACAGAGGAAACTAGCAAAACTTCAACGTCTAGCATGCATTGCAATAACGGGTGCGGTGCGTAGCACCCCATCAAAAGCATTAGAAGCAATCCTCAATCTGCTACCCCTGCATGAACATGTACAACTAGCAGCGGAAAGAAAAGGCTCTAAGGCTCAAAAGATCTAAAAAAGTAATGCCAGGTGATCTTGTTGGTCATCTAAGCATCTTACAATACTTCCAAAGAGGACCAGTGATGAGTATGAATGGAGACTGGATGAAACCAGAGGACAACTATGAAATTACCTTCAACGTATGGGAAACGGCACTTTCGGATTGGGAAACTGGTGGTCATAACGTTCGTCAAGGCTCAATCATATTTTTCACAGATGGTTTAAAAATTGGAATACGAACAGATGCAGGAATCTTTGGCCCCGGGTCAAATATTTCAGTTGCGATGGTACATTTTCCAAAAGTTTTTCAAGCGAACCATACTGTGGAATATCATACTGTACGGTAAAAATGGAACTCAAATGCTGGGAAGAGCAAAAAGTGATGGCCAACTGAATGACTGTCACAAACTGCAACCTGTCGAAAATATTTATAACTCCTAATATAACACACACCAAAAAGCTCTTAGAGCTCAATAAAAGAGCTCTTAGTATATACAGGGTGCGTGACGAATTTTTGCAGTAAATTTCAAATAGTAATTTCTCATGCTTGTGCATCATGATTTAGATATATTTGGCAGCACTGGATAGCTTATACTGTTAGGTGTAAGATTTAAACAAACAATGTTGAGTAAACGTAAAGATGTCGAAACAAGAGAACAATCTGTCAGCCGTTGTGGCTTTGTTGCGCGCCGGAGTATGCATGAAAGAAATAATTCGGTCGGTAAATGTGTCTGAAAGAACAGTGTATAATATTAAAAAAGGCTTGGGAAAATGATAAGATGGAGCACCTGCTCATACTGCTAATAAAGCACAGAAATGGCTTACGGAAAATATTTCGTAAATTTGGGAGGAAGAAATTTGGCCCCCAAGCAGTCCCGATATCAATCCGTTGGATTATTTTGTATAGGGCGTCGTCCAACGGGATACCAATAGAACCCCTCACACCACACTTAAGTTGCTAAAAGCTAAAATCAAGGCAGTGATGACATCTATGGATCGAAACATTTTAAAACGTGCATACTGCAGTTTCCGGAAGCGTCTAACTACAGTCGTTGAAAGGGAATGCAATTTTTTTTGAATAAATTTACTTACAACTTCCATATGTTGCGAAAGAAAATAAATCGCACCAAAATTCATTGCTAGAATAACTAACTGGTGTATTTTTCTCAAATATGCCATTTACTGCAAAAACTCGTCACGCACCCTGTACACTGGCCTAGTAGATATCACATGAAGAACATTGGTCAGGTTCAGAGTAATATCTGTCGTTTCTGTAATTTGGAACGTGAAACCTCGGAACACCTGTTCTGCAGTTGTGGTGCATTACAAAAGCGTAGATCCAAATTTCTTGGAAGTATTAGCTTACAACCTAGTGATATTTAGTCTGCAAATCCTGAAAAGGTAGTTGGTTTTATAAACTATATTATACCGGACTGGGAAAAGATGTGTCCATGCAATTAGCTGTCTACTCGTTAAATAGTGGTCGGTTTGCATGATACAAACAGCAAATAGGGGAACCACAAAAGTTCAAATAATGCACGGAGTGGTTTTACTTCACTCCTCAATAAAAAAATAAATAAATAACTGAACTCAAATATGAGTAACTCTAACTCAATTTTGAGTCGTTATAATTGGCCGTACATGCGGAATTTGTTTAGGAAAGTATTCAAGTGCTTGTTGGAGTGCAAAGTGTTACAACCCTTTTATTAAGTATAAGAAAAGTACGTTATGTAGGGGTGGATAGTATTTAAAAGCAATCTGTTGCATTACGTTACATTTAAATGGGCCCTAGGAATTCTTTCATTTCACGTTATGAATATGTTGATAGCGATATGCTTGTACTACTCTGATACATATTTGAATGTACTCGCATTGTAGTCATACAACTTTTGGTTTATGTATTAGAAGCAAAACTTGGACCTGTAAGAGATTTAAAAAAAGCTCAAATATCAACGTGCTGTTAATAATATAGGGTGTTGCAGAATGTCTAAGCACGATTTGAAAAAAAAAAAACAATTTTGTACAGCAAATTTGATTTTTATTTTGTTTTCATGTTCTCTAAAGTATTCTCTTACAGTTAAACGTAGAAAATCTGAGTCGTAAGCCAAGGAGTGGTTTTTTTTTATCTCACGCTACACAGCTAAAAAAGTAGTGTAAATTTCCGTTACTATGATGCACATAAATGGAGCGTCATATATCATACAAGTTTAGATTATAGATCGTGTAAATTTATGAGACATGTCATGCAATATTCCATATTTGTATGCAACTGTCCACGTTTGTTTGCAACATTTCTTGCAAGCTGCTAGTTTACGTGAAAACGAAGTTTACATGTATGAATGTTTGCATGCATGGAGTTTTACATCGCCAGTAAAATTCAGAATTTTTTGGTGTGTACTCATTAGCTGCAGTCCAACAATTTGGATACTTTTTCCAAGTATTTCACAAACTGTGTAACGGAATCCGCTGCCTTTACATGAGTCCGCAGGGCCCAAAAAGTTTCGATTGGCCTTGGGTACAAATTGGACCTTGTTGGCTTTATACCACACGGTTAGAAAAAAGTACCCAACATTAAGTTCTTTTCACTCATCTCGGCACTATGGTGCAGGAACCCAAAAGTAGGTAAAGCGGGTCAAAGTAATTTTCATTTACTTGTGTGCAGTTCGTATGGAATTTTCCACTGGCTCTTTAACCAAAAGTAAGTCAGTTGTACCCAACAGTAGGTAAATATGATTATACTCAACGTTGGGTTCCCACACTTTACTACCCCTGTTGGGTGGTTTTGCTCCTCCGTTTTTGACAACATTAGAAGGAGAAAAGGAGACAAACTAGTAAAAAGTAGGTAAAAGTGAACTGGCCGCTGGGTTTTTTTTTTTTCTTACCGTGCAGGTTATCGTGTCCTTGGAGTAATGAGCCGACGCCAAATCCGGCCAAAAGAGTACTAAAGCGTCGTGTTTGCGGATCATGGGTAACAGACGCTTTTTTAAACACTCACGCACGTAGACATCGGTTGTCATTGTCTCCGTTGTCACAAAGGGTTTGGAAAGCATACCATACTCACAAATGGCATGCCTATAGCATTTTTACCGATTTTTCGGAAAAAATCGACTTATCTGCGTCGTCAACACGAACGGTGTAGTACTGATAACTAGGAAGAGTTTTGGAATTAAATTTAACGTATGATTCAACGTCCATAATCTCGAACACCGATTTTCCGCACAGCAACTTGTCGTATAAACCTTTTTGGCGTTTAATAGTCTAGCTCTATCTAGCATACATGGATGAATGAACGGTTTGTTTTCCCACTAATCTGTTTCCCTCTTGCTCGTACTCGTTCGATTTAAAGGGTGCAGTAGTGTGCACCGATTAAACGTCAAAAAGCTCTATAACTTCCGAGCAGGGTGGCCAGACCAACCGATTTATCAGAAGTCCTATCGATTTTCGGGATGCCTACCAATTCACAGACAAAAGGTTAAAAACTACCGATTTTTCACTTTTCCTAACGAAAATCACAGATTTTTAGTAATATTGAAAAATATTCAATACCTATATGTTGTTTTCCTTGTATTCAGAATTAGCATTAGAATATGAAATATTGATTTCGACACGTTTAAAGCAGAAGAACTGAAGGACAGCACCCCCGTTCACAAAGGTTTCAAGTATCGGGAAAGCCTTCTTCAAACGGCCTACCGATAACTACCGATAAAAGTTTTGAGAAGCTACCGATAATGAAAAAAATAATCTGGCCACCCTGCTTCCGAGCCCTCGGTTTGACGTATGCGGCTTGATTTTCACTTCACTTTGGCTTCTTCTGCTTCTTAAACATCTTTAGACACATTCTTGCCTTGGCCCGCTGGACGTTACTTTTCGAGGATCCCACTTTTCTAGCCACGTCTCGAACCGAAGCCCTTTTCTTGCGAGTGAAAGCTTGCACGATTTTCCGGTTCAGATTTTGGTCAACAGGGTTCGGTTTACCTCCAGATTTCTGCTTGTCCTGGAAAGTTGCTTCATCACCATACTTCCGAATCGCATTTCGAACGGCTCCGATGCTTACACCTTCCAATTTCCCAAATTTCTTCAGAGAAATGTTGGGGATTGGGCTGAAAATCTCATTAATAATGATATTTAAAAGAAAAAGGGTATAGTACACCATTTGTGCAAGATCTGTTTGAGCTTTTCCGGAGAAATGCTTCGCATTGCCACGGAAATGTAAAGAACCGCAACTTGCGATACACGAAACTGTTGGTCGAAATGTAAACAATGATTCAGCGTGATAATCAGCTGTTTAAACGGCATCTGAAACAAGCAGGGTGTTCAAAAGTCGCGCTTACACATTCTGGACATCCTATATTCACTTATTCACCTTTATGTAAATCTGTCCTGAATGATTCATTCCTGTGTGCTAGATCGAGAAAGTGCGAACAAACGTCAAAAAACTAAATGACATTCGCTGCACTACACGCTAATTTCAACGCGTTCAAGATGCATTTTACCTAAAAGGTGCTACGGATTTTTCATCGGCGTGACATAAATTTATTCGGCGGCGTGGAAGATTTTACTTCGGCGGCGCGCCGGTTTAATTTCAGCGGCGGCGGTGGCGTATGAAAATCGTCGGTGGCGGCGGCGTGGCGCGGCGGCGCACAGGTCTAGTTTCGGTTGCTTTCGGGTGTAAAGCAAAAATCATTAAACTCAATCTCACCACAGTTTGTTGAGATTTGCAGCTGGTGAGTTTTGTTAGCCTGATATTCTGAGCAGCGATATCACAGCTTGCAAAATCAACCGCAGTTGTTTGCTTGTTGATTTTTGTCTACGAAAATCAAGCGTGATTTTGGGCGTTTGTGAGATTTGATTTTTTGATATTTTCCCAACACTGATTCAATATGTGAAATTTGACATGGAAACCATTTTTCAAATCTATTTCTGAATAAATAACAAAGAGAAATAAAAGATTAAAAAATCAAAAAATTTACCTAAAGTTATTGATTTATGATTTATGTTAATTGTGTTCGACTTGAAATTTTCACAGACGAAAGCATTTTCAATAAGCATTCTAATGGAAGCTATTGAGCGGCGCCGGTTGTGTAGTGGTAAGCGTGATTGCCTCTCACCACAGCAGGCCTGGATTCAATCGCAGTCGGTGTCGCCGGGATGTTCTGAGGCATAACATCTCTGATCACGCCTTCTTTCCGGGAAGGGAAGTAAAGCCGTTGGTCCCCGATTTATGAGTTGATGGGTTGATAGGTAGGGTCTAGGTGTGGGAGCTGCCTTCCTGGCGTCGGTAGCATTGGTGCTCAGCACGGAAAACAATATCGACGCAAAACAAACCAATGGAAAACAAAATGAAAGCTATTCAAAACAGATTAACGAGGGTAAGTTTTTGTTATTCAAGTTTTAAACACTTTTTTGGAATATTCTACTCAAAATTACTTGAATATTTGTACCGTGTATATTATGTCTAAAAAGCAATTTGCTATACAACTTTTTCTCAGACCTCATTTAGACTGGAAGTAACATTTTCAAGTTATGATGCTTTGTTGAAAAATATTGCATACGCCATTTTGAAGCTTATTGCGAGATTCAATTGTGAACGATTGACCATAACAAACAATAATGCAAAAATTAATGCAAATCTTAGAAGGTTGAGACTGAAATTCTATTGTTTTTGCTATATGGCGTCCGCATTATGTAAATAGGTGCAACAGTGTTAACTCACAAGCTCTTTAGAGATCATTACATTTGTTTACGTTTGTTGAGAATTTATAAATAAAAAATCTCGGACAACCAGTCTTTGGATATGGCGGAACAAAATCCGAATTCAGTCTCCGTCAAGCGAGTTAGTGAAGTGGTTCTACAAGTTAGAATAGAGTTATGAGCTTGAAGTTATGAATTTATGGACATAATGAGATGACCCTTTCCGGGTTCTATTCTTTAGTTAATAAATCCACCATCCTCTACCATTCAGGTCGATACACCGTTTGAAAACATAGTGGAAATTTCTTGAATTCAAAATGAACACTTTGTTAACACTAAATTAAGCTCAAATTTACACGTTATATTTACATAACGGCAATTTCGCATAAATCAAAAATTTTGTATAGCTCAAAACAATACGAGGGAAGATTAAACGCGACGGTTAAAATTCAGAATTTTATTCTGTGCTCTTAATAGGGCAATTTATTTCACCACAGTTCATTACCCGAACACCGCACCGGAAGAAAGATGATCGTCCATTTCCCACTTTTTCTTTTTTCTTATTTCATGGCAAGCAACCCACCCACGCACACACCACCATCAACAACAATAGGTCATCTTTCTGTAGAAAATCCAGTGGGCCTTTGTTAGATTCTCCGTCTTTTGGGAAAGGAAGTTCCAATTGATTCACCCTAAGCAAACCGGACCGGAAATTATTCCTCGATGATGTGGTGATTTATGATTGACCATAAACACTTTTTCGACGGCTAGTTGGTCGGTCATCGGGTAAGGATGAATTCCCCGTGAAGCAACCTCATGACAAAATACAATCAAATGCGTCCACTTTCAACTAAATTGAGTGCCTCTTACGGGGCCTAAGAGTTCACGGTCTCCTTTCGGAGCATGTGAGGAAGAAAATCGCGTTTAATTATGCATCTTCAAACGATTTACAATTAGTGATTTCTCTATGTTCGGCTCAAATTGCTGTTCTGTTCGCTACTGAACTCCGGGGTGATTGTTAATTGAGAACCTTGGTAAGGTTCGTTTTACACATCACACGCACTCGTCGTGACTGAATAGTTGCACAGGAGCTTCCTGAGCACTGTGCCCGCAATTAACATGAGACGCCTCAGGTGGTATTTCGATGATTGCTGGTTAGTGGTTTGATGGATGCAGAGCCGAAGCATCGGATTACCACTAACGAGGTGTTTGAATTGCACTGGCAGGATGAGTACTTGAGCGTGGCCCAGCCGTGTAATGTCGTATTGACTTCTGCTAGATCAACGTATGGCAATCAAGCATACCTACGTGTGCATCTTGAAACCTCACTTGAAATTTGAAACAAAAACTATGGCAATACTTGTTTACAAGTTATAGTATATGTGTCACATGGTCATTATGGTAAATTATCACATTCATCTCAGATCGAAGAGAAAGGTACAAAAGATGGTCATGTAATTTCATTGGGATTGAGTTCAACTGAATAAAATATCAGAACTTGCAATTTCAAAGAGTTAGTTCTTCATTCGAGCTTTCTGTAGAAACATACGCCAAGCCAAATATAGCTGACAGTTTATCTCAAAGCTTGAGTACTCTATTTTTTTTCCTTGATTTGTTTACCATCGATCTTGTTTTCCGTGCTGAGCACCAAGGCTACCGACGCCAGGGAGGCAGCTCCCACACTTGGACCCTACCTATCGACTCATTAAATCATGAATCGGGACCAACGGACTTACTTTCCTTCCGAAGGAAGACGTGATCAGAGATTGTATGCCTCAGACAATCCCGGCGGCGTCGACTGGGATTGAATCCAGACCTGCTGGGGTTTATTTGTATACTTAAAAATTAAACTGACAATTTTTGTCTAAATGAATAAAACTTAAACTAAATAGTTACAGTCAACGGTACGGAAAAGACCAAGTAACCGATGACGAAACACGTCAGCTGATACATTGAAGTCGAACAGAAGTTGTTGAATTGTCGGCTGATTGCTCGAATTGGCTCGTGTTGTGTATAATTTCGGCGCCGTGGTTCCAAAAGCAGAAAGTCGCGTTGACGAAGAGGCCTCTCAGGGGCATACATATTTAGCTGAGCCAGCAGTGTTGGACAGTCAATGTCACCCGTAAACAGCTTTCCAGCGGAAATAGCTTGAACGACCGTCCGGCTCACCTCTAATGGTTCGATTCCCTAGGAGACGGCAACGCTCCTCGTACGGTGGCAAGTTTGTTGGGTCACGTCAGTTGAGGAAACGAAGAGCATATCTTACAAACTTGCGTTGAACGGATTCAATTCAAGCGTAGTATGGCGTACAAAGTAGTGTTTTTGTTGAGTTGTGCTGTGAAAATAAATTCATAATTTCGTGTGAAATAGTGGCGTGTGCCGCGAAAGGATTATTCCAACGCGTGCCCGTGGTGTTTTTCTAACAGGATAAGTAGAGAAAAGGTTGCCTAGCAACTAGTTTTTGATTAATTTTGTATTTTTCCCCCGGCGCGCTATTGCTTTTGTATAGTGAGCTGTGGCGGTAAAATTTTATTTTGTGTTCTCCTCCCCTGTATATGTCTGCTGCTAACAGTGTTAGCGTTTAATTTGGTAAAATGGATGTGTGTAATGTATGCGAGCAGTCTATTGCTATGAGTGGGCTCCCAGTTCCATTTCGATTGTGCGGCACTCA
This sequence comes from Ochlerotatus camptorhynchus, assembly GCF_037179485.1. Lineage (NCBI taxonomy): Eukaryota > Metazoa > Arthropoda > Insecta > Diptera > Culicidae > Ochlerotatus > Ochlerotatus camptorhynchus. The sequence goes on from NW_027040773.1 coordinate 2,669,441, forward strand.
CTAAGACTGCGGCGAGGCTTACAGCATATAATGCAAATGTTCTGTTCAAGTGTGATAGTTGTCTATCAGATCAGAGTTGTGAATGGAGCAGAATGATCTGATCTCGCGCGTCAAAAGGATAGAGGAAGAGATGAAGAAGGCTTTTCAACTCTCGGACTCGATCACTGGCATGCGAGATCACATTACTGCTCAGGTGGACATCGCAGTTAAAAGCTGGATGGCAGACATTAGAATAAATGTAAATGGTCTTGAAAATTTAATTTGTAAGAAATTGGATAATATGAAAAGTTAATTTTTTTTAAATTGATGCGGAAAACCAATTAGCTGTAAAGAATGATCAGTGCAGTTCATCTAGGACGATTCAGTCAGAATCGGACCAAAATACCAGACGCAAAAAACGTTAATTAATAATTAGTAATAGTGATCATGATGATGATGTTGTTTTACAAGAAAATGCGAGTTTTGCGGATGTTGTAAAAAGACATAGTCGTGCTCGTCAAAGTAAAACTAATAGTAACAGTAACAGTAAAAGTAACAAACCAGATAATCGTAAGACTCGTCCGGTCATTGTGATTAAACCGAAAGAGTCCAAACAACCTTGCAAAGAAACTCGTAAGTTTTTGAAAACTCAGTTGGATCCAAAAACACACAAAATCAGTAATTTTAGGAATGGTAAAGATGGCTCCATTATTGTTGAGTGTGCAACAGGAGCAAACGTAAGTGATGTGAAAAATGGTATTGAAAGCAATCTGGGTGAAAAATACAGTGCTGTTGTTCCCACTTCGGTGCCAAGATTGAAAATAGTGGGCATGAGCGATCAGTTTTCCTCCGATGTCTTTATTGACTACTTAAAAAGTCAAAATGAAGACATAGCTATGTAAAAGTAGTGAACATGTTTGAAAATCCACGCTTCACTTATAACAAGTTAAGTGTTGTACTTGAAGTCGATGTCGATACTTATAAATGTTTGTTATGTGGGAAAAAAGTAAATGTAGGGTTTGATCGGTGCTCGATAGTTCCCGCGATTAATGTGTTGAGATGCTTCAAATGTGGAGAATTTGGACACAAGAGCATGGATTGCAAAAATTGTGATAGATGCTCTAGGTGCAGCCAACAACACAAAACGTCGGAGTGTACGTCAACTGTATTGAAATGTATTAATTGTTTGAAAACGAATAAAGAACGAAAAATGAACTTCTTGGACGTCAACCATGCCGCATTTAGCTCGGAATGTTTGCCCTATAAAAGACTTTTTGATCAGAAGAAAAGCAGCTTGCGTTTCAATAAATAGCAGCCAAGTTCCAGGAATGTGAATCAATTCGATTTTTTATACTTGAATATTGCGGGGTTGTCAACAAACTACGTAGCATTACGTCAGATTGTTGAGGAAAAACGTCCTCTTTTAATTTTATTATCTGAAACTCACATTGTAGAAACTGAAGCTTTTGATCAGAATATCCGGGATATATTGTTGCTGCTTGCTTATCACATTCTAGACACACTGGCGGTGTTGCTATTTATGTCAAAGAATCAGTTCAATTCAACCTTCGTACCAACGAAGTTATTGATGGCAACTGGTTCTTGGGCATTACAGTTGTACGTGGCATGAAGATGGGTAATTATGGTGTTTTGTATCATTCTCTCAGTTCTAGTGACCAGCGTTTTGTTGGAGTTTTAGAGAACTGGCTCGAGACATTCCTTGATTCTAGTAAATTAAATATATTGGCTGGTGATTTTAATATTAATTGGCGTGATAACCATAATTCGAATCATTTGAAGCGTTTAGTTGAGTTTTTTTTAATTTAAAGCAAACGGTAAATGAGTATACGCGTATTTCCAGGCACAGTAGAACTTTAATTGACCACGTTTATTCCAATTTTGATTCCATTTGTTCAATTACGGATACTGATTTGAAAATAACCGATCATGAGACTTTAGTGATTAATGTCTTAGACCATGTTAACGATAACGATAATTTTGTGAAATTGAAGTGCTGGAGGAAATATTCGAAGCAAGCAGTTTCAAATCTTGTTGAGAGAAGCCTGGATTTTCCATTCGCGGACGGTAACTTAGATGAATCTACAGCTGTTCTTAACAACGCTTTGAAAACGTGTACCAATCAACTAGTTGAGCAAAATTATGTTTCATTGAAAAACTCGAACAGCTGGTACAATTTGGATCTTTTGCGTCTTAAACGGAAAAGGGACAAATGGTACAAAAAGTTTTGTAGATCTAATAATGACAATCATTGGACTAGGTACACAATCGCGCGTAATAAGTATTCACAATCGATAAAGAAAACTCGTTGTGAATATGTTCAAAGGAAGATTGATCAGCATCAAAACAACAGCAAAGAGTTATGAAAATTTTTGAAATCTTTATTAAAACCTAGTAATTGCAAACCGCGGTCCATAACTTTAAATGGTCAGGAACAGTCAGAACAAGTAATTGCAGCTAAGTTTAATGATTATTTCGTAGACAGTGTTTCATTGATTAATCAATCTATTGAATTGGTCGATGAACCTGACGAAATAAAACAGCCAGTTAATAGTAGTTGCAGATTTGAAGTTTTTCACCCAATTACATTAGATGAACTTAGAGTTATTTGTTTTTCATTAGGAAAATCGGCTGGGGTAGATAATGTTAATGCTAGAGTTATTCAAGATTGCTTTCATGTCATTGGCCACATCTTTCTGGACCTTATTAATAAATCATTGCAGAATGGACATGTGCCACAAATTTGGAAGGATCCTTAGTGGTTCCTATTCAAAAAGTTGCTGGAACGATTAAAGCCGAAGAGTTTCGTCCCATCAACATGTTGCACACATTAGAGAAAATCTTAGAACTTGTTGTTAAAGGCCAGCTGTTAGAGTATTTGAATAGCAACTCTTTGTTGATACCAGAACAATCGGCATATCGGGAAGGTCATTCTTGTGAAACTGCATTGAATTTGGTGTTAGCAAAGTGGAAAGACAACTTGGAGCGTAAAGATACGATTGTTGATGTTTTTTTGGATCTGAAACAATGTCTAGGCCCTTACTGTTAAGTACAATCAAGCGCTTTGGAATTACGAGTACTGCATATAAATGGTTGGAAAGCTATTTGTCTGACAGAACTCAACGGACTGTTTTTAATGATTCTGTTTTCAGTCCCGTGGGGAACAACCTTGGAGTGCCCCAGCGAATTGAATACAAGTAAAACTAAATTTATGGTAATTTCGCGGAATCGATTAAATGAGAACGTCTCTGTTGTAATTGATGATGAGACTATTGATCGCGTTCAGGAGATTAAATATCTTGGCGTGATTATTGATGACAAACTTAAGTTCAACTCTCACATCGACAATGTCATCAAGAAAATTGCCAAGAAGTATGGAATTCTATGTCGATTGAAAAACGATTTAACTATTGCGAGTAAAATACAGCTATGCAAATCAATCATCTCTCCTCATCTAGACTTTTGCCCATCCATTTTATTTCTGCCCAATGCAACACAAATATCGAGATTACAGCGCTTGCAGAATAAAATAATGCGTTTGATTTTGAGATGTAATAGATTCACTTCCTCAACTTTGATGTTAGACGCCTTACAATGGTTGTCGGTGAAGCAAAGAATTGTTTATTTGACTATGGTGTTCATTTTTAAAGTAGTTAACGGAATACATCATTGACATAAAGCATGAGACATAAACAAACATGTCATGTAAGATCAAGTGCTCCGAGACTTAAAAAGTTCGAAAAGTTTGATTGAGCTGAATTTCGCGTCTAATATGACTCAGCTTTTTGTCAAAATTGACGCTCGTATATGTCAGTCTCAGAGCTCCAAAATTTACATCAATTTTTCCAAGTGTGTAAACAAACTTGTCATGTAAAATTAAGGACTCCGAGACAGAAAAGTTAGTTACTCCACCAAAATTACGTTTGGTTGAGCTGAATTTCGCGTCTGTTCTGACTCAATTTTATGTAAATGACGCTCGTGTATGTCAGTGTGTAGCTTACCTACACGGTAAGAAAAAAGTACCCAAAAGAAGGAACACGTGACCCGAGTTTTTTCGCCTCAGAAATATCCCAACACAAGATGAGAAAGCATGCGCAGCACTTATCCACTTGCGCCGTCATACAACATTCCAGTATAACAACATTGTTCGTTTCTAGTAAAAGTAAAGTACTAACGATAGTGTCAAGTAATTGCTGTGTTTGAATTGATCAGCCGAATATTTTTCAAATCTTACATTGCCACACTACTAGTTATAGACATATTACATCGTGTCCAGAGGATCGTTGGCATCTGTCGTATCTATAGTGGGATACCTGTGAAAAGAAGAGAAGAAAATAGAACAAGAGTTAGTTATTACAAGCGGCAATCAACACTGCACACTGTGCCGAAACACAGCATGATACACTGTTCGGCACATTAAGGCACACTTTGTCAAGTAGGACACAGACAATATAATATAAAACGGCATCACTGTTAAGTGTTAAAGTTTTGCCAATCATTGCTAAGGTTCAATACTTTGTTTACTCCAAAATGAAGCTAGTGAGAGAGTGTCATACATAAAACTGGTGATACAAGGATTCAATCAAGAATTTAATAACAACAAACGAGTACCCACCGGGTGTTGAAGATCGTTCGAAAAATTATGTTTGTATTGTCTGAATCATGAATCTCTTCAAACCTAGCAAAACTAAGCCTAAGATTTAACTTTGGAACGATGAGCATCGAGCATCTATAGCTTTTTGAATACTCACATTCAGTAAAAGAAAGTTCACCAAAATTCACTACGAATCACGGTTTTTTTCAATGATAAACTTCGTGCAATATTGCGAACTTTTCCAACGCTGCTAAAATGCTCGCTCACATGCTTTACCTAAAGGTCACCCACTGTATGCCTTATTTCAGAATACACTTCTAATGTTTGAACTTAATATTTTGTACTGTTGTGGGTATTTTATCACGAATTATACAACGAGGATCACGGCAGGATCTTCTGGGAGAGTTGAGGTACTTTAACATTCTTGTTATGCAGAATGATGAATAAAGAAGAAAACAAGCTTATCATATGGGGCAGCCATATTTGAATGCCGGTCTTGCCGAGTATCTTCGGGACGGAAATTTACACATTTTCTCCTGCACTTTTCCGCGGAAGTTCTTCCCAGTAATTTGGTATGGACTTCGATGGGATAACCCCATAAAGTCCTGTGCGATGTGCATAAAATTTTGAAAGATTTATAAGTACTACTATAAGCTATTGAATCGTTAATCGCCCACGTTTGTCATCTGTGAGGAGCTGGAGCTTTTACAATCCACGGTGGAAATTTCTCTAGTTCTATACAGACCTAGTCAAGTAACCAACAAGCTCGCTAATCGCCCTTTTTGAAATACAAGGCTTAAGTACGACTGATAAAAAGTTCGGAAGCCCTATGTTTACCTTATATCGCAAAAAGGCCGATTATCGGGTAGTTAGCGGGCTTGGTGGTTACTTGGGTACAGGCACCGGATAAAGCGCTTCCGCTGAAGTCTGTGGTGGACGAGAATCTTATTTCCGAAGCATGACAGATCTTCAGAGGGAGATGTTTGATAGTTTTCATCGGTGGTGGGAAGGTACCACAACTTAATCAGATCGTAGTTTGGTAGGCTTGAAAGGTAGGCGATACGATAGGCTTGGATTATATCTTTGAGGACATGCATTGTTGAGTCAATCAGATGATTTAAAACTGGTTCGATGGCATTTCTACTAGCGTGGGATTGAACTATCGCCCGTTCGAGCTATGGGTTTACTTTAGTCGGGGAGGGATTTCATTCATCATCGATCGGATTTCTCCTTTGTTTCTGTACACCTGCAAGGCATCAAGAATCCAAAAGACATCGAGCCAGAATATCTCGCAGAATATTGTGAACGGGTTGAATTTGCATGATGGTTTCCAGTTCCTCTTCCACCTCCCGACCCGCTAACGCTCTAATGAGAATGAAGGTGAATGCTTGCCATGATCCACATGAGAAATTGTGATTGTAAACACAATCATAAAAGTCAAAACTTTTGGAGTTGCCAAACTCATGGAATATTGATACCTTGATAAGCATGCTTTGACTGTCCTTGATAGGCACGTTCGTCACAACGCTTGGCACAGCTTTCGGCACAACTCAATCACCTGGTACGAATTTAGGTGTGCAGAGTTGAATACCCCTTGAGTAATTCGCCTTTTCATGCCACTATCTAAAAAGCTTATCCTCGATAGATAAGCATATTTTGTCCACACTCAGGGATGCCATGTATGGCCATGAATAGGCCATGGTGGAGTCCGCACAGTGTAGACAGCGATGCCATGTATCCTGATTGTTGTGCTTGAAAAAGATTGGGACCTCTTTGCTTATTCTGATATTGTAAGGAACTGTGATAAGTTTAAAAGCTAAAAAAAATATAATTCTTGGAATAAAATTGCTACAGTCATGGTATCAACATAAGCCAAGGGTCCCAACTTTTATTGTATTCAAAAATCGGGATACGGTACGGTACGTACGGAAAGGTAAATAAATTTGGAATCCATCAGTAATAATAACATTCCGTTTGGTTCTTAACTGCGCTAGATTAAGAAAGAGAAAGTGAGGGTTGTGCTTAATAGGCCGTAAATGGGGTAGTTAACCCTAGTTGAAAGAAAATCCGTTAAGACCACCTCAAATGGATTAAGCCAATCAACGCACCACAAGATAAAACTTCAAGACAGAAAGATTCCCTTTAACCAGCTCGTGTCCCCGACATATATGCCGACGTAAGGAGAGAGACTGGCATTATCAAAATATGCCATTGCTGCTCCTGCCTCCCTGCCAGTCAGTAGTGTGATTACGATGCGCCAGGCGGATGAACGCGGGGTCAACAAAAAAAAAACCACTTTCCAACCGTCATTCTATGAATGCACAGTGTCTTCATTCGTTGCTCCTATGGTGCGATAGTGGTAGAACTTCAACAGCAGCATTTAAGATGAGCTTTTGATCTATTGCTACGTGCTATGAATGCGAAATTTAGCCTTTTTGTCCAAACATTGCTCCAGACCGCAAACCGGGCTAGGGAATGGTAGGAAACAGATGGTTTGGGTGGGAGGTGGTCGCAATTCTGATGAAGTGGAATTCATAAAACGTAAACATTTCTCACAAAAAAAAAAGCCAGATGGTAAGGGAGCAGGAGAGAGTTTCCGTACTTATTCCGATATGTGGCACAAGATGCCATCACGTGTCGAGACTTCTTGAGATTTGTACAGCCCCCCAGCGCTACTCGTTCTGTCCCACACGGATGAACCGCAAGTCTCGACTAAAAGAAAAATAACCGGTCCTTCAAAAGGGGACCCAAAGGATACATCTTAGGTTTCCTATTCGAGCAAGCATCCGTAAGGCTCACATGTGTAGGTAGTGATTGGGACTTAGAGGCGGGGAGGCAGACTTTCACCGAGAAAAATAGACCCATTTAGGAGGCTCTTCATCGTAGCTAGTAAAGGTGCATCTATAATGCAAGATCAAGGCGGCGGGTTCGAAAACAAACAACTGTGGGAGCTTGAAGGGCACTAAGAGCTGGCGTAAAGTTCCAATTGAGACGTAGTAGTCAAGAAAAAGAAGGGTCGAGAAATGAAAAAGTGAGCGGCGAAACAGTTTATGGTACCGTTTTGCTGCTGGACGTTTTCCCAAGTAGTTTTGAGTTGAGACGTTTGAAAAGCGGTTAACCGAATCGATGCCTACCTGCTCGGATATCAAAATTAAGTTAGCTTAGCAATTATGGGCAAATTTATGTTTCTCGTAAGCTTCTAAGTATATTGCCAGTGAGGACGATTTATTTCGTACGAAAAGCTAGACCCACACCGTTTGAAAGCACAAACAAAATTGAAAACACGAATGTTTTTGTTAGAATAACTGTTTTCAATAAAAAAAAAGTACCCATCTGAAATCATTTTTGATAACACAAGTTTACAGCATATTTGAACTTGGTACGCTGATGGTCATTTCCATTTCCAATGTAGTCAAAAAATCTTAATAGGTTAGTTTTCTAGATACAGCTAAAAAAATAAATTTCACATAAAAATCTCCGACAAATTAAAGGTGAGATAATTAGCTTTCGATCAGCTGAGCTACATTTTTCAGTGAGATTAGTGACATTATTGGTACAACCTTTTTATTGCTTTTAATCTTGCATAACAACTTTGCTTAAATGATTTTTTTTTTCTTGGAAATACGCAAAAAAATATCAACAAATTATTAATTAACAACAATACCACTAATCTCACTGACAAATGTTATCCGGGTGATTGAAAACGAATTTTCTCACTTTTAATTTGGCGATAAGATTTTTAATGTTGCTTTCATATCTTATGTATCCAACCGGAGATATACCTATGTATTTTAATTTAAAAAAAAAACAATTTCTACGAATGACTTTTTTTAGTTGTATTTTGAAAACTATAATACTGAGATTTTTTTGACTAAATTTTTGGATTCAGTACATGATTTTACATAAGAATCATACGTCAAGTTTCTCAGTTCCTTTTTTTTAATATTGTTTGTAAACTAGTATAAATAGTCTATCATTTTACAAAAAAAAAAAAAACATTTCATATTTATAAAAAAAAGCTTGAGAAAAAAATATTTTTAAATTTAAATATTAATTTTTGCAATTAATGAATGATATTTTTAATAATTTTAAATTTTCTTGCTGATTAAGCTCACAAAATTCTCTACAAATCACTCTTGCTCAACATTTTTGTGGGTGTTATCATTTTTAAGTCTTCCTTCCTTCCTTCCCGATTTCCGACTTGTGAGGCTGGAGGGGGAGGAGAAGTGCCATCGCTCTAAGGAGGAACATCAACGGCCGAGCTTCCAGCTGAAAATGATCGAAGCCGTAGGGGTGGAAGTTTCTACTCCTGTCACCATCGTTGTAGCTTACTGCCCCAAACAAGTCAACATCAGGGATGGGTCGACAGCAGACCTGCGAAGATATATTATCAAGCTAACACGATGGAGGGAAAACTTCATCATCTCTGGTGACCTGAACGCCACACATCAAGGTTGGGGCAACAGTCGACGCGATCATGAATGAGTCCGGACACTCCCACCCGGTTGAGCCAGTCTGGTGTTCACGCTACCATCAATATCTTCATCAGCAACATGGGCAATAGGGTGGGACAAAACTCAATTCAATTGATGTGTCATGTTCATGAAAATGTATTCACTGTTACCAACCGAAAGAGACTGATATATTTTCATAAACATTGTTTCGATTTCGAACAAAAAAAGTGCTTTAAAATTATTGAAAGTGACGGCGGTTCTTTTCTACTTAACAGCGCAGCAGCGAGTTCGAGCTCTTGGGGTTGTGAATGATGTCGCGGAAGCTTGTTTCCGACATCAACAACTCGGTAACCAAGAATCCCGAACAACATGAATACCTACACTGTACACAAACATCATCCTCTGATCGAATGAAACCGCAGACCATTCAAAACAAAACACCGAAATCGCTTTTTCGAATGATAGCTGCTACCGGATGACGGTTGATTTGAAATCAGATGATTTTCCTCTCGACTACAGGATGACCATTGTTATGAGAAGAAACCGGGCCTTCAGTTGAAATGCGTAATGCTCTCTGCAGAATGACTGTCATACTAAATGGAAATGCATATGGTATTGGTTCAGCCCCTTAACGAAAATCATTCAAAACGATGATGTAAATAATTCTATCGAGCGTCATTTGCTGATCGGAGCTGACAAACGAGGTGGAAGGATATGCATCGCTATCAGAGCTGTTACGAACAAAGGTAAAGGATGTAAACCAATGTTTGGCTAATTCGTGGTGGAGGAGGTTTTCTCCACCACGAAAATTTTTTGTGTCCATAATGGAATGGCTTATTATGGCTATTCAGTATGGAATTGTAGGTAATAAAATTATAAATCTAATTAAAAGCACTTGCATGTCACACTATTCTTAAATGTTTGTCCTCTGAGTGCCGTATGTTTTATAGCTAATTTTCAAACGAAAATCATCCTGTTTTTGGATGACAGTCATATGGATGTTCATCATCTGACGACGAATTCAACCATAAGAAAATCATCCGAAATTCGAATGTATATTGTTGAAGGGCTCGAGCAATGCAATAATCATTCGAAGTATTGCGGATGTTTTGGTTCAGTGTACAGCAAGTTGTGGAGTACCACCAGAAAAATGAAGCCGATGAAATATTGAAGTCTGAGCAGCAGCACATCGACTGATACGGTTTGAATAAATTGTGCTCCAAAGCAAATACACCCTTGTGAAAAATCACGCTTGTTTCCAAATGATCCCCGTGAAACATAATTGTTGTACTATACTGGAGACCTGTGTAAAATTTCATCAAAATCTAAGATTCTTTGCAGCAGGCGGCAGCTGGCAGTGCTGCTAGAAAAAAGAATAATGCGCAGTTCGTTTGGTTAGCAATCAGTAATGGCTAAATAACTTTTTCCACAAGCGACGGATCGTTTCCCGGTTTCGGAAAAAAAAAGTTTCCTTGTAAAATTTCCTAGGGAGTGCTTGGGTTGATTTATTTTTAGAGGACAATGGGTGACCTCACCAGATTTTTATTTGAAAAAGTAAGTTTCCCCATAGAAAATACTATGTAAAATTAAAACCGCTGGCGCTAAAATATAGTTCCACCGACCGACCTGAAATTTTACACAGTTATTCCAGGACCCAGAAAGCGCCCGGAAATCATACTGGAACGATATATATCCGTGTCCCAGCCTAATGGGCAACAACATCGTTCAACCTATAACCTACCAGGAACATAGCTCGGACCACTATCGATTCGAAGCTTCTCGGCGCAACTACCATCGTGTCAAGTTGGATCACTATCAACACTGCGTAGACACAACCATCGAATATGATGTCCGACATCCGGAGACGTTGACCGGTGTCTATTGAGGAGGCAATATCTCGGGCCAGGGAACAACACGTTCCAGTATCCAGCCAGGCACCAGTGTTCTGGTATGCCCAACTTGAGGACCAATTGTAATCGATTAACATTGATCATTAAGGCCAGGATAGTGGATTTCAGCAATAACGATTTTACCAAGAAGATCCATTCTCTCCCAGATTGTGCAAAGCCCTTCTGGAAACTAACGAAAATCCTTAAAACTAATCCAAGGCCCATTCCACCACTTGTACCGTTGAATTAACCCAATGATTCAGTCACCCATCTGATAACCCCTGAAGAAAAGGCTGATACTATTGGTTGACGCTATGGGAGCCCATAATCGGACACTCACTTTTTCTTCATGTCTTTCTCAGATTTGACCTTCTTGGGATGCTTCCATAGTGTCTGCTTCATAATAGTTATTTTTTGATGGGCCTTAGTTCCGGTACGTTGGGGAGAGGAGGGGGGGGGGGTTCATGTCCTTGGGTATGAGAGTGATCCCCGTTGGCTTCGTACTACTCCAGGACCACATTTGAATAGTGGCACGAAGCTAGATCTGGCCAGAAGATCGTTGGCCCCTCGTGTTCCTTCAACAAAGGAAGCAGACGCTATGGTAGACACTCCTTGAGGTAGACATTCCCGTTTACAGTCCTGGAAGTCACGAACGGCTCACTCCGTTTGCCACACGAGCAGATTGCTTGCCAAATCATGTATTTCTTGGTAAACTTTGAAAGTTTCTTACTTCCTCGTGAAGATCATATTTGTGCTGGGTGGTGAAGAACTGTAGCCCCGGAAGCTGCCAGAAGTCCACCTTAACGTAAGTCTCATCATCCATGATGAGACAATGAGGCTTCGTCAGCATCTGAGTGTACAGTTTCCGGGCCCGTGACTTTCCTACCGTATTTTGCCGTTCGTCACGATTTGGAGCCTTCTACACTTTGTACGCATGCAGTCTCTCCCGGTCCTTGGCTCTCTGAACGAAAAACTTGGACAGATTAAACTTTTTGGCCACATCCTCGACCGAAGCATTGGGATTCCGCTTAAATGCTTTCACGACAAGCTTGTGATCCTGATCACTAATAGAACATCCATCCTGGCTTCAAAGTAATCTCGTTTGTTTTTAGAAAGTCAACGGTGAACCAGAAGAAAATGCGTTGCACAAACTAATTATTAACATATGGACTGAACCCAAGTAGTTTTTCAAGTGTTATCAAGGTTTTAAGCATTCTATAAATAAAAATCATGGGCAACAAGGCTGTGATAAAACCTTTTTTCTATTTGAAACATTGTTTATCTCAAATGTGAAAATAATCTTCATGATTCAATCAAAGTTTATTTTATTACATACTTTAAGTTTACGATTACAGAGTTGAGAGAAAACGCTATACTAATATCAACTAACAATTTTCACATTGTAAACGCTTTCCTCATTTCATTTATACAGCCTCAAGCTGTATTCAAATGCTATACGATATTAGGTAAACTTTACTCAACCTTAATACACTGAAACCTCCGTTTACGAAGTCTTTTTTTACGCAGTATTCAATTTACGTCCCTCTTTTTACGAAGTAAATCCCAAATAACGAGGTTTTTTTTTTACGAAGTAAATCCCAAATAACGAGTTTTCTTTTTACGAAGTAAATTCCAAATAACGAGTTTTTTTGTGATTTTGGGAAACTGGGATAAACTGTGAAATACCTCACAATATGGGTATTGTTGGAATCGGAGTGACGTGTAGGGACCGGAAATCGATGTCTGTCGCCATTTTGAAATCCAAGATGGCGGCTTCCGGTTACAGAAAAACTTGGAAATTCTACCAAATACCCCACAATATGGGTATTTTTGGAATCGGAGTGACGTGTAGGGACCGGAAATCGATGTCTGACGCCATTTTGAAATCCAAGATGGCGGCTTCCGGTTACATAAAATCTTTGAAATTCTGTCATATACCCCACAATATGGGTATTTTTGGAATCGGAGTGACGTGTAGGGACCGGAAATCGATGTCTGACGCCATTTTGAAATCCAAGATGGCGGCTTCCGGTTACATAAAAACTTGGAAATTCTGTCATATACCCCACAATATGGGTACTTTTGGAATCAGGGTGACGTGTAGGGACCGGAAATCAATATCTGACGCCATTTTGAAATCCAATATGGTGGCTCTCGGTAACATAATAACTTGGAAATTCTACCAAATACCTCACAATATGGGTATTTTTGGAATCGGAGTGATGTGTAGGGACCGGAAATCGATGTCTGACACCACATTTTGAAATCCAAGATGGCGGCTTCCGGTAACATAATAACTTCGAAATTATGCCAAATACCCCACAATATAGGTATTTTTGGAATCGGCGTGACGTGTAGGGACCGGAAATCGATGTCTGACGCCATTTTGAAATCCAATATGGCGGCTTCCGGTAACAAAAACTTGGAAATTTTGCCAAATACCCCACAATATGGGTATTTTTGGAATCGGAGTGACGTGTAGGGACCGGAAATCGATGTCTGACGCCATTTTGAAATCCAAGATGGCGGCTTCCGGTTTCAGAAAAACTTGGAAATTTTGCCAAATAACCCACAATATGGGTATTTTTGGAATCGACGTGACGTGTAGGGACCGGAAATCGATGTCTGACGCCATTTTGAAATCCAAGATGGCGGCTTCCGGTAACATAATAACTTCGAAATTCTGCCAAATACCCCACAATATGGGTATTTTTGGAATCGGAGTGACGTGTAGGGACCGGATATCGATGTTTGACGCCATTTTGAAATCCAAGATGGCGGCTTCCGGTCACAGAAAAATTGGCAAATACCACCACGTCACCCCGATTCTTAAGATACCCATATTGTAGGCTATTTAACATTGTTTTTATGTCAATATGTAAGCGGAAGTCGCCATATTGAATTTCAAAATGGCGTCAGACATGGGTTTTCAGTCCTAATAAGTCACCCCGATTCCAAAAAACCCATTGTGACATGCGCAACTCACATGTCATCAATTTCCAAAAAATCATTTCAGTTTTCAATTTGTAACAAGCATTTTCCCATGCCTCACTCGGACATCGAACTCCTTACGCAGCAAGTGCATGGAGCAGTTCGATGAACGCTAAAACGAATTCAATAACCCATACTCGACGTCTAAGGATATCGTATTGCTTGTCGCCAAGGCGCACTCCGGGCAGCCGATATTCCTAGTTGCTAAGCCATTTTCAGCGCAACCGATTTAACCAATTTGCCTTCTCCAAATTATCTCTCTCTCTCATTCTCTCATTCTCTCGTTTGTTAATATCGATCGCTGATTGGTGATCGTTTACATAAACTGTCACATAATGACTTCAGGTGTCTCCCGTAGGAAAAATGTGTTAAGGAATATAATTCTGAATAAAGATGATTATTGTTCTAACCACCAACGAGTGCGTTTGTTATTTTCGGAAAGATATCAAAATCCAGAAGAACCTATAGGGACAAAGTGTCCCAAGTTGTAACATGGCTACCTACGACAGGTATCAGTGAAATAAGTCCCGGTAGATAAAAGTACGTGAAGATCATGGACATTGTGGTGTGATTTAATACAAGAGGTGCGACTTCACGGGTCTGTACTAGATGTGATCAAGTTGGAAGTAATGTGTGTTTGCTACAAAAATGCGCTATAACAGTTGAATCTAATCACCCTGGTGCAACTTGAACTAGCGGTTGTGAAATGGATATCAATCGTGGACTAATACACACGATAGTCAACCGAGCGAACAAGAATAGCCTCAATTAGGGTAAACTCTCCAGTTAATAGTGGCAGAAGAGTACGGTAGGCAGCAGAACAAAGTGTCGCCACGAAAGGATACCGAAAGTTCGCAGAGTGCAGTGCGATATATCACTCAAGAAAAACTAAAGAGTATTTACCCGCACAACGTGTCAAGTTTCAGACACTGAACTCGGCTTGAATAAAAAGTGACATTTTGTGAATGAAGAAACCCGAGCAGTAGACTGGCCCAAGTTTATAAAGTAAATTTTATCAAAATGGGCAATCAAAAGTCGAAAAGTTCTTCCACAACCCAAGAAGGGAACACCAACGTCAACATAGTGGAACACTTAGAAAGCAGTGAATTTTACCATGAATCACACGAAATAAAGCTGTGGATCATTGTGGCAATCAACGTTTTGCAACTGCTGTTGGTGCTTCGAAAATCTCTGAACAAGAGGTGGCGTCGGCAAGGATTTAACCGCGCCAGCTCAGCATCCCAAGACAATTTGGACAGTGTCAGAGTAGAACATTAAAAGTGCAAAAAGACAATTGCGTGAACCAGTCTGCGAAAAAAGTGAAGATAAAAAAAAACTATTACGTGAGCTAGCCTATCGTTAGTGCAACGAAACGAACGAATTTAGTAACGGGAAATGCAAACATAAACGCTATTATCACCGCCAGCGGCTCACACGGTTCAGTAACCATCGACTTCAAACAACAACAACGAGGAAAAAATGACGTGCATGCAGATACGAGACACTTCGGACGATGCAGAGAGGATGGCTGGTGAGCTAAAACATTTCTTATGAATATATTCCTATGGACATAGAGCAAGTTAAGTTAGAGCTTGACTCTAACATTGCACAATTAAATTTAATTTTAGTAAACTTTACTAAAGCTCCTAGAAGGATTTATAGTAAAAAATTCTTGATTGCTAAAGCGAAGCAAATTAAAATTATTTACAATTATATTAATGATTTATTAGCGCAAAATGAATCAAAATTAGCGCAATCAGAACTAAATTTTTACATAAAAGGAGCACGCAATAAATATAGTGATACCGTACAAATCATTAATGAAAAATTAAAATTCGCCAAAGACACGGTATTAAATATAACAACCGTTACCTTTATATTGATTTTTTATATCAAATTAAAAAATAGGATTAATCGAAAAAAAATATTAAAACCCAAGATGGCAAAAGTAGACATAAAAACGGGCACTGCGCTCGTTGAAATATATGATGGCAATCCACAGAGGCTGAATTCATTTTTGGACTCTATTACGTTGTTTTTCGACTTAGTCGACAACGCTAACGCGGAGGCCACCGCAGCAATTAAAGCTGCCGCTAAAAACATTGCCACTCGATTCGTGAAAACACGACTAACGGGTGCTGCCAGGCAAGCAGTACCAGAAAATGCTACCTATGAAGATTTAGTAGCAGCATTGAAAGAGCATTGCTCTCCAAAAATCACAGCCGATAACATTTTGGCAAGGTTACAAAAACTTAAACAAACTTCCACCACAGAAGCATTCTGTGATGACGTAGAGAAATTAACTTTACAGCTAAAATCAGTCTATATCAACAACAAAATTCCAAATGATGTAGCTGATCAAATGGCAACAAAAAAAGGCGTTGAATCACTGATCAACGGCACCAAAAACAGAGACACAAAAATCATACTAAAGGCTGGAACATTCAGCAAAATTAATGACGCAATCCAAAAATTAATGGAAAACGACGTGCCAACTGATAATGGAAATAATTCCATTTCTTCAAATGCACACGTATTCGTTGCAAGCAGAGGAAACCGTTCAAGAGGACGAGGTAGAGCTAGTTACAGAGGACGAGGAAATTATTATCAAGAAAATAATTTCCATACCAACCAATTTCCACGGAATAGTAGATTTCAAAATCACTTTTCCAACCGTGGAAATTTTCAAAATAATCGTTTCCCAAATCAAAGGGGAAACTTTACTCAGCGAGGTCGGTTCGCACCGAACATGTTCTTAGCCCAACATAACGGTGTTGCATATCACCCAGCAGTACAGCAGGGAATTCAACTACCGATACAACAACCAATGCAAATTCCACAGCAACAACATGTGACACATCTACCACAAGGAAATATCCACCCTTTAGGGGTACAGTTAGGGCAGCATACACAATAAATGTATCTGCCACCAATTATGTTCAGCTAATGGTCGATATGGCGGTTTCACAGCGTACTTTTATTGTTGATTGTGGATCTGATATATCGGTCATTAAAGCTGGAGGGGTAAAAAGAACTCAAATATATTATCCCAGTCAAAAATGCGATATAATTGGAATAGGACAAGGAAATGTGAGTACGATGGGTACTACCCAATCAAATATAATAATAAATAATATTGAGATACCGCATACGTTTCACATTGTTGGAAATGATTTCCCAATTCCCACCGATGGAATTCTTGGGAGAGATTTTCTGGTGAAACATAAATGTAAAGTTGATTACGAATCCTGGTTACTCAATTTAACGATTAATTACGAAACATTTAGTATTCCGATAATAAATAGGTTTATAGATTCAAAACTTATACCAGCTAGATGTGAAATTATAAAACACCTAAACAATTTCGACATTCATGAAGACAGCGTTATTTTGTCAGAAGAAATATGTCCTGGAGTGTTTTGTGCAAACACAATAGTGAACAAAGAAAACCGTTACGTTAAAATCATCAACACAACAACCAAGGATGTCTTATTGCCGACAAATTTCATGCCTAAACATGAATCACTTGCAAACTTTTATTATTGTACTATTTCAAACAATGCGAACAAAATGCATTCGACTGAAAGAACGCAAAAATTGAAAAATGAACTGAACATTGAAAATAATGACCCCCTCATCAAAGATAAACTCGAAAAACTTTGCATTGAATTCAACGATATTTTCTCACTTCAAGGTGATACGCTATCGGAGAACAATTTTTACAAACAAGATATAACTCTCAATGACAGCAAACCCATATACATAAAAAATTACAGATTACCCGAATCTCAAAAACAAGAGATTTCCAACCAAATTCAAACAATGCTCAATGATGGAATAATTCAAAATTCAACCTCACCATACAACTCACCTATCCTACTTGTCCCTAAGAAATCCACTACAAACGAAAGCAAAAAATGGCGGCTAGTTATCGATTACCGTCAGCTTAATAAGAATATAACTCCAGATAAATTTCCGCTCCTACGGATAGACGAAATTTTGGATCAGTTGGGGCGAGCTAGATATTTTTCAACGCTTGACCTGATGTCCGGATTTCATCAAATCCCTTTAAATGAAAGTTCAAAACGATATACCGCATTTTCAACTGATACGGGCCATTATGAATTTAATAGACTTCCTTTTGGCCTTAATATCAGCCCAAATTCCTTTCAACGAATGATGTCTATCGCGTTAAGTGGTTTGCCCCCACAATGTGCTTTCCTTTATATCGATGACATCATTGTGATAGGATGTTCTAAAAATCATCATATAGCAAACTTACGTAACGTATTTCAAAATTTACGAAATTTTAATCTTAAATTGAACCCATCTAAATGCCATTTCTTTAAGAATGAGGTAACCTATCTAGGTCACCATATTTCGAAGGATGGTATACAACCCGATAAAACTAAACATTCAATAATCTTAAACTATCCCATCCCGAAAAGTGCTGATGAAGTACGACGATTCGTTGCATTTTGCAATTATTATCGGCGCTTCATTAAAAATTTTGCTGACATTACCAGCCCATTAAACAAATTACTACGAAAAAAGGTAGATTTCAAGTGGGATGAAGAATGTCAAAAATCTTTTGAAATTCTGAAAAGGGAATTGTTATCGCCACAGATTTTGCAATTCCCAGATTATCAAAAAGATTTTATAATAACAACAGACGCGTCCAAAGTAGCTTGCGGAGCAGTCCTAGCTCAACGTTACGGCGATTTCGAATTACCAATTGCATTTGCTAGTAAAGCATTTACGAAAGGTGAATCAAATAAGTCAACAATAGAGCAGGAATTGACCGCAATACATTGGGCAGTAAATTATTTTAGGCCTTATATTTATGGCCGAAAATTTATAATACGCACTGACCATCGACCACTAATATATCTATTTTCTCTGAAAAATCCCTCATCCAAACTTACGCGGATGAGATGGGATTTAGAGGAGTACGATTTTGAAGTGGAATACATCAAAGGCGTTTCGAACGTGTTATCAGATGCGTTATCAAGAATACAGATAACCTCTGATAGTCTAAAGAATATGTACATTATAACTAGGTCTATGACAAAGAAGAATCCACCTCCATCGCCTGACCTTCAGACACAGAAGCCTGATCAACTTCATGTGTACGAAGCTGTCAGTAGTTTGGAGGCATTTGATTTGCCAAAATTAACGTTTAATTATAGTTTTAATAAATCATGCATGGATATGATGATATATGATAAAAAATTTAGAAAGAAGCTTACTCCAGCAGTAACCCTCGCATTAAATTCAAATATGGAAACAGAATTACAAAGGGCATTACAATATATAGATGGCAGGCCTGCCCAAACAAACGCCCAAACAAACGCCCAAACAAACATACAAAGAAATGCGCAAAGAAATGACAACATAAATGCACAAAAGAAGCTAGCAATTCAAATAAATGACGATATTTTTTCATACGTCAATATAGATACTTTCAAAAAAATCGGCAATGCTATTCTTAGGAATACTGCCATAATACTTTATGAAAAACCTATTGAAGTTTCAACAGAAACACAAATTAATAGCATAATTAAACAATACCATGATTCTCCAATTGGAGGTCATCTCGGTATAAATAGACTTTATAAGAAAATAAAATCGCTTTATTCATGGCCAGACATGAAGAAAACGATAACAGATTATGTAAAATCATGCGCCTTATGCAAAATGAATAAACATTACATACCTCTTAAAACACCTGCCATAGTAACAACAACACCAAATAAACCATTCGACGTCGTGTCTATTGACACAGTCGGACCGTTTGCTCTTACGGAAAAAGGAAATCGCTATGCAATTACATTGCAATGTGATCTTTCTAAATACGTAATTGCTATTCCAGTACCCGATAAATCAGCTCTTACGATTGCCAAAGCAGTAATAGACAGATGCATTCTTGTATTCGGTCCCATGAAATGTATAAAAACAGATCAAGGTACAGAGTACAAGGGAGTGTTTGATGAAATATGTAATTTACTTCAAATAGACCATAAATGCTCTACAGCATATCATCCCCAAACAATTGGCGCTCTGGAACGCAATCACAAATGCTTAAATGAGTATTTGAGGATGTTTGGAAACGAGCGTAGAAATGATTGGGATGAATGGCTGTCCTTTTATTGTTTTTGTTATAATACAACACCGAACTTACAACACAACTACACGCCATTTGAAATTATTTTTGGGAAAAAATTAAACGCTTTCGAATTTTGCAAAAATAATCAGATAGAACCATTATACAACCTAGACTCTTATCAAAAAGAATTGAAATTCAGATTACAAGTTACACACAATAACGTCATGCAAACAATACAAAGTGAAAAAGTTAAAAGAACAAATACAGCGAACAGTAAAATCACTCCTTCAGACATAAAATTAGGCGATACAGTATATTTACAAATTGAAAATAGGCACAAATTAGAACCAGTTTATAACGGCCCATTCAAAGTAATAAAACTAAATCCATCAAATGCTACAATACTTGGCAAAGACGATAAACAACAGGAAGTACATATATCAAGATTGATAAAATAAATTCAGAAAAATATATATGGTAGTGCATTTCTTTCTCTGTTAGGGGGAAGGGGTGCGTTAAAAAAAAAACAACAGAAAAAAAAATTGTGCGAGACATTTGAAGTCAAAATAATTTCCATTACATTCAATCATTTTTTCCTTAAGGGGAATGGTGTGACATGCGCAACTCACATGTCATCAATTTCCAAAAAATCATTTCAGTTTTCAATTTGTAACAAGCATTTTCCCATGCCTCACTCGGACATCGAACTCCTTACGCAGCAAGTGCATGGAGCAGTTCGATGAACGCTAAAACGAATTCAATAACCCATACTCGACGTCTAAGGATATCGTATTGCTTGTCGCCAAGGCGCACTCCGGGCAGCCGATATTCCTAGTTGCTAAGCCATTTTCAGCGCAACCGATTTAACCAATTTGCCTTCTCCAAATTATCTCTCTCTCTCATTCTCTCATTCTCTCGTTTGTTAATATCGATCGCTGATTGGTGATCGTTTACATAAACTGTCACATAATGACTTCAGGTGTCTCCCGTAGGAAAAATGTGTTAAGGAATATAATTCTGAATAAAGATGATTATTGTTCTAACCACCAACGAGTGCGTTTGTTATTTTCGGAAAGATATCAAAATCCAGAAGAACCTATAGGGACAAAGTGTCCCAAGTTGTAACACCATATTGTGGGGTATTTGACAGAATTTTGAAGTTTTTCTGTTACCGGAAACCGCCATCTTGGACAAAATGGCGTCAGATATCGATTTCCGGTCCTTACACGTCACTCCGATTCCAAAAATACCTATATTGTGGGGTATTTGACAGAATTTCCAAGTTTTTATGTTACCGGAAGCCGCCATCTTGGATTTCAAAATGGCATCAGACATCGATATCCGGTCCCTACACGTCACTCAGATTCTAAAAATACCCATATTGTGGGGTATTTGACAGAATTTCCAAGTTTTTATGTTACCGGAAGCCACCATATTGGATTTCAAAATGGCGTCAGATATTGATTTCCGGTCCCTACACGTCACCCCGATTCCAAAAATACATATTGTGGGGTATTTGACAGAATTTTGAAGTTTTTCTGTTACCGGAAACCACTATCTTGGATTTCAAAATGGCGTCAGATATCGATTTCCAGTCTTTACACGTCACTCCGATTCCAAAAATACCCATATTGTGGGGTATGTGACAGAATTTCCAAGTTTTTATGTAACCGGAAGCCGCCATCTTGGATTTCAAAATGGCATCAGACATCGATATCCGCTCCCTACACGTCACTCAGATTCTAAAAATACCCATATTGTGGGTTATTTGACAGAATTTCCAAGTTTTTCTGAAACCGGAAGCCGCCATCTTGGATTTCAAAATGGCGTCAGACATCGATTTCCGGTCCCTACACGTCACTCCGATTCCAAAAATACCCATATTGTGCGGTATTTGACAGAATTTCCAAGTTTTTATGTAACCGGAAGCCACCATATTGGATTTAAAAATGGCGTCAGACATCGATTTCCGGTCCCTACACGTCACGCCGATTTCAAAAATACCCATATTGTGGGGTATTTGGCAGAATTTCCAAGTTTTTCTGTAACCGGAAGCCGCCATTTTGGATTTCAAAATGGCGTCAGACATCGATTTCCGGTCCCTACACGTCACGCCGATTCCAAAAATACCCATATTGTGGGGTATTTGACAGAATTTCCAAGTTTTTATGTAACCGGAAGCCGCCATCTTGGATTTCAAAATGGCGTCAGACATCGATTTCCGGTCCCTACACGTCACCCTGATTCCAAAAATACCCATATTGTGGGGTATTTGACAATATTTTCAAAAACCTCTTTTTACGAAGTAAATCCCAAATAACGAGTTTTCTTTTTACGAAGTAAATCCCAAATAACGAGGTTTTTTTTTACGCACTAATTCGATTTACGAACCCCCGTTTTGGTTCGTAAATGGAGGTTTCAGTGTACAAGCAAGTCTGGTGAATATAGTCAGCTACTTACGGCTGTTGGGACGGTTGGGCAAAGCTCTTATTGCACATTCATTTATGCTTCTATACAGCTGTTATTCTGCTGTATAGTAGTTTGTGAACTTGAAATGCGTTTATTAAAACCTCTTCGCGACGATCCAATAATCGCAACACAGCTTTATCTTGAAGCCGAGTAAAATTTAGTTTACTTTATTTAATGGAGGAATTTATTAATCCATACATTAACAACAAGATCGCTGAGTAATGGCTTCATAATAGTGCAAATGAATCACTTTCTTGACTTGTTAATTCAGCTTTGTAAAAGAGCAGAGTAAAAACTGTAAAACTGCACACGTGTAAAAATAAACCTAGTTGACTGTAAAAATGCTTCCAAAGTAGTGCTAATACAGTTTATTAGCTGAGCACAGGTTGTTTAGTTGTTGAAAAAGCACTTTTGATGTTTATGTTATTCAGCAGAATTTAATTGATTATGTAGAAGCCATCAAATGAGTAATATATTCATTTTGTTAGCTTTGTTTTGCAGCTACAAGTTGAAAGTTGATTAATATTTGCATAGAAGTGACATTAGCGTTTATTGGCTGCTAAAATTTAGTGCGACTGACAAATTGAATAATGGTTGAGAAAAAGTTCAAAACTATTTTGCTAGCTTCTGCTTATAGCTGTATCTGCAGATTTTTGAAGAAGAAGTTCTGAAGAGGATAGATTGATGGTTGAACGAGGGGCCATTCATCCATTAATACTATTCAAATGCTCACTCCTTTGCCAAGCTCACTTGATGGGTGAATGGATTTTAGAAATTTCCTCAAATCCACAGGCAAGAGAGTGCGCATTTGACTTGCTCCTACACTGAAACAAATCGACATGTACCGTTTATTGGATCCATCTTATAACATAGCAATGTCAGCATATTTATTCAGTCTATGTGATGATTGATAGATTCCATTGGATTATCACTTAAAAACTATGACTGCGATATGGAATGATTTCTATCGTAATTTCACATACTTAGTACTTGATAATACTTTGCTTCGAACGTGGTTAGCGAAGGTAAGAAGTATATGAATATTGTCTGATATATTTCATGGTGAAAAACTGTTGATATGTCATGGGTGGGAACAGACATCTAGAAACTAATGAAAAATCATATAAGTTTGCACTATGAGAAAATTCAATAAAATATACCTGTTTTCATGATGAATATTGCTCACTAAAATATATATCTTATAAGATAATCATGTATATTTTATTGGAGTTGCTTTTACTGATTTTTGACGTTTGTTGATATGTCGCGTGTAAATAGACATGTAGAAACTATTGGACTGTCATTTAACTTTGCAGTATAGGAAAACATGTATATCTCATTGGAATAGCTTGCTTTGATTTTTGACGTTTAAAGATTGTAAACAGATGTATCCCAATCATTAAATAGTCATATAGAAATGCCTTTTAAGAAATCCAACAGCAAGCATTTGTTTTTGCATGTTTTTCTGGGATGAATATCGCTCCCAATAAAATACATCTTACATGATTGTTCTTTATAAATTATTGAAACAATTTTCAACGATGTTAACGTACACTCATTCATATGATAATTGGTTCCAGAAAAGAATGTATTGAGATTGAAAAAAAAATGATTCTACTGTAATATTTACTTTGCTATGATTCTAATTGTAAGCCTTCTACACGGCTAATTCAGATTCCAGCCCTAAGTAGAACAAACCACACCACCGAAACGGAACATAAATTTGTCAGTGCTATTTGTCTTCACTCTAGCAAAACGAGCATAAAGTTGCACTACATTCCATGTCGGGAGAGCTGTTCTTACTTCATGCTATTTGAACGAGCTCAATCTTGAAGTCAGCCGTGGCCCAGTGGAATCAAGCACAGACACCGAAAGCATCACACCTCAACAGTTCTTGATCGAATCCCAAATCAGCTACAATAAAAAAAAAGACACAACTGTGAAAGCTCCCACTGCCTGATGTTTATTTTTCGATTTATTTTTAGAAATCGATTAAATATATGTGTCAAAAGAAAAAGTAAATTTCATGTGATTTTCACATAAACTTTACTTCGATTGATTTATGACACATATATTATATTGTGGTGAAACGTAAAGCTTATGCTTATGGGTTTCAAATCCATTTCAGTTAATTATTATAATTTGATCGATTTTCATTTATCATATGACGATCATATAAAAGTTACCAAATTATCAGCATTGTAAATGTATCAGATATTCATATAGAAT
Source organism: Ochlerotatus camptorhynchus (assembly GCF_037179485.1). Taxonomy (NCBI): domain Eukaryota; kingdom Metazoa; phylum Arthropoda; class Insecta; order Diptera; family Culicidae; genus Ochlerotatus; species Ochlerotatus camptorhynchus. The sequence goes on from NW_027040773.1 coordinate 2,694,170, forward strand.
TTACCTGACACATTTCCAATCATATCATTTTCAATGGATTATCTTATAGCGCAAATTTATTAGACTTCCACATAACAGGAATATGTCAAATTCGTTCAGTGTATACTGTTTGCGGCTGTGGAATATTTCTAGTGACGTTTATCACTACCTAACGCCCTACGTTGCCGAAAGCGTACCAGGCGGTGGTGTGCAGGGGTTGAAACTGTTGACCTTTTTTCCTACACTCGCTTCGTTGTCGTGCGCGACAGTCTCTTTGTATTAGTACTCTAATTCTCTACCGTTGTCCCTCTTACACAACGCAAACGGTTGTACAACTTTCAGGCAAAAATAAAATTATCAAAAAACTATCATGTGTCATGTGTGATTTCGTTCTAATTCCTCGATTTGCTGTAAATTGAACCATTTCTGATCAGAAATGTCATTACTAGGACACCGTTGCTTGCTATTTTCAGCAGCTCTTATTTTAAGCAAAAACTAAAATACATACATTCGTGACGGTCTTTGGCGACAGTGTCGTATGATAGAGCCAAAGCCAGTCGATTATCACAGAAAATGTGTCAACTACCTTGATCGCTTATAAGACGGATGGTGTGTTATAATGATAAACGTCGCTAGACGTATTACAAAGCCGTAGACAGTATATGAGAAAGTCAAACGCGCTCTCTTTTGCCTGTGGATTTGAGGAAATACCTCAAATCGCCATACCCATCAAATGAGCTAGGCAAAGGAGTGCGCATTAATGGCCCTTCGCTCAATTTCAACTTCTGTTCAATTTTAAAACTGCCGTACACTAACGGAACTATTAATGTACCCTTTTCTGAACTTTCTCTAGCTAACAAATTATAGCGCTAAAGCTTCATGTTGATATTCGTTTATAATTTCCTACCAGCTCTGTAATCATCAGGATATTTATTTAAATGATGACCACCAGGGTTGCTTCCACTCACTTGCTATAAAAAAACATTTTTTTGGAATTATGCAATCATTAGATGCAAGGTTGCAAAGACTCATTTCAGCTAAAACAATGTTTTTCTAAATTATGAAATAATTAGATGCCATGATCAAATTTTGAATTGGTAGGATACAAGAAGAGGTTGCAAAGCATGTGTTTGACATATTAAACATGTCTATTTCACTTAATGAGAGTCACAATCAGCGATTTTTCACAAACTCACTCACTCACTCACTCACTCACTCAGCGATCAGCAAATCGCTGATTGTGACTCATAGAAAACTAAATTTACAGGTTTTATGTTTCCAACGCATACTTTGTAACCTCTTCTTGTAAGTTACAAGTAAAACATGCCATCATACCATCTTTTGGTTTTATTATTCCGAAAAACATTATTTTAGCTGAAATGAGTCTTTGCAACCTTGATTAGATGATATAATGATATGCTGTACTTATAAGTAACGAGAAGAGGGTTTAAAGTATGTGTTTGACTCATAAAACCTGCCAACTTTGCTTTCAGAGCGTCACAATAAGCGATCTTATGATTCGTTAGCGTTCACTCAGAGTGAGCACTCACGAGTCGTAAAATTGCTGATTGTGACGCACTGAAAGCAATATTGACAGATTTTATGTGTAAAATACATACTTCACGTCCTCTTCTTGTAACTTACAAGTACGAATTATCACTATACCATCTCATGATTTCATAATTCTGAAAAAAAAATTTACTATAGCAAGTGAGTGGAAGTAACCAGATGAAAATGAGTGAAACATAAATTTAGGACTTATATAAGCCAGTAATTACTGATCATGAATATTGAGTACGAAGTATCGATGAAAATTGATAGCAACACTTCTATTAACAAATTCGCAAGTATAAGGAGTCGTTAACAAATTTAGTTTATTCAGGTTAAATGTGTGTTCAAATAAAAGCAGGTTAGCAAAATAAATTTAATCGAAAAAGGATTGTAGAGGCATTCCACGAAGGTTCGCAAATCGATCCTGACCGACCATTTCCAATTACGCTGAAACTTTGCACAGTTGTTCCTTTTTAGTAAAGGCGCCATTTTGTGCTCTCAGTTTTTCATATTGAATTACGACTACTTTTTGAAAAGGGCCTGTGTAAAAATAGTACTAATGAGTTTAAAAATATATATTGCTGAAACGCTTTGTTCGATTGATTTGGGGTCTAGAGCAAAGTTGTAGATATTATTTTGGCAATTGTGTAAAAAATATACACTGTAAAAAAATTCGTTTGTATCAATGAAAAAAATTATATTTATTATTAAAAAAGTTAATTTCTCAAAAAGTACATTTTTGAAAATTTTCGTTTTAAGCCTCATTGAAGCTCATAATGTTTGCTACTAACTGGCAAAGTTTGGTGATGGTTAACAATGTACTTTTTGAGAAATTAATTTTTTTTTCATTGAAACAAACGAATTTTTTTACAGTGTATATTTTTAACATTATTGCCAAAATAATATCTACAACTTTGCTCAAGACACCAAATTAATCGAACAAAGCGTTTCAGCAATATACATTTTTTAACTCATTAGTACTATTTTTACACACGCCCTGTTAGAAAAGTAGTCGTGATTCAATTTGAAGAACTGATAACACAAATTGGCATCTTTACTAAAAAAGAACAACTGTGCAAATTTTCATCAAAATCGGAGCCGACAAATTAAAAAAAAAATAAAAAATTCGTCAATCTGTAGAGAATTGCTCTGTAGCAAGTAGGAAATGATGGCTTCGGCATGACAGACTATTTTCGGCAACCCAAACTGAAACACTATTTTCACTGGATTTTCTTACGAAAACACTTCGCTGAATGCATGCAAACGATTCTTTATGCTTTCAGCTTCAATTTGACTATATTTTTACCACTGAGAAAAAGCAATCTAGCAAGGTTTTCTTGAAATGCAACACACGCACTAAAAATTGTAGCTGATTTCGAGTTGCCGATAATAGAACAGTAGATTTACATGCAGTTCAAATGGAACGGTTGCCGAAGAAAAACTGGTTGCCGACAATACTCGCTCTCACTAGAGAAGATTGGAACTTTTTTAAAACGTTTCAAAACAGTTTTTGACAATTCTTTCGACTGAAATTGGCGTTGACGGCGACTCTGTAGCTCTTTGCTCCTATGAGAAAATCCATAAGCATACGTCAGACTGTGCGTGAAACATGGCGGACTTTGTACTATCCTTTCATTCCACCGAAAATTCCCATAAGAAACTGTCTATATTTGCTGAAAGAGCAAATTTTTCGACGGTGCCGTCAACGCCAATTGTTAAAGCAGCTGGCAGCAAAAGATTGTAAACAAACCAATACTGCATATGTGTGCGTTCCTTAGAGAAAAAGGCTATAGAAAGAAGGTCGCTGCTTAGGTTGCCGAGAATACGTAAATTCCCCTTTCTATTTTTATTTCATGTGTTCCATAATTTGAAAACTGGTGTCAAATAATAGTGGGCACCACAATAAGAAACATACCAGGGGCTCCAAGGGTGATTAAGACGCAACCTGGTCTATACAAGGTGTGGAATTGTAGGCCTGAATGTAATGGTGCACTTCGTTTTTCACTCGGCTTTCATACCGCTTCGCACGATTCGTTTCTTTCGTTCACTCAATCACCCTTGTAGTGACGTCATAGCGTTTGTTTCGATCGGCACTTGCATAGGAAAATTAATATGGATTATAGAATTTGTGTATGTTACCAACATTTATGAATGGTTTGCCACTAAATGTTGAGATAATTTATTGATTATTGAATTATCACACTGTATACCATGAAAAAGCAGCCTGTTTACGAGTTTTTGTCTGTTTTCAAGTAAGGAGTTATCATAAAATAAAAATTGTCAGCTAATATTTCACGGCGACTTTACAACAGAATACAATCAAGCAAAAATAGCTAGGATTTGTTTTTCTTCTTATTTCGCAAATTTTCTTTCGAGTGTTATGACGTCGTCACCATCGTCTCCCGCAAAGTTTACATTTTTCCCTCTATCAACAAATACGTCAGGGCTAGATCTCCACACCTTGTATAGACCAGGTTGATTAAGACGGCCCTGTTTCAGGAAATATGTGGGATCATTTAATTTTTTTTTGAGAAATTCAAGGAAGTCTACAGAATTTGATTGAAGGTCAGAGAACATTAGGAAAGTTCCAATTACTCCAGAAAAACCTAGACTTTCGAGGAAGATAAAAGACCTTGAAGAATTAGTCATTTTGATTCGGGTTTTCAGTCAATTGATTACAGTTTTATCGTCCTGGGATTGAGATCTCCATCTGGGCTAGTTTTAGTTTTTAGGTCGTAAAGTTTTTAGGGCTGAACGAAAGACGGTAGAATTGTATATCCCGTGACGAAGGAGTTAAAACAAAAAAAATACGGTACTGAGTACCAACTCGTAAAAAAATCCGTTCCCAAAAACGGGAACGGACCGTGAACTAAAAATCACTGCCAACTATCCAGAACAAAATTTTCTCAAATATAAACCGTGAACTATGGTTCACGGCTGTGGTTCACGAATATGGGAACTCTTTTTAATGCTACCGATGCCAGGGAGGCAGCTCCCACGCTTGGATCCTACCTATTGACCCATCAACTCATGGGACCGGGGACCAACGGCTTTACTTCCCTTCCGTGCGTGATCAATGAAGTTATGCCTCAGAAAATCCCAGGAGCACCGACTGTATTGAACCCAGGCCTTTTGGGGTGAGAGGCAGTCACGCTCACCACCACACCACCGGTGCCACTATTACAGAGAGCTGATTGAAAACAAGTGTTTTACCCGTACCCTAGTTTTAATTAGAGGGACCTAAATTGTGTATACATTGATTCCTAAATAATAATTATGTGGCCGCTCAATAAAGGGGCGCCGCATGGATTTCAGGTGGCATTGTCATCCATTGCTGGCAATCGAATGAACAGGGCGGTGGCTTCCACACATGAGTAGGTATTGCACCCATCAACGCGTAGGCCAGAACCAACGGCTTTACTTCCAGAGATTATTATGCCTCAGAAAAATCCCACCGACCTCGGCTGGGATTGAGCTCAGACCCATTGGGGTGAGAAAGCAGTCACGCTTACCACTACACCACCGGTGCCGGCTCACTGGTTTTATACACTCAAAATAATGTTCACGTCAATGCTAAGATGAAACATACGTAGATTTTTTCCATCATACTTTTCACGTAAGAGCTACGTGATTATCATGTAGGGGTACTCATTTTATTGGACCCAAACGTCACTGGATTATCACGTAGAAGTTACATGAATTTGTCGATGGCATTCACGGGTGGATTCCAGTATCATATATGTTTATAGTTGTTTACAAAAGATTTTCTTATAAGATAAAATCAATTTTGTATTCCTATAGAATAAATAGAAATCTAATAATATTCCTTTATTTATTGATGCATATATTAAACAAAAAAAAACATCAGAAAAAGTGTAATAATATCCGATATGGATCCCAAACAATCCTGGTGATATGAGCAATGGAATAGGACGAATTATCTTTTCACTGCCAGATCATTTGCCGTCTTTCTATTGAACACAATAAAACAGACAATGTATGTTTGAAAATCAGGATAATCATTAGAAATAAATCCTTTAAATTCGTCGAACCTCTTAACGGCATCCCTTTATGAAGAGCTTTGAGTGGGTTGGTTTATTTCCTTAAAATTCCGTTATAATTGCTTTTCTTTTGACAGATACGTGTATTTCGTCTACTACTTGCAGTCTTCATCAGTGCCAAGTACTCAACACCATTGTTGCAATTATAACGTAATTTAAAGGAAATAAACCAGCCCACTCAAAGCTCTTCACATTAGAAATAATCAAAAATTATACTTACATCTTGCAATTTTTTTACAAAAATAACGGATATTAGTACATCACGATGTCGCCATACTTTGCACCACTCTGAGTGTAGAACTCTTTTTTTTTTCAGACGTGGAAATCACATAAGGTTTACGTGAAACGCACCTAGAAACAGTGTATGTGAAAATCACGTAAATTGCATTGATTAAGTATGTGTGCTTAATCGGAATTCCCTTTGATATTCAAGGGGTATCACATACATTCTACGTGAGTCATGTAAAACTGAGGGGAGTGGAAAAAGAAAGAGCTTACGTGATTTTTCACGTAGTTTCAACGTGTCGATTATTTTGAGTGGATGTCATTTTTAAAATACTGAGGAAAAATTTTAAGGTATACACAGCAAAAATAAATGAAAATTAACCGTCACTTAATTTGAGAAGTCACTGCATAATTGCTAACGTAATGCAATAGCGCACATAATTTTACATTTCTAAAGACGTACATACTGAAAACATTACATCCAAATTAGAATTGGATCCCTTCGATTTAATTTTAAATTAATGGTATAAATTTAATTGAAACACAATTTAATTTTACATGACACATTCAACTTTACATCATAAACATTATAATTTTACATGTACTTAACGTAATTTTTTCGGCATTCAGCGTTTGACGTTTATCAACACAGCAGTGTGTCAGCCATGATAGAAGACGTGTTTATCAAAATAAATTTCCTCCTCATATTTTATCGTATCAATAGTATTACAGTAATAGGCACGCACTGAAAGTAGTGACAGAATCAAGAAGTGTTATGGTAAGTTCCTGGTTGAAAATATCAGCTTCATGAATTTTATGTACTACACTAATTTCTTCAACTTTTCAGTGCGAAATTTCTTCAAACCGCTAGAAAATCAACGGGATACAATGTACCCCAAGTGGCGATAATCGGACATAAGTGTGATCCCGCCAACGGAAGGATGAAGAAGCCCCATTGCTCTCATTCGGGAACAGATTTTCGTAAGATCCGTCGCTATGCAAAAATCGAATAGGTTACTGATCCGTAGCTTTCTGTTCCAGCGCTTGGAACGTGCAATTTCCCAGGAATTCAAAAACGGATCTGCGCTCCCAAATCTCGATGGTGGTGGTCCTTTCTGCAGGACCAGCGAAGATTATTAAAAAACATAAATTTTCATGCTCTCCACTCCAAGCGGGTCACAGTGATGTTAAAATATGCATTAAAGGAGAGCGTGCTTTGAAGTTATTGATGTCCATTTTATTTTAAAATGTAGTTAGTATATGGAAATAAATCTAAAATTAAAAATGTACGATGAAATCATTCAGAATTGTCCGAAGAAAAACGACTACCGAAAATACTATCCATAACCTCAAAAAATATCTATGTAATTTTAAAAACTAATGTAAAAATATGTTATTTATCATGGAACCTTTTTGTTACATGTAGTAAAACAGAAAATTACACGTTTCGTTCATACTGTGTAATTTTTTTTTCATTGTGGCGTTTACATCACTTTGCCATCACAAGATTTCTTTTGTGTATTAACACCTCAAATGCCTATTTCTTGGTCATTATGAAATCGATATGAGCACGCGAAATTATCACAGTAGGAATATTTTGATGCCTTATTTTTTCTCCTTAGATTCCGATGTTTTACGGGATTCGGATTTGGAATGGGATGTTGATACAGCATCTTCGAATGGTCACTCATTTCGACATAGGCAAGTGGTGTTACTGCATATGGATGCTGGATTGTCGGGTACTGAAGCCATCCAGAAATTGCCTGCATTATTGTTGAACCTTGGAGTGGATTTTCTGGAAAAACTGGTTGCTGATTTACTGAATAGATGGACTCTTTGTACGGATAGACCACGGCGCTATAAGGTTGTTTAATGGGTCCATGGTGGTGATATTCTGCCTGCAGTTGTGGTTTACTGTTGATCAGTTGACGGAATATCGGATTTGAACGGGCTTCCTGGATTAGTCCATCATCATTGTTGATTGAATCGGTGCCACCAGTGTTTGAATCTGGAAAGCCACTGCAGCAGCACGGACTACAACAGCATTCCTGGGTCGTTATTCTATATATCACGGAAAGAATAACCGTTAGTGAAATGGGGATTGAACACCGGCGCATGACGGTTTGGTGTACTCTGAACAAGGCAAAACGAAACCCATTTCATCGATGTAAACTTTGCTCATCTGAAACAGCTGATCGTGACGAATGAAACCATCTGGACAGGCCAGTCGGTTCTATTTAGTGCTCCAGAGCACAACTGTTTTAATGAACGTGCTGTAGCCATAATGACAGCCTGTATACGGGATGAAAATTGGAGCCATACTTAATGCGTTCCATCTTAAGTCGATTGTAATTTCAATGGCTCCTGAAGGATTGCATATATATTTATAAGCTGTTAATGTCATTAGCAGTAATCTTCGACCATCGACGTTTGATACGTAAACAGGCTGCGCTGATAGAGTTGGAGACTGCTTGAAAGCCATTACCAAGGGAGTATGCATAAAGTACGTCAAGCGATATTTAGGGAAAATCTACCTCCCCTCGTCACGTTTTTCCTAAAGCTAATGCGTTGCCCTTAGAGCGTGACGTTTTAAATGGATGTTCCCAAAAGAGAATGGATAATGGTAACTTATAAGATTGGAGCAGGGCAATTGCTAAATTGACATTGGATTGAACAACCGCCAATCAACCAGGTTTGCCCTCAAAATATTGCTCCCAAGGGCATGATAATACCTCATTAATCATTCATGCACACATTTTCACCCAATTTTCTGTAGTTGAGATTAAATTGTGAAAAGTCCTCGGCAATCATACTCAAGTTTTCATTTGTCACGCACCAAAACAAAAAAAAAATGCTCATTCACAGTCACAATCACAGCCGTCCTCCCGGGAAATGGCTTCAGATTCCACATTGGCTTTTCTGATTTATACACGAAACTCTCGATTCGCAGCGTGTTGCTTTCGTTTAATTGAAAAAAAAAATCCCATCGCTACGTCCTGCGTCGCCTTGCCTGTGCCTGTGTGTTGCGTGGGCAGGTACGCAGGAAAGTGCGGAACACCTCGCACTTTGTCGGAAATTGAATGCTGGTCACGCAATCCAGATTGCACACACGTCCTGCTGGTTGGTGTAAAATGAAATGTAAGCATGTAAGCAGGCACAGGTCAGATCGGATGGAGTCAAGTCCTAAACCCGACGCCACCTTTTGACCCCCATGGAGACTGCTTTGCGCTTTTGAAAAGCATCGTCATTTCTTACGAGGCTTGAAGAAGCCTTTTGAAGAAACATCGCCAGGGGCCACACTGACTAAGAATAAATATTTGAACACCACAAGCACAAAGGGTCCACTCCATTTCTCCAAGATTTTTTTTTTTTCATCATTGACTCATAAAAGACATCGAAAGGCGGCACATGCAACATTCCGTCATCGGACCAGTCCGGCAGCGTGGGCCTAAACCATCGAAAGAAAAGTTTCGTCAAGCTTTGCCGGACCCGGAATTCCTCCCCTGGGGAGGTTGCGTATAATTTCTCTTATCTCTCACAACGAAGCACCAGTAATGTCTGCTTCAAGCTATACCCAATCCCAATTCAGGACCGACAAGGCTAGATTAGATCAACTAGAGCCGCCTCACTTGCTCGAAATATGGTTTCCACCATCATCAGAATCCCATCGAACGAACGGATCGATCCCGGCCCAGGAAAGTAATCGGAAATAATATTTGGAAATTAATTAAAATTAGATATTGGGTCCGGAGGAAATTTGCGCCAGACTCTACCTTCAGGGCTTACGGGCAGCTGGCAAGTGGTGCGCTGGTGGTGGAGCATTGTTTCGTGCTTTAGGATCAATATTTGAATTTTCCCCTTGCGTGTGCACGAGCTTATCGGCCAGAGTAAATCTTGCTTGGATTAGAGAAAATTATTCGTCCGTCGTCTTCCTTCTCGGTCCCATCGTGCCCTCTGAGGATTGAAGCCTACGCGTTTCATCTGATTAAAGGCAATTAGCATGGTGATGAGAGGAAATTTATTGATTAGGACTCTCGGGACAGGATCAGGGGGAAAACTTTCTCGAATCGTGCCAGCTCATGTTTCAAGTTCAAAATGAAGCAGAGGCAGTTGATCTTCCTCGTCCCTAGACCAAAGGTTTCCTGTAACAAAGATGGTAAAACTATGCTGACGAAATTGTGAAACTGGATGTGCCGCATTTGAGAATTGAACTACTCCTTATTTATACCCTAAATGATCAATTCTTTTAAAATAAACTGTAAAACTACAAACAAACTTGTATGGCTTCTGTAAGGACTGTAGAAAAACTTCTCTAAAGAAAGTAGATGTTAAAATGCTTAAAAACAAAACATAAATAAATGTTAACTGACTTGCATCAAAATAAGCATACATTCGCTTGTTTTGTGAGAAACCTACACCAAAACCATTTTTTTCAACAGTACTTATATCGCTAATGTTTAGGTAACAATTTATTCATTGACGTGTGCAAGAAAGGTGGGGGATACCTCTTCCAAATGATTTTGAGGTCAGTTTGTGAGTTTGTGTTTAACACATAATACCAGCCAATTGTGTTGCATGAGAGTCGCAATCAGTGGTTTTGTCATTTATCTCCCCCACTCTTCTCTCTTCACTCTTTGCGAAGAGGCGATCGTTGTGACTCTGTCAAAGCTAAACTTGCTGGTTTTATGTGTCAAACACAAGGGGTAATCAACTCTGCACACTGTGCCGAAACACATCGTGACACACTGATCGGCACGTCATGGCACACGATGACAAGTATGACACAAAATATAATTTTATACGGCATCACTGTTTTGTGTTGACATTTTGCCAATCGTTGCTAAGGTTTACTTCTTTGTTTACTTCAAAGTAAGGGGGAAAAAGGAATTTTTACCAGTGCCATTTTCCAGCGAAATTGTCCCCAATAATTGACGAGACTCTCTTTGCCCTTATGCCTTCTTGGAGATGAACCTCTACAGAAAGTCTACACGGCTTTTGAAAGATATCCATTGTTTCATGGAAGTTCAAACGAATTAGTCAGAGTCACTACGCCCAGCAAAATATGCCAGAACACGTATTAACTTGATGGCCATAGGATCCAGACCGAGAGTCAATTGTATGGGTAAGGAGCATTGCAGTGCTAATGTACGGTGTCAACAACAGCCCAGTGCCGAAGGATTCTACCATTCTGCAGATGTATCTGCAATCGCAGCTGTTTCTCCCGCAAAACCACTCGGTACGATTGACGGTTCACCAATCACCCGCATTAGCAATAACCGTAATTAACGCCTAACCACCAATTCGGGATATAATCCCAACTTTATGTGGTATGGTTGTACCATCTATAATATCGTTAGTGTTTGGTACCCGTTTATTAGGGCAGTAAGCCGCACAGCTCATTTTATGAACTGAACTCAGATTCGATTGAATGTGGAGGCTCGTGGAGTCAGTGGATCTCGTATTACCAGTTTGCAGTCTCTCTAAGCTCTGTCGCAAATGTTTGTATCTCCAACGGCAATAGCAATATTAATTGTGAAGGTAACCACACTGGAGGTAACGATGCCAATCTGAATCGTGGTTTTATTGAACGCAATAGGAACCGGCAGCAGTTTCAGGGCGATTAATATGCGATTCCGTCATGACCAAGAATAAAACATATGAAGGAACAACAAAAAAATACAAGAAGGAGGTAGTCATCAAACGAATGCAACCAGTATCGAGATCCTAGACCGATATTTGGATAATGTACCCATGGAAGATGAGGCTAAACGGATAGTTTATTTGTTACAGTAAATGACCAATCTCGTGATTTCCTGGGTCACCTGTTTATTTATTAGGGTGTTCAAAGGTTCTAAACCATGGAGACCCCCCCATAAAGGGGGAGGGGGGGTAATTAGACGGATTTCGTACCTTACCACGACTGCTGACACTGGGAAGCTACTGCAGATCTACTGCTGCTACTACTAACATAGAGGTAACTCTAAGACCAGAAGGTCCCGAAGAAACGTGCTCAACTTTTTGGCTCAGCTCTGGTACTATCTTCGGTCCCAAGCTAATCGATGCACTCCTCAAAACAAAGGAAAATCCCCCAAGCCCTCATTTTATTTGTCAAACTTTCATAGCGAATCTAAACAAACATAGTGTAGTAATATAATTTCGACTAGAATGGGGTACGCTTATAGATGTACTTGGGACAAGGGGTAAGTTACTCAGCACATTGTGCCGAAATTAAATTCGGCACAGCTTGGGCATATCTATCGGCACACCTTCGGCACAATTTCATAGGTATTAGATTGTTGTAAATAAAATGGGAGCACTGCTGGACAACTGTAATTGAAGTTGTTCACAACATTATGTGCTGTTTGACTGTATATTCAGGAACATCCTCTAATTGAATATACAAGAGGAACTTAGACCAGCAGTTCACTTATAGATCCAAGTACGAAATGTAGGTTCTAGAGTGGGCTCAAGAGAAAGCGCCAGTTAATCAGAAGTATCCTTAGACCCCTTTCACATTACAGCGTATATCACGTAATATAGGCTGTCTTGCAATGACCACTCATACATCTAGCTTTCACTGTAAATCCTATGTATGAGTGCTCATTGCAAGACAACCTATATTACGTGATATAGGCTGTAATGTGAACGGGGTATAATTCAAATAATGCTACAACTAACACAAAATAAACTAAAGAAGTCTATTCATCATCCTCTATAGTCGGTCTCCTACAATGTTGCCCACCAGTTCCAACTCTTTCCGGCCGCAGATAGACCCTTGCTTTCATATCACGAAAGGCTAGGTTTCTGGTTTGCATTTGAAGGCATAATAAAACCATAAAACACAGGACTTTTATTATCCTATGCACAAAACACCAAAATTTCGGAGACCCGCCACTTCCCGCGATATCCTCAATCCGATTTATCCTTGCGATTTCAAACCAAAACATTCGAGGTGTCAGAAATACCAGGTTGCCGGGATGGATATTTTACAAACAATCGCAAACAATTACAAACAATTTTACCAGCACAATCAGCACACTAACAAAAAAGATGACCCAAGATTGGTGTGCGGAGTGACCTACCCCTTGACTTGGGACCAATAAGCTAGTCAAGTGGTGAGCCAATTTAAAATCGTTAGTCTTCACTGGTTGCTACTACCGCAGGTGGGCATTTTAGGTCCTTCCTGTTTTTTCAGGATGTAGCATTGCCCGAGTAGCATGATGATAATACAGACAAGATGCATCTTGCACTTGCTGGCTGGGTACTTGGTTTCGGCAAACGTCTGCCAGAATGACGCACGATATAGAACTGTCTTCTATGATGATGAAGATTCTCCTGGATGGACAGTTTTTGCTATCCTTCTCCTTCTAGCGGAGGGGCTTAACTTCGAGTGCCACTTCCTTGATGCGGATGACCGGTAACAAGCTCGTTGAATACTATATTAGAATCAAGTTTCGCAAATTTTTTCCGTCCTTGACTTGAAAATGTAAACAAATGCCATAAATGCAGGGTTGCCAAACTCATGGATTACTGCGACTGATACCTTGACTGCCACACTTCGGCTCGTTCGACACAACGCTTGACCTAGCTTTCGGCACAGATAAAGTACTTGGCACAGATTGGGATATGCAGAGTTGAACACCCCTTAGTCAAACACAAACACTATTTTAGTCAAAATGAATGGAAAACACCCTGCTCATTACTTTTAACAAGGCATAAAAAGTAACAAGGTTCCTTTGATTACTGAAAAATCCTGTTCCCCTTGTTTGAAGTAGTCACTTCAGATAAGTTAGCATTTTTGATAAGTTGAAAGCTGCGAAATGCACTTTTTTACAAATTTTGTAAACAGTTTTATTAATTTTTTTTAAGAACATTTGTGATTTTTTTTTTCAGTGTGCAATTCAGTTTCCTACGACTATGTCTCAGGCGACTTTTCGGTCCGATCAGTCGTTTTTGTACGATGATTTATTGACAAATATCGATAATGCCATTATGAAAAGTAGGCGAGAGTCAAAATTGGCGATATCCGGCACAAACTTGGTTCATTGCCCCTAGACACTTTGGTAGAACACGTAAAATTCGCAAAATTTCACGACACAAATCTCTATAGCTCAAAAACAATGCTCTAAGAGGTTTGACATCTTCAAGAGACTTTATCTACAAGAAAAGATTTTCCTTTTGATGTACGTTGGCCACTATGGGTAGTCCTTTTTTTGAAAAATTAATATTAATAACATTTTGCTTTCAAAGTTTAAAGGAATACTTTAAACCTACAGCTTTGCTGAGGAAAGCAAAATAGTATTTGGACTGTATGTACATTTTTTTTTTATTTATGTACAACCCTGATCGGGGAGTTTATTAATTTGCTTTCATCATCCGTCTCAGGTAATATATCCTATCACTGATACTACTATCGGTTTGGTCGAGATCGTAATCTCCTATAATTGGATCCACTGGATTCAACACACTGTCAAATATTATGGGAGATTGTAGATCGCCGATCGTAGTTTCATCTCCCGCTCTCAATTTAGGTCGGTAGAATCTGATATTAGGGACTCTCGATAGGTTTGATAAACAACCAATCTAGGTAGCAGAAAGCAGTAGGAGTCAGACCTTTGCTCCGAACCGGTATAAGAGGTACCTCGTTTGTAAATATGTGGTGTAAATAAATGTTAAATATAAAGTTTTTGTTAAACTATACGTCGCGAGAGTGTTTTTTGTATTAATTATGGACTCATGTTACCAAGGAGACATGTGCTAAGGCTAGTGCCATGGAATAATTGTTTATACACCTCTAGTGTTGGGAATCGAAAATCTTTGACAGTGGTTTGTTGACACTTCTATAGAGAACAACAGGTGCAAGTTTGATCAAAGTAGTCGATCGCGTTCAGAAGTAACGTCAAATGGAACTCGAAAGAAGAAAAATATTGTGTATAAACACCTGGAAAATCCGGAGTGGTGCGGTTCCAAGCTAGCTAAAGTGCTGAAGATGCCAAAAACAACAGTTTGTTGAGTGCTCAAAACCTACAAGGAAATCCTGAGTGTGGAAAGGAATCAGCGGACCTTCGAAAAAACTGGAACCAAGGATCGTCAGCTGTGCAGCAAGGTGTAAAGATACGTTAAAGCCAACCTCGGTCTTTCGATCCGAGATGTGGCCAGAAGGCCAGGGAAGGATACAAGTCGTAAGTCGTTCAAGGCCAGTAAACATCCGAACCGGCACATGAAGCAGAATTCCGTGGCCAAAAAGTGTGCAAGGCTCTTGTACGACCGTGTTTTGACGAAACACAAGGGCTGCACTTTGATCGATGACGAAACTTACGTCAAACTCGATTTTAAGCAGCTTCCCGGTCAAAAGTTTTACATCGCGATTGGACGTGGATGTGCCGGGAGGATTTAAGTTCTTGTTTGCGAAGAAGGCCATGATTTGGCAAGCGATTTGCAGTTGTGGCCTGAAAACGGAACCATTCTTCACATCCTAGATTATCCCTAGTTCACATCGAAAAATACTTGAAAAAGCGTGTATTGCCGTTCATCCGCAAGCATTGGGGCAAAAACATTTTTTTTTTATCGATTTGGCCAGCTGTCACTACTCCAAGGTGGTATGCTGCCAACAAGATCAATGTTGTCCCAAGCAAAGGAATCCTCCAAATTGCCTGGAATTTTTACCAATCGAAAAATACTGGGCAATTTCAAAACAGCGACTTCAACAAAGCGGCGGAGCAGTCAAGTCCAGCAAATGCGAGCAAAATGAAAAAAATGCGCTGATTCCGTGTCCGTTTCCACTGTGCGGGCGCTGATGGGCTCCATCAAGAGGAAGGTTCGAGATTTCATTCGAACAGGAGAAATGTAACCATTTAATGCTGTAACTTTGTGCGTACCAATTTACGTTTGGAATTTTTTTTTGCAAAAACTGGCTGAAAAGCTCCTTAGCATGAAATTTTGCTAATCATTACAATTGGGCACCCTTTTCACTTTGTACGCCTTCAGCCCATGCCTCTGTTTTTCGTTTTGTACATATGATTTTGATTTTCCAACTTTGCGAGCCACATCACATTACGAATTGAAATGTTTGGATGTTTCTCAATAATGGCTACTGCCTTCTGGTCCATTTGTTGAAAGCATACTTTTCGATTTGATCCGCTTCCAACCTTCCGATCCACAGTTTAGCGCTGGTCAAACGATTTGCACACACTAAACATGAAACTCTTCAGCATTTTTAGCTTTTTGGCTAGATTTGGCTAGATCGCGTACCGCCAACGTTGGATTTTGCTGTCGTTCGTACAAAATGCGTTTGCGTACTTCCAATTGATTCGACACGCTTTTACCAAACGGAACAAGAATGTAAACAAATTGTACCACGAAATAAAGTGGAGAGCTTCAGCTGTCATGTGAAACAAAAACTACACTGAAAGAAAAGTGTCTGAAATTTAACGTGTGCTTTTTGTTATTTTGTGTGTGCTTTATGCTTACGGTTTTTAGGTTTTTTTTTTATTTGTATGTTAAACCAGACTGCAGTACTATGTGGGGTACTATGAGGTTTGGCAGAAGGAAACTAGTTGACTCTCTGGTACCCACAGTGTCATTATGCATGTGTTATAGCTTCAAGTGGGATATACTTACGAAAAGCATTGGATTTAGAAATGCTTACCACTATAGGGGGAACCCTTTTCCTTATGGAATTGAGTGAAGATTGTTTGTTTGAATTTTGGTTAGATGTTGTATCATTACTATCACCAATTTACGAATCAATCTGACTGTTCAACAGAGTTTCGGAATAAGTTTAAAGTTTTCCCTACTCCGGCGTTTGGGTTGTCAGTTGTCATTAAGCGTCGTTGTTTTTTTGGTGGTTTTTCGCTGTACATACATACCGAATAGTACAATTGTACTCCTTTGAGCTAGTACCACAATCGACGTACTAGATTATAGGAGTACAGCACTTCTACATGGTATGTCTGTCATAAGTATTATCAGTGCATTTTGTTTCGTCGGTACTACATCCACGGACGGTTGATCATGAATAGAGAAATGGCATTTGGAATAAATCAAGAAATCAATAAATTAGTAAATGTATCATCACTTATGATAATAAGCTTTTTAACAGTTTTAATCTAGTAAAAACTAGCTACAATCAACTAAAACACATTCTTTCTCTGTCTACTAGCGCAAACAGCAACTAACGAAAGTGGCAGCAGCAGAAGAGGACGTAGCAGAGGAAAAAAAATGTATAAACATTCATAATGCGAAAGGATAAAAGATTACAGTTTTCCCGAGTGCAGCTCGTGTTGGCCACATTTCTTCGTTCCCTTGGGGGCTTGCGTCGTCGGATGGTCGTTTACCACCAGGTACCTTACATCCCACCTAACCGACCGGTGCCACCTTCGAGCACTGGACTCGGACCGACAAAGACGTGAGTTAAGAGTTTAATGTTTTTCCTCATAAATATCCGTGGCGTTGAAGAGCGAAAGAACAAGGACCTCGTGGTAAAAAAAGGAACCAACTAACCAACCGACCGACGACGACGGGGCCTCCGCTCGTTTGTGAGTCTGATGAGTTAGTAGTGCTACTGCTACCTTCTACTACTAACTCCTGTTGGGTTGTTGAACATTCGAAATGACGAGAATGGCGCAAAGAATTGTTGCAATTTTATCGCAAAACTGGGACTTGTGGCTGCTGATCTGGAATGTTGGCTGGCTGCTGGTGGCGGGGGAAAATAACAAGCATAAAACACCGAAATGAGTTATATCGTTGTCGGTTTACTGCAGAGAAGTTCGGGCCTGGTTGTGTGCGCCGCCTTACGTTGCGTTTGTAGTGGCGGTGACGGTGCTGGTGGGATGAAGTCCTTGTTAACGGTTCGGCAATTTATGAACCATACAAAATAATTTGTTGTAGTTGGAATCATGTGAAAGATCGTAAATTATCTTTAATTTGCTGTTGAAATAAGCAGGTTGGAGATTTTTTAGGTTGCCTGGATTATTCGGACATGGGCCGATGATGTAATGTTTGAAGTACACTTCCATTTTATATCGGGTTCCGTTCAGCTAACATCAGCAAAATCTTTAAATTTGGTGGCGATGTTGGAAATCAAATAAAATCAATTTTCAACTTTAAACATTTGTGGCAACGAAATTCACTTAATACAATAAAAGGCTAACCAACCACACAATTTGCAGTGGGCCCATAAGACCCATTACATGAATTTATTCACCGCGACTTTTCAACTACATAGGGCTGTTCATATACTACGCATATCGTTTTTGAGAGGTGTTTGAACCACCCTCTCTCCCCCCACCAGTGTAAACAATCGCCCATACATTTTTTGCAAATTTTTGGAAGTTTGAATGGACCGTAGACAATTGCCAACCCCAAATATTTGGACTATAGGCTGTAAGCCCATTACCCTACTCAAAAACTAGACACAACATGTTTCACATATTACATACACGGTAACCGCAAAGTACCCAATAATGACTACATAGTAAGCATTTTATTTATTTATTTTATTTTATTTTTTTTTTTATTGTATTTTACTTGTCTTCGTATAATAAAAACGCACAGACAGAATTATTGATGTCTAGTTAAAGAACTAATCCTATTTTTAAACAAGGTTTTCGAAATATTAAAATCATAATCTTCACGCGATTCGTTAAAACGACGGCAGCAAACATCCAGTGGATTGTTTTGACCGTAGACTATACGATGCTGAGGAATACGGAGAAGGTCATTTTTGCGCGTCTGCCTAGCCGGTGCATTGAACTGGATTTTCCCTAGAAGTTCAGCACAATCTACATTGTTGTCCAGAATGTCGAATATGAACAGTCATTGCAGAAGAATCCTTCTATCAGCCAATGTTGAAAGACGAATTAAAGCACAGCGATCCTCGTACGGCGGAAGAACAACCGGATCGTTCCATGGTAACAGTCGTAGAGCGTAGCGGACAAAGTTACGTTGAATCTTTTCAATGCGAAAGCAAAGCGTGACGTGATACGGTGCCCATACTAGAACGCCATAATCCAGTATGCTACGCACTAGCGAACAATACAATGTTTTTAGACAGTATACATCCTCAAATTACTGCGTGTTGCGCTTGATGAACCCTAGTATCGCATATGCTTTGGCGGTGGTTGTTGCAATGTGTTCGGTAAATTTCAGCTTACTGTCCAGTATTAATCCAAGATCCTTGATTGATGACACACGGTTAACACTTGAAGCGTTCATCTTATAATCGAAAATGGCAGTTGTCCTAGATCGGTTGAACGAGATGATGTTACATTTACGAATATTCACTTCCATTCCGTTTAGTGAGCACCATTCAAGAAGCGAGTCGATATCCATCTGAAGAGCGCAACAATCGACCATGGAGGTTATCAGGCGGAAGAATTTGAGGTCATCAGCGAACATGTACTTCGGTGATCTGATGAGTCCGCACAGATCGTTAACAAACAGCACGAGAAGTAATGGTCCTAAATGACTTCCTTGGGGAACTCCGGAAGTAATTGAGAACGTTTCAGATGAGGTTCCACCGAGGCGTACAAAAGCCCAACGCTCAGACAAGTACGATTCAATCCAGTGAGTAAGCCACTGAGGGAATCCCATGCGTTTGAGTTTTTCCACTGCCAGTGCATGCGGCACTGTGTCGAATGCTTTAGAAAAGTCGACATAAACTGCATCGACCTGTTGTCGCTTTTCAAGGCTGTCCACAAGAGAAGAAACGTAGCACATCAGGTTGGTTGTTATTGACCGCTTCCTGATAAATCCATGCTGACTCTCTGATATCACATGTTGAACGTTACGATACAAAGAATCATGGACAAGACTCTCCAAGACTTTAGAAAAGCAACTCAAAATCGAAATTGCACGGTAATTTTCGACGTCATTAACATTACCACTTTTATAAATGGGAGTGATGGCTGCAGTTTTCCATTTGTTGGGAAATATGCCCTCCGAAAGAGATCTGTTGAAGAGTATACTCACAGGCAAAGCGATTGACTCCGCACACCGATTGATGAAGAAAGGTGACAGACGATCTGGACCTGCTCCTTTCGAAGTGTCGATAGAAACCAGCTTAGCAAAAACATCTTGCCGAGAGAAGTTGTAGACGGTCACGTTCAAGTCGTAGTGCGGCAAATTGCTCAAGTACGATTCAGTCAAAGGTGGTCGGTTATTACTTTGCACACTTCGAAAGAACGCCGAGAACAGGTTTGCAGATTCTGATGGAGATTCAGCTGCCTCACCTTGGTAACGAAGATGTCGAGGCATTCCGTTGGATCGCTTACGGGTCTTCACATATTGCCAGAATTGTTGGGGGTCCTGTTTCAAACTTGCTTCAGTACGATGAATGTAGCAGCGAAAGCATTGTGCATGCAAAGAGTTATATTCGCTCTCTAAGTCACGCAGCTCAGCCTTATGCTGTTCATTCCTAGACCGAAAGTAACGCTTCCTTGCCCTGCGTAGACGATTTCGCAGCCGTTGCAGTTCATTGTTCCACCATGGTTGTTTCTTCCTGTGGGTTTCGATCCGTTGTTTTAGAGGCACAACTTCCCTGATGATTCCGTAAAGCTTGTCGTAGAATATCGATACCGCTTCGTCGACACTGCAACCAATTAGAAGATTCACCCATCCGACGTCCGAAATCATTGAGCTCAAAACTGCAAAATCACATCGCTTGAAGTCAAAATTTAACGGATCAGTTGCTCGGGAAATTTCACATTCGCTTGCAGTTTCAATCACAAGCACCAATGGTTTATGATGTTCATCAACACGCAGTAGCGGTGACGGGGGCTCCACAAGTTCGAGTACATTGATATCAGTAGAGAAAACCAAATCTAGTATCCTTCCATTCGCATTACCATAATGATTCAACTGATGCAGACCATTAGCGATGAACGATTCAACCACAGTGAACTCCTGCTCAGAAGACGTATTTGTAGGTAGCAAACATCGCAATTCATCATCATGGTCCCAAATCAATAAGGGTAGATTGTAGTCACCAACAACAACAACCAAACCACGATCACCCGCTTGATCCATCAGTCTTTGAACACATGATCAGTGCTGTTCATACAATGCATTGTCGCTGTTGGGAGGGAGATAAATACAACAGACGAAGAGTTCAAAGGCAGAGTAGGCAGCTTGATCCGAACGATTATTTGCTCCAGACACTCGGTACCAGCAATCGAAACAGCGGCACTGTTCAATGCATTACGGACGCTGACCAAAACACCACCACCTCGTCGAAATTGGCTTGTTGTGGCGTTGTGATCACAGCGATAGATTGTATAGTTGTGTGATAATTCAGTATTTGAAATATCAGCACCGAGCCAGGTTTCGGTGAAAGCTATCACATCGTAGTCAGATTGGGATAGTGCTAGCAGTTTTTTTTGGTGCGTAACCCACGTACATTCTGGTAGTACAGCGTGGACGTACAATGTATATTGTTAGTGAATTGCTGCTGTCTATCAGTGGAGTCTGGATGTAAAGGAGTGGTTGTGTTTCGGGACTGTGTTGTTGTGGTTATTGCCATATCAGTTGAACAGCTGATCATCTGTGAGGCTGCACCGATATCTAGGGCGCCCAGTGAACTACTGTGTTGTGGGTCCGAAGCGAAAAATAGGCCGATCCGACGATGATTGCTTGGAATCGAATGGACGAAATACTATTCCTTGTTGCCACGTCGATCCAAAGAGGGCTTGTTCCTGCAGCTGCAAACCAATTCCGACTTTGAAGGAAACAAAAGTAAGTTCGTTAAGATTTTTGCCTTTGGGAACTAACTTAGTTACTTCAATGTCATCATCAGTGTCGAGATTATCCTTGACGAGCTTTTCGATTTGAGTTGCTGATGCTGAAGGGTCGAAACCGGACAAGTACAGCCAAAACTTCTTTTGCTTTTTAGCTGTTGCAAGTGGGATGGTAACCGCGGGTTCTATTTGTTTCGTCCCAGTAGACTCTGTTTGTTGTCGTGTGTCGTTGCCAGAAGTTATCGGTGTTGGCTGGGTTTGTTCGTTACGCGTTGCTGATTGTTCTAGAATTGTGTTGATTTTGGTAGTGTTTTGAGCGATCTCGTTCCTCAGTTCATTCAATACCTTGTTTTGATCTTCAACCAAAGAATGCATTGAAGTATTGGTGGACGCAATTGCTTGTCGAAAGGAAGCGTTCGCCATCATTTTGGTGCAAGCTTTGCACATCCAAAATAGTTGGGAACAAGCTGCAATGTTATCACGAGTAGCTGGGGTCTGATGAACGCATTTCAGATGGAAGGACGACTTGCAAAATCCATTGCACATAATTTCATAAGCTTTGGCGAGACTTCTGGCACAAGAGAAACACACAGTTTCCATTGTTACTATGGTGGATCACACGTAGTGTACGTTGAGACGGTAAATCGATGAATTTGGCTGATTAAACGGTATGTAGGTGCGGTACTCCAGCGGGATGCGATAGGGTGATGTGAAAAGTACTCGATGGGTCGTTCGGGTATAACAATTGTATGAAAAACGTTAAAAAATTCACGAATTAGCACAGAGAAAACAAGAAGCACAATCGAATTGGTAACCTCACACACACACACACACACACACACACACACACACACACACTCTCACACACACACACACACACACACACACACACACACACACACACACACACACACACACACACACACACACACATACACACACACACACACACACACACACACACACACACACACACACACACACACACACACACACACATACACACACACAGACACACACACACACACACACACACACACACACACACACACACACACACACACACACACAGACACACAGACACACACACACACACACACACACACACACACACACACACACACACACACACACACACACACACACACACACACACACACATACACACACACACACACACACACACACACACACACACACACATTTTTCAATGTTTCAATTTCGAGGGAAACTGGGACTACCCATTAAATGAGTAAAATTTGACCCATTTATGAGTAATTACAACTACAAAAATAAGTAATAAGTATTCATTTGTAAATATCAAATACTCATAAATGGGTTATCTTTTTACTCATTTAATGGGTAGTCCCAGTCTCCCTCGAAAATGCTTACTATGTAGTCATTATTGGGTATTTTGCGGTTACCGTGTATTCAGCTGGTTTCTTCTATTTTTTTTTCCTTGATTTGTTTTCCGTCGATCTTGTTTTTCGTGCTGAGCACCAATGCTACCAACGCCAGGGAGGCAGTTCCCACACCTGAACCCTACCTATCGACCCATCAACTCATGAACCGGGGACCAACGGCTTTACTTCCCATCCGAAGAAAGGCGTGATTAGAGAAGTTATGTCTAAGTTTACTTCGAATCACTTCTGGCGTCATATTTGTAGAAATTAGATCTTGTAGTCTATTGAATTCGTTCATAAATCTGCTTGTATGCTCGTGCTGCGTTTAGTTTCTTGACCTCAACGGAGCATCAATCACCCTTTGGTGACGAAGGGAAACCGGGCTGGTATTGAAGCTGAGCCGATCGTGGAGGAACGGACTCCTTGTCCGTCGACCCAGATGGCTTCTTTGCGGATCTCCTGAATGGACGCCAAAGGAGCTGGATGTATGGTTGAGCACTCTGACATACTGTAGCGTGTCTTGTAGATATGTCTTAATCCATTCAAACAACATTCCATTGATGATGAGAGAGAGAAGGATTAGTATTTTCCATTTAATTCCACTACTTTATTTGCTTATCCTTGACAGATACGCGTATTTCGTCTACAATGTGCAGACTTCTTCAGTGTCAGACACTGAAGAAGTCTGCACATTGTAGACGAAATACGCGTATCTGTCAAGGATAAGCAAATAAAGTAGTGGAATTAAATGGAAAATACTAATCCTTCTCTCTCTCATCATACAGGTATTCAACTAAGACGCCCACATTCATCAGGATTCCATTGATACCGAAATCAGATGCAGCACGCATGCTACTATCTATACCCATCACAACAAAGGCCTTGCTCCTGTCCGTATATACACAGTCGACCCTTTGGATATGTAATCCGTGACCATTGAACTGAATTCACACAGGTTCGTGACGACTGACTTTTCACGCTCGTTAATTCTCTCATAGAGATGGGAGTAGACAAGTCGTTCGAACAGTTTTGGCATCACGGATTGAATCGATACACCCTGGTAGTTCTCAGCATCAAAATGAGAGCCCTTCTTATGGATTGGAGATATGTGTGAGATTTTCCATAGAGGTGGGAAATAACCAGACGAAAGCGATGAATTGAAAAGAATAGACAGGGGTTCGACAAGCTCATCTTTAAATTCCTTCAAAAACTTATTTGAAAATCTGTCTGTCGGTCACTTTTCTGAGTCTAGATGCGACAAACCTTGTCTCACTTCTTCACGAAATAACTCTAAACGAGTCAGCGGTTTTGTTGACTGGAGAGTTGATTTCATTTGAGTGATCGTTCCGATAAACACTCTTGAAGTACTCCGCAAAAAGTTCAGCGGTATCCTGTCCATGGGAAGAAGTCCTGTTTCCATATTTTATCACCTCTGGAATTCCGATGTTTTTACGTCTGCTATTCACGAACTTCCAAAAATATTTCTGATTTTCTTTAATCCTATTTTGAATCCCAGTTGTGTATACTTGATATGCTTCTCTGTGTAACACTTTGAACGTCCCCAGTAGTTACGAAATGATAAATAAATATGTTCACAGTGGAATTTCTCCTGTAGGTCCATTATTAGTAGAGATATAATGAAAATAAAAATAAGAAGGCTGCTTATGAGACCCAGGTTGGGAATATGCACTATATTGAAGATCAATTACGATGCTAGCCACGTCGTTGCAATCGAGTGGAAATGAGAATCGATTATTTCCGACCGCACAAAGGTCAAAGGAGGATGATTCTGTATTCAGGTAGGGTTCTTAGGGTCAGGATTTACCTTGATTAGTGTTATGATGATGGTTTTTATATACTGAGTATTTTATCGCATAGCAATGATTATGAAAGAACCTTAAATTGAAGGATTGAACCAAACATTTTGCAGAAACGGTCACCACCGATGGTTTCAGCCAGGTGCATATGCAACTATTGAAATAAAATATAGCGCATTTTCAGCCGGGTCATTATGTAGAATTTTTCTCTTTTAACTACTATCGAAAAACAACTTAAATAACTGGAATAAGCCAGGGTTACATCCCATGATATTTTGCTCCATAAGCAAAAACGGTCACTACTGGGCCGCCGACCTCCAACCATATCACCACACCAATACGAACGACGATTGTATGAAGACATGAAGCTATTCAAATGGGACCGATTTGTTAAGTCATGTGATCTTGTTCAGAAATGTCAGCAGAAAAATTCACTTTAAGAATTTATGGGACCGTCACAACCATTTTATGTGTGGGAGCCTGAGATTTTATCCACCCTCTGCTCAGTAGCAAAAGCATTCACCACTAGCAATCGAACCCTGCTTCTTATGCTACCACATGGAAAGGTACACCTTTAGGATATCGTTAATCCATTTTTCATAGTTCCGTCTAATAATGCTAAGAAATCATAACACGGTGTTACACGACAAAAAACTTTTCAAGTAGCCTATTATACGTTGTTAGTCTAGTCGAGTAAACTATGAAATCACATTCATAATTGATCAGGCATAACGCCCCCTACATTTAAAATTTTTGTTAAGAAAAACGATTCTGGGAAAGTGACTGGATTTTCAATGGATTAGGGAAGCAAAAAGTCATAGCTTTCGATATATGTACACAATTATTGGGGTTTTACTGAAATTCGGTGAGATTTTTCTAATTGAGTATCTGTTTAATACAAACGAATCGCTTCTAACTTTAGACGCCATTAGGGTGACCAAAACATGACCCTTCACCCTCGCTAAAGTACCACTTGTTTTCTATGCAATCTTTGCTCCAAATGTAAGCCAAATCGGTCAAAATTCACCCATTTGAAGCCTTTTTTTCTGCAATTAAATTTAAAATTTATAAAGAAACACCATTTGCAAAGTTTTGCCGCTAGGTTGAAAACGTCCTATACATCAATAATAGGAAATTATATGCTCAAGAACATAAAAAACGGAAGACGATCCGAGTTAATCCTGAATAGCTATTAGCATTTTAATGAAGCATTGACTGATCAAATTCGTTGTTCTTAAGCGCCCATCACACAAGCCACAATATTGGCAATACTCAAAAGGATTGTTAATAAAATTGATGCAAACATAGATGACGAAAATATGCACATTACACATAATGACGCAATAAAGTCTGGAACGCGCAATAATTGGTCAACTTCAAATTGGTGTATTTCTGTTCAAAATGCATAAAAAACTGAAATGCTGCATTTGAAAGTTGAGTGCATATACAATGGTTGCTATGATGAGTTTTCACCGTTTGCTCTCCAGTTTTCTAAATGACGTCCAAGCAAGAGGAGCAGCGTGTCAAAATTTGGCTCGCGCAGCAAGAGAATCCGACGATCTCACACGCCAAGTTGGCAAAATTGCTGGATGTGGCCAAATCGACCGTGACAAACGTTTTAAAAGTGTTATAGACCACCAGGAAGCCTGGAAGCGATGGCAATCGTAATCCGGACATGGCATCGACGACGAAAAAGGTGGCGGTGAAATATAAGCGGAATCCTAACCTCTCCATCCGGGACGTCGCTGGCAAGCTCAATGTCTCCCATACTACTGTGCAGCGGGCCAAGGAACGAGCCGGGTTGTCGACGTTTAAGAAGGTGAAGGTGGCGAACCGAGATTACAAACAAAACACGTCGGCAAAGCAGCGGTCCCGAAAGCTGTATACGAATCTGCTCACAAAGTGCGACTGTGTCGTCATGGACGACAAAACTCATGTGAAGGCGGATTTCAAGAAGCTTCCGGGACAGGAGTTTTATACCGCATCAGGAAAAGGGAAGGTGGCTAAAATTTTCAAAACCATCAAACTATCGAAGTTCCCGGAAAATATCTCGTCTGGCAGGCCATATGCACGTGTGCTCTAAAAAGCGGCATTTCCATTACTACGGGAACCACCAATAAAAAAATCTACCTCCAGGAGCGGCTGCTACCATTCCTAAAGCAACATAATAGAGCTGTGCTGTTCTGGCTGGACTTGGCGAGCTGCCACTATTTATGGGAAAAAAGGCAATCGAGTGGTACGATGCGAACAACGTGGTTGTGGTACCCAAAGACCACAACCCTCCTAACAGCCCAGAACTCCACCCTATCGAACGGTATTGGGCCTTGGTCAAACGGAATCTAAAGAAAAAAACTAACAGATCCATGGCAACCGAGCAGCAGTTTAAATTTAACTGGCGTTCGGCGACGAATAAGGTCCATGAGACCACTGTGCAAAATTTAATGGAAGGGGTTAAGCGGAGGCACGGCGGTTCGGATTTGGCAAACCAAAAAATTAAAAAATTTCCTTCAAATATATGAATTGAACTACCAAAAGAAAAATATGAAGATTTTTGTGATATGAATTTTGACAGATAGAAACGAATTTTTTGTCGTCCAATTTTTGCGCGATCTAGTCTTTATCAAACAAATTTGATTTCGATGAGTTGTTTTCATTTGTATTGTAATAGTCGATCGGATATGACAAATTTAGTGTGAATTTGGCCTGCATTGATAACCCAACAAAAAGATTGTTGACGTGAAGATACTGACGGAATTTTTGACGAAAGTTCCGTCGTGTGGAATGCCTTTTACAGGAAAAAGTCCTTAAAATCGATCTTTTAAATTTGTCGAACGTCTTAACGAAGAACTTTGATTGAGTTTGTTTATTTCCTTTAAATTCCGTTATAAATGCTTATCTTTTGACAGATACTCGTATTTCGTCTACTACTTGCAGACTTCATCAGTGCCAAGTACTCAACACCACTGAAGAATCCATCTTTAATCTACGAGTTATATACTAATCACGTACTAAAAATCAGCAGGTATCCACTGCCATGTTGCAATTTACCTAAACAGGTACCCAAATTTAGCCTCCAACAGGTAGATGCATGCTACGATGTGTGGTTTTAGATAGCATGCTAAAGAGTTTCGAGTATCCGTTTCTTTGATCTCTATTAAGCAATGTTGATGGATTATGTTTAAATATTTCTAAACTTTCTGCTACGTCTAGTTTCCAAGGCGAAGATACACTCCGCAGGATATTAATTTTATCCCTTGTCAAATTGTACCCCTTTGTTAAGATATGTTCTGCTACCTTGGATATAAATTCATAATGAAATTTTTATCCATCTTTTTGATAGCCTTTTTTACCTCTGCGATGTGTTCCTTAAACCTTGTTTCCAAAGTCCTATCAAAATCGATTGGAATTGATTTCATTTGGTGCAAAATAGAGAATTTTGCTTCAAAATGTCTTATTTTGTAAACAAAATAGCTCTCAAAAATATTAATCGTGTCGCATAGGAGTATTTAGCGAAAACCCAAAATTAAACTCAAAAACGAAATAACGCAAAGCTGATTTTTTATATGCTGCGTAAAAAATCCTAAATTTTCTGGGGAACAAATTGCGCCCTCTGTCTACAGACCATGCAAAGCATAAAAATAAATACAATAAATCTTTGTCAATACAAAATCCCTATTTTTTAGTATAATTTTGTTTCCTAAAAGTTTTTTTGAAATTACCTTACATTTGATATTTTGATCATTGATTATAATTTTTTAGCAATAGTTGTTTTTGAAAAAAAAAAATTGGAGATGGTCACCCTAATGACAAAATAAAAAATGGGTCTAACATGTTGCAATAAGGAACAACACTACTAATGTTTACGAAATTCTGAGAATCACTATATCGTTTTGCAATGGATTTGCTGCATTTAGAAGCTTTTAAACTTATTTTGCTCTGGGTCACTGTGTCATGGTTTGCTCACCATAATTCCAGTTTTGTTGCTAGTTGATGAGGACTTGCTGACAAGCAATGGAGAAAAATCGTTAAAGGCGTTTTGACAATCATACCAATTCTATTCGATATTTCTGAGAATTTTTCCTGTAAGATCCACGTATCTGATCAAGTTGTTTCAGCAAGAACAGCAGATATTGAATTTAGAAAAAAAATGTGTTTTTATCCCCTGCATAATTTTCTGAAATCAAGCGGCCTATTTAAATCGCAGGATATAGTTTTTATCTCAAGAAGCTTTAGAAAATGTTTTCAGTTAGCATGGTTCAAAACACACCGCATCTACATACTCGCTAGCCAACAATGGACCACTTGGCAAAAAAAAAAAAAATACCAGCCAATCCAAAGAAGAATCTACCTTTCGTGATATGAACAATAATTTTCTCAACTCCACCGTGCCTGGAGCCTTTTGCTGGAAACTGAGAAAGAGGAAAAGCTCCTATCGCAGCCACGCTGAAACGGAAGAACTTGGCACCGTTTTGCGAGGAAATGAAAATATACTGCCCCGGTCTGGTAGCGAGCTAATTGATATTTATAACTGGACTGCTGCTATAATCGTTATTACTGTTTTGATTTGTACCGGGAGATTGTTTCTGTTCGTGCTGCAGCAGTTGGTGGTGGTCCAAGTTTTGGTGTAGCAATTAGCTTTGTTTGAGAACTGTGTGTGAGACGGTGGATTTTAAATTCTCACTTTAAGATTCATGTAGCGCTCATTTGTTTTCCAAATACCAATATGATTTATCCAATTAGCTGATTGAATCAACTGGTCGTAAAGCTGATTATCGCAAAGTATGCAACTATTGGAGGGATTATTTCATCATTGCTTAAAGCCGTTTCACAACACACCGCAGCGTGGAGGCTTGGCTTGCAGCATTTTTATTCTTTACTATTCATCAAGCTGCAGGCAGCTGAATTAAATTACCCAGCAGTTGGTGAAAGACGTTTAAGTAGGGCACTCGGCTCTTCATAAAGCTGAGAAGATGAGTACGGACGATTGAAGGAATGCAAAAAATAAGCAACGCCTTCACTTTATTCAACAAAGTTTAGCAGAATTGGGGTTCGGAAGCCAGAAAATATAATTTATATTCATGTGAAATAAATAGTGAGAAGAGATTGATGTGTTGAGACGAGAGAGAACATATTTTTTTCGAATTTGAAGAGTTGTACCATGCCCAGAAACTTTATGATGAGAATATTTACCGTTCTTATCTAAAAACATATGTTTCCTTAAAAATTAAATAATAATACATCCTTTTCCTCTTGAAAGGTATTTATTTATTTATTTATATATTTATTGTAATTCATCGGACAGGAAATGTCTTAATGAATAAAACTTAGATAATAAACAAAAAATCAGCAGATAAACAGATTACAAAAATAATCACAATCTTCTCAATCGGTTTCGAAATTGGTTCGATGATGCTTCTTTCATAGCGGAGAATGCCCGAATCATCACAGACATTGGTATCCATATGCAGTCCGATGGAACCTTGGTTGTATTAAGAATGATTGCCGCAACATACATTAAGTATCACGGAAGTTTAATTGTGAAAGCAGTTGAGGGCAGTCCACTTCGCGATTTAGAAGTTTCGCTACAAATAAGGTTTGTTGCATTTTTCTTCTGTGCTCCAATGTGTCCAGGTCCAATAGCATGCATCGGTCTGCATAAGGGAGCAAATTCATTGGATCGTGCCATGGCAGGCTGCGCAAAGCCAACCCCAAAAATCTTTTCTGAACACGTTCTATTCGGAGATTCCACACTAGCTCACACAGATGCATTCTCAAGTATGGGCCGAACTAAAGAGCAATATAGTGCCTTCAAGCACGGAGGGCCTTTGAAATCTCGTGCAATCTTCGAAATAAGTTCCAGTTGACGATTCGCCTTAGAGATGATAGAGGAATAGTGAAGATTGAAGGTCAAATTTGTGTCCAAAAGAACACCAAGATCAGTCATACGTTCTACTCTGCGAAGAGTTACATTGTCAATGCAGTAGTCGTAAAGGATTGAACTCTTAGAGCGGTGAAACGTCATCACTGCACACTTTGGAACGCTGATGATGAGCTTATTGCAACGGCACCAATCCACAAACAAATCTAGCAGAGCTTGAAGACGATGACAATCCTCAATCGAGTGAACTATGACCTATAGCTTAAAATCATCTGCATAAACAAGCTTGCATTTAACTCTCAACAAAGCTGCTACATCGTTGAAGAATAGCGTAAACAAAATTGAACACAGGTTACTTTCCTGAGGTACTCCAGAGGTGCTGGTAAACGTAGAAGAGACACAAGAGCCTAGTCGTACTCGAAGAGTTCGTCCAGTCAAGTAGGAATGTAACCACGCCCTAAGTTGCTCAGACGCTCCTAGTCGGGAAAGCTTGCATAGCAAAACCTTCTGGTTGATTTTATTGAATACGGCTTTCAGATCAGTATATGTGATCGGACGGAGGATTTCCCACCTCTTCGTGCTCCTCAGCAAAGGCAAGCGAATTCGCGGGTGCATTCCGCTCAAGCAACTTCTGGTGATTCTGTTGGCCAAAACTCTCCATCCCCCCCATGTGGATTCTGGAGACAACCAACAGCGCAAAACAACAACCCCGATCTGTTCTCAGCGGATGAAATGATGGAAATTTTCGTCAACACGTCCCGTGCTCTTCGTAAGTGCCGCAATAAGCCCGAACAGATCCAAGTGCTCGGTAAGTTCATCATCCAGTATGGCGTCTAAACCGCTAACTATCGTCACCTGGAATGCTTGCTCTGTAATAGCAAAAGAGATTGAGCTTGCCGACTTCCTCCGCAAGCACAGCATCGACGTGGGCCTTCTAACCGAGACCCATCTAAAGTCCGGCGACAGCTTCTGGTTGCCTGACCACAGTATTATTCGGCTTGATCGCACCAGCTCCAGGGGGGGGTGGTGTTGCGGTCGTCTCAAGAAAGGAATAAAATACCACACTCTGTCCCATATCCGCACCTCTATCATCGAGGCCCTTGGTGTGGAGGTTGAGTCGTCGACTGGAAACGTCCAGTTCATCGCCGTCGACTGCCCTCGACAGTGTGCCGCCAGCAGTGGACTAGCGGCTAAATTCAAGAAGGACCTGTCCACCATCACCCGTACCGGTTCCCGCTTCGTAGTTGGAGGAGATCTGAATGCTCGCCATGAGGCCTGGTGGAACTACCAGCGGAACCAGAACGGTCGTCTGCGGTTCGACCACTCGCAGCATGAGTTGTACTCCGTTTGGTTTTCGAATGAGCCAACATTCATCTCATCGGTGGGCAACCCATCGACGCTAGACCTGTTCTTGTCAAATACCAGCTTGTCCAAGCCGGTAGCCTTGAACGAACTCAGCTCCGACAACCAACCGGTGATGACTGAACTAGGCTACAACGTGGCCCCTGCTCCAAGTCTGCGCAAGGACTACCAACGCGTAAACTGGGCCCAATTTGGACGCGTGGTAGACAGACATATCATCGACAATCCACCGCTTAACACCGTGGAGGACATCAACCGAGCGTTGGAGGGACTCCACCAAGCCATAACCGTAACTGACGAGGCGTGCGTCCGACGAGTTTCTGTGAGGGGTAAGTTTATTGCCATTGATTCCCACACCCAACTTTTGATTCGCCTGAGAAATGTTCGCAGACGCCAGTTTCAGAGGACTGGAGATCTGGGCAAAAAACTTGAAATGGCCGATCTGAACAAGGAGATTGCTTCCAGAATGGTCTCACTCCGAAACGAAAGTTTCGGGCGGCTTGCCCAGAATCTGGACAACCGCTCCAGACCATTCTGGAAGGTAGCCAAGGTCCTGAAAACTCATCCCAAATCCGTTCCACCTCTCAGAGTCGAAAATGATGACGATCGACTTTTAATCACCCCACAGGAGAAAGCAAATGCGATCGGCAAGCATGTCGCTTCATCGCATTTGCTTGGCTCGACTATCAAAAGTCCGCTCGATGATCAGGTTGTGCAATGCGTTCAAAACCTAGATGCCTCCCCTTGTGTCGTGCCTCCGGTGGATATGATTACAGTACAACAAATTTGCACAGCACTGAAATGAACCAAGAACATGAAGGCTCCCGGGTTTGACGGTATATTCAACTTTATCTTGAAGAGACCCAGCATGAAAGTGCAGTCTCTTCTAACCGCTATCTTCAACAGATGCTTGGAACTGCACTACTTTCCAAGCATCTGGAAAGTAGCTAAAATCATACCAATCCGCAAGCCCGGAAAGGATCCAACATTGCCTTCAAGCTACAGACCAATCAGCCTCCTTTCAGCACTGAGCAAATTGTTCGAGAAACTCATTCTCAATCGTTTGCTCAAGTTTGTCGAGGAAAATAACTTTCACCTTCCGGAACAGTTTGGGATCAGAAAGGGGCACTCCACCAATCACCAGCTAGTAAGGGTGATGAATAACATCAGAAGCAACAAAGCTGTATCCAAGTCCCCAGCCATGGCCTTGTTAGACGTTGAAAAGGCGTTTGACAATGTTTGGCATGACGGACTTGTGTGCAAGCTTTCTAACTTCAACTTCCTATTACATCTGGTTAAAATCACCCGTAACTACCTCCAGCAAAGTTCGTTTAAGGTATCGTTGAATGGTTGTCTTTCAGACACGTTTCCCATCCCAGCAGGAGTCCCGCAAGGCAGTCTGTTGGGCCCGTTGCTTTACAGCATTTACACTTCCGACATTCCTCCCCTCGGAGACGGTTGCGTGTTTTTCCTGTTCGCAGATGATACCGCAATCGCCGTCAAAGGAAGGATGCCTCGCGAAATAACGAACAAACTTCAACGATACCTTAACGCCTTTGCTGATTATGCCACCACGTGGAAAATTAAAATCAATCCCTCCAAAACACAAGCGATCATGTTCCTCCAAGGGTGAACAAACTGGCTGTCTACAAACAAATCATAGCATCTGCGATCCTCTACGCAGCTCCGGTGTGGGAATCATGTGCACAGACTCACAGGAACAAAATCCAGGTCGCTCAGAATAGAGTGCTGAGGATGGTACTTGATCGTCCTTTAATTAAATTAATTTAAATTTCAAATGTAATAAAGTTGAAAAGACGCATCTGTGCCACTTGAAAATTCATACATGTAAACCACACAAACACAAGAAATAAAGATCATTTAAATCAATCAGTATATGTGACGTCGACTTGTGCCTCATCCTCCATGCATGTGCTGGTGAAATCCAAAAGGTTAGTAGCTACCGATCTACCGGGAATAAATAAAATGCTGGTCAGTTGAAATGTAGTTCTTCGAGCGATTCAGGACAAATTCGCTCAAGATGATCTAAAACAGTTTGGACGCTGCCGAAAGACTGCACATAACAGCGCCGGTGGTGTAGTGGTAAGCGTGATTACCTCTCACCCCAGCAGGCCTGGGTTCAATCCCAGTCGGCGCCGTCGGGATGTTCTGAGGCATAACATCTCTGATCACGCCTTCCTTCGGATGGGAAGTAAAGCCGTTGGTCCCCGGTTCATGAGTTGATGGGTCGATAGGTAGGGTCCAGGAGTGGGAGCTGTCTCCCTGGCACGTCGGTAGCATTGGTGCTCAGCACGGAAAACAAGATCGACGGAAAAAACAAACCAAAGGAAAAAAAAAAAGAAAGACTGCACAGTTCGAAAAAGTTGGGTAAATTTCTGTTCAGTTTGATGCACATAAGTGGAGCGTTATGTATCATATACGTTCACATTATTTATTATGTAGAGTTCTAACACATTTCATGCAATGTAGTAAATATTGTATACAAAAGCCCATCTTTGTAAGCAACATTGTTTACAAGTTGCTCGGTTGCGTGAAATGAAATGCAAGTTAACGTGAATGAATGTTTACATCACAATTGATATGTTGCAGCACTTTTTGTAACACATCATGACACTCGAGCTAACTGATTCTAATAATCAACCTTTCGCTTAACAAATTGAAATTAGAGCTCGTCTCAGTACCTATTTAGAAGTCAATGGAATTGATTCCAACTTTCACAGCACACCCATACCGGCAATCCCCCCACGATCAAAATTCTACCCTAACCTAGGTGCTCCAAGTGTGTGCGGCAGCTGAAAATCCATTTTCATTTTCGACACCAAAGGTTTCCTCTTTTTCACCTGGTTCATCTTTCTCGATTTTACCTCCCTACCTCTCTGGCACCTGACACCTGACGAGTTCACCACTCTCATTCGGCAGGACTGGGAAAATGGGAGGGAGGCCAAGCGCGACGTCAAATAAAACTCGCATTAATTTTCTTCACGTTCGACAAACTTCATTTTAATACAATATTCAGAGCACAGGAATTGGCGGGGGCACACGCTCGGGCTGAATCGTTTTGCATTCGTCAATTCGGCACACCGGTTGGCGTGAATTTTTGATTACTTGACTTTTGCCACCACTTCCATCCGCTGTACCACCACGATATAACCGAGCATTTAGTGGAAGGGGGAGGTGTCAGGAGGTGGTCGCTTGTTGCTATAAAGTTTTACAACTCGAGAGCACAGAGATTACCATCGACGACGGGAAGCACAGCACTAAGCGATGGGAAGTGGAATATTACCTTGGATGGTACAGTCGATTTTCACCCACCAGTCAGCATTCATCTGGGACAGGGGTCGGATGACAGTCAATATTATAGTACGATGGGGGTGGGGGTGGTTCCGCTGTGTGGGAAAAGATTTCGCTTTTTATTAGCACGATAATGACGAATCGTGCTCCGTATCGTGAGTTTATTTGGATTTTATTCCAGGAAGGTTTATATTTGAGTACGGATTACGTGGGGAATATGGACTGTTGTGACGCATTTCACATGGGTAATGAAATAATCGAACACGAAGGGAGCAGAAGATACAGTTTGAGTTATCATCAAGATCAGAGTAAAAATGTGGTTCAATTTGACAGAAATTGGTTCGATATTGAGGTCAGTCTCCGTGTCACCCAGGGTTTAATTTTATTATACTCCCCTTACAATTCATAAATGTGGCCATGTGATGGTTAACATGAAAATATGTGTTCTGGAAAAACTTGCAAGCACGTTACAGTGGTCCATAAATGAAAATTAAGAGGATTAAAATATGGTGACACGCAAATTGCAACTTTTTCAGGATAATGAATTCTGTGAAGAAATTACAGCCTTTATGTTGATGAAATTTTCAAGTTAGTTGTCAGTGCTAGACCCATTTTGCGAGTACTAGTATTTCGGTACAGAGATGTATATACAGTACCGATAATACCGGTTCCAAAGGATTTTATGAAAATAAATGGATAGGGTTACACAATAATACACAATAGTAATGAAAAACTTATACCACATCTACTATAAAATTGTAATTGTAAAATTGAACATTTTTTTCTTAATTTTCTTAATTTTCGATTTCTAGGCGCCAAGATCTTGCCGTATTATTGCACTAACGAAAATCTACAGAGCTATGGTCATCAAACACATGCTAGAGTAATAAATCAATATCGCACTTTTCACTCTTATTGCTAATATAAAAGATTTAACGCTTTTAGCGCTTTTTAACTATGGACCGAACATTAGGGACGTAATTTTGATGCTTGATCCTAATTATGGCCTAGGAACTTTATTGGATACATTTGCTTTGATATTGGTGAAACCATTCGCGTTGACGATGACTCTGCAACTGTTCACTTCTATACACGCAAACCAAACATTTATTACAATGAATGTTAGTTCCACTTCCTGTCATTCTCTGTTCATGAACATCGCAGCGTATGTTAGAAGTTGACCTTACAAGCGATGTAATGGTTTTTTGTCTTTTTTATTTCGTGTTCTATCTATGCTTTTGACTTTACCAGTAAGCTTTTTATGTACTTTGACTATATGTTTTAGTATTACTTCTGCGTGAAGTCAACGATTTACATAGTTGAAGATGCTAATTTCAAATAACAGACTGTAGTGGTAATTTTTATACGATAGATGGAGTAGATGAAAGCATAGAGTTGATAGTTCCGTTAGAGTACGGCAGTGTGAAGATTGCATATAGATATTAGAATAGCGAGCTAGGACAACTTTTAAGGAAGGTACAAATCGGTTTTTTCATCTCTCTTTACCAAACTCCCCCTTTGTAAAGGGATGGTGAGGGGTGTCCCCCCCCCCCGCAACCACTGGCAAAAAGAGATGAAAACCGACCGCTCAAATACCAACGGTGTGTTTGAAACAGTTCTACCGATTGTTTACCGCACTTCAGTTGTTATTTGAAGGAAGGCGTCCAGTCGTAGGTTTTGTAAATTGCAACTATTGCTTACCCCTACCACGATATGTGCTCCTGTCATCGTCGACTTGACGATCTCGAGGGGATATGGGTGGGGTAGGTGCTGCTACTGTACCTTTCAACCATTGACAGTAATTGATGGTATGATCCCATCCAGAGTTATGTACTTTGACTATATGTTTTAGTATTACTTCTGCGTTCTATCAACTCTATGCTTTTATCTACTGCACCTATCGTATAAAAATTACCACTACAGTCTGTTATTTGAAATTAGCATCTTCAACTATGTAAATCTACGTAAAAAAAATTAACTTTCCGAAAAAAAAATTCAAAAAAGTTTTAAAACTGAAATTACAAACAATGTCCTTTTTTAATATTTTTAATTTTTTTAAAGCAATGTTGCAAATTCTTATTTAAATTTTTTTTCCGAAATAATTAAAATCTATGAACACATTTTATTTTTATAAAATACAAGAAGCGGTTACAGAGTATGTGTTTGACTCATAATGTTATAAACCTGTTAGTTTCTCTTCCTGCCGGTCATAATCAGTGATCTTATAAATTTTCACTCCCTCGCTCACATCATTAAATCACT
This sequence comes from Ochlerotatus camptorhynchus, assembly GCF_037179485.1. Lineage (NCBI taxonomy): Eukaryota > Metazoa > Arthropoda > Insecta > Diptera > Culicidae > Ochlerotatus > Ochlerotatus camptorhynchus. The sequence goes on from NW_027040773.1 coordinate 2,731,754, forward strand.
GATTGTGGCTCTTAGAAGGCGAAATTGACAGGTTGCATGTGTCAAAAATGTAGTTTGCAACCTCTTCTTGTTACTTACTAGTAAAAATATGTGATCATAACACTACTCGCTAGATGCGCAACTCCATACAATAAATATCCTGGATAGCAACATCTATCGGTGTGGAAACGGTTACAATGACATCGATCACGCAGTTTGGCAATGTACAGATAATGACGCCAACAGAGAGCGACTCTTGAATACTCTCGAGGCCCAAGGAAGACAACCCTGTATCTCTATCAGAGACGTATTGGGAACCCACGATCTCTGCTGTATGTAGTCGATATATGTGTTTTTGTAAATGTATAGTATAAGAATTTAAATCGTTAGTCTTTTGTCTCTCTGTATTAGTTTTTGTTTGTCTTGTCACCCGTCTCGATGAGTCTCATCGTCGCTCACTGGTTACCATAGCCGGTCGAGCTCCAGACGAAACTAGAACCGCACTACCGTTCATATTGGTGACAACGCTCTGATTAGACAACGAAACCTCACCCCCAAGCTCCTCCCCTGAGCCTATCCTTTGACAATGTACCCCTCAAACCTCGGATAAGCCGCGAGTATTCGACCCAGCTCCATAGTGAATTTTGTTACAAACAAAGAACAATGAACAATCGGCTCCGTAAAGCTAACTTAATTGAGCCTTTGAAATAAACGAACTAGTAAAAACAAAATCTTTTGAGTGATTATTCCCTAAATCTCTCTTTAATGCGAAATGAGAGTAACCTTAAAAAATAGGTTATGAAAAACGCAAACTTTCAACTAATAGGAAATCTTACACACTTTAAAATTTACAGAAATCGTAGAACAACAAGTATTGATCAAATGTTTTAATCTTTTTTCATACCATATTTAAAAAAAAAGGTTTGCAAAAGTTTGCATTTTTACCTGTGTTTTTTTTTTTTTTTTTTAAATTAAAATATTGAACAACGAGATTTTTCGTTATCTAAGTTGTTAATACTTATTTACGTTGTTATGGATTTTAATCTTAAAATTTCCGTTGTTATTACCAGTGCTGTGCATTATAATAACGGTTATTGTACCTTGACGGTCATCCTCATATTTTATTTTATTTTATTTTTATTTAATACATCCATCTGACAATAAGTCTTAATGAACCAGAAGCCATAACAAATACTAAATGTATCTGGAGTTAATAATACGTCTCTGGAATTGAGCAGCAGGTTCCCCAAACTCGAACAACTCTTCAACTGTAGAAAACGTGCGAATCATACTCGTAACAGGTTCATGTTGTCCAAAATAAGAGCGGTGTGAGTCTTGACGCAATAGGAACGTTGAGCGTAGAAATCTGCTTGGCGCACTAAAGTTCAAGCAAGAGAGTAAGTGGGTAGAGTCAATTTCACCACTTAATAACTTCGCGACGAATGTTGCCTGTTGAATTTGTCGCCGTCGTTGTAACGTGTCCATGCTTAGCAAGCGACATCTCTCAGCATACGGAGGTAAGTTTAGTGGATCTCTCCAAGGAAGTTGTCTTAATGCTCGACGAATGAATGTTTTTTGGATACGTTCTATTCTGATGTTCCAGGAAAGTTGGTAGGGAGTCCAAACAACAGATGCAGTCTCGATAATCGGACGAACGAGTGAACAGTACAGTGCTTTTAAACAGTACGGATCCGAAAAATCTCTTGAGATTCTTGATATAAAACCAAGCTGACGATTAGCCTTAGTGATTACCATTGAACGGTGTAAGTCAAACGTAAGTTTAGGGTCCAGCATTACACCTAGGTCGCTTACTTGTTCTACTCTTTCTAGTACAAATCCATCAATTGAGTAATCGAATACGATTGGCGTTCTTGTGCGATTAAATGTCATGACCACACATTTTGATATACTGACGGAAAGCTTGTTTAAGCGGCACCAATCAACAAATTGGTCTAACATTGCTTGGAGCTGACGGCAATCCTCGACGTTCTTGACAACAATGTATAGTTTGAGATCATCGGCGTATATGAGCACACAACCACTCGGCAAGAGGAGCGTCACATCGTTGAAGAAGATTGTGAACAGCAATGGTCCTAAATTGCTGCCCTGGGGAACACCGGAGGTTGCAGCAAATGGTGATAAAGTGCACGAACCCAGCTTGACACGAAGTGTTCTGTTGGAAAGATATGATTTCAGCCAATCAACCAAACCATCCGAAATTCCCAGGCGAGACATTTTCCGAAGAAGAATACCATGATCGATGCAATCGAATGCCGCTTTCAGATCGGTATAAACGGTATCTACTTGAGCCCTATTTTTCAAGTGATTTATACATGTTGAAGTGAACTCCAGCAAATTTGATGTAACTGAGCGTCCTGGCATAAATCCGTGTTGCGTTGCTGAAATGTAGCTCTTGACATGAAAGAAGATAGCATCGTTCACAATGATCTCGAATAATTTTGAAGCTGCAGATAGACTTGTTATGCCACGATAATTTGTCACGTCACGTTTGTCGCCCATCTTATGGACAGGGAACATAAAGGAATGTCTCCATATTTCGGGGAAAACTCCAACGAAGCGGTAAAGATGCGAGCTAGGGGATCAGCTAAAACAGCAACACAGCGGCAAAAAATGATTGCAGGTACACCATCAGGACCCGGTGAAATAGATTTCTTCAACTTCCCAACAGCTTTAACGACATACATATTGCTAACCACAAATGTACGCAAATCGATGAGACCCTCAGGAACATTGCAAGCCGCTCTTTCTACTTCATCTGCGTTGGCGGCTGAATCCGAAAAAACAGAACTGAAGTGGCGGGAAAATAGATCACACGATTCGAGCATAGAAGTAGACTCCAAATCGCCAAAAAATACGGATGAAGGAATATTCGACGATTTTCGCTTGGAGTTCACAAACTTCCAGAAGCTCTTGGGATTTCTACGTAAATTGGTCTGGACACGCAAGACATATGACTTGTATAGGGTTGAACTAAGCTTACGATAGGCGTTGCAAGCGCGATGAAAGTTGCGTTTCGTTTCAGAAGTTCGATGTCGGCGAAGTTTACGCTGCCAGGAATTTTTATCGCGTTTCAAAAGCCGCAGGAGAGGAGAACTCCAAGCAGGAGATATAGGAGGTTTTCGTCTTGGAGTATTATCGGTGAGCCATAACACAACCGTCACATATCAAAAATGACGGTCAACTAGCATAACTTGGAAACACCTTTACATCACTAGACCGTCTTCATCAAAGCCATCCATGACAGTTAGATTAAATGACAAGGAGAGAGTAGCAAAATCATTCACTCACTGATCATCTCTTTTGGGCATTTATAAATGGGAAGTTTGAATAATGCTCCCTCATTTTCCTGTTCATGCTAAAAGTTGTTGAGTTCAGAACATACGAAACGTTTTGCAAAAAACGTTGGATTTTCATTTTCCTTGTAACAAATAAATATGTGGGTGCTATTATATAAATTCCATTTCTTAACATTGATTCCATGGGGCACTTGGAATGTCAAGAAAATTTTTTGAAGATAAACGGATATTTTTTGACATTGTAACGTAATAGCACCCACATATTTATTTGTTAAAGCCACTTTCACCTTTTTTTATGATCCATCGGCAATATCGTTTCTCTTTTGCCTACGCGTCATTGCGTACGATGCTTAATAAATCTCAAAACTGACACAACTCACAATTGACAAGCTCACGAGAATTAAATAATGTCAAAACAAATAATTTTTCAACATGGTTACGTTTTGTGCGAAAAATCTTAGATTTTTGAATTGCTCCGAAAAATTGCAAGGACCATCATGGAACCAACAACGGACCTTTGACAAATTCGGTGCGAAACCGAACTTTTTGTCAGTGCGAACCTCAACCTGAGCTGGGTTTTAAAAAGCAAACGAACTAACTGACGTTTGTCAGAAAATAAGCAGATCCAATCTTGATACCCGATCCAGGTTGGAACTGAATAATAAACGAATTCGCTATTAATTTTAGCGATGATGTATTGAAATACACTGCGTTTCCTTACGGAATTCAAAGTAACGATTTGCAGATTTCTTTGTTGATGGATACCAATGGTTGCTTTGATTGTTGAAACCTCAAGTGAAGAAAATGTGTGTTTATAATGCACCATTTTGTAAACAAACCTTGCAAAGCCATTTTGTTGCGAACCGAAGTCCGCCAACGCAAACGAACAAAATTAACAGGTATGGAAAATTCTCCTCTTCCTCTTGTGATTTAGGTTTGTGATTGTAGGTTTCGTTTCGCGAGAAAATGGCCTTACAAGGTTTGTTTACAAAATGGAGTTGAGGCTTTTTCAATTGTTGGTCTTGAATTGTGTAAGCATTAAAGAGGGATGGGGTGCTTGCAATTTTCTAACGATATCTTTACTAGAGAGGGACATATCTTATTTAAGGATGAAGAAATCAAATGCAGAATGCTGTAGGATATTAATAAGAGTGGAGGAGCAATTGGTATGATTTAACAAAGTGTTACATTGGGAGATGGCGAGTTGAAAAATTCCGAAAAACTGCTAACGTTATTGTATGACCCTTGAATTTGATGCTTGGCAACTTTTTTTTCTGAAATAATCTTTGAACTGTGGTAAACCAAGCAAATATTGTATTGTGTTTAACCTAAAGATATACAATGACTTGTTCAACAGTAAAACCTTTGATTACTCAGCAATAACACCTCTAGCTACAATTCATATTTTGAGGGAAATTCCTATTTACGCAAGGATTTTTTTACGGATCCCTTGATACTTGGGCTTCGGTAATGTGGATACGATATGCGGTCAGCATCCTTATTATTCGAGCTCAAGCGTCACGGTATCCGGAAAAATAAATAGCTGCAAAATCCCTGCATTCTTGACTGCAGGTAGTACGTGTTCATGCAGATATGAATTCTCACAATAATAATTTCTGGTAAGACTTTTTCCTTGATACATCCCAACTATCGCCTTATCCGTGATTTTGGAAGAGGAATGACCGTCAAAACCGTATTTATGCTCGAAATGAGATGACGGTCAATTTATTTATATGTCTTCTTATTTTTCCTCGGTGATATGATGGTACCACATGACAGATGTTAGTGATATCATAGAGGTAACTCTAAGGCTAGAAGGTCCCGAAATAACGTGCTCAACTTGTTGACTCAGCTCTGGTACTCTCTTCGGTCCCAAGCTAATCGATTCACCCCTCGAAACATAGGAAAAACCAATAACCCCTCATTTTATCTGTCAAACTTTCATAGCGAATCAAAACAAACATTGCGTAGTACTAGAATTTCGACTAGAATGGGGTACGTTAATCTTTTGCTTGGAACCAATAGGCTAGTCAAGTAGTGAGCCAATTTAAAATCATTACATTCAAAGTTTTTTTTATGTTACTTCATACGCGAATTTAACGATTTTCAGAGTTGGTTGGAAATGCTAACATGAAGCTTTAGTGTGATGATTTATTAGCTAGAGAATGATCTTTAGAAGAGGGTAGGTGGATATTTCCGTTAGAGTACGGCAGTATGAAAATTGAATAGAAGTTGAAAATGAGCGAAGGGCCATTAATGCGACAGTTTTTAAAGATAGACGCACATTTTTGCCTAACCCGTACGATGTACGCGGAGACTTGAAGTATGTCTCCAAGTCTACAGGCAAAAATGTGCGTCCCTCTTTTTGCTCATAAACTGACTGCGGCTGTGGAATAGTTCTAGCGACGTTTTCATCACTACCTAAAGCCCCACGTTGCGAGAGCATTTCCAGTCGATGGTGTGTTATAATGCAGTTCTTCTTTACCCAACTATTGTGTTGCTCCTCTCGTCATGACCAACGTGATCATCTCAGAGAAAAAGCAGTAGGGTGGTTGTTGCGTGCTGTACCATCATCAGCATTTTTTGCCTGTAGACTTGGAGACATACTTCAAGTCTCCGCGTACATCGTACGGGTTAGGCAAAAATGTGCGTCTATCTTTAAAAACTGTCGCATTAATGGCCCTTCGCTCATTTTCAACTTCTATTCAATTTTCATACTGCCGTACTCTAACGGAACTATCCACCTACCCTCTTCTAAAGATCATTCTCTAGCTAATAAATCATCACACTAAAGCTTCATGTTAGCATTTCCAACCAACTCTGTTAAAATCGTTAGTTTCGTATTGATTGTTGGTGATATTGCGAATGAGCAGAGATGCCAGATCTACGAAAATCTCCGTAGATCTACGGATTTTACAAATTTTTGCGGAAATACGGATCCGTAGGCAAAATCTGCGGAATTCTGAACAGTTGCTACGGATTTTTTTTTTCAGTATACGTCTCCCTTCAGAATCTAATTTCACAATCTAGAGTATAATCTAATTCTGAAGGGAAAGAAGCACAAAGTAAAATACACCCCTGCAACTTGTCAACCGTTTTCTTGCTCACTTATCCGCTTTTTGATAAAATTGGCGTTGACGGCGACTCTGTAGCTCTTCTCTCCTATGAAATATCCCGTAAGCAGACGTCAGACTGTGCGTGAAACATGGCGGCCTTCGTACTATCTCTTCACTCCGCCGAAAGTTCCCATAATATACTGTCAATCTTTGCTGAAGTTCTCTCGACGGTGAAGGCGAATAAAAGTCAACTGCTTTTGATTCCAACACTTGCAAAAAAAGTTTTCAAATTACAGTACTGAACTAAAATGTCATACGGCAGGCTCTGTCATACGACACTGTCGCCGAGGACCGTCACGAATGTATGTATTTTAGTTTTTCTCATAATAAGAGCTGCTGATGTTGTGCTTGTGTGAATTCTGAAAATTGCAAGCAACGATGTCCTAGTAATAACATTTCTGATCAGAAATGGTTTTATTTACACCAAATTGAGGAATTAGAACGAAATCACACATGTCATATGATAGCTATTTTGATAATTTTCTTTTAGCTCGAATGTTGTTCTACCGTTTGCGTTGTGTAAGAGAGACGACGCTCTCTTCCCCGTCAGCTCGATGATGATCAGGCCTTCAACGTGGCCCTTTTCAGGGTCACCAAGATTTTCCAAAAGAGCTAAAAAAGCTTCTTTTCAGGGCAATCATAGTCATACTAAAAAGTATAAACAGAGAAAACCCCGCTCAAATTCCTATTCCTACCACTAGCGTGCACAGGGATCTTGTGAAGGAGGGGCAATTGTTAGTTCTATGGTGCATTTAATCTGGGGATGGGGAGTACTCCAAAGTGCGTGGGAGATGGTGATGTCCACCCACCACTGTTAGCCAATTTTAATTATTTTTTAATCCGGTGGTGGTTCATCTTCTTCAATGAAAACTGCTTTCAGACAGGGCAATTTAATCCCATCGACAATGTCGATGATTATCAATTCGTCAAATGGTTAGTAGGGCTTTAACCGAAATGCTACATTTGCTGCAATGTTGTTGCCTTGGTGGTTGGATTCAGCTGAAGCCACTTCAGATGATAGCACCGACAAACCGGCATGAATGACCAATAAGAATCGCATTCTTCTTTCGCTTGCACAATGCGTCGACAAGTACATGGTTCAAACAGTGCGCATAGCAATGAACAAACAGTATATTGCTCTTGATCAATCCAATCTTGATCAGTGGTACTCAATGGCACTGATGAAGTCTGCAAGTAGTAGACGAAATACGCGTATCTGTCAAAAGTTAAGCAATTATTTATAACGGAATTAAAAGGAAATAAACCAACTCAAAGCTCTTCATAAAAGTATATTGCTGTTTTCGTCCTTGCACTTGGCGTGTACTCCAGCAGTGCTGCCAGCCATTGGGCTGGCACCGTCAAAATATACTACCATCACCTGCTCCCAAGAAATCTGCATCGCTGTCAGGACCTCAGCTTTAGTACTGAAGATGGTCGTCGCGTCTGTTTTCAACACCCGTCTCACACCCACGAATGTTTCCGTCGGCCGATCATTATCAATATACCTGATGACAATCGCCAACTCATACATTTCTTGCAATGAGCACTCATACATATACATAGTTTTCACTGGAAATCCAATGTATGAGTGCTCATTGCAAGGTTATTACATGATGTAAGCCATAGTATGTACGGAGTATTATATGCTGTTGTAGTTACACTTTACTATTACCGTTGCGAGTACGTTGAACGTTATCATCAGCAAAAATAGTAGTTCTAATTTTTTTCAAATTTTGACCTAAATGCCAAGGTTTTAAGGTTCATTAAAAAGGTTTAAAAAATATGCAACGATTGGAACAATTGTTAACAGAATGACGAATTGTGCGAAGGATTGAGCATGTCAACCCTGTCCCAAAGTACCGCCAGTCAGGGTGACAGGAAATGATGCCGAACATTCAACATGTTTTAAAGATGATATAAAGGACAATCCCGAACTTAATGCAACGCACATAAATAGCTGTTACTTTTTAACAATGTTAACAAATGACTTAAAATTTTCAGAGAAGATTCTTAGACTAATTCATAGTAAGACAAAAATAGACCAAGGTTCAATGGCAAACTAATACCCACTTTTCAATAAAGGAATCCAAAAGCTATCTTTAATTTTTGTACAGTTGCGAAAAATTCTATCTTCAGAATTCCTTGAGGTTCTTTTCGAAATGTTTAGAACTCTATGAGATCTTTTGAAATTCTTCTCAGAAGTCCACTGGATTTACGCTTAGAGCTCTTCATGATGTTTTTTTTTTCAGAGCACTTTAGAACTCAAATTCCTTTATCGTTTCAGATTTTTTTTTTCCCAGAATGAACTAGAAATTATCCTCGGAATTCGCTTGAAATTTTGCTAAAAATCCCTTTGGAATTTCACTCAAAATTTGATTTTTTCCGTATTCTTTTCGAAATTATCTTGACATTATCTGCAGGATGGACTAGAAATTATCCGTAGAATTTTCTTTGATTTCTTCCCAGAAATATTTTAGAACTGTCCTAAGAATTCAATATCCTTGAGGTTCTTCTCTGAATATTTTAGAATTTTTTTTTTCTCAGAACACCTTGGAACTGAAATTCCCCTAAACTTTCAGAAGAATTTCCTCTGTATTTTCCAGAAATTCTTCCCAGAATAAGCTTAAAATTATCCTCGAAATTCCCTTGAAATTTTCCTCAAAATCCCTTTGGAATTTCATTAAAAATTTGATTCTCTCGGTATTCTTTTCGAAACTATCTTGAAACTATATGCAGGATTCACTAGAAATTATTCGCAGAATTTTCATGAAATCATCCCCAGAAATCTTTTTATTTGGAACTGTCCTCCTAATTCAATACCCTTGAGGCTCTTCTTGGAAGTCAATTTAAGTTGTCCATTAATTCACCAAAACGTCGTAGTTTTTCTACATGTTCAATAAAGCTTGCCCCTCCATTCACTGTGCAATTTTTACATCAGGAATTTTCAATTCAGCATACCCCTCCATGCAGAAGAATATTGCAAATTTTACACCAGAAATTTTAAAAACAAAACATGAAAACATGATTGACCGCCCACGGTTGCTGCTCTGTTATTACCAGATCAGCTGCAATTACACAGAGAACCAACAGATGATGTTTGGGACTAACATTCATCCTCAATGTGTAAGAACTGGAGATCTAATATTTAGCAATACCAGCGCCGGCCGTTTCCGAATGCAGGTCAACTAGGGAATGGGAAGGAATGTGTTGACGTGGTACTCGCTGTGAAGGAAACCGAGAAATCCTCTGCGCTTCCACGAGAAATCACTGGGATGTTGGATGTGGGGAAAGGTTGCACACGCACACGCAGGGATCGTTTTTGGTAGAGCGATTATAATACACAAACACACACACACACACATACACACACACACACACACACACACACACACACACACACACACACACACACACACACACACACACACACACACACACACACACACACACACACACACACACGCGCGCGCGCACTCATCCAATTTCTATTTTTAGATCAGGACCCACACTGTGGTAAGTGATGCGATCGGTGTTAAAGAAGAATTTGTTTTTATTAATCTCTGGTGGGTATAGAATAAGGCAATATAGCTGGCTTCTCTTATCATCAGAATGTTGCAGGTTTTCCACCAAATAAAGTTTGCCTCTATTTTTTGATTTTTTTTTATCATAAATTTTCAGTAAAGCAGCTTCCCTCCAATTACCAGAGTGGTGCATATGTTACACCAGAAATTATTATTAAAATATGTATCTCTATTCAGCAGAAGAATGGAAATTTAAAAACAAAAAAAAATCGAAAAGCTTGCCCATCCGTTCACCGGAACGATGCAGATTTTCCACCAAAAATTTTCAATTTAGCTAAATTTTAAATAAAGCTTGTGCCTTCATTTACCAGACTAGTGCAAGTTTTCCACCGGAAATTTTCTGTTCATTTCATTAATTCAGAGCTATGCAAATTTTGAACCAAAAAATTTCAATAGAGCATGCTCCTTCATTCACCAGAACGGTGCAGCAAAAATTGTCAGTGAAGTTTGGTTCAGCATGCACCTTCAGGCTTTGCCTCATCATTCACCAGAATGGTGCAAAATTTCCACCATACAATTTCAATGAAACTTGCATTCCTCAGAACGATGCAAATTATGCACCAGAAAAATTAATAAATCTTGCTATTACATTCACCACAGTGTTGCGAACTTTCCACCAGAAATTTTCAGAAAAATGTGCACCTCCAAATTTTTAGCGCGATTCAATTTTAGAACCAGAGTTATTCATTTTGATTAGTCCCTCCATGTACCACCTTGATGATAATTTTTACACCAGAAATATTCAATAAAAAGCTTTTTCTTCGAATTAACACAACGAAGGTAAATTTTTTCTACCTTAAATGTACCTTTTTCTTTTAACCCTCCATGAACAACCTTGAAAAAAAAATTAAACCAGGAATGTGGTGCAATTTTTTGACCAAAAAATTTAATTGAAGTTTGTCCCTTCATGCACCTTTGTGGTGCAATTTTCAGGCAATATATTTATTTACAAAAGGTGTGGCAATTGCCTCACCCTGTGCACGCCAATGATTCCTACACAAAACACAAGTCCTGCTGCAGTTAACAAATAACATTTATTATATAAGACCACGTAGTCCGACGTCTCCATTACGTACAACACCAGAGGGCTGTCCCTAGTAGTTTTTCAAAAGTTCTTTCATCGATTTATCATTTAACGTAAAATATCAGCTAAGAACTAAAAAAAAAATATCACATTAGAACTAAAAAAAATATCACCTTCGAAAAATCCGGAATTGCATAGAAAAAAATCTGGCAGCTCTGCGAATGAGTGAGAAAAGCAAAACACGATATCTCAGGGTTGTTCTATCATACTGGTGAGAAGTTTTTCGGAGAGAGGGTTCTCAGTTGTTAACCGTACACGGTAAGAAAAAAGTACCCAACGGCCAGTTCACTTTTACCTACTTTTGACTAGTTTGTCTCATTTTCTCCTTCTAATGTTGTCAAAAAAGAAGGAGCAAAACTACCCAACAGGGGTAGTAAAGTGTGGGAACCCAACGTTGGGTATAATAATATTTACCTACTGTTGGGTACAACTTACTTACTTTTGGTTAAAAAGTTAGTGGAAAATTCCATACGAACTGCACTGAAAATTACTTTGACCCGCTTTACCTACTTTTGGGTTCCTGTACTATAGTGCCGAGATGAGTGAAAAGAACTTATATTGGGTACTTTTTTCTAACCGTGTAGGACTCCCTTGTGTCAATCTAAAGGCGGTACTGACACCATGATGCAACTCAGCACTGGTTTATACCATGTAGTGTAAAAAGAGTTAAGATGCACCCCCGGGGCAAAATAAGTTTTTGGCGATTAAAATACCTTTTTTACCTCTATTTCGAGGATCTGAAAATTAACATTGCTAGTTCAATGTCTGAACTTGCAATGCTGAATGATAAATTAACTAAAATGTATTGAAAATGTATTCAAAATTAGCAAAAAGTCATATTACCCAGATTTGCGTCGAATTTATTGTTACTCTATATTTTTCCTCTATTTTTCCCCACAACTGAGTATCAGACGTCATTTCGATAAAAATTCGAAAACGCCATTTTGAAAAAAAAAACAATAAATTCAAAATGTCTAAATTGCACAAATGTGACCATAACAAACAATTATGAAAACTTGCATGCTACACGGAGAGGGTTGAGTTTGATCGATGCGTCGTTTGGTGTGGAACTGCTCATTAGTTTAACCTTCAATCAAACGAATTATAAATAAGTGGTTCTCAATAGTCATCGGAAACTTTTGCAGTCTCTGAAGAAATTCATCCACTATACCAGGGGAACCTTTAGCAACAATACTCCACAACTTCCCGACAACACATCGAATTCGACTGATAACCAAACTACAAATCCCGAACATCTAACAAAGAAAATCAATTTCTTTATCAAAGTTTCATCCCGTACGTAAGTTCCCGTGGAAGAGAGATCTTTGAAATTCGCCCAAATCGATAAATCGGTAGAAATCAAGTTAGGGGGTGAGAAAAAACGAGCGAAAACTTCATCCACAGGAATAGATGATGTTGGGAATCCAAAAGTGTTTGTCGTTTGATGTTTTGTCAGATCCTGGGGGGACTCGAGTAAACTTTGCTTGCCGTACCTAACCTACACGCGATCGATGTCATGTGATGGTTGCTTGTACAAACATGGGGGTTTTGTGTTTTCTGTTTGTTTGGGGTTTTTGTTGCGTTCGGCTTTTTTTTTAGCGAGCTGCTGCTGCTGCCTTCGGTGCCACAAGTAGAGACCGATTTGATGACATCGACGTTGAACAAATTGAATTCCGACAACACCACAACCACCACCAGCACTGCCACCGTTACCAAACATCGATTCGGTGTGTGTTTGTGTGTGACTTGATATGGGTTAGCATTTGCGGTGAGAGCCTGTTCTTGTATTTGATTGGCGGAGTAGAGTTGTATAAATGGAAAATGGGCTGGCTTTGGCGAAAGAAGATTGGTTTTCTGGTTTGAGGCGCGTTTTGTAAGCATTTCTAGGAAGCAACCGTTCGTTGCCAATTGAAGTTGAAGGTTACGTAGGCGGGCTAGGTTTAACGGTTTGCCTCAATGTACATTATTCATGCGATTTTAATGGTTCCACGAAAGTAGCGAAAATAAAACAGATTGAAATAGCAACGGAATTAGTTTGGTTGAGAGCGTTTTAAGCATAAAGTAAATCGCTCAAAATGTTGCGTATACATTCGAATCTCCATATTTCGATACTGATTTTCCCACTAGCAGCAGTTAACTAACTAATCGTACATTAGATCATTGAGTTAGTACACCCAACCGTTAAATGTAAGATTCTATTACAGTTCTGCATGAAAATTATGCAGAATTTGCAATGTTTGCTTATTGTTCGAACAAAGTTTTTTCCCCAAATGTACGCTGCAGTCCATTGCCAGAACTGCCATTAAATTTAGTGTATAAACCAAACGCAGAGGATGTCAGAAATCCTACCTTACATTGGATGTAAGAGAAACTTGTTTTGCGTGTAGAGTTCATAAGTGCTTGACATGATAATATTTCGTCAAAGATGAACAAAAGTAAATAACTCGCGCAGTGTTGTAAGCAGTTACAGTAGTTGACGTATTTTCTGTGATTATCCGTTGCTTTGCCTTCTAACTCTCACAACGCAAACTATACAAAAAAAAAGCGATTCTGTGACACTACCCCGAATGTCACTACCCCGAACACCATAACCCCGAACACCGTTACCCCGAATAGTACACTACCCCGAATAGCCATTACCCCGAATGTCCACTACCCCGAAATTAAGACAAATGGAAGAACAGCAAGGGATCAAAAGAAAGGTAAATTTTTGAGAAGGAAATTTCCTTTTCTAATTTATACTGAATACAAATTATAGGATTCTATAACATTCCCCAGAAAACAAATTCCCCGAAAACCATTCCCCAGAATGCACCATTCCCCAGAAAAGCATTTCCCAGAATGAACCATTCCTCAGAAAACCATTCCCCAGAAAAGTATGCCATGTATTAGATTGACTATTTTTGTTTATTATAGTCACTCCTGGAATCTTCTTTCGCGTGTATAAAAAGAAAAGACAAACTTCTTAGGGTCTGTTTTTTTTTTTTTGATTTAATTTATTTTTGAGTGTTTTTTTTTTTTTTTTTTACTAATTTGGTTGTATTGTCAAAGATGATTCACATTCATTATTATTTAACAATCAAAATTTAGTTCGAACTCCAGTGCTGTAAATTTATCACTCCACTACAACTACTTATTTAGCTAATGTACTTTACAAATTTTTTTAATATTGTTAGTTTGTTTGTTCTGTTGATTCTCTTCAAAGCCGGTCTGATTAGCTCCTCGAACGACAGCCGTCTCCACCCATTCAGAACAGTAGCTATTGTCCGCTGCAGGATTTCCCAAGCTGGAACAATTCGAGTGCAGGTACATAATTTGTATTCTAGTGTTTCTATTGCTTGGTTGGTGCAGTGTAAGCAATACTCGCTGTCAACTCTCCGCATCACAAACCAAAGTTTTCGATGCTCAACTTTTTCGTTAACTGCAACGTACAGCCTGCTTTTCTGTTCCGATGAAAAATTCTTGAGTCCAATATTTCGCCACGTGCATGGCCAGTCGTTTGTCGGACAGTTTCGTTCCACCCGGGGCTGCTCCGTCTGTGCCACGAAATGCTGGTGGATTTGATCGGCGGAGGGGTTTTGTCGAATCTGAGGGGGAATTTGGGATAAGTTTGAGAGGATCAGTTTCAGGTCGGGGAAGTCTATTGGTATTGCTGGGCGGAGATTTTGCAGAAGAAGGGATTTATAGTAGGGGAGGGATTCGATCTCTTTCAAGTGCCGGTTAATAGCGAGCGACTTGCACTTATACGCCGGAAGTTGCAGCTTTAGTCCACCATGTTCGCGATTTCGCGCTAATTGTGCCATCGGAACGCGAGCGATCATCCCACTCCAGAGGAAGGTGCCCATCCTCGATGTAATTTTCGCCATGTGTACACTGAATGGTGGTAGAATTGATGAAAGATACCAGATCCTGGAGGTACCGAACGTATTCAGCAAAGCCACTTTCTGATGCATAGTCAAAATCCGCGTTGATTGGAGCCATATCAGTTGCGCAAATTTGCTAACCACCGCATCCCAGTTTATGGTCGTCATCAGCCGGATCGAGTTGACGAAAATCACGCCAAGGATCTTCACCGTATTGGCCGTCCGTAGCCATGGGATGTCGATGCGGTTTCCCTCGCAAAAACCAACATCAATGGCAACAGTTTTCCCCACATTCAGCTTGGCGCCAGCAGTTATCTCGAAACGGGTGAACAGTATATTCATTGCTTCGATTTGTGCTGCTGTTGTGACGATTACACTGATATCGTCGGCATACGCAACCAGCAGATCATTCCCGCACGCTTGTTCGAGTCTGCATATTAGTGGATGGAGGTACAGCACGAAGAGGTGCATGGACAACTGCAGCACCGAGCGTTCGATGTCGATCGGCCGTGAGAGGTGCCCATTCACGAGCAGGCGAGAGGTGGAGCGACTTGAAATCTGGGAGAGCAGAGTGATGAGATGCTGGTTGAAACCAAGCGATCGCATGGTCCCGAAGAGGAAAGAGTGCCGGAACCGATCGAAAGCATGATCGAGGTCGAAGCTGATCAGCTTCCCGGCGCGACGATGATGACGGAGGCTCGCAATTCAATCTTTCAGAGCGAGAGTGGCTTGAAAGATGTTTCGATCTGAGTTTGAGCATTTCTGCCCGTCGCTCAATATGCGGTGGGCTCGCATCACATTCTCCAGACGGGTTTTGAGGATACCAGAGAACAGTTTGTAGTCGGTGTTTAGAAGAGATATGGGACGATACGAACGGGCTGTCTCGTCGCCACCCTTCTTTTTCACCAACACAATGATGCCGTCCACAAACGTTGCAGGGAAGTTGCCAGTGAGCGCCTCATTCATCACCAGATTTAGCTCTCGGTGGATGACGTCGAAACAGCGATGGTAGAACTCTTTCGTAATCCCATCGCAGCCGGGTGACTTTCGGGATGCGCTAGCTCGTATCGCGGAGAGAATCTCGGTTGTGGTGATCTCGCTCGTGCACGCCTCATTTACCGGGTCGTTGGGTGGTATGGCGTTCTCGCAGTCGAAAGTGTTCCCACCGTCTATTCTCTCTTCTTCGGAGTAGAGGTGGGAGAAGTAATCCACCATGTGCGCCTCGATCGCGTGAGGCTCGTCGATAGTCCCGTTCTGCTCCGTTTGCAGTCGAGTGATGACGGTTCGCTTCCTTCTCCGTTCCCCCAGATGGAAGATCGAGATGGGTGTTCCCGCCACGTACCTCTCGTTGATGCGCATGAACATGTGCGAGAAGTTGTGCTGAAGCGCCAGCATCTCCCCTTCCAGTCGATTTATCGTTGTTAGCATCGCAGGGTTCTGGTAGTAGCCATCGTACGCTAGCCATAGTTCGGCATAAAGCCGTTGGTGCTCGTTATGAAAATCGTCGAAAGCGGCTCGAGATTTCCATTTAAAAAATGATTTGATTTTGGGCTTAGCGTACGACAGCCACCACTCCATCCAGGAGGCGTAGTTGCGACGCTGGCGGGTCCAATATTGCCACCTATATTGGAAATCCGCCACATTATCTTCGGTCAGCAGATGGGGGCGAAGGGAGTGTGCCGTTGAAGAAATCTTCTCGAGCGGCACGCAGCGCAGAGCCCGACGGGGCGTAGACATTAGCGACGGTGACGTTTTGCACTCGCAAGGCAATCAAACGACCGTCCAAGCTTTTCTCGACGTGTGAGTATTGGATGTGCGGCTTTAGTGCGATAGCCGTTCCCCTCCTCGCGTGATCTACGTTGGCGACAACGACGAAGCCTGGCAACGAGAGCTGTTCGTTTTCGACCTCTTGTAGGCACACGATGTCGAGGTTTTGGCTGTTGACGAAGGTGCTCAGAGCGTTTAGCTTTGTGGGACTAGTAATCGTGTTTACGTTGATAGAAGCGATGTTGTAGGATGTGTGAGCCATTACGAAATAAACTCCTCACCCATCTCGTCGTCTTGGTTTTCGCGGTGGAGCTTTTTGCCAGGCGGTCGCTTTCGGTGTTGCCTGCTGCTGCTTGTCGATGTGGTCGATTCGTCCGTCTCATTGCCGTTGTATTTACTGCGCAGAGTCATACTACTTGGTTTTTTGAATAGTTCCACAGAAGCCACGCTAGTGTTTGGTACCTCGGTGGATTGTGGAGGTGTCAACGACAACGCCGGTGTTTCTTTCGGGCGAAGCGGTTTTACACTTGGGGTTAGCAATACCACCGCTGTTTGTTGGTTTGTGGTGTTTGTTTCCCCGATAGGTTGCTCGCTCTGACTCATAGCCTGCGGTACTATAGGGGGGAAATTTTCCGGCGTTACCGTTGGTGGCGCAGCGGGTTTCGGACCGGCTGATTTCGGTTGTGGTGGTTTCGGTTTTCGCTGCTGTTGCTGCTGCTGCTGCTGCTGCTGCTGCTGCTGCTGCTGTTGTGGTCCAGTCTTCTTTACCACATTTGCGTAGCTCTTCTGCACCAACAACTTTTTGTTTTGGACACACGATATGCCCGAGTGTGCGTGCTCTTTGCAGTAGCGGCACGACTGCAGTTGCCCTTTGTAGACGATATATGCCTGCTCTCCGTCGATGGTGACCCACGAGTCGATGTTTGTTTTCACCACCATACGGATAGACCATATACCGAGCGGCACGCCTCCGAAATCGTACCTTTCGCCCCACATTAGTTCCCGGATCAAAAGCACTTCACCATACGCGCTGAGAAATGCGACGATCTTCTCCTCCGACACATCTTCGGGTAGATCGTGTACACGCACTTCGACACTACCATCTTCCATCGTTATACGAAGTTTGTACTTCTTCCCCGAACACTCCATTTCGTGCTTCTCGTTGTGTTCTTCGACCACTCTCTGGGCCGTCTCGAGGTCACCGACCTTCACGAACGCACATGACCCACCGCGATGGCACTGGAGTCTCTTCACGTCGTCCCTCGTCAGTCCAAGTACCGTACGACAAAACGCGAGGATTTTTTCGTATGAGGGCTTCAGGGGGAAGTTCGAATAATCAATCCGAAAAGTATTTTCTCGCCTCATCGTGGATCACTACACGCGACGCGGCACAGCAACACACGAAAGAAGAACGATATTTCAAAATGTTTGACTCACTGATAAGCGCAATCGAGAAAAAACGTCTGCACGTCTCAGAGGCTGAGCGATAACTGTTCATAAACTACGTAGACAGTTTAGGGGGGGGGGGGGATGGCAATTGTGCACGGTCCATACAAATTTAAAAAAAAATATGGAAAAATGTCTACGCATGGGGAGGGGGGGGCAAGAATAAAAAAAAACTGTCTACGTAGTTAATGAACAGCCCCTTAATGGCTCAAGGGGGTTTCCCATCTTTGAAAATATAACAATAAGAAATAATTAATTCTTTGGATATACGATAAAGAAGGGAATATTCCCTTCTTTTAATATATAAAAGAGAAAATAATCAATTCGTTAAATCTATATATATAAAAATGAATTTCTGTCTGTCTGTCTGACCCTTATAGACTCGGAAACTACTGAACCGATTGGCGTGAAAATTTGTTTACAGGGGTTTTTGGGGCCGTGGAAGGTTCTTATGATGGTTCGAGACCCCTCCCCCTTCTGTAAGGGGGGGCTCCCATACAAATGAAACAGAAATTTCTGCATAACTCGAGAACTAATCAAGCAAATGGAACCAAATTAGGCATGTGGGGGCGAGTGTGGGGGTATAAGGAGATAATCATAGAGGGTAGCCCCTTAGATAATAGGGGAGGAGGGCTACGTACAATATAGCATGCTTTTTTTTAAATCGGCGCATAAACTCAAGCTAACATTGAATCCCGAGCAAGACCGGGCACACTCAGCTAGTATATGATAAAGAAGGGAATATTTCCATCTTTGAATATTTAAAAGAGAACATAATTAATTCGTTAAATATATGATAAAGAAGGGAATATTCCCTTCTTTGAAAATATAACAAAAGGAAATAATTAATTATTGGATAAACGATAAAGAAGGGAATATTCCTTTCTTTGAATATATAAAAGAGAAAATAATTAATTCTTTGGATGTATGATAAAGAAGGGAATATTCCCTTCTTTTAATATATAAGGAAAATATGTAATCAATAGCTTTTGGCAAGGGATTCGGGGTTATGACCATTTGGGATAATAACGTGTGGAATAATGTTATAAATTTGTAATCGATAGTTCAACGTTCCATGCACCGATTTTTCAATCCATAACGAGAAGTTCTTCAACTCAGGTCGAACAATTCTTTGATAAGGTTTAACAGTTTCCGACTGGTTGAATTGGATTGCATATTAGACCCTTTGACTTTTTAAATGGTGAACGAAGTGTTCGAAAACTTGAAGGTTGTCATTTTCTAAAGAGCTTTAAAATGGGTTGGAATTGATAAATACATAGTTCCATAAAAGTAAACGTAGTGTATCATAAATTTAGTAAAGTGAAACTTATCAGAGCGTTTAATCTTGAAAAATATATTAAATCAAATGTTTAAAATTTATCGAGAAAATTTGTATTCAGAAGATTTATTATTCAGTGTGCAAGATACTTGCGGACCTGTATATTTATGGACGCCTTACATTAGAAAAATCATTGTGTCTAAAACTCTGAAATATTCGGAAAGGATTAAGCTTAATACGTTTTTCTACGTCAATGGATGGAGAGATCCATATTCAGGGCCTTGCATTGGCGCTTTGTAATAAATAAAATATGTATATTAAGCTGTTCTGTAATATAAAACTGAAATATAATATCAAATGACCAAAAAAAAGTGGTTAATTACTAATTTCATCATCTTTTCTGGGGAATGATAAATTCTGGGGAATGCTTTCCTGGGATATGGTGCATTCTGGGGAATGTTATAGAATCAATGATAGTTTTTTATTGGAATTAAAAAACACCTAATTTGCTGTTTGCTGTTCACAATCTGAAGCCTTTCTGCTCTTACAACTGAGCCGCCTCGTTGAATCGCATTCACAAAAAACGAAGCCATCTTGTCATTAAATCGTCGTTAAACACTCCAACAAACATAAACATAAAGCAGCCCAAATTTTAAGTTTTTTTTTACGAAAATCGAATGGCTATTAAGTAGTTTCCGTTATATTTTATTTCGAAGATGCAGAATAATAATAATTCTAACTTTATTTTAAAAATGTAATACTATTTATTAAAAACAAATTAACAAAAGGCCGAAAAAACTCGTAGTTTTTTCGGCTTTTTGTGTTTTCGGTCTTTCGTGATTCGGCCTTTTGTGTATTTCGGCTTTTTGTGATTCGGCCTTTCGTAGTACTCCCATATTATGATCTAATACTTAATATGAAATATTATCGGTATAGATGAAAACTGGAATAACCCATCAGCGAGAAACCATTGTACTTTTGTTCTGTATGTTGAACATAGTGTTGCAAGTAGTTCACAGTAATCACACAATAATGCGCTATGCGTAGGGAAAAGTTCGCGAATCATAGTGAACTCTTACTTCACTGATTTACATGAATCAATTTTAAAAATCCTCTTATATGTACCAAGACATAATAATTATATTAGCAAATTAAGTTCTTTTAAGCAATAAAAAATTATCATTTGTATACAGTATAAATTCCAAAACGAAATTTCCTTCTAAAAAAAGTACCCTTCTTATGATCCCTTGCTGTTCTTCCATTTGTCTTAATTTCGGGGTAATGGCCATTCGGGGTAGAAGGGCATTCGGGGTAATGGCCATTCGGGGTAGTAGGACATTCGGGGTAGTGGCATTCGGGGTAACGGCCTTCGGAGTTATGGCGTTCGGGGTAGTGACATTCGGGGTAGTGTCACAGAATCAAAAAAAAAATTATAGGGGTTGTATCCTAGACACGATCGCAGTATGACGTAGAACCACACAAAATTGATGTTTTTCATGTATTTTTGGTTATTATACTTTAAAAAATTTAAAGTTTTGGTGAGGGAAGAAATTCAGGGAAAACTTCTGTTTTTACTAATAATTGTGGTTTGTTTAAAATTTATTTCCCGGAAAAAAGTGATCGTCAAATTCCATGTCTTTTTCGGATTATTGTTGAGGGGGAGGGGAGAGGTTGTTGTGAAGGGGGGAGGCTTTTCCTCATTCCTCATTGTATCGCATTCCTCATTGCGGTCACGCCGTGATCCACCTTTAGCCGATGAGCGCACCCCGTCCGAGGCGACAATGAGCAAAAGCATTTTTTTTTTTTGCCATTTAAATGATCTTTATTTCTTGTGATTGTGTGGTTTACATGTATGAATTTTTTAAGTGACACAGATGCGTCTTTTCAACTTTAGTACATTTCAGATTTTAATTATTATTTACAGTTCCTAGTCCTATCAGGTCTATTTTAAAGTATGACCACCTTGGTGGGATTGGTTTGATTTGAATTGGAAAAAGGAGACTACTTATAACTACTATTTACAACTACAACTAACCTACAACTACTATGTACACCTAACCTACTATATACAAATTGCTTATCAAAGCATGTTCTGATAAATTACATTTTTGTGCAAATTTAGTCTTAATTTCGATAATTTTGGAATCTATTTTGGCAATGCCTGCCTCTTCATGTAAATTTGTTATTCTAGTGTCGAAAGGACGATCAAGAACCATCCTCAGCACTCTATTCTGAGCTACCTGAATTTTGTTCCTGTGAGTCTGTGCACATGATTCCCACACCGGAGCTGCGTAGAGGATCGCAGGTGCTATGATTTGTTTGTAGACGGCCAGTTTGTTCACCCTTGAGAGGCGGGATCTGCGGCAAATCAGCGGATACAGACTCCTAACCAAGGCGGAACACTTGACTACGGTTTTCTCCACATGCGAGCGGAATAGGAGCTTTTCGTCAAACAACATCCCGAGATAGGTTACTTCGGCGGACCACTCAACCCTTGTGCCATCCATGATTACAGTACAAGAGGGAGCTGGTTTTAGTTTGGGAGAATGCCGATGGAGGAACATTATTGTTTGGGTTTTGGAAGCATTGATTTTGATTTTCCACGTGGTGGCATAATCAGCAAAGGCGTCAAGGCATCGTTGAAGCTTGTTTGTTATTTCACGAGGCATCCTTCCCTTGACGGTTATAGCAGTATCATCTGCGAACAGAAATAACACGCAACCGTTACCCAAGGGAGGAATGTCGGAAGTGTAGATGCTGTATAGCAAAGGGCCCAACAGACTTCCTTGCGGAACACCTGCTGGGATGGAAAATGTGCTTGAATTGCAACCATTCAACGATACCCTGAACGACCTTTGCTGAAGGTAGTTACGGGTGATTTTAACAAGATGCAAAGGAAAGTTGAAGTTACAAAGCTTGTATACAAGCCCATTGTGCCAGACATTATCAATCGCTTTCTCAACGTCTAACAATGCCATGGCTGTAGACTTGGATACAGCCTTGTTACTTCGGATGTTATTCATCACCCGTACTAGCTGATGATTTGTGGAGTGCCCCTTCCTGAACCCGAACTGTTCCGGTAGGAGAATGTTGTGTTCCTCGACAAACTTGAGCAAACGATTGAGAATGAGTTTCTCAAACAATTTGCTCAGCGCTGAAAGGAGGCTGATTGGTCTGTAGCTTGAAGCTAGCGTTGGGTCCTTCCCGGGTTTGCGGATAGGTATGATTTTCGCTGTCTTCCAGATACTTGGAAAGTAGTGCAGTTCCAAGCATCTGTTGAAGACAGCAGCCAGCAGAGAGTGAACCTTCATGCTGAGATTTTTCAATACTAGGTTGAATATTCCGTCAAACCCGGGGGCCTTCATGTTTTTGGTGCATTTCAGCGTTGAGCAAATCTGTTCCACTGTGATTCTATCCTCCGGGGGGATGGCACAAGGGGAGGAATCAAGGTTGAGTACGCATTGCTCAACCTGAACTTCGAGCGGACTTTGGATGTCGAAGCCAAGCAAGTGCGATTTGGCAATATGCTCACCAATCGCATTTGCTTTCTCCTGAGGGGTGATTATGAGCCGATCGTCATCATTTTCATCTTTGAGTGGAGGAATGGGTTTGGGGTGCGTCTTTAGGACCTTAGCTACCTTCCAGAATGGTCTGGAGCGGTCGTCCAGATTCTGGACAAGCCGCCCGAAACTTTCGTTCTGGAGTGAGACCATTCTGGAAGCAATCTCCTTGTTCAGATCGGCCATTTCACGTCTCCTCGCTAGATCTCCGGTTCTCTGGAACTGGCGTCTACGCACATTTCTCAAGCGAATCAGTAATTGGGTGTGGGAATCAATGGCAATAAACTTACCCCTCACAGGAACTCGTCGGATGCACGCCTCGTCAGCCACGGTTATGGCTTGGTGGAGTCCCTCCAACGCTCGGTCGATGTCCTCCACGGTGTCAAGCGACGGGTTGTCGATGATGTGCCTGTCTACCACGCGTCCAAACTGGGCCCAGTTTACGCGATGATAGTCCTTGCGCAGGCTTGAAGCAGGAGCCACGTTGCAGCCCAGTTCAGCCACCACCGGTTGGTGGTCGGAGCTGAGTTCGTTCAATGCCACCGGCTTGGACAAGCCGATATTTGTCAGGAACAGGTCTAGCGTCGATGGGTTGCCAGCCGGTGAGATAAATGTTGGTTCATCCGAAAACCAAACGGAGTACAGCCCATGCTGTGAGTGGTCGAACAGCAGACGACCGTTCTGGTTCTGCTGGTAGTTCCGCCAGGCCTCATGGCGAGCATTCAGATCTCCTCCAACTACGAAGCGGGAACCGGTACGGGTGATGGTGGACAGATCTTTTTTGAATTTAGCCGCTAGTCCACTGTTGGCGGCACACTGTCGAGGGCAGTAGACGGCGATGAACTGGACGTATCCAGTCGACGACTCCACCTCCACACCAAGGGCCTCGATGATAGAGGTGCGGATATGAGACAGAGTGTGGTATTTTATTCCTTTCTTGACGACGACCGCAACACCACCCCCCCTGGAGCTGGTGCGATCAAGCCGAATAATGTTGTGGTCAGGCAACCAGAAGCTGTCGCCGGACTTTAGATGGGTCTCTGATAGGAGGC
Organism: Ochlerotatus camptorhynchus; assembly: GCF_037179485.1. Lineage (NCBI taxonomy): Eukaryota > Metazoa > Arthropoda > Insecta > Diptera > Culicidae > Ochlerotatus > Ochlerotatus camptorhynchus. The sequence continues at coordinate 2,755,798 of NW_027040773.1, forward strand.
CCACGTCGATACTATGCTTGCGGAGGAAGTCAGCAAGCTCGAACTTTTTGGCTCGTACAGAGCAAGCGTTCCACGTGACTATAGTTAACGGTTTAGACGCCATACCGAATGATAAACTTACCGAGCACTTGGATCTGTTCGGGTTTGTTGCGGCACTGACGAAGAGCGCTGGTCATGTCGACGAAAATCTTCATCAGCTCATCCGCAGAGAAGAGATCGGGATTGGCGTTTTGTGCTTCTGGTTGTCTCCAGAATCCAGGGGGGGATGGAGAGCTTTGTCCAGCTGAGGCACCAGACGTTTCTTGACGGGGGCCGGATTGCACCCGTGGATTTGCTTGACCGTGTTGCGTACCACGAAGAGGCGGGAAGTCCTCCACCCTGAATGCCGGAGTGTTTTCCTTCTTCCGTCCTGGTTGGCTTCTTGTGGACGCTTGCTTTCGGATCCGCTTGAAATCCTCGCGTTTGGGACACTGTTTGTCGGACCCTTGATGAGCTCCACCACAGTTGGCGCATTTGCACGTTTCCGACTCGTCGACAACGCACTCGGAGGAAACGTGATTTTGGGCGCATATGCCACAGCGCGGATTGATGTAGCAGTTTCGGGTGCCATGCCCGAAATTCAGGCAACGCTGACACTGGGTGACGTCGTGACGGCCGCCACGGTATGGCTCCCATTGAACAATGATGAAGTTGATGGAGCGGATGGCCTTCAACGCATTGAGCGTCACCGTTCCCTTCTGGAAATGAACCAGGAAAAGGCAATCCGGGTACGTTTTCACGTTTTCGTCTCTCCTCGTCATCCGGAAGACTGCGATTGGGGCTAGCTTGTAACGGTCCTTAAGTTCTTCTTCGATCGACTTGGGGTTGAAGTTCGGTAAGCCCCTGATGACTACCTTGAAGGGCTTCTCACCGGGGATGTCATGTGTGAAGTATTCCGCCCTGGATTCCTTCAGGTACTTCACGGTTGCTTCGTACTCCGCTTTGGTACGCAGCATCACCTTGGTGCCGATCCTGCTCAGCTTGAATTCAGCTGCAACGCCCAGCGATGTGAGATCGCTAATGAGCGTGTTGAGTGGCACTTTCATCACCACCAGTGGAGGAAGCTTGACTTTTGCCGTACTCGGGACGGCAGAATTTTCATGATCGACGGTACCGCCGAATTCACCGATGTCGCTGACGTTCGTCATGGTGTCACGGCCACTCGCACCATCGGACTGGCCCTGATTCTTCTTCCTTTTCTTCGTCCGCTTCACTTCCGCTGGTAGGGCATTCCCAAAATCGGTGGAAAGAGTAGCGTACCTATTTGTGATAGGTACGCACGAGCTACCTTCACCATTATTCTCCACTTTCTCACGGAGCTTGCTCCGGGAGCGCTGCCTTCCCATCACACGATGCAACCGGCACTACGACACGAACGCGCAACTCGAACAACTCGACTGAGCGAGCCAAAACCGGACTATACTGCTTGACTACTACACTATTCGAGCCTCAGTTGGAACCATAAATGTACATCAACTGGACTGAATGAGTGAAGTGCAAACGATCGACTGTTGTATGTATGATGTTGAGCAAAAGCACGACAGCAGCGCTGTTTTATATCTTTTCAGGTTCAAGTAGAACGATGTGCAACCGAACCTGATAGGATTTCCCGCCGTTTTTTGACGTTGGATAACGTCTTTTGGCAACATACGGGGGTACACAATTGAAAACAGTCATTTTGGATGCGTTACGAAAAATTAAAAGATTTTGAACGATAATAACTCAACCGTTTCTCGATAGATTTACGAGATAATCGATCGATTGGAAATATTTCTAGCAATTTGCTGAATGTTTCAAAACTATTGATTTCATTCTGTTAACTATTGAAAAATGGTTAAAAGTAAACCATTGTCTAAAGATGGTGAAAATCGATTGATTTTTTTTATATTCTTATACTTTCTCCAACCGAGCCATCAGATGCGAGTATCTGACACCTCTGATATTTTCTGTTCTACTATATAAGCGTCCAACAAGGTCGCCCGTTCCATCATTGTCTATCCGATCGTCAACCCAGCAGCAGAGAGTCCTACGTCACCATTGCGTACAACTCCATAGGGCTGTCCCTTGTAGTTGGAGGGTGGTGTACAAGGGAGTCTGAACCGTAAAAAATTTCGTAGTCCTACGTCAACAATGCGGTTGTGTCTTGTAGGTTGTCATACAGCTTTCGGGCACGGGTTCTAGCTACGGTATTCTGCTTGAGCGATCGATTTGGTTGCCTACTGGTGCGGTATGCCTGTAAGCCTTCGCGGTAGCGAATTCACTGTACTGTAACTACGAGCGGCATCATACTTTTTACTTAAATCGCGATCGGATATACCTGGGTTGCTTTCTGATGGACCTCATGACATTTCCATGGAGCTGACGGTTGGCAGTTCCACTCCGGTGTTTACTTTGAGGCTTCCTATTTGTCGTCAAGATTTCCCTGTACGTTTTGAGCACGCGAAAGTGTGGCAACAAGTACAATCATACTCTATGCCCAAGGAAGTCGAGAATTTTCCAACCCGAAAAATTCCTAAACCGGGTCGGGAATCGAACCCAGCCACCTCCAGCATGGTCTTGCTTTGTAGCTGTGCCTTTACCGACTGAGCTAAGGGAGGCTCCCCCAAATTTAAAGCCGCAATGTTATGCCCCATGAGAATCAAGTTAACTTGGAGTAAAAAGTGCGGCACGTCTTCTGGCTAGAGACATTCGCGTGCGCAGCGTACATTTGGGGGAAACAAGTGGTGGAAAACTCGCTCTAGATTATTCTTAGTATTCTAAAATCTATCTGTATCAAGTTATGGTCACACAATCTCCAGCTTCAGCATAATTTAACAGAATCGTAGAAACCAAATAGGTAATGATTTGAGAAATACCAAGAGCAAATCACAGAGGTATACTGAGTAAAACGCATAAAGCGAATCCTTCACAAATAATTAGAAAAAAGTAAGAGGTTGTATCCAAGACTCGACCGTAGATTTGACGTAGGATTACGTGCTCGGTATCAATATTTGGCGACTATGTTAGGGAAACCACTTTTTGCAGGCAATCGGCGATAATTTTGATAACCATTTCAACAGTTGGACATTTGTGTAATTTTCAATAGTGACCTATTGAAAATTGATGAAGTATTCAATTTAGCAGCTTTGAAGAAAAATTACCTATTGACAGAGTTATAAGTGGTCAAAACCTGACCACTTTTGGTAACATGGTCGATTTTGTTTTTTTAATTGCATCCCCTATGTCAAAATGTAAACTTTGCGGGAGACGATGTCATAACACTCGAAAGCAATTTTGTGAAATATGAAGTGAAACAAATCCTAGTTCTGCATGATGATTTTGTTTGATTGTATTTATTTGTAAAATCACCGGGAAATACCAGCTGGCGAATTGTTTTTTTTTTTTTTTTTTATGATAACTCCTTACTTGAAAACAGGCAAAAACTCACAAACAGGCTGCTTTTTCATGGTATATAGAGTGCTAATTCATTAATCAATTAATTACCTCAACATTATGCCCCTAATTTTGGCTCATACACAGATATGAGAATTGTCGCGTTTGTCATTGACGCACGACAAGATACATTAAAAAATGGTCATCCTGGAAAATTCTCGTCAAACAACAATTTCTTGTCGCACGACAAGATCACCACGACAAAATCAAGAATCCGTCCAGTCGCGACTATCTATTCTAGTCATATGTCACTCATTCTGTTCTCTGAGACGAAGTCTATATACACGGTTAGAAAAAAGTACTCAAAATTGAGTTCTTTTCACTCATCTCGGCACTATAGTGCAGGAACCCACGAGTAGGTAAAGCGGGTCATAGTAATTTTCATTTAATTGTGTGCAGTTCGTATGGAATTTTCCACTGGCTTTTTAACCAAAAGTAAGTTAGTTGTACCCAATTTTATACTCAACGTTGGGTTCCCACACTTTACTACCCCTGTTGGGTGGTTTTGCTCCTCCTTTTTTGACAACATTAGAAGGAAAAAAGGAGACAAACTAGTCAAAAGTAGGTAAAAGTGAACTTTCCGTTGGGTACTTTTTTCTTACCGTATAGGTTGTTTAAAAAGGAGGATCACGACAAGAAACCATCCATTCTAAAACGGAGGTTAGATTTAAAACAAGGCCGGAAATAATGTTAATTTCCTTCAATATTGGTATTTCCTATTTCAGAAAAAAGTGGGAAATACTGCCAAATATACTTCAATATGTATATTTTCGGAATCGGGATGAGGTCTAGAGACCGAAAATCGATATCCAGCGCCATCTTGAAATCCAATATGGCGGCTTCCAATTTCAGAAAAAGTGGGAAATACTGCCAAATACACTTCAATATGTATATTTTTGGAATCGGGATGACGTCTCGAGACCGAAAATTGATATCCAGCGCCATCTTGAAATCCAAGATGGCGGCTTCCAATTTCAGAAAAAGTGGGAAATACTGCCAAATATACTTCAATATGTATATTTTCGGAATCGGGATGACGTCTAGAGACCGAAAATCGATATCCAGCGCCATGCTGAAATCCAAGATGGCGGCTTCCGATTTCAGAAAAAGTGGGAAATACTGCCAAATACCCTTCAATATGGGTATTTCCGGAATCGGGATGACGTCTTGAGACCGAAAATCGATGTCTGACGCCATTGTTTAATCCAACATGGTGGCTCTCAGATTCAGAAAAACTATCAAATTTGGGTATTTTCGGAACAAGCACTACGCGTACATCCCGAAAATTGAGGTTTGACGCCAGTTTTGAATCCAAGATGGTGGCAAGTGACTTCAGAAAAAAACTGTCAAAATCACGATTCCGAAAATATATATATTGAAGTGTATTTGGCAGTATTTCCACTTTTTTTCTGAAATTGGAAGCCGCCATCTTGGATTTCAAGATGGCGCTGAATATCGATTTTTGGTCTCTAGACGTCATACCGATTCCGAAAATATACATATGTATGGGTATTTGGCAGTATTTCCCACTTTTTCTGAAATTTGAAGCCGCCATCTTGGATTTCAAAATGGCGTTGGAAATCGATTAACGGGCTTAAGACGTCATCCCGATTTCAAAAATACCCATATTGAAGGCCGAAGGGTATTTGGAAGTTTTTTTTTTTTCCACTTTTTCGGATATCGGAAGCCGCCATCTTGGATTTCAAGATGGCGCTGGATATCGATATTTGGTCTCTAGAGGTCATTCCGATTCCAAAATTATACATATTGAAGTGTATTTGGTAGTATTTCCCACTTTTTCTTAAATCGGCAGCCGCCATCTTTGATTTCCAGATGGTGCTGGACATCGATTTTCGGTCTCTAGACGTCATCCCGATTCCGTAAATACACATATTGAAGGGCAGTATTTCCCACTTTTTTTTTAAACCGGAAACCGGATTTTCGGCAGCTTTCAGTTCTGTCCGTTCCAAAAATACCCATCACTGCAAACACGAAGTTCAGCGCCAAGATTCAAGCTACTTCGAGTCAGAGGTGAGATCACGTCAAAACAACACAATTCCAGTTATTTCTATCTTGTTATGTCTCGCATCCAAAGCGACATCCATTTATTAGAAAACGACCAGCGGCAGATTTGTCGCGACAGAATGGAAGAATGACATGACTGACATTTTTTCGTCAATAACCATGTCGACAGTTTCCGTCAATCTTGTCGTCCGACGTACGTGAAACAACTGAGTCATTCTGGAAAACGTCACGCAACAGATGTTTTGTGACCAAATGAGAGAAAGACAAAAATAGAAAATGTTTCAAGCAGAATTTTGTTGCATCGTGCTTGTCAGATGAGCGTTGACTTTTTTTTGTTGTCGTTGTTACATAGTTTATCGTCATGAGGTTGACAATTCCCAAGCCTGCTCATACATAAATTCAGCAATCGACTAAATTTTCAAAAGCAACCAAAAATATCCATTAGTACCGTCCCAATGACGCGTTCATCTGGATAAAATTGATAAATAGCTGATTTTTAGCGATGGGCCCAATCTTAGATCCATAGGCCAACATTAGAGCCAATTCCCCTACAAAAATTATATAATCCATATTAAATTTCCTATGTAAGCGCCGATCGAAACAAACATTTTGACGTCACTACAAGGTTGATTGAGTAAAAAACGAATCGTGCAAAGCGGAATGAAAGCTGAGGGAAAAACGGATTAATCATTTTGTCAAGCTTCTGCTTTCATGTTCCATCAGATGTCACTGCTGTTTTTGGCGGTGGCATCGATCGGAAACTACACATAATTTGTTTTCCAATAACTGTTCACAGAGGTCAGTGCAGTGCAAAACATGTCTGGTACCTCTATATATGCATTAAGATTAACAACTGAAGTCCCTCCTTCTTTACACATTGTGCACTCAAAATAGCTCACATCTCACAGGATTTCCTTCCGAATTGTATGAATGGGGCGGGGTAAAAAGTATCGTTTGAGCAGAATATGTAAAAAAGGAGGGACCTAGAATGTTAATCTAAATGCGGTACCAGACATGTTTTGTACTGTCAGATAGGGTTAACTACCCCATTTCCGGCTTATTAAGCACAACCCGCACTTAGTCTCTCTTAATATAGCGCAGTTTAGCACCAAACGGAATGTTATTATTAGTACTGACGGCTTCCAAATTTATTTACCTTTCTGTACGTACCGTAAGATTTGATATAAAGAAACAAATTGTTTAGATATTGTTATAAGTCTAACACTGCATCTTGACGCCAAACTCGGCCTACGGATTCTAAACTCGGCCTTACGCATTGAAACGACAATGAATTCACTTTGGCCTATCGGATAAAGAAAAACTTTAAGGGACAACCCTATGGGGTTGTACGCATTGGTGACGTAGGACTACTTGGACTTATATAATAAATCTTATTAGTCAACTGCAGCAGGAGCTTGTCTTTTGTGTAGAAATAGGAATTTGAGCGGGGTTCTCTTTGTTTATGCTCTTTAGTATGATGCGCTTGACATAGATGGTCCACAGCGACTCACGAAGAGTTACTGTTTCCGATCAATAGCTGTGCGGCTGGAATTTAACTTTGAAATCTGTGTTAGGGAAATCACTTTTCACAGGCAATCGGTGATTATTTTAATTATCATAGCAGCAATTGCAAATTCGTGTAATTTTCAATAGTGACGTTTTGAAAAATGATAAAGTCTTAATATTCGTAGGAATATTTCTGATCAATTGGTGATAAAATAATTGCAATTGGTTCACGGACAGCTGAGTTATTAACGTTCAAAATCTTTCATAATTTTGTTACATGTTCCATTTTCGGTTTTCACAAAGTGTACCCCCATATAGAAATCACAGACGTAGTCCTACGTCAAAAAATTGATTCGGTCGGAGAACTTCTTTTGTTTGTGGGAATTATGGGTGCAAACCTTCATATCACGCGTTCTCATTGACTTCATTCGGTAGCTTATTAACTAAATTATCATACCAAACGCTTAATTGACTTGTTAACTCTGAAATCATGGATTTATTTGAAGTTTCCGGCTCGATAGGCCCAACATCGGCAATTAGGCCGAAGTACTTCTCTACCCTACTTTATTTTGTTATCTATGAAAGGAAATCACAAATTGGGTGTCATAAAAAACATGGCAATTGAGAGATTGAGCTCGTGAGAGCTAATTATCTCATAAATTTGATTCTTTTTTTTTTTGCTTTCTGGGGATTGGTAGTAAAGCAGATAAATCTGTATGAAGAAAAATCATTTATATTAAACAGTATTTTCCGGGAAAACAAATGATTGTCCCTGACTAATTAATTTAACTTGTCGTTCACTTTTTTAATATGTTTAATATGCACCTAAAGCGAATTATTCCCACTTCTTTAAATTTCTATATGTGGATTTTTATCACTTCCTACCAGCGGAACAGCGCCGTCTCTGGAAAATGGCCGGACGATATGATTAATCTAACCAATACAATCAGGCCTACAATTCCTCACCTTCTATAGACAGGTTGAGCCTTGATAGCTAGCTGGTTGCGGGAACTGATGACCTTGACAAATGTCCAAATAATACTCTTTAACAAATTTGTGGTGGTCCTGAAAAGGACCGTTTAGTCGTGATGGTTGAGTAAAGCTATTAGGGTGTTCAACCTCATCCGTGGCGATCTGTTAATTGTTTGGAGCAAGGTTGTCGCGCTAGGCATTGATGACCCACAGCTACTCACGAGGAAACTGATTTCGATCGCGGTGCGGCTTATTCTTCCTTCTTTGGATGCTCGCTGCTTTCAGGATGCCTTTCGTGGTGTACTGGAGAACAATGTTAACGCCACACGCTAATCACTGCTGCTGCTGTTGCTGACGTTGACAACCGGACACCACCACACACGGTGATTGAATGAGCACTGTTCAGTGAGACAGGATCGAATTCGATTTTTAAATCTGTGTTAGGGAATGCGCTGTTTGCAGGTAATCGGTGATAATTTTGATCACCATTGTTGGACATTTGTAAATTTTTTAAAAGTGACCTATTGAAAATTAATAAAGTGTTCAATTTAGCAGATTGGTAGATAAATTCCCAATTCTTTGGCTTGTTTAGAATTAAAATTCTCTGCTATTGACAGAGGTATATGTGGTCAAAACCTGCCCTATTTTCGTCCTGCGGTCGATTTTGGTTTTTTTGAAATTGCACTCCCAATATGTTGCCAAAAGGCGTAATCCTACGCCAAAAATACTCCAAGGAACGTTGTATATGAATTATTTGATGTCAAATTTTATACCTAAAATTGTCTGGCAACGGGTTGATTCGTAGCGTCCAGGATAGTTTTTATTAAATTCAAGTTAACAGTTTCCTATAGATGTCCTTCGATGAATTTTATTTGCGTTTCTTACGCATATTACCCACCGCAGCCTACACACATATCCTGAAAGGCATCATTAATCTCCTGTAGTTATTACTGTGACCCTCTTATTAATATAAGTATGCCTAAATAAGCTAAATATATGTTTGGCAAGACTTTGAGCATATTGCAATAGAAATAGACTTTTGAAAAATAACCAACTTCTATGAGGATAGTAAATCCTAGCCAGGTGTGGTATGCCATGTCAGAGGCAACTAATAACTGTGTGGTAGAAGCTGCAACATCATTACAGAAGCCAAGAAGAAAAACGAGAATAAGAATAATGGTCATATTTGTATCATGATGAATCGAATGGAACAGAAGCAGCTGAGAACACCGGAATAGCTCAAGCAGGGAACAGCCGCTTAAGGGGCCATTTCACGGAATCGAAATATAAATATATCCATCACTCCACCGGAAAGGTGTGCAGGGTTAGATGTCCCATAAATAATCCAGCTGAATGTCACCCGGAAATATCCCGAAGACGCATCACCTTTGTGCCCAATTGCCTCTGGTTCCCGAATTCGCTTTCGCCATTCATTCACTTACTCAATGATGATGGTGGACATTTTTCGCTTCACTTCCAACGACAACGACACCGACCGTCGAGGGAGGCCATTCCAGTTGGGAATAGCAGCTGAATAAAAATAAAATGAGTCAGTGACAGAAGAAAAACAAAAATAACAATAAAACGTAACGCCAAATAAAAACAAACTCCTGGTGCGCCAGTCGTCCGTCGTCGTCATCCACCCGGATGATTCGAATTGAATCTCTCGGTAGGGTAAAGTGGGCAACTGTCGGAAACAGGTAGTCCACGATCATAATATGGAACATTGTTTTGCAATTTGACTTTTCGTGAAATTTCTAAAAACAGACCGGAGTGGATTGGAACAACCTGCTTTACCCCGTCTCCAAGAATAAGGACGCATTAGAACCAGGTTGGGCTGCCGGGGCAAGAAAACATTATCGTGAATGTATCCTACCTGATGCTGATGGTAAAATAATGGAAAAACGGAGCTACACGGCCGTTGAGACAAATTTATAGAGAGAATCACTTTTACTCAGTCGTATGAGAAATTTCTAAAAATCAGCGCTGAGTAACCTGCGTTTTTTTAGAAATGTCTCCTACAACGGAGTAATATTTAGTGACTCTATCTCTGAGCTAGTCTCATCGACCGTGTTCACGGAAAGGACACTTCCGCACGGTCCGGTTAATTCCTTATGTTCGGTTAGTTTGGAACATAAAGACAAGAAGAGAGCGATAACTGTGGGAGGTGGGAGGATTGAAACTAATAAACGCGTGGACATTCGTGCAACATTTCAGTGTTGCCTGGGATATCTTAATCGGGTTAATCAGTGACTCGCAACAAAAGGGTGTACCGTTTTTGTGGTTCTATTGTTCTCTGGGGTTGCTGGAACAAAGGTAGAAAAATCACAAACGAATGTAGAGGCTTTTGTGATAAAGAGTTGTTGCGGTTTATGTGCCGTAGAGGAGGCCGATGGTGCAGGTACTGAGAAAAGGATTTTTGCTAGTCAGTTTTTGTTTTTGCAAAGCATTATGAATGATTTGGAAGTAGGTAGGTATATGTTTTGTTGCATGGTGCGTCCTGGCAAGGTTTGTGTGTATAAAACATTTATGAGTCGTTAATTCCTCTTTGGGGAGCCAAGACCGGCGAAAAAATAATAATCCAGCTTACAAGCATAATTCTGTTTATCAAGCATTTCATGGCATTGGCCGAAATTTTAGTGGTTTCATTTATGTCTGTGCTCCTCTCCAAAGTAGGCCTGCCAACAGCGAAGCTTTCTGAAATTTAAGCATCACAAGTATTTTGCATCAAAATAACTTGTGTGTCAAAACCCTTGGCTGGAAAGATAATAGTCAAAGTAGTATCAAAAAGAAAGGAGTAGGCATGGACGCTGAATAATCTCTATCACGCTAAAGTTCGCTGAAACACTTAACCGAGAAATGTAAGATGTTATTACAGATATGCATGAAAAGTATGCAGAATTTGCTATGTTTCGCTACATGAACAGGTTCTCTAATGAGATCGCGGAAGGTTTTTTTTTAATAATTTTGTTATTGTCATGATAGTTTATTTTTCGACCAAAGCTTGTTTCCCTAAATGAATTGCGTCTATAAAATCAACTCGAGTAGGTTTTCTACAAAAATATGCATTCTGGAAAAACTTGCTTGTATGCTGCAGTCCATCGATTAGATTTGACGTATGAAATAAATGCAGGGGATGTTAGAAATCCATCCTTACATTATCCAAACACATAAAGCTACCAACGATACAGACAAAATGGTTGCTACGACTACCATGACAAACTCGCTCTGTAACATAGCTCGATCGGAGTGGTAGAAGGATAATGATATATTGCTTGCCTGCTTTATTGTAATTTACATGGATGAGGACATAGCTTGATCTGAATCGAGAAAAGACATAACAAAAAATTCCCATTAACAAACGTGTATCATCTTCGGCTTTGCTTCGTGAAGCAGCTTGCCAACAATTTGCTCGTTTCCTTTTACTGCCCCGAGTGAGCTGTGTCGCACGGGCTGCTTGTTGGTTGTTAACGCAGTGTTCATTAATCATCACTGGACTAATTGATTAGGTACGCGTCTTTTGGATCGCAGAGTTAATGGTTCCGATACCGATTGTATTATCTTTTTATTTTGCTACTTTTCTACTTCATTCGCCACCGGGAGTAATTTCAAAAGAATCTCATGTAAAAATCACATTGAGACAACTAGCTTTTATCTAACCGCACCACTCTTTCTCCGTGAAGGATATTATTTTGCACTTTTTGCTGTTTACGCGCATGCCGTTGTCACCGCACCAGACTATCACACGATGTATATCTTCTTGCAACGCGACACAGTCAGTGGGAGAAACAATCACACGGAAAAACTTTAGATCATCGGCAAAAGAAAGTTTGGATGATGAGAGCATGTCACACAGGTCATTAACATAAATGATAAAAATAAGAGGACCGAGAACACTGCCTTGTGGCACGCCAGATGGTATGTTGAAAGTCCTGGAGCGTGCGGAATTCACCATCACGAAAGCATTGCGATTAGACAGGTATGAATAGAGCCATTCAGTGATCCATGTCGGAAATCCAATGTGGTTCATTTTGGCAGCGATGAGATTGTGCGGTACTGTATCAAACGCTTTCGCAAAATCAACATAAACCGAATCCACTTGTTGCTTCGATTCTAAGCTACGGGATATCGCTGATACATAACACATTAAGTTCGATGTTGTTGAACGATGCTTCATAAAGCCGTGCTGACTGTTGGAGATGATCGGTGCAGCAGCTCTGTACAAAACGGTGTGGATCAGTTTCTCAAATACCTTACTGAGACTACAAAGTATGGATACACCTCGATAATTGGTGACACACTTGTAGCTTCCGGATTTATGGATCGGTACTATGGACGCCATTTTCCATGCATTTGGGAACGTTCTGTCTTGGAGCGAACGGTTGAAAACAGCAGCGATGGGCGTCGCCAGCGTAGCGGCGCAGTTCTTCAAAAACACAGGAGGCAAGCTGTCTGTTCCGGGTCCTTTCTTTGAATCAAGCTCATCGAGAACTTTCTGTACTTCGTCTGGAGAAAACTGTATACACGGTAGATTAATGTTATGGGACGGTATCTGTTCAAAACAGTTTTGACGTTGCACGGGTGATGCTTTACTAAACACGCTCTCGAAGAAAGTAGCAAAAAGATTGGCTGCTTCTGAGCTTGACCGAGAAGTAGTTCCATCGAAGTTGACTGAGCCAGGGATTCCATTTCCAGCTTTCCGTTTCTTGATGAAGTCCCAGAAGCGTGAAGGATTTTGCTTGACGGTTGACTGAATACTGAGCAAATAGTTTTCATGTGTTGCAGAAAGAATGACTTTGTACTCCAACTCAAGCTCACGGAGTCTAGCTTTGTCAGACCCAGTTTTTGTAAGGAAATATCGGTTGCGCATCTTATGTACATTGTTACGAAGGTTACGTAGCTCAGGAGTCCACCACGGTTGGTTGAAAACAGATATCGATTTTTGTCTTTTTCGAGGTACATGACGGTTGATAACTTCTGAGAGAGATTCGTAAAAAGCTGATAGCATCTGATCTACCGTACCATTATTCGATAATCGTTCCCACTCAATATCCATAAAAGTAGAGTTCAACAAGTCAAAGTCGCATGCCGAATAGTCAAATTTGAAACAATGATCATGATCGTCAAGTAGTGTTGGTGCTTCACTCTCGTCAAGTAGTAAAATAATTGGTGTGTGATGGTTATCTATAGGCAACAGCGGAGAAGATGGTGCAATCAGGTCAAGATATTCCGGTAGATTGGTAAAAACAAGGTCCAGCAGTCTGCCATTTGTGTTGACGAAACTATTAATCTGTCTCAACCCGTTGGCAAACATTGCTTCTGTAAAGTTCAACTCAGTATCAGTAGATACATTCGAAGGAATGAATCCATTAATGTCCTCGTCAAGATGCCATCGCAAATTAGGAAGGTTGAAATCGCCAACCGACAAGATTATGTCAGACTCCGATAGACGATCTGCAACAAGTTGCACTGCATTAGCATGAGCAGTATATAACTCGGTACTCGAATTAGGTGGGAGATAGATAGCAACTACGTAAAGTGAACGAAGTTGTGACTTTATGCAAACTGCGATTTGTTCTAGTTCATTACAGTTAGCCATCGAAACAGATTCACACTCCAGTGTGTTCTTAACCGCAATCAGCACTCCACCACCCCGCAAATGGCAACTGGTCAATTCATTGCGATCACAACGGAAAAAAACGTAATCAGACGAGATTTCACAGCTATCAATATCTGCACGGAGCCATGTTTCCGTAAAGACAAGTACGTCATAATCACAACTGGACAACAGCAAACGCAGCTGAGCAATTTTTGTGCGCAAACCCCTGACATTCTGGTAGTACACAGAAAACATGCGATCTGAAAGACGCTTCGTTGCGATGGGCACTTCGAGATGCGACGCTAGATGGTATGTTGGCATGCTGGGTGAAACGACGCTTGTTGCAACAGCTTCGGTCAGAGATGTTTCAACAATTTCAATAGCTTCGGTTGGAGTGTGGCAGCTAGAAGCGATGGACATTACTGGAGGAGAAGTATTCCAAATGTGTGTATACTTGCCTGCGATGACGGTTGGGAAGACCCCTTCTCCATTCTCATACACAGGACCGGGATGACTGCTGAACGCTGGCAGAAGTGGCTCGACTGTAATGAGGGGATTAGGGGCTTCCATGAGGATTGCAGGCGTGCATCCCGGAGTCGGAACAATTGATACAGATGGTGAAAAACGATCGTGAAGTGGTTGACTGGAAACGTCGGAAGTATCAGGTATATCATTTTCGATATTGAATACATACTTGCCTGTAGTAGTGGCTTGGAAGACCCCTGCTCCATTCTCATACACAGGACCGGGATGTCTGCTGAACGCTGGCAGGAGTGGCTCGACTGTGATGAGGGGATCAGGGGCTTCCATGAGGCTTACAGGCGTGCATCCCGGAGCCGGAACGGTTGGTCCAGATGATGAGAGACGAGCGGGAAGTGATTGACTGGAAGCGTCGAACGTATCAGGTACAACATTTTCATTAATGAATGCGTACTTGCCTGTAGTAGCGGATTGGAAGACCCCTTCTCCACACCCAAATACAGGACCAGGACGACTGCTGAACGCTGGCAGGAATGGCTCGACTGTGATGGGGGGATCAGGGGCTTCTGAAATGCTCAAGCTAGTGCGTCCCGGGACGAAGCAAATTAACTCAAGTCCATTACAGGAGTGGCTGGAGAAGATGTTTGAACTGGCAGCAACGGTGTTATTGGTTTCCGGTACTTCAAAGGAACCCGAAATTTTTGGGATCCGTAATCTTCAAACTCCCGGAATAACACACCCTCAGGCCAAGTTTCTGGATCCAAAGCCTTAGATTTCAACGATGGATCAAGACCAACTTTGAAGGACACAAATGAAAGAGTTGTGATATCCTTGTCTTTTGGAATCAGTTTTATCACAGCAGGATCACTGTCGACATTGAGATTGGCTTTGACCATAGCCGATACAGCTTCAACTCCAACATCTGGTCTAATTCTGGAGAGATACAACCAGAATTTCTGATCCTCGTTCTTAAAGACAGGTACCGACACGACATTATCTAACGGCTGCTTACTACCTACACGACAGTTTTCCGTGGGTCGTGCTCCTGCGCTAATCTCGAGTGATCTTTTGTTGGGCCTTCGTTGTGTTACTGTGGGCCAATTGACAGCTGGAGAAAAACCAACATTAGGCTTCGAGTGTATCTGCTTGATCTCAGCACGCAGCTCCGTAATTGCAGTGGTGAGTGAGTTTAGTGGTGATGTCTGGTCAGCTTTAGCCGAAATAGAACGGAAGTGTGAATTTTCAAACAGCTCAGCACACTTGTCGCACATCCAAAAGAGATTTTTCTTGTTCGTCGTGAAGTAGGATTGCAGATTGCACCACAATAACCGCGACAAACAACATAATCGATGCCGGTGATAGCATCAGAGCATTTGGAACATTGCTTTGCCATAGTAATGCGCCTACGTTTATGCAGATTAGATCCACTTAAAGCTTGATGGAGTGACAATGAACTTGTATGCTGTTATGCAGAACTTGCAAGCAATCCTTGACTTTGCTATACACCAGCAGATGTCGCTTTGAGCGAAAAAAAATTTGCGTGGGTTGTAGTAGGAAATTGTTTATATGCTCAATCAAAATCACTGCTATGCACACACCACTTTGAAGCACTTTACACGCAATTAATATACGATCTTCCACCGACGCTTTGCAATGGGACACCGAAATGATCAAACGGAAAGGAAATAAAAAATGAAGACGATGATTGACAACCATAAAACAGACGAAAATTTATCAGCACTTAGAACGTAGATGTATCTATACGAACAGAGTTGCCAGAACGTGTACGACGACTGTTCAAAACGGGACGCCAAAATCGTCATCGCTGACATGAACGCCCAGTAGGACGGGAGGCAATGTATCGGGCCAAACAGACTGCGTGCCGTATCGAACGACACAGCCACCGATGCGTCAACTTTGCAGCTTCTCGGGGTATGGTAGTCTGAAGTACCTTTTTCCCCCGCAAGGATATCCACAAAGCCACCTGGAGATCACCTGATCAACACACAGAAAACCAAATCGATCACGGTCTAATCGAAGGGAAATTCTTCTCCGACATTATCAAGATTCAGACCACTACCTAGTTGCAGTATACATGCCCTCATAACTCTCGACGATGCATAACACCCGGGACGCCGAAGTTGCCCAGGACTACGCGCAGCAGCTGGAAGTTGCACTACCCACGAAAAAGCAGCTTGGCGCAGCTTCTCTTGAAGATGGCTGGAGGGACATCCGTTCCGCCATAGGAAGTGCTGCTGCAGCGGCACTAGGTACTGCGATCCCGGACCGAAGAAATGACTGGTTTGACGGCGAATACAAACTGTTAGTAAAGGGGAAGAATGCAGCACGGGCGAGAATGCTGCAACACCGCACGAGATTGAATGTGGAGCGATACAGACAAGCGCGGAACAGACAAAACTCGGTTTTTCGAAGGAAGACGCGTCAGCAGGAAGACCAATATTGTGAGGCGATGGAAAATCTGTACCACGTAAACGACACACGGAAGTTCTACGAAAAGCTGAATAGTTCGCGCAAAGGCTACGTGCCGCAAGTCGATATGTGCAAGGACTTGGACGGTAACATTCTCACGAACGAGTGTGAGGTGATTGAAAGGTGGAAGCAGTACTATGACGAGCACCTCAACGGTGATGCAGCAGAAAACGAAGGTGGCACGGCAGCAGAGCTTGGAGCACGCGCAGAAGACGACAGGCTACCAGCCTCTGATCTTCAAGAAGTTAAGGAGGAGATCGGTCGGCTGAAGAACAACAAAGCAACTGGTGTAGATCAACTATCAAGTAAGCTATAAAAATAAGGTGGTGAAGCACTGGCTAGAGCGTTTCACTGGGTAATTGCCTAGATTTGGGAGGAGGAGGTATTACCGGAGGAGTGGATGGAAGGTGTCGTATGCCCAATCTACAAAAAGGACGACAAATTGGATTGCTGCAACTACTGCGCGATCACACTGCTAAGCGCCGCCTACAAGGTACTCTCCCAAATTCTATGCCACCGCCTGTCACCAGTTGCACGAGAGTTCGTGGGGCAATACCAGGTGGGATTTATGGGTGCCCACGCTACCACGGACCAAATTTTTGCGATTCGGCAGGTTCTGCAGAAATGCCACGAATACAACATGCCCACACATCATTTGTTCATCAAATCCGCATACAACACAATCGATCGAGATCAGCTATGGCAGATTATGCACGAGTACGGATTTCTGGATAAACTGACGCGATTGGTCAAGGCGAGGATGGATCGAGTGATGTGCGTTGTTCGAGTATCGGAGACATTCTCGAATCCCTTTGAATCTCGAAGGGGGTTACGGCAAGGTGATGGACATTCATCTCTGCTATTCAACATTGCGTTGACACGAGTGGCACGATCTTCAGGAAGTCCATCCAGCTTCTTGGCTTCTCCGATGACATCGATATCATGGCACGAAACTTTGAGACGATGGCAAAAACGTACATCAGACTAAAGGCTGAAGCTAGGCAGATTGAACTTGCCATCAACGCATCAAACACAAAATACATGAAATGAAGAGGTTCTAGGGAAGACAATGCTAGCCTCCACCCCGAGTTTAGATTGATGGTGACGAAATCGAGGTGGTCGATGAGTTCGTGTATTTAGGCTCACTGGTGACCGCCGAAGATGATACCAGAAGTGAAAATCAAAGACGCATTATGGCAGGGAATCGTGCCTACTTTGGACTCCGGAGGACGCTCCGGTCGAATAAAATTCGCCGCCGCACGAAGTTGACTGTCTACAAGACGCTGATAAGACCGATGGTCCTCTACGGCCACGAGACCTGGACTATGCCCAGACAACCAGAATGCACGTATATTCAAAGTTGTTTTTGTGATATACAAACATAAATACAAACAAACAAATCGTATATAGTGCAAAAAAAAAAGGATTATACCTACAAAAGGGGAGGCCATATACGTTCAAATTTTAGTTTATTTTTAAAATAGTTCCTTTGATTTCATAAACGATTTAATCTGTAATAACAAATTCAATTTGAAAAGTCTTACGATGTAATCCGATTTAATTTGTGATGCAGTACGATGGAAAAATGATTCATCGCATATAAGTCGGAAACTTGCCTTCTATACGATTTAACATACACATAATGCGATGTATATCATACTTATATGAGATATTGACTTAAACTGTAGCTATTTACGATACTATCTGTACATTGTTATACGACTTCTGGTTGTCTGGGTGCTCGTGGAGGGCTAACGCACCCTTGGTGTTTTCGAACGGAAGGTGTTGCGTACCATCTACGGTGGAGTGCAGATGGATGACGGAACGTGGAGGACGCGAATGAACCACGAATTGCACCAGCTGCTGGGAGAACCATCCATCGTCCACATTGCAAAAATTGGTCGAGTACGGTGGGCTGGGCACGTCGTAATAATGCCGCACGACGACCCAGTGAAAATGGTTCTAGAAAACGACCCAACAAGAACAAGAAGAAGAGGCGCACAGCGGGCAAGGTGGATAGACCAAGTAGAAGGCGACCTGCGGACCCTTCGCAGACTACGAGGACTTCTTCGGACAGCAGAGGACAACAAGGCCTTATCCTGATTGATAAGGTAAGGTAAGTGTGAGGAAATAACAAGCCTGAACATAATTATCATCTTCACTATAGGCAAAACAACTCTGAACTTTTCGATTAAAGACTGTTGACAAACTACGTTGAAATTCGTTTAAAGATGCATTAAATGTCTATCCTTTCTACTGATGCATGTAAAAGCATCAATACAAACCTTTAGACAAGTGAAGGACCATATTCGCTTGAACATCCATCATCCTACTTTCCCCACGTGGTATATGGACGGCCAAAACGATAAAAATAACTTGCCTTAGTGCGCTTTCTTTCTAATTAAGTTCTGCCTGTTCATACTTTTACCCAAGTTAAACATCTCGGAAATGGTTAGTATGAGTTTTAATGAAACAAAACTGATTATTCATTATTTTTATAGTTTGTTATGCCCTGCATTTAATCAACCAATGGGTTTATAGGTATCAGGTAGATAAGATCACACTTTAGAGGGATTAGATCAAAAATTTTATTTTATTTCTGACGTCAAAAATGGAATCAGCATCCCAAAATTGAATAGATACGTGATTTTCAGCCAGATTCTGAAACATTTTAGGTTTTGCCCGACATTTGGATGGATTTCTTTCACTGTGCGTCGGTAGCATTGGTATTCAGTGAGGAAAACTAGATCTATGGAAAGCAAATGGAGGAGAAAAAAAGTACGATGTGATATTTGTGATGGTGCAGCGTTTCTCAACATAGCCGTGCTGAAAATTTGACAAAACGGCCAAACAGCCGCATATAGCATTTTCATGAATCATCGATTGTAGCACCTTCGATAAACTACACAGAATTGAGATACCTCTGTAGTTTTCAACTGAGTGTTTGTTGCCGGATTTGTGAAACGGTGTTACGGCAGTGATTTTCCATGATTCAGGGAAAATGTCTTCAGTGATATTTGTGTTGGATATCATAGACCCTGGGAGAGCTAAATGATCAGCGCAATGCCTCAGAAATGATGAAGGAAGACCGTCTGGTCCGGAATCTTTCTTGGGATCGACATTACATAACGCAGACCTTAGTGTAGCTAGCGGAGATGGATAGCGGAAAAAAGGTAAATATTGTGCTCTGGCAAACTCCTCATGTAAACCTCGGACGCTTTAGAAGTTCCACGGCCTGGCGGGCTATAAAGACCTGTGAGAAAATCACCAAACAAGTTTTCTGTTTGAACGGCGGTTGGCGTAGTTCTTCCCCACATTTAAAATCGTTTTCTGGGCAAAATTTAGCCAATAAGATGTATAAAAATACAGTGAACTCCCTACACCTTAATATGGAAGGGACCATCGAGTTATATAATTATCGAGATATAAAATAACAATCTCATTAATTCTAACAATGGTTCTATAACTCGATATTGAGTTAGTCGACATCGAGTTGTCGAGAGTTGACTGTATGAGCAAAAGTTGATGTTCTACCATTTTTGTGAATTTTCAAATAGTCATGGTTTTAAATATTCGAAAGAATTGCCATTTTATGCGCTTTTTTTTAAGTTATAAAATATAAAATAAAGATTTTTAGTTTTCAACAATTCTAGATAGAGCTGGAATTAGGGCGTAACAACTAGTTGTAACCAATGACTTCTCTCGATGATTTTTAGGAATTCAAGGCACGCTCACGCAAATCAACATTACCGTCGGGTAGGGGAAGTCTTACCCTACCTAATGGTGATGTTGTTTTGCGTGGGCAAGCCTTGACTTTCAAAACATCATCGAAAGAAGTCATTGTTTACAAAAGCTTTTACGCCCTAATGCCAGCTCTATCTTGAATTGTTTAACCTTTACTCTAAATTACAAAAAAGAAAATAACTGTGTATATTTTTCCCAGAAAGACTTTACATTTCTCAACATTTTTGTCTCGCGCGTCATTTCGCTCAGAAGTGAAGTTTTCATGCTACAAATTATTGAAACCTTTCAAAGATGTTACTTTGCGAAGAACTTCAAGATCCAAAATGACCGAATTAAAAAAAATAGCGGTGCCGGTGGTGTAGTGGTAAGCGTGATTACCTCTCACCCCAGCAGGCCTGGGTTCAATCCCAGTCGGCGCCGCCGGGATGTTCTGAGGCATAACATCTCTGATCACGCCTTCCTTCGGAAGGGAAGTAAAGCCGTTGGTCCCCGGTTCAAGAGTTGATGGGTCGATAAGAAGGGTCCAGGTGTGGGAGCTGCCTCCCTGGCGTCGGTAGCATTGGTGCTCAGTACGGAAAACAAGATCGACGAAAACAAATCAAGGAAAAAAAAATAAAAAAAAATGTGCCCATAACAAACAATTTTGCAAATCATTTTGTTATTGTAGTATGGGCTGGAACTACTCAATTCTAAAGAAAAGTCTATTGAACTCTCATAAAACCAAAACTGTTATTTGTGATAGGACCAATTAGAGAAATTTGGAAATAATAATACATTGTTTTTGTAACTAGAAAACTACTCATAGCACGCTACAAGTTCATATTCCGATCGTGGCATTAAGTTAATACGTCCAATTACACCATTCTATCCAAAATTAATTTTATTTCTGGAATCCTAAGAAATCAATTTTAACGATCCGTCTGAAAATCAGAAAATTGTTAGCCTGCACTGGGACAAAATGAATTTCACACCGTTGATCAATTTACTGCGTTAATATTGTTATCAAAATCTGCCTGAATGCTGTCGTGTTCATCCGGCAATTTTCAACACAAACAACCTTCCAAATCTGTTCGACAAAGAATGAGAATATTTTTCCACACAAAAAAAAAATCATCCCTGGGCAATAAATCATGATGAAGTGAGGACGATTGACGATGATTTCCTCCTCGGACCACCAGCCAGCAACAGTTCCTATAGAATAGTATTGTGTCCAGGTTAACCAGATCGGTTACAACAACAAATCTCCAAATCCGGAAAGTTGCGCCCAAGGCACAAAACAACATAAAATGGTTATACATACAGTAGAAATTCTGCTGCCTTAGGGCTTGGAGGGGGCGAGGGATGATGGATGATCGGAGAGACGAGGATGCTGCTGGGCACACAATGATGTAACAATTTATTATTTTACGATTCGTGTGGCCGTAAACTTAAGATTTGATGTTGGCCCAATTTAACAAGGGCATCAAAGCAAGGCCAACCGACAGGAAGGGAGCGGAGGAAAAGTGGTTAGAGCAGGCGGTTGATTGGTATCTAATAAGAGAAAGAGAAAGACTGAGAGCATCCAATAAGGCTTACTTTTCTTTCGTTCAAAGATAAGTACTGATATGGTAATAAATCGTCAATCATAATCAAACTTGATCGAAAAGTTGCAAATCACAGCTCTAGATGAATTGTTATGACATACTTTTTTCCTGTCTTTTGCATTACTTTGATGGCTTCCTCCAGGGGTTCGGTGATGGATATTTTCCCAGGAAGTGATGGGTTACGTCAGCACAATCCACAGCAAAGTTGAAAGTTTTTCGATCCTTTGCCCCGAGGGACACAGGGCGGTGTGGGCCAGGGCAAATGTAGTGTAAACAACGAGCCGTGAAACGAACGGGAATCTAATCCATCTTGATGTTGATTTAAGTATCCGCAATAATAAACAGGCGGGGAACCAAGGCAAAGCTGGGGCCAGTCGGGCACACAGCACAAGAACCAAGTTGATTGGAGCGAATGACGCTCAGGCTGGTGCTGTTGCTATGGGGCGCTTATAGCTATTTATGACTTCATCAGAGATGGGGTGTGAAATTTATGTTCCATGTTGGATTGATGTTTTGGGAATTGGTTTCTGGTCAAAATGGCGGGCCACTTACGGTTATGGAGGAGAAATGGGTTCTCTGCATCATCCGATGGATTGAATAATGTACCTGTAACGAAATGGACAGAAAATGTTCAATATTAGTTGAGTGTCATTTCGGTGCAGTATAATTGAAAAAAAAAATGAACACAAAAATTAATATATGGTGAGATATGACACTTCTAAGTATTTTAAATTCCAACGAAAATGCACTGATAGTCAATATGTTTCCAGCCACACTTAACAGCCATTGATCTTGTTGAAAATTCATAACCATTCTTAAAATGCAATCAGTTTGTTTTATTGACTATCGATAAAAGAGACGTAACATTATTTTACCAACTTGACAGGACATGAGTGAGCTTACCGCTCGGTTGACCGCTCACCATTTCACCAATGAATGAAAGGGAGGAGAAAAGAAGTGGTAATAAAAACGCTTGCCAAATCGTTTTCTTCTTGCACTGGTGTGAAAGAATCAATTAGCGCTAGTTGTTCTTTCACAACAATTCAATTCAAGGCTGGTCCGAGCACGTCTTGGTCTGGTGTGAATGCTGCCATATACTTGCAACTAGGAATGCTCTGACGAAAAATACTACAAAAGGGAGGGGCCTAGTAAGCTATTCTGCAAGTATAAAACAGACTGTAATTCAGTGAACGTAATCATTCTCTGCTTGATCGCCAAGCAGCTCCGTTCGGTGTTAGCTCGCTCTCTCGAGTTGTTCGAAAAGTTCGTGGCGATAGTGTTCGTGCTCTCTCTTTCGCGGTTTTTGTGTGTGCGTGCCCCAAAATGGGGAAGCATCGCTCACGAAGCCCGGTGAAAGACAAGAACCCCGGTGAAGGAAGTTCGAGGGCACCTACATCCAACAGGTTTGCTGTTCTCCCCATGGATGGGAATATCCAGCCAGCTGTGACGGAAAAACGCAGCAAGAAGAGGAAGAAGAATCGGGGCCAGTCCGATGGCACGATTGGTCGTGACGATGCCTCTGCGACGAACGGAGATTTCTGCCGTAAAAGAAAATGCTGCCGTTTGAGCGCGGCAAGAGTGAAGCTACCTCCACTGGTAGTGAAAAATGCCCATCTTAACGAGCTCATCGCGGATCTGGCGACGCTGGGCATCAAAGCCGAATTCAAGTTGGGCAGAGTCGGCACCAAGGTGGTGCTCCGTTCGAAAGCGGAGTATGACTTGGTCATCGCCCACCTGAGGACTTCCAAGGTGGTATTCTTCACCCACGACATCCCCGGTGAAAAACCGTTCAAGGCCGTCATCAGGGGCCTACCAAATTTCGACTCGAAGTTTATCGAACATGAAATCAGGGACCGGTACAAGCTGGCCCCAAGCGCCGTCTTTCGGATGACAAGGAAGGACGAAAATATGAAGGCATATCCGGATTGCCTTTTCCTGGTGCACTTCCAGCAGGAAACGGTGACGCTCAACGCACTGAAAGCCATCCGCTCCATCAATTCCATCATCGTTCGCTGGGAGCCATACCATGGCGGCCATCGCGATGTGACTCAGTGCCAACGGTGTCTGAACTTCGGACACGGCACCCGCAACTGCAACATTAAGCCATGCTGCGGCAATTGCGCTCAAGACCACACCACTTCTGATGCGCCAACTGTTGTGGTGCTCACCAAGGATCCAAAAAGCAGTGCCCTAAACGCGAGGATTTCAAGCGCATCCGAAATCAGGCATCCACCAACAAGCAACCAGTACGAAGGAAGGATAAGGCCCCGGCTTTCAGGGTGGAGGACTTTCCGTCTCTTCATGGACAAGCGAATCCAAAGGTGCGATCCGCCCCCTCCCCCTCAAGAAACGTCTGGATCTTCTGCTGGATAAAGCTCTCCATCCCCCTCCCCTGGATTCTGGAGACAACCAACGGCTCAACCAAATAATCCCGATCTGTTCTCAGCGGATGAATTGATGGAGATTTTCATCAACATGACCGGTGCTCTACGTAAGTGCCGCAATAAGCCCGAACAGATTCAAGTGGTCGGTAAGTTCATCATCCAATATGGTGTCTAAGCCGCTAACAACTGCTACCTGGTACGCTTGCTCTGTAAGAGCTAAACAGATTGAACTTGCCGACATAGCATTGACGGGGGCCTTCTAACCGAGACCCACTTAAAGTCCGGTGTCAGCTTCTGGTTGCCTGAGCACAAAATTATCCGACTTATTATCCAGCTCGAGGGGGGGGGCGTGTAGCGGTCATCGTCAGAAAGGGAATCAAGTTCTGCACTCTGCCCCACATCCGCACTTCTATCATCGAGGCCGTTAGTGTGGAGGTGGAATCACCAACTGGAAACGTCCGGTTTATCGCTGTTTACTGCCCATGCCAGTGTACCACAAGCAACGGCCTAGGCATCCAATTCAAGAACGACCTGACCGCCATCACTCGTACTAGCTCCCGATTCATCGTTGGGGGCGACCTTAACGCCCGCCATGAAGCTTGGTGGAACTACCAGCGGAACCGGAACGGATGTCTATTGTTCGATCACGCACAACATGGACTGTACACTGTGCAATTTCCGGACGAACCAACTTTCATCTCTCCTGTGGGAAATCCCTCCACGCTGGACTTTTTCCTGTCAAACATCGGACTATCCAAGCCGGAGGCGCACAACGATCTCAGCTCCGACCACCAACCGGTGGGGAATGAAGTCGGTGTCAACGTGGCTCCTGCTAGAAGCTGCCTGCGTAAAGACTACCACCATGTCAACTGGGTGCAGTACGGACGAATGGTGAACAGCAACATCGAAGAAAATCCACTGCTCGACACCGTAGATGACATCGACCGGGCGCTGGAAGGATCCTACAGGCCATATCCGTGGCTGACGAGACATGCGTTCGACAAGTTCCTGTGAGGGGTAAGTTTATTGCTATTGATTCCCACACCCAATTACTGATTCGGTTGAAAAATGTTCGTAGACGCCAGTTTCAGAGGACTGGAGATCTGGGCAAAAACGTGAAATGGCCGATCTGAGCAGGCAGATTGCTTCCAGAATGGACTCACTCCGAAATGAAAGTTTCGTGCGTGTTATCCAGAATCTGGACGACCGCTCCAGACCATTCTGGAAGGTAGCCAAGGTCCTGAAAACTCATACCAAGCCCGTTCCACCTCTCAGAGTCGAAAATGATGACGATCGACTTTTAATCACCCCACAGGAGAAAGCAAATGCGATCGGCAAGCATGTCGCTTCATCGCATTTGCTTGGCTCGACTATCAAAAGTCAGCTCGATGATCAGGTTGCGCAATGCGTTCAAAACCTAGATGTCTCCCCTTGTGTCGTGCCTCCGGCGGATATAATTTACAGTACAACAGATTTCCTCAGCGCTGAAATGCACCAAGAACATAAAAGCTCCCGGGTTTGACGGTATATTCAACTTGATCTTGAAGAGACTCAGCATGCAAGTGCAGTCTCTTCAAACCGCTATCTTCAACAGATGCTTGGAACTGCACTACTTTCCAAGCATCTGGAAAGTAGCAATAATCATACCAATCCTCAAGCCCGGTAAGGATCAAACATTGCCTTAAAGCTACAGACCAATCAGCCTCCTTTCAGCGCTGAGAAAATTCTTCTAGAAACTCATTATCAATCGTTTGCTCAAATTTGTCGAGGAAAACATTATTATCCTTCCGGAACAGTTCGGGTTCAGAAAGGGACACTCCACCAATCACCAGCTAGTAAGAGTAATGAATAACATCAGAAGTAACAAAGCTGTATCCAAGTCCACAGCCATGGCCTTGTTAGACGTTGAAAAGGCGTTTGACAATGTTTGGCATGATGGACTTGTATACAAGCTTTGTAACTTCAACTTCCCATTACATCTGGTTAAAATCACCCCTAACTACCTCCAGCAAAGTTCGTTTAAGGTATCGTTGAATGGTTGTCTTTCAGACACGTTTTACATCTCAGTAGGTGTTCCGCAAGGCAGTTTGCTGGGCCCCTTGCTCTACAGCATTTATACTTCCGACATTCCTCCCCTCGGTGACGGTTGCGTGTTTTTCCTGTTCGCAGATGATACCGCAATAGCCGTCAAAGGAAGGATGCCTCGCGAAACAACGAACAAACTTCAACGATGCCTTAACGCCTTTGCTGATTATGCCACCACGTGGAAAATCAAAATCAATGCCTCCAAAACTCAAACGATCATCTTCCTCCGTCGGCAATCGCCCAAACTGAAACCGGCTCCATCTTGTACTGTAATCATGGATGGCACAAGGGTTGCGTGGTCTGCCGAAGTAACCTATCTCGGGATGTTGTTCGATGAAAAGCTCCTCTTCCGTTCGCATTTAGAGAAAACTGCCTTGGCTAGATGTCTGTATCCGCTGATTTGCCGCAGATCCCGCCTCTCAATGGTAAACAAACTGGCCGTCTACAAACAAATCATAGCACCTGCGATCCTCTACGCAGCTCCGGTGTGGGAATCATGTGCACAGACTCACAGGAACAAAATTCAGGTCGCTCAGAATAGAGTGCTGAGGATGGTTCTTGATCGTCCTTTCGACACTAGAATAACAAATTTACACGAAGAGGCAGGCATTGAGAAAATAGATTCCAGAATTAAAGAAATTAAGACTAAATCTAAAAAACTAAAGGCTCAACATATTTGTTCCGTATACAAGCGGTGCTACTTCAAGCTTCCGTTCGTGCCCCTAGACACAGACCCTTTTACTTTTTTTTATTCATTATTATTATTATTAAAAACAAAGAATGTTATTATCAATGTAACAAACCGGTCTACATATGATTTACGACAGAAAATAAATAAATATATATGAAAAATGGATCTCTTCGGAGCAACGTCTACACAGCATTTCCCAAAGTTGCCGTCATATAAAAGTTTGTTTCTAATACATTTAGTTATCATTTGAAGCGTGGGTCATCAGGTTTTCTGACAAAGTGCAATTTTGGGCCTACCTAACGGGTTTCCCAAAATTCCCTCATGCACTTTCATGTGCAACTTTGATCAGAGAAGCGCATGTATTTCGAAATTTCTACGCCTACTTAATATTGATTAGACAAAATCGGCTTTCGGAGCTGGTTACTCATGGAGTAACCATGAGTAACCACTACGACAGGTCGGGTTGGAATCGATCTTCGCATTAAACTTAGAGCTCAGTCGGTAATGGTGCAGCTATGAAGCAAGATCATGATGAAGGTGCTAGTTCGATTCCCGGTTGGATATAGGTTTTTTTTGGGTTGTAAAATATCTTGGCTTCCGAGGGCATAGAGTATCATTGCAATAAAATATACGTATACTCATAGAAAACTATTAATTAACAACTGTGAAAGTGCTCAAAGAAAACCAAGGTGTTAAGTTCTAGTTGGGACTTAATAGTGAACAAATCCAGAAAATATTAAAAATTTAGTATGAACTCGAACATTTTGATAAAACTGTTTGCGTCAATATGAATTTTGTAGAAACGACCCATTCGGCGAATTTTTTGGTGACGAAATGTTCAGCGGTGATATTTCACGCTCCTCTCCCATGCACCCATGATCCATAATTCATCTTTATCATGTTTTTAATGGGCACTGACCTCCTGGTTTCTTTAAAATAGCGTTAATAAATGAAAAACACGTTCAAGAAAACGATGTTAAAATAACTCTCGAAACGATCTAATCGAAATGAGCTCCCTTATAATTTTCCCTTGTCATGTTACACCTATCACATTCCCAAAGTTTATTTCAAAGCCAATCACAAATCAATGAGCCACAAATAATGTTAGGCATCTAATGTAAGTCGATGACAGTAACGTGATTAACGCAACCATTCGTAACATGACTTCAACTTTCCCTGCTTCCTGCCAACAAATGTTCTTTTCATCCAATTTTTACCCACGACTTACAAACATTACCGGTACAGTTTTCCCAACAAACTCTCGTTAATAGAACAAGCCGGTGAAAGTTTTCCTCTCACGATGCTTCCGTTTCTTTCCTGTCTGCTTATCCACTCCCTTACCTTTCTTCCACCTTCTATAGCCTTATAATGCCACGCAAGAAAAAAAAAACCTAATTAAGGCTCCATGGTTCATTCCGTCCTTTTACTTTAGAACGAGTATGGTTGGGACAAGAAGAATGAGCTTCAAATGTGGAATTCAGCTTAACACAAACACACACACACACACACATAGATAGATACACTCCGTAGAGTCCACTTCCGGACTAGTTGCCCACCACTTCCTGCCTTTCCGAACACTTCGACCGAGCGAGCGGCTGCTGAGAAGGAAGCTTTGTGTGAAAAATTGGATTACCGGGAAAGTTTTACAGCAAAACGTTCGCGTTCGGTAACGTTGCTTGCCCTGTTACTCACTTTGGCACGTATCTTTCGAAAGTTTTCCCCTTATGTATTTTCCTTCCGGATCCGCTATTTGTTGCCCCCAAGTTTGGTTACTACGGTTGGAGTACATTTCCTAACTAGGTTACCCCAAGGAGAAGTGAGGTCATATATTTTCATATTTATTTAATAGAAATGAATTGGGGTCGAGGGTTAAAGAAGGGGACCGGTTTCCTGAGTGATCTTTTTGCGTATATATTGAGCCGGAACTAATATCAATCTGGCAACACTTTTCAAAAGGTGTAAACTAGAAATTAACGATTTGATTAACGGGAGCGTATCTTCGCAGAAATGTAAAGTTTGTAAAGTTTCAACTTAAAATTAATTCAGTGTGCTTAGATTTACAAACGTACACAGGTGACAGTTTCAGTGTTGGAATAATCAGCCTCAAATATCGTTCATGAAGCGCTTTTGAGAAAATGAACTATCGAGTGAAACTGCAAGCAAATCCCATGCTTGAGATTCCCAACGTCAAAAATAAACACACGCATCAATGAAAAATGCCAAAACATACAAAAAATAGTTTTATGAAATGTATATTACAAACCAAATAATCTCAATCATGAGAATTGAGATTTTGAGTAATTTGCAGTAATGGTCAGTACAGTGCAGTGTAATCAGCGATGTAGTCAACCATGGTCGCGCATGGTCGTTGGCCAACTAGCTTTTTCATTGTTACATAAGAGCAGTGCCCTTAATATAAATATAGCGACTAACTAGCTCAAGTTTTACGACGGCAGCACTGAGTATAAATCTGACTAAGGTCCCACAATCTGGTTTATTAGTCAACGATAAACTTCAACCTTTTTAATGAGCTTCACATCATTGTCCCACCGGAAAGTGAATCCTGGCAGTTTGAAACTCAAATTCAAGTTTTTTAATTAGCTTCTCAAGATGAAGGACTTCATCCACAGCTGCAATGGATTGTATCCGAAAGCGGATTTGTATCAAATTGCACCTCCGTTGAGGATTGGCCTATTAACAAAACTGAACTACGTGCTTACAAGTTTCCTGTCTGTTACTGGAAAGTCAGCACAGGCAAATGAAAAAAAAAAAGTTTATAAATCTGCCCACCGGCGGAAGAAGCACTTTATTGGTGAAAAAATATACTGCCGTCATGGTAAATCTGAAGCAACAAAATAGGGAGTCAAACTGGAAGATGCGGGGTAGTTAGCTCCAGTCCTCACAAGTTCCCACCACATGCTTCCTCGAGTAAAATTATTACAAACATCTACCAGCTGAAACATAGACACAACTGGGTGGCGTAGTCTGGTCAATGTTGTCAATCCGACAATAGTCAAGTGAGGAGGGGCAACGCGTCCAGTTTGCCAACCCGATCGTCTGTTCACTATGGCGATGCGGTTCAAACAGGATCTGTCTGTCATTCAGCGGGTAAATAGAAAATACTTTCAAAGTGTTTTTATGTTACTTCATACGTGAAGTTAGCGATTTTCAGAGTTGGTTGGAAATGCTAACATGAAGCTTTAGTGTGATAATTTATTAGCTAGAGAATGATCTTTAGACGAGGGTAGGTGGATAGTTCCGTTAGAGTACGGCAGTATGAAAATTGAATAGAAGTTGAAAATGAGCGAAAGGCCATTAATGCGACAGTTTTTAAAGTCAGACGGACATCTTTTGCCTAACCCGTACGATGTACGCAGAGACTTGAACTATTACAAACTTGGTATTACAA
This sequence comes from Ochlerotatus camptorhynchus, assembly GCF_037179485.1. Taxonomy (NCBI): domain Eukaryota; kingdom Metazoa; phylum Arthropoda; class Insecta; order Diptera; family Culicidae; genus Ochlerotatus; species Ochlerotatus camptorhynchus. The sequence continues at coordinate 2,786,237 of NW_027040773.1, forward strand.
GACATACTTCAAGTCTCCGCTGCTGTTCGGTGCTCTCAAGCACCATGAGAGTTTGTTATCAGTAATGATTGAACTAATGTTTGTTTAGAATTAATGATACTATTATTCACATTGTTGCTTAAACTGAATGGTGAATGAATAGTAAAGCACTAATGGCTCATTCATATACATAAAGCATATAGGAATTAGGGAACTCAAAAACATTAATTCGGTCGAATTGAAAACAGAAACACACCAACTATTATACACCTACACTCAGTGTTGGAAAAGTTCGCGATATTTCACGAAGTTCACCAAGGGAAAAGTTCGCGAGTCATAGTGAGTTTTCGTGAACTTTTCCATCACTGCCTACACTTAGCATACAAAAAACAACACCCACCACCCGGATCACGGAGGAGAAGGGAAATTTGGAATGGGACTAATGAATCAAGAAGAAAAGGTACATTTTGGAGAAAGAAAAATATATGATCTGCTACCGGTCCAAAGAATTGCACTAGTTCTTTTCCACGCCAACATTTGATTTAATAAGACGTCTTTCAACAAGTTGACGAACAAAGTTTATAATTGCATAGTTCACATAGTACGCCAAATAGTGAACAGACGAATACTGGTGGAAAAACAAAGTTAGCTAATCGTTTAGTACCGTAGAATCAGGTAGGACAATATAAAACGGACTCCGGTAGCATAACCTACAATAGACCCTTTCCTTATTTCCCACGTGCCCGCAGGACCCATTGAGTTTTACTTCAAAGCCGTGTGCAAAGCCTAAGTCAGGTCACGGTTTACAAAGTCAGTCCGAGATCGCACCGGGCCAGGTGATGCTCGATCGACCGGCTACACGTGCCAACGAGCCGAAATTCAGCCTTGGTAGGGAACCAAGCACCGCGAGGAGTTTGCAGCGATAGGCCCCCGTACAATCCTGCACTGATAACACTGTCCGTGGCAACCGTGCCATTCATCGCACTAATCCAGCAACCACCCGCGTCCAGCGCAAGTGACGCCGACGCCGCCGACGTGCAAAAGTAGCAGCAATCATCCGATCGCACCCGTAGCCGTTCCGTCCGATTTCCAGCAGCAGAGATCCACGTTCCGGCCGGCCCTTAGACCCCCCCCCCCCCTCCTCATCGAGAAATTGTAAGTAGGTTTTGTTCAATAAAAAATAATTAGTGAAAGAGTATCTGATCAGTGTCCCCTATTTGTCTGGAGCCTACCTTGAGAGCTCAAGCTCGAGCTAGTCGCCGCAAAAGAGGCGGTTGGGTAGTCCACTCCGTCTGTTCCCCATGGATTTAGACCAGAGACCTGGGGCATTGTAATATTAGAATGAGAGAGCACTCAGTGTGTAACAACTCGAGGATCAGTTTGGTTTTTGACAAGGTCGGTCGACTACGTACCAACTGACTCGAGCAAGCAATATTCTCAGGTGGAACAAATATGTAACTAAGACAACTGCCATGGCATTGTTAGACGTTGAAAAAGCTTTTGATAATGTCTGGCATGATGGCCTCGTGTACAAATTACAACGATACGGTCTTCCAATCTTCCTCCTGAAAATGGCATCACTTCTGATGTGTAGAGTGTCCCTGATGTGAAGAGTGTCCCACATCAAAATGCATCACGGAAAAAACGCTGTAGAAAATTACTCATTGGGTATTTTCTCTTGAAAATTTGGTTAGAAGAAGTTTAGAGTGTATTGTTTACACTGTATTTTTATCACTGTCAGTTTCAGCGGTGCCAGATATACAGATATTTCTGTATCTATACAGATTTTTGATGTCTCGTACAGACCCAGTACAGACTTCAGACATTATACAGATATTTGAAACTTAAGGTGATACTCTAAGGAAGCCTTAGCGTGAAACTTCAAAGGCACAAATGTCAGCTTCCACAAAACATACAAGTTTAAAATTGCTACTCTCTGTTTTTAGTAGCACAGCAAACAAGAGTACAGATTTTTACCAATGAATCATATCGTTCGGCCATTTTCCACAGAGATGGACTCCTTCTTGAGCTCCGTTTCTCAAGGTCGAGCTAGTCGTCGCAAAAAAGGCGGGTAGGTAGTTCACTCCGTCTGTTTCCCAAGGATTTAGACCATGGGGCATTGTAGTATTAGAGTGAGAGAGCACTCAGTGTGTAACAACTCGAGGATCAGTTTGGTTTTTGACAAGGTCGGTCGACTACGTACCAACTGACTTGAGCAAGCAATATTCTCAGGCGGAACAAATATGTATCTAAGACATCTGCCATGGCATTGTAGGACGTTGAAAAAGCGTTTGATAATGTCTAGCATGATGGCCTCGTGTACAAATTACAACGATACGGTCTTCCAATCTTCCTCCTGAAGATCATCCAAAATTACCTCTCAGACAGGACATTCCAAGTCTCTCTCAATGGCATCACTTCTGATGCCTTTAACATTGGTGCGGGCGTTCCGCAAGGAACTAAAGGGTGTCCCACATCAAATTGCATCACGGGAAAAACGCTGTAGAAAATTACCCATTTTCTCTTGCAAATTTGGGTAGAAGTAGTTTAGAGTGTATTGTTTACACTGTATTTTTATCGCTGTCAGTTTTTCGAAAGTTGGTAAAAATGGTGTCACCCGAAAAGCAACGTCGCGAATTGATTTTGCACCAGCACCTGGGAAACCCTCAACTTTTTCATCGGGACATCGGAAAACAAGTCGGAATCGTGCAGTCAACGGTGAATTGTGTGATTAAACGTTACTATGAAACTCTGAGCATCTAACGGAAGGAGAAATGCGGTCATAATGGATGTTCTATTAGTGATCAAGATCACAAGCGTATCGTGAAAGCATTTAAGCGGAATCCCAATGCTTCGGTCAGGGATGTTGCCAAAAAGTTGAATCCGTCCAAGTCTTTCGTTCAGAGAGCCAAGGACCGGGAGGGACTGCATACATACGTACAAAGTGCAAAAGGCTCCAAATCGTAACGAACGGCAAAATACCGTGGGAAAGTCACGAGCCTGGAAACTGTACACCCAGATGCTGACGGAGCTTCACTGTCTCATCATAGATGATGAGACTTACGTCAAGGCGGACTTCCGGTAGCTTCCGATTTTGCTCAAGTTTGATGTTCCGGAGGAAGTAAAGAAGCAGAAACTTACAAAGTTTGCCAAGAAATACATGATTTGGCAAGCGATCTGCTCATGTGACAAACGGCGTGCACCGTTCGTGACTACTGGGACTGTAAACGGGGAGATGTACCTCAAATAGTGTCTACAGACGCGTCTGCTTCCTCTGTTGAAGCAACACGAGGGCCCTACGATCTTCTGACCGGATCTAGCTTCGTGCCACTATTCAAATGTTATCCTGGAGTGGTATGAAGCCACTTTCGTATTTATTTAGAAACTGATACGTATTTATTTGTCTGCATCAACAGGCTGTGTATAGCCCCAATGATGATTTAAGTAACTTATATAGGTAAGTCAAAAAATAAAAACTAAGAATAAAATACATAAATAAAACACACAATCATTCACGGTTAAATGTGCCAGAAAAGAACGATGAGAAGTATCTTCGTAGCAGCTGTCGAGGCATATGGAAATCGAAGATGCCCGAGACTCGATTGAACACTCGTTGCAGTCCACCTATTGCACCGTTCATGCCATAGTTTGTGCGCTGAAGTGGCAATCTCAGCATAACGTTGTTACGTAGCGCACGGGGTTGGACGCTAATGTTGACTTGCCCCAGGATTGCACTGCAATCAATTCTACCTTGTAAAGTGTCCGCAATGAACAGGGCCCTAGAGGTGTCTCTTCTAGTTCGGAGAGGCTCCAGATCAATCAGCTGGCAACGACTTTCATAGCTGTGCAGATGAAATGGGTCTCTCCAAGGCAGCTTCCGCAGAGCGAATCGAAGAAAACGGCGTTGAATGGACTCAACTCTCTCAGCACCATTGTTGTAGTTTGGACTCCAGACCACAGAACAATATTCCAGAATGGATCGCACCAAGGAACAGTACAGTGATAGTAGATATCGGAGAAATTCTTTGCTATCCTGAATATAAATCCCAATGTCCTAGACGCCTTGTCGACAGCGTACGAGATGTGCTGCTTGTAAGTAAGTTGAGAATCCAGAATAACACCCAGATCTTTCACATGGTTCACACGGTCGATTACAGTACCGATAAGTTTGTATTCAAATGTGATTGGTTCTTTCTTCCGAGTAAAAGTGATCACTGAACACTTAGTGGGGTTAACCACCATTCGGTTCAAATTACACCAGCTGGCAAAGGCTTCGAACTGACGTTGAAGGACGTACCCAAGAACATGACCCCCCCCCCCCCCCCAACGCACCGGAACTAAGGCACATCGAAAAATACTGGGCTATTATGAAGCAGTCACTACGGAAGCATCTCAAGGGAGGTCAAATCTGAGGAAGACATGAAGAAAAAGTGGGTTTCCATACCGAAGACGCTGCTGCCAGATGTTGTACAGAACCTAATGAGTGGAGTTAAGCGTAAGGTGCGAGCGTACGGTTATGGTATTGAAGTTGAATGAAATAAATATGCCAAAAACTTACTAACGGGTTATATTGTTTGAAAGTTTGAAAAGGATCGTTCAACTAGGTAATTTTCTACAGCGTTTTTTCCGTGATGCAATTTGATGTGAGACACCCTTTATCCTCTTCAACTTGTTCACCTCCGACTTTCCGGCTCTCCCAGATGGTTGAACGTTGTTTCTGTTTGCAGATGACACATCCATCAGAGAGGCTTGGATGTCCTGTCTGAGTATTTCAACAATAGGAAGATCCACATTTCCAATCAGCAAGACTTGTTTCGTCTGAAAATAATAAGATATGCTTAAACGGCTCAGTGGTAGAATGGTCCAAAGAGGTTGTGTACCTCGGACTAACACTAGACAGCAAGCTTCTTTTCAGGGAACAAGCAAGACAAAACTAACGCCAAGTGCAACATCTAGATAAGATCACTGTATGAATAAGTCATAGAAAGTCCACCTTATCCCTGAAAAATAAGCTTGCTGTCCAAAGGCAAATAATGCTACCGGTTATTGAATATGGTATGCCAATCTGGGAGAGTTGTTCCAAATGCCATCACCTTAAACTGCAAAGGATACAGAACAAGATCCTTAGGTTAATCCCAAACAGTCCACCGCGGACACGAAATTCTGGCTGGAATTCAGACGTTAGGAAAAGGAGAGTATTCATCCTGGAAAGGTTCAAATACACCTGTCTGAGATCAGATCATCAGATCAGACGTGATCTAGCACGTAAGGTTAACTTAAACTCGTAGTTAGGTAGGTTGTCACATTTTTCAATTCTTACAAAACACACTCCCCAAAGGGGTATTCTGTAAAATAGTTGGGAAATGCAAATATTAAATTATAATTTCCAATGAATCAAAGATGAAGAGTCAAGTAGGATAAGTAATTTAAATGCTAAATCAATGTACTAGCACAATCAACAGAAACAAACGTAATTTTATTACTTTTTACTACATTTTTGATAATTGTAAATGATCTAGTGAGCAGTTTTGCGTGATAACTACAGTTTGACAGCTTCGAATCCGTGCCAATATTTAATAGGTTTTGCCAGCTTCAATAACGCTTTTGATAAATGGGATGAGGTTGCGTCAAAATAAAATAGAATAAACATTTTCGGCCAAAAACGCCCTTCGATAGCACATTTTATGAGAGTTTTACTAGAAAATAAACCAGGATGATAAAGGAGGACATCTTTAGGCAAAAGGTGGACGTACACAAATTGATGATATCCTCTTTTAGAACACAATACGGCAACCCTAACCAATCTGAAGATTAAAAATTACAACTCATTTTAATACACAGCCTGCTATGAAATATATTTGCATCAGGAGCTCAGAACAATCAGAACATTGTTCCAAAACATTAATTTTAAAACTCAACGAACCCTTTTTAATGTTATTCAATGCCATGGAAATTGGCCTAATAGAGGTAGAGAGCGGATAAGCCACCACAGTCGCATTAATCGTAACACCAATAATGTATTGTGTCCTATGGGTGTGTATGTGGCTCGATTCCGACCAGACCTAAAGCCAAAATTGCGGTTAATTGAGACATAATTTGCTCCTTACAGACCGGACTAATTGCTGCTCCAGCACATTTGCTCTTCGATCACCACTGCCATCCGACCTGAAGAGTAATCGTCGTAAAATGTTCGTCCTCCTTCGAACTCGTCAGTCGGTCGAACCAACTGCCTTTCAAACACCCACTCCTGTAGGTACATGGCATATGAGACGGGTGCCACTCAACCGGATGATGATGGTGACGACCTTTTTTCCTGCCACCATCTTACCCTTCCTACAGCCGCAGCCAACCAACTGGAAGCCAACGATGGATCCTGTCGATTTCCAGCTGTTTTATATGGAACCACTTATCGTTCCGACGGAGGCTCCAATGGCTTTAGCGGCACTGGCGTTTGGAAGGATGGAGAATTCCGTGGCACTCCCGTGGAGCGAAAGTTCCAATTAATTCTCGGTTCATGATGGAACACGCGGTCTCCTCTATAGCAGTGCGTTTGCCGCATAAACATGATGAGAGAAAAAAAGGAAACCCGTTGTTCGTGGTTCCATCGTGGGATCAATATGGGAAAGCGGAAAACTGGGTGCGCCCATGGCCGGATACGGTGGGGGAGTGTAATGAAAAACATCCGACAAAAACATTATCGTATCACATTTCTAACCCCTTTCTGCGGAGCGATCGAAGCGTTCGCTAATCCGACCAGTCAGTCAACCAGTCAGCGTCAGCGAGTCATTCAGCCAGAGGCGTGTTTTCTTGGCTTGGTCTGGTTTGGTTAGGTGGGAGGGTGTTTCGGTGTGTGTGTTTTTTTAGACGTGTCAGACACACGTTTGCTTAACCATGCTGCTACCGTATAAACATTGAGCACCAGCCAATAACAACCGCAGTGAAACAAATAAATTCGGCATTTCATGATGATAAGGTTCTTTAGGATTTATGATGAGGTTAGCAGCAGAATACATGCATAAACTGGCCTCTTGTACAACGTTTAGACTATTTTAAAATTTTCTCTGGAAATCATATGTACCTATAACTTTTGATATCAAGATAGTTTCCCAGAGGCGAACCAGCCTTTAGGCTGAAAACCTCTTAAATAAAGAAACAAACAAAAGTAGAAGGGTCTGTGTCTAGGGGCACGAACGGAAGCTTGACGTAAGACCGCTAGTGGACGGAACAAATGTGAAGAGCATTTAGTTCTTTTCATTGATCGATCATCTATCTTAACACTTTCCGTTTTTGAATTGTAGGCGTACCAAATTTCTCGCGTCACTTTTCAAATAGACCAATCTACTTAGATCGATTCGACTTTCTCTTTCGTTAATAACTTGGCTGCATTCATATTTAGGGCAATTTTGTCTGCATAGTCACGGTGAGCCAGACTACGGATGGCAGTTATCTCGAAGAACCTTGCACGACCTGTTCCTCCTTTGCCACGACCAGTCATTGTTGCTTGTTAGGTAGAATAGTGGACTACCTAACCTGCCATCACCTTCCTACTGCTGCTTTTGCTGCTTCTGCTGCCTGCTTACCAGGCCGTCCGAAGCGAAAATGAGTTGAGACTAGTAGTAAAATTCTTCTTTATTTGTGATTTGTTACGTGGTTTACAAATGCTAACACAAGGCAAGAGGTTAGCCAGAAGGGCTCTTCATCTTTTATGAAATTTTTGATTTTATGTCTGAACATGTCGCGTTTTACTGTTGTAATGTTTTACAATTCTCTTCTTGTGAAAAATGTTTGATTTAAATGTTTTAATTTGTTATTCTACCTACTTAACCCAACTTAGCTTAACCTAACCTAACGTACCAGATCCCTGATGATCTGTTGATCGGATCGTCTACAGCAATCTCTGAACCTAGCGATGCACTATGGGCGAAAATGGGTTCAAAATTACCCAAAATTCAATATCTCAACAGCACGCTGAATTCCGGCCATGAAAAACAACTTTTCCGAAGGGAAATTGTCCGGGAAATCGATTGCACGTGGTTCCATAGACCAGAGAGCCTTGCAGGTATGTGTTTTGGACCATTTTACCCCATTTTCCCCTACTTTTTGGAGGAAATGTTTTTTCACAGCTCTATTTTTCGTAAAACATAAGCACTTTATGCATGGTTTGAGAATACTATGTCTTTAAACAACAGTTCATGAGATATTAGGGGAATACGGGGTACACTGCATAGGGGAGTAAGGGGTCAATGTGAAAATACAATCAATGTTTTTTAATACAAAATTAATTCTTTTAAATATCATAATATTTTTCCTGAATTTTTTTTTTAAATAACTTTTATTTGGTATTTTGAGTTCCATCATTAGCCAAACAGTTCAAAAGTTATAAATTTTTGAAAAAAATCGAAATTTTTTTTTTTTTGACCACCCTAATATATAAATAGTCACCCTAATGACAACATACAACATATGGGTCTAATATGTTGCGATAAGGAACAAAACTACCAATTTTTACAACTTTTCTGAGAACCACTATATCGTTTTGCTGTATACAGACAAAAAAAGTGAAAACTCTTTTAAAACAGATAGCAGTAAATTAAAACTTATTTAACCCCAATTAACCTTAAAATTTCAAAAAAAAAATCTTATTATTGCAGGCAACCTTTAGGGCCATTCAAACAATCGCATCGTTCAACATTTATATGAATTAAAATAAATTTAGCGAGGGTTCACTTTTACCCCTTACTCCCCTATAAAGTGTACCCCGTATTCCCCTAATATCTCATGAACTGTTGTTTAAAGACATAGTATTCTAAAACGATGCATAAAGTGCTTATGTTTTACGAAAAATAGAGCTGTGAAAAAACATTTCCTCCAAAAAGTAGGTGAAAATGGGGTAAAATGGTCCAAAACACATACCTACAAGGCTCTCCGGTCTATGGGACCACGTGCAATCGATTCTCCGGATGATTTCCCTTCGGAAAAGTTGTTTTTTATGGCCGGAATTCAGCGTGCTGTTGAGATATTGAATTTTGGGTAATTTTGGACCCATTTTTGCCCATAGTGGCGATGGAGTAAGCTCTCCGTAACTCCAGTATATGAAGACCAGCCAGGCGGTGGACCTCACAGTTTCTAGTCCGCGATGGAGAATTGACGATCATCCTCAGGATTTTATTCTGGCTCCTTTGTAATTTGAGCTGGTGGCTTTTGCGCAACTTTCCCAGATTGGCTTCCCGTATTCTATTACGGGAAGGATGATTTGTTTGTAGACAGCAAGCTTATTTTTCAGGGACAGGGTAGACCTCCTGTTGATGAGTAGATACAATGCTCTTATCAAGATGTTGCACTTGGTTTTGGTTTTGTCAACGTGCTCCCTGAAAATCAGCTTGCTGTCTAATGTTAGGCCGAGGTAGACTACATCTGTTCCGTACAGGCAGATCTTATTATTCTTCGACGGAACAAGTCTGGGAGATTTAGAATGTGGAAAGATTATGACCGGGGTCTTTGCAGCGTTGATACGGATCTTCCAGTTGTTGAAATATTCAGACAGGACGTCCAGGCCTCTCTGAAGTTTGGCAGTCAGAGCTCCGATGACCCTACCCTTGCAGACGATGGATGTGTCATCTGCGAACAGAGACAATGATCCACGATCAGGGAGAGCCGGCATATCTGAGGTGAACAGGTTGAATAGAATGAGGCCAAGGATGCTTCCTTGTGGAACCCCAGCACCGATGTTGAAAGCATCCGATGTGATGCCATTCAGAGAGACTCGGAACGTCCTTTCAGATAGATAGTTATTTATTATTTTCACTAGGAAGATCCATTACGGTCTTCCAGTACTGCTGACATTTGAACACCAGGCCATCATTCCATACATTGTCGAACGCTTTTTCAACAACGTCATGGCAAATGTAACTCTGAGAAAGTTTGTTACTCGATGTTTTGTCTGAGATTATGGGAGCTGACGAAGTGTTGACCTATCGCGGCAGCCTTCTCTTCAGGAGTTATCAGATGAGCCACTGGGTCACCGGGACGGTCCAGTGTGGTCAGTGGTGGAATGGGTTTCCAGTTTCCAGAAAGGCTTTGCACAGCCTGGGAGAGAGCGGATCGTGATAGTAAAATCCTGATTTCTAAGGTCCACCATCCTGGCTTGGATGGTTTTTGTAAGATGGTTGCAATGGGTCTTCAAGACACGCAAACCAGAACGCTGATATTACCTTCGGATGGAGTTACGGAGTCTGATGAGATTTTTGGTAATTCTATCAAGGTTTAGAGTATTGCTCACCTGTCTGGATACTGGCACGTGTTGTTCCCTGGCCCGGGATAGCGCCTCCTCGATGGAACGCAGACACCGGTCAACGTCTTCGGGCGTCTCCGGAAGGACACAGTGGAGTCGACACAGTGTTGGAACTGCTCCCAGCTGACACGATGGTAGTTGCGTCGGGAAGCTTGGAATCGGTTGACTGATCTACTTCGGCCACCACCGGATAGTAGTCCGAACTCAGCTCCTGATGGGTCACAGGTAGCGAGATGCTGTCTCCCATGTTGCTGATGAAGATGTCTATCAGCTACCCGGCTATACCGGGTGGGAGAGTCCAGCGCTAGTATGTTGTAGCGAGCCTCTTGCAGGTCGTTGTTCAGGATTGTGCCGTTTTGGTTGCGTCGACTGTTGCCCCAAGCCTGGTGTTTGGCGTTCAGGTCGCCCGCGATGATGTACTTTTCGCGCCGTCGAGTTAGTCTGATGATATCCCTCCGTAGGTCTGCTGCCGACCCATCCCTGATGGTGACTTGCTTGGGGCAGTAGGTCGCAATGATGGTGGTAGGGCCGACAGGGGTGGAGAAAACTTCGATGATTTTCAGCTGGAAGCTCGGCAGAAGCCGACAGCAGATGTTTCTCATGCTACTCCTCCTCCCCCGGAGCTGGTTCGATCAAGTCTTAGTAGCCGAAAATCAGGAAGGTAGACGTTTACCTCCGGTTTCAGGTGGGTTTCAGTGATGACGGTAATGTCGATGCTACGTTCGTTGAGGAAGTGAACGAACTCGATGTTCTTGCTCTTGAGCGAGAAGCGTTCCAGTTGGCGATCTTGATGGCTTCACGGTCCATAATTGTCGATGAAACGTGATGCCGCAAGAATCTGCTCGGTTCTGGTTCTGCAGGAGCGCTTGATGATTGCTGCTACCATGATGGTTATGAGTTCCTCTGTTGTGAGCAGCTCTTCTTTTTCGATAGTCCTGGGGGAGGTGACGAAACCGTAGCCGCATAGGACCGACGGCTTGGATTAGCAGCAGCAGCAGCCGAACGGATGTTGAGCGGAAGTGGTGGAAGAACCGGAATCAGACGACGTTGGCTAATGGCGGTAAAATTCTGCTCATTGTGTGCCGGAACCTTTTTCCGACCCGGCTGGTTCTGCGTGGAGGCCGTTTTGCAGATTTCCATGAATTCCGCACGCTTCGGACAAGACTTGCTAGTAGTTCGATGTGCTGAACCACAGTTTGCGCATTGTAGATCGGCGTTCTCCATCCTGTCGCATGCTTCAGGTGCGTGCTGCTTGCCACATTCGTTGCAGCGGTGCATTTTTGGTCCCGTGCCCAATCATGAGGCAGTTTGAGCATTGGGTGACATTGCGGGGGCGGGGTTGGTAGCGTTCCCACTTAACCACGATGTGGAAAAGCACCCGAATACACTGCAGGTCCTTCAAACACGTTGTGCTTCGCTCGAGGTGGACCAAATACAACTGGTCACGGTAGTTACGGGAGACGTCATGCCGATTCATCTTGAAGACTTGCAACGGCTTTAGGCCGTTCTTCTTCAGCTCATCCGACAGCGCTACAATTTAATGTCGGGTAGACCACGCAGGACCACCTTGACTGGCTTCCCGAGCAAAGTCGGTTAACAAAATGAAAGCAAATCGATATTAAAGTTTGCAGTTCCTATCATAATGAAAACTAATTTTGTATTCAATTGCCGTGAAAGAAGTCTGATATCATATTGTGCTTTTATTATGCAGTCAAAACTTTTTAAATGAAAGCAACTTAACGTGAAGTTTTGCTGTTAACTTAAGTTTATCTGTCGTTGAACTAACGATTATTGTTTATTTGTTTTATTTAACACATTTTAGGTCATTCCTGACTTGGTCGGGGTTAGATTTGAGCTCAACTCTTTCAGCGTGAGAAGCATGGATACTAACCATTTACGCCACGCCCGTATTTAGTTAAACATTATGAATGCAAAATCAGTAATCAAATTGATTTCATTGAAAGCAAGATTAGTTTTCCGTTTGATTCAACAGTGTAAAATTTTGCTCTCATTTTTGCTGTGTTAACCGTTAAGTCAACCAAAATGAGATCAACTGGAGTATTCAAAAAAAGTTACATCATAACAGCAAATTTTGATTTCAATTTGATCTCCAACTTTGCTCGGGTTGTCTTCCTCGACATCGTGAGAGAAATATTCCAATTTTTCCCGCTTCAGCAGCTCTTCGATGGCGTTGTAGTACTTCCTTGCTGGTACCATCAGCATGATGCATTCAGTAAAAAAAAAACAACGAATAAGGTAAAAAATAAACAATAAATTATCACATTAATCGTGACTCTGTACCATTCAATGTTCAGTTATGCGCACATTTTATAAAGCATCGGAGTTTTTATGTCAAAAATTAGCTCCCCCCGAAACCAAATCCTGGCTACGAACCTGACTGTACCTGATAAAAATAAGAAGTAACCCTCGAATATTATTGTAAGTGTGATAAATCTTCGAGATATAGAAAACAGAGTGGCATACATAAGACAGCGAATGTTCGATCAAAACAAATAATTTAGGGTGGAATCGTGAATGCTCGAAATTGTTTAATTTTGGCCGGGACGAAGTTCACCGGGTCTGCTAGTATCCTTTAAAATTGATCAACAGTTTATGATTTGAGATGCTCAAAATGAGTTTGTGAGCGACTATTTTGCGTGCTGTTACGACGTTTTGCATACAACCCAACTTCTACTGATCAAAATGTTTTGAGTTACTCCAATCAGAAACTATTGATCAATTCTTAGCGAAAATTTAAAACTCTTTCCTAATCTGCAATAATATTAATGGGTTGCATATATGTTTTGTCAGTTATAGTACAAAAACTGTTAAGGTTCAATTTACTTTGATGCTTTTTGGAAAATTTCAAAAGCAGTTTTTTCCGACGCATTATTTCAGATTGCAAAAAGCTCGCACTATTCGATTTCTTTTGATAGTTTACACAAAATGACGCGAGTTTTTTGCAATCTAAAGTAATGCGTCGAAAAAAACTGCTTTTGAATTTTTTAAAAATGCATCAAAGTAAATTGAACCTTAACTGTGTTGTAACGTCACATAGAATGTGTCTATAGTCTTTGAGCTACGCTCAATCCCATTTTGAATCGAAATTTAAAGTTCATCTCTTCAGCAGAGCTGTATGCCAGCGTTTGACGCCACTTCAAGCAGAACATCATGGTAAAACTTCATGCCAACTTTCGCCACGTTCCAGGATCAGTCTCAAACCGGAAACTAGTTTAGTTGAACACGACCAAGTGAGAATTACAATTATCGCATATCCCACGAAGCGGGTAAAAAGTGGTAGTTCACATTTTCCTACACAACACACACTCGGTTTCCCCACACCAGCCAGCTACTGCTTGCTGTAATAGTTGGGCCAGGAATTGTTTTTCCACACTTTCTCTGCATGTACCTACCACCCGTTTCGAGTTACTTGCATTGCCGGGACCGGAAGCACTTGTCTAACTGCTAACATACCGATTTTCACCAAGCTATCTAACTCGCACACAAGAGCACGCACACATACACACGTACAGATTCCAGCGGTGTGTATTTTCTTGTCTTGCTTACACTTAAGCACACTATCGCTATGCAAATAATAAAACGCGATATAATTGCAAAAGTTTTCAAAACAAATTATAAAATTGTTTTAATTCCGTGCTTAACGAGATTTTCATTCGACTTCCTGGGAAAAAGCGAAATAAGTTAACTGGAAGATGCATAAGAAGAAGGCGTAGAACAACACGAGAGCGAATCTGAAGCGGTTTGAAGTTAGGTGTAACGAGAAACAATAGCAAATAGCAAAAATAATAACAACAACAGCAGCAGCAACAGTCGTGTGACCGTTTGTTTCTTGTTCGGTAAATGGAACGAAGAGAACTGAAACTGTAGCAGCTACACATTCTGTTGAGGGAATACTTCCACGCAGTTTTTTGGAAGCCATACGAATGGAGACTTGTTGGCATCGTCAATAGTATATAGAATCCAAATTAAAGCCTCATTAAGATTGATGATAAGAGATTTGAAGCATTTTCATAGGCGATTTTTTTTTTAATCTTTATTTAAGAGATTTTAAGCCGAAGGCTAGTTCATCTCTAAGCTTCATAAGCGATAGTAAAACCCTAATGTATTATTTTTCTTTTTATCACACTGTCATTTTTGTGATAAGCCTATTTGGCTCTTCATCTTTGGTGTTATGAGTTTCAGACAAACGAATTTGCACGCGTACCGGTCTGATTAATATTTCGGACAATTTATAATTATATCTCGAATTACCTGATACCATGGACCCCCGTTAATTTGAACGACACTGCCTGCATATTAACGGGATTCATTTTTAATTTGAACTAGTAACCCTACGACCATCAGAAAAGCGAGTTTCTTGTAACCTTATTTGCTGTTTTGTATTGATTCTACGTTCTGTTTCGCAACGTTCCATTTCGCTCTTTTCTGTTGCATGTGCTAGATGACGTTTAAGCAATTTTTAGTTTTCACGGAGTGCAGATTAGCAGGGTTCAAACTAAAAAGTGTGCAGATTAAGAATGGTCAGATTACCGGGGGCCTCGGTACAAACATTTAAAATAAATAATTCTATATTGTTCCTTTAGTCAGCCGCAGTTTTACAACCATTTTATATAGGTATCACCTATGATAACATAAAGGAGGACATGAACAACTGCCTGTAAGAGGTAGGGAAGTCACATCAATAAGTTTTAAAACAAGTGTTTCTTTATACGGTTGGCTAGAAATCGGTCCTTTTGATATTTGAAATCACGAATGGAATGGTCAATTCTTGAGAGTAGCCTGGAGATCCTTGATTTTTTTATAACTTACATACAATCATGAGCATAGAGAAAATATGCCATCACCATATCGATTATGGTACCGAGTGGCCAAAAAAAAAACGGTCCTGTTGATATCTAAAATCGCCGGGAAATGAATGAATGAGAAAGGTTTGTAATTATGGTTATGTATAATTATAGAAAGATAAAAATCTGATACGCAAATGGGCTGACAAAATCGGATCGTTATGGTATGCCATCACCAAATCAATTCTGTTACTGGGTGGACAGAAAACGGTCCTCTGGATATCGGGAATCACCGGATAAATGGTAAATTCCTAATAGTTGACTAGGAGAACGCTTTTTTTTCTTTTTTTTTTACTCTTTATTTGTTCCAAATTCAAAATAAATTACATTTCATTTGAACCTAGGTGCTCCAGCAACTACAGTAACTTACCAGCCTTAATTGTTATGATATATATCTAAGTATTTTTACATTGTTCCTGTCTTGGAAATTCAGTATTATAAACAGGTTTTTTAAACCTGCATGTCAGTATAACAATTGATACCTAAAACTAAAAACTAACACTAAATCTTATCTAAGTATAAAGGGAATTAATCGTTGCAATTGAGGATTGCAACGATTTTTGCCTAAAATTATTAATAATTTTGTTGGACATTTGTTCTAAAGTCTCAACATTCGAAATTCTATGTACTTCGGTAGTACTATACCAGGGAGGCAACTTCAAAATCATTTTCAGAACTTTGTTCTGAATCCTTTGAAGTGCTTTTTTCCTGGTAGTGCAACAACAAGACCATATTGGCACAGCGTAAAGCATGGCCGGTCTAAAAACTTGTTTAAATATTAGAAGTTTATTCGTTAGGCAGAGTTTGGATTTCCTGTTTATAAGAGGATACAAACATTTAATATATTTGTTACATTTGGCTTGAATGCCCTCAATGTGATCTTTAAAAGTTAATTTTTGGTCAAGTATTAATCCAAGATATTTCACTTGGTTTGACCAGGAAATTGCAACTCCGTTCATAGTGACTATGTGACTACTACTAGGCTTCAAAAACGAGGCTCTAGGCTTATGTGGAAATATTATAAGTTGAGTTTTGGAAGCGTTGGGAGAAATCTTCCATTTTTGTAAATAAGAAGAGAAAATATCTAAACTTTTCTGCAGCCTGCTGCAAATAACACGAAAACTTCTTCCTTTAGCGGAAATTCCTGTGCCATCAGCGAACAAAAATTTGGGGCAACCCTGAGGCAAATCAGGGAGGTCCGAAGTGAAAATGTTATACAATATAGGCCCAAGGATGCTACCCTGAGGAACTCCTGCTCTAACAGGTAATCGATTGGATTTGGAAATTGGTAATTTACCTGCAGAGTTCTGTCAGTTAAATAATTATGAACTAATTTCATAATATAGAGCGGAAATTAAACTTTTTACAATTTAGCAATCAAACCTTCATGCCAAACACTGTCGAATGCTTTTTTATATGTCTAGAAGAGCAACTCCAGTTGAGTGGCCTTCAGATTTGTTTGAACGAATTAAATTGGTAACTCTTAAGAGTTGATGAGTAGTTGAATGCCCACGGCGAAATCCAAACTGCTCATCTGCAAAAATTGAGTTCGTATTGATGTGAAGCATCATTCTATTTAAAATTATCTTTTCAAAAAGTTTACTTATTGAAGAAAATAAACGTATTGGACGGTAGCTAGAAGCTTCAGCTGGATTTTTATCCGGCTTCAAAACTGGAACAACTTTTGCATTTTTCCATTTATCAGGAAAGTATGCCAAATGGAAACATCTGTTAAATAATTTTACCAAGAAAGACAAGCTGCTCTTTGGGAGTTTTTTGATGAGGATATAGAAAATTCCATCATCACCTGGAGCTTTCATATTTTGAAACTTTTTAGTTATAGACCTTACTTCGTCCAAATCAGTCCCCCAGGAATCATCAAAAATATTTTCCCGGGAGAAAATATTCAGAAAATTCCGAGCAACCTGATTCTCAATAGAACTTGTAAGACCCAAACTGAAAATATGGGAGCTCTCGAATTGCTTAGCAAGTTTTTGAGCTTTTTCCAAATTTGTGATTAAAATTTTACCAACTTCTTTAAGCGCTGGAATAGGCTTTTGAGGTTTTTTCAAAAATGTTGTGAGTTTCCAAAAGGGTTTGGAGCTTGGGTCTAATTTAGAAACATTATTTTCAAAAGTTTTGTTCCTCAGGGCAGAGAATCGCTTTTTAATTTGTTTTTTCAAAACCCGCCAGATAACTTTCATGGCAGGATCGCGTGTTCTTTGATATTGTCTCCTACGGACATTTTTAAGACGGATCAAGAGCTGAAGATCGTCGTCTATTATAATTGAATCGAATTTAACCTCGCATTTTGGTACTGAGGCAGCTCTTGCTTCAACTATAGAAGTAGTCAGAGATTCAAAAGCATAATTAATTGCATCTTTGGTTTGCAAAGGAATGTTTGGATCGAAGTTATATTCCATAAATGTTCGATATTGCTCCCAATCAGCTCTATGGTAATTGAAAATAGAGCTGTTGGGATTACAAATTATTTCTTGGGATATTTCAAAAGCTACTGGAAGGTGATCAGAACCGAAGTCAGCATGGGTAACCAATTGGCTACAAAGTTGACATGAATCAGCTAAGACCAAATCAATAGTTGAGGGATTTCTTGCAGAAGAAAAGCATGTTGGACTGTTTGGATATTGAATAGTGTAATAACCTGCAGAACAATCATCAATCAGAATATTACCATTGGAATTGCTTTGAGCATTATTCCATGAGCGGTGTTTTGCATTAAAATCACCAATAATGAAGAATTTAGACCTATGACGGGTAAGTTTCTGGAGGTCACCCTTGAGAAAATTCTTTTGCTGGCCTACGCATTGGAATGGCAAATAGGCAGCTATAAACGTAAGTTGTCCAATTTTTGTTTCAACAGAAACTCCCAAAGTTTCAAAAACTTTTGTTTCAAATGAAGGAAGAATTTTATGTTTGATTCGTCTATGAATAATGATGGCAACGCCAGCACAGGGTCCATCAAGACGATCATTTCTATAAATTAAATAATTTGAGTCCTTCTTAACCTTATGGCCAGGTTTAAGGAACGTTTCAGTTATAACGGCAATATGCACGTTATGAACTCTCAAAAAGTTAAATAGCTCGTCTTCATTATCTTTAAGAGATCGAGCATTCCAATTTAAAATATTTAAAGCTTTAAAATCCATTACTGAATTTTAAAGTCATGACAATATTATTAGCAAATTTTACTCCAGTTTGAATAGCATTTCATGTCAATTAATGTCAATTAATGAATTCTGTAAAAATTCCATTTTGTAGTTAGTATTCCATTCCAGTTAGTATTTTGATTTCTACCCGCTGCAATAGCATCATAGGTAGCTCCATTAACTCGCTGAACATTGTTAGCAGCGAGGGGAGTAGGTACAGATAAAAAATTTGAAGCAGGGGTGATATTTATACCTACGGGTACGAATGTAGAATTTGTTCCTCACTGACCGTTGTTAACAGCAGAGGAATTTGTACCTGGTTGGAAACGTGGAGCGTTTCCTATCTGACGGTTAGAACGAGATTGTAGGATCGCTTTGCTAGTCTTACATTCCCAAAAAATGGATTTGTGGTTTTCACCACAACTTGAACATTTAAATTTCTTAGGATCTTCCTTCACAGGACAGTCGTCCTTTGCGTGAGAGGAATCACCACAATTCATGCATTTAGCTGGCATGTAGCAATTTTTAGTTCCATGACCCCATCCCTGGCACTTACGGCACTGAGTGAGGTTTTGTAAATTTCCTCCAGTCTTCCTGAAGTGTTCCCACTTCACTCGGACATGGAGCATAAGGCTAGCTTTTTCTAAGGCCTTAAGGTTGTTTAGTTCACTAGACTTGAAGTGAACTAAATAAAAATCATTAGAAATCCCGTTGCGCGAATCGCCAGGACGGGATTTCATTTTCATTTTGATTACTTGGAGTGGCACAACTCCAAGTAATTTTGCCAGTTCATCTTTGATCTGATCCAGGGATTCACCACTGGGCAGTCCTTTCATGCCAACCTTGAACACACGTTCAGTTTTGGTGTCGTAAGTTAAAAATTTGTGCTTCTTCTCAGTAAGATACTTGAGAAGACATTTAAATCCGTCCAAGGTTTCAGCCAATACACGGCATTCACCCCGCGTCCAATTTGTAGTGAAAACTTAACTTTCACGAAGCTCAAAAGTTCCATGCGAAGAGCATGGAAATCGGAAGTGGTTATCACAATAGGGGGAATCTTTTCCTTCTTGGCATTAAGCCGGGAAAGTTTACTATAATTTTTCTTGGATGATGGATCATTCTCATCATCCGTGAGCAAATCAAATTCATTACTTAAATTAATTTCATCAGAAAGGGGGTCAAGAGTTTCCCCCTTTCTTTTGCGTTTAGGCGCCATGGCGGCAATAAATTTATATCCAAATCGACTTCCAAGCAGATTACTATAAGAATCTGAAGGATCGAAGAGGAATTTTCCAAATCGATATCCAAGAAGGATTACCTCGGGTAGGGTCCAAACAAGGATCGAAGAGGAATAAGAGTTGAACAAGGTAGAAAATGTTTACAGGTTGAGCACTGAAAAGTGCTGTTTAAATTTGTTGTAGCTTTAGGTAGTAGTAACACTTCCTTAAGCAAAAAGCAAATAGATCCGCACGGCAAGAGAGCACGATGCGGACTGCCTTCACTTTCGTATTTTTTGACATTGTCCTCTGTTACCGCACCGGAGGGTCTTGTCACTATTATCAAGTCATAAAAAGTAACAAGGAATAAAATGTTATCCTTTGATAATTGGAAAATCCTGATTCCCTACTTTGAATTTGTCACGGCTAGGGTTCGGTGGTCGATCTTATACCAGTAACGCATCAAAAAAGGTGATCTCCCAACGTTACTGGTTTGAAAAGATAAAAATTTACCAAATTGAACGATCTCACCAAGTTTAGCTGCTTGACATGTGTTGATGTAGAAGTCCAAATTGTAGACGAAGCTTGACGAAGATCAACATGAATTTATTAAATTTCATATATGAAAAGGAAATTTATACATTGATATTGAAAGGATCATAGAGTTATGGAGAGTTGACTGCAGCAGAGCAGCCGAAAGAAGTTTTTTTTTATTATCATCATCATCAATGGAGTTTAGATCCTGCTTCATGACAAAGACCGATCAAACGGATGACGGAGTTTGACGTCAAAGTCCATCTTCCATCCAAACAACGGGGGAACAAAAGGGACCTCTCATACCACGGCGCATTGCGAAGAGCCCTTCTACCACTACCGCGAATCATCCTTTCGGTGCTCACACTCTAATTCAATTGGCGTTGACGGCACCTTCGAAAAACCGTGTCTTCTAACAATTTTAAATAGAGCGATTGCATTCGAAAAAAATCACCATCTTAGCGCCCCTCGGTGGGACTTTGTATGGGAGCGAGTTGTCAATTTGATAGTTGAGTGTCAAACAGTGAAGTTATTATCTTGCATCAAATCTTGATTTAAAACTCGAGATAAAAGTCTGTGAGATCGAAAAAAATATCGTTGTGCTCAAAAAACAAAGCTCTTTCAGATGATGTATAAAAACAGATAATTTTCTTCCAATTTGACATTGTCTAAAGGAATCTTTATCAGCTTTTCAAAAATCACATCCCTATGTTTCGGAAACTTTCGAAATTTAGTGCAAAATTATGTTTTTTGATACCGTTCCGATTCAAATTTCGGACACTTTCATTTTTAATTAAATATTACATCCAGTTAGAAACAAAGTAATAATGTTAGATGATCGTGGAGGGCACAAGTCAAAAAAATTTAAAATTTACAAGACATGTGGATCATATTCGACCGAGATAATCAACTTTTAAAAGTGTCCGAAATTCGAGTTTAAGTGTTCGAAATTTGAATCGGCACGGTATCAAGTCTAATGAAAAAAATGATTCGACGCAAATGCAAGCGTGGTATCGAAGTAGGCTATGACCATCGGTAATTTAATTGTAATCAAATAACGCTCAATTATGTTTTTACGCTATTTTATTTTTTATTTTGCCCTTATGCAGGATGGGGACACATTTTTTAATTCTATCATATTATTCTTGGTTACACTTGGTAGCAATTTGAGATTACACGATTAAAAATAGAGACGAAACAAAAAATCGCGTTACAGAGTGTAATACAATAAAAATGCCTCCTGCTGAATGTTTATTTCAAAACACATTTTGATCATTTCCTTGAGAGTAACCGTTCTCGAATTTGGCCAAGTTGGTTGAAAATGGTTCTTAGCCTACACATTTGAAAAAAGTAATGTGAATTTCTATATATCACTAAGATACACATAAAATGAGCGTCATGTATCGTACAAGTTAACATAAAAATATTGTTTGCAACAGTTCTTGCAAGTGGTACTATGGAATAAATATACTTGAAATTATCATATAAGAGATAACTGAAAGCAGCTTTAGTCCGGGAATAAGAAAGTGCTAGCTCTACTGTTGATGCAGAAACCCATTTTAAAATGTTTGATAATTCATACCAATTCCGAAGTCACTTTCAGAAGCCATAAGCTCCACATGTCTACAGTTCTGATATCACATGGCTAATGGAACTGCAAGCACACCTTCAGATTTAGATCAATGCTTTGAATTCAGCACGTATTTAATAAAGCATGATGTAAAACACGATTGAGAATTTCCATTGTCAGTAAAATAATATGAAAAGATCTCACCAAATTATGTGTCTATAGATCCTGTCTTAAGACATTATTTTCGCCATCGTCCTCCTCCTCTTGCTTGTAGATGCTTTTTTCACAGCAGCACACATCAAAAGTTCTATTCAAAGGCACTAATTTCCTACTGTATAGCTTTAGACATTTATAAAAAAATGCAAAAATATTTGAAAAAAGTGACAGAAGTCAACGAAAAAACAGCGACCGAAAAAAACACAATTCCATGCGCGAGCACAGCACACTGCGAACCAGCCTTATTTTTGAAAAGGGCATATAGAAAAATATCAAGCTTATCTTCAGAATTTTTTTATTCGAAGAACTTTTTGCCCGATCGGTTTGGTGTCTTCGGCAATAATGCAGATAATGAATGAGACTATTTGAAAAAATATGCACACTAAATTTCAATTAAAATCTTAAAAACAATTTTTCTCAAAAATGGATTTATTTTTTATTTTTTTATTTATTGTTATGTTTTAGGGGACGAAAAATTCCATATTTATTATATAGGTCAAGATGGACAAATGACGGACAAAAAAGTAATGATTTTTTTAATAACTCAAGTTTTTGGAAAAATATCCAAAAATTGGACCAATTACTGTTTTGACTGTATGTTATAAAATCACACCAAATTTACTATAAAAAAGCACCCAATTTAAATTTTGCTAAGTCGCACCGTTTCCGAGATGTAGCGGTTTGAAAGTAGATATATTTAAAAAGTCAAATTTGCATTTTTATTGTAAAATTGTCTGACATTTCCGAAAAAAATTTTGTCGGAACTGGAGAACCGCAAAATACATTTAACAATGGCGTAAAACTACCAACATTTAAAAAATATCTACTTTCAAACCACTACATCTCGAAAACGGTGGGACTTGGAAAAAATATTTGAGTGCTTTTTTATTGTAAATTTGGTGTACTTTCATTAAATAAAGTCGAAAAAGTAATTGGATCAAGTTTTGTATAACTTGAAAAACTTGAGTTTAAAAAAAATCATAACTTTTTTGTCCATCATTTCTCCATCTTGAATTATAGTGCAATAGCTGGCATTTTTTGTCCTCTAAAACAAAACAACAAATAAAAAAATAAAAAATAAATAATTTTTTGAGAAAAATTGTGTTTAAGATTTTATAAATTTTTTTAGAGTGTATATATTTTTTTCAAATAGTCTCATTCATTATCTGCAATATTGCCCAAGACGCCAAACCGATCGGGCAAACAGTTTTCGAGTAAAAATTTTCTGAAGATAAGCTTGATATTTTTCTATATGCCCTTTTTAAAAATAAGGCTGGATTCAAAATGGCGATATGAAGATGCAAAATAGCAATGTCAGTCATATGGAACGTTACTGCAAATTTTCAACCAAATCAAAAAATACAAAAACAAACCGATTTGCGAATTCGTAGGGAATTGCTCTTCTGTGTTGTTATACACTCTTAGCTAGATTCAATGACATTTTGAAAAAAAGAAAATCAAAAGATGCCTTAAAGGCAGCGTTTTTAATATGTCCATATTTTTTTTTTCGTGTTCAACCTTTATTTTCAGGAATGTTTCGATGTTTCTCGATATCCAGAGGACCGTTGTATGGCCACCCGGTTGCAGAATCGATATGGATGGCATATTTCAATTATACTCATGACTGTTTGCAATTTAGCGCGGATCACTAGGTCTATACTATAATTGCTGTCATTAGTGATCACCAGTCCCGTACCTCCGCTGCCACATCCGGCATACCTCAGGGTAGTCACCTGGAACCGCTGATTTTCCTGATTTATTTCAACGACGTGAATCTGATAATTGAGGGACCACGATTATCTTACGCAGATGACCTTAAACTCTACCTCCGAATTCACTCAATTGAAGACTGTTGCTTTTGCTGATTGGTGTATTCTGAATCGTATGGAGGTTAACCCGTCCAAATGCTCGGTTATCTCTTTTTCGCGCAAGAAAGAGACTATTATGTTCAAGTATGTTTTGTTAGGCACTGAAATTGAGCGCGTCAGCCAAATTAAGGACCTAGGCGTGATTCTGGATACAAAACTCTTTTTCAAGCAGCACATCTCGCACGCCGTCGACAAAGCTTCCAGAATTCTAGGGTTTATCTTCAGGATTGCCAAAGACTTCACGGATATCTACTGCCTTAAATCGTTGTACCAACAATCAATACGAAACTAACGATTTTAAATTGGCTCACTACTTGACTAGCCTATTGGTCCCAAGCAAATCGATTAACGTACCCCATTCTAGTCAAAATTCTAGTACTACACAAAGTTTGTTTTGATTTGCTATGAAAGTATGACAGATAAAATGAGGGGTTATTGGATTTTCCTATGTTTCGAGGGGTGATTCGACTAGCTTGGGACCGAAGATAGTACCAGAGCTGAGCCAAAAAGTTGAGCACGTTTCTTCGGGACCTACTTGTCTTAGAGTTACCTATATGGTTGTACTGCTCCTTGTCTCGCTCCATATTAGAATACTGCTCGGTTGTCTGGACTCCTCACTACAACAACGGTGTCGAAAGAGTTGAGTCTGTCCAGCGACGGTTCCTGAGATATGCGCTACGTAAACTGCCGTGGACGAATCCCTTCCGATTGCCTAGCTACGAAAGTCGATTGCAACTAATCCATCTGGAGCGGCTGTCGGTCCGAAGAGATACAGCAAGGGCATTGCTAATTGCGGATATTTTGCAAGGACGCACCGATTGCCCTGTCCTCCTTGAGCAAATTGATATCAATGTTCAACCCCGAGCCCTACGGAATAATTCAATGCTGCGCCTGCCCATACAGCGAACTAATTATAGCATGTTCGGTGCAATCGGTGGTTTACAGAGACTTTTAAATAGGGTCTCCGCACTGTTTGATTTTGACCTGACTCGCCAGCTGCTTCGCCGGAGGTTTAGTTCGTTTTTTCTAGATCAGTTTAGTTTGTTTAGTAATGTTCATTTTTTTTACGAGATGACTATCTATGTACTTATTGATGTTTTGTTTTAGTACTTTTCATGTTTAGTTTAAGTTACATCATTGGGGCAAATAACGCCTGTTGATGTTCAGTCATATAAATAAATAAATAAATGAATTAACCATTTTGCCGGTTATTCCGGATATCCAAAGGACCGTTTTCTGACCACACAGTAGCAGAATCGATATAGTTAATAGCATATTTCCTCTATACTCATGATTGTACGCAAATTAAAAAAAATCGCGGGTCTCTAGGTCTACTTGCAGGAATTGACCGTTTTGTCGGTGAATCTGAATGTCCGCAGAGATATGCTTTTGAATGGTGCTGCATTAGTGGGAACCAGCCATGTCCACATGCATCGACACGCTATTTGCAGCCATGGGGTTTTGTCTAAAAATTGCTACATCCGCTTCATCCGCTTCATCCGCGTTATCCCTACCAAGCTTCTCAATCTTCGCATTAACGTTGTTGTCTCTATATTTACCGCGACGACGACGAAACTCGTTTTATTAGATCCTCAAATTCTGTCCAATGGATTTCATCTTGATTCCAGTTTGAAGAGAAACAAGTTTCATTCACATTTCGTACCGCATATGTTGTGACCTTTCGTTATGTGGACCGTACACGATTGCTTTTATTGACAATAATCGTATTGTCAATACATTTTATATTGACGTCAATACATCGGTATTGACAATATTTCTGTATTCACATCATCAATATTATTGTCAATACTTGTAAGTATTGACAATATTTCTTACCGTGTGGGGTTCGCTTTAGTCATCTCGCTCGCACTGAAGATGCGAAAAGCTACAAAAAAGCACACATCATACACCAGCTACTAGGCATCATTGGGGGAGAACAGTCCATAATGCACCCGTGGGGTAAAATGGTCCCGCGTGTTTTTTCGTTTTTTTCGTTTTTTTCCCATTACTCACTTTATGTGGCAGAATGCAAGTTCGTTAAATTCACGAATCAGCTATGAAAAACATCGCGGGATATTTTACCCCCAGGGTTGCGTTTTAGACCATCCTACCCTACCAGTACGAGCCACTCGTGGAAGTAAACCGATCGCTTCAAGCACCAAACCCACTTCTTCGCGGACACTTGATTTTGTCATCAGTGCGCTAAACTACTGCTTCTGCGAATGGAAAGCATCAATACCACGGAGTCCGTCTACACTTCAAGTCCGACTAAGCTTCAAATTTCTGGGTGTGATTTGGTTTGTGAACTATTCAACCATTAAAAATGACTGAATCGAATGAAACCGGTACCAGCAGGTTACGAAAACTGCTTTCGTATGTTACAATCGAGCCGGTGATTATATTTTTCATATTTGGGGTTGTCACCTCGACGGGGTTGAGAATTTTTGAACTCGAAAAGGTAAGTGATGAATGCTTTTAACAGTAGGTGGTGAGGTATCTCCGAATTGAACTGTCATTTTAGGCATGCGTTACCAAGTTACATGTGGATTTGAAGGTGTGTGAGTTTTTTGCTCAGCTGGAAGACAACAACGTGTGTGAGAGCTTGCCATCCGGTGAAACGTTGAATCGATCAGCTGAAACAAACCCCGGCATTGACTACGACGTTCAAAATGACACGGGGCAGATGGAATTCAACCGGTTGGTTTGTACAGCAAGGGAGAAATCGATCAACGAGGTGACTTTTTTGAATTCCTACAGAAGCATCATAAGTATGTTGTGTATTGTGCTTAGGCTTCTGTACACTAAAACGCGCAATCATTTCCAGCTGGTTTGGTGCAGACAGTGGTACTCCTTTTTGCCGGCAGCTGGAGCGATCGAGTTGGACTGAGGAAACCTTGCATATTGATTCCGATTGCTGCTGACATAATCAGCACATGTGGTAAGAAAACTTGGTTGGTTAACTTTTGAGCTACGGTGATCGAGTTGCCTCCGTTCCAGTGCTCGTAACGTCTGCCATCTTCATGCAGGAAATATCGCTGGAAGTCACCGGCATCCTTCCGAATCTGATAAACTCAATCAGTGGAGGCACCCCGCTGGTAGTGACCGGAATATACAGCTACCTAACGGTCTGTAGCACCGAGGAGGACCGAACGTTTCGATTTGCCTGTGCCGCCGTCGTGATTGCTACCATACCCATTCTGGCGAGCTTCTTTAGCGGGTATTTGTTCAAGGCACTGGGGTTCATTAGTATGGATGCTGTTGAAATATTGATGTACCTATCAATCGTCAATGGAGTGCGTTTCTTTCCAGATTTGTGTCTCCTGTGCATAGTAACGGATTCAATCGGATTACTTTACGGATTATTCGTTCTGAAAGAACCATCCAATGAAGAAGATTTCACTGAAAAAGATGGCCACAGTAAAGACCATGGCGATGTACCGGATGACACCAGCCATTGCACATCCTTCCGTAAGCTATTCGATGTAACTCTTGTGATTGATTGCATCAAGGTGGTTACCAGGAAGCGGAATTTCAATGTCCGGGCCATCCTGCTCTTAACCTTACTTGTATTTTTCATCAACTTTGGTGCCGCCGGTGATGTCGAATCGGCACTGAACATTGCGATCTACAAGTTCAGCTGGATCTCCAACCTGGGCACGTGGGTGTCGTATGATTATATGACCACCTTGCTGGGCACCCTGCTGGCGATGGGAGTGCTGAGCAAGCGATTCGGGGTGTCCGACTTTCTCATTTGCGTATTTTCGGTGTGCTTCACTCTGGTTGCAAAACCAATTATGGTAAAAAGCTTTTGAAACTCAAATAACATTTCGAGCTTCATTTTCTTGACTTTTCCCCTGCCAAAAAATATGAGTGCTACGGTGTGAAAGCTTTTCTTTGCTCACTAAAATTCCATTTCAATTTACTCACACAATGATTTGATGCTACTTTGATTGTTTCTTACTTTTTGAAGGGGTTTTAAGTATTCAGCTCCATTGTTTAATCACAAGGTACTTAATATTCACAGTTAGTCCAGCCAGTCAGTCTGTAACAGCCAATAATTAACTTTCATAACTCCTAATTTAAAGGCGATTTTAAACAAAGTTTAAGTTGAGAACATTACTTTCGTGTACTCTTATCAATTCTCATTCCAGAAAAAAAAATATGCAAGGATATGCGTTGGGCAAAGTCAGATTTCAACCAAATGAGTTCAAATGTTGGAAATATTCAATCCCTATCCATTTTCAGGCATATGCAGCTAGTGCCGTTAAACCGTACTTGTACTACGTAGCCACTTCAATCGATGTTTTCGAGGGCAGCAAATTCGTGGCCATCCGCAGTATTGTTTCAAAACTGGTAGACCAGGATGAAATTGGTAAATTGTTTTTGATTTATGGTTCGATTTGATTTATTTTTATTTTTTTCGAGGGCATTCAACTCCAAACAATAATTGTCACTGTTACGCATAAACATTTTCCCGTGACCATTATCTGGATGTTCATCAGGAAAAATTCTTGCCATCCTGGGAATTGTTGACTCCACTCAGGCGGTGATATTTCCAACACTCTACAGTGCCGTGTACCTGAAAAGTCAGGAAGTCTTCATTGGATCCGTATTTCTGTTGAGCGAAGCGTTCCTGTTGGTTTCGGTGGGATTGTACATGTGAGTATATGTTTTGATTGGAGTTTCAGCGAAGAAAATCCTCCTCATTCAGTGTGAACAACTTATAGGTGTTTTTTTCGATTCTAGATCTTTGTACTTCATGTCCAGAAAACTCACCAAAAAGAAAAATACCCACCAGCGAGAAGGTGTTGATAATGCCGCAATGGAAGTAACTTCCATGTGATAATGTTTTAATGCTAAATACACGTACCCGCTTCGGGGTGCTTCATTTTGAAGAAAGCAGATGCAATCTAATAAGCAACCCTTCAGTTCGATTTAAACCTTAAAATAAAAGCTTGTTCCATCATTGTTGAAGATTGATGAAGGATTAGAGGTTGTCCAAAGGGATTGAAGGTTGCATGGAGATTATGGCGAATCACTACAGGAATTTTTTGAATTTCACTACTATAGCTCAATCTTTGGTTCAAGTTGTCAGAATGTCATCGCAATTGAATATGTGATATTTGGTAAACAAGCTTGTCGTTTCGATGATAAAATTGGTGTCAGGCACATATTCTACTATCGATTTACCTGTCATGAAATTTTTCACATTTTTATCTTTCTTGAATTGCTAACAAACTGCCCATAACAAAAATAGGTTTGTCATTGTCATATCAGCCACAAATTTAATTTTACTGCGTTTGGGAAGCAAGAACTGGAGTTAGAGCAATGTTTGTGGATAATTAACTTTTTCCATAGAAATACCCATACAAATTTCAAACCATTTGCGTGTCCTCTAATCCTGCATAGATCATTGCCATTTTTGCACAGACTCAAATTGTGGCGTTATGAATCAAACTGGACGATGGGCTAATATTGCTTTCAAAATGATGCATCCTAATTTACACTTAAATTTAAAAAAGTAAAACTTATTAAGTGACAAGTTACCATTATGGCTTGAAAAAATAAAAAAAACAATAAAACGGAGCAGATACAAGCCAAAAAGCACATAAAAAAATAATTCTTGACTCGATCTTTTCTGATTTCCATGAAACTTTGCATAATTGTATGTTGTGTGCAATCATTCACATTTGTACTCAAATTCCGGCAAAAAGAATCTTGCAATTTTATTCAAAATGACGCTTTCGAAATGTTAAAGCCAGGAGGGAATCACAAAATCGTCATCTTTGATGTTTTATGAATACCCTTGAGCGAAATCGTGATCAGTGTGCAAAATATATCCCGCCTATTTGACATTTCAATTCAACAAAAGTAAGTTTTAAAGATATTTTCCCGCCTCTTAGAGATACTCAGATACTCAGGGTTATTCTGCGTGGCGAATGAGGTGAGGTGACTCGAGTCACTTGTGTCACCCGATTCCAGCTGCCGAGTGAGGTGAAAAAAGTCACTTGGGATGAACCCGATGAACTCTCACCTTATTCTCACAGTCGTTTTTCGGTGACAAAAGTCGTACTGAAGTGACGATTTTAAGTGACAAGAGTTGTAACCACCGCTGCAGTCGACTAGACGGAAACCGTTGGAGTTATATAAGCGATGGTTGAGGTTTTTGGTAATTTATTACTTCTAAATTTGTTTCAAACCTTTTTTTTTGTTTCTTCGGCTTCCTCAATATGGGTATTTTTGGAATCGGAGTGACGTGTAGGGATCGGAAACCTCAGGCCTATTCTGCGCGGCGTGTGAGGTGAGGTGACACACTCTCACTTGTGAAGTGACAATTGTCACCTCGGGTGAGGTGACTCTCCGTGCAAATCAAATGGAGAGTCACCTCACCCGAGGTGACAATTGTCACTTCACCATCACTTCACTGTTACTTCACCTCATACGCCGCGCAGAATAGCCTTGCATGTCTGAGACCATTTTGAAATTCAATATGGCGGCTTCCGGTTGGAGAAAAATTTGAAAATTCTGTCAAATACCCTTCAATATGGGTATTTTTAGAATTGGGGTGACGTGTAGGGACCGGAAGCCCATGTCTGACGCCATTTTGAATTCAAGATGGTGGCTTCCGGCTAGTGAAAAACTTAAGAATTTCACCAAATACCCCACAAAACTGGTATTTTTGGAGTCGGGGTGACGTGTAGGGACAGGAAATCGATATCTGAGGCCATTTTGAAATTCAAGATGGTGGCTTCTGGTTGGAGAAAAACTTGAAAATTCTGTCAAATACCCCTCAATATGGGTATTTTTGGAATTAGAGTGAAGCGTAGGGACCAGAAAACCATGTCTGACGCCATTTTGAATTCAATATGGTGGCCTTTGGTTTGAAAAAAATTGGAAATTCTGCCAAAAAGCCCTCAATATGAGTATTTTAAAAATCGGGGTGACATGTAGGGCCCTGAAACCCATGTATGACACCATTTTGAATTCAATATGGCGGCTTCCGGATGAAGAAAAACTGAGAAATACTGCCAAATTACTCACAATATTAGTATTTTTGGAATCAATGTGACGTTTTGTATCGGGAATCGATGTCTGAAGCGTTTTTAAAATTAAATATGGCGGCTTCCGGTTGAATAAAAAACTTTGAAATTCTGTCAAATACCCCTCAATATGGGTATTTTTGGAGTCGGGGTGACGTGTAGGGACCGAATACCATGTCTGACGTCTTTCTGAAATTTAATATGGTGGCTTCCGGTTAAAGAAAAACTGGGATATACTGTGAAATTACCCACAATATTTGTACGAGAGTACGACCCCGAGAAAACTACAACCCTGGAGAGTTATCGCCGTCGCTGCTACAGCTGATCTGCAGCCAACAAAGGGATTAGACTACAAGTGGAGATGCGTCTATTGTCCACACGTAAGGGATAGCAGCGATCATTGTACCTACGGTCGGAGTATCGAGAGCAGCAGATGAGATGATCGTACGACGAGTGCGAAGCTGGACCGAAAGGACGGACAGTACGAGAGGGAGATCTACATTGCCACTGGTCAAGCGATGATCAAATCGGGAGACGGGAGTAAGTTGGATGATGATGAATCGAGGATGAATATTTAAATTTGTTAGTCTTTAAGTATTTTTGTAGTAAATTGTTTGCGTGCACAGAAAAATAATGTGTTGTAATAAATAAAGCTTTGTTAACTGTGTTTCACCAACCCGCGAGTGTTGTGTTTCGAAGGAAGAATACTCGCTGGAATTATCCCTGTAAAATACAACCCATACGAGCTACATTTTTGGATTCCCCGCAACCCCACTACCCAAAGGAAACACAGCGATATTTTTTTTCGAACCCACACACTTTCATCTCGATTTTTAAATCAAGATTTAAAGCAAAATAATAACTTCACTGTTTGACACTAAACTAACAAACTGACAGCTCGCTCCCATACAAAGTGACACCGAGGGGCGCTATTAATGTGATTTTTGCAAATCTAATCGTACTTATTTAAAATAGTTCCAGTGTACCAAAATTGATAAGATTTTGGGTTTGGGTTCCATTTTTAATGCAGATTACGAATATGCATTTACCTCAATACCCTTAAAGAACCCAATTGACGGGCTGGTTGAAAATGGCCAATAAAATAGCGCATTTTTAATTCGAAATTTACGAAGTCTATTATTTCGGAAATTTTGACCATATCGTAAATAACTTTCTTAACCACGCCGTCGTTTTTTTTTTTGGCATTATGATTGTTCAATTGTATCATGGAGTTCCATTAAATAAATAACTAGAATCATTAACTTACTTACTTACTTAAGGGTCCTGTGCACCACCAGCACGGTTCGGTACACGGTCAATTGCACCTACCATGATCTCGTCGATTACGATGAGAAAC
Organism: Ochlerotatus camptorhynchus; assembly: GCF_037179485.1. Lineage (NCBI taxonomy): Eukaryota > Metazoa > Arthropoda > Insecta > Diptera > Culicidae > Ochlerotatus > Ochlerotatus camptorhynchus. The sequence continues at coordinate 2,818,341 of NW_027040773.1, forward strand.
AGTAGCGGTGATAGTATACATCCTTGTCTCACACCAGCGACTACCCGGATAGGGTTGGACAAGGCTCCGTTATGCAGAATTCTGCACGTGAAAGCCTCATACTGCGCTTCGATGAGGCTGACGATTTTATCCGGGACTCCCTTGCGTCTCAGGGCGCCCCACAGATTCTCGTGATTGAGACGGTCGAAAGCTTTTTCGTAGTCAATGAATACCAAATAAAGGGACTCTTGGAATTCATTGACCTGCTCCAGGATGATACGGAGCGTGACAATATGGTCCACACAAGATCTTCCGGCACGGAATCCTGCCTGCTGCCGTCGGAGAGTCGCTTCGATCTTCTCCTGTATCCGATTCAGGATAACTTTGCACAGAACTTTGAGATCCCCCTTCTTTGGGACCTTCACTAAGATGCCCTGCATCCAGTCGGCCGGAAAAGTCGCGGTGTCCCAGATATTACAGAATAGTTTATGCAACATTTGTGCGGATAGCATGGGGTCAGCTTTGAGCATCTCTCCTGATCGAATGATCGACCCCTGGAGCCTTGTTGGATTTCATGCTTCGGATAGATGTTTCAATCTCCTGCAGTGATGAGGCCTCGGAATTGACGCGAGTGATGCGCCGCAAACTAGGCGGATCATGCTGAGATGTTGATGGTTGGTTGGCCGTCGAAACTTGAAGAAGTTGTTCGAAGTGCTCAAACCAGCGTTTCAGCTGGTCAGTGGGGTCGGTAAGCAATTGTCCAGTCGTGTCCTTTACTGGCGTCCTCGGGTTCATCCTTGCTCCACTCAGGCGTCGTGAGATATCGTAGAAAAGGCGTATATCGCCAGTGTTTGCGGCTTTCTCCCCTTCGTCGGCCAGGGAGTTCACCCACGCTCGCTTGTGCCGTCTGCAAGAGCGCTTGACTTCCTTCTCTAGAGCCGAGTACCGTTGACGGGCTTCGTTCTTGGCTCCTCTGGTTCTCACCCGCTCTGTCGCGGGTTTTGCTTCTCTACGCTCCTCAATCTTCCGCCAGGTTTCATCTGTGATCCACTCTTTCCTCTGGGTGCGCAACTCACCCAAGTTATTCTCGCTTGTTGCTATAAAGGCATTCTTGATGGCCGTCCATTGTTCTTCTACGCTGCCACCTTCTGGAACGTCCGCAGCTCGAGTCTCAAGTTCTTCAACAAAAGACCCTTTTACCGCTGGATCTTCAAGTCGGCGTGTGTTGAACCGCCGCCCGAGTCTCTCCTCCTGTCGCTGGATCCGCGCCATGCGTAGGTGGATTTCACCGATTAGAAGGTGATGGTCAGACGCGATGTCGGCGCTGCGTTTATTCCGGACATCAAGAAGGCTCCGTCTCCATTTTCGGCTGATGCAGATGTGGTCGATCTGATTTTCGGTATGTCCATCACGGGAAACCCACGTGACTTTGTGCACTGGCCGATAGGGGAAGAGCGAGCCCCCGATCACCATGTCGTTATTGCCACAAAATTCTGCAAACAGCTCACCGTTCTCGCTCATTTCGCCGAGACCATGGCGTCCCATGACACGCTCATAGTCCGTGTTGTCGGAGCCGATCTTCGCATTGATGTCGCCAGTGTAGATCTTGATGTCACCCTTTGGAACCTTATCCACGACGGCATTCAGTTGACTGTAAAAATTCTCCTTGTCCTGTAGCTCGGCATCATCGGTTGGCGCATAACATTGGATTATGGTAAGGTTACGAACCCGTGTTCTAAATCTGGCAACGATTATCCTCTCATTAACAGGCTCCCATGATGAGTGCAGCACTTGCCTGGACGCTAAGTAGGAGACCAACTCCACGATGGCGGGAAGCGTTTTCACCTCGAATACCAGAGTATAGTAGTACCTGTCCCGACGGCAGTTTGTGTTCTCCAAAGATTGGCCAACGAACTTCACTCAGTCCCAGGATTTCTAGCTTCATGCGTCGCACCTCGTTGGCGAGTTGTGCCAGTTTACCCTGCTGGGCTAACGTCAATACATTCCATGATCCAATTCGTGTCCGTTGTTTTGCGCTAAAAGTCGTTGCCGTTATATCAGTTCGATGTCTTTCTCTGTTGGTTTCTGTAACAATTGTAAAGGTTTCAGAGACAGTAGGTGGTTGGCCTAAGGTCTCCTATCCGCCGTGATGGGGCTGCCATCTTAGGTGTAGCTTCCGGGGAAGAGCATTTCTTATTCAGCCGCTGGATGCCAGTCAGACGCTGTTTGAGCCGCACCTCCATGGTGAACAGACGCTCGGGTTAGCGAAGCATTTCCTCTATCACCGTGCTATAGTTACCGCGCCAGTGTTCGCGTCGCACCTCCTCACTCTGCTATTGTCGGATTGACAACATTGCCCAGGCTACGCCAACCAGCTGTGTCCATGTTTCAGCTGGCAGTCTTTTGTGATCATATGACTCGTGGAGGCGTGAGGTAGGAACTTGTGAGGACCGGAGCTAGGTATATCGCTCCTTCCAGATAGTCACTCACCATTTTGTAGCCCAGAACGATTAAGCTTGGGTTTTATACCCGACAAATATTTGTATCAGCAACAATCAAAGATCAATCAAAGCAAAAAGATCCATGTCTCTTCAACTTCAACTTCAACTAAATTTATTATTAGATTTTTGATTTTACGGTTTAGCGACTTTGCAGTCAATTTAATTGTTTATAGGAAAGTTTGAACATACTGAGAGGTAAGCACATATCATCGGTAAGAGACATGTGTGTGAGAAAATTTGCGAAAAAATCTAAGGGCACCGGTGGGATTCGAACCCACAATTCCCATTCAGTACACGGGTGCATTGCCAATTATACAACGGTGGACCTATGGTCTACGGATGTATTTGGCTAATGACATTTGAGTTTCGAATCCGTTCCCCACCCTAGTCTTTTTGCGCAAGCGTTCTCTGATACACAACAATCGTCTATTATCGACGATATGTGCTTGTACCGCAACCACTCAGTATCAGTCGATGTGAACAAACACAGCTCATTTTTGTTATTCATCTTACATGCTGAAATATGTCCAGTACAGTATGACTCTAACATTTTGAGCTGCCGGCCTCACCTCCGACCACCGGGCCGTAGTTGATGAATATCAATTACTTTTACTTTTTGATTTTACGGTTTAGCGACTTTGCAGTCAATTTAATTGTTTATAGGAAAGTTTGAACATACTGAGAGGTAAGCACATATCATCTGTTTGTTCACATCGACTGATACTGAGTGGTTGCGGTACAAGCACATATCGTCGATAATAGACGATTGTTGTGTATCAGAGAACGCTTGCGCAAAAAGACTAGGGTGGGGAACGGATTCGAAACTCAAATGTCATTAGCCAAATACATCCGTAGACCATAGGTCCACCGTTGTATAATTGGCAATGCACCCGTGTACTGAATGGGAATTGTGGGTTCGAATCCCACCGGTGCCCTTAGATTTTTTCGCAAATTTTCTCACACACATGTCTCTTACCGATGATATGTGCTTACCTCTCAGTATGTTCAAACTTTCCTATTAAAAATTTATTATTAGAGCAATTAAATTTTAGCTTGTTGACTAAAATGTAATCTCAGGATTTTCCAAAATACGTGATTCACTGTATTGATATTCAATGTATTTCCATTTAACGACTATTTTAATTTGTGGAGGCGAACCAGCCCAAGGCTGAAAGCCTCATTAATAAAGTTAAATAATAATAATATTTTAATTTGTGAACAAGGATCTCTTTGAATGTTTTATCCCTAAAAAAATAATCAGTTTATTGCCTTTTCATTCCCCATGGAATATTTTTGCTTAAATTTTGCCTTTTTTAACCAAAATTCGTTGAAGTACATTTTTATTGAAATGTGCTTGAGTTGGAGTCAGTTATTTTCAAATCGGAAGAGTCGGAGTCGATCGATCTAGTTTCAAACGTATGATGATGAGTTAAGAATTACACAGCTCTACAAAAAAGGGTAACTAAACTGAAATCATGTGTCTTAAGTAGAGATGCTCAAAGTCATGATTTGGTAGAAGAAACAAAAAATCAAATAATCAGAACATTCATCACTTTGAATTTCTAAAAATCTCTTTCGTTTGCCCAGAAATCTAAATGTTCAAACCGTGATTCCAAAGTACGAATCCAAAATTCAGGTCCGTTCTCTCAGGTGCAGTAACCCGGAAGCACCATCACGAGGATGCTTAATTCTTTCGCCAAACATCTCTTCGCCGCCGCCCAAATTGAGTTAGAAGTGCCCGTTTCCTTTTGCATAAATATAAAGGGCAAAAAATCGGTACCGGCACGCAAGCGAAGCACTCCGTTTCACATCTTTCAACGGGTCCCACATCGATCGTAACAATAATCATCACCATTATCATCATCATCACGCCTAAAAGCGAGCCCACGCCGGTAGCCCACGTCGACGTCGTCAAAGTCGTGGTCTGTCGGTTGTCCTAACTACCATCCTTGGCTGGTGGTGGTGCACTAACTGACGTACCGGCCCGTGTTTGTGCTACCTGTTATGGTTTGTTGAAGGTGGAAGGGAGGGTCAAATTGAAACCACGCCGAGATGTATTGTGTAATTCTGGTGCAGCTCTGACAACGCCAACACTACGCCATAGTCGGTCGCTGGCCTGACCCGCACGAAACGGAACATTCGCGTGGCGGAAGTCCCGCGACAGCCGCAACCATTTCAGAGGTAAGGACGCGAGTACATAAGCCATTCTGGTGTATTCGGCGCGGAAAGCGGGATCATTTAATATTCATAAAACTATTTCCGTTGGCATATTTTGCAGCGTTCACATGAAAATGAGTTTACTTTCTTGTGAAACGCGTGCTCGGCGCTGGGGAATGGGATACAACAGCGAGCGATCTTTGTCGTTTCGTTTCGACGGAATTTATGCATTAGAACCACCCTAATGTCCTGCGGTAATCATCGCATCTTGCATGGTTCGTTATAGATGGCGTAGGTACTAATATACGGGGAAGAGTAATAACGAACCAAACGACTCAAGCCAGGCCAGCCACAGCCGGAAGCATTTTCACGCAAAAGGCGCTGAAATTGAGGCCCTCCCCCTTCGACTATGACGCCGGGAACGTGAATCGCTGAACTGAGTCTACCTAATGAACAACAGCAGCAGGTGGTAGTGATGGAATTGAGCCTTTGGTCAACCTTGAATTGTGATGAAGGATATTAACGCAAACCGAACACCAAAGCAGCTTTAAGCAAACGCATTTTTTCCAGGGGTGGTTTTTGAAGCTCGTGAAATGTCAATAATTGCGAGCAAGGAGGGAATAATTATGCCTACTCTCAATTCACACTACCTAATTGTGAGCTCGTGTGACTAGCGTGCTAATGTCGAGGTAAAAATACACCTTTAATCATTTTCATGCGGTTCAATGCACAGAATCATACATGAATCACATAAATAAGCACAATGTTAAAGATATCTTAAAGAGCATCGTGGTTTATACGTTCCAAATGGAGAATTTTCAGTGATATTTGAGCACAATTTCTGATGAAATGTTTTCAGGTTTTCGTCCAGGAGATCCGAATATGGGTCATTCCAGCTCAAGTGGGTACACCACATGTGGTAGATGTCACGGGTTTGAGTCAAACTTGACCAAAACGCTTATTTTGGCATTCTGAAAAAACGCCTTTTTTGATTTTGCTCTAAAGTGCCTAGATTCTTTTGGGCTACAACCCTGGATTTTCGAGATTTTTAAAAATTTAAACATTCAGAAGAGATTACTCCACAACCAAATAAGCTATTCGTGATCTTAGAACGTTAATTCTTACAGATGTACCTACATTTTGTTTTTGTTATAGTATCTACAGTAAACAGACTGATTACCGGCAGGTATTAAAATTTTCAAAAAATGGCCTATTTTCACCATTGGTGGGATTTTTTTATTTCTTAATATTTTTGTGCTCAAATTTTCACCACAATTTGTAAAACTCTAGTAAAGAAAATAGTTAGATTTTCCAAATGACAGAAATAACGGTGGGTGGATAAAGATTGCAGTTGAAACATGGTACATAATGGTTTACAAACTGATTTTGAACCATGGGTTTGCTAACGATACATGACAGTTTCGTTAACAGTTAACTCGTGCATTGATTTTGGCATCGAAAACTCTCAATTAATAACTGTGGAAGAGCAAATAGAACACTAAGTTGAGAGCACTCAATAAGCAGTAATATAAAGAATTCAAAGTGTTTTTTTTGTTTGTTACTTCATACGTGAAGTTTACGATTTTCAGAGTTGGTTGGAAATGCTATACTAATATCAACGTGAAGCTTTAGTGTGATAATTTATTAACTAGAGTAAGTTCTGAAGAGGATAGGTTGATAGTTCCGTTAGAGTACGGCAGTCTGAAAATTGAATAGAAGTTGGCCTGTAGATTCGAAGAGATACTTCGAGTATCCCCACACATGTGGTGGGTTAGGCGAAGAAGCGTGCGTTTGACTTACTTGTCGCATTAATGGCCCTTCGATCATTTCAACTTCTATTCAATTTTCAGACTGCCGTACTCTAACGGAACTATCAACCTATTCTCTTCAGAACTTACTCTAGTTAATAAATTATCACACTAAAGCTTCACGTTGATATTAGTATAGCATTTCCATCCAACTCTGAAAATCTTAAACTTTACGTATGAAGTAACAAACAAATAAAAAACACTTTGAATGCTTTATATTACTGTTTATTTTATTATTTTTTTACTGTTTTTGGCCTCTTAACATTGGAAAATGAGAATACAAATATGATTTATTAACAAAAGCATAGAAACAAATTACTGACAAAACCTAATTGCCCGACCTGACCCGATTGAGATTTTAGGCTCGTTTATACTTCACATCATGACTGATCAAACCATGTTAAATTTGACTGCTAAAACCTGCAAACTCAAAAGAAATTTAAAATAAAAAAATTGTAATGTTTTGCCTTTAAACCGGTTTGTAATCCAAACAAAGCTATATAGACTACCGTTGTCTTGAGCAAAATTGTGTATTTTGAGAATATTGAAAACTTTGTACAACATATCACCCCGTTTATTTGAGATTATAATACAAAAAATGTCAAAAAAGCGATTTTAAGGTGCTCCTGTCAAGAATTCACTTAAATCTTGTAAACATAAAGATATAGAAGCTTGGTGTCTTGAGCAAAGTTTCATAAAATTTGTTTTTCTACAACATTGCTGAAGACATAAAGCTATTATCTCGAACCAGTAAAAAAAAAATTGTTTTTGCAAGTGTAATACCAGCTTAATAAATATTTAGGTAATTATTTCAAAAGACTCGGGCCATTATTACAAAAAACTTCTTCCAAGACTTCAAGTCTTTAAAACGACGATAAAGGGGAGAAAAAGGTATTGACCGCCTTTTTTCAGAATGGTCCCACTGTGAGACGTCATTTGGAAGTGATGTTTTCTAGTAATGATTTGCGCTTGACCTTACATAGATGGTAAACTCTTTAATTCTCCCGCAAATTTAGATCATAGCGACATTCGTTCAAGGTCGCGGCTATTGTGGAGCAGGGAGATGAGATGCAACATACAAACTTGACTTATTCAAGTGAATTTTCAAGCATTTCATTAAAACCGTTCTCACTCAAAACTCACAACTCTGCTCCTGTTCGAGGTACAGATTTCCTTATTAATTTGACCTAGAATACCTCACCCCGCAATTTCCCATTATTGCGTGCCAACCATCCATTCCAACTCGACAACATTTGAACATGAATCAACTAATGCAAAATAATATCTACGCCACGCGTTGCTGCGAGAGTGGCAATCGTTAACTCATCAACCATTTCCACTCTAACGGTACCTAGAACAGTCGCAAGCCCTGTGAAGACCCACATTCGTCGAACTGAATACCGCCACCCGTTGACGGGCTCGATGGTACACTTTCGGTCACGAGACACGAGTTTTTCGTTCGCACCAATCCCGGACCAATTCAGCACGCGAAAGAAGCACACACATTTTCCATCAATCTATCATTTGACAATCGTTCCGTGCCGTTTTCCCCCTCGGTGGAACGGAACCGGTTAGGATGTGAATCACCAGTGTCAGGAACAGAAAACTGTGAAATTTGAGGGCAACGAAAAGCTCAGGCGGTACAAACTGATGAGACATGCGAAAGGGAGGGTGAGAATTGTTGGAATTGGAACAAAATGGAATCGCCTAATATTTCATTGGCAGAGCGAATGGTTCCAGGAGGATGGCAATGAACGGAGTGGTGACATGCGTGTCTCATCGTGGATTGCAGCACCACGTGATTGCGTGGAGAATCTATGGCAAAAAAGTGAAATCCCTATTGCTCATTTATAGACGCATCGGCTTTGACCGTCATGACAGGAGAGGTTTGGTGTAAGGCTTTTTTTTAGCAATGCTGTTGGGGATTGCAATTACTAGTGTTTAATAGCAATTAAATATTTATTGAAATGTAATGAACAAAGTTGTAGGAGATCACCTAATATCTTATTTTTAAATTGGTTGTAATTCAACATGATTTAAAATGCTCATGATGTATTTGACTCGTTCCTGGCCGGTTTTAATCTAATGCCCCATACTCATCAGAACTTCTTTCGGACACATATCCGGAACCAGTAGACCGATTCCAAAAATATTCAATAGCGTTATATAATATAATTAGTACTAATAGCACTTAAGACAACAATTGTAAAACGGTCTACACTGATTGACGACAAATAAATAAATAAATACTTCGATGCATTTTTCAAAAATTCAAAAGCAGTTTTTTCGACGCATTATTTTAGATTGCAAAAAGCTCACGTCATTTTGTGTAAAATATCAAAAGAAATTGAATAGTGCGAGATTTTTCCAATCTGAAATAATGCGTCGGAAAAAACTACTTTTGAAATTTTCCAAAAAGCATCAAAAATAATAAGTCTGGTGGTGGAGTGCTCATTGCCATCAATGCTGACTTTACTTCTGAAGAAATCATAACAAATAAGCACAAGGAATTCGAAAATGTCTGGGTCAAAGCACTTATTGCCGGTGAAATACACATTTTTTCTTCTGTGTATTTTCCACCTTAACATGCCCACAAGCAGTCTTTTGAACTATTTTTTCAAATTGTTGAAACTATAATGTCAAATATGGAACCAGAAGTAAAACTGCATATTTATGGCGACTTCAATCAACGAAACGCAGACTTTATTACAGACATTGAAAATGAATCATTTTTACTCAGCATTACAATTATTATTCGACAAAATATCTTATTTTGGTCTTAATCAAATAAACCATGTAAAAAATCAACAAAACTCATATTTAGACCTTTTATTTACAAATTGTACTGAAGACTTCTGTGTGGATACATCATTAGCACCTTTATGGAAAAATGAAGTGTTTCACACAGCAATTGAATACTCAATCTTCGTACAAAATTCTTCCTCCTCCAGCGACTGGGAATACGAGGAAGTGCCGGAATACCATAAAGCAAATTACGAAGAAGCCAAACGTAGACTATGTACAATAAATTGGCAAAATTTAATAAGTATTGAAGGAATTGTCGATACTGAAGTAGAAAAATTTCACTTAATTCTACAAAACCTAATCTTAGAAACTGTACCATCAAAAAAAGAAGACGAACACAAAACAATAAACTACCCACATGGTTCAATCCACAACTGAAAAATTTGAAGAATAAAAAACAGAAAGCTCATAAACTATACAAAAAAGAAAAAAAACAGAAACCAATTTGCGAAACTATCACAACTTATGCAACCAATTAAATACAGCCACCAACTCTGCATATGAGGACTACAACCGCAAAGTCGAAAATGAAGTCAAATCATGTCCTAAGAACTTTTTTAATTATGTAAACAAGAAATTAAAAAGCAGCAATTTTCCTTCGCGAATGAATTTGGATGCAAATGTAGGCGAGAATTCTTCTGAAATTTGCAGTCTCTTTGCAAATTTCTTCCAAGAAGTATACACCACATTTTCCGAAGAAGATCGTGACCGCGATTTCTTTGCATTCATTCCTGAAATTTCTAAAAACATCTCTGTGAACCAACTTTCTCAACATGAAGTCCTCAATGCACTAAAAAACTTAAACGCGTCGAAAGGGTCTGGACCTGACGGCATCGCACCCATATTTTTGAAAAACCTTTCTGAAGAACTCGCATTTCCTCTAGAGCGTCTTTTCAACATGTCTCTGAAAAATTGAAAATTCCCTAAAATTTGGAAATCATCTTATTTGGTACCTATTTTCAAATCAGGTGCAAAATCAGACATTCGAAATTATCGTGGAATTGCTATTATTTCTTGCATTCCAAAACTTTTTGAATCAATCGTAAACGGCAATATTTTTCAGCAGGTGAAAAATCTAATTACAAGTAAACAGCACGGCTTTTTTAAAGGTCGCTCAACTACCTCTAATCTTCTAGAATATGTATCTTTCATTATTAAATCACGGACACTGGAGATGGTGTGGCAATCCTTGGCTCGGAGGATTCCAGCTAATTTGGCCAATTCCCCCTGTGGGAATGCCAACAGGAACACAACGAAAAGCTCGACTGAAATCCAACTCAACTCATAGCCCTGAAAAGGACTGTTTTGGCTTCGGCTTGTCCAAGGAGGAAAAAACGAGAATTAAAACTTTCAACGGCGCTATATTTCGGTGTTTGCTTTACAAAGCTTGTGGACTGTATGCTCGCGACGCGCAAAATGCGTCGCTTTAAATGTGTTTGGCTTTCTTCTTTTTGATGTTGCATTCATTCATTTCTCCTTCATTCATAACCAATCAGCACTCGCTGCACGCTCGTTGGTTTGTGGTCGGTCGGTCGCTCGTCGCTCGGTCGGTGCTGCTGCTTGCATGCTCGTGCCAAGCCAGCGGCAGCGTAAGGAAATGATCAAAGCTTGTTTTCAGGGTCTTGATACAAATTACACATGTAGCACATTAGGGTTAGTTTCGGAAACCGATTACCCGCGGTCGCCTCGGGGTTAGTAAAGTTTTAAAGGATTGGGTAAGTGGTTAGGGCGATTACACAAAACAACAACTACTACTACTTCTACAACACATTACGTTCGCTTCAATCGCGAACAGGCTATGTTACTAAATTTAGAGTAGATCCGGATTTAATGAAATTTAGTGGTTTTTTCACTCAATTTTGAGTAGCCATGAACGAGCGTGCAGACTAGTTCTAATTTCAACGCGTTAAAGATGCATTTTACCGAAAAGGTGTTGTGGATTTTTCTTCGGCGTGACATAAATTTATTCGGCGGCGTGAACGATTTTACTGCGGAGGCATTCCACGAAGGTTCGCAACTCGATCCTGACCGATCATTTCCAATTACGCTGAAACTTTGCACAGTTGTTCCTTTTTAGTAAAGATGCCAATTTGTGTTATCAGTTCTTCAAATTGAATCACAACTACTTTTTGAAAAGGGCCTGTGTAAAAATAGTACTAATGAGTTTAAAAATATATATTGCCGAAACGCTTTGTTCGATAGATTTGGGGTCTAGAGCAAAGTTGTAGATATTATTTTGACAATAATGTTAAAAATATACACTGTAAAAATTTTTGTTTGTTTCAATGAAAAAAATATATTTGTTATTAAAAAAAGTTAATTTCTCAAAAAGTACATTTTTGAAAATTTTCGTTTTAAACCTTATTAAAGCTCATAATGTTTGCTACAAACTGGCAAAGTTTGATGAAACTCAAAAACAAAAAATTTATGATTTTTTGAAAATTTCTCGATTTTTACAGTTTTAATAAAAACACATGTTTTTCAACCGTAGTAGTCACCGTAGTCTTCCATGGTCAATCGTAGAAAAACAACCATTCAACGACGATGGAGATAAATATATCAATCACATCCTTGTGTACATTTTCCTTAATCCTTTCTCTATCTGTGAATAGATAGTAGCCCGTAGCCTCGAGTAAGCCGCGAGTATTCGGACTTCTCTTGTAACAACTCTAGTGTTAAGAAACTCAAAATTAGATTCTTTTGGCATTCTTTTCAGCATTCCCATGGACCTCTCTTCAGAATTCACTTGAAATTATATTTAGAATTACCTTGGAATTTTCACTAATCTTGGAACTATCCTCAGAATGCAATACCCTTGAAATTTCATTGCAAATATCAACAGAACTCTCTAGAAATCATTTTCAGAATTTATTTGCAATAAGAACCACCCACCGCATAAATGGAGGGAACGCTTTAAAAGGAAATCTCTGCAAAAGAAAACCATTAGAAATAGTTTTACAATTATGTTCACATTCCTACTAATTCTCAGAAAAATTTAATTAAGTTTGGCTCCATAATTTAAAAAAATTCAATCAAATTTTCATGGGACATTCCTTAGAATTGGGACCACTCTTCGGTATTACCTCTATTGAAATTCTCTTGAAATTTACTTCCGAACGACATTTGAATTTTGGTTTTCGACCAAGGTCAGAGTTCCTCATTGATCTCATTAGTTTCTGGAATTTTTCCACTCACAATCCCATGAAAATATCTTCAGATTTTCTGTGCGGTTATTTTAAGAACACTTTAAATTGTTTTCAAAATTCCCTTTTAGTTCTGCGCAGTATTCTTTAAGAATGCTTCCAGATATTTTCTGGAAATTCACAAATACTAAAAAAATCCATCTTATTCGTTTCTTCTGGAATCATTTTCATGTTTTTAACCTTCCTCAGAATTCTGTTCTCTTGGAATCAATATCGAGATTCTTGTAAAAATCTGCTCAGAATAGCTTAGGAATAATCTTTAGGATTTTTTTTATGTTTTTTTTTTCTTTTATTATGATTTGAGTTAACAACCGGATTATTGCCAGCTGCTTATGGTATTGATTTGTTTTAAAGAATTGTGTGATTATTCTTACTAAATTTACTACTGCCTCTACTGCCATGGAACAGAAATTAGTCAGAGGAGAGGAAGTTCTCTTCAGAATCTAACAACATTATCTAACATCTAAGTTAATTACTTTTGATGATCATGCATTATGTATCAACAAATGTTGTGTATTGGAAGGGACTATCAGTGAAATGGACAACTCCCTGTTGTTAACACCTCGTGGATAAAGGAAAGGCCCTTCTCCACACTCATTGGGGCATCCTTCAGGTTGACGGCTCGTTTTTTACCAAGTACACTGCCGCTCATGGCAATTCCGTCCCATAGCACAAATCAGCAAACAGAGAAAATCGCGTTTTAAGTTTGCTTTGTACCATTGCTTCTTATGTATGGCTGTTTTGCTAAACTTTTCCAGAACAAAGTTGTTGAGTTTATCTAGTATAATGAATCTATGGGTGATTAGCTTCCACTTACATTGAAAAACTCAATTTTGACAAAACGCAAATGGGACTGAATTGCGATGAGCGGCAGTGCAGCAGGACCTGACCAATCATGTGTAACGTTGCCGGTGGACTGGTGGAAGGAGATTTTCTATTGTCCCGTGGAGGCGTACAGGTGAATTTACCTATCGCTCCACCCAATCCGTTTTTGGCCCTTCATACAGTGTGACATGTTGAGGACATTCAGAGGATATTAAGTGTGATCAAATCAAATGGTGAGGAGAGCCCACTGCTATTGAACTTAGTTCCGTGCTACAATGAGTGGTAGATAATTATCATATTATGCATAATCAGAAGGATTGTTATATCTAAATCAGGGTTGCTTCCACTCACTTGCTGTAAAAAAATATTTTTCGGAATTATGCAATCATTAGATGTTATAATGATATGTTGTACTAGTAAGTAACAAGAAGCGGGGGTAAAGTATGTGTTTGACTCATAAAACCTGTCAATTTTGCTTTCAGAGCGTCACAATCAGCGATCATATGATTCGTGAGCGTTCACTCAGAGTGAGCGCTCACGAGTCGTAAAATCGCTGATTGTGACGCACTGAAATTATGTGTCAAACGCAGATTTTATGTGTCAAACATATACTTCATGGCCTCTTCTTGTAACTTACAAGTACTAATCAGCATTATACTATTTCATGATTTCATAATTTCGAAAAACATTTTTTTATTGCAAGTGAGTGGAAGTAACCCTGATCTAAATCAACAAAAAGTCTGGAATTAAACGGTTCATGTGAATTTTTATGAAAGTTGCTCATGGACCAATTTTTTGAGCGATCTAGTTTAAAATGATTAGTCATTAAAGTTGAACTAAGAGTAAGTTCTTTTTTGTTCAAATTCGACACCCGACTGCAGCTACACAGCCCACGTTTGAACACCCCGTGAGCTTCGCAGCACAAAAAATCCCATACTTCTCCCCCTTCGGTTTACTATCGGATCAATAATCCTTAACCAACAAAAATTTTGTTTAGCATCAATATTTTACCACTCGGAGGCTTACACGAATCGCACGACATAGCAAAACATCCTGTCTGCACATTTTCAGCAGCTCGAGCTATGCTCATTGTTTTTGTCCACTCTATATACTCACTGCTGCACTAACTTTCCGCGGCGCTTGAGAGTGTATTTTTGGTATGCAATGCGGTATTTGTGGGGCTTAGTGGCAAAATGGTCCGTCCCCCCTGTCACACCGTGTCGCATCAATTCGCTACGCAACTTTGTTGCTCGTTGCATCATAGAGCAGAGCACCGAGCAAAGAGAAAGCGCGATTCCAGCTACTGGCATAACATAAAAATACAAGCACGCTGCACCGTAATCGATAGTGTAAAAAAAATTGAAACTAATTCCATGGATTTGATGTTTGATTGGATGGGTTTGATTTTCTGATTAAATATTGGATTGAGAGAAAGTGATGTGATGAGTTTCGTGGACGAAAAAAAAAGTCTAATCCAATCAGGACTCAATCTATTGCAATTATAGTCAAATCGATGATTCAAATTAGATTAAAATTCTGTAGGTAGTCGATGGCAGGATATAATTTTCATTACTCAGACATATTACTTATACTCCCAAAATTGATCACCATTCCATTTGGACATCAATATGCCATGCAGCAGGCATTCAATTAACCCCCATTAAGCATTGTACGTGGGGCTGTTACAGGATTCGGCATTCAAAAATTCAATATTCACCCGTTTGTGAAGTAAGGCTCAAAGCAAAAGCACAAGTCACTGCGAGTGATGTGCTTCTTCCTCTCCGGTTGGAATAAATCGAATCCTTTCAAGATTCGACCAGAGATCGTATTTTCACCCAGAACCATACGCAACCAGCCGAACATTATTTAACCCCCCGTCTCCAACCACCTTCCACCGCATAGCGTCATACTGGTCCCTTTTTTCCTCAGTAAAGTATGGATGGCTCCGGACTGAAAAGGGATTTCCTTCCAATACCCTCGATATTTCGTTTAGAGCGAGAAAAAATCCGTAAAGCCTTAAATTGTGCCTGTGATAATACGTTCATCTTCGGATAGACCCGTAGGCTTGGTTCCATCACCACCACACCCGATGTGCCCGGTCCTCTATTCACCCGAGAAACATTTCCTGTCAGGCATATCGAGGAGGTTCCCTTTAATCTATCAACGGTAACGAAAAAACACATTTCTCGATGCTTATAAATAATTGAAAGATTGAAATTTATCACAGCATAGTCTGCCGCTTCCCGTTGTTGGTTGGCTGAGCTGGAAGCGATCGGTTTCCGAGTAGGCCCTAGAAGATATCCTTAGCTGTTGTGAGTACGACTGTGCGACACAGACGACGGAGTTAGTGAGTGCGAACGGTTCAGTGCAAGAAGAAAGGCAGCGAACCATAAACTGGTAATCCATGGTAATTGATGTCATGTACATAGAATCTGAACTTGATACCGGCTTACATGCCCATATTTGTCACAGATTGGGATTTGGAAAACTGGTTTGCGATGAAAATGGGCTGTTTTCAGCGTTTTTGTGTGAAAAGCAGTACTTCAGAAGGAATATTTAACAAATTCAATAACTGGCGGTCAGAACAATGGAACCAGCTGGAATATTACTGTCCTTAAAACCAATGAATTTGTGTTGATTATAAGCAATTTTTAATAAAATTTGACGACTTAAAGACAGTAAATCCACAAACAAACAGATATAACACTCATAAGTTGTTCTTCGAACAAGCATTTAACGGTCAATTTGAAAGTATCTCAGTTGGTAATACTGCCACCTGTGGCGCGCATAGTAAATTCTCTTGCGTTTGACGTTTACACACTACCGCCATCTGTTCAGCGTACTACCCACCACAGTGTACTAAACAGATGGCGGTAATGTTTTAGCAACGAAGTTTTACAATTAGAAATATTCAATGTGTTATGCCTGTTTGTCTGTGGTAAATCTGTAACCTTTCTTATGCACGCAATGACAGTTCTGAGTATTGAATAGATTTGTTGTATTAGATATCTCTCACTAAAATACAATCATTTTTCACTTACGCCTCCACATATGATTACAAAAATTTACCAGAAACATGAACACAACTGGGTGTCGTGTCCTGGACAATGAAGGGGTCGTGAAGAATGTATTTGACACATAAAACCTGTCAATATTGCTTTCAGTGCGTCACAATCAGCGATTTTACGATTCGTGAGCGCTCACTCTGAGTGAACGCTCACGAATCATAAGATCGCTGATTGTGACGCTCTGAAAGCGAAATTGTCAGGTTTTATGAGTAAAACACACACTTTTCACCCTCTTCATGATACTTGCAAGTACAACATATCATTATTTCATCCAATGATTTCATTATTCCGAAAAACAATTTTTTATAGCAAGTGAGTGGAAGCAACCCTGGTAGTCAGTGAATAATAACGAGGAAAATTTAGTAGAAACGGTAAAATCACAATTTTGCTTTGAATTTCATGCAACAATCTAGAAAAAAAAACACATAGGACGGTTTGACTAGTCAAGTTGTACATCGGACATGTTACATTGGACGATTTTTCTCAATGACATAAATCAATGAGTGTTGCATTGGACGTTTTGTTCTACTTGATTTTTTTTTATTATAGTCACTCTAACACTTTTGGGTCATTCGTGACTTGTCCGGGGGTGAGATATGAACTCGTGACTTTGGCGTGAGAGGTATGGATGCTAACCACTACGCCGGTGTCGCCCCCATTCTACATGATAATAGATTCCCTTTCACAGAATTAAGAGTAGAGTACCTAACTTTAGATTGGCCCCGCCTTTACAAAATAAGCATCAATCATGTTAGGCAGTTCAAATGACCGAACTCACAATCATGTACCAATTATTTCAAACTGTACATTGGACAATTTTTGACCTATGATTATCTTAAATAAATGAAAATAAATTTGGATGGGTGTTTTTGTATTACATACAATGATTTGTTTACATTTGTTACTTAGGACCTCTTGAAAAGTGACGCGAGAAATGGTCTGGCGCAGTCAGCTGGGTGACATGCCGCCATGTTATTGAAACCAACATCTGAAACGTCACAATTCCAGTGTGAACTGCAAAAATGGCGTGACTGAATTGTCTTATTTTTATCAAATGAAATTATTTTCCCTTTTATGCCATATCAATGGTTGACTTCGTGGTAGAAAATCAGAAAATAATATTTTATGAGTCCTAAATTTATTTTTCACAAAATGTAAGCAAAAATATTAAGAATATCCATAATATCAGTCACGCCTTTTTTGAAATTCTGGCTTGAATCTTCTATTTGTTTACAAATTAGGAGCTGTCAGTGGGGCCCACAATTCGCGGGCCCGCAGCGATGTTAGCTCTTTTCAAGGCAAGGCAAACAAGATAGGGATGCCATCCAGCTGGGCGCAGTAATCATCAGGGTTGCCACATTGAAAAGAGTATAGGTTTTCCCGGAAGAACGCGTTACCCACTGATTTTCTTTTTTTACTTTATTTAACATCGGTCTCTGTTCCGCAATCTAGTGCCAATCACCGACGGACATCGATTGCCATCCATTGACGGCAATCGAATGTGCAGGAAGGCAGCTTCCACACCTGCGTAGGATATCGTACCCATTCACAACACACATGGGCCGGGACCAACGGCTTTACTTCCCTTCCGAAGGAAGACGTGACCAGAGATTTTTATGCCTCAGAAAAATCCCACCGACCTCGCCTGGGATTGAACCCAGACCCATTGGGGTGAGAAAGCAGTCACGCTTACCACTACACCACCGGCGCCGGCTGATTTTCTGCAAGTGACTAGTTCTCCATTGCACAGTGGTCCAGAATGCAGATTTAGGTGGAATGATATGTTTTGAGCCTGAAATTGAAACTTTAGACTAAAAGTCTCTTCTACAAAGTTGTTCCTTATAGTTAGGCCCTCATTTTTATGACAATGAATTCTAGGGTGGTTCCTATTATCATTAAATCAAAAATCTAACTTTTTTGTTTGAATAAGTTAAGGTATACATTCTTGGGCAAAGTTATAGCTGAGCTAATTTCAAGCAACTTTGTTGGAAATAACTTTTTTGTATCTCTTAAATTGGCCGATTTAGAGCTATTTTCTTGAATTGAGTTAGGGTGGCTCTAAAAAAACAGTTTTTTGCTCTAGTTTTCTTATTTCGAATTTCTCAGCAAAGGTGTCTTGAGATAACTTCTAGATCTTAAGAAGGCGCACATTTTTGCTGCACAAAGCTTGTCAATATATTTCGCCGATCAAGAGTTATTGACGTTTTTATACTATCAGATCGACTGGTTGAAACCCCGCCCAGAAAAAGCGGTGGGTACAACTCAGTGGGTAACGCGTTCTTCGGGGGATAGCTGTACATGCCAGAGAATCTGGAAAAACGCATTCTGCCGTTTTTTAAGACGCACAAAACACCTTTGTTCAGTCCGCATCGTGCTCTCATGCCGTGCGGATCTATTTGCTTTTTGCTGAAAGAAATGTTACTGCTACCTTAAGCTACAACAAACTTAAACAGCACTTTACAGTGTTAAATATTACCTGCAAGTTTTCAATCATGTTCTATTATTATTCCTCTTCGATCCTTGTTTGAACCTTACCCGTGGTAATCCTGCTTAGATATCGATTTGGAAAATTCCTCTTCGATCCTTCGGATTCTTATAGTATTCTATTTATTTATTTATTTGTCGTCAAACAGTGCAGACCGTTTTACAATAGCTGCCTTTAGTGTTTTTTTAAATATATTTTTCTTAGTTATAAAATATATAATACCTATCACAAATTAGAGAAAAAAAATCGCCTACTAGCTGACGTTACGCAAAGAAAATATTGCATTAATTTGGGTATTGTCATTGTAAAGTCAATATTATCGCAGTGCTTATTGTATGTGTCCATTTCCATAGGCCTCCTAGTGGACGTTTTTGAAAGCATTTGACATCATTTTGTTGACGACAACAATAACAATAACTGTGTATTTTTTCAGTTCATAAAACGCTCTTGTTTTAGACAGTCACCATGGAAGAGGAGCGTAGAAAAAAATCGTGCACAAACACCTGGAAAATCCATCGTGGTCCACGTCCAAGCTGGCTAAAGTGTAGAATTTTCCTAGAAACACCGTATGGCGCGTGTTCAAAGCATTAAGGGAATCCTTGACGACGAATCGGAAGCCTCAAAGTAAACGCCTACCGTCAGATCCATGGAAATGTCATGAGGTCCATCAGATTGCAACCCAGGTATGTGCGATCGCGATTTGAGTAAAAAGTATGATTCCGTCCGTAGTACAGTGCAGAAAATTAGCTACCACGAAGGCTTAGAGGGGGTACCGCGCCAGTATGCAACCAAATCGATCACTCTAGCAGAATACCGAAGCTAGAACCCGTGCTCGAAAGCTGTATGACAACCTGCTGACCAAGTCCGGTGGGTGCATACTTAATACTTATGGATCATGAAACCTATATAAAGGGCAACTTCGGACACCTTCCAGGACCAAAATTTTACAAGGTGAAGGCTCGAAGAGGTGTCCTTGACCGATTCAAATTTTTTTGCGGATAAATTCCCACGCAAAAATATGGTATGTAAGGGAATTTGCAGCTATGGTCAGAAAACGCGTCACTGAGAAAATGATGAACTCGGAGGATTACCTTTGGTTTGTTTTTTCCGTCGATCTTGTTTTCCGTGCTGAGCACCAATGCTACCGACGTGCCAGGAAGGCAGCTCCCACACCTGGACCCTACCTATCGACCCATCAACTCATGAACCGGGGACCAACGGCTTTACTTCCCATCCGAAGGAAGGCGTGATCAGAGATGTTATGCCTCAGAACATCCCAGTCAGCGCATTGAACCCAGGCCTGCTGGGGTGAGAGGTAATCACGCTTACCACTACACCACCGGCGCCGTTTCAATCGGAGGATTACAAAACCGATTGTCTCCAGAAGCGAATTCTGTCCTTCATCCAGTCACATGATGATCAGGTGACATTTCGGCCGGATCTTGCGAGTTGTCACTACAGCCGGGACATACAACAATGGTACAATGACAACGGAGTCCAGTTTGTTCCGAAAACTCTCAATCCGCCCAATTGTCCCCAGTTCAGACCCATTGAAAACTACTGGACAATTATGAAAAGAAAACGGCAGCTTAGATGAAAAATTGGTGGGATAAAATCGCCAAAACAGTGGACGACCCTTTTCGAAGAAATCTACCCCGTTGTCTCGATGCCACTGAAGAGCTTCTCCGCTGTCACGAAAACCTGGGTTGTTTGACCGCAGCTGCAAATACCTTGCCAGATCATAAGCTTTCTTGCAAATTTATCGCCAAAAATGAATTTGAACTGGCTTTATACACGGGAAGAAATCTTATTAACTTGCCATCCCATGAAATCAGATTCATGGCTTCGAAAGGGGGGGTCGTGAAATTTTTTACCCTTCAAAAGCCAAATTTTTCAATTTTCAACAGAAGACTGTTCATTATAATTGTGTGGCCGTCCGATGGATTTTCCCCGGAACGGCCATTCCAGAGCAGGTTTCCGTAGGGCCTCTAGTGGCCATAGAAGTGTTTGGGAAGAAACCCCTGCAATATGGGTATCCAAATTCATGAATTTACAGCAGGAGACTGTTTATCATAATTTTGTAATCATCCGATGGATTGTCACCGGGACGGCCATTCCGGAGTAGGTTCCCGTAGGGCCTCTTGTGGCCATAGAAGTGTTTGGGAAGAAACCCCTGCAATATGGGTATCAAAATTCACGAATTTACAGCAGGAGACTGTTCATGATAATTTTGTGGTCATCCGATGGATTGTCCCCGGGACGGCCATTCTGGAGTAGGTTTTCGTAGGGTCTCTAGTGGCCATAGAAGTGTTTGGGAAGAAACCCCTGCAATATGGGTATCCAAATTCATGAATTTCCAGCAGGAGACTGTTTATTATAATTTTGTGGTCATCCGATGGATTGTGCCCGGGACGGCCATTTCGAAGTAGGTTCCCGTAGGGCCTCTAGTGGCCATAGAAGTATTTGGGAAGAAACCCCTGCAATATGGGTATCAAAATTCATGAATTTCCAGCAGGAGACTGTTCATCATAATTTTGTGATCATCTGATGGATTGTACCCGGGACGGCCATTTCGAGGACCTCTAGTGGCCATATAAGTGTTTGAGAAGAAACCCCTGCAATATGGGTATCAAAATTCACGAATTTACAGCAGGAGACTGTTTATCATAATTTTGTAGTCTTCCGATGGATTGTCCCCGGGACAGCCTTTCCGGATTAGGTTCCCGTAGGACCTCTAGTGGCCATAGAAGTGTTTGGAAAGAAGCCCCTATAATATGGGAAACTTTGCCCCATGGCATTATTTCGTCATCTGAATATCAGGGGAAGCTTCCTATAGATATTAGTGACGTTTAAAGCACGCACACTAACAGACAAAATCACCGTGTGAAGTTGCTCAATGTTTTCCTATAACTAACTTGTATGGATTCTTCCTGCTAAAATGAGTCTGACAGCAGTTTGCTATTATTTTCCACGGATTTTCACTAATACTTTCTCACAAAGCGCACTAAAATTGGTGTACACGTATACGCGTACGCACACTAGTGCAATAAGCGTCAGCAATCTCAATGGCATGTAAAGGTTTGTTTACGAAAAGCTTGTAAGCCCTTTTCTTGTGTTACTCTTCAAATATGTTTTATTTTTCACCTTTAGCCCGCGTGACGGAATCCATCTTTGACATAATCCTTTAAGACGTAAACAAATGTTTCATGTAAAATTGAGTGCTTCCAGACTGCAAAGTTCGTTACTCGACGAAAAGTCGACTGAATTCTATGTCAAAATTGACGCTCATAGGGTTACGGTATGTAATGTGGGTCTAGTCCTTTCATTCGGCCTATCACGCAAATAAATAATTAATTAAGGAATATTACACAAAAAATAAGGAAAATATTGATCACTGATGGTTGATAAATGTGTACCACACACAAATCAATTTATATCACAACATTTCAATACATTTTCAGCTCTCGTAAGTAATAAAACTGGTTGAGAATATCACAATGTTCGGAGTTTTTAGCCGCCATGACTTATAAGGTTAAGATGGGAAGGTTGACTGACGATCATCAAATGGCCTGATTATGGCATTTATTGATTGGAATTACCTGATAATACACACTAGACGTAAAACTTACAGTTGCTGTTTGAATATTTTATGTTTATTTTAATTGTTTAACAACGTTTTCACAAGTAAAACATGGACCCAACTTTAGGGACACATTTCTTTTCTATGTTCCTAACTATGGCCCATGAAATTCATTTGACAGCATATAGCAATAAGAGTAACGTCAACAATGTTGTTTTGCATTTGGATGATAAGGAACGAACAGGAAGGGAGATTTTTTCTGCCAAACCTGTATAATGAACATCACAATGTTCTGATTTAGATATTCTGCGGTCAAAAGACGATAAGCGAAATTTTTAATTTTTAATTTTTAAATTGAGTGATTTAATGTAGTTTTCGTAAAATTTTCTCTAAGAAATGTTTTGAGGAATGAAGAGCATTAAGTTAACAGTGATAGTGATAAAAAAAAATACATCAGAAAACGTTACCAAGAGCGTTTTTTTGAGGATCAAACAAGATAGGACGAAGTTGCATCCATAAATAGACCCAATTTGGGGACAATAGACCCATATTACATACATTTCCATCGTGAGTTATTGTCTTAAAAAAAGTAAGTTTTTCAACTTTTCGTGGTTTCTGATAGCAAACGACATGATAAGCATATCTAAGCATACCATTTAGCAGTAGAATATCGTTTGCAGGTAAATTCATTGATGAGTTATGATTAAAAACGTAATCGATGGCTGCATATTAGACCGAGGTTAGGGACGTATACCCTATATGTCAGTCTCAGAGCACTTATATTTATATGATTTTTTTCGAAGCGTGCAGGTAGTTCTACTCCAGTTGAACGAGATCCGTCCGGACGGGAGCCACAAGTTGGCATCTGTCATATCTGCAAAAGTGAAGACATCAAGTGTAGGAAGACCAGGAAGATGTGAAGTCATGCTCAAGACCTGTGTGCAATCAGCACTGCCAAGAAATTTGCTATAACTGCTATTTTTTTTTTTGCTTTTTATGTGCTTATAATTTTTTAACATATTTTTTATGAGGATTAAAAGTCATGAGAAATGTCAGTTTATTTCTAGCATAGCAGAGACTGCAAATACTCCATACAACATTAATCCACAACGTTTATACCCCTAGAGAGATTGAACCCCAGGAAAACTCAAGAAAATAAAAATTGCATGAGTTTTCTTCCAAATTTTTCACCACCATCGATTATTCACTTGTTCCAAAATGGCCGTTTCATGGACATTTAGTCAAATACAAACAAATAATGAGAAAAGTTTCTTTTTTAAATTACAAAAAATAAAGAGCATTCTATGCAAGCCCATTCCGGGGAAAATCTGTCAGATAGCCTCGAAAATATGATGAATAGTCTACTGCTGAAAATTCATGAATTTTGATACCCATATTGTAGGAACATCGTTCCAAACAACTTCTATGGCCACAAGAGGACCTACGGGAACCTGCTCCAGAATGACCGTTCTGGGGACAATCCATCGGATGACCACAAAATTATGATAAACAGTCTCCTGCTGGAAATTCATGAATTTTGATACCCTGTAACGTTTTACGTTTATTTGTAAATAGTTTTTCGTTGAAATCTAATTTAATTAACAATTAAATCCTTTTTATGTCAAGTTTGTTAAGAAATGAAATATTTCAACCGTGTAAATAAAATCAGACCATTACTGTGTCGATTTTACAACTTTGCCATATTTACTGTGTCTAGGCTACAACTTCGCCATAAAAGCTCAACTTATAGTGAGCTGTATTATATTGTACATGCTTTCTGGAGGCGCCATGAAGTCCGTCGCCATTCGAAAGGTTTGGCGCAACTCTCGAATAAAGAGAGAGTTTTTAAAAGATGACCTATCTGAATAGGAAAAGGTCGTTAGGAATTTTCCTGCTCGCAAAATTATTCTGACTCATCCATTTCGCTTTCGAATCGGCTGGATAACAGAAGTGCGCGAATTACTTTACGTTCTCGAGTTATATTAAATCAAATTGATTTTGTGCGATAAGTTTCTCTAAAGGTACTAAATAGTAGTGAGTGAGTTTTTATCAACCAGTGGTTTTTTAAACGTTTTCTTTCTTTTTGTACAGTGGACATAAGTCCGTATTAAGTTCCGCGTAGTCTGTTCAGTGCGTTTATTTGTGATATTGTACAAAAAAGGTAATTTTATTGAATTTTGTTAAAATTTAGAATTGTATGAGTAATGTGAGTTCACGTTGGATTTCCAGCGCGTTGCGCTTTTTTTGTACGGGCTGGATATACGTTCCGTTCGGCTATCGTCAACGCCGGATCGGGGGTTCCATCTGTGGCATCGCCATCATCGTTCGTGGGAGACGGACATTTCCCGTGACTCGTGCGCCCTGCTAAGGCCCGCCTTTTCGAAGGTAGCTAAACGGAGGTGGGTGAAGTTCGCTAATCTTCGAAGCGAAATATCTTCCGACGGTCGCCAATCATCCGTCGACGAGGTCCCTTCTACTACAACCCCGTGGACCATTATTTCCGAGAGCTCGGACCGTGTGAGTGCGTCGCCAAAAGCGTGCCGCGGTCCGGATTCAATCCAACGGGAGAGGGGGTTCATTCCATCACGGATGGTCATAGCGGAAACAAAGTACGCGAAGCCGTCCGAAGGTAAGTTGGCCTCTTCTCTTTGCGGAGCGAATCTCCCGGGACAGCACGACTTCTCGTCGTAGCTCAGCTCTCGATTGCCAAATCGGAAGTCTTCCGTCCAGCCGCCACTCCCTCCGCAACTCTAATTCGGCCATACCGCGTACGAGTCACCTTCCGTTGCTGAGCGCCATACTGCAGCACGTGAGCGGCACCATCACGTTTACGCCGCCATCGCTACACCGCCATCATCGAGTCATCGAGCCCTCATCGGTCAGCAGTCATCGATTCATCGTTTCGTCAAGTAAAATCTGCGCAGGTATGTGAGAGCATGTTTAATTCATGGCCATGATTTGCTCTTTCCCGTAAACCCCTCTCAGAAATCCAATGCGAATGAATGCTAGAATATAGTTTAAAGAAAAAGTTGAAGATTAGTTTTTCGAACGTTTTGAATGCTACTCCCTGAATAAAACACACTTACTACGTTACGTTCTGTTTTCTTTCGTTTCCGCTCAGTTGAGTCAGCATTACTTCGTTCTCTTTCCGTTTCGTTTCGGGGGTGAGTCAGAGTAATACCTTGGTTTATTTATTTGGTGTATGCGCTCCATTCCTGTATTACTGAAGGACTTGGCATTTCCAGAAAGTTAATAGTTTTTTTTCATTGCCGTTAGTAACCAACGACCGTTCAAGAGGTCCTCTGAGAGAAAAGTCTCATTTGTCGGGCAAAGCTTTAACACGACCAGTGGTCTCTCTTAATAGAGAGTGGCGCTTAAGCCACTGAGTTAAATCAAAACCTCAGCGAAATTTCACGAACGGTTACAACCCATATTGCAGGGGTTTCTTCCCAAATACTTCTATGGCCACTAGAGGCCATACGGGAACCTGCGCTGGAATGGCCGTTCCGGGGACAATCCGTCGGACGACCACAACATTATGATGAACAGTCTCCTGCTGTAAATTCATGAATTTTGATACCCATATTTTAGGAACATCCTTCCAAAGAACTTCTATGGCCACAAGAGGACCTACGGGAACCTGCTCCGGAATGGCCGTTCTGGGGACAATCCATCGGATGACCACAAAATTATGATAAACAGTCTCCTGCTGGAAATTCATGATTTTGATACCCATATTGCAGGGGTTTCTTCCCAAACACTTCTATGGCCACTAGAGGACCTACGGGAACTGGCGCTGGAATGGCCGTTCCGGGGACAATCCGTCGGACGACCACAACATTATGATGAACAGTCTCCTGTTGTAAATTCATGAATTTTGATACCCATATTGCAGGGGTTTCTTCCCAAACACTTCTATGGCCACTAGAGGCCCTACGGGAACCTGCGCCGGAATGGCCGTTCCGGGGAGAAAGCTTAAACTGGTCCTCAAGTAAGCTGAAATTGTTTTTAAAGGAAATTCTGATACTTTGATATCGATTCCTTCAAAATTCTAGCGAAAGTGCCAAGAAAATGCTTAGTTCTGGAACATTATACAGGAAATCCGAATTTCCGGGAACCAGACTATTCCGGATGGACATTGTTGGCAATGTCCAAAAAGAGGATATGTTTTTAAATCCAATGGTGCCAAATTATTCCAAATCAGTCACAATAGGCCACAGAAGCAAGTATTTCAATTTGTGGGTACCCTTGTCGAGCTCTTAAAGGTGTTTTTTTGTCGATCACATAACGGTTAAGAATGCACAACTAGCATTACAAAATTGAAATTGTCACTGCAAGACGCTTCTGATCAAAAGGCTTACCTAGATTTTAACTATCTAGGAGCGATTGCGCAATAATAGTGTGAACCAATGATATATTCGCTCATGAACGGAATCCAAAAACATAAATTACCAATTCAGTTGCGTTCTTTGAATTTTGGCGTGCACCTTTTCAAATAAATATGTTGTAATTTGTGAAAGACAATATGTTTTTGATGATATACAAATTAAAATGATCAATGGAATGGGGGGTCGAGAGCAGATGATTTTTTAAATATTTTAACAACAATCTAAAAATAGAAAACACTCTAAATATATGTTACCCAAAAACCGTGTTAAAAAGTCCAGTTCATACCCTTTTTAGTTTTTACCCTAATGGGTTATTTTGTTACAAGGTTTGTTAAAAATATGATATAACCCTAACAATACTTGTTATATTCTTGATTGTACGTAGAAAATTTCTTGTTATATTTTTTGTTATTTTAACTACAAACGGTACAAGTTTTATAACAGACCAAGTTACGAATAATGTTATATCTCAGTAACACAGTGTGTATTATTTCTGATACTTCCTTCTGGTCGGGAACCTAACCATGGCGTACATCGACTACAAGAAGGCGTCCGACTTAGTACCGCATTCGTACCTTCTCAAGGTACTGCAGTTGTACAAGGTGAACGATGGAGTCATCAGGCTTATGCAGCAGGCAATGGGAATGTGGAGTACATCTCTCCACGTAACTAACGGAACAGTGGGGTTACGGTCCAGAACTCTCAGCATAAGAAGGGGGATTTTTCAAGGCGATATCTTTAGTCCACTATGGTTCTGCCTTGCGATGAATCCCCTTGGCAGAGCACTCAACCAATGGAACTATGGAGGAAGAAGCACAAACGTTACACAGCAAAAAAATAATTTTGATATCACGTCAAAGTGGATGCACTACAATCATGTCGAAAATATGGTGTAATATTACTTGCTAAAAAGGACAAAATTATCATTAATACAATGCATGAACTGACATTACGCTGCTTTTACTGCATTTGTTTATTTATGTGGTCATAAAAATTACATGAAATTTTCGACATGATTGTAGTGCATCCACTTTGATGTGATATCAAAATTATTTTTTTGCTGTGTACCCACACCTCTTATGTGGACGACTTGAAGCTGTTTGCGGAAACATTGGAGAAGCTGCACCGTCTTTTGCAGCTTGTAACGGTGTTCAGTATTGACATCCGGATGGAGTTTGGAGTCGATAAATGGTGGAAAGTCAATATCCGTCGGGGTCAAGTTGTGGATACTGGCAGTTTCAGGAAAAGTTCTTTTATCGAATCAATCGTGATCTGAGGTCGTTCTTGTCGGCCACCAACAAGATAAACTGGCGATAAACACGTTTGCCGTGCCCCTGTTGACATACAGCTTTGAGGTGATCAAGTGGACCAAAACAAACTTGGAGGCGATAGAACGAGCAATACGAGTGGCGTTCACTAAGCATCGCATGCATCACCCAAAGTCGGCCGTCGAGAGAGTCACCTTGCCACGTAATAAAGGAGGAAGAGGCATCACTGATATCCAAGCGCTATGTGTTTCCCAGATTCAGCAGTTTGTGAGGCAGACCACGGGTTCAGCGCCCTGCATCTGGCGCAGGAAGACTACCAGTTGAATTGCGACCTAAAAACTGTTGAAGATAAAGTCGCATCGTGGAAGCTGAAGGAGCTGCATGGGAGGCATCGCCATCAGTTGGAACAAGCGCATGACGACAAATTGGCGTCGAATACATGGTTGGTGCGAGGTGAACTCTTCTGAGAGACTAAAGGTTTCATGGTAGCCATCCAGGATCGGGTTAATGCGACGAAGAATTACCGTAGGTACATATTGCACGAAGAAGTAGAAGACCGGTGTAGAAAGTGCAATGCATTAGGGGAGACGATCGAACATGTTGTTGCTGGTTGCCAAGCGTTGGCAGAAGTAGCGTATCTCGGTCGTCACAACGATGTCGCTAAGATTGTGCACCAACAACTTGCACTGAAGCACAACTTGGTGAACCAGTACGTACCCTACTACAAGTACCTGCCAGACCCGGTACTAGAAAATAGTTGCATAAAGCTGTACTGGGATCGCGAGATCATTACGGATGTCCACACTCGTGCCAATCCCCCTGACATTGTGGTTTACGACAAAAGGATGAAGCGGGTAACCCTCAGAGATATCGTTGTACCGTTAAATCGAAATGTTCAGTCAACGTTCTCGACCAAGATACTGAAGTACAACGATTTAGCGGAGGAGTTGAAGCAGATGTGGCACCTGGACGATGTACGTATAGTTCCGGTAGTAATCTCAGCGATCGGAATTGTTCCCCGTACCCATATACGTTCCCTTGAATAGTTGGAACTACGAAGAGCACTTAGAAAGCAGTGATTCTTGGAACCTGTAGTATTGTCCGACTGTTCCTGAATCATCATAACTGATCCGACTGAAGCAAACAAATTAGGATGTAAGTCAACTGACGAATGAGATCCACAGAGCCTAACCCCCTTGACATAAAGACAGCCCACACAGCTAAAAAAAAGTAGTATAAATTTCCGTTACTATGATGCACATAAATGGAGCGTCATAAATCATACAAATTTACATTATAAATCGTGTAAATTTATGAGACATGTCATGCAATATTCCATATATTGTATAAAATTTTCCACCTTTGTTTGCAACATTTCTTGCAAGCTGCTAGTTTACGTGAAAAGGAAGTTTACATGCATGAATGTTTGCATGCATGGATGTTTACATCACCAGTAAAATTCAGATTTTTTTAGTGTGCGGGGTAGGTGAAATTGTCCAGTATTTTTGCCGAGAAGTGCCAAAACTCTATAATAATTATAATAATAATAATAATAATAATAATAATAATAATAATAGAGAGGTACTGCATTGGTACAGCAAACATAACCTGTATAACATGTGTATAATAAATCATCTAGTGTATCGGTTTTCCAATACACATATCCACATTTGTGAAATCACAATGTGGAAATCCACATTCATTCATTCTGATCAATTCTTGCACCTCCCACATCCATTCTGTTCCAGTAAACCTAGCATCATTCGATCCAGTTCACATTCAGTCGAGCACGCAAATCCAGATTCTCATTTTCAATCATCTAAATTCTTTCAGATTTGTATCAATTCCGAATCGATGCTTTAGACTTGAAATGGAATCCCACAGAAATTGTTTCTGTAAAATTTTCTATATAATCATCAGATCACGAAATCGTTCTGTACCTACTTCCATCCCAATTTCTCAATAACCGAAAAGCAAGACGAAAAATACTGTAGAAGCACGTGACCCGCCTCGAATGCCGTTTTTGCTTCTTTTGCTCTCTAAAGCCCCCACAAACACACGAACATAAACTTCCTAATCTGATCTGATCTCCCACACTTCCATCAACTTAGAGGGCTCTATGAAAGAAAAAAAAATGTGGTAGCAAATGCATGCCGGCTGTCGATATCGTTCGGCGTTCTGTCTGCTATGTTTGGAAAATCGAATCTTCCTGTTCTGGGAAAAGAGGCAGAATAGCCCCACCTCACGTGCGTCGCGTCTCCAACTGGTCGTTCCATGATCCTCCGATTTTCCTTAATCACCCTCAATAGGAAGCAAAGAACAGAAAGAAAGCATTCTCACGCCAATCGCCAACTGTAGGGAAAACCGACAAAAATACAACGCAGTGGCTGGCTGCGGCTGATGACGACCAACCAACGGCCCTGGTGGCAGTCAGTCAGTGGCTGGGGTGGCGGCTGATGGTAAAAGAAAATCGAACGATGCTTCACACTCGCACACAAACACAAAAACTCGTGGGAGACAGAGCGCACCAAATGTCTTTAGATAAATTGATCGAGATAAGTTTGCGCCTTTTTTTCACGAGCACTTGTGTCTCGTACACAGACACGCCACATTTGGTTCTCCTAGCACGTCCCGTTTTTTCTTCCTGGGCATAACGGCGTCGTCTTCGAAGTGGTAGCAGCAAGCTGCTCCAGGGTTTATTTTTGAAGAATTCGCGATTATGATCACAATTTCGTGTGGAAAGTGAAGGATTAGATCAATGGATCGAACTCAAAGATGCGACAAACAATCTTCAATAAGGAAGCTGACCAAAAATGTTTGATTTTGGTCTCCAATGTGGTCCAGTAATCCTCTACTCAATGCATATCAATATCTGTGAGTCTATCGACGTTTACATTCTTTGTTTTGATTTTTTTTATATATTATTTTTAGTATCCAATAACTATTTTCCTTAAAGCTTATTATTGAAAATTCGACGTTTGAACCAAACCCGAGACCTTCTTCTGCCCTTGCTTCTAGTGCTGTTTTCTCATTTCAGAGGCGCAAGCACCAGGTCGATTTGGCTTGTGCTTTTTCCTGGCGAGAAGATGCCACCGCCGTCGTCTGTTTTACTATGACACCATCACCAGAGACACTTTACTGCGGGAGAAGCCCGGGGGAATGGGAGATGTTGCGGTTTTCCCAGAGCGTTGCCGAAATTAAAGTTCCACAAATTATATGTCGTGTAAAATTGGCAAGCTTGGTGCTGGTAGTGACGGGCGCACGGCTTCTCCCTTCAGTCACATTGTTTGCTGTATGTGTTTTAAAGTGCTATCCGGGCACACCCCTTTCCGTCACGTACCGTGCAGCACAACTGTCGCACCGTGCACGGCTTTTGATGGCTGGTTAGTGGAACTGGTGATAGGAGATAGCCCTACAACAGGGTTACAACAACGCTCTCGGCAAACGATGTCTGTTTGCTTATGGTTTCATTATTTATGTATTCGATTAGGACCGAACAATTGAAAAGTTCGATTATCAGATGGTTCAATGCCGGTAGGATGCGAGCAGTGATGGGAAATATTTAAATTTTGAAACTGATTTAGAATTCCTTCGCAATGTTTGTGATGTTCACTAAATTCCTTGGATTAAGCTGATAAATTCCTTGGATTATAATGATAAATGTGTATGAAAATAAAAGGAAAATCTTTCACCCTTTCCGTTGGAACCAAACCGAATTACTTTAGTATTCTTTATAATATTGTGAGCCCTCTACAATGAGACTGAAACTCAGAAGTAACTCAGATCTTATTTGACCTCATGTAATTATTAATCTTTTCCCGTGCCGAAGTCGATAAACGTATTGGTCATGAATGCATTTTTCTTTTACTTAATTAACGTTCGAACTTAGCCAATCATGATCACTTTTTTAGCCCGATAGTTGTTTGTTTTTACAACACAAAAACTTGTCACGCCGAGCTGCATAATATTGTAGCACTGGATTATCAATCAATCGAGATTAAATTGAAAAAAATATCAATCAATCCACCTAGCGATCAGATGTGACCTTTTCCGATTTGCAATCACTGCAATTCACTCATTTTTAATCTCACAATGGCTTTTTCAAAATGTTTCCACAAACCATAACTTGAAAAAGGCACTTCCAATCAAAATGGCGTCAACTTTATGATGGATATAATAATTATTTTTCAGGAAAAATATACATGATAAAAAAATCAAGTAATTTTGGGTAAAAAAAACCCAAAAAAAAAGTATTAATAACTTCAATAACAAAAAATGAACCTCTTCCATTTTTTAATTAAAAAATGCTACATTCTGTGCTGTTTCAACATGGACCCATTAAAAATAACTAAAATCATAAGACAACAAGTTTTTAACAATTTTTTTAACTATTTGTTTACACCGTTTTTTTTTTGAAAAAAAAAAGTACACAGGAGCACTTTTTTTTAGACTTTCTAAATCGTTTTCGGTGCAATAACTTACAAAAAATAAAAAATAATTTTGTCAGCTCCCGATTTTGTCTACACCCGATTTTGTCAGCCTGCAGATTTCAGTTAACGTTTTTAGTTTTGAAACATTGATTCTCAAACTTTTGTATTATTGACCTACCACACCCCCCCCCCCCCATAATTTTTTTCCTACCCCTTGCTAGACCTTTACTGTTAACGCCCTCCTATTGTTTCATACACATTAGAAAAAAAAACATTCAAAATCAGTTTGCTTCGAGACAAGTGGCAATACGGACGTCTGTTGATTGCCTCGTTCGGTTGCTGATTCTTTTTTTTTCTTGTGCCACCGGCGGAGGTGTTATCAACTAACACATATTTAAATTGACCGGTAAATGCGTGTTCGATGTACAATATGCGAGTGTTATGTCTGTTTGTCTATGGTTTGATGAAGATTTGCAGGTTTTCAAAAGATATTGTTTTCGTTCTTAGTGACCTTCATGGCCTATAAAATGCTCAATTTATTTTTCAGAGTGCTAATTTTATACGTTTCTTGCTCATTTCTCATTTTTTTTTGAGCGTTTTTGAAATTTTCCCTGGGACATTCATTGTGCTTTTTGTGACTTTTATTACCTTTATATTGCTCAATGGCATTTTCTAGTGCTCTTTAGTGACGTATATATTGCTCAAACAGCTGTTTTTAGTGCTCTTTTGATTTTGTTTAATGGTACCTTTTTCAATGAGACCCACATTCGTTAATCTTCTTTATCGACATCGACTTTGTTAGCCAAGACACAGTATCACTATTTATCGCTGTCTTGAAAATACCATATGGAAATTGATCTGGGTTATTGGCTCATAAACTTTCAATTTAAAGGAATATTTCCTGAATATCATTGGAATTTTGTTTTATTTTATATTGCGCAGTGTTCGTTTTTAATTGCTCATTTTTACTTTCTTGCATGAATTATTTTCTTTTCTTTAAGAACGATTCATATTTTACGATGGCTCATCCTCATGTTCAAGCATACATTTATCTCCTGGTTCCTGGAACTTTTTCAGTTTTTAAAAGATATTTTCATTTTTTTCTTGGGGAAATAATCATGATTTTACAGCATAATTGGATTAAAACAGGGATAACTGTGCGCTTTGTGTGGGACATTTTAGATTTATTTATTGCGGTTATTCAATATGGCATTGCTCATTTTGCCACTTTTATGGGAAAATATGTTCAACTGCAGGTGACGAAAGTGAGTTATTTAGTGCTCAAATTTCCTAATTTAGTGGAGATTCATCCTTATTTAATTGAGCGTATTATATTTAGTATTGCCCTTTTTGCCGTTTTCACCGCTCACATTCAAATTATTAAAAGAAGCTTTTTATTTGTTTATTGCCTTTTCCTTCATTTCTATTGCAACTTGTTTTTTGTTTATTGGTGCACCCCTGTAGTATTTAGTGGCCAATTTGAGATTTTTTATTGCTTGTGCTTTGTTAATTAGGGTACGTATATATTTTAGTCATAGAGGAAATGCTTCACCAAACCTGAGCGTCTGTTCACCATGGAGGTGCGGCTCAAAACGGCGTCTGTTCTCCATGTTTGGAGCGGCTGATCACCATCCTAGTGCCAGCGTGGGACTCTAAACAGAGCTGTGCACGATGGTCCCCCGGCGAGACAGGGGTGGGGCAAGCCCAACAAGCCGCCCTGGAAAAAATATAAAGTTGCAAATACCGAAGAAATAAATACGGATCGGAACAATCGGCACAGACCTACGCGACGAAATGAGGACTACGATTGGAAACTCGGAACATGGAACTGCAAATCGCTCGGCTTCCCGGGTTGCGATAGATTAATCTATGACAACTTCAACCACGCAACTTCGAAGTCGTAGCAGGAACTTTGCTGGACGGGACAAAAGGTATGGAAAAGCGGGCATCGAGCGGCTACTTTCTACCAGAGCTGTGGCACCACCAACGAGCTGGGAACCGGCTTTGTAGGTCTGGGTAAGATGCGCCAACGCGTGATTGGTTGGCAGCCGATCAACGCGAGGATGTGCAAGTTGAGGATTAAGGGCCGTTTCTTCAACTACAGCATCATCAACGTGCACTGCCCACACGAAGGGAGATCCGACGACGAGAAAGAAGCGTTCTATGCGCAGCTGGAGCAGGTGTACGACTGCTGTTCGCAACGGGACGTCAAAATCGTCATCGGCGACATGAACGCTCAGGTAGGACGGGAGGCAATGTATAGACCGGCAATCGGGCCAAACAGCCTGCATGCCGTATCGAACGACAACGGCCAACGATGCGTGAACTTTGCAACCTCTCGGGGTATGGTAGTTCGAAGTACCTTTTTCCCCCACAAGGATATCCACAAAGCCACCTGGAGATCACCTGACCAACACACAGAAAACCAAATCGATCACGTTCTAATCGACGGGACATTCTTCTCCGACATTAGCAACGTCCGCACGTACCGCAGTGCGAACATAGATTCGGACCACTACCTAGTTGCAGTATGCATGCGCTCCAAACTCTCGACGGTTCATAACACCCGTGGAAGTCGAACGCCGCGACCCAACATTGAGCAACTACGGGACGCCGGAGTTGCCCAGGACTACGCGCAGCAGCTGGAAGTTGCACTACCCACGGAAGAGCAGCTTGGCGCAGCTTCTCTTGAAGATGGCTGGAGGGACATCCGTTCAGCCATAGGTAGTACTGCTGCAGCGGCACTAGGTACTGCAATCCCGGACCGAAGAAATGACTGGTTTGACGGCGAATGCAAACTGTTAGTAGAAGAGAAGAATGCAGCACGGGCGAGAATGCTGCAACACCGCACGAGATTGAATGTGGAGCGATACAGACAAGCGCGGAACAGACAAAACTCGGTTTTCCGAAGGAAGAAGCGTCAGCAGGAAGACCGAGATCGCGAGGCGATGGAAAATCTGTACCGCGTAAACGACACACGGAAGTTCTACGAGAAGCTAAATAGTTCGCGCAAAGGCTACGTGCCGCAAGCCGATATGTGCAAGGACTTGGACGGTAACCTTCTCACGAACGAGTGTGAGGTGATTGAGAGGTGGAAGCAGTACTATGACGAGCACCTCAACGGTGATGCAGCAGAAAACGAAGGTGGCACGGCAACAGACCTTGGAGCACGTGCAGAAGACGACAGGCTACCGGCCCCTGATCTTCAAGAAGTTGAGGAGGAGATCGGTCGGCTGAAGAACAACAAAGCAACTGGTGTAGATCAACTGCCAAGTGAGCTATTAAAATACGGTGGTGAAGCACTAGCTAGAGCACTGCACTGGGTAATTGTCAAGATTTGGGAGGAGGAGATATTACCGGAGGAGTGGATGGAAGGTGTCGTATGCCCAATCTACAAAAAGGGCGACAAGTTGGATTGCTGCAACTACCGCGCGATCACACTACTGAGCGCCGCCTACGAGGTACTCTCCCAAATTCTATGCCACCGCCTGTCACCAGTTGCAAGAGAGTTCGTGGGGCAATACCAGGTGGGATTTATGGGTGCCCACGCTACCACGGACCAAATTTTCGCGATTCGGCAGGTTCTGCAGAAATGCCACGAATACAACGTGCCCACACATCATTTGTTCATCGATTTCAAATCCACATACGACAAAATCGATCGAGATCAGTTATGGCAGATTATGCACGAGTACAGACTTCCAGATAAACTGACGCGATTGGTCAAGGCGACGATGGATCGAGTGATGTGCGTTGTTCGAGTATCGGGGACACTCTCGAGTCCCTTTGAATCTCGAAGGGGGTTACGGCAGGGTGATGGACGTTCGTGTCTGCTGTTCAACATCTCGTTAGAAGGTGTGATCAGAAGAGCTGGGATAGACACGAGTGGCACGATCTTCAGGAAGTCTATCCAGCTTCTTGGTTTCGCCGATGACATGGCACGGAACTTTGAGACGATGGCGGAAACGTACATCAGACTGAAGGCTGAAGCTAGACGGATTGGACTTGCCATCAACGCATCAAAGACAAAATACATGAAAGGAAGAGGTTCTAGGGAAGACAATGTTAGCCTCCCACCCCGACTTCAGATTTACGGTGACGAAATCGAGGTGGTCGATGAGTTCGTGTATTTGGGCTCACTGGTGACCGCCGAAAATGATACCAGCAGAGAAATTCCAAGATCCATTATGGCAGGGAATCGTGCCTACTTTGGGCTCCGGAGGACGCTCCGGTCGAATAAAATTCGCCGCCGCACGAAGTTGACTGTCTACAAGACGCTGATTAGACCGGTGGTCCTTTACGGCCACGAGACCTGGACTATGCTCGTGGAGGACCAACGCGGCCTTGGTGTTTTCGAACGGAAGGTGTTGCGTACCATCTACGGTGGAGTGCAGATGGATGACGGAACGTGGAGGAGGCGATTGAACCACGAATTGCACCAGCTGCTGGGAGAACCATCCATCGTCCACATTGCAAAAATTGGGCGACTACGGTGGGCTGGGCACGTCGTAAGAATGCCGCACGACGACCCAGTGAAAATGGTTCTAGAAAGAGACCCAACAGGAACAAGAAGAAGAGGCGCGCAGCGGGCAAGGTGGATCGACCAAGTAGAAGGTGACCTGCGGACCCTTCGCAGACTACGAGGCTGGCGAACTGTGGCCATGGATCGAGTAGAGTGGAGACGACTTCTTCGGACAGCAGAGGACAACAAGGCCTTAGCCTGATTGGTAAGGTTAGTATCAGAAAAGATCAATAATATCAATGATTTCACCGTGCACAAATCAATAATAGGTTTGTTCCAATGCGTTAGTTCATTAGCTACAACATAAACCCTGTTAGAGCGTATTGTATGAATATTTACACTAATTGTTCTCAAAACAAAAGAAGCGCTTCTAGCGAATCCCCTTTTTCTACGTTTATCCGTTGGCCGAAGAAAATCTAATGGCGTTTCAATACGTTAGGACGGAATTGAATCTCGTAGAACGAATTTAGAATCAAGAAGCAGCCTTAGATTTTAAACAATATCTCAACAATTTGTCACTATTTTTTCAAATCTAACGATACGTATGGAAAGGTGAATAAATTTAGAAGTCATCTTTGACACAAATATTCCTTTTTCTGTTTAAACTCGTTCAGAAAAGATAGATAAAGCGCGGGTTGTGCTTAGTAGGACGGAAATTATATCAAAAATCCTTTGTAATGATTTTATGATTCAAAATTACAATAATATTCGAATTGATTATTTCTATCAACTTTGCAAAATTGAAATAAATCAAATATCTGATGCGTTGATTTTTTAATACTTTTGAACATTGAAAGTTTCAAAGTTGCATCTAAAATATCTTGTACTTGGACGTGGAATTCAAAACAAAATTCAGTGGATGTATTATTTTACTGAAATTTCGTATCAGTGTTCAATTATTCACTTTATAAACTACATGTGTCAATAAGATATGTATCTAAGACACAACAGTTTTTAAACGTTTTCGTTAAACCTCGAAATTGTTCGAAATTAAAATCGGAAAACTTGGAAAGTTAAAGGAAAATGTAGGTAAGTAAACACTAGCACTTAAAAGCTATTGACACCTTCAAAGCTAGTTGGCAGACTTCCCCTCCCATATGAAGAGGGCTGCGCACGCCAGTGATTCAAATTACCGCATACTGGATAAGATTAGATATGACGCTTCAAGGCTGACAGCCATGTTATTCTGCTCCTTAAGTAAGCTTTTCTCAAATCATTAAATTAATAGTGAGATGTAGTGATAATATAAGCCACATCTTTTTAAATAAATATGTTCAAATAACTTTTAAAAATGCCATCAACAATTAGCTCATTTTGCTTTTCTCGAATCTATTACGAATTAACGAACGTAATCAAACAATCAAAAAGTCACGATTGAGCTTTACGCATAATACTATTTGGCAGCGCTTGCTGCCAGCCGAATACGATGAATACTGCCGCTCATCGCAAGTCGGTCCCATTTGTGCTT
This sequence comes from Ochlerotatus camptorhynchus, assembly GCF_037179485.1. Classification (NCBI taxonomy): domain Eukaryota; kingdom Metazoa; phylum Arthropoda; class Insecta; order Diptera; family Culicidae; genus Ochlerotatus; species Ochlerotatus camptorhynchus. Next base: position 2,856,828 of record NW_027040773.1, read on the forward strand.
CTATTAAAACTATTTTTTTTTCCAATGTGAATGGTTGCTAATCACCCATAATTCCATAATACTGGGTAAGCTTAATAACTTTGTTCTTGATAAGTTTGGAAAAAAAAACAGTAAAACGGGTTGTCCAATGGCATAAGACGCAAACTTAAAACGTGTTTTTTTTTTCGGCTTGCTGATTTGTGCTATGAGACGGACTTGCCATGACCGACAGCATAGCATAGCGATCTTGTTTTCCGTGCTGAGCACCAATGCTACCGACGCCAGGGAGACAGCTCCCACACCTGGACCCTACCTATCGACCCATCAACTCATGAACCGGGGACCAACGGCTTTACTTCCCATCCGAAGGAAAGCGTGATCAGAGATGTTATGCCTCAGAACATCCCGGCGGCGCCTACTGGGATTGAACCCATGCCTGCTGGAGTGAGAGGTAATCACGCTTACCACTACACCACCGGCGCCGCTAGCATAGCACTGTCAACATTGAAAAGAAGCCACACTTCGGTGACCCAAGTCCACACCATTGGATATCAATCATGGTGAGTTTGTTCTAGTCAAAAAACATTATTGTAAACTTTTCATCATTGTTCTTGATTTCCATTGGTTCCGTGAGTTTAGCTTTTGCTCATTTTGAAACATAATTTGGAAATCCGGAAAGCTATGCTCATTTCTAAACTAAATTAAAGTAAAGCTTGTTCCATTTTGTTTCGTTGTGCTTGAGTCCACACCATTAGACTGATAAGATATAAATGAAAAATATTCAAATTAATTTTAAAAAATCAACGAAACATATGAAAGCTTTATACATTCTGATCCCATCTTACGTAAAGACCTATCCAAAATATTTTTTTTCTTTTTATTTTTTTAAAGCTTTTTTAGCCAGCTGGCTAGTTCATCTCCAAAAACCAAATGTACATTGCATAAAAGTAGAATTTAGTGAATGCATAAGTGATTTTTCTTAGCTTCATGTCTCCGGGTTTAAAAGATCGTCGGAGCCGCGGTTTGTTCTGGTGTAAGGGGCACCGCCGTCGGGGTTGAACGGTTATAGCATTAACTGAACTCGATATTGCGGCGAAACGCTACACACTTAGCAAAATTCATGTAAATTTAGGTGTTCTGAGACTGACATATACGAGCGTCAATTTTGACATAAAATTGAGTCATAATAGACGCGAAATTCAGCTCAATCAAACGTACTTTTCGTCGAGTGCCGAACTTTTCAGTCTCGAAGCACTTAATTTTACATGACACGTTTGTTTACGTATCACCCTTTATTTCAAAGATGGATTCCGTCACGTGTAAAATTGGGTATTTCTAAACGTGTAGAAGAAATGCAAATACTGGCAGCCGAGGCGATCGAAACGGTTGGAAACTGTTTGCAAGGAACGAAACTGCAGATAGCCATCCACAAAACAGAAATCATCGACGGGGATCCTGTCATATCCTTCAATAGGTACGTCCACTAAGCCTGCATGAAGCCCCGTTACGTGGGTAGATCACCTTTTCGTGGTACGTTAAGGGATGTAAGATCAACCACCGATTCCTAGTCCTGACTACTTCAAACTAGGGGAACAGGATTTTTCAGTAATCCAAGGAACACATCTTAGTCCTTGCTACTTTTTATGCCTTGTTGATAGTGACAAAACTCGGCTTTGTCTACCGAGGATGATCTTGAAACAAGGCAAAAAAATGAGTTAGTTGTCTTCATCTATGTGATTCCTAATCTTCTCTTCGTTGTTCCCTAGTTTGAAGTGGTTAAGACTAGGGTTCTGATGCATGGTCATTATCGGTGTCATACCTTAATTTTGTTGGTAAGGAATCCAATTTTGACTGACAAAGGGGCGCGCCTTTGGAGGGTGTTTCAACACTCCGAAGGGTATAAATAGCGGGACCTTTCAATTAGAGTCGGATCCTTGCGATAAATGCAAGAGTGGCAACTGTAAAAAAATCGAATACTTCATCATTTTTCTATAGTGATGGAGTAATACGACATGCACTAAACTAAGGACACGGGACAATAGGACAATAGATCAATTTACTGGTCGCAGTAGTGTTAGGTCCCGAACAAAGGAAAAAAAAAGCCTGCATGAAGGCAACGAAGGTGATCAACGCGGTAGCTAGAATCATGCCGAACAACTCTGGACCAAGCAGTAACAAGAGGCGTCTTATAGATAGCGTATCTTCGTTGAAACTAAGATACGGAGGTCCAGCGTGGATTGCAGCACTGGAAACCAAGCGGAAGTAAATGAAGCTGAATAAAACGTTCAGTCGCTCATAAAAAAAACAAGTTTTTAAATGATAATATACCCTTTCGGCACATCTAGCTGTACGAGAAAGGTAAAACGTGCATTAATCGCTTCGGGTGAGATAACAAATTAAGATTATGAATCGGCACGGACGGAGGTTTTGAATGCTTTAAACATTTCCATTAACAATTGTGTCAATCCTGCAGATGGATTAACGCCATTGGGTCAATGCTTTTGGTGAATTCATCGTGTTTTTAATTTCAAAGATTATTCTGATCAATCGAAAAAGGGGTCGATGTTCCACGTGAACGAATTCAAACATATCCAATATTGGAATTCATCAATGTTTCCCCTGTTTTTGGGGTATGGAAACTTCACAAGTCTGCCCTGGCCCCGTTTGCTGAGGTTGTAAATCATGCAAAATTCATTCATTCCCGTCATTACCTACCGAACTAGTTGCTGCACAATGAAAACTAATAAATCACAACCGGGCGATAGCAACAGAATCCTTTTCAAAAGCCTCTCGTGTCAGTAAATTTTGCTACAATCCCTACTTTCACACATCCATAAATACATAGAATCACGCGCTCATGTGGGATACCCTTGTCACGTGTTTTGCAGCAACGATAAAGTTTTTAGGCGATTTTATTTATTTTCGCTTTTTATTCCAGTTTGATCAGTCTTTTTTCGGGTCGTTTTTCACAAAAATAACGAAGGATGTCGATACCATTCCCACCCTCGCATGCTTCCCAACGAGGAAAAAAAAAGTACCTACATGGGTAGATGGAGGCTATCAAGCATTACAAATGGAAGCATGTAGGCAGTTCTGCTCGCATTTTCCACCTGAATACTGAATAGTGCGTAATACAAAAATTGTAACTCATCGTTCTTCTTTAAAGACGACCTCGGCTCGATGCTGAATCAAGTTCAGTTTCCCGTCCAAAGGTTTATACGAATGTCATTCGACAGATTCATTCTTTGTAATGTGCTTTAAATGGTGCCTATCAAGGTGTATATATAGGTAGCACAGTACTCACGGTCTGCTAGTGTTGGTAAGTTATTTGTCGTTTGGACCTGTTTCATGCGGTATGCTGGTCACAAATGCCTTGCCAAATTGCATTTGGTCAAATTTATAATCTCTGATAACTATATAATGCGACATTTCAGATCACATCTACTCAATGAAATATGACCAATGGTAGTCAAAATGATAACCATAGAGCCATTTGGCGACCGTAGAACTGCTTCCGGATATTCCGGATTATTATTCCATATGGTAAAATTTTATATCTTTCATAACCATATCAAGCGACATGTCAAATCACATCTACTCGACGAAATATGACCACTCAGAAATATGATACTCAGAACCACAACCACGAAGCCATACGGTCACCGCAGAACCAGTTCTAGATATTCCGGATCACAGTTCCACATGGTCAAATTTGATAGAGACATATCAACATATCAACCATATCAAATCACATCTACTCTACGAAATATGATCTATGACATGCAAAACGACATCCATAGAGCCAAATGGTCACAGTATAACCGGTTCTGGATGGTCCGGATTATGGCTCCGTTTGGTCAAATTTTATGTCTCTCATAATCATATCAAGCGACATTTTAAATTACATATACTCAATAGAATATGACCAATGTCACTCATAATGACAAGCATAGAGCCAGATGGCCACCATAGTACTGGTTTTGGATATTACGAATTATGGTTCCACGTGATTAAATTTGATATCTCTGATAACCATATCAAGCGGCATATCAAATCACATCTATTCAACGAAATATAACCATCAGCTCTGAAAATGAAAACCATAGACCCCTATGACCATCGGTTCCGGATATTCCGGATTATGGTTCCGTATGGTAAATTTTGTTATGTTTTGGAATCATATCAAGTGACCTATCAAATCACATCTACGCGACGAAATATGACCAATGGCACTCAAATTACAACCATAGAGCCATATGGCCACCGTAGAACAGGTTCCAGATATTCAGGATTATGGATCTAAATGGATAAATTTGTGATTTATCTTAACCATATCAAGCGATATGTCAAATCACATCTGTAGTAGATAGAGTTAGTGTTGAATAAATAATGAGTGGAAGCGAGTGAAGCGTGATAGTCCGTATGTAAGTTCAAGTTCAAGAAACGTTCGCCTGGTTTTATCCAGCATTTGGATCGTCCTTTGGTTCCATGGATTCGTTAGCCCATGCAACTTTCATCCAACCATCTCTTGAACATGGATATTCTGAGGTCAGGGCTGCATAATTTACAGTCATATCTGAAACCAACATCACCTTGTTTTTTGACGTAGAACTACGTCTTTGTCGACTATACTGGGGTGCAAAAGAAAAAAATATGTGTGGTGGAATAGTGTTAGGTTTTGAACGCTTGTAACTTTGCCATTTATTGATCAAAATAAAATCCAAATGCACCAATCGATAGGATATTACATTACAAATTTGCTTAATAAATTTCTTTGTTAAATATTTCCATAAAAAGCATTTAAAAAAGTACAAGTGATAATGTTATCTCGGTTTTCATGAAATAAACGTTTTTCCTAAACCCAGTCGTCATAATCGAGTACCACTTGGTTGCACATCGTTCTGTTCGAACTTGAAAAGATACAAAACAGCGCTGCTATCGTGTCTCTGCTAACGAAAGCAATCCCATAAAAGGGTATCCTGTAAGTTAGCGCTAAACGCAATCATCACATTAGAATAACCAAATAACTAGAACAAAGATGAAGAGCCAAAGGCTAACCAATTGAAATGTTAAACCAAATGTTGAAACATAAAAAACCAGAAAATAAACGTTAATTTTACTACTACGTGCCTCTGCTCATTCTTTTCTCGACTGTTGAGCTGTTCAGTCCGTATTTTTGCTCGAGTTCTCGTTTCGATTTTATTCCGTTTTGTGCTGTCGCGTTGCGCCGTGGAAGTGTCGGCACCTTCTCGCGTTCTGGTAAGTTTACTTGAACTTGCAAACACGAAACAAATGGTGCGTAAACGTGCCAATGAGACAGTAGCGGGCCCTTCAAAGAAGGTGCTAATCAAGCCCAACACGTCGCAAGATGACGCCGGAAAACGGGTACTGCAAGCCAACCAGTATGCAGTACTCCCGGAAGAAAATGACGATGGTGACGCCGTTCCCATTGCAATAAGAGAGCAGATTCCCCCAATTTTCACGCAGATGAAGGATGTTGCCAAGCTGGGTGCCGGACTGACAAAACACAAGCTGCTGCCTCGCTTCAAGCTTTGCAGCATTGGTACCAAAAACATGTGCTCCAGCCTGGAGGAGTACAAACAAATAGGATGTTTCCTGAAGGACAACAACGAGAACATCTTCACGCATGATCTGCCATCGAGCAAGTCACTGAAGCAAGTTGTTCCTGGTGCACGTCACAAAGAGATCCAAAATTCGGGACCTGTTTCAGATCATCATCAGTTGGGAGCATTACATACCCCAACATCGTGATGTTACGCAGTGTATGAACTGCCTCTCCTATGGCCATGGCACCAAAAACTGCCATATGAAGACAAACTGCGACAAGCGTGCTGGAACTCAATCAACTGCGTCCTGTGAGCAATATGATGACATCGAGCCAACGTGTGTCAACTGCTGTGGGGACCACCAAGCCTCCATTCGTGGATGTCCCAAGCGAGTGGAGTTCATCAATATCCGTCGGAAGGCTACAATCAACAATCAGCCCGGTCGCAACTGCCCCCCCCTAAACTCAGCAACACAAAGGCTTTCGGTGAAATGGCATTCGGCCAAATTTTCCATAGTAATTTTTTTTCGCCCCTCCCTACCTCGAAACCTGGCTACGCCCTTGCTGGAAGTTAGCCAAAGTGATTCCAATATACAAGCCTGGTGTGGTATACATCTCCCGGAAATTCCCAAATCTACCCAGACACCTTTTTAGACAATCCAAACTTAATTACCTTTTTTTATAATATCTTTTATCACCCTTGCAAATCAGCAAAGCCTAACCTCCATAAACTTTCCAAATCAGTTGGAAGTTACACAGCGGAAAAACCCGTTTATATAATACTCATTGTATACACCACAATATAACGAGCTGCATAGATGCGTCTTTGCATCCAATGCCATTACCATGTTTATGTTTACCTGAGCAAGAACTCAACGACGAAACATCATGCTACCTAGGCTAAGTCACGTAGTAAACATTCTATACAAAGTAACGCGAAAATATATGAAAGAAGCATTCGATAAGTTTGTCTATGACTAGATGGACCCGCTTTCTGTCTGCAAGATAACACCGACCACGCTGTGAAGTCTAAGTACAGTTAAGTACAGTTAACTGGCAAAGATCCTCCCAGTGTCAAAAGCTATAGCCCCATCAGCCTCTTGTCCTCCATCTCGAAACTATTCGAAAAGTTGATACTCAGCCGTTTGCTGGTGTTTTCAAATGATAATAACATCTTTCTCAAAGAGCAATTCGGTTTTAGGAAAGGCCACTCTACCGACAATGTCCGTTCGACAATGTCTGGCATGATGGTCTAGTGTACAAGCTGCATCGATACAACTCTGCGATCTACCTCGTGAAGATCATCAAAAACTACTTGTCGGGGAGATCATTCCAGGTCTAGTTGAACAATGTCCCCTCTGATACGTTCAACGTTGATGCAGGGGTCCCTCAGGGTAGCCTGCTTGGGCCTATCCTATTCAAAATTTTCACGTCAGACGTTCCTCCCCATCCGGGTGGTGGTATCCTGTCAATGTTTGCAGATGACACCTCCATGGTCTATATGGATCGAGTGATCCGTGCTCTGGCGAGTGAACTACAATCAGGCCTGGATGTCCGACTATTTCAAGAGCTGGAAGATTTGTATCAATGCAGCTAAATCACAAACCATTCTGTTTCCACACTCGAATTCACCTCGGCTTGTTCCGCCTGCTAATGTCAAGGTCTATCTTGATAGCACTTCCATTGAATGGTCGAGTGAAGTAGTCTACCTAGGTCTCACCCTCGATAGCAAATTGCTATTCCGATCCCATGTGGACAAGACATTCACAAAGTGTAACATCTTGATCAGGTCACTCTAGTTGAGCGAGTTGTGCTAAGTGCCACCACCTAAAACTTCAGAGGATCCAAAACAAGATCCTCAGAATAATCCTTAACAGTCCACCGTGAACTCGTAATTATGAGATTCACCACCTGGCCGGTCTTCAAACACTCGACTTCCACGCTGGAAACGTTCAGAGTCACCTGTCTGCGAGAGGTCCTCGCGAACTATCGCCAGAAGCAGCAAAAATTGCTGGTCGGACTTTCTGGAGAGTATCAATGCCGAACAATCGTCAGTGGAGCTATGGAGTCGCATTAACGCCCTTAGCGGCAAGCGGCGATCATCTCCGCTTCAGATTCGAACAGACACCATCACCATCATTGATCCAACCGTCGTAGCAGACGAACTGGGCAAATACTTCACCAAACTATCCAGCATATCGGAGTACAGCGAAAGCTTCTGACAGCGAGTCCGCCCCTCTCTGTCCTCTGTGTCTACCTTCGGAATTCCTCCAGACAACGACGACTTACCGATCAACAGCCCACTCTCCTGGGAAGAACTCGTGTTCGCTATCAGCTGGAGCAACGGGAACTCGGCTGGACCGGACGAAATCGGCTACCCGCTGCTAAAGCACCTTCCACCCCAAGGCAAAACGAAACTTCTCGACCTCTACAACCAACTCTGGACCGCTGAAGAATACCCGGAAAACTGGAGAGAAAGCCTCGTTATACTGTTACCGAAAACCAATGTCGGGACCAAGGACATCACTGGGTTCCGTCCCATTGCACTGACCTGCTGCATGGCGAAAGTCCTGGAACGGATGGTCAACAGGAAGCTGAAGCAATATCTTGAGGCCAAGGGGCTGCTTGACCATCGGCAGCACGCCTTCAGGCAAGGGTATGGTACCTCCACCTACTTCGCCACTCTTGGGGAAGTCCTGAAGGAGGCAAAGGACCAAGGTCATCACGCGGAGATCGTCTCGCTGGACATCTCCAAAGCGTTCAACCGAACATGGACACCAGCTGTATTGAAGAAGCTTGCTGATTGGGGCCTGAATGGACACATCCTTCACTTCGTCTGGAACTTTTTGACCGACCGATCTTTTCGGGTTTCGGTTGGAAACGTGCAATCCGGAAGTTTCAGTGAGGAGACCGGAGTGCCACAGGGTTCGGTGATCGCGGTCACCCTCTTCCTGGTGGCCATGAATTGGGTCTTTTACCAACTACCCAAGAAGGTTTACATCTTCGTCTACGCGGATGACGTCCTCATTGTAACGGTGGGTCCCACCCTGCAGAGGACGAAACTGAGAGCGCAAGCGGCAGTCTCCTCGGTGGTCAGATGGGCTGACTCTGTTGGTTTCCAGCTTTCCCCCGGCAAGAGCGTGCGCTGCCATATATGTACCATCAGGCATCGCAACAACGGACAGCCCATCATGATTAAAAAACAAGCAATACCGACCAAAAACACCGTAAGGGTCTTTCGGAATTTATCCTTTGAGCCGCACTTCCAACAAGTAAAGAAGGACTGTTGCAGTCGGTCCAACCTGATTAAGACCATCTCCCACCCCCACCGATCCAACAATCGCGAAATCCGCTTCCGCGTAGCTAGAGCCATCATCGACAGTAGCCTACTGTACGGTGTAGAGATTACATGCCTTGCCGCCGAGAAAGCCGTCCAGATTCTGGAACCGGTGTACAACGGCTACGTTCGAACAGTCTCCGGTCTCCTGCCCTCTACCCCGGCCGACACTTCATGCGTTGAAGCCGGTATCCTACCTTTTCGGCTCGTTTTCACCGCAGCTACTGCTACCAAAGCCGCTGCCTTTCTCGCTAAAACGTCGTGAAACAACAGGATCGTTCTCCTCGACAAGGCGAACCGACTCCTCCGCCGGCCGCCGACGTAGATCTACCTCCAGTGGCCAGGGTCCACTGGCACGGAGGCAAAAGTTGGCAATCGCACAAGATCAAAATTGACAGCCGAATCAAGGACCGCTTCAGGGCAGGAGACAACTCGCTGGCTTTACGCCGGACAGTTGTCGAAACTCTCGGGGCGCACTACCAAGGTTATGAAGTTAGGTACACCGACGGCTCTCTCTCCAGGAGCGGAGTGGGAATGGGAGTCTCCGGAGATAGTCTGCTTGTGAGCAGATCGCTCCCGACCCAATGCTCGGTGTTCTCAGCTGAGGCAGTGGCCATTCTCCACGCGGTTAAGTTACCGGCCAACCGGCCGATATTAGTCGTAGCTGACTCACACAGCGTGATATTGGCCCTAACAATAGAAACACCGAAGCATCCATGGATCCAAGGAACGGTAAAGCAAGCGCCGCCTAAAACAGTATTCATGTGGGTACCCAATCACTGCGGGATCCAAGAGAACGTAATAGCCGACCACCTCGCCGGCTCAGCCCACACCGGACCCAGGTCCACCGGCAATGTACCGCTCCAAGATGTCAAAAAGTGGATCAAGCGGACGATTCGGAGAGCCTGGGAGACCGAGTGGAGGAACAACAGGACACACTATCTTCGGAAGATCAAAGCGACCACCGGAACCTGGAAGGATCGACCAAACCTACGAGAACAGCAGTGGTGTCAACGCTGCGCACCGGGCACAGCAGAGTCTCCCACAACTGCGGAGGAACACCGTTCCGGAGGACCTGCGAAACCTGCGGAGTACCAGCCACCGTGGAGCACATCCTCGTGAACTGCGCGGAGTTGGAAGACCTTCGGGCTGCCTTCGGCTTGGAGTCAATCAGCATTCGGAACCTGTTGGACGACGAGTCCCCGACAGCAGCCGGCCATCACCTTCCTAAAGGAGGCGAACCTTTACCACAATATCTGAGTGTTACTTGAATGTATTTCCGTTTTGTTGGCCCTTTTGGCAGTTTTCTACACCTTTTCATTATAGCAAGATAAATGTACCACAGCCAAGATTGGGAATCTCCTTCTGAGAACCCAATTTTTTTTTCTTATTTTTTCAATCGCGATGAACTATCTTCTTCTTCTTCGCATTTCAAGCTTATTGCATATCGCATATTAGCTTATTGCGTGCTCTCAACTTAGTGTTCTAGATGCACTTCCACAGTTATTAATTGAGAGCTTTCGATGCCTGTACCATTTTTGCATTGATATGATTGTGTGGCAAGTCCAATCATACTTCTATGCCCAGGGAAGTCGAGAAATTTTCCAACCCGAAAATTCCTAGACCGGACCGGGAATTGAACCCAGCCACCTCCAGCATGGTCTTGCTTTGTAGCTGTGCCTTTACCGACTGAGCTAAGGGAGGCCCCGCGATGAACTAGCCATATGGCTAAAAATCTCTATAATAAAGAAAAAAACCTGTCTGCAATCAAACCACCAGATCATTCGTGATTTGGCAACCTAGTTGAAGTAGTTAGGTTATCAAATTTTTAAATTCTAACGAAAACAATTCCATAAAAGGGTATCCTGTAAATTAGCGCTAAACGCATTCATCGCATTAGAATAACCAAAGAACAAAGATTAAGAGCCAAAGGCTAACCAATTGAACTATTCAAACCAAATGTTGAAACATAAAGAAAACAGCAAATAAACGTAAATTTTACTACTTACTGCATCTGCTCATTACCGCTTCGGACGTCGTGGCACTTGGTCTTGCAGCAAGCAGGAGCAAGTCAGCGGATAAAGGTGGATCACGGCGTGATCACCTTCTCACAACCAGCGATGGGTTGAAATGAGACTTGGTTCCCGCTTAACAAATACGATTCGCGGAAAATTTATACATGCAAAACACCTCCCTCTACCTCTCATCCCCCCTGTTCGGATCAGTTAATAAACTAAATTTTTGTAGCAGTGTTGATTTCACACAGCTCAAAACTGTAAATATATTTGTTTAGTTTAAACTATTTTAATTTCATTTTGTTTCACTTACATGAGTAGTTTTTCCTGAACAAATCAGTCCTTGATATTCTGTCTCTTCTTAGCAGCTATACTGCCTTTACTACTTATAACAAAAAATAAATATTAATATTACTTTATAATAGTGTACTTTCAGTATTACCACTTACTTGCTCCGTTATAAGTTATTTCTCGCTATATTTTCCTTATTTCAACAATATGTATTTTCACTAATGAAAGCCACTAATTATATGATTAACTTATCACCTATTTTGGTCTATATACTTTTCCACGATTGTTTTGATTATATAACATTATGATGATCCTTTTAGGTTGGCTACTTTCAGTTAGGTGGTGGATAGCTCTTGTTCCGAAACAAGTGAAAAGAGCACACCAACGCTTTTCCGTGTGACGCCCAACCACTACGTTGATCGGGCCGAAGAAGTCAACCCCGGTGTAGCTGAACGATCTTACGAAAGGAGTAGTTTGTTGGTTTGGAAGCGGAGCCATTCTTGGAACCACCACCGGTTTGCATTTATGGATCTTGCACCACATACAGCTTTTCACAACTTTTGTCAGCTCTTTGCGTACTCCTGGGACGTAGAAACGTTGCCTTAACTCGTTTACTACAGTTTCATGGTTCACATGACCGAATAGCTGGTGATACTGTTCTATCAGTTTGATCGTCACCGGGTGCTCCTTTGGCAGGATTACCGGAAACTGTAGCTCAAATGGAACGAACTCTCCCTCTTGTACTCTGCCATCCATTCGCATCACATGATACTCGTCCAGCACGGGTGAAAGCTTGAACAGCTTACTGGAACGATCAATGGCCTCGCACTTCCCTTTTCTGCATCTAACTAACTTCGTCACTTCGTCCGCGAAGGATTCACCTTGTGCCATATTCCACAGATGATGTTCCGTCTCTTGGTACCCATCTCTCGACAACGGACGTTCTACTGCTGCTACGGACCCTCTACCTAACCGCATTACTCTGGCATCAGTTCGTAGAGATTCTATTGCCAAGCCTTGCTGCTTCCGCCGAATGTTCGATATGAATCGCAGAACGTTCGCTACCGTGCGAACTACGATATTCCACTTCGAAATACGACTACAGTCGATCAGCGGTCCTGTAATATCGATTCTGTGAAACAGTGAACTGACTCGTAACTCTTCGGTTCGGTCTCGGTGGCTCCGGATGTGACCAGGTATCCTCCACCCCGTACAGGAACTCAGAACCAATGAACCACGGGCTGTTCGATTTGATCCTGGTTCCTTCCTTCCACTTGGTCAAATCATCCGCTATGTTCAACTTTGTTCGGATCCAGCGCCAATCCGATGAGTTCGTCTTGCTTAGTATCTCACCGATCCTGTATGCGACGAACACTTTGTATTTCCTATGATCCGACACGATCCAAGAATACACCGTGCTTGAATCAGTCCAGAACTGTACACTGTTGATGAACAAACTGTGATTTGCCCTTACGGCTTCGGCCATTTTTGCTCCCAAAACTGCTGCCATCAGCTCCAAACGCGGCGTTGAATACGGCCTCAGTGGTGCCACTTTGGACTTAGCGTGGACAGATGGTGCTGCAATTGTTGCTGTTGCTGCTGCTGTTGCTGGGAATCATGTCTTTTCGAAACTGATGTTGACAAAGTCGACGATGAAGTCGGTATCATCGAAATCGCAGGACCAACTCCCAAGCTTAATAGGATTCTTGCTCAACTGTTCGAATGCTTTTTTTAGCTCTTGATCACGAGATTTCTTCGAGCCGGATGAAGATCCTGCCGCGGCGCTGGCAGACAGGGCTTGAGCGGCCATCTCAGCGAATAACGCTTGACTAAACTCAGGTGGCCGTGGAAGTTGAAGGTCCTTAGCGCTCATGGCTGCAGCCACCGCCACGACAATCCGAAAAAGACATGGACTTTGAAGATTGCGATGATTAGGTTGTTCTTTCGGAACAACAACATCTAACGGTGTGAACATATAAATACCATGCGTGACCACTTATACTATTCATTTGACGTGTAAATTTCATGTGTACTTCTGAGTGGATTGTGTTTATGTGTGGTCAAACGAAAATCATGTGGAATTTCACATGGAAATTTTGTCAATAAAAATGTGTAAATTTTTTCAGTGAACCATAACTGAAACATTAAAATACTTGAAAAATTAAGATAAAGTAGAGGTAAGAGGGGCATAGTGAACAGGTGGGGCATAGTGAGCATCCCATGCCCCAGCTTGGTCTTCCGGCCGTTCGGAACAAATTGGTTGGTGGTAGGATCAACATCATAATGATATTGAACCTACTACCAGTTGATGTGTTTCATGCAGCTGGAGATCCAGAGCCAAAGTGCGAAATGCTCACTATGCCCCACCTGTTCACTATGCCCCTCCTGCCCCTATAATGGTCAAAAATGCATGACATACATCAATTTTGCGTGGTTCTACGTCATACTGCGATCGTGTCTAGGACACAACCCTTTATTTTTTTTTAAATAATAGACTCGAATGCAACCATAAGATAACCATCAATCAACGTAAGCTAATCAGTTTTCATTCAATTATGGGATAAGGTTATGGTTAAGTACAGAAACAACAATCACGAAATGGTGTGCCAATTGCCAATGCGTCTTTGGCTAAAGATGATAATGGGTATTGAATCAAAAATTGGCTTGCTCAAATTGCTAAACATCGCTTTTAACCAAAACCTGTAATCTTCTTAGATAAGTGCAACAATAAGCGCAATTCATGCTTCACAATCGACTCCAAAGTCTTGTGTTGCAGGTAAGCTCAATTCAAAATGTCTCAAAATACCATGGATAATCATAGACTAAGCCAGTTTCACGTCAAAACGAACATGATTATGAGAACCATTATTGAAATATTAGCATCCTAGTGGAATTTCACTGCCAGTCCAGCAAACCAGCTAGTATAACCACGTTAGGGTGATGAAACGGATAGGTGCTCCATCTAATGCCATGCACCGTAAACAAAAAAAATACAACTTTGTGGAACGTTGCTGGTGTATCGACGACACCTACACCAAACCTGTAACCGTGCTCCGGAAAAAAGGACGTGGGTGTTTGTCGTCATGGCCATCGTCGAACGTAGCTCGCTAGTACGTTTATTGGTGGCCGTATCTGACAGAAACGAGTATTTCCACTCAGTGAACATTGAAGGACGACACAGACGACGCAGGGAACAAAAGCCGTGGAAAACTCAGGTGAGAGAAAAAAAAATATAGAGAACAGAATCACAAGGAATCGAGTGAAATGCAAATCAATAATGTATCACAAAACACCTTTACAGCAGCCAGAAGGTTCGTGAGGCAAACAGCGAGAAAAGAGAGGGGAGGGGGTAACTAGAAGCGTGTGAAAACGAGCAACCGCCCAACTGGGTATTTATGATGCCTTTCGAGTTCAAGCACATCCGATTAGATGAACCGTACAGATTCGCTGTGAAATATTATTAAAGAAAATCATTTGTTCTGAGAGAATCCATCAAAGGCTGATTTTCGAATAGATCATTTTTATTTACCTAAGCAAACCTAATTCCAGTAGACTGCCCGCCTAAGAGACAAATTATGTGGAAATAACACAAGAGCTCAGGGACTAATAATGTCCGATTTTCACAATTATTCAATTAATATCAGATTCATAATCGATTATTTTCGTATTTTCATACATTCACAGTGCTTGCTCTTCTTGTTGTTCTCGCCGATTGGATAAAATTTGGGTTAGTTCATACACCAATTCTGTCATAATCCTACTGCTTGGGCGTCGTTCACTTCACATGTCGCGAAAAATTTTGTACTCCAACTGGAGCGGAAAGCATTCTTCACATTGCTCTTCCGAACTTTATCGTATGGCAATCTCTATCTCATGAATAAAATTCCACTAACTACCGCCAAAAGTTCAAACTTTCGTTCCTAGCAGCAAGCGCTTAGAAGAACTTCGAATCATCCTCGGCTGGGATAGGATGTGCCCTTCGTGTCACTCACATGTGCGGGGGATTCGAAAGTTAGGCAGCCAGGCCAAACACGCCATATCACGCTAATATTATTCAAATTACCCATAATTTCACCCGGCTTAATGTAATGTTTCACCTGTGTGCACGCGCTCTCCCTCCTTACCTGCGTTTGCAAGAACAGCTTCGTAAGCTTCCTCTTCCGTCGCACTTTGGTCGATGCCGAAATGTGTGTTTGGTTATGCGAAGGCGAATCTTCCTTCTTCTGCTTTTTCTTCTTCTTCGCAGGAAATACGCGTCATGATTGTGTGCACTATGGAAACGAACATACAGCTATCTCCCGAAGAATGCGTTACCCAACAAACATTGAACGCCGAATAAGAGCTTATTCAGGTTAAAGTATGCTTCTCCAGGGACTTCCAATTACTTAGGTGTAATTTTTGACTCGAAGTTGACATTTGTAGATCATGTGACTACCACAATTCACAAAGCAAATAATATGTTGCGATTCATAAAAAGATTAAGTTATCATTTTAAAGACCCATATACCATCAAAACACTTTATATAGCTTACATGAGATCAATTCTCGAATATTGCAGTGTGGTTTGGGCTCCATACCATGAAACTTATATAAATCGTATTGAATCAGTTCAAAAACAGTTTTTGTTATTTGCTCATAGGAAACTAGGCTGGACCTCTTTTCCCCTTCCTTATTGTGAGTCCCGTTGCATGTTGATAAACATTGAAACATTTAAGAAACGAAGAGAAATTTCCATGATTTCCTTTGTTAATGATATTATCTCAAAACGCGTAAATTCAGAAAAAAATATTAACAAGCTTAAATTTTTACGTACCATAGGCGCATGTTAAGAACTCGAAATGTATTTCAACTGTCACCTCACAGAATGAATTATGGTAAAAATGGACTAATCAATAGAATGATGAGAGTGTATAATAATTATTGTTAGCGTATAGATCTAACGATGTATAAAGCTACAGTAAGGAGAACACTAACTACTAGGTTTTCGTCTCGTTGAGTTTAATACAATTTTTATTTCTTAGATATTTGTATATGCAGTCCACATTTATTGACAATTTCAAATAAAACGTATGTTTTAAAATAGCATGTAAGGCAACAGCACTATTGTAAAACGGTCTACATTGATTGACGACAAATAAACTAAACTAAACTAAGTAGTATGAAGCGACGTACTTCCTCCGCTGGACGAGTACTCCTTTCTCGCGCGTGTCATCATCGATTGCGCGCTGCGAGCACAGACGAAACGTATTCCGGGTGTTTCCGTTCGGAAGCGACCTCCCACCCCGTGGTGGGATAAGGAATGCACCGACGCGAACAGCGAGAAGTCCGCCGCGTTTAAACACTTCCGCAAACACGGTAAGGTCGAGGATTTCGAGCGGTACACCGACCTCGAGAAAACTTTTAAGGGCTTGACTAAAGCCAAAAAACGCGGTTACTGGCGTCGGTTCGTCGATGGTTTGTCGCGAGAGACTTCCATGAGAACACTCTGGAATGTCGGCAGGAGAATGCGAAACGCGTCATCACCGATTAACGAAGACAAGGAGTACTCGGACAGTTGGATATTCAGCTTCGCGCGGAAAGTTTACCCGGATTCGGTGTCGGTTCAAACCAACGTTCGTGATCGTCCGTCGGGTAATAACGAAATAGATTCCCCGTTTTCGATGGTGGAATTCTCACTTGCTCTCCTTTCATGTAACAATTCAGCTCCAGGAATGGATAGAATCAAGTTCAACTTGCTTAAAAATCTCCCAGACGTCGCGAAGAGACGCTTGTTGAACTTATTCAATCAATTTCTGGAGCACAACGTTGTTCCGGATGACTGGAGGCAAGTAAGAGTTATCGCCATTCGAAAACCCGGTAAACCCGCGTCGGATTATAACTCGTACCGTCCCATCGCGATGTTGTCTTGTATACGGAAATTGTTGGAGAAAATGATTCTTTTTCGTCTAGACAAATGGGTCGAGTCGAATGGTTTACTTTCAGATACGCAATTTGGATTTCGGAGAGGCAAAGGAACGAGCGACTGTCTTGCGTTGCTTTCAACTGAAATTCAACTGGCCTATGCGCAAAAACAGCAAATGAGTTCAGTTTTCTTGGACATTAAGGGGGCTTTTGATTCTGTTTGTATCGATGTCCTTTCGGATAAACTCCACGATAGTGGGCTTTCACCAATTATGAACAACTATTTGAGCAACTTGTTGTCTGAGAAATATATGAGCTTTTCTCATGGAAACTCGACAACTTCACGAATTAGTTACATGGGTCTCCCCCAGGGTTCATGTTTAAGCCCCCTTCTTTATAATTTCTATGTAAAAGACATTGATGGTTGTCTTGATGAAAATTGCTCGCTAAGGCAGCTTGCAGATGACGGGGTTGTGTCCGTTATAGGGCCAAGTGCACCGGACCTGCAAGGACCATTGCAAGATACCTTAGACAATTTGTCTACTTGGGCTATGAAGCTGGGTATCGAATTCTCTCCGGAGAAAACTGAGTTGGTTGTTTTTTTCTAGGAAGCATCATCCTGCACAGTTACAGCTTCAACTAAAGGGTAGAACAATCACTCAAAGTATATCTTTCAAGTATTTAGGTGTCTGGTTCGATTCCAAAAGCACTTGGGGAAAACATATTGCGTATGTGAAACAAAAATGCCAACAAAGAATCAATTTTCTTCGTACAATTACCGGAACTTGGTGGGGAGCACACCCGGAAGATCTGATCAGGTTATATCGAACAACCATCTTGTCGGTTCTAGAGTACGGTAGCTTCTGCTTTCAATCCGCGGCGAAAACACATATCTTGAAGCTGCAACGGGTTCAATACCGTTGCCTCCGAATCGCGCTTGGCTGTATGCACTCGACGCATACGATGAGCCTCGAAGTACTCGCGGGTGTTCTCCCACTGACAGATCGTTTCGCGGAACTGTCCTTCCGGTTTCTTATCCGTTGTGAAGTAATGAACCCATTGGTAATAGAAAACTTTGAGAAGCTGCTCGACAGAAATCATCAAACAAGATTCATGAGTCTCTATTACGAGTACATGACGCTGGAGATTGGCCCTTCCTCATTCAATTCCTCTCGTGTTTGCCTCCAAGACTTTTATAGTTCCTCTGTAAATTTTGATCTGACCATGTTGCAAGAAATCCGTGGAATACCAGATCACCATCGGTCGATGGTTGTTCCCTTAATTTTTGCAAACAAGTACCACCATGTCAGTAACAATAAGAGTTTTTTCACAGATGGGTCAACTATAAACGCTTCCACTGGATTTGGAGTATTCAACGAATTTCATAGCGCCTCATATCAACTGCAAAAACCCTGTTCCGTATACGTTGCGGAACTAGCAGCCATATTCTACGCAGTAGAGCAAATTGCCTCACTACCATCTGATCACTATTTTATTTTTACAGATAGCCTTAGCTCGTTGGAGGCTATTCGATCAATGAGGCCGATGAAGCACTCCTCGTATTTCCTTACCGAAATCCGAGCAAAATTGAGTACTTTATCTAACTGCTCCTATACTATCACCTTAGTTTGGGTCCCATCTCATTGCTCAATTCCGGGTAATGAGAAAGCGGACTCGCTAGCTAAGGTGGGCGCTATGGAAGGCGATATTTTTGATCGACAAATCGCCTTTGCGGAATTTTTCTCAATTACCCGTCAGCACGTCCTCACCAACTGGCAACAAAAATGGAATGAGAGTGATCTGGGAAGATGGTTACATTCTATTCTCCCACAGGTGTCGAACAAGCCATGGTTCAAAGGATTGGACATGAGCCGTGAATTTATACGGGTCATATCAAGGCTCATGTCTAATCACTACTCGTTAGACTCGCATTTCTTCCGAATCGGGCTCGCAGGCAGCAATTTGTGCGTTTGTGGTAGTGGTTATCACGATATCGACCACGTGCTTTGGTCATGCACTTTACATTGTGTTGCTAGATCCGAGTTATCCGCATCCCTCAGGGCCCGAGGAAAACAACATTTGCGGCCCGTTAGAGACATCTTGGCGAGCCGAGATCTCGAATATTTTAATTTAATTTATGTGTTTTTAAAACGGATCGATCTGAGGATTTAGTAGTTAGTGTCATCTTGTGTTCCCCCAAGTTGTTAGCTGCCCATCGGTGTACCCCCATGTTTGTCTTTTTCATCAGTTGGTCGCTTAGTTCGAGATCAAGAGCACATTGCTCTCCAAACCTTGTGTTCTCAATTCCTACCCTGCCATCCATTTGTTAAAATGTGTTACCCCTAACCTCGAGATAGCCGCGAGTAATCGGCCCCCGCTTTACTAACGTTAGTTTTAAGAAACTTTGTAATCTAAACAATGAATATCGGCTCCGCAAAGCTACGGCAAATGAGCCTGGAAAAATAAACGCATTATAAAAAAAAAAGTAGTATGAAGTGTGTCTAGTCACTCGCAGAAAATCAGCGTGATTGGTTGACAACCCGCCGAGAAAAAGCGGTGGATAGAACTCAGTGGGTAACGCGTTTTTCGGGGGAAAGCTGTTCTTCGACCGGTATGAGAAAGACGTCTTATTGCGCCGATTTTTGGCTGGGTGGTGGGGTGGGGCAACCAGGAGACTCTAAAGCGCTATATTACGCACGATTGAATATTTCCCCCTGGTACGATTTTCCCACTTTTACCCGCTGTTATACTTTTTTTCATATTTTCGCATTGAAAATTCCATATTAAAATAGCAACCTGCCACCGCGACGCTTCAAAAGGGTAATTGCGGGGTGTGGCCTTTTATATGCTTCCTTCTTTCATTCGTTTGCGGTGATCCAGCCCAGAAAGAACGAACGATACTTATGCTTGAGAATGGCTCCCCATTTTGCCGTTCCCCATCTGCCAGTGCCAGCGTTTCAATTCCCCGTATCCGGTGATAATCGGTGGATCAAGGGGTAGGATTGTTTTCCTTATATTATTGAATATGGGGCAGACAAAGCAAACAGCCGGCAATCGTACCGCAAGAGTCCTAATGAAGTTGCACGGTAATAATAAACGCGCAGTTCCTGAGTGTGTTTTGCATATCTTTCCGTATCGCGGAGAAACATGCTAGTATATGTTATTACTTTGATTGTGATGGGTGGGACAACCTGGCAGTTGGAAAATTGTGAACTTTTATTGTGCACAATTAGCATTGCTGCCATTCTGATAGAGTACCACCTATCAATTCAATTAACTGAGGCTCCGGTTAACGTATTGTATGAATGTAATTACTCGTCCGGTAGTGTCGTGGTCTGAGGTTTACAGCCGTGACTATTTACCGCAACAGCAGTGAACAAAACCTGTCGATCTCCAGTCTCCCCTGCCACATTACACATTGCATCCAGACACTTTTTAGAGATTTGTAAGGACCACCGCGAACACTCGCGTAGGGACGATCCATTAAGTACGTCACGCTCTTAGGAGGAGATGAGGTTAATCAATGACTATCAATGCATTAGGTATGGGAAAGGGGGAAGGTGGGGTTTATTTACCCAAAATGTTGCGTGACGTACTCAATGGATCCCTTCCTAACGACCTCACGCTCTTTAACGTTCACGGAAATCACATGCTATGCCCAAACAGTATTATGAAGCTCCGCAGTTTAGCAGGAAACTGAATATAATTAGAAGCCATCCATAAATTACGTCACACGTTTGAGGTGAAGAGTGTTCGAAGAAATGTGGTAATTTGTGACATATTGGGGAAGGAAGACTAAGCTTACAAGCGTTACAAGAAATATATAGAGCATTCCCTCACCAAATAATAAATCGGTTGAACATGACTCACCTAGATATGAATAAAACTTTACATATAGGTATGTTGATTGCTATCCAAGATGGGATTTTCCATTAAAAAATTATCAATTTTTCTGGAATAATTTTTAATTAATAATAGGTATAAAAAATGGGTTTAATTTTCACAAAGATCACAACTTTATAACGGTATATTTGAACATGATAAGAATTTGTAGGTAATAGTATTGCTCACGCCAAGCGTCAACCGCATTATTTTGGCTACTATGCCCGAATAAAGGATTATACCAAATTGATAACAATTTCTGATACTTGGTTATCAAGGTTTGGTAACTTAACAAGTTATCATTGTGGTTGAATAAACAGCCACCATAACTAAAGTTATAACAAAAGAATACTTTTGGAATACTGGTGGTGTTAAGTACTTGGCACTGATGAAGTCTGCAAGTATTAGACGATCAAAAGATAAGCAACTATACCCGAGCAGGAAAAAATAACTTATTAATACCAAATTAAGGTATGAAAATAGCATAACTGGCAACCTAAATATGGTTTTAGTGAGGCTGACATAAGAGGTAAAATACCAAAAATATTCTACGAATAACGAACTAATAAATAATTTACTTATTAGAATAACAAACGCATAACAGAGGACTTTTTAGATGCCAGAATACCAAAGTTTGTTATTTTGAAGGTTTTAATATCAATTCAATAACTCTTTTAGGTGTTATTGTCTAAAAACTGAAAGATCACATTTTGTTATTTTGGTATTCATTTGATATTTTACAAAATATTTCGATAACTGAATATTCTCAAAACAAGGTTTTATACCACAAACATACCAAAATTTGGTATCATACCACATTAAGATATTCATTTGTTATCGATTAGCTATCGGTTCCTGCTCGGGTAACGGAATTAAAAGGAAATAAACCAACACACTCAAACCTTGTCATAAAGGGATTCCGTTAAAAGGTTCGACAAATTTAAAAGATTGAACTTATTAATACCAAATTCAGGTATGAAAATAGCATAACTGGCAACCTAAATATGATATTAGTGAGGCTGACATAAGAGGTGAAATACCAAAAATAATACCTCAAAAATATTCTACGAATAACGAACTAATAAATAATTTAGTTATTTCAATAACAAACGGATAACAGACGCTTTTTTTAGATTGCAGAATACCATAGTATGTTATTTTGAAGGTCTTCTAATACCAATTTAATAACTCTTTTAGGTGTTATTGCCTAAAAACTGAAAGATCACATTTTGTTACTTTGGAATTCATTTGATATTTTACAAAATATTTCGGTAACTGAATAATATCAAAACAAGGTTTGGAATTGCGTTGACGCTTATTTTCAATATTTCCCTTCGAGAATGCAGATTCCCATCAAGCTGGAAATTGTCTATTATGTTCCGTGTTCACAAAAAAGGAGATAAACAGAATGTAGAATACTATCTCGGCATTACGTCATTGTGCGCTTGCTCCAAGGTGTTTGAAATAGTTATCACGAGGTGCTGTTTGCGAGCTGCAAACATTATATCAAGAGCAAATTTTCATTACGTCGAATGTAACAAAGGTAAACAAAGTCGAGCTATCAGTGTCAATCGATTCTCCTGCTATTACACTATATACTGTCCGAATATAGGCAAATCCCATTTTTAAATTTATTTGCCAGCCAAATTGCTTTTTGACGTAATCACCTTCCGATCAAAATAGTTTTCGATGTTACTTAAGTCACCCAATTTCTATGGAGATGCCGTTTGACTTAAGTAACAGCGCTGAGAAACCCGTGAAAAGTGTACGTTCGTCGTTCCGCTTTCTCATTATTAAAGTGAATAAATCGAACTGTTTGTTGCTAAGATGATTTCGGTGGTCCTAAAATGATGAATGGGCTGCACGTAAGGAGACGTAATTGATAATTCTCCCGAATATCCTGGTAAATACACTTTGACTTAAGTAACAATAGGGACCACCAAACGACGTATAATAACTTTTGACTCAAAAACCAGTATTTTTTAGCATAAAAGCTAGCGATTTGCATTTGTATGATTAAAACCCTGCTAAATATGTTAAACATTGCTATCACTATGAGATTATATGTGCTTACTTGGAAATAGGAATAACTTTTCGGTCATCAAAACAAAACTTTATTTTTCTCGGATTGGTGCGAATGTTACTTACGACATAATGAAAATTTGCTCTTGAATTATATCAGTTGATCAACATGGTTTTTACCCAGTGGTGGACAAGAAAACCAACCGGTATACACATGTACTGGTACGGTCCTCAAAATCGCAACACGTGTGAACGAATGGTGCACACCGTGTAAAGTTTTCATTTCGTTTACACGGTAAACGAAACTGAAACCAAAACCGGGCCTCGGTTTCGAAAACACAACCGAATCCATCAGCACCGTTTACACGTGTAAACGAGTTTGGGGTCGGGTGTATGGAATATCAACCACGGATTCGGTTCAGTTTTTGCAAACAGAACCTGGTTTTTGCTGAACATGACTAAACGGTTGGACGAAGAAGCTGTAAATGGAGGTGCAGTGCTGCCGAATGTGCAAATGAATTAAAGATTAGATGATCAAAATTCAAAGTGCCAAACTGTCAAATACCCCACAATATGGGTATTTTTGGAATCGTGGTGACATGTAGGGACGGGAAATCGATGTCTGACGCCATTTAGAAATCCAAGATGGCGGCTTATGGTTGGAGAAAAACTGAAAAATACTCTCAAATACCTCACAATATGGGTATTTTTGGAATCGCGATGATGCTTAGGGACCGGAAATCGACGTATAACGCCATTTAAAAATCCAAAATAGCGGCTTCCAGTGCGATAAAATCTTAGAAATACTGTCAAATATCCCACAATACAGGTATTTTTAGAATCGGGATAGTATGCAGGAACCGGAAATCGATATCTGACGCCATTTCTAATTTCAAAATGGCGGTTTTCGGTTAGAGACAAACTGGGAAATACGGTAAAAAACCCACAATATGTGTATTTTTGGAATCGGGATGACGTGTAGCGACCGGAAATTGATGTCTGACGCCATTTTGAAATCCAAGATAGAGACTTCCAGTTTCAGAAAAACAGGGAAATACTACCAAAAGCCACCATCTTGGATTTCAAAATGGCGTCACACATTTATTTCCGATCCCCAAACGTCATCCCGATTCCAAAAATACCCATATTGTGGGGTATTTGACAGTATTTCCCAGTTTTTCTCTACCCCGATGTCACCGTCTTGGATTTCAAAATGGCATCCAACATTGATTTCCGATCCCTATACGTCATTCCGATTTCAAAAATACCCATATTGTGTGGTATTGACAGTATTTCCCAGTTTTTCTCCAACCGGAAGTCGGCATCTTGGATTTCAAAATGGCGTCAGACATTGTTTTCCAATCCCCACACAGTCATCCCGATTCCAAAAATACCCATATTGTGGGGTATTTGACAGTATTTCCCTAACTGACGGTCGCCATCTTGGATTTTTAAATGGTGGCGGTCATAAATTGTTGGTATGAGTAAG
Organism: Ochlerotatus camptorhynchus; assembly: GCF_037179485.1. Classification (NCBI taxonomy): domain Eukaryota; kingdom Metazoa; phylum Arthropoda; class Insecta; order Diptera; family Culicidae; genus Ochlerotatus; species Ochlerotatus camptorhynchus. The sequence continues at coordinate 2,881,310 of NW_027040773.1, forward strand.
ATGTTTTGAGATAATTTTAAAATAATTATATAAGATGTAAAAAAAAAATCTGGCACCACTTGCACGTCCATAAAATATCAACCCGAAAACACAACCGCTACACAACCTTGGTTCGGTTCTGTGTTTTTCATTTTTTACATACCAAACTCGTTTACCGGTAAACGAAAACCAAACCTAAAACGAGGTGTCGTGTAAAAGAAACACGCGTTGGTTTACAAGCTTCGATGGAAACACAACCAGCATCTAAACCAAACACGGTGTGTAGCAGTTGAGAATACGTGTTGTGCTTTGGTGAACCGCACCGGTACACAACCGGTTTTTTCCCAACTCTGTTTTTACCCAAAGCGAACTGTTTCCACAAATCTGGTGCAGTTTACCTCATTTTGCTTGCGTAACTTAGATGCCGGCTCACAACTTGACGTGATATACCGTTCCGATTTAAATTTCGGACGATTCAAATTTCGGACACTTTCATTTTTAATTAAATATTACATCCAGTTAGAAACAAAGTAATAATGTTAGATGATCGTGGAGGGCACTAGTCAAAAAAATTTAAAATTTACAAGACATGTGGATCATATTCAACCGAGATAATCAACTTTTAAAAGTGTCCGAAATTCGAGTTTAAGTGTCCGAAATTTGAATCGGCACGGTACACCGATCTCAAAGCAGCCTTGGACCGAGTTGATCATCGAATACTGCTATCAAAACTGGATAAGCTCGGAATCTCCGGAGATCTCATCAGATGGTTTGAATCGTACCTTACGAATCGCAGTCTACATGTAAAGATTGGATGTGCATCATCGGAATGTTTCTCCAACAAATCTGATGTCCCACAGCAACTTAGGACCACTTCTATTCTCCATTTTTATCAACGATTTATCGGAACTAATACCACCGGGATGTCGCCTTTTATACGCGGACGATGTTAAATTATACGTAATCGTAAATTGCATCCAGGATTGCGACCTGCTACAACAATTGATTATGAATCATATACGTGATTTGGGAGTTCTGTTAGATTCTGGACTCACATATTGGCTTCACTATGATAGTTTCATCACAAAGGCCAACAGACAACTAGGATTCATCTTCGTGATCCTCACTGCTTCCGGTCACTTTATTGTGCACTAGTAGGTTCGATTTTAGAATCCAATGCAATCGTGTGGTGTCCATATCAGACCACTTGTATAAGTAGATTTGAATCAATTCAAAAGAAATTTGTGAGATATGCTCTTCGTAGTCTTCCATGGCAAGATCCTGTGAATTTACCGCCGTATGAACATCGATGCAGGCTCCTTGGGCTTGATTCATTGGAACGTAGAAGATTTATTGCACAGGCTGTGTTTGTCGCGAAAATTATGTTGGGTAAAACCAAGGTTGCTGATCCTCACAGCGAAGCAAAATTCGTTTTATATTCCTCTAGCTGTTGCTGAAGTAGTGCTGCAGTAGAGCGGCTCTCTTTTCGTACACGAGAATATATCTCCCACGAATGATGTTAAATAATTCGGTTTTGCGCTTCTTTTACATTCTCTCGTCGTCCGCTGAGTTACGGCTTTAGGCAAAACAACAATCGTCACTCATCCGCTTGTTCGCTGCTGGACGAGTCTAGCGGGGTCCATTCAATTCGATTACGTTTCGTTTCTGGTTAATCTTCACAAAGTATGCAAGATTCCACTCGCCACGAGCGTTCACGGCGATGCAATGTACTGAGCTGGACGCTTGACTGGTAGCTTGACGGTGCGCTGGAGTGAATCGTTTTTATCATTCAGCAATCGCACTACTGTGGGTACAGATCAGGTGTATGCGCGAGAACATAACTTTGAGTTAGGAAAAATACGTCATTAGCCTTTTCTCCTACAGTTCCGGATTCAAAACATTGGGTGCCGTTGACCAACATCTGTAACGCGTTTGGCAAAATTAAATATGCGATTGCAATGTGTAGTATTAATGAAAGGTGTTGGTTCATCACCTAAATTGGTAACAGCGTGACACTAAACAGTCGGTAACGCCACTGAACAGACTACAGAGTTATAACATGTTATAGCGCTATCTTGATGGTGGTTTCTGTGTTCCAATTATTTGACAACCGTTATAACATGTTATAACTGCTCAGTCTGCACAGCGCTTTAAAGGCAGTATGTGAAACACATTTTGATGCGTTTAATTAAGAAAAAAAACGTTAACATAACCGCATGTGGTCAAAAGTGTAGAAGAGATCTTCCAACGAACTCACTATGGTGATTTCTGCTAAACTGTATGTATCGGACAGGAGTTATGAACTGCGAAGTCACATATACCGGTTACAGTAATGACCAGCATTTGTCAGCCTCTGCACGCATCGGACTTATTGGTAAATCATTTTAATTTTAGCCGTTATTCCAAATTTTTCACATGCCTTTCTCTCTGTGCAATAAGACCACTGAAAAGAGCATGGGTTTCAAAGTATATTCAAAAATATTTTCAGAAACGGAGCCAGGTTCATTACTGCATTACTAATCCAGGGAAATATTAGCAGTGCATTTGCAATGTAAATTGTTCTTTGAATGTACATGGAGAGTATCTTCAGTATCTTCCCGTTTTTGGTAACGCATAATTTTCGATTTTTTACTTTTTAGAAAATTCATCCTATGTTAAATTCTTATTCTGATTTCAAGAGACCATTCTTTGTGGATCCTCTCTACTTGGTATTTTATGATAAATTGCCCAGAAAGTACCAGCATAAATATGAGGAAAAAATTAGATTATGAGGTGTAGCCAAAAACGGGAAGGCACTGCACTGTATTGCTACACGGGGTATAACTTTAAAAAAAAAATCAGCGTTAGGAATTAACCTGGTAGATTCACCATCAATAGGAATACTTGGCGTGCAAGCCAAGTCCAACATATGGGAATCTGTGGTGTCTGGGCTGGAATGTCTCCGAATTTATGCAAACTTTCCCGCATAAATGCAAACCATTACTTAAACGTACCGAACATGGTTAAAAATTGTTTATAATCCCTGCTAAACTTTAACTGACATTGTTATGGAACTGAACATGATAAAGTTTTAACCTTATATATTATGGTTTTTTGGAAGTGAACCTTACAAATAATGGGTTGTTAAGAACCAGTACCATTAGAAGGTTTTGTATTATCGGTCAACTTTACGCGGTATATTTTGCGAATTGGTAATCGCTAATTTACAGGCAACCAATTTGCGATTTATTCCACATAAAGTTGATCAATATTAAAAAACCATCCATGGACCTTACTGACTACCATAAACATTACCATTAAAGCTCTTAAACCACGCACATTTAAATTTTTTCACCGAGATTCCAACAGCTGAGTAGTTCTGCAATTTATTTTGCTGAGATTCAGTAAAACAATTGCCGAGACTCAGCTAACAAATAACTATTTGCAAAGATATCAGCAAAAGTAAATAACGAGGTAATCGGCTGTTGGAGATTTTACCGAGCTAGATTAAGTGTGTAAGTAAAAAGGTTCTAACATAGTCCTCTCTCCGAAAATGTATGGAGAAAACAACTGTTTGGAATGGTAATGGTTCTTAACAACCTATTATCAGGGCTGGTAGCAGGTCACTTTTTAGTGACTTGGTCACTATTTTCAAGCCAGTTACTAAAAAGTCACTTTGTTCATCAAAAGGTCACTAAAGTCACTATTCCTTAAAATTTAGTCACTAAAGTCACTTTTTACTACCTATATTGAGAGTAAAAAAAAAAATACTTTAAAAACTTACCTCAAATCACAGATTTATTTGTTAACAAATGCGTGTAAGAAAGATTAATTAAAAATCCGTGTGAATTCTGACGGACAAGAAAAGTTACGAAAAGACGGAAATATTAACTGTAAAATTGATGTTGACGAAAGCACTAATATTTTGATTTGTTTGATCTCGAATTGGTTTGAGACCTATCACAAATAGTCAGAGGTTCCTGGCTATTTTTCTTCGAGATATTGCTTGTTTTCTAAGCCTAAAATGCCAAACAATAGTCTAGGAAAGTGTTCAAGCTCTCGACATTTTTCAAAGGTCAGAAATTTGAATAATCTCTGAAACTCGGTAGCTTTAGCATTTGTCCAAACACCGAGAAAAAATCATGTAACAGAATCAGGAGTTCCTTTTTAAGTCCATTAAATTGTATTGCATTTTTTCGGTACTAATAATCCGGTACTACGAAAACAAATTTCCAGGTCCAGGTTTTAGAAAAACAAAATATGTCCATGATAATAACATATTATTTTATATGTTTCAGAAGCATTTAAATGGTTCAAGGACTGTTAACTTACATTCTATATGTAAAAAATATAGAAAATTATGTCAGGCATTGCAATTTTCTCAATTTGGTTGTCTTAGAGATTTTGAATTTTTAAGCCAAAAAAATGGTCTAAAACCAAGAGGTAGGTCACTCCGCACACCAATATTGGGTCATCTTTTTTGTTAGTGTGTCACAGGTGTGCCGATTGTGCCGGTCATAGAGCAAGCTGTGATTGATTGTAAAATACCCATCCCGGCAACCCGGTATTTCTGACACCTTGAATTTTTTGGTTTGAAATCGCAGGGATAAATCGGATTGAGGATGACGCGGGATGTGGCGGGTGTGCGAAATTATGTTGTTTTGTGTTCATAGGATAATAAAAGTCCTGTGTTTTAGGGTTTTATAATGCCCTCAAAGGCAGATCAGAAACCTAGCCTTTCGTGATGTGAAAAGCAACTGTCTATTAGCGGCCGGAAAGATTTGGACCGGTGGGGAACATAATTCAAGATCGACTATAGAGGATGATGAATAGACTTCTGTAGTTTGTTTGGTGTGAGATGCAGCATTATTTGAATTAAGGATATTAATAGGGTCTGATTAACTGCCTCTGTCTCTTGAGCCCACTCTAGAATCTACATTTCGTATTTAGGTCTATAAGTTAACTGCTGGTCTGAGTTCCTCTGGAATATTCAATTAGAGGATGTTACTGAATATACAGTCAAACAGAACGTAATGACAGTTGTCCAGCAGTGCTTCCATTTTATTTAAAATGTACCAATACCTACGAAATTGTGCCGAAGATGTGCCGATGGATGTGCCCAAGTTGTGCTGAGTTTAAATTAAATAAAGTAGCACAGAAACCTGCCCAGCCAGCATTCGGTCAACCGTTCTAGAGTAGTATCTGAAGGAGGCTTCAGAAACCTGTTTCCTACCTAGATCCATCCAATCTAAATTGTTACCCATTACCATTTTTGGCTCCGCAAAGTGTCACACACGACTGAGTCTAGTTAATAAACAAACTAATTTAAAAAACTAAACAGAAACCTAAGTGCTTTGTAAACCGAGCAACTTTGTCGAAGACCGTAGAGCTGTAGAAAATATGCCCACGGCTCTAGAGATTTTGGCCACGCTACCGGCCTACCTGGCCTATTGTTCTTCTATAATCTATCAGTATAGGGGAAATGTGTGTAATGTCGGCGTAAATGCCCCTAATTTAGGCCCATACATTCAGAAATCGACTAAATTTTCAATAGCGACGAAAAATATCCATTGGAACCGTCCCAATAACGCATTCATCTAGATAAAATTGATAAATAGCAGATTTTTAGCGATGGGCCCAATCTTAGATCCATAGGCCAACATTAGAGCCATTTCCTCTATGTGAATATTTTTATTTTTATTTTCGTATTATCAATTTGTATGATTTATTGTTTCAAGTTTTCAAAGCATATTATAGAGAAGGATATAGCTTATGCCCACCTCCAAATTGGGGGTCCTGGCTTTAGTCCATCATTAATACGACGCTGTTGATGGCTGAATAAAAAAAAGTTGATTTGACAAACATTTTCAAGTTTCAATTCGGCATATTTCTGTGTGATTCGTGTTCTACACACTAAGCCAGGCCTCCGCTCTTCGGTATTTTTTTAAACTACGGAACTGTTCAGTAAAAGTTTAAGAATCAGTGAAAAATTGAACTTGTACACTGCCGCGAAAATCGCGTATTTGGTATGCTTCGTACCATTGCTTCTTATATGATAGCGATAGGACAACCAATTTGACCGTTTATCCAAACTGTTTCAGAACAAATTTGTTTAGTTTATCCAGTATTCCAGCGTGCACAGTAATCTTGTTAAGGAGGGGCAATTTGTTTTCTGGTGCATTTAATCTGGGGATGGGGAGTACTCCAAAGTGCGTGGGAGATGGTGTTGTCCACCTACCACTGTTCCCCTACGGTTTAATTTAACTAATTTTAATTATTTTTTGCTCCGGTGGTGGTTCATCTTCTTCAATGCAAACTGCTTTCAGACAGCCAATAAAAATTGGCAATTTAATCCCATCGCCGATGTCGATGATGAACCGTCGCAAAGTACCGCCAGTCGGGGTGACAGAACATTCAACATGTGTTAAAGATGATATAAAGGACAAACCCGAATTTATTGCAACGCACATAAACAGCTATATCTTTTTGACCATGGTAACAAATGTCTTGAAATTTTCAGCGAAGATTCTTAGACAATTTTTTAGTAAAAAAACAATAGACCAAGGTTCAATGGCAAACTAATACCCACTTTTCAATTAGGGAATCCAAAAGCTGTCTTGAAACTTTGTACACTTGCGAAAAAGTCCATCCTCAGAATTCCTTGAGGTTCTTTTCGAAATGTTTAGAACTCTATGAGCTCTTTTGAAATTTTTCTCAGAAATCCTCTGGAATTATTATTAGAACTGTTCTTGACTTTTACTCAGAACACCTTGAAGCTGAAATTCCCTTAGAGTTTCAAAAAATTTCCTCTAAAAAAATATTCCCGGAATGAGCCAGAAATTATCGGTATTCCCTTAGAATTTTCCTCAAAATCCTTTTGAAATTTCACTCCAAATTCAATTTTCTCGGTATTCTTTTCTGAATTATCTTAGAACTATCTGCAGGATTCACTAGAAATTATACGCAGAATTTTATTGGAATACTCCCCAGAAATCCTTTGGAACTGTCCTCAGAATTCAATATCCTTGAGGTTCTTCTCAGATTATTTTAGAACTCTCCTAAGAGTTCTTTTGAAATTCTTCTCAGAAGTCCACTGGAATTATGTTTAGAACTCTTTATGATTTTTTTCTCAGAACACCTTGGAACTGTATGAGATAGAAATTATCCTCGGAATTCGCTTGAAATTTTGCTTAAAATAACTTTGGATTTTCCCTCAAAATTTGATTTTCTCGGTATTCTTTTTGAAATTATCTTGGAACTATCTGCAAGATGCACTAGAAATTATCCGTTGAATTGTTTTTGAATTCACCCCAGAAATATTTTGGAACTGTCATTAGAATTAAATATCCTTGAGGTTCTCCTCGGAATATTTTAGAATTTTCTTTTTCTCACAACACCTTGGAACTGAAATTCCCCTAAAGTTTTAGAAGAATTTCCTCTGCATTCTCCAGAAATTCTTCCCAGAATGAGCTTTAAATTATCCTCGGAATTTCCTTGGAAATTTTCTCAACATCCTTTTGGAATTTTATTCAAAATTTGATTCTCTCGGTATTCTTTTCGAAATTATCTTGGAACTATCTGCAGTATTCACTAGAAATTATTTGCAGAATGTTGATGGAATCATCCACAGGAATCTTTTCTTTTAGAACTGTCCTCAGAATTCTATTTCTTCTTCTCGGAAGTCAAGCTTAAGTTGCCCGCCCATTCACCAAAACGATGTAGTTTTTCTACCAGAAATTTTCAATGAAGCTTGCCCCTCCATTCACCAGAACTGTGCAATTTTTACATCAGGAATTTTCAATTCAGCTTGCCTCTTCATTCAGCAGATTGTTGCAAATCTTACACCAGAAATTTTCAATACACACTTGCCCCCATACAATTTTACACCAAAAAATATAAATTGATCAGAACTAGCTTGCTTTTTCTATCATCAGAATGTTGCAGGATTTCCACCAAATAAAGCTTGCTTCTATTTTCAGATTTTTCATCATAAATTTTCAGTAAACCAGCTTACTTCCAATCTTCTGATGATTTACACCATTTGCAAATTTTACACCAGAAATTATTATTAAAGTTTGTTGAAAAAAACGCAGTAGGCTCTACCCGCGAACGGTTGGTTTTGTTTTCGCTGGCGCTGATTTCATTTGTGTTTCGCGTATTTTTTAATTGTACCAAATCAAACAAATATTAGTTTTCGCGTGTGGATAAGTGTAAATTAAGATCTATAACGTCTTAAAAAGTTTTTTTTAGTGATATTGTAATTAACGTGAAAATCTGGGACAAGAATTTGTTTCGGGTAGCTGTGTTGCTGTGGTGTCGCGTCGGTCGGTTTTTCATTTCGCTTGTTTTTGGTGCTTTGCCTCCCTCCCAAAAAGAGTTTTACCGGGTATTTTTTTCTTCTTTTCTTGGTGCTGGCGTTCTGCCTTCCGGAGGATGCACGCAATGAGGTCTCAAGCAAAAATTCGGTGCAAATGTAAAACTTCGAATGTGATTCAAAATGTCGTGTTGGGTTGTAAAAACAACGCGGAAGATTTTTTCGATTACCGCGAGTGAACAAACCGGTCCTTTTTCGGAGGCAGAATTTGGTGAGATCCATCTGATTTATAATCAATCATAAATGCATATTTCCATAAATTACTAAATACACGCCAGATTTCGAAACATCACATTTCGAAATCTGGAAGTGTTTGCAGTACCATTATTCGTATGATAACGGTAGTGTTTACATGTGGGGCTTATTGTATGTGAAAGTCACCTCGGAATGGACGTGCATTACCAGGCATTCTGAAATGGGTTGCTGAATCTGCAGTAGAGCTATCGCTTTCTAACTCCCGGACTAAACTTGCTTTAAATTATTACATTAAGGATTGTTGTAAGCAAATTTCTTCCATAATACCACTGCCAGCCAGTGGGGTTAGATTGCACACACACACACACACACACACACACACACACACACACACACACACACACACACACACACACACACACACACACACACACACACACACACACACACACAGAAATTATTATTAAAGTTTGTTTCTCTATTCAGCAGTAGGATGCAAATTTAAGAACAACATTTTTCCAAAAAGCTTGCCCATCCGATCACCAGAACGGTGCACATTTTCCACCAGAAATTTTCAATATAGCTTAATTTTAAATTAAGCTTGTGCCTTTATTTCATTTCATTTATCAGAGTGATGCAAATTGTGCACCAGAAATTTTCAATAAAGCATGCTCCTCCATTCACCAGAACGGTGCACCAAAAATGTTCAGGGAAGTGCATCCATGCACCCTGTGGTGAAATTTTCAGGCTTTGCCTCTTCATGCACCAGAATGCTGCAAATTTTCCACCATGAATTTTCAATGAAGCTTGCATTCATCAGAACGATGCAAATTATGCACCAGAAAAATGAATAAATCTTGCTTCTACACTCACCACAGTGTAGCGAACTTTCCACCAGAAATTTTAAGTTGTATGCTCCAAATTTTTAGCGTGGTTAATTTTTTTTTTCAATTTTCATTTAGATTAGTTCCTCCATGCACCACCTTGATGTTATTTTTACACCAGAAATATTCAATAAAAAGCTTTTTCTTCAATTTACCACCACGAATGTGAATTTTTTTCCATTGTGGTGCAATTTTTTGACGAAAAATTTCATTGAAGTTTGTCCCTTCAATCACCTTTGTGGTGCAATTTACAGGCACCATCTCAAATGAATTGACGTTTCTAGTGCCCTTATTTTATGAAATGAAGTTATCATAATTTTGTAAATGTGGAAATAAAAATCTTATTTATTTATAAAAGAGGGGAAATTGCACCCCCCCCCCCACTTTGCCCCACCCTGTGCACGCCAGTGATAATGAAAAGCGGCAAAACAGACTCACTCCATGTAATGGTAAAAAACTAAATTAGTCGATTTTATTTATTTCTCACGTGTAACTGTATTTGAAATTATATCGACTTTTTCAGCTGTTGAAAAACCCAATAAAATTTTACTGACCTCGGTGATCTGAATTCACTTTGTATAAGTTGATCCATTTCGTAAATCTACGGAACTGACCGGAGAAATAACAACACTGAATCAATCACCCCACTGAAACTGTTCCTCCCCTCCTAACCCCAAGTTCATGTCAGATATTTGAATTGCTTTCAGAACATCTACAATCTGGAAGAAATCAAATCTCAAATAGCCGAACGTTTCTAGATCAGAGCTGGTAAATATCACGGTCGTCATGTGACAATGAGAAAACAGGTCCTCTCACTATCACGAGATGAAACTACCTATCATTAGCTTTCTTGTCATTTTCCAATGATCAAGCACTCATGAGAATAATTCTTATGCAGTTTTGACATCAACATTTCTAACTGATTTAAATAAATTTAAGCAAGCAACCATATGTAATCGGTAGAGTGAATATATTATTAAGATTTCCTCGGTACAAGTAACTTTAATAGCAATAAATGAGCCAGTAATTACGATGAACACAACACTGTCACATTCTGTCATGACAAAAATATCGATGAGATTTTGAAGAAAATCTCTATCATTGTTTTCTCATCCGATGTTAGTGACAGAAATATCTCTGTAAATATCGCGTGAGATCTTTCATTGAAAATGACATTCGCCAACCCTGATCTAGATTGATAAACAAAGATTTCCCCATTCCTGTGCAAAGTTTTGAGCAAGATGAAATCATACTAGCGCTGTTGAGCTACGAAACAATGCTGTTGGAACTTTTCCGGAAGCCGTAAGTTCCGGCGATTAAAACGGAGTATGTGTAGGTTTGAGTTTTCTCCAAACTAAGGCACTAGCAGCGCATCAAGACGGGCAGATGCTTATGTAATGAGCAGTATTCGAATGAAACCAAACTTCATGATTCCCAGCAAATAACCATAGCTCCACAGCCAGAAATAACTTCTTTGCCAAGAGAAAAGCTGGAACAATACATTCACCGAGAATAATTAGGTTCGTATTTTCTCCGAAAAATATCCAATTCCATTCATTAACCAGAAACCTACGCAAACGAACCGCAGCTATAGTTCGCTTCGGCTCATTTCCCCTTGAAAAGCGAAACTTGCAAACCTTAATCAGTCTACATTAGCCAACACGGAGCGGGCAACCTCCCTCGAAATCTCATCAAATATGCATTAGCCATTAATGAATTATGTAAATAAACTTTATTAACCTTGTTTTCCACGAGTTCCCACGCCGTTCGAGCTGCTGTCAAAGTGATGCTGGTAATTTCTGTGACTGTCGCTTTAATGTGGTACTGGTGGAGGTGAAAATGTTAAAAATTCACCCCTTTTTTTTACAGAAAACCACTTCAATTTTCCACTAAATCACAACCGTACACAAACTAGGCCAGGATTTTCCGGTAAATTTTATTTTTCCACTCGGTATGATTTTCCACTCTTCATTCTTCAAAGGCCAAAGCACCACTTGGAGGATTCCAGGCTACCCCAGACGGCCACCAGCTTATAACAAACAATTTCTCCTTGCTTCTGATTTTTCTCGCTCGTTTGGTGCCGGTGACTCGTTTCACTTAAATTTCATTTCCGGCCACTTTTCTTCAACGGATGGAACGGACGACCACGACCTCGTTGACGACGACGACGACGTCTCGCAGTCGTAATCGCAGGAAGACAATTTATTCACACGACGAGCTTCATAATTTCTTGCGCTTCTTGCATCATTGTTGAAAAAAATAGGAAGAAACGGAACAAACAGGAGAATGTGAAAAATCCCGGAAAAGAATCCACTGTCGATTGAACTCCCAAGCCACGTGACGGGGGGTGCTGGGTTTGGGTGGTTGAAAATAAAAATCACTTTCTTCAGACTTTGTCACGCGCTTTCTTTTTCCCTGTGTTCCACTTCGACCAAACAATGCTATCGGTTTTCACAGGCTGACTTGCCTCGGTCAGATTTTGGTGTCTCTGTGGAGGAGGACAGATTTTGTTTGAGGTTGGGCAACGGGTGGGTGGTAAAACTCGGATAATCCTGTTTAAGGAGCGTATATTAATTTACTTATTTTCCACTTGTCTGACCAGCTACTACTTTTTAACAGGCGTGCCACTAGCCCAAGGGGAGAAATACACCAGACAGATTAATTCTGTTTAATGAATTTAATTAATCCTCGCCGCTTCAAACTATACCGGCCACGCTTTGTTCCGAGTTCACTCGATTTGTTTTGCTGCTTTGTTGTTTTTGTGTATCTTCTTCTTCTTTTCTATATCCCGCTGCCACGAGACAAATGACCCACTTCCAACGGATTGCACTTGACGCTGTCTATCTCGGTTCCACCAAGAATTTCAAACCACTCGCCCCAGGAGCATAAAACTGACAGGGAAAAAATATTTTCCTTCAATTAATCAGATTTAATTTGATGAGATTATCCGTCTTTCCTTTTTTATAATATTCTTTCAAATCTCTTCGTTCACTTGCAGCCATCAGTTTTCATTCCAGTCCGTTCATAATCCCCCGGAGAATCCTTCTAAATGCATTTTTTTTTTATTGTTCTGAACTGTTTGACCCGATCACTGAATTATCTTCGTCACAATCCCGAGGCTAGTCCGGATCAGCTTCAACGCACTCAACTCTGTGACAAACTGACCGTTTCCCGAATAACTCGTAATCGTTTTGACCTCAGGTCAGCTGCTTTAACAACCTCCTATCCCACAGATTTCGAGAAATTCCTACGCCGTAGCCAAGCCACTCCAAACAACATTCTTACAAAAAAAAATATCCTACACCTATGCCTGAACCCGCACAAAATTTTTCCCACAGGCAAAAAATCACGCGTCGCAAACGATTCCTTCCGTCGTCGCAAAAATTCGAAATTCACCGCCGCCGCCGTCGTGTAGTATAGCCGATCAGTGACAAATTGTAACTGAATGTCCGCTTCGGGGGAGGGTGCTCTCGTGCAAATTCCCTTTAGCATCTTCGGCACACTCTCCCACTCGTTGGGTGAGAAATGGTGCTCCTGCTCCTGCTACGCAATTTCCATAGAGAGCGAGCGGAAAGGACGATTCGAAACATACTCTTTGTTGGGATGTGGAAATTGATGGAAAACCGGAGAGCGACATTGCGGTGGAAGCTCACCGGAATCAGAATGTACACGGTTAGATAAAGCTGTGCAAAACGGTTGACAGAGAGTGCGTTCATTCGAGTGCACTGCTAAATGGAATTGATCAAATGGGCTATCCCTTCCACTTTAGGGACGAAAATGGAAGGGATGACGCAACAGGTGAGTTGTGTCTCGCAACATCGAGAGTGATTGTTGGTGACTATTGAAGGGTTCCGCTTGTATTACCATAGCGTAGCTCCAGCTAAGGAATGTTACCAGAGAGTGAGGATAAATGGAATCCGTGGTTTTATTGCACTTGTCTGTTGATCGATTAATGGTTTTAGTTCATATCTGAATTTTAACACGCAAAAATGCACAGGGTCCATGTCTTAATTCTTTAAATTTGTTGAACCTCTTAACGGAATCCCTTTATGAAGAGCTTTGAGTGCGTTGGTTTATTTCCTTTAAATTCCGTTATAATTGCGTATCTTTTGACAGATACGCGTATTTCGTCTACTACTTGCAGACTTCATCAGTGCCAAGTACTCAACACCACTGAAGAATCCATCTTTTATCTACGAGTTATATACTAATCAATAGGTACTAAAAAATCAGCAGGTATCCACTGCCATGTCAAAATTTACCTAACCAGGTACCTAAATTCAGTCTCCAACAGGTAGAGGCATGCTACGATGTGTCGTTTTAGGTAGCATGCTAAAGAGTCTCGAGTATCCGTTTTCTTGATCTCTATTAAGCAATGTTGATGGATTATGTTTAAATATTTCTAAACTTTCAGCTACGTCTAGTTTCCAAGGCGAAGATACAGTCCGCAGGATATTAATGTTTTCCTTAGTCATATTGTGCCTCTTTGTAACGATATGTTCTGCAACCTTGGATTTAAATTCACAATGAAGTCCTTTATCCAGCTCTTTGTTAGCCTTTTTTACCTCTGCGATGTGTTCCTTAAACCTTGTTTCCAAAGTCCTTTTCGCCTGACCAATGTAGATTTTATTGCAATCTGGACAAGAGATTTTGTAGACTCCGGCTTTCCCTAAGACATTTATTGAATCTTTAGTTGATCCTAACAGTGACTTCAGCTGATTTGTCCTACTGCTGAATACTAAATCTAGGCCAAAACTTCTAAACTTTGAAATCAATGGTTTGGTAATGTTTTTGTCGAAATTCACCGCTACCCGTTTTAAACCCTCAGTTACTGGTGTAAGAGTTGTCGAAATACGCCTTAAATGATCCCTTGTTCTTTTATCGATTACTGCTTGAATTGTTTTTTCTTGATACCCATTAAGTCTAGCGATTTCAAAAATGTGAGCTATTTCCTTTGATTTGCCTGTATCGCTAAGAGGAAGAGTTTGCATCCTGTGAACCATGTGGTGAAAAGCGGCCAATTTGTGTTGATGGGAATGGTTTGAAGTGCTTGGTATTACTCTCTTTGTGTTTGTTGGTTTCCTATAGATTTCGAAATTGAACGAAGACGTTTCCCTGATGATGAGAAGATCTAAGAAGGGGAGTTTGCCGTCTCTCTCTTCTTCGTAAGTAAATTTTATGTCCTTGTGAACGTTGCTTATGGCCTCCAAAGTTTTTGATAAATCTTCCCTTTTGACAATGCTAAAGATGTCATCCGCGTACCTATACCAACATTTGGGCAACAAATTCCTATCCTCCAGAGTATTTTCTAGGTTAGCCATGAACAATTCACATAAAAATGGAGAAAGCGGATTGCCCATAGGAGCACCTTTAGTTTGTTTATTGAAATTTCCTCTGAAAATGAAATAATTTTCCTCCATACAAAGACGAGTAAGCTTGAGATATGACCGAACTTTGTTTTTCCAAGTAGAACCCTCACGTTGCTTCAGAAGCCAGTCCTCTAAAAGGCTGATGGCTTCCTTTACTGGTACACTCGGAAAAAGTGCTGTGACATCAAATGAAACCATGACTTCATCTTCCCGAATCTCTCCTGATGCCTGAAGCTGACTTGTGAATTCCTGTGTTCTGTTAACTGAGCGAGTGGAAAAGGGTTTAGGCATATTTTTAATTTCCTTTACTAGCCATTTGGCAAGCTTATGAGTGGGGGATCCTTCAGCCGAGATAATCTCCCTCATTTCGTTTCCTGGTTTGTGAATCTTTGGTAAACCTTTGATCCTAGGTAGAATAGGGTTTGAAACTTTCAGTTGATTTCAAATGGTCCTATCTCCATTTTGGACGTTTTGGACGCTAGATAAGGACCTGCTTTATCGTACTATGGGGTAAAAATAGTGCGAAATTTGTTTACATGTTAGCGGTTATCAAAAGAGAAAGTCGATGAAGGAAATCGATCAAAGCAGATATGACCTATTGAAATGTTCATCAAGAAATCACTTTAAAATACATGAAACTTCGAGATCGGGTGTTATCCCGAAGACAAATGTTATCAAAAATCGACATTCTGTCTGAGAATGTTTTCGTGAGTGGGAGGCGGGATATAGAACATTGATGAGTTAGCTTCTAAAACTGTTCTCCAAACTACAGTACGATTTTGGCAACAACTCCGAAAATTTAATGTTTCCAATTTTTTTTTTTTCAATATTAATTAAGATTTTGTTGATTTTGAACCACCATGAGTCCTCTTTATGACATGGACGTTAGGGTAAATGAGCCAGTTATGGCACTTGTGGTCCAGTTTTTGGCCTAACTCAAATTCGAAATAAATGTTCATGGTTTTATTTGCGTAGACATTTCATGCTGAACATTGCATTAGGTCCTAAGTAACATTGATCGATTCTATTCGCCGACTTTCTCTTTCGTTAATAACTTTGTTTTAACTAGTTCGTTTATTTGGAAGGCTCAATCGCGTTAGCTTTACGGAGCCGATAGTTCATTGTTCTTTGTTTTTAACAAAATTCACTTTATTCTATGTCTAGTAGGAGTTGGGCCGAATACTCGCGGCTTACTCGTGGTTAAAGAGGTACATTATCGAAGGATAGGATCAGGGGAGAAGCTTGGGGGAAAGGTTTCGTTGTCTCATCAGAGCGTTGTCCCCAGTATGAACGGTAGAGCGGTTCTAGTTTCGTCTGGAGTTCGACCGGCTATGGTGACCAGTGGGCGACGATGAGACTCATCGAGACGGGGGGACAAGACAAACAAAAACTATTAAAGAGAGACAAAAGACAAAGGAATTAAATTCTTATACTAGACATTTGAAGAAACACATAAACCGACTGCATATAGCAGATATCGCGAGTTCCCAACATGTCTTTGATAGGAACATAGGGTTGTCTTCCTTGGGCCTTAAGGGTATTCAAAAGTCGCTCTCTGGCGACGTACATTGCCAAACTGCATGATCGATGTCATCGTAACCGTTTCCACACCGACAGATGTTGCTGTCCACGAGATTTATTCTATTGAGATGAGCATCTAGCGAGTAGTGGTTGGACATAAGTCTACTCATCACGCGAATGAAGTCACGACTTAAGTCCAAGCCTTTAAACCACACTCTCGAAGAAAAATTAGGAATAATTGAATGTAACCACCGTCCAAGATTTCCATTGTCCCAATCGGTTTGCCAACTCGAAATGGTACTCTGACGCACTAAATGGTAAAATTCATCGTGTGAAATTCGCCTGTCATAAAATTCGCCTTCCTACGCGCCCACCTTTGCGAGAGAGTTTGCCTTCTCATTGCTTGAGCAATGTGAGGGGACCCATACAAAGGTAATCATATATGATCTTTCGACCAGCACACTCATCTGCTCCCTTACCTTTGAAAGGAAATAAGATGAGTGCCTACTTAGTTTCATCGACCAAATAGCCTCGATCGAACTGAGACTATCCGAGAAGATGAAGTAATGGTCTGCGGGCATGTTTGAAATCATCCCCAATGTGAAGTTGATTGCTGCCAGCTCAGCAACAAAAACGGAACAAGGCTAATGGAGTTTGCGGAAGGCGCTAGAGTTTTCATTGAAGACACCGAAGCCAGTAGATTCACTGAGACGAGACCCGTCTGTAAAATATCTTTTCACGCAATTGACGTGTTCGTACTTTTCAGTAAAAATACGCGGGATAATAATAGGTCGAAGTTGATCGGGAATCTCATGAGTTCCTTGTTTCATGGTTAGATCATATTCAATTGGTGAAGTTAGCACGGTCTGGAGTGTAACAAGGAAGACACATATCTGACGATATGTAGTGGTGGTAGATTCTCATAAATCGAGATTGTGTGTTCATCCCAAGAATTTCGTTCGTTAATAACTTGAGCACATAACCGTTTTTTGTTGTGTTTGTCGTATTAGATGCTGAATAAAAGCTTACTTTATCCAGCTGTGAGCTAAAATACATGAGAATGTCTTTATATGGCCATCGAGATACAAGGAGAAAGTCGACGAAGAGAATCTGTCAATGTTACTTAGGACCTAATGCAATGTTCAGCTTTATATGGCAAAATCTATGTTCTAACCTGATATCAAATTGGAAAAGAATTAATAAAATTAAAAATTAAGATAAGGCCAATTAGAGAACCAAAATGTTCAAATTGGCTCACTTACCCTATTAATTATTAAGAGGAGCAAAAATACATCATTTCCAGAATCCATTCGATTTTGGCACTGTGAAAATATTGTCGCATTCCCCACAATATGAATATTTTTGAAATCAAGGTGACGTGTGACGAACCGGAAATCTATGTGTGAAGCCATTTTGAAATCCTAGATGACGGCTTTCAGTTACAGAAAAACTGTAAAATATTTAGTTGAAGATGCTAATTTCAAATAACAGATTGTAGTGGTAATTTTCATACGATAGATGGAGTAGATGAAAGCATAGAGTTGATAGTTCCGTTAGAGTACGGCAGTGTGAAGATTGCATATAGATATTACAATAGCGAGCTAGGACAACTTTTAAGGAAGGTACAAATCGGTTTTTTCATCTCTCTTTACCAAACTCCCCCTTTGGAGAGGGATGGTGAGGGGTGTCCCCCCGCCACCACTGGCAAAAAGAGATGAAAACCGACCCGCTCAAGTACCAACTGTGTGTTTGAAACAGTTCTACCGATTTTTTACCGCACTTCAGTTGTTATTTGAAGGAAGGCATCCAGTCGTAGGTTTGGAAATTGCAACTATTGTTTACCCCTACCACGATATGTGCTCCTGTCATCGTCGACTTGACGATCTCGAGGGGACACGGGTGGGGTAGGTGCTGCTACTGTACCTTTCGACCATTGACAGTAATTGATGGTATGATCCCATCCAGAGTTATGTACTTTGACTATATGTTTTAGTATTACTTCTACATGAAGTCAACGATTTACATAGTAAAATATTATAAAATTTCCCAAATTATCGGTATTTTTGGAAACGGGGTGACTTGAAGGGTACGGAAATTGATGCGTGACACCATTTTGAATTCCAAGAACGTAGTTTCCGGTTATAGAAAAACTTGGAAATACTATCGAATTCCTCACAATATAAGTATATTTTTTTAATTGGAGTTTGGAATTTGAAATCATTCGTTCCCAATCAAATCAGTAGTGAATCTATTTCGTTGCAGAAAACAACGAATGTATTAGTAGAACAAACGAGCGATTTCGTTGTATTTATAAACGATATTTTATTTTCAGTATAATCATTCCTGATCATAGCTGATGCATCGTTGCATATCGGAAGCTGATCCATCTACATGGCCGTTTATGAAGGTTCTTAGGGACTATTGCTGATACTAAATTATTAAGGATCGAAACCAATTCAGCTCAAAATGATTACAAAGGGGACTAAAGCAATACTAAGATTCAATTGTACAGTCAAATACCCTCTTCGGTCTCGTAAGATATCGTGACTTTGTGATGGTTTCGTAATGTTTTTATTAATAAAATAATCCAGCAATGGTTTTACTCTCTGAATTTACTATTATTATCAATTCCATCTGACTCATACATTCTTATCAATCTTAACATACATATTTACTGAGAGTGTTAAAAAACTTGGTACTGCCAAGAAAGGGAGTTTACTTCAAATGAGCACTATTATACCATACATCCGCTTTGAACAAGTTTGAAGCCTTTTCCTGTACTCTTGCAAAAAATTCTCGTAGGAGAAATGACCCATACATAAATTCAGCAATCGACCAAATTTTCAATAGCGACCAAAATATCCAATAGTACCATTTCAATGACGCGTTCATCTAGATAAAATTGATAATTAGCAGGTGTTTAGCGATGAGCCCAATCTTAGATTCATAGGCCAACATTATTTACTATTTGATATTTTACAATCTTTCACAGAAAATAAATCTTCGAGTCGAGCTGGATAGTTTGACGGCCTTTATGTCTCATGCGTTAGCCAATTTTAGCATCTGTTAAATAAAAAGATAATTAACTGTAACATACTGCCGTTATTAACACTCAGATTTACATCTGTCTAAATACTGAGTAGATCTTCGTGAGAAAGTTTGTATTTTGGTCCTGACTGTTTAAAATTTAAACGCATACGTCTTCCTAAGACGTTTGAAAAATCAGCCTCGAAAATTACCTCGACTGTTACCTTGCTTTTGGCCACAAAGTGGTCCATACTTTTGTCTGCCAAATTGGAGAGATTTTGAAGTTTCTAATTTTCCCTACATGCATGACGTTTCTCAGAAGAAACCAAATTTTATTAATATTAGTTTTATTTTTCTGCAATGCTTTTTTCATACACACATCTACACATTTTATTTGTGCAACTCGACAGAGGTGACAGCCAAGATGGTTTGAACTTCTTGTTTGTATATTTTCGTCAGGATAAATGTGTACTTCAACTTTCATGAGCTGTCCACTTGTTTAACACCGGTAAACGGCAATGTAACATGAGTCGCAGTGTTGGGAAAATATCAAAAAATCAAATCTCACCCATGCCCAAGATCACGACTGATTTTCGAAAACAAAAATCAACAAGCAAGCAACTGCGAATATCAAGCTAAAAACACTCACCAGCTACAATTCTAACCAAATCGTGATGGGTCTGATTTACACCCGAACGCTACCCGAAACTACTGTCACGGCTGGAAGCATTAGCTTCGTGTCTGCCATCAGTGAAGAGTAAGGAGAAAAACTTTCGTAAGAAAACGATGTGCAACGGAATCATTTTTGAGTCGAGTCAACTCTCAGCTTCGTTGTTACATGTTGTGAATAATCTCGCAATATCAAAAGAGGATGTAGAATCAAAATCAAGCATGAGTAGTGGTAGTAAAATTAGACTCGGAGACATACTTCAAGTCTCCACGTACATCGTACGGGTTAGGCAAAAGATGTGCGTCTATCTTTTAAAAAAAACTGTCGCATTAATGGCCCTTCGCTCATTTTCAACTTCTATTCAATTTTCATACTGCCGTACTCTAACGGAACTATCCACCTACCCTCTTCTAAAGATCATTCTCTAGCTAATAAATTATCACACTAAAGCTTCATGTTAGCATTTCCAACAAACTCAGTAAAATTTTGTTTATTTCTGTTGATTATGGTAGTACATTGATTTATCATATTAATTGATTAGCCTATCTGGCTCTTCATCTTTGTTTAATTTGATATTCTAATTTAATATTTGCGTTTTTCAACTACCTACCACCCTTTGGGGATTTGTTTTATTTGAATTGAAAAAAGTGATAACCTACCTAACTACGATTATAACTTAACCTAGCGTGCTAGATCACGTATGATCTGATGATTTGATCTCAGACAGGTGTCTCTGAACCTTTCCAGGATGAATACTCTCCGTTCTTCTAATGTCTGAAAATCAAGCATGACAATTTATTTCAATATTTAGAGCGAATGAGAGTGGAGCAATATCAATAGATTGATTTTTCCAACACTGCGATGCGTGTCACAAAATTTTCGGATACCTACTATCTTCTTTATTAAACTCCGGTAAAAATCTTTCAACGATCGTTGCTTCTAAAGGATTAGCTTTTCCAAAGCACAACGGGCTATTTGTTTTTGTTTTTTCTTTTTTCTAGATTTGCAACACCATAGGGGTTTTGATCTAATTTCCATCTTACTAAGCACAATCCGCGCTTTACCTCTCTTTTCTGAACGAGTTTAAACAAAAAAAATGGAATATTTCTGTCAAAGGTGACTTCTAAATGTAATCAACTTTCCATACGTACCATTGGATTTGATAAAGAGTCACACATTGTTGAGATATTGTTTAAAATCTAATTCTGCTTCTTGATTCTATATTCGTTTTACGAGTTTAAATTCCGTCCTAACGCATTGAAACGCCATTAGATTTTCTTCGTCCTACGGATAAATGCTGAAAAGGGATTCGCTAGGAGCGCTTCTTTTGTTTTGAGAACAATGAGCGTAAATATTAATAGAGCACGCTCTAACAGGATTTATGTTGTAACTAATGAACTAACGCATAGGAAAAAGCCTTTTATTGATTTGTGTACGGTGAAATCATTGATATTATTGATATTTTCTGATCGATAGAACGGAAATAGACGATTACGACGAAGTAGTGTTCTACCTTTCATCTATAAAAAAACACTTGAAACCTAACGAAAAATCAATGCCTACTATGATTTCTTTGGCTGTCTTGGACTGTCCAGAACGTTTTATTATTATTATTTTCTCTTACTCATATGAGAGAAGAAAAATTAAACAAAATAGTGTTCTAGTGAGCAACACATAGGGGTAATGGCTCTAATGTTGGCCTATGGATCTAAGATTGGGCCCATTGCTAAAAATCTGATATTGATCAATTGCATCTAGAGGAACGCGTCATTGGGACGGTACTTATGGATATTTTTGGCCGCTATTGAAAAATTAGTCGATTGCTGAAATTATATATGGGCCCAAATCAGGGGCAGTTAGGCCGAAATTACATCCATTTCCCCTATTAATTGATTTTGCGCAAAGTCAAGGTAGTCAACACGAATCTTACTTGAAAGCAAAAGAGAACTCTTTAATGCCATTTGCATTACTTCATCCAACTTTAGTTCCTAAACGCCCTCATAAACGGCTATGTAAACTTCAGAAGCACATGTTTTCAAAAAAACCCAAGATGCAATATTTTAAAACCTTCTCAGATTTGATTACAATGATCAATACTAACATCTTGTGAATACAAATCTGAGGTACATGAAAGTTGCATAAAAAGTGCTTTCAGAAATAACGTGCAGTATCAAAATCCAACTTAGCAGAAAAGAAAACCTAAAATAAAAAAAAAACTTTTCCAATAACAAACCCGGTTCAACCTTCACATATAGAATCAGCAAGGTTCATTCTATAAAATACAAGCCTATTTTTCAAAGCTAGGAGCCGAAATACAGTTCAACAGAACTGACAAATCAAATTTCTATGAAAATACGTACTTTTGTGAATATTAACCCGATTTGTCCTTCACGTATAGATTCAGAAAGTTCCATTCTATAAAATCCAAGCAAAAATTTAAAACGATAGAACCGAAATCCAACCTGGCTTCAAAAAATCTACCATCACGTATGAACTTGCAAAGGTCTGTTCTATAAAATCCAAACCTGTTTTTCAAAGGACGGAGCCAAAATCCAACTGAGCTGATCAAGAAACCCAAATTTATATAAAAATACGTACTTTTGTGGATGTTTTTCCCCAATAGTTTTTCAACAATTGTGCTTGCTTAAAAAGTCTACCATGAGGTATGAATACACGAAGATCCATTCATTAAAATCTGAGCCTAATTTTTAAAGAATGTGAATCTCACAAGGACAAGGACGGGGTGTAGGGGAGCAGAATCTACGTTAATAGTTAGTAAAATCGCTTCAGGAAAGCTCAGACTACAGAAAAGTTTGGACTACCGAAGGAAGGTATTGAACCACTTCAGAAAAGGTTGGACTCCATTTGGAAAATTTAAGCTCAAAAAAGTGTCGGTTCACTTCGAAAAACTTCCGACACTATTAGGAAAGCTAGATGACCCAAACAAGATTGTGTCCTAGCCAAATTCCAAAGCAGTTATCAACAATCTGGGGCTCACTTAGGAAAATGTCAAACCCGTTCTGAAAAGTTTGGATACAGTTCGGAAATAGTTGAATCAATGCAGGAAACCTTGGATTGATTTGGGAAAGGGATTGAATCAGCTAATGAGGCCTCACTCCAGAAAATGCGAAACCAATTTTTAAAAGCTTGGGTTTGGGATATGTTGGATCACTTCAGGAAAGCTTTGATAACTTTGAAAAAGATTGAATAACATAACAGATCAGTTTAGACTCAGTAAGAACAATGTTGATGACTTATTCGTAAGTTTGAACTCACTTCAAAAAGTTCAGACTCAGTTTTGAATCTGCTTTAAAAAGTGTCCCCTGCATTAGGAATTTGTTGAATCGTTTCTGTTTTGGTCTCACTTCTAAAAATTTTAAACCAATTTTCAAAAGATTGTTTTTAGCTCGGAAGTTGTTGACTTCCTGTAGAAAAGAATTGAATCGTTAAGTAGCATTGCAGCAGGTCTGTAAGTTAAGACATTTAGATCGAATGCGAAAATCGTGCAACTACGGTGGGCTGGGCACATCGTAACAATGTTGGATAACGACCCAATGAAAATGGTTCTTGGTAGCAAC
Organism: Ochlerotatus camptorhynchus; assembly: GCF_037179485.1. Lineage (NCBI taxonomy): Eukaryota > Metazoa > Arthropoda > Insecta > Diptera > Culicidae > Ochlerotatus > Ochlerotatus camptorhynchus. The sequence continues at coordinate 2,904,886 of NW_027040773.1, forward strand.
CCGACTGGAACAAGACGAAGATGTGCGCAGCGAACAAGAGGGATCGATCAGCTTGAAGGCGGCTTACCTAGTGAGTTGCCAAACAAGATTAGGAATGATGTTCGATGAAATCCGTTTTCAGCAACTGAAATCGGCTGATCCGATTTCAAGGACCTACCGGTCTAGTACCAATTTATTTAAAAATTCTGTGAAAGAACGAGGTGACATTCTACAACACAATAAAATCTAGTAAAGCGACTATCCATACCCAAATGAATTAGTGATACCGTAAAACGGGGTAACATTGATAGTTTTTTAAAGAATATTCTAAATATTTTTTACAGCAATGAATGTTTTTCAAATTTTATATTTTTAAAACAAGTACTGAGGATTCAAGAGTCAGTTCGTCAGTAATATGTTTAAATTAAATTAAAGCATTTGTACCATTTTTTTTAGTTGTGTGACTGAACTTCAGTTTTTTGATTTGGGGTTACTTTGATAATGCTCGATGAATGTAGAAAAATATGGTTGAAACTCAAACAATTTAGTTCTTTTAATATGAAACTTTGAATGACTATATAATCAGAAAATATCATAAGCAATAAGAATACCACATTGAATTGGTGATGGCTTTATCGGAAATAAATTTCATAATTGATGGTTTGAGTGCTTTTTCAAACAGACAAAAAACACGATTTTTTTTTAATATGTTTGTAAAATATGTAACACATACTATATAAAAACTATATACAATATCAACGGAAATACCCTAAGCTACAATATGGAACCAATGTTTCTAATTTGGAAAAAGCGCAACGAGTAAATTTAATCTTTACATTATACTATCAAAGCTACCCGCATTATCAAAGATACCCCGTTATACGGTACTCGAAAAATAAACTATTCATAATTATTAGTTATGGGCGATCATTCAAACTTTTTACTAAATATCGGCCATTTTAAATCTTGCAAGTTTTTAGTATGGCGTATTCGAATTTTTTCAATAAATCGTAGCACGAAATTATCTCTTGCAATCGAAATCACGTCTGAGAAAAAGTTGTATCGGAAAATAAAGTCTCTTATGGAAAAATTTACACGGTACAATGATTCAAGAAATTTCTAGCAAAACAATAGTGTTACAATTTGAAATAATAAAATCTGTCTTTGTTCAATATTTTACAACGGTTTGCATATTCAAAATGCTTTATTAAAAAATAAATAAAGATAGGGTAGAGAACTACTTCGGCCTAATCGCCCATTTTGGGCCTATCGAGCAGAAAACTTCAAATAAATCCATGATTTCAGAGTTAACAAGTCAATTATGCGTTTGGTACGGTACTTTAGTTAATAAGCTACGGAACGAAGTCAATGAGAACGCGTGATATGAAGGTTTGCACCATTTATTCTCAAAAACAAAAGAAGCGCTCCGACCGAATCAATTTTTATCTTCATCCGATCGGCCGAAGTGAATTCACTGGAGTTTCAATGGCGTTTCAATGCGTTAGGCCGAGCTTAGAATCCGTAGGCCGAGTTTGGCGTCAAGAAGCAGTTTAGACTTTTGACAATATCTCAACGATTGGTTTCTCTTTATCAAATCTTACGGTACATACGGAAAGGTAAATACATTTGGAAGCCATCAGTAACAATAACATTCCGTTTGGTGCTAAACTGCGCTAGATTAAGAAAGACTAAGTGCGGGTTGTGCCTAATAGGCCGGAAATGGGGTAGTTAACCCTATTGACATGATTTTTTTTTAATATTTGCGTTTTTAACACTTTTTCAGATTGTCTACTCAAAATGATTGAATAAAAATTACCGTGTATATTTAGCCTATAAAGAAATAATTCATCCCTTCAACTTTGTCTCAAAAATCATTTCGACCAGAAGTGTCGTTTCCGTGTTACGATCTATTGAAAAAATTGCAAGATTCAAAATGGAACAATTTTTGAATAAATGGAATGATTGCCCATAACAAAAAAATATGCAAAGTTTCATGCAGATCTGAGAAAGTCGAGTCTGATCGAGTCGTGGAACTGCTTTTCGAAAGAAATGGACGATTTACCCTGTAATGATAACCTAATCATGATCCATTTTAGAAACCTGGGGTGCCTAACCTATGTATTGCTGTATCTTAAGATCTTGGTTATTTAGAAGGATGATGGTTTGAGCAAAGTTGATCAGAAGTTCAAGGGCTGTTGGGTGGTGGGCAGATATATTCAAAATTCTGCCACTAGGTAGCGCTACTAAGCACACCACATGCACATATTGTGAACTGGTGTATCTCAAGATCTTGATTAAATCAACGGATGACGTCTTGGTTAAAGTTGCTCAGGAGGCCAAAGACTGCTGGGAGTTGACAAATAAATTTTGATTTCTGCCACATTTATTGTCATTTATTTTTTGTTCATACTAATGCGCCATTTAAGTCAGTAATACGTAGATATGCCAACTATGTAGACCATTCTGTCAAGTTTTATTTAAAGGAAAGATATTAAAACATCATCGTCTGGCGTGTGGCTCAATGAGCTGAATCTAACTTGATTACCAAGGTGAAGTAGTCGTTTTGAATGTGTGAAACCTACCGACAAACATCTTCTGAGTGCCAGTGCTGCAGCAAAAGACCACGTTGGAGATGTCGCAAGTGCTCCGTTTCTGTTATCAAAGTTCGGAGAACGTCATAAAAGTTCAGGGAAAGGTTGAGAACTTCAAAGAACTTCGTGCAGTAAATTTTGAAGAAGTTTTGCAAACTTTGTAGAAGTTTAGCACTTTACAGAATTTCATTTTACTTTATTAAAGTTCAGTGAACTTTGTAGAAGTTCAGTTAAATTTGAAGAAATTCAGCGAACTCCGTAGGTTCACTGAGAACTGCATAGATGTTCAGTGAATTTTATAAATGTTCAGTAATCATTGCAATGCTTCATCAGACTTTAATTTAAAATAGCAAACTTTAGAGGAGTGAATTTTGTAAAAAAAAATGAAGGAACTTCGTTGAAGACCAAGGATTTCAATTTAAATGCTGAAAATTTCGTAAATCTTCAGGGACATTGTAGAAGTTCAGGAAACATAATAGAAATTCAGAAAGCTTGGTAGATATTCTGGAAACTTCGTAGAGCTTGAAATAACTTATTAGGAATTCAAATCTCTTAAAAAATGCTGATGACTGAAGTCTTGAAAGAATATTGCAACTATACTGCGAAAAAGGGGAATCTTTGTACTAAGTTACGAAGCTTCATACAAGTTCAGGGAACATTTTTTAATTTCGCTAGACCTCCCAAATCTAGGAGATCTGTTTAAAGGTCAGGGTGTTTCGTTTCATTTAAATGTATTACAGGGTGTCTACTACCTGGAAAAACCTGGAAAACCGGGAATTTACAGGGAATTTTACTTTTTCTGGAAAAACCTGGAATATTCAGGGAATTTTGGTTCCACTCAGGGAATTTTCCAATTTTTCGTAATTCAAAAGAAGTTTTTCGTTCAGTTTGTCGAAACGTTTCTTAAGGGCACTGAACTTGACAAGCATCTGACAGCTAAGACAACGTGTGCGAACGAGACAAGTTCATTCAGAGAGTCTTGTCACGCTCGCTCTTCGCTGATTTGTATGTGGAGGATCAAAATCGTCGTAATAAGGAAACAGTCGAAGAAGAGAGACTGGCAATCGTCAAAAGGAAGCATACGAAGCATGTATTGTATAAGAATAAGCATGCCAGACAGCAGGTCTGAGAGCCTACATAGATTTTTTTTTTTTTGATCTTCAGAGAGGGTCGGAGATCTACTGAGAAATGTATTGAGTTTCAGGGTAGTTCGTAGATCTTGAACAAATTTAGTAGTAGTTCGTAGAACTACAAACAAATTAAAAGTAATTAATAGAAATTCATAAAAACAAAATCACAAGAGAGGTCGTAGATCTTCAGATCAATGTTCAAAGAAATTTTCAAAACTTCAAGCAAGCAAAAATAATTTCAAATCAATTTGTAAAACTATAAGCGAAATTTTGCAAATCTTCAGGGAAATTCGCATAACTTTAGACAAGTCCAAGAATCTACAGTGAAATATATAGTATTTCACAAAAGTTTGGAGATCCTCGAAACATTATTCAACATCAGAAAAGTTCGTAGATCTTCAGAACAAAGCTACAGAACTTTGAAAAAAATTACAGGACTTCTGAAAAAAACACAAGAATCTCAGAAATGTTATTGGATCTTCAGTAAAAATTGCAGAACTTCAGGGAAGTTCGGCAATTTAAAAAAAAAATATTTACACGATTTCAGGAAAATTTGTAGATTCTGAGAGAGACATTAAAAACTTCAAGGAAGCTCAAATATTTTCAGATAAATTTTGACAACTTTAGGCAATCTTCAAGGAAATTTTCAAATCTTCAGGGTAACCCGAGAGGAATTTACAAAACATCAGAGAAGTTTGCAGATCTACTGAGAAATTTATTGAGCCTCAAGTTTTTTTTTGTAGATTTTGGGAATAGAGCTACGGAACTTAAGACAACTTTACAGAACTTTAAAGATATTTGCAGGAATTTGACAGAAAATTTCACACAAATTGTGAGATCTTCAGAAAAATTCGTTAAATGTCAGAAAAGCACCTCAATTCCAAAAACAAATTGCAGTGACGTACAATAGTACAATATTTTGCAGAACTCCATGGAAGTTGGAAATAGATAGATCTAAAGAACTTCAGAGAAGTCCGTAGACCTTAAGAGAAGTCTGTAGAACGTCAGAAAGTTTGTACGTTTTAAGAAAAATTTGCAATACTTCAGCAAAACTAACAGATCTTCGGGAAAGTTTGCCGATCTTTAGATCAAGAATCCACAAAGAAATTTAAAGAACTTTAGAAAAGTTCGGAGATCTACTGTGAAATTTATTGAACTTCAGGGCAGTTCGTAGATCTTTAGAACAGAAATACAGTACTTTAGAAAACATTACAGAATTTGAAATAAATTTTAGGAACTTTAGAAAAGTTCAGAGGGTAGATCGTAAATCTACTAAAAAATTAGCAGATGCTTAAATAAATTTTCAGAATTTTACTGCGGTTCTTGGATTTTAAGAGACATTCACAGAACTTCAGGTATGTTCGCTGATCTTTAGAGATATTTGCACAGCTTGAAAAAATTAGAAAAACTTCAGAATACTTCCTAAAACTTCCGGAAAGCTCAAAAATTTCTAGATAATCTTTTAATTCTTTAGAAATTTGTATAGATGTTCAGAGATATTTGCAGATACTCATTGAATCATGAAAATCTGCAGAAAAAATTGCGGAACTTTCGAGAAGTTTGTAGATTATTAGAAATTTTGTGAACATCAGAGATAATTGTCGATCTTCAAGGATCTTAAATCTTCAGGGATTCAGAAACTTTGTAGATTCTTAGGAAAATTTGCAGAACTTCTGAAGAACACACAGAACTTCAAAGAAATCTGTAGAACTACCGAGAAATTTGCAGATCATCAGGAAAGATTGTTGATCTGTAAAGAAATTTTACCGGAGAACAGAAACAAAACTTCAGGGACGTCAAAAGGTTTGAAGACCTTGCAGAATTGCGTTGTTAACAGTAATTTTCAGAACTCAAGGAATCATGTAGATCTAGTGAGAACTTTTTCCACTAGCTTATCTAAAGTTGGTATCGACATCCTGGCGAAGTTTTGAAATCCATTTTCATCTTCATATCGCAGCACAAGATGAGCCAGATCCCTGCCGGTGTTCCTCCTGAGCAACCATTTCCTACTCCACAAAGTTCACCTTCTCCTTCTCATTTTATTTAAAATAATAAAAGCAAATACGTCTGCCGAAACTAGAGCAATTTTCCGGTAATTCATGATGGAAGTATTTACTTTTGATTCCTGATACAGTTTTGTTTTGAAACCTAAATTGACAGTTCTTTCAACATGTGCAAGCAGTGTGAACACCAGCAAACAGGGGGGTTCGACGAAGTGTGTCGAAAGTAAATTTGAGGTCAAAATCAGATAGTCTAAACGGACCTTAAGAGATTGTAGACATGTGAAACCATGATTTATTCTGTCTTGATCTTCCAAACAGAGTTGGACTCAAACATATTATTAAAATTATATTGTGTTTTTGAAAGCATATTGTTATCAAATTTTGATAGATCGTTTTATCGAATAGTATAGACAGGTTTCTTACTTGTATTTATATTCTTGAATTAAAAAAATACTACACAAATACCAAAAAAGAATGTAATATTGATTGACGTAATGCATGCTACTGTATGAATAACTAATGTGATTGCAAAAACCAAATACAATATTACACCCATGGATATAATTTCTTTTCGCAAATTATGTGTAGGATAAATGCACTAATAGTGGAGGTACTTTAGTGCAATGTGTTCCTATGGTGGCTTATAGAGTCTCCCTAAGCCGCTGTAGAAGTACATTGTACTAACGTACCTCCACTATTGGTGCATTTACTAAACATAAATTGTACAAATTAATATTAAACAACCTATGTGCATCTGTTCTGCTGTAATATTAAATAACTTTTTTGCTGTGCCGAATTAAAAGTACCAACGCCCAAGTTTGAAGAATCGAAAATAACATAAATCAATAAGTACATAAAAGGGATTCCAGATGGATAAATAGATAAAATAATAATGTGTATAATTTGTATGCACCTGGAATTTTTTTCATCCGACCTGGAAAAACCTGGAAAACTCAGGGAATTTGATTCCTTGGATTGAGTAGACACCCTGTATTAGTACTACCTTAGGGGAATCCAAGTTCAAAAAATGTCGTGAACTTCAGGATATAAAATCAAGACACCTTGCAGAAGTACAGTGAACTTTGTAGCAGTGCAGCGAACAGCTGTTCGATAGATTTTATAAAACATTGAAAAGTGCAGGAAATTTCGTAAAAGTTCTTCTTTTCATAGAAACTAACTTTCGGAGACGAGCCAGCCAACGGCTGAAAGTCTCCTTAATAAAGATATAAAAAAAATAGAAACTAACTTCTTTTCATAGAAACTCAGGATTTTCAACTTCAGGGAACTTCGAATCAGTTTTCAGAGATCTTACTCTTTCTGAACTTCCTAGAAATTGACTGGAGTTCAAAGAATTCCAAAATTAATGAAACTACATGGACTTGAACTTGTTATTCCCATTTGAAACACATTGATTTACAAGTTCTTGTAGAATTCATATTACTACTCTTATGGCCCCATATGTTTGCGTTATTATCAGGCTAGGCCTAAATTTTCTGGATATTACCCAGAGTGTGCCAAATGCCTCAGTGTTACCAGCAATGAAGTGTTTGTCGAATTTTGGCCAGTTTTTTTTATTTGCAAACAAACAAGTGAAAGTAATCGTTTGGTTCTATTTTAAATCGTCTTTTTCTATGTCATTTCGACAAATGTCTACTTTTTTAAAGCAAACGTTACGCCATACCGATGAAATATAATTCTGAATCTCTCTCCCTCTCTTTCTCTTCCATGGTGCCTTATATCCATGCCGAGATATGGAGATATGACCGTAATTATGGTTATTCCAATAAGATTAAACACACTTCTTGAAATTGTTGTGAATTTTATTTCCTTGATTGACTACAGTAATGACCCGATTTTGTCAGCCCCCTTCTTGAGAATCTTTTCTAATGTTCTACGAAACCCATGCACCATGGTCTTATTGCACCAAAGTAAACCTGAAACATCTATCTTGAAGATGAATGAAAAAGATTGTGAATTACAGTTATGTAAAATTGTTGAAAGATAAAACTCTGATGCAAGAAGGGGCTAATAAAATTGGGTCATTATTGTATTGTTTTCAGGCTGTAAGGTTAAACATATAACTGAGAGATGTAGAAGCAATACTCACGTTTGCTATTGCATGTCATTAAAAATATAAAGTCGATGGATTTGGTTACTAATACTAGATATACTATATTAAATAATCTTGTTATACTTCAGAAACTAGTTTTGGAAATTTGTTGTAAAATCAGTTAATAATGCAACATGAAATGTTCCTAGTAAAGATGTAAATGTTTCTGAGCCTTGTAGGATCTACGCAATCGAGAGTTGTGTGTTCAATTTGTACAGGGAACCGATAGCTGTGAGCGCAAGGCAACCGATCATGAAGCACACCATGCTAGACGGAGTAAGTTCCATACCTGGTCTGATCTAAAATCCCGTCTTATTTCTCGTGCTCAAAGAACTGACGATAATAAGTGTCAGTAAGGAAGTAATAAATCACTACAAAAGGATGTGTAAATGCCACTAATTTCTATATCAGTGGCAAGGCTATGATATAGATCCATGAAAAAATTCAGAACAGTTGCTTGGTTGGCACAGGCACACATAACATGTATTCGGCCGCCGGTAGCAGGAACGGTTTCGAGCATTTTCTGCTTCTGTGCTTTGTACGAGAGCCAACCACGCGTCAACAGATTTTAATTTTATGCTGTAGCAACGTTCATCATTATGCTTCGAAGAGAATTCTGGATTGGAATGAACTGATTCTACTGTTCATTTAAATTTTCTTCTTCCATTACTCTTTCAAATGAAATGTTGATTCATTCACACACGAAACGCAAAACCTCCATAATCCAGAAAAAGATTTGCTCCCGTACGCTGCCTTTGTTCATCGCACGGATTCTCAATTTACCCCCTCCAAATTCTATTCATTCAACATCGCCAGCTTCATTCTGCACTGCTATCCCACGGTGTAAACAAATGCCACCCCTTCAATGCGCATGACCGTCTCGTGCGACACCACCACAACACACATTGCAACATAAATTCACCCTCGTCCCTACAGCATGAAACTCAAAAGCATGAACACGCATCACGTGTTTTGTAGAATTATTGCAATGAGGGTTGCAATGCACGTTAAAATTAATTTAAACACAATTGCTTCCTCGCTTGTTATTCATTCGCTACAATGGTCAAGGGAATTAATTACACAAATATTAGTTTTTTTTTGTGGGCGAAACAGTACATAAATCAGATTACTTTTCCCGACGCAATGATACTCTCCCCGCTGCTATTTGTATTACCGTTGAAAGCTTCTCCAACTGAGCACAATATGAGAAACAAACGGAACCGTAGATCGATACGTAGCTTCGTAAATTAACAGAATCTAATAGAGCAAACTTCCTCAACTAGGGTAATTGATTCTGGTTGAACTGATGATGGTTGGACCTATTTTTTAATCGTTAGTTTAGTCAATCTTCGCTAATTTTTTTCTTTTTTAAAGATCGCTTTAATATCATAAAAAAAAACTCTTTTTCTTCAAATTGCATGTATTTTTTATTGCAAAAAAAAATTGCTGGGGTTGTGTACAAGACACGATCGCAGGGTTGACGTAGACTACGTTAAGCTGTGTAGTGAAATTCTCATGCATTTTTTCTAGATATTGATTTAAAATACAGTAAAAGTAACCTATGATTTCGGTCCTATGTACATATTTTGGAATTCCTACCTAGTAAAACTTGGTTAATTTCAGAACCTCATAAAAATGCGAATACATATTCTATTTGATTTGGTTCCTAAATTACAATCAGATATGAGTAAAGCTTTCTTCAAGTGATTCATTGAAGCGTCCAACAATGACCGTCATGATGGCTGATATTCCCTATCACTTCAAGATTTCTAGGACACAAATCTTGGACGGTTGTGACATCACTCATGAAATTGAAACTCCTTGTGTACTGGACTGCAACAAACGTGAAGTTCCAGTTTCTTTGTTATAAGTTTTGTGAGAGCTGATATCTGTACTCTTGAAATGTTTCTATGGTAATGAGATTGATCCTCAGCGATTCAACTTCAAAACGCTAAAAATAAATGCATCAATGTTATGCAACATTTCATAGTTGATCGAGATGATATCAATTAGCCATGAATCCCTCCAATAAGTTCTCGGTACATCTTTTATCTACCGATTGCACAAATAAAAAAATACTAAGGCTGTGTTCCATTTGGAAAAATTTCACTTAGATTTGACACTTCGAAAATAAATCAAGATGTTCGAAAATCCCTCTGTTGTAGATCGGCCGATTTTCGAGAAAGCGTCTGTCAAATTGATTCCTTCACACTTAATTTTTTTCGCCGAGATTCCAACAGCCGAGTAGTTCTGCAATTTATTTAGCTGAGATTCAGTAAAACAATTGTCGAGACTCAGCTAATAAACAACATTTTGCTGAGATATTTGCTAACAAACAGATATTTTGCAGAGTTATCGGCAAAGTTTAATGCCGAGATAATCGGCTGTTGGAGATTTTACAGAGCTAGATTAAGTGTGTTGTCTGTCAGAAATAAGTCTGCTGGAATAGCAGGTTTATTTGTAAATTTTCCATCTGTCAAATTTAAGTAAAAATTCACCAAGTGGAACACAGCCTTAATAACTTGAGCACAGGATCGTTTCTTGTTATGTTTGTCGTATTAGATGCTAGATAAAACTTCTTTTATCGATATGTGTGCTGAAAATACCTGGGCCGAGTGGATTCAAGGAGAAAGTCGACGAAGATAATCTTGTCAGTGTTACTTAGGGCCTAATGCAATGTTCAACTTGAATTAATCATTTCTTCCGACCACTTTCCACAGAGATGGCGTTGTTCCGCTGGTAGGAAGTGATAAAAATCCCCATATAGGAATTGAGAGAAGTGGGAATAATTCGCTTTCGGTGCATATTCAGTTCAAAAAAAGTGAACGACAATCTAAAGAAATTAATCAGGGACTTTGTCGTTCACTTTTTTCCCGGAAATTATTGATAAACAAGCTACAACTAAAAAAACGATTGTTCCCCATACAGTTTTACTTGCGTTACTACCAGTCAGTCCCCAGAAAGCCAACAAATTCAAATTTGAGAGAGAAAATTTGCTCTCACGACCTCAATCTCTCAACATTCCATGTATTTTGATGACACTCGATTTGTCATTTCCCTTTCACAGATTACAAAATAGAGTACCTGACACTACAAAACATGTAGTACTATATACGCATTTCTTTAACATTTGAAGTCCCTCCTGTTTTACATATTCTCCGCAAAAGATACTTTCTGCCCCGCCCCATCCATAAAAATTGGCGGGAAATTCTGTGAGGGGTGAGCTATTTTGTGTGCAGAATGTGTAAAAAAGGAGGGACTTCGAATATTAATCTAAATGGATATATAGAGGTACCAGACATGTTTTGCACTGCAGTGTCCTCTGTGAACAATTAACGGAAAACAGATTGTGTGCAGTTTCCGATACATGTCACTGCAAGTAACAGCAGTGACATCTGATGGAACATTAATGCAAGAGAATCGAACATTACAAGTAGGCCCTTTTGAACGCTCACTGTCGAATTTCAGAACCTAGCACTGAAGAAAACTCGACGGTACCTCTATTTATGCTAAGAGATAAGCATTGCAAGTCCCTCCTACTTGAAGAATTATGCAAAAAAAAAAACTGGGGTTGTATAAACCGTTCTATAGCATAATTTTCCAAGTTGGAGGGACTTTCATAGCTAATCTAAAAGCATAAATAGAGGTACCGTCTGATAATTTCAGTGCTTGGTACAGAAAACTGTAATCTGTGTAGGAAAATCCTTTTTATTAGCACAGAAACACCCCCTTTCCGTTTTCTTATGCAAAATAATGAATGTGCGTTCACAAAACGCACGAAATCTTAAAAAACGATATTAGGATATTTTTTTTAATTCAATCAATAGAATAAAGATGTACCGAGAATTAAATTGAGGGATTTCAAGCTAAAATGTTCTGATCGCGAAATATTGACTATCAATACCGAAATTTCGCTTAAATGTCCAACCCATTTTGTGTGGTGTGTGTCAGGGTTACCAAAACTACAGATAAATCTGTATTTCTACAGATTTTTCAGAGTTTTTAAAACCGAGATTCTGTATTCACAGATTACAGATTTTTAGGATTTAATCAGATTGGACAGATTTGTAAAATATGGTCAAACATTTAAAAAAAATTAAATTTTAGATGTTTAAAATAAAAATAAAATCGCTTTGGTGAAACCGAGGGGGAAGGTGGGTTAATTTGTCAAAAATATACGTAATTTATGATGGACCTAATTTTACTTCCAAGGCTGTGTCGCAATGGGTGAGTTGAATTTAACTCGTGGTGAAAAGTGACAGATGAGTTATCGAATAACCCTGCTATACGAGCGTGGTTATTTCGGACCGACTAGAAGTTAAATTTTGGTAACCGTGGCTGAGTTCTGTTTGAAAACTGATCAATTTTCGGCATTTTCGAAATGTCACGCACAGCAAAAAAATAATTTTGATATCACGTCAAAGTGGATGCACTACAATCATGTCGAAAATATGGTGTAATATTACTTGCTAAAAAGGACAAAATTATCATTAATACAATGCATGAACTGACATTACGCTGCTTTTACTGCATTTGTTTATTTATGTGGTCATAAAAATTACATGAAATTTTCGACATGATTGTAGTGCATCCACTTTGATGTGATATCAAAATTATTTTTTTGCTGTGCGTTTAACCACGAGTTAAATTTAACTCGGCAATTGGTACACAGCCCAAGAAGTATTTCTCGATTACTTTTTCGAAGGAACATATCAGCTTTTGTAAACAACGCATTTGATCGTCGATTTGGCGTAACTGGTAGCTCGCCCACGCATGCTAGTACTACCATTAGATAGGGGAAAATTTTTCCAACCTGTTAGCGGTGTTAGTATGTGGGGCGAGCTATTAGTTATGCCAAACCAACGATAAAATGCGTTGTTTACAAAAGCTGATATGTTCTTCCGAAAAGTAATCGAGATTTGTAGTTATCATTCAGGCAAGGAGCGCTTGCGCCATCGAGACGACGCCGCTACCAGCAGCCAATGATCTCGACGGGAACGACGCGCAAAGTTCGAGGTGCAAAACTCGAACTCTGCGCGCTTGACAGGAACCGCCTTCCTACTGCTTCTGCTGTTGCTGCTGCTACTGCTGCTGCTGCTACCTGCTTACCCGCCGTCCGAAGCGAAAATGAGTTGAGGCAGTAGTAGTAGTAAAATTATGTTTATTTCTGTTGATTATGGTAGTACATTGATTTATCATTTTAATTGATTAGCCTACTTGGTTCTTCATCTTTGTTTAATTTGATATTCTAATTCAATATTTGCGTTTTTCAACTAGTTTACAGAATATCTCTTTGGGGATGTGTTTTATTTGAATTGAAAAAAAAGTGATAACCTACCTAACTACGAGTATAACTTAACCAAACGTGCTAGATCGCGTATGATCTGATGATTTGATCTCAGACAGGTGTCTCTGAAGCTTTCCAGGATGAATACTCTCCGTTCTTCTAATGTTTGAATTCCAGCCAGGAAGTGGATCTCAGAATTTCTAGTCCGCGGGGGACTGTTTAGGACCATCCTAAGGATCTTGTTCTGGATCCTTTGGAGTTTAAGGTGATGGCATTTTGCGCAACTCTCCCAGATTGGCATACCGTACTCGATTACTGGAAGGATGATTTGTTTGTAGACAGCAAGCTTATTTTTCAGGGACAGGGTTGACTTCCTGTTGATAAGTGGATACAACAATCTTATCAAGATGTTGCACTTGGTTTTTGTTTTGTCAACGTGCTCCCTGAAAAGAAGCTTGCTGTCTAGTGTTAGCCCGAGGTACACGACCTCTTTGGACCATTCCACCACTGTGCCGTTCAGGCAGATCTTGTTATTCTCCGACGGAACAAGTCTAGGAGATTTAAAGTGTGGAAAGATAATGACCTGGGTCTTTGCCGCGTTGATACGGATCTTCCAGCTGTTGAAGTATACAGACAGGACGTCTAGGCCTCTCTGAAGTTTGGCAGTCAGAGCTCCGATGACCCTACCCTTGTAGACGATGGATGTGTCATCTGCGAACAGAGACAACGATCCACCATCAGGGAGAGCCGGCATATCGGAGGTGAACAGGTTGAATAGGATGGGGCCAAGAATGCTTCCTTGTGGAACCCCGGCACCGATGTTGAAAGCATCCGATGAGATGCCATTCAGAGAGACTCGGAACGTCCTGTCTGATAGATAGTTGTTTATGATCTTCACTAGAAAGATTGGAAGACCGTACTGCTGCAATTTGAACACCAGGCCATCATGCCAGACATTGTCGAATGCTTTTTCAACGTCCAACAACGCCATGGCAGATGTTTTCGAAACAGACTTGTTCCATCTGAGAATGTTTGTTACTCAAGTCAGCTGGTGGACGGTCGAACGACCTTTCCGAAAACCAAACTGTTCCTCGAGTAACAAGTTGTTTTCATCGGCAGATGTTAGGAGTCGGTGGTACAGTGCTCTTTCGAACAGTTTTGATAACACTGAGAGAAGGCTGATTTTTCGATAACTTGAAGGAGAGGACGGATCCTTCCCAGGTTTCCGGATGGGTATGACTTTAGCTGACTTCCAACACGAGGGGAAGAAGCCAAGTCTGAGGCACTGATTAAAAATTAGTGCCAGATGGTTGTAGAATCTGGAACTCAAGTGTTTGAGTTCCAGATTAAGGATGTTGTCGAAACCTGGGGCCTTCATGTTTTTAGATGATTTGATATAGGCCAACAGTTCGTCAGTCGTAATCTCGTATTCCTCTGGAAAAATGTTAGGAATCTGAAGAAGATTGGTTGCATTTTCAGCAACCTCAGATTCATGAGGGCTGACGATGTTTTGTCCGAGATTATGGGAGTTGACGAAGTGTTGACCTATCGCGGCAGCCTTCTCTTCAGGAGTTATCAGATAAACCACTGGATCGCCGGGACGATCCAGTGGGGTCAGTGGGGGAATGGGCCTAGGCTTGTTTTTAAGAATTTTTGTAAGTTTCCAGAAGGGCTTAGCACGATCTGGGAGAGAGCGGATCTTACTAGCAAAATCGTTATTTCTGAGATCCACCATCCTGGCCTGAATGATCTTTCTTAATCGATTACAATTGGTCTTCAAGTTAGGCAGGCCAGTACGCTGGTACTGCCTACGAATGGTGTTACGGAGTCTAATAAGATCTTTGGTAGGGCGGTCAAGGTTCAGAGTGTTACTCACCTGTCTGGATACTGGCACGTGTTGTTCCCTGGCCCGAGAAATCGCATCCTGGATGGTTTGTAGACACCGGTCAA
Source organism: Ochlerotatus camptorhynchus (assembly GCF_037179485.1). Taxonomy (NCBI): domain Eukaryota; kingdom Metazoa; phylum Arthropoda; class Insecta; order Diptera; family Culicidae; genus Ochlerotatus; species Ochlerotatus camptorhynchus. The sequence goes on from NW_027040773.1 coordinate 2,919,936, forward strand.
CATCTACCGACGTCCCCGGTTGGACATCGTAGTCGATGGTTGTGTCGACGCAGTGTTGATATTGCGCCCAGTTGACTCGATGGTAGTTGCGCCGGGAAGCTTCGAATCGGTTTACCGAGGATCCAACTTCGGCCACCACCGGGTAGTGGTCCGAGTTGAGTTCCTGATAGGTGATAGGTTGAGCGATGTTGTTGCCCATGTTGCTGATGAAATGAGTTGAGGCACATTAGCAGCGCTGTTTTATAACTTTTCTGATTCAAGCAGCACGATGTGCAACCATATTGTACTTGATTATGAGGACTGGGTTTGGGGAGAACGTTTATTTCATGAAAACAGTGATAAAATTATCATTTTTTATTCGTCCATTTTTAAAACATTTTTTTTTTATGAAAAATTGAAAAAAAAACTTTATTGCAACCAGGGTTGCTTCCACTCACTTGCTATAAAAACATATTTTTCGGAATTATGCAATCATAAGATGCTATAATGATGTGTTATGTGTTTGACTCATAAAACCTGCCAATTTGGCTTTCAGAGCGTTACAATAACCGATCTTATGATTCGTGAGCGTTCACTCAGAGTGAGCACTCACGAGTCGTAAAATTGCTGATTGTGACGCACTAAAAGCAATATTGAACGATTTTATGGGTCAAACACATACTTCACGTCCTCATCTTGTAACTTACAAGTACTAATTATCACTATACCATCACATGATTTCATAATTCTGAAAAACATTTTTTATAGCAAGTGAGTGGAAGTAACCCTGATTGCAACAGCTTACGAAAGGTATTTTCTATCAATTGGTGTATTCGGATTTTAATTTCATCTATAAATGACAAAGCTTATAGCGTTCAAAAAATTACACCTTTTCGTGACAGTCGCAATGGATCACATCATTTGAGCAGTTTAAAATGACGTTTCCTACCACTCGAACTTAAACGTGGAACAATATTTTGATATGTTTTCTTCAACAACCTCGAGAAAATAGGGTCTTATTGGTAATATCAAATATATCATATTAACAATATGATCCATTCATGCCTTTTCCAATAAATGTTGCAATGGCGACCTGCAAAATATTACTTCACGCACAATCTAGCGTTGAAAAAGGTCAGCAACATTCATTCAATTACAATCGAGGGGTGCGAATATAGCACTTATTACAAAAGTAAGAGTCAAATTATTTTCATTAATTACAAAGTGTAAATTATTCTAAAATTTGTCTGACATGTCACTGTTCTCATCAAATAAAATAAAATGCTGAAATACATTCATTTGAAATATTAAACAAATGTTCATTTGGTTTACCCCTCGTGACGATAAACAAATACATTGGTAGCCTTTTTGGCCACAGAGGTGCTTTCATCGCTAAAAATTCGGTTCGCCAGCTAAGCGAAAGAGTGGAATTTATTGTTTCATTTCCGTAAAATCGCTGGTAGAAGGTCGTCCCAAAACTGCTCGACAACATGATTAATTTTAGATTTTCGATTTACCCCCAGTACTTTCCCGTAAGACGTAGTCTACGTAAAAAAAAAACTTCACAAGTTTCAATGTGTTTTCAAACAGTTCAATTTCCAAGCATTAGCTCATCATCATGCCTTACGCAATAATTCAATAAAGGAATATTTTTTACATTTTTTTTAATGTTCATACAGTATAATACTGCTTCAAGATGTAAACAACACGTTGACAACATGTTTGAAAAAATGACATAATTCGAATGGATAAATATGATCATGGTTGGACCTACGCATGATGATGGTTTGAGCTATGTGTTTCCTAAGACGGCCGCTAGGTGTGCTTCGGTTTGTTTACATCCTTCATGCTCAGCTGTTTTGAAATTCGATTTCGCGTTGGCCGAGTGTTTAGTTTCTTCTATTGAAAAAAAATGGCTAAAGAAAAGAGTTATCTTCAAGGGGCTGTTCTTTGAGTGAGAAATAAATCACTTACCGCAAAAATTAAGGGAAGCCACGGCAAGAAGTAAGGAAGTGAAATAGTGATGAGTGTTGATTTGGAGAACCAGCATGGGGATTGGGTTTGTATGTGCGCTGCTTCTGGCATTCCCAAGACGACCAAAGAGATCCTGGACGCTGCTAAGGACTTTGCGTCACTAGTTGGGCGTAAATTTAAAGGAGGGATTCCATCGTCAGGTTTGTTGAAAGGGTAAGCATTAAAAATCTTCAAAATTGCTTGCTACAATATGCAATTAATTCTTTTCTTGTAGTGTGAGTCCATTGTCTAATTTTGTATTCTCAAGTCTGAGATAAGATTCAAATCGCATTAAATTGTTCCTTTGTTATAAAATGTCTCTTCCGGTATAGTTTTATGGACCGGACTCCCGAGGCACTGGGAAAATTATCTGCTGGGCTTACAATCGAACGAATCAAAGTGTATTTTGATTACTTGTAAAGTCAGTTCGAAAATGAAAATATGCTTGATCTCCTGAACCGACCATCGTCTTAGACCATCGTAATGAATTACATAAAACATATTTCAAGACTTAGAGTAACTGTTTTTTTTTTTTTATTACTTTAGTTGTGTTTTGACGTAGGACTACGTCTTTGATTTCTATATGGGGGTACACTTTGTGAAAACTGAAAATGGAACATGTAACCAAATTATGAAAGATTTGGAACGTTAATAACTCAGCTGCCCCTGAACCAATTTCAATAATTTTATCTCCAATCGATAAGGCTACGCTTACGCATCGATATCAATGCTTTTGACTGTTTATGTTCAACAAGAAACTATTGAAAAAGTAGTAAATGTCCAAAAGCGTCGAAATAATTAACAAATCCACCAATTACCTACATGCATATGCTGCTTCCCCAGCACAGTCGTCAGAGAGAAGTAAGTAGACGAAACAAGTCGAAGTGGCATTCGCCTCCGATCCTCGGGCGCTGGCGAATAGGGAGGATGGAATTGCGTAATATTTTGCACACTCATCGCCATACTCAGAACCACACGCTCCCAACGACCACACAAAATGCTCTCCAGAGTTGTAATCTTCTAACCAAACTTGGAAACAGTGAGACCATCAATGAGAAAAAATAACCTTGACTTAATGGTGAAAACTATTTTTGTAGATCTTTAAAAATTCTACTCTAACTCTTTTCTTAAATGAACTTGGTGGCCCTGAAAAGGGCCGTTTTGTTACTTGGTTGTTGGTGATAATCCATGGCCGTGACTGTCTGCGCTTGGCGTGTTCAGTGACGGCATCCAAGTACCATAACTTGTATTGCTACTTGGATGCCATCGATTGGAACCGCGTTAGACGGTTCGATTGGAACATTTAAAATTTTGGCTTCAGTCTTCGCGTCTCTTATTAAACATCGTCTCTGGCTCGACTCATGTACCGTACCGTGTATGGTGAGCAGTGCCAGTCCGCGATGATTTGCTAGCCCAACTCATGGGATGTATGGGACCAGGCTGTATGTTTGTTTTCAAAATCTCGAAACTGTCAGAAAGCGAACGAATGAACAAATTGAACGTAGGGGAAATGTATGTAATGTCGGCCTAAGTGTCCCTAATTTGGGCCCATACATAAATTCAGCAATCGACTAAATTTTCAATAGCAACCAAAAATATCCATTAGTACCGTCCCAATGACAATTGTGACACGCTTGGCGCGGATGGCACACAGGTTGGTATCTTCGAACAGACCGACCAGATAAGCCTCGCTAGCTTCCTGCAGAGCCATAACAGCTGAGCTCTGGAAGCGCAGATCGGTCTTGAAGTCCTGGGCAATTTCACGGACCAGACGTTGGAAAGGCAACTTTCGGATCAGCAGTTCGGTCGATTTCTGATAACGACGGATCTCACGCAGGGCGACGGTGCCTGGCCGGTAGGCTGCTGCAGTTAACAAAAATATTTATTATATCAAACCAAGTAGTCCTACGTCATCATTACGTACAACCCCATTGTAGTTTTTATTTGTGGTAACATGAAAATCATGTGGAATTCCACATGAAAATTCGTCAATAAAAATGTGTGGAATTTTATTAGTGTATACTTTCAGCTCCTCATCTATCGCTTAAAATGACCGCTTTAAGTCTGATATTTGACGTTCAGCATCTCCAACTATGTATATCGTTAACTTCACGCATGAAGTAATACAAACATAATAAGTTAAAGTTGATTTTTTTTAATAAAAATTTAATCAGTTTACACGCATCCTTGTTTGACCACATTTTAATCGTAACACCCTTTATATCATGACTTATATCATAAATAGATCCCACCTCTTGCGCTGTTTTCGTTATGAATGAATTGTATATAAGTGACTAGACATAATTTTTTACAGCTGAGATTGTCATAAATAAGATATGTCAACCCGTTTATGATAAACTGTGTTGCTTGGGTTTGTATAAGCTGAGGCATTCCACGAAGGTTCGCAAATCGATCCTGACCGATCATTTCCAATTACGCTGAAACTTTGCACAGTTGTTCCTTTTTAGTAAAGGCGCCATTTTGTACTCTCAGTTTTTCATATTGAATTACGACTACTTTTTGAAAAGGGCCTGTGTAAAAATAGTACTAATGAGTTTAAAAATATATATTGCCGAAACGCTTTGTTCGATTGATTTGGGGTCTAGAGCAAAGTTATAGATATTATTTTGGCAATTGTGTAAAAAATATACACTGTAAAAAATTTCGTTTGTATCAATGAAAAAAATTATATTTATTATTAAAAAAGTTAATTTCTCAAAAAGTACATTTTTTATAATTTTCGTTTTAAGCCTCATTGAAGCTCATAATGTTTGCTACTAACTGGCAAAGTTTGGTGATGGTAAAGTTATGGTTTTTTGAATATTTCACGATTTTTACATTTTCATTAAAAACACGTTTTTTTTAACCGTGTATGTTTTTTCAAGAATTGCATTTTAATTTTGCACAACTTTTCACAAGACACCATAGCAATCAAGCAAGCCGTTTTTGCAATGTATTAAAATGTTTATTTTATGAGCGCTTTTCTACACAGGCCCTATTGAAAAGTTAGGATTCATTACATCTGATACCATGAAAAGGTATCGTTACTAACAAAACTAAAAAAATCATTTGATGAATATTGAGCTAGAACTAAATAAAAGTGAAATGATGCTCAAACTAGCGATTAATTTTCTTTTTTATTCATTGTCTTCAATTTTGCATAGTTGTATCAGTGATCTTAACGGTAATAAGTCAAATACTCAACACTGTAGTAGTGAACACCAAAAACATCTGTCTGTACCTAATGTAGAAATTATACCTATCGATCTGATACTTAAATGAGTTTGAATGGTGAAAACAAGCAGTTGATCACAAAGATTGCTTGCATGTACTTTTTGAGAAATTATTTTTTTTTAATAAGAAATATATTTTTTTTTTCATTGAAACAAACGAATTTTTTTACAGTGTATATTTTTAACATTATTGCCAAAATAATATCTACAACTTTGCTCAAGACACCAAATTAATCGAACAAAGCGTTTCAGCAATATAGATTTTTTAACTCATTAGTACTATTTTTACACAGGCCCTGTTAGAAAAGTAGTCGTGATTCAATTTGAAGAACTGATAACACAAATTGGCATCTTTACTAAAAAGAACAGCTGTGCAAATTTTCATCAAAATCGGAGCCGACAAATTAAAAAAAAAAATTAAAAGATTCGTCAATCTGTAGAAAATTGCTCAGCTGGTCTCTTGAACAAATTTGATTTTTATATTGTTATTTATGAGCTATAAAATTCATATCAGTTCTCAAATATGTTTTATTTTTATTTATTTACTTCATTATTTTTTCCAAATAAACCATATACATATATTGGACGATTTTGTATTACATTGCATATACATAAAGATTTTAATGGATATTCAAAAAAATATTACTATCCTTTCTCCAAAAAATGATGGCTAACTAAATAACGATCAACAATAGGCATATAATTTTTACGGCAACGTTGATTGTCATTAAACTTCCCATCATTAAACTGTATGAAATAAGCCATAGATCGTTCATGAATAATAAACGGAGCATCTAGCTGACAGTGAAATTTTTTCCCAAATAGTAAAAACTCCAAGGAATGTGTAAAAAATGTCAAAGAGTTGGGTTACACCAAATTTCGATGCTTCAGTAATATATGTTCAGTTATGACTATGAAACTTCGACTTTAATCGAAAACCTCATCGGAGCTACCTCTAAATCACGTTTTTCACAGTTGCCACCATAAAAAGTTATTTTGCAACATACTTGGCTATCCTTTGGATGGTGAGCTCTCAGGTTTCCAAACAAAGTGTTATCCTGGACTGTTGAGTCTGTAAATATAAGGATCAGATTTTCGAACCAATTTGGACGTCCTAGATATTCCCAATAAACTTTCTATCCGAATGTTTATAAGTGTGTGTACTATTGTAGCTAAATATTGGGATTTAATCGGTTGAACCAGTTTTAAAAATATGCACACTTGATTTTTTCTACCGAGCTCGGCTGTGCAAATCTCGGCAAAAAAGTTTTACTGAGATCCCAGCAAACATTTCATTTGTTTGCTGAGATTCAGCTAAGCACTATCCGAGACTCAGCAATCAAGTGTCACTTTTGCTGAGATCTACGTGAAACTTCTTTTGCCGAGATTTGCACAACCGAGCTCGGTAGAAAAAAAAACTAAGTGTGTGGGTTAAGCGGTCTTGTAGTACACAACATTAAAATCAATGATTAAGTGATCCGTGGAAACCTGATATTGAAGCTTGAGCAAGAGTGTGGATGCAAACAAATCTAGATAGAGCTAGAATTAGGGCGTAACAGCTTTTGTAAACAATGAGTTCTCTCGGTGATTTCTAGAAAGCTAAGGCTTACCCACGCAAATCAACATCATCATTGGATAGGGGAAGACTTCCCTTACCTGTTGGTTATGTTGATTTGCGTGGACGGGCCTTTAATTCCTAGGAATCATCGAGAGAAGTCATTGTTTACAAAAGCTGTTTGGCCCTAATTCCAGCTCTATCTAGAAATATTCTGTGGAATGGTTCTGTAAGGTCATTATCATCCATTTATGTTTTGTGTCTGTTTCTTCACTGTTGTTCTTAATTATTTGGTATATGGTATTTAAATTAAACTTTTAATCATCTTCTTCCTCTAATTTTCTTTTGCTTTCTCTTGCTGCACTTCCAACGAGAACATAAAAATAATACGCATTCGATCTGCATCCACAAAAAAAACGCCTCCTCATCCCTCCGAGTGGTGTTTTATTTGCATAATTACACAAATCAGAAAACGTGGAAAATCCTCCCTGACAGCTCATAAATCTATTGTTATATTCATTTGCGCAGAAAGAATAAATTCCATAAAAATTAATATTCCGAATTAAACAAGTTCCCACGCCGGGCCGAAGCGGGAGAGAAAACAAAAACGCCGGCACCGAACGCAGAAGCTCTCCTGCGAGGTTTGAATTAAAAAATGAAGACAAGTGAAAAACTTCAACTTTCAGCGCGCACCAGCAAGCAAAGTTCATATCGTCATTAATCATTGCCGCCGTTTCCGCTTTGCATTTGCACTGGGCTGGGCTGGGACCCCACCACCCACTGCCGAGGAAAACTCAAACACCAACCGATACACTTTGCCACTCACGTGCGTTCAATATTCCGAGGAATACCCTGGCGCTGGTGCTTTTCTGTGTTGCTGTTGTCTTCTGGCTGGCCTCATTCAGAGTGTGCAAATCGTTTTTTACGTTGATTGTTATTTATTTTTGCATTTATTTCATTCCTTATATTATGACCATAGCCTAACTAAGAGCAGAATTTGAATTGCGTTCGATGCCCACGGCGCTAACAAGTCAACTCAAGGCAACTGAACAGCGTGAGCAGAGCGAGGAGGCTTTCTTTGTGAAATCTCTTACACCTCCGGAGTCTACATTCAATGATTGCTGCTATAAAAAAAAATTACCTGTCCATTTGAATGAAGTTGAATCAACCATGGAAATATATCACCGTTTATAAATTTCTCATCCACGTTTCTTTCTTCAATCACCTAGTGAACCTATTGACTTCGTCTCTTTGATCCATTTTATTCAAGCTTGTGCCATTGTTTTCTGCATGTCGTGTTCATATCACTTATAATTTACAATCCCACTTTCTACATGTGGGATGCAAATCCGACAATGTTGAACAAAAACAGAAACCTTCCAGCCTTTTCTCGGCTCAACCATGCATTTCCGAACGACTGCGCATTAGTAGGAACGTACCCGCTAGATGCACTTGTATTGTTTTCTTAATTCTCCACCCAACTGTAGAGACTGTACAATGACCATGGGCGTAGCTAATCGGGATGCCTACCCCAGCAAAGTCTGAGATCAAATTGAAATCTAAATTTGATGTTGTGATTTCGCTGATAATGATTACTCAGGTTGCTGTCGTTTTGGTCGTTTTAAGGGGTAAAATATCAAAATTGAGAGCAAACAAATCTTTACAGAAAACTATATTAGACATCCATTTTTTCTGTTGATAACAAAACAAGTATTCAATTTGATGTTTTGCTAAGGCAATGAAAACAAACCCGCAACAACATATTTTTGAAGAGCAAATGTACAGCAAAATGAAAACAAAATTAGGTATCAAATTTTTCAATTGCGTAAAATGAAATCAAATTATGATTTCAGTTTGATGTTGATATCAAAACTTGATTTCAATTTGCTGTCTTTTTGATACTGGACTTTTTCTGGGGTAGGGGACCTCCCTTAGCTCAGTCGGTAAAGACGCAGCTACAAAGCAAAACCATGCTGGAGGTGGTTGGGTTCAATTCCTGGTTCGGTCTAGGAATTTTTCTGATTCGAAAATTTCTCGACTTCCCTGGGCAGATTCTAGTACAGAACAGTCATTCAGCTATACAAAGGGTCAAACGATTTAATGGCGGTGTGATCACGTGCTTTAACTCCTGCATTTAGTGTCGAAGTGTAGATTCAATAGTAATAGATTGGTGGTGTTGAGTACTTATCACTGATGAAGTCTGCAAGTAGTAGACGAAATACGCGTATCTGTCAAAAGATAAGCAATTATAACCGAATTAAAAGGAAATAAACCAACACACTCAAAGCACTTCGTAAAGGGATTCCGTAAAGAGTTTCGACAAATTTAAAAAAGTAATTAATTGTTGATACGTTGTTGTTTACAAATTTTTATTTGTAACCAAGTAACAATATTCACGTTCGGAAAGCGTCGTATGATAATATCACGGAACATCACGGACTCCTGGAGCTGCACCGATTTAGCATCCCATTGACATACTCGTCTAGGAAACGGATCATCCCTTTAATCTCGAGTATCGCTAATTCATTTGGGTATGCATACTCGTTTTGCTAGATATTATTATGTTGTAGAATAGCACCTTTTTTTTAACTAGTTCGTTTATTTGGGAGGCTCAATCGCGTTAGCTTTACGGAGCCGATAGGTCATTGTTCTTTGTTTGTAACAAAATTCACTTAATTCTATGTCTAGTAGGAGTTGGGCCGAATACTCGCGGCTTACTCGAGGTTAGAGAGGTACATTGTCGAAGGATAGGATCAGGGGAGGAGTTTGGGGGTAAGGTTTCGTTGTCTCATCAGAGCGTTGTCGCCAGTATGAATGGTAGTGCGGTTCTAGTTACGTCTGGAGTTCGACCGGCTATGGTGACCAGTGGGCGACGATGAGACTCATCGAGACGGGGGGACAAGACAAACAAAAACTATTAAAGAGAGACAAAAGACAAAGGAATTAAATTCTTATACTAGACATTTGAAGAAACACATAAACCGACTGCATATAGCAGATATCGCGAGCTCCCAACACGTCTCTGATAGGAACATAGGGTTGTCTTCCTTGGGCCTCAAGGGTATTTAAAAGTCGCTCTCTGGTGGCGTCATTATCCGTACATTGCCAAACTGCGTGATCGATGTCATCGTAGACGTTTCCACACCAACAGATGTTGCTGTCTACGAGGTTTATTCTATTGAGATGAGCGATTAGTGGTTGGACATAAGTCTACTCATCACGCGAATGAAGTCACGACTTAAGTCCAAGCCTTTAAACCACGCTTTCGAAGAAACATTAGGAATAATTGAATGTAACCACCGTCCAAGATTTCCATTGTCCCAATTGGTTTGCCAACTCGAAAGGGTACTCTGACGCACTAAATGGTAAAATTCATCGTGTGAAATTTGCCTGTCATAAAATTCGCCTTCCTGCGCGCCCGCCTTTGCGAGAGAGTCCGCCTTCTCATTGCCTGGGATTGAGCAATGTGAGGGGACCCATACAAAGGTAATCATATATGATCTTTCGACCAGCACACTCATCTGCTCCCTTACCTTTGAAATGAGTGCCTACTTAGTTTCATCGACCAAATAGCCTCGATCGAAAAGAGACTATCCGAGAAGATGAAGTAATGGTCTGCGGGCATGTTGGAAATCATCCCCAATGCGAAGTTGATTGCTGCCAGCTCAGCAACAAAAACGGAAGGTGCTAGAGTTTTCATTGAAGACACCGAAGCCAGTGGATCCACTGAGACGAGACCCGTCTGTAAAATATCTGTTTACGCAATTGACGTGTTGGTACTTTTCAGTAAAAATACGCGGGATAATAATAGTTCGAAGTTGAACTGGAATCCCGTTAATCACTTGTTTCATGGACAGATCATATGCAATTGAGGAACTGCGATTGGTGAAGTGAGCACGGTCTGGAGTATAACAAGGAAGACACATATCCGACGATATGTAGTGGTGGTAGATTCTCATAAATCGAGATTGTGTGTTCAGCCCAAGAATTTCTTCAAAATTTGCCATGCCTGTTCAACGCAGTTCCACATGTCGTGCTCTATGGCTCTAGCAATCAACTCGGACCGAACAGCAATCAGGACACTGCCACCAGTGGACTTTCGACTATTGTTCGGGTTTCGAGCTTATAAAAGGATCATGGTTGGTCCCAAGCTTATGAAACTTCAAGAGGTGGGTCTGTATCAACGACTGCACTCGAGTTGTTCCAGCTTGGTAAATCCTGCAGCGGACTATAGCTACTGTTCTCAATGGGTGGAAACGGCTGTCGTTCGAGGAGCTAATCAGACCGGCTTTGAAGAGAATCAACAGAACAAACAAACTAACAATATTAAAATTGTTTGTAAAGTACATTAGCTATATAAGTAGTTGTAATGGAGTGATAAATTTACAAGCACTGGAGTTCGAACTAAATTTTGATAGTTAAATAATAATGAATGTGATACATCTTTGACAATAAAACCAAATTAAAAAAAAAACATAATATATGGTTGCATATGTTTTGCAACTTGTTCAAACCCAACTTCTGGCTGAATTTTAAAAGTTGTTTAAAACTTCATCGTAAATCATTACAGACTTGTTATGGAATTTATTCTACTTCTTCTGAAAGTCCGCCTGACCTCAACTTCCAATTACTTTTAGATCACATGTAATTTTTTGTTATTGGGGTTCATTTTGATTCAAGACCTTGACAAAGAAACCATTAGGCTCTCAGCTTATTCAAATGTTCTTGATCTCTAAAACAGTTTCGCAAATTCAGAAAATCAAAGGAGCTGGGCCACAGACATAACTCAGTGAATAAGCAATTAACGGTTAATTTACCACGTGTGGCGCTCATAGTCAACTGCAATGACGTTGAACGTTTAAACATTACTGCCATCTGTTGTGCGTGCTACCCAATAGATGGCGATAGTGTTTTAGCGAAGGTGTTTTTCAGTGGTAAATATTCCATGAATTATGTGTGTTTGTCTGTGACTGGGCCAAGGTGTATTTTTTTAGTGTTCAAGAAAATTGAAAGAATCCACTCAAACCCAAATAAATGTTCTCTTAATTATTTTCGAATGTATTGCTCTTCGAAGCCTGCAGCATAATAATTTCTGATGCATGACATTAAGTTCCTGCATCTTGAACTAACTTGACTTGGCTTCACGCAATATTGAATAGCAATATCACGAATTTTTATCAAATCATACTCAGCAAAAAAATAAATGCCACTGTTACATCCACTTCAATCTTGTCGAAAATCTCATGTAATTTTTTTTGGCCACAAAAATAAACAAATGCAGTAAAAGCAGCGTAATGTCAGTTCATGCACTGTATAAATGATTAATTTGTTCATTTTGGAAAATAATATGACACCATATTTTTGACACGATTGAAGTGCATTCACTTTGATATGATAACAAAATTATTTTTTTGCTGTGTAGGGTGTGATGTGAAGTGAATGAAACCCACCATCAGTGCAAGGATTACCAATGTCTGCAGATACTTTACCAGTTGTAAAGTTCTGCCTGATGGTTTGTTGCAGCAGAGTGAATCAGCTTTATTTTAGACCTTCGGAAGACAATACGACAAGATGGCCATCTGTAATCACAAGGGACTGGCAAATCCACGAACCCTCGTCCAATCAACAAATCCTTTGATTCCTTCAGTCATATAGCTAGTAAAAAAAAATTCAATGGATTCAGTATGTTTTATTAAAAACATAATGTTTATTCTTCAAAAAAAAACGTCAATGAATATTGGAGAAGGGGCCCTGGTCATCCGTAAGACGCAACTTAGTCGCGATGCTCTCAAAAGAGCGCTGGACGGAACTGAAATCATTCTCATTTTTTATTGAACACCCGTTACGAACATTTTAACCTGATCTAACTAAACTTGTTTTTTTTTTTATCAAATCATAAGATAACAAAAAAAAACAACTGGTCCCCCCTGAACCGCCTCCGGAAAATTTTCCTATCTTCACCAATGACAACGAAAAGCCAACAACAACAACAAAAACAACAGTAGCCGTAGCACCAAAGCATGACCACCACGGTCATTTCATAAACCAACCGAAAGGGACTGAATCCTGCAATGATGACACGAACGTGTGTGGTACATCGTAAGATACTTTTTCACATGCTTTCCTGTCCTGGGTGTTAACGCTTACATGAACTTATAATGTTGTAATACGGCATTGTGGGGGTTTTGTTGAGCTATGATTCTCTGAAATAAGCTAACTAGGTTGGTGTTTTCAAGGCTCGAGGGCATGTAGTATTGCACTGCGATAAGTTTTACGATGTAAATTAAAGCTCGGTGCCTTTTGAGCTCATTGGACCGTAAACCAGTTGATTTTACTGGTTTGTGTTATTTATGCAAATACTGCTTTAAATGACGAATTACTGAATGTTTTGAAAGATAGGCTTCTTTCATTAGAAAATGTTCCCGTCGAGTTGTCGTCATGGATCTTTTTCGACTCCCTTGAACTTTTGGTGGCCTTCCTAAGCCACGTAAATGCATGTTTTTTGTATATTTCTTCCATATTTACCCAGCATGGCATTCAACAGGACATTTTGTTTTGGAATTCATGATCAAAATTGAAAAAAATGCCGCTCCTCTGTAGTGTTCATCGACGTTTAACTCGACAACATCGAGATCGCGAATTTCGACTAAAATGTGCAGTATTCATCAGTGTCATTCCTACTAATGACTTATCTTTTACTTTACATAAATCTTTGGTTATTATTAGTTAGGTAGGTTCCGGTTCTACACGTTGTAGTTTCATTTTTATACCTGTGATCTTGACATGTTTACCTAGGGGATGAGTACTTTATGATAAGTCTTTAGTGGGAATGACACTGATGAAGACTGCACATTGTAGTCGAAATACGTATCTGTCAAAATTAATTAAGTGGAATTAAGTGGAATTGCTTTTTTACGAATGTACATCATTAAACGAATGGAATAAATAATCGTTGGTTAAATACAGAGTGAATTATAAGCCTTATATTCCGGATCACAAAATACAGTAGTGTCCACGTGGATAGTTTAAAGACCCAGTGCTAGAAAGTGCTCAAGTATGCAGAATTTTTGACGTAGCACTTAGTTCGAATCCGTTTCCCTCCTTAGTCTTTTTGCAAAAGCATTCTCTATATACAACAATCGCCCATTATCGACGGTTGTACCGCAACCACTCAGTATCAGTATATGTGAATAAACACAGCTTTTTTATTGTTCTACATCTTACATGCTGGATTAGGTTTGTCCAGTACAATATGAATATAACATGGAGATGCTGACCTCACCTTCGACCACCGGGCCGTAGTGATGACTATCATCAAATACATTTACTTTTAGCTACGGTTAGTGACCTTGCAGTCAATATGAATTGATTATGAGAAAGTTAGAAGATACTGAGAGGAGGTGTATCTTACCCCATCTTACCTTAATGGTTAGTAAGGCAATTTTCTAACGCATATGATATAACTGCTCAGCAGTTTATGATTATGTTGAAACTTTGCACAGTTGTTTTTTATTGTCCAACATGCCATTTTACATATTTGGTTCCCCGACTAACACTTGAAAAGGGCTTATGCAAAAATGATACGCATCAATAGAAAAACATATATCTTGCGAACGATTTGTTTGATTGAGATGGTGTCTTAGAAGAAGTTGCGGACAAGTATTGTGCCTTTCAAGAAAAAAAATACACTGTAAAAAAATATTTTTTTTTACAAAAAAAAAATCAAAATTATCAAAAAAAATAAAATTACTCAAATTGCATATTTTTTATATTTATTTTGTAGTTAAGGTAAAGTATTACCTACTGACACTGTGCATTTGCTGAGCACATCATTAACAAAAAAGTAATGAATTATTGAAAAAATAAATATTTTCCAAAACACTGCTAATAGTTATCGAATATCTTTGAAATAGTGTTAATATTAAAACACATTAAATGTACAACAAAAAAGCTCATAATGCTTAAATTGTCCAAAGTTGTTATTTTCGAGATACTCGTTGGATAAAATTCACTTATCGCATATTTTGAAAAACTTTCGCCCTTTAGAGATGTTTACTCAAATTGCCTATATTTTTAAAATATTTTTTTATATTAATTTTGTATTCTAGGTAAAGAAATACCTACTGACACAATGTATTTGCTGGGCGAATCATAAATAAAAAAGTTATGAATTATTGAAAAAATATTTTTTTTTCCAAAATACTACAGATAGTTATCGAATATCTTTGAAATAGTGTTAATATTAAAACACATTAAATTTACTGCAAAAAAGGTCATAATGCTTAAATTGCCCAGAGTTGTTATTTTCGAGATACTCGTAGGTTAAAATTCACTTATCGCATAATTTGAGCAATTTTCGCTCTTTTGAGATGTTATTCGTGAGTGTCCAATCTTGAAAGTATTTTTAACAAAAAGCCCAATTAATTTCCTTAAACTTTGCTGTTCACAGTTTTTTAATCATACGCATGAGTTAAGATATAATTGAGCAGAGAATGAAAACAAAATTAAAACTAAGTTTGATATTTTGATATAAGCGTTCGTGATAACATATTTTGCCTACCCAAGCAACACAATTTGTCATAAACGGGTTTACATAACTTATTAATGACAATAACAGCGGTAAGCATTTATGTCTAGTCACTTATATACAACTTATTTATACCGAAAAAAGCGCAAGAGGTGGGATCTATATATAACATATGCTTGACTTGCGCAACTTATTTATGACTATAACGCAACCTACTGTATTGGACATGTTGTAAATTAATTTAATCCATCCTACAAATGGAATTTGTTTATCATCAATTTACACAACTTATTCTTCTGAGGAATTTTGTCGTGCGAATAAAGTGCCTAAACTTAGAATCCGTACTGCAAACATTTATGCGGTTACAAAATTATGGTAAATCTATACATTCTACTTCTAAAAAACTCATTGACTCTTAGAAAAAGCTTAATATCATAAATTGAATTGCATAAAAAATCCTGGATAAAATTCCGCAACTTTGCAAAAAACGAAAAAAATAGAATATCAACTTTCTTTTTTAATTATCTTACTTTTCTCTGTTACAAACCGTACATGTTATGTTGAAAACACAAATTAAATGTTTTTTTTTTTCATTCTATACATTGCTTCATTGTTCAGCCATATTGTAGTGCAGTTTGTAGAATGCATTGAGAAATTTCATAATTGTTATCAAAACATGTTTATAACACGACAAACTAGAACATTACTTGTATCGTATATTGAAGTTATAATTAGGTATGGCAACTCTCAATTGCCTATTTATAACACTTTTATAACTGATTGTTTTTGATGAAAACTTGCTAGCCTTATATACAACATGTTTTCATATGTCATTTTTGGAAACATGAGTACAACTGAATTATAACTTATTAATAACATGTTATAAATAAGTTATATCTCAGCTGTATTCATGTTTCTAATAATGACATATGAAAACATGTTGTATATAAGGCTAGCCAGTTTTCATCAAATACAATCAGTTTTAAATGTGTTATAAACTGGTAATTGAGACATGCAATACCGAATTATAGCTTCAAGGTAACAAGTGCTTGTCAGCAAGGTTGAATACTTCACAAACAACAATACAACGCGTCTAAAAAAGGGTGTTTTAGAAGCAATTAATATATAACTTATTTACAACTGGATTTTTTTTTATTTTTCATGCGAGATGTTGCAAGTGTGTTACTTGGGATACCGTGTGGTAGAGTTAACAGTAATCATAACAAAATTGAGATCTAAATGGTATATGGTGGATATTTAAAAGATAACAAATCTTGATTTCTTGATAACAAATCCATGTATGTGTTTTTATAAAAGTAATTTCGTTAATAATAAACAAAAAAAGTTATCAATATGTTATTATAACAATGGTAGGAATACAAAAAATAAAAAATTTAAATTAGTTATTATTTTGTTTTCATGATATCAAATTTTGTAATCTGAATGTTTTGAAATCTATTGGTTGATATAGAGATTCAAAATGAAAAAAATTTTAACAATAAAGAGCTAATGGTGCCATATTAAAGTACAGAACCGGAAATAATCATTCATTTCAAGAAAGTGTGTAATGAATCTCTTTTGTCATTATATACAAATAACAGACTCACCTCTAATCAAAAACTGGCATTCGCGAATTTGGTACCCGAAAAAAACCCAAAAGTTTAAATATTACGAACGATTGAAGTTTATTAGATGCAGGAAGCATAGAAATAGACGATGTGATTTTTTTTAATTTAGAGTTAAATGTTCATGGCAAATTCTAGTGGAACTATATTCAATTTAGGACACGCAAATCATGTAAAAAAAATTGGGCTACGATGACTCTTAAATTATTATAAATGATCAATTCCTTCGCATCGAATATATGAAATTTATTTTGTTGGGAGAGAACTGATAATAAATGAGATTTATGACAAAATATATTCAAATATGAGAAATCGACTAAGCCTATGAAAGTTTATAACAATATTCGACAAGGTATAAGTATAAGTATTAAAGATTTAATATCGAATTGTAAATTCAATTCGCAGGTAGATTAATATCAATAAATGTTGCAAAATAAAACTGTAAAAATCGTAATTGTTCATAAAGAAAACAACAAGCATCCTGATTGACTCGTAAGAAAACAAAAAAATTAGATTTTAGTGGTGTTTATAAAATATCAATTTTTTTTTAATTACATATTTTAGAAATACCTAAATAATATCAAAATATGAATTCAACCATAATTAGAAAATAGCATATTAAAATATGTTATGAACATGACTTCAAAAACATAATTTGTTATAATTTTGATAGTATTTTAGGAATATTATTTTTATTCATTCAATGATGAGCTTACAATTAAATAAATTATAAGATTCTTTGGTCCGATGATAATTAAAATTACCAGTGGTTTCTTTACAAAATATAAGTGAATAAAGTGTGAAATGCGTATTGCTTTTTCATAGTCGGACACAATTTCTCAAATCCCACGCCTCCCTTGAAATGCTACGTCATGTATGCAAATTAATTCCATGAGATTAATGTGAAATTTTTAACTTGCATTCCTGTAGAATAATAAAAAGACAGTCCACGGTGTGGTGGTTCTGATATGAATAAGTGACAATATTTCTGAATGATTGCTGTTAAAAAGTGCAGCCTCCGTTGATGCCTTCAACAGATGTTCCGCATAAATCTCTTCGCATTCCGAGTTTGTAGTTCAGGTACTGTCAATTTATACCAAACCGAAATGGTTCGTTTCACAACATTGACAACCTTATTTCAACTGGCCACCTACTCCGCCAGACGGCTGATTCATGTAGGATCGTGCACTAGAGCCTTATCTAATGCTTTTGCCGTGTGACGAACATATACTTGGAAAGAAGAAACATGCTTTTCTTCATTTGCTAAATTGAATTTAGTTATTTAGAAAATGTTCGTACATTCTCTGGTCTGCTTTTCCAATTGCAACCACTTTCTTTCATTGATAAACTTTCAGTCACCACCATTCCCCTTCCTCTCATTCGTTCCACCACAGCCAGAATTGCATCAGATTGCTGAATGCAGCCCCGACCGGATGTTATTCGGCGTTCCGATGTTACTCGTATTGCTATTCATGAGCAGGAGTGAAAATTCTCGTTTCTCAACCGCCCGGTTCTTCTTGTTTTCGTTTTCTCATACTTCCGGCAGATGTGCCGTTCTGTTTTGAAGATCATTCCATTTCCGTTTGCGCGATGTGTACATTTTCCACCGTGTTTCCTGACAGGTTGCAATTTAGACCGCTTGCCCACATCTCTCCACCTGTTGACTCGTCGCGATAGCCCGCACTAGTAAACACCGAATAATGTTTGAAAGTCAGTTTGCGATGAACTTTAACATTATTTTGTCCGATGTGCTAAACTAGAAGCCACTGTGCAACGGAGTTCGAAGACGTGTGATATTTTTATTTCTTTTGGGAGTAGACTTTGCACTTAAATTAAATTCGGGAGAGGGGCTTACCCGTCTAGTCGGCACATGAATTTTGAATAAGTTCCATGTTTTCAATCCATCTCATGCCGATTTCGCAATCCACTTCGTAGGTCGTATCGAACAATTGTGGTACAGACTAAACAGATGCTGTTTTCTTTGATGGTGTTGTTCGCATTGTTTAGCTATAATTATTTCCAAGATAATAATATTGCTAACATGATTCTCGTCGATGGGGAAAGGATAATTATAATGCTTAAACAATAATTGCTGGATAAACAGCGATCTAACTCAACCAAAGTTCGTACGTGAAATTCATAGACTTTGTTCGAGCAGTAACGTTAAAGTTTGTCATTTGTAAATAACGAACTACTAGTATTAAATCAAATATCGAAAATTCATCATCACCATCACCATCGTGGCGAACAAAATAGCATTTATAGTGTTACAATAATAATTAAAAAAAAAGTCGTTGTGACAGCTATCCATACAAAATAATCCGTTAGAAATAATTTCGTCATAATACATAATTTGTCCATCCAATTTAAAAAAAATCTAACTAGATAACTGTTCAAAAGACAGCTTTAACGTATCTCTTACATTTTTTTTAGTGTTCTTACACGTTTAATGTGTCTAGGCATCGAATTAAAAACATGTATTCCTTTAAAACACAATGAATGTGGACGCACAAGTATTATATCAATGAAAATCACTTCCTCACACAAATATTGAAGCAACCAACCGGTAACTACTTTAAAGATTACAACACCATAGAGCAATTCCAGACGAATTCTCAAATCCATTAATTTTCGTATTTTCTTGAAAATAGAAACTGAATTTTTTTAGAAACGTTCCTCATCACCCAAATGCCATTTTGCATTTTCAGATCACCATTTTCAACTGAGCCTTAATTTTGAAAAGGGCCTATAGAAAAATGTTAAGCTTCTCTTCAGAAAACTGTTGCTCGAAAAATGTTTGTCCAATCGGTTTGATACCTCCAGCAATGTTGTAGGGAACATCTGAAACTATTTGAAAAAAAACAATGCCCCTTAAAAAAATTCACATTTTTTTTCAAATTTCAAAATTTAAAAATCATTTTTCTCTAATACACATTTAAGTCGAGTATTAGTACAAGACACTGAAGAAGTCTGCACATTGTAGACGAAATACGCGTATCTGTCAAGGATAAGCAAATAAAGTAGTGGAATTAAATGGAAAATACTAATCCTTCTCTCTCTCATTATACATTTTTTTGTTTTTTTTTTTTTTTTTTTTTTTTTTTTCATTTGTTTTGATATGTTTTAATGAACAACGAATGCCACCTATTGCAATGTAGGTCAAGTAGGAGAAAAAATCGACAAAAATATTATGATTTTCGAAAAAACTCAAGTTTTAGGAAAAATATCCAAAACTAGGTTCAATTATTTTGTCAGTTTGATTAACTGAAAGTACACTATATTAACAAAAAAAATTACTTGCATAACATTTTGCAAAGTCACACCGTTTTCGAGATGTAGCGGTTTGAAAGTAGATTTTTTATGTTAGTGGTTTTTGGCCATTTTCGAATGTATTTCGCGGAGAACAGTTCTGACAATATTTTTCCCGAGAGATCAGAAGATGTACACTTATGTACTGATTGACATCAGGGACTTGAAAAAAACTTTTTCATCTAATTCACTTCGTCAAACTAAAACTACCGACCGATCACTTTGGGAGTCAACTAAGAACTGATTGACTGTTCTACTTAAGACCATCTAACAACCTAACTATACTGTTAGCCGGCGCCGGTGGTGTAGTGGTAAGCGTGACTGCTTTCTAACACCCCGATGGGTCTGGGTTGAATCCCAGCCGAGGTCGGTAGGATTTTTCTGAGGCATAAAAATCTCTGGTCACGTCTTCCTTCGGAAGGGAAGTAAAGCCGTTGGTCCCGGCCCATGTGTGTTTGAATGGGTGCGATATCCTACGCACGTGTGGAAGCTGCCTTCCTGCACATTCGATTGCCGTCCATGGATGGCAATCGATGTCCGTCGGTGATTGGCACTAGATTGCGGAACAGAGACCGACGTTAAATAAAGGAAAGAAGAACTATACTGTTAACCTGCTGAGGTCAGCTGGGAACAGTCTATGATGCCACGATGTCCTCCATGGAATAGTCACGTACCGGGATTCAGGTTGTACTCGATGAAGTTAGTCGGACAGAGTCTGGTCTATTGAAGGCGCTACGTGGGAACGACGATGTTGTTCCTGGAAATGATGAGTTGGGTGGTTGCATGGTTTGCCTGCCGTGGGCACATAAGATGTGATCTTAGGCAGGGTTGGGACATAACTGTACATCAAATAATTCTCTTGGTAGCTTGTCGATATGATCTAAATCATCCGAAATATATGTATGTTTTTAAACAATTTGATTTTAACGCTTGCAATTACATGTTTCGCTCGTTTGCATATACAAACAACTTATTATTGAGATTTTTCGTTTTTTTTTAAAATTTATTTTTACATTGTTAGATTGATATAGTTGCTACCAAAATCTATACTTCTTAGTTATATCAAAAAATTTCTTTTCATTGTAACTAATTTATTTATTTATTTATTTCCATTTCGTCAAGCCAGTGTAGACTACATACAATGATTATTACAATGTTTACTTACATACTAAAGGGTGATACGGTCAAAATTTGGTCAAGGGAAAACGCGTGTAAATCGGTGAAATCGTTTATTTAAAAAATCAAATTAAATTTCTTTTTCAAGTTCAATTAGTATAAAATTCAGGAAAAATATTCAGTTAGGCTTCCGCTTTTCCAAATCCGAATTGCCGGGCCTTACGCTTGACCCCTGCCATCAGATTTTGTACAGCCACCTTGTCCACCTTCTTCGCCGCAGAAAGCTAGTTTGCCTTGAACTGCTGCTCGCCCTTAGCAGTTTTTTTGGTCTTCTTTAGGTTCCGCTTGACAATAGCCCAGTATTTCTCAATTGGGCGGAGCTCTGGCGTGTTGGGAGGGTTCTTGTCCTTGGGAACCACCTGCACGTTGTTGGCGGCGTACCACTCCATGGCCTTTTTACCGTAATGGCAAGATGCCAAATCCGGCCAAAACAGTACGGAACAACCGTGTTTCTTCAGGAAAGGCAGCAGACGTTTATTCAAACACTCTTTCACGTAAATTTCTTGGTTGACAGTCCCGGAAGCTATGAAAATGCTGCTTTTCAAGCCACAGGTACAGATGGCTTGCCAAACCAGATATTTCTTTGCGAACTTTGACAGTTTCATGTGCTTGAAAACATCTGCTACCTTTCCCCTTCCTTTTGCCGTATAAAACTCCTGTCCCGGAAGCTGCTTGTAGTCGGCTTTGACGTAGGTTTCGTCGTCCATTACCACGCAGTCAAACTTCGTCAGCATCGTCGTGTACAGCCTCCGAGATCGCGCTTTGGCCGTCGTATTTTGTTTATCATCGCGATTTGGAGTCACTACCTTCTTGTAAGTCGATAGTCCGGCTCGTTTTTTGGCTCGATGCACGGTTGTAGACGATACACCCAGCTTATTTGCGGCATCTCGGAGAGAGAGGTTAGGGTTTCGCTTGAAACTACCGGCAACTCTCTTTGTCGTCTCAGCGGCTTCCGGTTTTCGATTTCCCCCCGATCCAGACTTCCTGGCTGTCGACAAACGTTCCCCAAACACTTTAATTACATTTGTAACGGTTGATTTGGCAACTTTTAGCGATTTTGCCAACTTTGCGTGCGAGTAGCTCGGATTTTCGCGATGCGCGAGCAAAATTTTGATACGCTGCTCTTCTTGCTTGGACGGCATTTTGACAACTGAAGAGTGAATTCCAAAATCAAAATAGGAGCAACATTCCAACATAGTGATGTCAATAGTTCCGCAATGCAAATTATATAGGCGCATCATTCAATTGATTGGGCTATTTTTTGCATAGTTTGTTCTGTACGGTGTTTCTGAAAATAAATTCCGTGTTCTAAGATATCGACAAGGTGTGTAAAAATTTAATTGTGCGAGAATTTCTGACGAATCTATGCGCATTGAAATAATGTCGTTGATGAAGAAAAGCATTGCAAATTGGCAGCGCTCCTTAAGTGTTTGTTTATTGATGAGCATGCAGCGCGCTTCATAAGCTGGTAATGGAAATGCAGTCCAATTCAATTTACGTAAAGCATATAAAAGGAATTGTTTTTGGACAGATTCTATGCGTTCTTCGTGTATGGAAATGTATGGATTCCATACTAGGTGGCAGTATTCCAGAATTGGCCTTACATATGTGGTATATAAAAGCTTAATAGTGTATGGGTCTTCGAAATTATGACTGAACCTTTTGATGAAGCCTAGCATTCTGTTTGCTTTACTAATGATAGTATTATAATGTTCTATAAAAGTTAGTTTGGAGTCTAGGATTACACCTAGATCTCTTACAATTTTGCTTTTTTCTACTATTTGGTTGCCTAATGATATTTCAATATGCGGTGTTTCAATTTTTCTGCTAAATGCTATTGCAGTACATTTTTTTACGTTCAGTTGAAGTAGACTTTTACTATACCAGGTGTGGAATATATTGATTTCATTCTGGAATTCTTCTGCATCGCTAGAATTACTTATTTCCATAAAGAGCTTCATGTCGTCTGCATATACAAGCAATTTTATTTTTTTAAGTATGTAGGAAATGTCGTTTATGTATAAAATAAAAAGAAGTGGGCCTAAATGAGAACCCTGGGGTACCCCAGCGGTGACTGAAATTGATTCTGAAAGTTTATTTTGAAAGCGAACTATTTGTTTACGATGTGTTAGGTATGATTGAAGCCAATTCAAAAGTCCAGGCTCCATTCCTATTTTCTGCAATTTGAGGATTAATAATGGTATGTCGATGCGGTCAAATGCTTTACTGAAGTCGGTGTATAGCGCTTCAACGTGCTTGCCACTGTCCAACGCTTTAATAATGAAAGATACATATTCTAGAAGATTAGAGGTAGTTCAGCGACCTTTAAAAAAGCCGTGCTGTTTACTTGTAATTAGATTTTTCACCTGCTGAAAAATATTGTCGTTTACGACTGATTCAAAAAGTTTTGGAATGCAAGAAATAATAGCAATTCCACGATAATTTCGAATGTCTGATTTTGCACCTGATTTGAAAATAGGTACCAAATAAGATGATTTCCGGGATATTTTGGCTAGACGCGATCTGGAGTTTATGCAACTCATATATGTTTACTTTAAGGATATTAACCTTAGATTGTAAGTTTGATTAACCTTGTGTTTAGTTTGTGTTTTGTACGTCTGGGGTTTTTTTTTTTCAATGTTTGTTTTCAAGATAAATAGAAATAATTTCATGCTTTAGGATTAATTAAATAGTTATATCGTAAACCACATTTAAAACCTCCTTCTTCCCTTTTCCCATCCAAAAAATTGTAAATCTCCACTAACCTCGAGACGACCGCGAGTACTCGGTCCAGTTCCTTTAACTTAAAATATAAGACAGTAATAATGTATAACGCAAAGGATAACTCGGCTCTGTAAAGTTTATTCGATTGAGCCTGCACAAATAAAGTAATTACAAAAAAAAAAGATGATTTCCAAATTTCAGGGAATTTTCCATTTTTCAGAGACATGTTGAAAAGACGCTCTAGAGGAAATGCGAGTTCTTGAGAAAGGTTTTTCAAAAATATGGGTGCGATGCCGTCAGGTCCAGACCCTTTCGACGCGTTTAAGTTTTTTAGTGCATTGAGGACTTCATGTTGAGAAAGTTGGTTGACAGAGATGTTTTTAGAAATTTCAGGAATGAATGCAAAGAAATCGCGGTCACGATCTTCTTCGGAAAATGTGGTGTATACTTTTTGGAAGAAATTTGCAAAGAGATTGCAAATTTCAGAAGAATTCTCACCTACATTTGCATCCAAATTCATTCGCGAAGGAAAATTGCTGCTTTTTAATTTCGTGTTTACATAATTAAAAAAGTTCTTAGGACATGATTTGACTTCATTTTCGACTTTGCGGTTATAGTCCTCATATGCAGAGTTGATGGCTGTATTTAATTGGTTGCATAAGTTGTGATAGTTTCGCAAATTGGTTTCAGTTTTTTGAAAAACAAGAAACAATTTGAAAACTTTCTGACTTTCTGGAATAAATAGTGGTACTTTAAAATTTCTTGATTGGTTATAGCTATTGAGTATTATTCGTTATGCTCTTGTTTATTAGTTTCATATCCTTCAGTAGTTGCATAACAAACAGAAAAATAATCTGCTGATCCTCTTTTCGTTTCTGAGCCAAATTGTATAGTTCCTTTGCATTTTTTTTATTGGATGTTCGCGTTCTTTAGCTAGACTTGCTCTTGAAGCCATACGTTTTAGTGTTCCTCCTATAACATCACATGGATATTCTCCAAGCAATGTTCCAAAGAAATGCCATTCAAGTTCTATTTCATATTTATTCTTAAATGAGCAAAGACAAGAGAAAAAAAAAATCCGATTTTTATACTGGGATACAGCTCCGTCAGACATGAAATAAATCTTATTCACAGCTAACACCTGTTTTGTACGTATAAAAGCAATTCTTTTTTAAATAAATAAGTTTAGAGATACAGAATCAAGGCGCAGATCTTCTGAAATGACTAATAACTCAAATGTGAAGTTTTTTCTTTATGTTTAAAATAATTGATACATGCATTTTACAACCCTCCTACATGTGATTTATCCCAAGTTTAGGTTCCCTAGTATCTGAGGTATCGCTAGTTAGATGACATTCTCAGTAATCGTAGGTATCAATACGATACTACTCTTTTATTGGGAGACTTCAATACTAATTTTTTTGATAATAGGTCCGAAAAAGCCAAGCATTTAAAAAACTGTACGTCCAATTTTCTGTTTTTGGGGAGTTTGAGTTTCAAGATTTTTGCTATACACCCGAACGTGATCTTAAAGTACCGTCACTACTAACTTCATTTCGCTGAGGAGTAAAGCGACATAGCAAACTCTTCTTTCTCTTTCTATGAAAACGATGTGCGATGGAATCATGTTTGTGTTGAGTCAACTCACATAGCTAATCCATGCCAAATGACGAATAGATGTGACACGACTCTCTCCGATTTTCATGAAACGTTGCATAATTGTGTGTCATGTACAATCATTCAAATTTTACGGCCATTTTGAATATGTATGTTAAAATAATTGATAAATGGATGAATAGTTGCTTGCTGATTATTCCAGTGATGACTTTAAACTTCGTCTTGTTACACAAATGTGTGGTTTTCTGCAAAGTCACATATTGCTACAAATTCACCTTCCAGTGATTATTTTTTTTTTTTTTGATTTTGCAAAAACATAGACTGATGTTGTTTTATAAAATCATGAGGTATTAAATAAGAAACAAATTCGTCCACTTTTTTGTAATGTTTCTATATCACACCTGTTGGTTGTGACACATTGTTTAATTTGTATTTTATCAATGCCTTTTTCCACGATTTCTTCCAAAAACTTTTGTTCGAAAAAAGTTGAATCTATGTATTGGCCAATGTTGTCAAAACAGTTTCATGAAACTATTACATAAGATTCAGTAAAATAAATTCTATGATTGATAGAAGCATCTTTGTGCATAGCAACTCAATTATTTTCTATTCAGGAATATTTTATTTATTGAAAAGATAATAAATATAGGGCAGATGACACTTTTCTATCGAAATTTTGTTTTAATAAAATTACATATTTTCCCTTTTGGGTAAACCGGCAACACGACTAACCAAAATATCATATGTTCGACCATATGATTATGCTGATGTTTACAAACAAACAACACAGTGTAGCTGTGCGTGACTTCCGTATAATATACCTAGTCAATATTTGAACGATGTCGCGGAAATCGAAAGCACAAATAGCTGCACATAAACGAGAAGCACTTAAGAAAATCATTAGAGCTGGTGATACAGTGGAAAATGATAGTGAAGACAAGGAGTTTCCCGTGCGTGTCTTACCCGAAGACAGAGAAAATTAATATCGCTCCAATCAGTCAGTTGATAAATGTTAAATTTCAGTACGGCCTCAGTGGCCGCAAAATGTTTATTGACAAATGTCATAATTTTATTTGTTGCATTCCTGATGGTCATTTATCAACATATAATACACTTGCGTCCTTACTTCACTGATATCAACATTTAACAAAATATATTTTCAGGCGTTTCCGCTGACGGGAGAACTATATTAATAATAAAAAAGCGATAAAGGGCTCTGTTCTTGACAGTTCGGTTAAGATGGGATGTAAGAGTAAGTGTCACATTGGATAAAAAAAAACTCTACTTCCAGGTGAGAGTTGGAGATAAAGTAATGGATTTCTTCGAAATTATGTTCCTTAAAAAAATAATAGAAAATGAGGTTGCAATTAAAAGTTAGTGCATTGGCAAACACAAATCATATATGTAGATTGAATATCCGGATTCTATGACATTTTTTTCATTGGCGTCGTTTCACCATTTGATCGTCAGATCACAAGTCGTTTTTGGTACTTGGGTATTTTATTGTATTCTTACTATTAGGGTAAACGCTCCTATAGTAGCGGTACGTTAGAAGCGTTAGGTTCCTATAGTTGTGTATGGAGACTCAATACACAACTATAGGAACGCCTAACGCTTCTAACGTACCGCAACTATAGGAGCGTTTACCCTACCATAAATAAATTGGCAGAATGGGGTGCATCATTCGAGTACTTTTGGGACAAACTCCTACCTGAGATTTTAAGAAAATGTAATAAATATACTAAGCAGCATGATTTCAATACTACCCATCTATCAAATCTCATAAAATACGTAAGATGTAGCTGTATTAGTTTTTCATGATTTGTGATATTCTCGATAACACCAATACCACCAAAATGGAAAACAAATACAAACAAGTGATTGATTGATTGACATTTGAGTCGACGAATGTTTTATAGCTGGATTTGCTGCCTGCACCTCTTCTAATAAAAAAGATATACCCAAATATAGTAAAAAATATGAATAAATTCAAATTAATTTTATTCGAGTTTAAAAAATAACATAGCTCCATTTTTTTCATATTATTGAGAACAACATACGCCCTTTCAAATGCCGTAGAAAAACTTTTTTTTTTTGTTTGCCCCAACCAGAGATATTAACATTTGAAAAGTGCATATTTTTAGTATAAAAACGTCAATAACTCTTGATCGGCGAAAGATATTGACAAGCTTTGTGCATCAAAAATTTGCGCCTTCTTAAGATCTAAATGTTATTTGAAGACACCTTTGCTGAGAAATTCGGAATAAGATAACTAGAGCAAAACAACTGTTTTTTTAAGAGCCACCCTAACTCAATTCAAGAAAATAGCTCTAAATCGGCCAATTTAAGAGATACAAAAAAGTTATCGCCAACAAAGTTGCTTGAAATCTATAAGCTCAGCTATAACTTTGCCGAAGAGTGTATACCTTAATTTATTCAAACAAAAAAGTTAGATTTTTTATTTTAATGATAATAGGAACCACCCTAGAATTCATTGTCATAAAAATGAGGCCCTAACTATAAGAAACAACTTTGTAGAAGAGACTTTTAGTCTAAAGTTTCAATTTCAGACTCAAAACATATCATTCCACCTTTTTTTTCACTCTTTATTTGTCCCAAATTCAAAATAAATTACATTTCATTTTAACCTAGGTGCCCCAGTTACAACAGTAACTTACCAGCCTTAATTGTTATGATATATAGCTAAGTGTTTTTACATTGTTCCTGTCTTGGCAATTCAGTATTTTAAACAGGTTTACTCCTTTGAAGTACTTTTTTCCTGGTAGTGCAACAACTAGACCATATTGGCTCAGCGTTTGGATTTCCTGTTTATAAGAGAATACAAACATTTTATATATTTGTTACATTTGGCTTGAATGCCCTCAATGTGATCTTTAAAAGTTAATTTTTGGTCAAGTATTAACCCAAGATATTTCACTGTTATATAATATTAACTTGTATTTCATCCGTTTATGGTTTATTGCATCATGGAATTAGTTTTCAAATTATGTGATATTAGCTTTTTATATTCAATTCATGGTAAAGCATTTTAGATCATCCAGGGCATCTGTAGGAGGGATTCCGTTTTCTAATTATCGGATACCAATAATTAAAATTTTGATATTCAATGACAGCTGAATGATTTTATTAGATAGATACATACATTTGTTTGATATTATTGATCATATACTGTCTGCGACTGTGGAATAGTTCTAGCGACGTTTCATCACTACCTGCAGCCCCGCATTGCCAAAAGCATTTCCAGTCGATGGTGTGTTATAATGCAATTCTTCTTTACCCAACTATTGCATTGCTCCTCTCAAACGTCAATTGATTGCATGTATATGCAATTATGTGTTAGTTTTCCATCCGCTGATGCAAAAAATAAAAAGCAATGAATTTTTGAACCAGAAAAATCATCGGGGTGATTTTTGCGCAGTTGAATTTTGCGAGCCAAAATTCATAGGCGAATAAACTCACGCACGAGATTTGAGGTTTCGAGTTTTTCCAAACACTGATCTTGATATGTGTTTTTCAGCCTTTTTCAGCTTTTTTCAACTTTTTTCAGCTCTTCAAAGGAGAAACATCTTTAGATTTGTATTGTAATAATTAATTTTTCCAGCATTCGTTCAGGTTAATTCAAGAATAGTCTTATGCATCGTACTTTGACGCGAAGCGCTGTGGATTATGAGATGCTCGATGACCCTGGAGGGATCGTTTTTGCTTACTGAGCAGAAAATCATGGGTTCAATCCCAAGCTCTCCGTCATGACTCTTAAAATTCATGATCACTAAACAAAATAAATATGTTCTTTCGATAGCCGGCTATTGAGAGAATAAAAAAAAACAACAAATAAACAATACATACTTTTGGTTGCATCGCCAACTTGAGGTGAATCCTGCACATGAACATACATATTCATGAGTCGCCTTATATGTGGATCCTGAATATTACTACATACTTTGTTATATTGTTTTACAACCTGTATTGTTTCTAGAGCGCGCTAGTCGTTGATTTATCTAAATGTTGCTTGATAACAATGCATTTAAAAGATGAGAGAAGGAAGGCACCATTTTATTGTTCACTTTATTGTATTTTATTACTCATCGAAATTAAAATTAAGCAGATAAGGCAGAGGAAGCAACAACAATAATTAACATTGTATGCTTATAATTATTATACAGGTACCAACGACCAATGATTTATAAATAACAAAACTTGTTTATTTTTTTATATTTTGTATTTCACTACATATATTATATAAATTATACATTGCATGATATACTATTACTATCAGCTTAATATTTCAGTTTACCCAAGCAAGTCATCGAAATTAATATGAAGCTGATGAAGCAGAGAAAATAACAACATTAAATAATATTATATGTATATAATTATTAAGCAGGTTATTTCTCGTCATGTTAGTTATTTATCATAATTTTTAGCATTATTGTTAATATCATTCGAGCAAAATATATTTAATTGCTTAATATATCCTATACATTTCAGTGTTGCATCCACTTACCATTGTGAGCTGAGGAGGTATAGAGCTGCATCTTATTATATGTAAAATACTTCTTCATTGCAGTAGCAACTATATTATCCATATAAATGTATTTCATTATGTAATATTTTAATGTTCTGATATATTTCCTTTCTCCATTGCATATATTTTCATTATATAAATAAATACTGGGTTGGGAGGGAGCATCAGGGTATCATTCAAACTGAAACTGGACGATGGTATGATTGACAGCCGGAGTCTAGGAGGGAATAAACACTATCATTTTCTTTATCTTACCGATTCGATTGTGGTGGTGTGAATTCTACTCCAACAGTTTCAGGGCGATTGACGCGCCCTTCTTAACAAACCATCCAGTAGGAAGCTTAATAAGTATTGCGAATTGTGTTATTCGATTTGTTGGAGTGTACCGTTGGAAGGAGATTCTTAAATTCCCGTGGATTTCGCGTAAGTGTCTCTGCTTACGGGTCCGCCCTTCCGTTTTTGGCCCTTCATACAGCGATATTGTGAATTCAGATCGGTAGCTCAAATTGATCTTGCTATTAAGTGGAGCTGCATACAAGACAAGTCTTGAAAGGATGGTGGCTACCTTACATACATACATACAAAAAGTTGAATCTATGCAGTTTTCACAGCGTCGTAAACAGCAATCTACTGCTTTTCTTTCTTACATCAAACAATCTGTAATCGATTTTATATCAATGCACAAATCAAATTTATTTAAATTTTGAATAATCCAATTAACATTTTCATGAATAGTACATACTCACCCATTATGTGTCCCTGAACTAAGTAAAAATTAACAGTTCTCAGGCCTGAGATTTGATAAGGTTGAATACTCAATTTGTACTTCACTATTTAATTCTTTGGACCGGTTGTTGGACTCCCGTAAAGTGTTCGTCATTACGCTTTTTTGAACTGACTGCCGCTTACTATCTTTTCTTATTGTTACGCAATCACGCTGCCCAGGCATTGCTCGGCTGGTTTCATCATCTCCAAAAAACAGCAGAACAAGTTTCTTTGTATCATCACTCAATAAACTGTCTAAATTTGAAGTTTTTTTTGTTTTGTTTTTTTTTTCCAAATTCAAAATAATTTACGTTTTATTTTAACCTAGGTGCTCCAGTAACTACAACAGCTTACCGGCCTTAATTGTTATGATATAGGGGGAATGAATTTAATGGCGGCCTAAATGCTCCTAATTTGGGCTCATACATAAATTCAGCAATCGACTAAAGACTAAAGTTAGATAAAATTGATAAATAGCAGATTTTTAGCGTTGGGCCCATTCTTAGATCCATATGCCAACATTGGAGCCATTTGCCCTATATCTAAGTGTGTTCAAATTGTTCCTGCCTGAAAATTCAGTGTTCTAAACACTGCATGTCAGTATAATAATTTACATCTTAAAACTAAATACTACTCAATATTATCTACTTCTTCTTCTTTTATTATAGTCACTTTAACACTCTTGGATCATTCGTGACTTGTCCGGGGGTGAGATTTGAACTCGTGACTTTGGCGTGAGAGGTATGGATGTTAACCATGGGTTGCCCTCAATCTTATCTAAGTAGGGTTAACTACCCCATTTCCAGCCTATTAAGCACAACCCACACTTAGTCTTTCTTAATCTAGCGTAGCTTAGCACCAAACGGAATGTTATTATTGCTGATGGCTTTTAAATTTATTTACCTTCCCGACCGTAAGATTTGATAAATAGTCACAAATTGTTGAGATATTGTTAAATATCTAACACTGCTTCTTGACGCCAAACTCGGCCTACGGATTCTAAACTTGGCTTAACGCATTGAAACGCCATTTAAACGCCAATGAATGCGCTTCGGCCTATCGGATGAAGATAAAAATTGATTCGGTCGAAGCGCTTCATCTGTTTTTGAGAATATTGGATGCAAACATTCATATCACGCGTTCTAATTGACTTCGTTCGGTAGCATTTGAAATAAAGTATCGTACCAAAAGCTTAAGTTACATGTGAACGCCAAAATCATGGGTTCATTTGATGTTTTCTGCTTGATAGGCCCAAAATGGGCGCAAAGGCAGAAGTAGTTATCTGCCCTATAAAGGGAATTAATCATTGCAATTGCAACGATTTTGCCTGAAATTATTAATTATTTTGTTGGACATTGTTTGTTCTAAAATCTCAACATTCTAAATTCTATGTAGGGTAAATGGATGTAATGTCGGCCCAAATGCCCTAATACATACATAAATTCAGCAATCGACTAAATTTTCAATAGCGACCGAAAAAAGCCATGAGTACCGTCCCAATGACGCGTTCATCTAGATAAAATTGATAAATAGCAGATTTTTAGCAATGGGGCCAATCTTAGATCCATATGCCAACATTAAAGCCAATTCCCCTACCTCGGTAGTACTGTACCAGGGATGCAACTTCAAAATCATCTTCAGAACTTTGCGGTGTTTTTTTCAGGTCGTGCAACAACTAGACCATATTGGCACACCGTAAAGCATGGCCGGTCTAAAAACTTGTTTAAATATTAGAAGTTTATTCGTCAGGCAAAGTTTGGATTTCCTGTTTAAATATAAGGAGGCTTGAATGCCCTCAATGTAATTTTTAAAAGTTATTTTTTGGTCTAGTACTAATCCAAGATATTTCACTTGGTTTGACCAGGAAATTGGAGCTCCGTTCATAGTAACTATGTGACTACTACTAGGCTTCAAAAAAAAAGCTCTAGGCTTTTGTGGAAATATTATAAGTTGAGTTTTGGAAGCATTGGGAGAAATCTTCCATTTTTGTTAATAAGAAGAGAAAATATCTCAACTTTTCTGCTGTCTGCTGCAAATAACACGAAGACTTCTTCCTTCAGCGGAAATGCCTGTGTCACCAACGAACAAAGATTTGTGGCAACCCTGAGGCAAATCAGGGAGGTCCAAAGTGAAAATGTTACACAATATAGGCCCAAAAATGCTACCCTGAGGGACTCCTGCTCTAACAGGTAGTCGATCATATAGTTAAATAATTTTGAACTAATTTCATAATATAGAGTGGAAAATTGCACTTTTTCAATTAAGCAATCAAACCTTCATGTCAAACACTGCCGAATGCTTTTTTCTATGTCTAGAGAAGCAACTCCAGGTGAGCAGCCTTCAGATTTGTTTGGCCGAATTAAATTGGTAACTCTTAAGAGTTAATGAGTAGTTGAATGCCCATGACGAAATCCAAACTGCTCATCTGCAAAAATTGAGTTCGTATTGATTGTAAGCATCATTCTATTTAAAATTATCTTTTCAAAAAGTTTACTTATTGAAGAAAGCAAACTTATTGGACGGTAGCTAGAAGCTTCAGCTGGATTTTTATCCGGCTTCAAAATTGGAACAACTTTTACATTTTTCCATTTATCAGGAAAGTATACCAAATGGAAACATCTGTTAAATAATTTTACCAAAAAAGACAAGGTACTCTCTGGGTGTTTTTTGATGAGGATATAGAAAATTCCATCAACACCTGAACCTTTCATATTATTAAACTTTTTAGTTATAGATCTTACTTCGTCCAAATCAGTTCCCCAGGAATCATCAAAAATATTTTCCCGAGAGAAAATATTCAGATAATCCCGAGCAACCTGATTCTCAATAGGACAAGTAAGACCCAAACTGAAATTATGGGAGTTCTCGAATTGCTTAGCAAGTTTCTGATCTAATTCCGAATTTGTGATAAAAATTTTACCACCTGCGCTGGAATAGGCTTTTGAGGTTTTTTGTGAGTTTCCAAAAGGGTTTGGAACTCGGGTTTAATTTTGAAACATTATTTTCAAAAAATTTTGTTCCTCAGGGCAGAGAATCGCTTTTTAATTTCTTTTTGCCAATCCCGCCAGATAACTTTCATGGCAAGATCGCGTGTTCTTTGATATTGCCTCCTACGGACATTTTTCAGAGCTGAAGATCGTCGTCTATTATAATTGAATCGAATTTAACCTCGCATTTTGGTACTGAGGCAGCTCTTGCTTAAACTCAAGAAGTAGTCAGAGATTAAAGAGCATAATTAACATAATCTTTGGTTTGCAAAGGAATGTTTGGATTAAAGCTCTATTCCATAAATGTTCGATATTGCTCCTGATCAACTCTATGGTAATTGACAGTAGTGCTGTTGGGATTAGAAACTATTTCTTGGGATATTTCAAAAGTTACTGGAAGATGATCAGAACCGAAGTCATCAACCAATTGGCTACAAAGTTGACATGAATCAGTTAAGACCAAATCAATAGTTGGGGGATTTCTTGCTGAAGAAAAACATGCTGGGCTGTTTGGATATTGAATAGTGTAATAACCTGCAGAACAATCATCGAACAGAATATTACCATTGGAATTGCTTTGAGCATTATTCCATGAGCGGTGTTTTGCATTAAAATCACCAATAATAAATAATTTAGACCTATGACGGGTAAGTTTCTGAAGGTCAGCCTTGAGGAAATTCTACCTACGCATTGGAATGGCAAATAGGCAGCTATAAACGTAAGTTGTCCAAATTTTGTTTCAACAGAAACTCCCAAAGTTTCAAAAACTTTGGTTTCAAATGAAGAAAGAATTTTATGTTTGATTCGTCTATGAACAATGATGGCAACGCCACCACAGGGTCCATCAAGACGATCATTTCTATAAATGAAATAATTTGCGTCCTTCTTAACCTTATGGTCAGGTTTAAGGAAAGTTTCAGTTAAAACGGCAATATGCACGTTATGAACTCTCAAAAAGTTAAATAGCTCGTCTTCATTCTTTTTTAAAGAGCGAGCATTCCAATTGAAAATATTGACTTAAAATTCATTACTGAATTTTAAAGTCATGACGATATTGTTCACACTCCAGTTTGAATAGCATCAAACATGGAGTTAGTTTTTAGCATATCACTAATCATGGCAATTAATGATTTCTGTAAAAATTCCATTTTAGGAGCAGTATTGTCAAAATTATCAAAATTTCCATTCGAATTATGTTGGCTAGTATTTTGATTTCTACCCAGCAGCATAGCTCGCTGAACTCGCTGAACATTATTAGCAGTTAGGGGAGTAGGTATAGCTGAAGAATTTGAAGCAGGGGTTATGTTTGTACCTACGGGTACGAATTTAGAATTTGTTTCTCGCTGACCGTTTTAACAGCAGAGTAATTTGTACCTGGTTGGTCTACCTTTCGCTTAGAACGAGATTGTAGGATCGATTTGCGAGTCTTACATTCCCAAACATTGGATATGTGGTTTTTACCACAATTTGAACATTTAAATTTCTTAGGATCTTCCTTCACAGGACTGTCGTCTTTTGCGTGAGAGGAATCACCACAATTCATGCATTTAGCTGGCATGTAGCATTTTTTGTCGACAAATTATAGTCCCAAACCAAGCTAGAACGAATGTGTCTGATGCGAATCCAAGAACTCCATGACGAGTGAGCCAGCTAAAAAACTGTGACGGAAAATTAAGTAACACAACGAAAAACTTCAAATTTCAATCTATATTCACATCATTTTCAACATTTATTCGGGTTGGACTAAACTCGGTTCAAAAAAGCAAACTATTCATGGCCATGAAAAAAAGTAAAAACATACCTGCGCAGGTTTTTTGGTGCGGACGAAACGGTGATGGCGACTGATGGAGCGGCAATGGCGTGCAGCGGCGAAAGGTGACCCACGTGTGGTATGGCCGAAATTAGAGATGCGGAGGTACAGCCGCCACGGCTGGACGCAAGGCTTCCGATTTACTTTCGAGAGAACTGAGCATCGACTGAGTCGAGCTTTTCCCGGGAGATTTGCTCCACGGAGGAGAGAGACCAACGTACCGTCGCATGGCTTCGCGTACTATGCTTCCGCTATGACCGCCCGAGTTGAAATTAAATATCCCCCTCTTTTGTTAAAATCCGAACCGAGGTGCGCAATTGGCTTCGTACTTCTGCGGTCCGAGCACCCGAGTGTCACGGTCTCCGGAGTTTTATGACCGGGGGGTCTACCAACGGCTTTTGGCGACCGTCGGGAAAAATGTCGCTTCATCAAACTAGCGGCTTCACGATACTCCGTTTAACTACCTAGAAGAGGCGGGCCTTCGCAATGCACACGGGTCTTTGTCTGAATCCAATGGACGGAAATGGCGGCCAAGTTGACGCCACAATAAATCAGACGGTACGACGACAATGGATGCCGAACTCGCCGAAAAATTCTAGCCCGTAGAAAAAAAAAAAGCCCGTTTAACGAGCTTTTTGTATTTAGAAACACTATTTACACAGCGGTTTGAAACGCGAACTACTTGCTTCAGGCAAGAAAAATCTTTATCATTTTGATCGAATTTCACTGAGTTCACACTTGACTGACGAGACTAGAATACCGCGTCAAACATTACTACTTTCCAGCCGATTTGTTAGCGAAAATGGCAGAGACTAAAATTTCTTTTTCCCAAGAAACCACGGAATTTCTTAAAGATAAAAAAAATCGGATCTGGTGCGAAAAATCAATGTTCGGCTTTGCCATTTTACTCAGGTGTTCATTTGAATTCAATTCAATTGCTTTTCAGCTTCTTTGAAATCTCCACTAAAATGACAAAATTTGATCATTTAAACAAGGTTGAACATGTTTTGATATTATTTTAAAATTCAATAGCCTTTAAAATAAAGTTCAAAGATTTACCGAACGTACAGCTGTTCTGATTTCGGTAAAATTTACCGAATACGGAAACAATATCTTCGTGTGTATCTCTCTCACGTATTTAACAAGCTATAAAGGAAAGATACATCTGCTAGCTTGCTTTAAAAGCTTCATATCTACAAAGCTCACTTTTATCTTGTCATAAAAATCCAGACAAATGTACGTATCTCGAAGCTTTTTGCTACATTGCCTTGCAACCGAATCATGCTATACAATCCCGACAAGTGCACGTAGCCAAGACACTTTTTCTATTTTGAATTTGGAAACGAATCATTGAATATTGCATTGAAATACTTAATTAATTGCGGGATTCAATGACTAATCATAGTTATTCTAAACTAAACATAAAATTTTAACAAAATAAACGCACGACGTTACACACTTCACTCGGACTTGGCGCATAAGGCTAGCTTTTTCTAAAGCCTTAAGGTTGTTTAGTTCACTAGACTTGAAGTCAACTAAATAAACATCATTAGAAACTCCGTTGCGCGAATCGATAGGACGGGATTTCATTTTTATTTTGATTACTTGGAGTGACACAACTCCAAGTAAGTTTGCCAATTCATCTTTGATCTGATCCAGGGATTCACCACTGGGCAGTCCTTTCATGACAACCTTGAACACACGTTCAGTTTTGGTGTCGTAAGTAAAAAATGTGTGCTGCTTCTCAGTAAGATACTTGAGAAGACATTTAAATCCGTCCAAGGTTTCAGCCAATACACGGCATTCACCCCGACGTCCAATTTGTAGTGAAAACTTAACTTTCACGAAGTTCAAAAGTTCCATGCGAAGAGCATAGAAATCGGAAGTG
Organism: Ochlerotatus camptorhynchus; assembly: GCF_037179485.1. Taxonomy (NCBI): domain Eukaryota; kingdom Metazoa; phylum Arthropoda; class Insecta; order Diptera; family Culicidae; genus Ochlerotatus; species Ochlerotatus camptorhynchus. Next base: position 2,957,690 of record NW_027040773.1, read on the forward strand.
GTTATCACAATAAGGGGAATCTTTTCCTTTTTGGCATTAAGCCGGGAAAGATTACTAGAATTTTTCCTGGGTGATGGATCATTCTCATTATCCGTGAGCAAATAAAATTGATTGCTCAAATTAATTTCATCAGTTACTGTTACAATAGATACCTGAAAATTGGTTGCACATGTTTGGACTTAATTTTGAATAGGATAGGGACTGAATTTTGAAATATGAACATTTAATTCAATTATGTTGAATGTTCCCTCATTTCAAAATATTAAATTTAATTTTTGTTCACTTTAGAATAAAATCTATAAATCAAAAGTTGTGTAATTATTAAATAAATTATTAAGCTAAAACATAATCTAGCAGTCATACGTCAAAAATACGGTCCTGCTTGGTTCACAACTCTTGAAGTTTTCATCATATTTTCGACTTATATATCTTTCTTAGTTGCAAAAAGCTGGTCAGCTCAAATAAGTACTCAAAATGAAGGTCATCTATTGCACTTTAAATGAAAATAGCGAACAAATTATTCCGATTTGGTTTTGATGAAATCTTGAACTTTTTTTCGAATACCACTCATCTTATTTTGGACACTCTGTTGGCTAGCCTGAGCGGCCGTTTTGTTCCATCATCTCTTCATCTCTGTTGCATCCCGAGTCACCTTTCCACTCTTCTTCAACTTCTGTTTAGTGGACCCTACACGATTGCTTTTATTGACAATAATCGTATTGTCAATACATTCTATATTCACGTCAATATATCGATATTGACAATATTTTTGTATTCACATCATCAATATTATTGCAAATAAAACCCCTTTGCATCAATATATTTATACGTGTGAGGTTCGCTTTTGACAATTGCCCAATATTTCTCGTTTGGTTTTGTTTTTTTTTCCCGTCGATCTTGTTTTCCGTGCTGAGCACCAATGCTACCGACGTGCCAGGAAGGCAGCTCCCACACCTGGACCCTACACGAAACGAAAATCAATTATTTAATTCATGTGTTTCACTTATACATTTTTGCCAAAGCATCAGCCTTATACATTCCATAAGACAAACCACATAGGTCTTATTAGAATGCATAAAAGGTATGTGTGACCGCTTATACATTTCATTTGACACATGATCTTTATTAACTTTTTGCAAGGCGTCTGCTTATTAGTTGACTTATACATTTTATGAATAATCAGCAATGGAAATTTGCCAAAAGGTATAAGGAGATTTCTATCCGTGTACCTATCGACCCATCAACTCATGAACCGGGGACCAACGGCTTTACTTCCCATCCGAAGGAAGGCGTGATCAGAGATGTTATGCCTCAGAACATCCCGGCGGCGCCGACTGGGATTGAACCCAGGCCTGCTGGGGTGAGAGGTAATCACGCTTACCACTACACCACCGGCGCCGTTAAACCCAATATTTCTCAATTGGGCGGAATTGAGGGTAGTTGGGTGGATTGATGTCCTTTTAGAAAAAATCTACCCGTTGTCTCGATACCACTTTTGAACTTTTCCGCTGTAGTGGCATCTGGCCAAATCAGGCCAAAACCTTACAGTTCCATTGTGAGCCTTAATGTACAGAAGAATACGTTTTTTCAGGCACTCCTGTGTACATTTTGGAATCCATAGTCTTGTTTGTCACGAAAACCTGCCAGTTCATACGCTTTCTTGCAAATTTATCGGCCAAAACGAATTTGAACTTGCTAGGGACATCACCTCGACCAGTGACTTTATAGGAATTTTGTCCGGGAAGCTGCCCATAATCCATCTTCACGTACATTTTGTCGTCCATGAGGATGTACTTTGTAATAATCTCATTGTACAACTTCCGGGCACTTATTTTAGGCACTTGTTCTGCTTCAGTGTCCTGTTTGGTTGCTTACTGACCCGAAAAGATCGAAATCCTTCTCACTGACGAATCCTTCTGACGGTGCTTTGGCTGGTATTGAATTTTTGGCAATATCATAATCTGACATCCCTGGGTTTGGAATCCTTAATTCCACTACGACTGCTTTGGTCCTGCACACGGTTAAATTAGCTAAATTTCAACAGTCCGCATCGTGCTCTCTTGCCGTGCGGATCTATTTGCTTTTTGCTGAAGGAAGTGTTACTACTACCTAAAGCTACAACAAATTTAAACAGCACTTTTCAGTGCTCAACCTGTAAAAATTTTCTACCTTGTTCAACTCTTATTCCTCTTCGATCCTTGTTTGGACCCTACCCGAGGTAATCCTTCTTGGATATCGATTTGGAAAATTCCTCTTCGATCCTTCAGATTCTTATAGTAATCTGCTTGGAAGTCGATTTGGGTAAAAATTTACTGCCGCCATGGCGCCTAAACGCAAAAGAAAGGGGCAAACTCTTGACCCCCCTTCTGATGAAATTAATTTGAGTAATCAATTTGATTTGCTCACGGAAGATGAGAATGATCCATCATCCAAGAAAAATTCTAGTAAACTTTCCCGGCTTAATGCCAAGAAGGAAAAGATTCCCCCTATTGTGATAACCACTACCGATTTCCATGCTCTTCGCATGGAACTTTTGAATTTCGTGAAAGTTAAGTTTTCACTACAAATTGGACGTCGGGGTGAATGCCGTGTATTGGCTGAAACCTTGGACGGCTTTAAATGTCTTCTCAAGTATCTTACTGAGAAGAAGCACAAATTTTTTACTTACGACACCAAAACTGAACGTGTGTTCAAGGTTGTCATGAAAGGACTGCCCAGTGGTGAATCCCTGGATCAGATCAAAGATGAACTGGCAAAATTACTTGGAGTTGTGCCACTCCAAGTAATCAAAATGAAAATGAAATCCCGTCCTGGCGATTCGCGCAACGGGATTTCTAATGATTTTTATTTAGTTCACTTCAAGTCTAGTGAACTAAACAACCTTAAGGCCTTAAAAAAAGCTAGCCTTATGCTCCATGTCCGAGTGAAGTGGGAACACTTCAGGAAGACTGGAGGAAATTTCCAAAACCTCACCCAGTGCCGTAAGTGCCAGGGATGGGGTCACGGAACTAAAAATTGCTACATGCCAGCTAAATGCATGAATTGTGGTGATTCCTCTCACGCAAAGGACGACTGTCCTGTGAAGGATGATCCTAAGAAATTTAAATGTTCAAATTGTGGTGAAAACCACAAATCCAATTTTTGGGAATGTAAGACTCGCAAAGCGATCCTACAATCTCGTTCTAACCGTCAGGTAGGAAACGCTCCACGTTTCCGACCAGGTACAAATTCCTCTGCTGTTAACAACGGTCAGCGAGGAACAAATTCTACATTCATACCCGTAGGTACAAATATCACCCCTGCTTCAAATTTTTCATCTGTACCTACTCCCTTCGCTACTTACCATGTTCAGCGAGTTAATGGAGCTTCCTATGCTGCTATTGCAGCGGGTAGAAATCAAAATACTAACCAACGTTCTAACGGAAATTTTGACAATTTTGACTTAGGAAGCATTACTGCCCCCAAAATGGAATTTTTACAGAATTCATTAATTGACATGATTTCTGAATGCTTAAATCTAACTCCATGTTTGATGCTATTCAAACTGGAGTAAAATTTGCAAAAAATATTGTCATGACTTTAAAATTCAGTAATGGATTTTAAAGCATTAAATATTGTAAATTGGAATGCTCGATCTCTTAAAAATAATGAAGACGAGCTATTTAACTTTTTGAGAGTTCATAACGTGCATATTGCCGTTATAACTGAAACGTTCCTTAAACCTGCCCATAAGGTTAAGAAGGACGCAAATTACTTGATTTATAGAAATGATCGTCTTGATGGACCCTGTGGTGGCGTTGCCATCATTATTCATAAACGAATCAAACATAAAATTCTTTCTTCATTTGAAACCAAAGTTTTTGAAACTTTGGGAGTTTCTATTGAAACAAAATTTGGACAACTTACGTTTATAGCTGCCTATTTGCCATTCCAATGCGTAGGCCAGCAAAAGAATTTTCTCAAGGGTGACCTCCAGAAACTTACCCGTCATAGGTCTAAATTCTTCATTATTGGTGATTTTAATGCAAAACACCGCTCATGGAATAATGCTCAAAGCAATTCCAATGGTAATATTCTGTTTGATGATTGTTCTGCAGGTTATTACACTATTCAATATCCAAACAGCCCAACATGCTTTTCTTCTGCAAGAAATCCCTCCACTATTGATTTGGTCTTAACTGATTCATGTCAACTTTGTAGCCAATTGGTTGATGACTTCGGTTCTGATCACCTTCCAGTAACTTTTGAAATATCCCAAGAAATAATTTGTAATCCCAACAGCTCTACTTTCAATTACCATAGAGCTGATTGGGAGCAGTATCGAACATTTATGGAATATAACTTCGATCCAAACATTCCTTTGCAAACCAAAGATGAAATTAATTATGCTCTTGAATCTCTGACTACTTCTATAGTTGAAGCAAGAGCTGCCTCAGTACCAAAATGCGAGGTTAAATTCGATTCAATTATAATAGACGATGATCTTCAGCTCTTGATCCGTCTTAAAAATGTCCGTAGGAGACAATATCAAAGAACACGCGATCCTGCCATGAAAGTTATCTGGCGGGATTTGCAAAAACAAATTAAAAAGCGATTCTCTGCCCTGAGGAACAAAACTTTTGAAAATAATATTTCTAAATTAGACCCGAGTTCCAAACCCTTTTGGAAACTCACAAAAATTTTGAAAAAACCTCAAAAGCCTATTCCAGCGCTTAAAGAAGGTGGTAAAATTTTGATCACAAATTTGGAAAAAGCTCAGAAACTTGCTAAGCAATTCGAGAGTTCCCATAATTTCAGTTTGGGTCTTACTAGTCCTATTGAGAATCAGGTTGCTCGGGATTTTCTGAATATTTTCTCTCGGGAAAATATTTTTGATGATTCCTGGGGGACTGATTTGGACGAAGTAAGGTCTATAACTAAAAAATTTCAAAATATGAAAGCTCCAGGTGATGATGGAATTTTCTATATCCTCATAAAAAAACTCCCAGAGAGTACCTTGTCTTTCTTGGTAAAAGTATTTAACAGATGTTTCCATTTGGCATACTTTCCTGATAAATGGAAAAATGCTAAAGTTGTTCCAATTTTGAAGCCGGATAAAAATCCAGCTGAAGCTTCTAGCTACCGCCCAATAAGTTTGCTTTCTTCAATAAGTAAACTTTTTGAAAAGATAATTTTGAATAGAATGATGCTTCACATCAATACGAACTCAATTTTTGCAGATGAGCAGTTTGGATTTCGCCATGGGCATTCAACAACTCATCAACTTTTAAGAGTTACCAATTTAATTCGTTCAAACAAATCGGAAGGCCACTCAACTGGAGTTGCTCTTCTAGACATAGAAAAAGCATTCGACAGTGTTTGGCATGAAGGTTTGATTGCTAAACTGAAAAAGTTTAATTTTCCACTTTATATTATGAAATTAGTTCAAAATTATTTAACTGACAGAACTCTGCAGGTAAATTATCAAAATTCCAAATCTAATCGACTACCTGTTAGAGCAGGAGTTCCTCAGGGTAGCATTCTTGGGCCTATATTGTATAACATTTTCACTTCGGACCTCCCTGATTTGCCTCAGGGTTGCCACAAATCTTTGTTCGCTGATGACACAGGCATTTCCGCTAAAGGAAGAAGTCTTCGTGTTATTTGCAGCAGACTGCAGAAAAGTTTAGATATTTTCTCTTCTTATTTACAAAAATGGAAGATTTCTCCCAACGCTTCCAAAACTCAACTTATAATATTTCCACATAAGCCTAGAGCTTCGTTTTTGAATCCTAGTAGTAGTCACATAGTCACTATGAACGGAGTTCCAATTTCCTGGTCAAACCAAGTGAAATATCTTGGATTAATACTTGACCAAAAATTAACTTTTAAAGATCACATTGAGGGCATTCAAGCCAAATGTAACAAATATATAAAATGTTTGTATCCTCTTATAAACAGGAAATCCAAGCTTTGCCTGACGAATAAACTTCTAATATTTAAACAAGTTTTTAGACCGGCCATGCTTTACGCTGTGCCAATATGGTCTAGTTGCTGCACTACCAGGAAAAAAGCACTTCAAAGGATTCAGAACAAAATTCTGAAAATGATTTTGAAGTTGCCTCCCTGGTACAGTACAACCGAAGTACATAGAATTTCGAATGTTGAGACTTTAGCACAAATGTCCAACAAAATAATTAATAATTTCAGGCAAAAATCGTTGCAATCCTCAATTGCAACGATTAATTTCCTTTATACTTAGATAAGATTTAGTTTTAGTTTTTAGTTTTAAGATATCAATTGTTATACTGATATGCAGGTTAAAAACCTGTTTAAAATACTGAATTGCCAAGACATGAACAATGTAAAAACACTTAGATATATATCATAACAATTAAGGCTGGTACGTTGCTGCAGTAACTGGAGCACCTAGGTTAAAATGAAATGTAATTTATTTTGAATTTGGAACAAATAAAGAGTTAAAAAAAAAAAAAGCTAAATTTCAACGACTTCGCGATTTTTGAACCTGACAACGTCGGATTTTCAAAATTAATTTTTGGTTCGCGGCTTCATTCAAACATAACTTCTTTTAAACAAAATGAATCGTGATGAATTTTTCAGCACTGAAAGAGAAAAAAATTCAAAACAAACTGCTGTCAAAACATTGCAGATCCGACCGCTACGAGCACTGCAGTAAAATTAACAGTGCGTCCAAATATTAAATGACTCAAGCTTTATGAGGGATTCTGCATCGCAGGATGTTAGTGGCCACCGCATGAACGGGGTATGTGATATACCGAGCTGCGGTCAAATGCAAGAAAATGAAAAAAAAAGAAAAATGTGGAGTGTATTAGTGAGTGAAATGAAGCATGTCGAAAAAAAATAATACAGGTTGCCGACTGGACTCGAACCACGAACGTTGCAATTATTAGACCTGTGCTTTCTATATTACTCTTTCCATGCTTTGGAATATGTATCAGCTAAATAAAAGCGAATAGAAGAGCTCATTTCGTCTCATACTCTATAGGAACCGAGACGAACAGACGAACGAAAACAAACAAACTGAAACAATTGATGTCATTTATTGTTCAGAGATGTGAACAGATATGATTGAAACACTACAACGTTTGCTTTATAGGCCACACTGTTATCTAAACTTATCGAGTTATAGTCAAATCTAAATAAAATGGGTAAAGCATAATAATACAACTATATTAAAGCATGTTCCAAGATTTTATCCATAGTTACAACAATCCAAATATAAAAACACACAATAAGATAATCGAATTATCATTGGAACTAACAGTTCTAATTTATGTATTTTATCACTGTGAAAAGTAATATACAAATTAGTTGTTAACCTTAATGATGTAATTTTGTAGAAGAGGAAATAAATAATTCAGTAAGTATAATGGTATTTTATTTTAGTGTGCTAATGAACGCACACTAGCGGGAAGTTTTACAACAGTGATTGGACTTGCATCAAAGCAGAGAAACGCAAACTCTGACCGGATGTCGAGTTAGATAAAGGTGAGTAAGAGGGGAAGTTGGAAGAACGTGAATACGAAAAGGGGTTGAGCAGATCATTCTGTAAACGATTGCAGTGAAGAAAAGTCGGATTACGAAGTTGAGCAGAAACAATTTTGAAAATACGACAATACTCGACTTCGTATGCTTTTTACTGATGAACAGGAATTGGTCGAGGCAAGTGAGTGCATCGAACTACGATGTTATACACTGAGACAAATAAACTTAAAAATTTCATAAGGCGCGACTTATGAACGACACGTATAGATTTCATAAGTGTGACTTATACATGGTTTTCTTCTAACATGAGGTAGTCGCTGAGGAGCAACTAACATTCAATATAATACATTATTGTTTAGCGTGCAGCATTGCAGCAACCTCTATATAGACATAGCCTGGAAAATGTTGTCTAATCGACAATAGTTAAGTGATAAGATGTAACGCGAACACTGGAAGTATCAAACTGCTTGCCTAATAATGCACGCATGCATAAATAGTAGTAATTAACAACAAAGGGCTCAAATAACACTATGTGCTGGGCAAACGCAAGGCTTCAGCTGAGACAATGCTACATTCTTCGAATCAAATCCTTCTTAGCAGCATTCCATTAAGCTTCTAAAGTTTTGCGCTTTACTGCGTTGGTGTAACCTCTCCCTCTCGAAAATATTTCAGCACATTGCTACAGAAAAACTTTCTCTCAAGTATCTCATTTTCATGGATCAGCGCACGCTAAACAGATTACGCCGTACATAATTGAAAGACTTCTCCTTGTCAAACCTGTTTCCTCTTCGCACTTGCACAGTTCGATCTACATAGCTTCTACATCCTTCGACAACAACAGCAATATTCAACGAACGGCTGCAGCAGCAGCAGTGAGGTGAAAAGGCCGCGCGTGCTACAGCTTGCATTGCCCATTTGCCCAAACTGACTCTCGTGTTCGCCCCGGTCCAAAAAGGGAGAATTTCTCGCGAAAACTCCATTCATTAAATTTGCAAACAACACCATGGCTCCGTAGATAGTAAACCGAGCAAAAGCATCATGGAACATTGTGGCGATGAATTATGAATTAATTTTATCTACGTTCCCAGCGGGCTCCGTACTTCACTCACTCACTTTCGGTGGGAAATTTCTTAGATTCACCACGGCTTTCAAATGCATACGAAGGGAAGGGGGGACCCAATGTGGCATCCCGGATGGTTGCTGCCGTTACGCCATCATTTGTGAGACCATAGTTAACGGCGGAAGTAAAAGCTATAACACTTTGCCATGCAGTTGCCATAATTTTTCGACCAACTTTTCTTTCAGCAACGGGTGCAGCTCCTGATGTTCGGCTCTTGTTGTTTACTTCCCTCCGCTGCTACCAGCCATCCAGGGCCACCCCCTTGCTCGGACGGTATTAGGATCCAACTTTTGCTTCAATCTTTTGTTGGTGTGAAATTATTTTCATCTTTACGCTCATTACTTGCATCATGCAAAACATCAACCCATGTTTGAAAGTTCCACACCAGAAATGGAATATGGGGCGGTAATAGGGCCCTATTATGTAAGTCGAGTCGAGCGTCACTTCTGGTTACTGGTCTATTTTGTTATTACAGAAGTAGTACCTAAACCATAACAGGCACCAGAAGTGACGCTCGACTGGACTTACATAATTGTAATAAATTAATAGTATTGTATATATATAGCGAAAGTTGATGTGGAGAGGGTGGACCCTTTTTCAGCTGGCTTCTACTTCTTCCGGGACTTTTTTATTCGTTATAAATGAGGTTAAATCATAAAGACCTATAAATGCTATGATTACTAGGGTGGAGTGCTACTTCGTCGTAATCTCCCATTTCCGTTCTATCGATCAGAAAAGATCAATAATATCAATAATTTCACCGTGCACAAATCAATAATAGGTTTGTTCCGATGCGTTAGTTCATTAGCTACAACATAAACCCTGTTAGAGCGCATTGTATGAATATTTACACTAATTGTTCTCAAAACAAAAGAAGCACTTCTAGCGAATCCCCTTTTTCTACGTTTATCCATAGGACGAAGAAAGAAGCAGTATTATATTTTAAACAATATCTCAACAATTTGTGACTCTTTATCAAATCCAACGGTACGTATGAAAAGGTGAATAAATTTAAAAAAAATAAAAGTCATCTTTGACAGAAATATTCCATTTGTTATTTAAACTCGTTCAGAAATTAGATCAAAAACTCTACCTAAAAAACATTTCGTAGTTCAATAAAAAAGATAAAATTTAAAACATATAGCTGTACAAAACACAAGAATCGGATGTAATCAGCATCGTCAATGGTTGATCTCGATAATCAAATTCATCCCCCCAACATTATGCTCAGCAGTCATGCAGAGTATTTGCTCATTTTTTTTTTTTTTTTGGTTTTAAATTCATGGTTTCATTTGTTTTCAATTTTGTTCAATGTGAAATTTTTCTCTATTTTGACTCGAGTGATTTTCAACTATGGACTTGCATTGGCAACGGGTCGGATGCGCGGTTTATCGAGTGTTGAAATGATGAAATTCTGAATTTGGGCGTTCGGCGAGCGAAGGGTGCAAAACGCGTTCCGCTGGTCAGCCAGCAGCAAGAAAGAAGCACTCGCAGCAGTAGCACCACCGGATGAATTACTGCAGCCGGAATCAGAGGACTAACGCTGTAGGAGCTCCCTATTTCCAGCTTCCCGTCGGCGCAGTGGAGCTCCCTTGAACGGCGAATAGATCCGGATCAAGCAGGAAGAAGAGAAGTCTTTTACCCACGGCCAAGGAAACGAAGCAAATAGTGTTTGTAGTGTGTTGATGTATCTGTGTGCAATGTGAACACCATCAACATATCTCAAGCTGCCTTTAGGTTCAATTGGCTAAACTTGGTGAGTTCGTTCCTTTTTGTTCATTTTATCTTTTCAATCCAGTAACGCTGGTAGATCACCTTTTCGTGTTGTGTTACTAGAACAAGATTTTCACCGAACTCTAGTCCTGAACAGGAGGGGAACAGGAGTTTTCAGTGAGCAGGGGAACACGCTTTAGACCTTGTTATTTATAATGCCTTGTTAATAGTGACAAGACTCGAGTATGTAGTTGTTGGTGCTGCCATGGTGATTGTACTTGGTGAGCTTGTTCCAGTTAAAAACAACCCGTTTGTTTCCTGCCGGGATAACTTCAATCGCGCGTGATCTATTATGCGAGTGCATAGTTGAGTCTTGTGGGGGGGGGGGGGGGGGGAGACATTAGGATTTATCCCAGGCTACTATTGTAGAAAATTGTAATTGATAGATATTGGGCGGAACGCGTCGGAATGTTTAGAAAAATAGTGCGCATGCTCGATCCGGCTTGAGATACATTGTTGACTGCTCTCGGGAACGTGATTTCATTTTAATAAATTGTTTAACCAAGGCTTAAACAATCGTCACGTCGGTCATAGCTTGTTATGATAGCCTGTAAAATGCGTAAAGAGTAAACCACCCAAGTAACATTGCAAGTTTTATCGAGGTTTTAAAAAGCATGCTACAAGTATACAGTATGTCCCATAAAAAATGCGAAAATCCATACCTCAGTTTCAAATAAGTTTTTTTTTCATAGGAAATGATAGAAAAATCATAATTTTATTTAGGGAATCGTTTATTAAGCCTTTCATGATTACATTACTCAATACTTCCACCATTTTTCTCGATCACCTTCTCCAAACGGGGACGGAATCGAGAGCATACCTTCTCAATGTATGAGTCAGTCATCGAGTTCCATGCCTTGGTAATGGAAGCTTTCAGGGCGCCAACACTGGGGTGAGAACGTTCACAGGCCTTAGCCTGAACATATGCCCATATTGAGTAATCCAAAGGATTCAAGTCCTGGCTGCTAGGAGGCCAAATGTCCTTTGGCCAAAATTCAAGTCCCCGCGTACATCGTACGGTTAGGCAAAAATGTGCGGAGTGAACGTTGGATACGGTAAACGGTAGCCAGGTAGCATCCCACAATCGTTGCAATTTGTTTTACGGACTTTTGGGTGAGCAGCAAACTAGTCACAACCTCCTTTGCGTACATTTCTCTCAACTTTGTTACTCGCGAACCACTGTTTTGTTTACATCGTATCAGAGTATACAGTCAGATGATTACACACACGCATTAAAACAGTAAAAATAATGTTTAGAGCTACCCAAAAATAAGTATTGAAAGCTTTCGCATTTTTTTTATGAGACATACTGTAAATCATGGTCTCCAGAACCTTCATAAAACCAAAATTGTTACTTGGGCGAAACATTGAACGTCGCGTGAAAGTGGAACTTAATGAAGGCCGAAGTGCTTTTTCGTAAATTTTAGTTTTCGGATTAGAAAGATCATCGGTTGCAGAATAGTGTTGCCGATTTATATTGGATAATCCAAAGCTATGTTGATCATCATAACATTAATTTTTGAATTACAAATGATAAGACAATCTTATTCAAATGTCGTACTAATACCTCTGACCAAGGCTAAATGATTTATATGGTTTTTTATAAAAGTTGACGATACCAATTCTAATAAGGAAAGGTATTCCGCATTTCCTTTTCCCAAGTCCTTTTCCTTTCCTTCCCTTCCCTTCTTCTCTTTTCAGAAAGCGAGTAATGGCGATATAACCATATGCCATATAGGGCTAGGACAAGAGTTAGTGCTCAGGTCCCAACCGCTAGAAGAAAATGGAGCATCACTTAATTTTTTTAGACTAGATGCTCCCAACGACAAATGATTTATAAATAACAATACAACGGTACGTACGTCCACGAGATGTCCACGTTTCATCCATTTATTGGATTCTGAAGCATCGTGTTTAGATCTTGGTTTTAAACAGGTCCGATGTTTCTGAATCATCTTGCCCCTCAAATGCTGCACAGTAGGCCTGGCCGTTTTGATATATTTTACGCATCTATGATGTGCAGCATATACCAAATTGAAAAAAAAAAGTGATGGGAGTATATCTATCATTTTCCAAGATTCTTTCATGAACTGGATGTGTTGGTGTTAGATTAGATTAGATTAAATTCATGATTTTATTTTATCATTGAAAGATTTTGACAAACATGCGTAGAAATGGTACAAACAAACTTGTCTTTGAAGCTTAACCAGTCCTAACGCCTAATGTTTGTTGAACTACTTTGCTGCATATTCCAATAATTAGTGACGGGACAGCCACGAACAAAAAATCAATTTGAAACACAATGGCCCATTTTACCTCACACGGATGCGCTTTGGGTTGTCCTCCCTAACGGCTATTTTTTTATATATTGCGAAGAATGTATACTTCATCATCTTCACTCTGTCTAAAGCCACATGAGACCCACCACACGGGTAATCCTTTGAGATACGGCGGAGTGGAAAGTTTGCCTCAATTCCAACTCCAATTCCGCTTGTCATCTTTTCTGCGGCCCATCAGCTTTCATTTCATTTAACCCCTTAAGCTGTACTCTTGCCATTTTGCGTCTCTTATCCGGTGCTATTTCTAAATTATGATAAACTTTTTTCCGCACTTTTTCTACAGTAAAAGAAATTTGAATAAATTAAGCATACTGCGCGAGAGTGAATGCGAGGGTCGAGATAGAGTCCATGAAAGAATGAAAGAACGGGGATAAAAAAAATGTAAAGACAGTAGAACCGCTTGGCAAAAGCTTACCGACCCGAGTGATAATTCATTTTCATTATAAAAATTGCTAGAAAGCGACGAAAAAATGAATTACCCTTTTTTTGTGTGCAATACACCACTAGCAGCAGCAGAATGAAGAAGAAGGAAAATCATCTCCCACAAGCTTGTTTCAACGTCCGCCCGCCGTTTCATCATCACCATGGCAATATTCCACTTCGGGACGACACAATGTAGGAACCTACTGGTTTCTTAAGAGTTCTGCCCCGATTCCAGGCATGTTCGCCTTCTAGAGCGTACGGTGTATAGCTGACAGTATATCCGGTACGGGTAGGAACGTCCTGCGCTTTCTGAGATCCTTTTGATATCCAATGGTGTTATTAATTTATTTTATGATGATATTTCCTCCTTTATTTTAAGCTGTGCCATTTAACATAACCTCCCACTAAGTGGCAGAGTGTCGGCTACTGAAGCACGGGATTCTTTTTTGCTTTACTAGAATATCTTCCTGTACTGCCAGTAATTCGTCCAGTGGGAGAGTGGACGGGAATTAATGCTAATAAATTAAAAGTAGAGAGGCTTACTTTCCATTAGGGTTACCTACCAGACCGAAGAATTGATATTGATAAGTAATCTACCATCCAGAAATGTACAAAAGCCATGTGAGCCTTTAATAGCCGTATTATTCTTTCTGGTTTATCCAACGTATTTAGAATGATCAAGGAGTGAACATTATGGATTTATTCTCAGGCCCCTGAACATGCAGGACCCGCTAGTCGTAGAGCGTTTCGTTTGCCAAAACGACCCAACAAACCCAACGCTTTTATCCAACATCCACATGTTTTATCTTGGAAGTGCAGAGGATTTCTCTACTTCCAACAAAGCCAGTATCACGTCAACACATTCTTACCCTTTGCCTTATTGACCTGCATTCGGACGCGGCCGGCGCAGGTGTTGCCGATTATATAGTATGAGATCATCAGTTTTTACACATTGAGGTTGATAGCTAGTCCCAAGCATCATCTATTAGTTCTCTGTGTAATTACAGGTGATCTGGCAATAACAGAGTAGCAACCGTGGGCGGTCAATCATGCTCATGCTCACGCTCATTTATTGGTGCCATTAATCAACCAACTAAGATCAATTAATCAATAGAGTTTGAGTTTTTTTTTATTCCAAAAACTAGTTGAATTTGATAAGCACACGCAACATAAAGGTGATTCAATTTCAGTTCAATTGCAATACTCTCCAGTGTAATCTAGTAAGAATAAGAAATCCTCGGAAAATTTTAATGGGAATGATCGATTGGCTCAAATTTTGACAGTTCATTTGGCTCAAAACATTCTCTACGCCCATCTCTCCATCTGAGTATTTCTAATTTTGAACATCCTGAATGTGTAAAAACTGGTGATCTCAAACTAGGCAATACCAGCGCCAGCCGCTCCTGAACGCAGGTCAAGAAAGGAATAGGTAGGAATGTGCTGACGTGACACTCGCTTTGATGGAAGCCGAGAAATGCTCTGCACTTCCACGAGGAATCACTGGGATTTTGGGTAAGAGGGTAGGGTTTGCAGCAGGGTTCGTTTTGGTAAACGATAAGCTGAATTGATGTCCTAACGATAGGGAGGGGTTACTGTATAAATAAATAAAAAGGAATGATCGCACCCAAATAAACATTTGGAGCTGTACCAACAGCAACCGGCCTCCTCGTAGACTTTCTTCGACCCATCGCAAGTATCTTCTTCAAACACAGACGTCAAAATTCCGGATCCATCTCGTCGATATATAATTAATAAAAACAAAATACAAACAACCTCGATCTTCTCACTCAATTTCTTTAAACGCATGCTATATATTAATATTTTAATTGCATGGTATGATTGACTCAACTTTACCCATTGAATGAATCCACAATTTAAGTAAAGAATCAATTTTCTAAATAATTGAGGTTATTTGAGCATAAAAGAGTTATAAAAACAGAGAGCTTGGAAGTAAGCGATCGGTTCTATTTGAATTTTGTGTTTCTGGCGGTTTGTGCGGCTAGAATCGGCGGGAGGAAAATTAAATATAATTATTGTGAGGCTATTAGTAGTGTTGGCTGATGTGTAGAAAGAGCTTTTGAAGCTAACTATTGTGTCTGAATTGGAAAGATTTCGTGTGTTTAAGTTTCGATTTCACTATCGTGATTGTGTTTGGTCATGTTTAATAGTTTATTGTAGCTTAGAATCGACCCAAGAAATGTAACGGTGGAGCTGGTACTTGACCGCGTGGATCTATTATTAGGTTTTTGCAAAATGCATTACTTTGTGCACAGAGTGGAAAGATGTTTAGTTGTGGTTGTTTAGAGATGACTAGAGAAAGATAAGCATCAGGAATGCGCTCCCGGATGTATTGATTTGGTGAGTATGTTCCAGTTGAAGATTGTTCTTACACATTTCTCGATTGCATTTTCGAGGGGACGTGTCTGCTTTTGTGGGCAGTGCGTTTGTTTGTCGGTTTGGTGTGGTTGGTGGCTCGCCCGCGCGTTGTGGCGCCGCCATCAGGTAGGGGAAAATTTCTCCTATCTGATGGTGGTGTTGGCATGCTTGGGCGGGATGCTGGTTGCGCCGGATTGACGATGGGATGCATTGTTTGCAGGAGTGGATGCGTCCCTTCGGGGGAGTATTCGAGATTTATGTATGTTCATCGTTCATCGTTTCATTTGTCAGAGTGATGACCACGGTCGCATGATGCATGTTCCTCGGCTTTTCACGGTTAGGTGTATACGAATAATTCAATATGATTTTATTTTCATCTTGATATAGTTTGAGTTTGAATGCATCCTAGGTCCTATTATATTATTATTAAATATTCATTGATAAATATTTATAACAGGGTCAAAACACAACTGGAAGAAGCAACGTAACATCATTTGATTTTCTCTAATGTATGTTTAACGTTTATATGACAGTGAAATTAACCATTTAATTTTTCCTTTCCAGGATAGAAAGTTACATAACTTATTGATATATTTATTTGTATATTTGTAAATACTTATTTAATCAAATTCTGAATATGAGTGATGAGGAAGCTTATTGTGTTCGCGAGCCCTCCGTTTAGGCTGGACGCATTGATTTAAATCTTTAAGTTTATTTTCAGCTCTTCGACATTTTTAGATTAATATTATAATGATTCACTATTTTCAGCCTTCGTTCAGGAAAATACAAAAAACATTGGAATGCATGATTACAATTGCATAAAAACTGTTAACTGTCCAAATAACCTTGATTTTTTCTGACTATTGATGCATTATGAAAGTTTACCAATATTTAAAAAAAAGCATTCCATATTGCGTTAAGAAATTCCATGGTGCATAATAAAGTGTTTGTTTCAATTCCAATAAAATATCAGAAGTTGAAATCAGTTGAATGTATTGAGGTTAACTGAAATCGAGCTAATTTGTATTTTGTAATACTTGTTTATTTAACATTATTTTATATATTGCATGACTAGTAAATTAGTTTTATTTCACATTTTTTAAATCTCATTATATCACTATATAACTATCATTATATAACTATAATTTTCAATTCTAGAAAAAAAGATGTCCTGTAGATCCTGAAGGACCAGAAGGTGTATCAAATAGCTTATCATTGTTATTTACTTTTTATTTTATTATAATATAATATGAATTTGGCCGGTTGTTTTTGGTGCAGCTCCACTTGGTTATTTCGCTGAGATCATTTCTTTTTATTTATTTATACAGTAACCCCTCCCTATCGTTTAAACATCAATTCAGCTTATCGTTTACCAAAACGAACCTTGCTGCAAATCCTACCCTTTTACCCAACATCCCAGTGACTCCTCGTGGAAGTGCAGAGGATTTCTCGGCTTCCATCAAAGCGAGTGTCACGTCAACACATTCCTACCCATTCCTTTCTTGACCTGCGTTCAGGCGCGGCTGACGCTGGTATTGCCTAATTTGAGATCACCAGTTTTTACACATTGAGGATGATTGCTAGTCCCAAGCATCGTCTATTGGTTCTCTGTGTAATTACAGCTGATCTGGCAATAACAGAGTAGCAACCGTGGGCGGTCAATCATGCTGCTCATGCTCATACAAGAGTTATAAAAACAAATATCCATGAATAATTTTTGAAATAGCAAAACTCTGCAAAGCTAAAACAATTTAAGAGCATTGACCGAATGTATAATGATATCCAATTGATGCTCTGGGTAATCCAAATTCTGAAAACCATAGATCATATTATATTATAATAAAATACCAATGATATGCTATTTTATACACTTTCTGGTCCTTCAGGATCTGCAGGATAACTATTTTCTTTAAATGAAAATTTTAGTTATAATGATATAATGAGATATTAAATATGTGGAATAAAAGTAATTTATAAGTCATGCATTATATAAAATAAAAGTAATGTAAAATAAACAAGTATTACAAAATACATTTAACTGATTTCAACTTTTGATATTTTATTGGAATTGAAACAAACACTTTATTATGCACCATGGAATGGCTTAACTCAATATGGAATGCTTTTAAAAATATTGGTATACTTTAATAATGAATCAATAGTCACAAAAATCGAGGTTATTTGGACAGTTAACAGTTTTCATGCAATTGTAATCATGCATTAATTTTTTGTATTTTCCTGAACGAAGGCTGAAAAAAGAGAATCATTATAATATTAATCTAAAAATGTCCCATCATCAAAGAGCTGAAAATAAATTTAATGATTTATATCAATAAATCCAGCCTAAACGGAGGACGGATATTCAGAATCTGATTAAATTAGTATTACAAGTATATATATTTTTATTTATTTTTTTAAATTAAAATTAAAAATAAAATGCACTGTCATATAAACGTTAAACATACATCAGAGAAAATCAAATGATGTTACGTTGCTTCTTCCAGATGTGTTTTGATCCTGTTTTAAATATGTGTCATTGAATATATAATAATATTATAATATGACCTGAGATTTATTCAAACTCAAACTCAACGGTACACTGTGGTTGAAAAGTCCATTTTGACGCTCTTAATTAATAGCACCATGGAGAGTGGATTTAGAGTAATGACGTCTTGAGCAAAGTTGATGAATATGGCATGCTTCATCTTTTGAAGGCATGGGTTTAGTGATTAATCCCCCTAAAAGTGAAATGAAAAATTTATTTTTTCACAATGTCGAGATAAATGGTTGACGTTTTTGTAGCAAAAATAGTTACAAACAACTTTGCTCAAGACATAAAAGTCGTAAATTTCACTCAAATCGAGATAGAGAGCGTTGTTTGAGGATGGACCCCCAAAAACACGTTTTTCTTCAAAACTCATATTTTCTTTAATATTAGGTCTTCACTGTGTTCAACAAAGTTGATTGGTATACTAAAATACACATCTTTCTAGAACATACTATACCTGCATAATTTTAATAGGATGAGTTATTGATGAATGTTCTTCTATTTTCAACCTATTTTGGACTTGCGTATCTTTCTTAGGTGCAGGAAAGTGCAGATGAAGTCAAATGTATCTAAAACTACATTAAAATAGCTTTCAAATGGTGGTAAACTTGTCCGTCCACGACCATCTGCTGGGGAGTTGTGATCAAAACAAACACTCGTTGATAGGCTTTATAGAAGTCATGTCAACAACAAGGGGACACTGTGTTTTATACCGCGTAATAAATTCGTTTCCATAGTAACCGGCTCCATAAACAAAATTCCCACTTCTCAGAGCTTATAAAATTCAAGAACGGCACATTTTCTTTTCAAACGTTGGATCTCGACCGAACTCTTTTGCATTTTATAACGACTGTTTTTTCTTTCATAATTCGTCGTCACCACTAAACCCCCAAAATAAAAGCAACCAAATTTTCCCACAATACCACTCCAATACCAAATTAAGCAAATGCAATAACACACAGGTATTGTTTTGGAATCCAAATATCAATTTTTTGTTATTTACAAAGTATTTGGCATGTCAATTGTTGGTATTATTGTTTGGTATTTTACCTCTTATGTCAGGTTAATCAACACCAAATTTTAGTATCAGGTCAGAATGAGGTATTCATAAGTAATTTTCTCCTGCTCGGGAGCAGTTGTTTTTCAGTCGAGGAATGACCTATAAAATCTACAAATTCTTGTATTCACTATTTTTTTTCTGAAACCTCAAAGAGGAAAAAAGAGGTGAAAAATCAATGATAAAGTTTGAGATCGCACCATTTTGTCAAATTTAAAGTTTTTTACCCGTTCTTAGGTCATTCCTCCAATAAAGTTAGTTCACTTTAAAGCCTCATTAATCGTCTTATGTTTCAGATCGATCCTGAGGTACCAGGCTGTACGTAGTTTGACAATTCCAGGTGTACACTACTTTACTCAAAACGTGACCACGGGCGCCATTTTGTTTTTTCGCCTTGTAAAAATTTGGAAAGACGAAGCTTTGAATTTCAAAACCGCGTCCTTTTATGTTTTTTCATTAGCCCACAAAAATGCCAAACTTTGCTTACTTTTTGGCCATTTGAATGAGAACCTCCCCTTAACCTTTCAGTACTCGCACCGTTGTACAAAGGAAACACAAAAAGGTTAGGTTGCTTTATTAAAGAGACTTTGAACCATTGGCTGGCCATTTGCGTGCTGTCAACAATGTCGATTGATGTGAGATATTGGTCTCTCACTGAATGTCACTTCCGACACTGATATTCTTCGAAAGCACTATATTATTATCTATATGAATATCATTATGGACAAGTTGAAAATCTTAGTTTTATCTCAATAAATCAAATTTTTAAGCATTGCTCTAATATAACTGATGCATTTACAAAAGATCGGTACTCGATTAGCTAGCTATACAACAAGCATTTGCGACAGAACTTGTAATATCAGTGGTACCTCTACAATGTCAATGTCATTTGCGTGTCATTGTCAAATGATATTGATATTCTAACTATGTGAAATGACTGACTGACTGTTATTGGCATCAAGTGGCTAGTGAAATTCATATTGATACATGTTTTGAAGCACTTTTGGCTGGTTAGTCTCTAAGACACAACACACACAAAATCTACTGACTTTGATTTTTGATGCTCATTCAATGTGAAAGTAAACATGCTTCATGAAACTTCATACCCAGGTTTCAATAACTGCCCTCTAGGTGAACGAAACCTACTGTTGTATTTTGAACAACACGCGAGTGCTCGTGTTACAAAAGTTGGTGCGAGTACTGAAAGGTTAATGAAAGTGCTAAACACACCATGGGTGCAAATGAAAATTTTGTGAAAACAAGGACGCGAATCCTGGTGACGTGGATGAAACGTGGTGCTAGGAAACATGGCCTGAAAATGTTAACATCTGCGAATTTGAGAATAACTCAAAAAACCATCGAGTCATCCGTATTGGAGCCATGCCTCCTCTCGTTACTGAAGGCTAATAGTCTCCAATACAGTGGAACAAATAGAACCTCCGATGGCCCTCACCTTTGCTGCAACCAACCCATATTACACTGCCTATTGCATCATGGAAGCCCCTAGTCTTCCCGACCCAGTCGTATACTGATAGTTCCTGCCTGAACAGTCGTTCTGGCCCTGTGATCGCCGATGGTATCAGGGTCTTCCAAACTTCTCTTACATGCAATAGCGTAAGACGCCAGGTGTAATAGCATTCCGTCCATTGATAGTTCTTCAAATTTCAGGGTATCGTCGCAATTTCAGCCAAGCGCTACCGAAAACGAGTTTCTCGAGTTTCCTAATCAAAAACCAGAATACCATTGGAAGCCCCTTATCCCGCCGACTCAGTCGAGCTTCGTCCCAGCCCTGAGTTCAGAAAGGGAGACGGAGTCTTCCAACCTGTGGATACAAGCAAGTACAGATGTATTACGACTCATTATTGAATTCTGATACTTCGTCACGTTGCAGTATCGCTTCTCGACGGACCAACGATGTTTTTAAGCGGATTGATTGTGTTCCCAATTCAAATACCAGAGCAACGCTAAACAAACACTGTGCACCACCACCCGCACCTGTACCATCGAATGGTCTCTTGGTTTATTACTAGAACGTTCACTGCATACGAACGAAGATTGACGATTTTTTCCTGACTGCTGTTGAGTCATGTTATGATGCTGTTGTTCTCACTGAAGCCTGGCTCGATGACCGAATTCATTCTGCACAGTTATTCGGTAGTCTAATCACGGTCTTCCGCATTTTTTTTTAATAACTTCATTTATTTGTCAATGCTCAATTGGGTTAACTTTGCGGAGCCGAAATTGAGTATATATTAACAATATTTCTTATGACTAAATAAGTTAGTAGAACGGGAACCGAATACTTGCGGCTTACACGGGGTTAAGTCTTCCGTAATGATCTTGAATTCAGTATCAAGACGATTTAGTCTTTGCATTGATCCTATCCCAGTATCCTGTGGGTAAAGATAACAACACTTTACAAACTGATTTTTTTTTCCTCTGTTCGGGACATAAAACTACTGCGACCAGTAATTTGATCTATTGTAGTATATCTCGTGTCCTTAGTTTAGTGCATGTCGTATTACTCCATCACTATTGAGAAATTATGAAGTATTTGGTTTTGATACAGTTGACATTCATCGCAAGGAATCGATTCTAATTGAAAGGTCCCGCTATTTATACCCTTCGGAGTGTTGGAACACCCTCCAAAGGCGCGCCCCTTTGTCAGTCAAAATTGGATTCCTTAGCAACAAAATTAAGAAATGACACCGATAGTGACCATGCATCATCAACCCTAGTCTTAACCACTTCAAACTAGGGAAAAACGAATAGAAGATTAGGAATCACATAGATGAAGACAAACTAACTCATTTTTTCCTTATTTCAAGATCATCTTCGGTCCAGGCAACCCGAGGACTTATCACTATAAACAAGGCATAAAAAGTAACAAGGACTAAGATGTGTTCCTTTGATTACTGAAAAATCCTGTTCCCCTAGTTTGAAGTAGTCAGGACTAGGAATCGGTGGTAGATCTTACATCCCGTAACGTACCACGAAAAGCCGAGTCGGATAGCTTCATTCGTTGGTTTAAATCCTACCGTACCAATAGAAAACTCTGTGTGAAAATTGGCTGCCGGTCGTTTTATACAGACGATGTCAAGATTTACCTGGTCGTGCGATGCTTTGCTGACTGCTCGAAACTGCAACACCTGATCGATAGCTTTGAAGAGTGGTGCTCTAGGAATTTTCTATCCTTGTGTGTTCACAAATGCTATATTATCACATTCCATCGCAAGTCTACCCTTTTCACATGTTGTTCTTGAATTTGATTATTCAATCGATAACCAACCTCTGCTGCACTTGAACACAGTTCGTGACCTTGAATTGAACCTAATTGGAGCTGGAAATGCATCAATTTACGCCGTATACGTTAAAAGCAATTAATAAAAAAGATAAATTACGATTACACGACAGGTCAACTCCAAGTTGAAATTAATTCACTCATATTCAGTGTTGGAAAAACATTAAAAAAATCAAATCTCACCAATGCCCAAGATCACGCTTGATTTTCGTAGACAAAAATCAACAAACAAACATCTGCGATTGATTTGCAAGCTGTAATATCGCAGCTCGGAATATCAAACTAACTAAACTCACCAACCGCAACTCTCACCAAAATGAGGTGGGATTGAGTTTAATGACTTTTGCTTTACACCCGTATGCAACCGAAACTTCCATAACGGCTTGCAGCAGTTCCTTCGTGTCTGCCATCGGTGAAGATTAAAAAAGATAGCAAACTACGCTTTCTCTTTCTAAGAAAACGATGTGCAACGGAATCATTTTTGTGTCGAGTCAACTCTCAGCTTGATTTTTGAATACTGTGAATAGTCTCGCAATATCAAAGGAGCTTGTAAAACCAATATCAAGCATGAGAGCGTATGAGAGCGGAAAAATATTATTCGATTGATGATTTTGCCAACACTGCCCATATTCTTGAAAACGTAGTTAACTCATAGACTGAGTAAAACTTTACGAGATTTTACAGGAATTTGTTTTATTATATGAGTAACGTCTCGATGTATATATGATATTAGTACACGGAAAAAAGTTTTCATGTAGTTTCCATTGGGAGTGCACATAACATTTTTCCATTAATAAAACCAATGATATCTATCTGAATTTCAGATAACCTTCATGTGATCATATGAGTTCTATATGATAAATCACTTAAATTTCATTTGACATATAAGGTTCATATGATTTTGCGGTGCAATTCACAATAATAATATCACATGAAAGTTATGTGAAATTTTAATGAATATTTTCCATTAGATATGTGGTTTATTCTTTGAGTGTATACTTCTAGAATGAGTCATGTTCGAAAAGATTTATTAGGCTCGGAAAATTTTACTCGGTCTACAAGTAAAATATGTTTTCTAGAGTTTGAGTAATTTAAACTTAATTTTTTTTTTTCCTTTGGTTTGTTTTTTCCGTCGATCTTGTTTTCCGTGCATCAACTCATGAACCGGGGACCAACGGCTTTACTTCCCATCCGAAGGAAGGCGTGATCAGAGATGTTATGCCTCAGAACATCTCGGCGGCGCCGACTGGGATTGAACCCAGGCTTGCTGGGGTGAGAGGTAATCATGCTTACCACTACACCACCGGCGCCGTTTAAACTTAAATTTGAGTCGATCTTATATGCCATGTAGTGTGGAAATCTGTTTGTTACTTAGTACTGGTCCTTTTGCACGCCGGCAGCGAAGGAACGAGCACATCTTAGTGAGGGATTCAACTTTCCACCACCTAAATATGGAGAAATCGACGTTCAAAAGATCAAGCTTATTAATATGATTCTAAACACTTCGTGCTCAAAAAGTGTTGATGAATCAGGATCAGGGTCAGTGCTGAGATTTGTCATTGTCATTGACAGACTTTCGCACGATACTGACAAAATTGTTCATCACATAGTCACCGACATACTTGATCCTCAAAAAAACCTTTGTCAAAATCTCATTAATTTTTTAGTGAATGGCAAAGATTCACCTGGTAACAAAAAGTGTAATTTCGTCCATTCTGTATCACATTATTGTTATCCAAGCAGTTCAGGACGTAGGTGCTTGTTCACTTTAACGGCTGCATGTAATTGTGTTGCTCAAGTCATTTAATTTCGTTACAAATTTAGCTAATAATAAAATCTACACATGTCCGTCACTGACAGCATTGTCATTGACAATTGACATGGTTGCCTTGACTGTGAGTGTAAGCTCAAATGAGTTGAGATTTTACAGCACTGATCAGGCGTGCTGAGCCGATTCAGATAGGAAGGAATATCGAAATAAAGATCATCGAGAAATGGAGAGTACTAGACAACGAAGTCAAGTATGCTGAATTGGCGCTAAACACTAACACAGTTTTAAAATAAGATATATCAAGCAACATATTCATTACATTTTGCAAAATAATTACACCCCTGGGGGAGAAAACTTGGCTAAAATTAACACAATTTGCTGATATCAACCTTTTTGCCATTCTCGTACACCAAGTTGTACCGAAAGGCTTGATATCACTTGAAAAACACAATTTCGTTCCCGGACCCGGATAAACGAATGGCATGTAGCAATAGACTCATCTCAACGGGATCGTAAAATGTTTCTGTATGTGTGTACATATGTATGTATATAAGTTCGTATGAGTGTAACTCACTAAATTTTTGCAGAGATGGCTTGACCAATTTGAGTGGAACAAGTTCCTGAAGATGTGTTTCAAATCCCCATCGCTATTGATGTTTTTCCCGATAAAAATTATGGTTCCGAAGATATGAACAAAAACGTGCGTTCCAGATTCAACTGGGGAATTCGTAAAAGATTGATGTATCAAAAACTCATCATGCGACACCTAAATCACATGAGAAATTTACTATAAGATCAATGGTGGACATATTCAGACCCAATGATCACAATGGCCTCTTTCAGATAGGTCCCCCGGGAAGTGGACAGATTCTGACATGCACCAAAATGCATCGTGCCATACCTCAAATCACATGGAACTCAACATAATGATTAGTGCAAGTATTTTTATTGATTTTCCTTAACTTATAGTTTACCTGATCCTTTGAAAAAGTTAGTTATGGGGTTTGAAGACTCTTATTCAGATACAAAACGGTGAAAATGGCTGCTCCGTTTAGCATTAAAACTGCAGGAAAATAATAAACAACTTTACACGGCGATGCACCCGCTACCCGAGCAAAGTCGGTTAACAAAATGAAAGCAAATCGATATTAAAGTGTGCAGTTCCTATCATAATGAAAACTCATTTTGATTTCAAATGTTGCGACATAAGTCTGATATCATATTGTGCTTTCATTATGCAGTCAAGACGTTTTAAATGAAAGCAAGTTCTGCTGTTTACGTCTTGTTTAAAATTTAATCGAAATTCATCTGTCGTTGAACTAATGATTATCGTTTATCTGATTTGTTTAACACATTTTAGGTCATTCGTGACTTGCCCGCGGTGAGATTGGAGCCTAAGTCTTTCAGCTTGAGAAACATGAATAGTAACCATTTACTCCAGGCCCGTATTCAGTTAAACATTATGAATGCAAAATCAGTAATCAAATTGATTTCATTGAAAGCAGGATTAGTTTTCCGTTTGCTTCAACAGTGTAAAATTTTGCTCTCATTTTTGCTGTGTTAACCGTTAAGTCAACCAAAATGAGATCAACTGGAGTATTCAAAATAAGTTACATCATAACAGCAAATTTTGATTTCAATTTGATCTTCAGCTTTGCTCGGGTAGTGTGCGTACGTTAAACGTAACTTATCTCTTTGACAGTGACAGCTCGTTCGTGTGGGGGATTTTAAAACGCGCGTATTTCTAATGCTTGTTGCAAAATGCATAGCACGTGTTATTTGATTAAATACGGAAAAAGTGCAACCAAATTTTAAAATTTTTACTTGATTACAAAAGTCTGTAAATATCTGTGAAAAAAAACTAAAAAGTCTGTTAATGTCTGTAACGAAAAAAATGTCTGTGAAAAAATAAAAGTCTGTAAATTCACAGACATGTCTGTAAATCTGGTATATCTACTCCCAAATCTTGGCAATTACCCAGTGCAGCGCTCTAGCCAGTGCTTCACCACCGTATTTTAATAGCTCACTTGGTAGTTGATCTACACCAGTTGCTTTGTTGTTCTTCAGCCGACCGATCTCCTCCTCGATTTCTTGAAGATCAGGGGCCGGTAGCCTGTCGTCTTCTGCGCGTGCTCCAAGGTATGTTGCCGTGCCACCTTCGTTTTCCGCTGCATCACCGTTGAGTTGCCCGTCATAGTACTGCTTCCACCTCGCAATCACCCCACACTCGTTCGTGAGATTACCGTCCAAGTCCTTGCACATATCGGCTTGCGGTACGTAGCCTTTGCGCGAACTATTTAGCTTCTCGTAGAACTTCCGTGTGTCGTTTACGCGGTACAGATTTTCCATCGCCTCGCGATCTCGGTCTTGCTGCTGACGCTTCTTCCTTCGGAAAGCCGAGCTTTGTCTGTTCCGC
Organism: Ochlerotatus camptorhynchus; assembly: GCF_037179485.1. NCBI lineage: Eukaryota > Metazoa > Arthropoda > Insecta > Diptera > Culicidae > Ochlerotatus > Ochlerotatus camptorhynchus. Next base: position 2,984,320 of record NW_027040773.1, read on the forward strand.
GCTTGTCTGTATGGCTCCACATTCAGTCTCGTGCTGTGTTGCAGCATTATTGCCCGTGCTGCATTCTTCTCCTCTATTAACAGTTTGCATTCGCCGTCAAACCAATAATTGCTTCGGTCCTGGATTGTAGTAACTAAGACAACTGTTTTAAAACAGAATGAATATTTATTTATTCCAATGATGACTAGATCCTATACTATAATCAAAGATCCTACATCTCTCCCTACTTTTATACTATAAATAAGTCAATTAATTAATCATCATAATTTAACAAATTTAAGTTATAATCATTCAAGTACAAAGGCATTTTCTTCATTCGCTTCGGCCGTGGTCCAGGTTGAATTTCGGTCTTGTTCTCTGGTACTACTGGATTGGGTATTGAATCGGATGTTGGACTATCAGCAGCATTCAAGTCGAAATCAGGTGCAATCGGAAGTTCATCATTTGTCGATACAGGATTCTTACTTCTAATACGTTTCACGTGGTTAACATGTCGGTTTGATATGGCTCCATTGATAAGATTTTCCACGATCAGCCGTGTTCCTTCTCGACGAACTACAACGTGTGGATCCGGGTGGAAGGTGCACGATAGTTTATGTTTCTTCACGAAGTTCTTCACCACAACATGATCTCCTGGAAAGCGGAAACTGTAACCACTACTCTACTGATTTCGTCTTCCACTTTGGTAGTATTGATCAAAATATTGTGTTTCCGCAGACGTTCTCGTACTAAACTGGTTCTAAGTGCAAGTTCATTTTCATCTTTGGCTGGGATGAGTATATCATCGATGAAAATGATCAGCCGTGGAAAATCGGCGAAAATCATTTCCATGACCTTTTGAAATAATTCAGGGGCAGCCGATAATCCGAACATTAATCGTTTGTAACGCATCAGCCCAACTGGACTAATAAATGTAGTAATGTAGCGACATTCTTCCTTCAACACAACTTGGTGAAATGCTTGCTTGATATCGAGCTTGATAAATATTTTACTCCCCCCAACTTTTTTCATCATTTGCTCCAAAGTTGGGAGCGGATGAACTTCTCGAACGACGGCTTTATTTGCTTCACGCAGATCGATAACAATCCTCACTTCGTTGGTACTTTTGCGTTTCACTAACATAGGGGATACCCACTAGGACACTTCAGTAACGCGTTCGATAATATCTTGTTTTTCTAACTCTTTTAATTTCATCAGTGTGAGTTCCTCTAGAGGAAATGGAATGCGTCGTAGACTTTGTCGAACTGGTGGAATGCTTTTATCGATTTTAATATTGGCTTCTATTTCTACACATTAACCAGCATTAACGATTATAAATTTATTAAATTACATCTATTATTTTACATATTAATCAATCACTTCTTACCGGTGATGCAAGGGAAAGGATCAGATTCAACTACGTTCAGAATCTTGATGACACCCAACTTGATAGCAGTGTCTCCAGAAAGTAACGAACATTTCCCGCCTTGGATGACGTACAACGTTGTTTCTACGCTTCTTCCTTCCGTATTTACCTCGCCGAGAACCTTCAACGGAGTTTTGGATCCATAGGCATTGAATACCTTGCTACTTCCTTTCTTGATACTGTATGCCTCGAATCCAGTAGACTTCAACATTTTCAAGTCATTTTCACTGAGAATATCTTCATCAGCACCTGTATCGATAATTATCCTCAGTAACTCCACCCACTGCTGCTGATACGAACCGCTTTCTTGATCCAAGGTGAAATAAGTCGAACACTTCGCTCTCCTCTCCCTGACTGGTATTATCTCCACTAACTTCTCGAACAAACCTCTTCTTCTGAGTACGATTTTCCTGACGATCATATTTTGGGAACTTCTTACCTCTCGAACAACACCAAGCAAAATGTCCAATCTTGTTGCAAATCTTACATTTCCGAGACAATGCTGGGCAGATGGAATCATTCGAGTTGTGCCGTCCATCACACCGGAAACATCTGTTTGCGTGCTTCGTTTTGGTTTTATCCCAGGTTTTATCTACACGGTGTTCCTTCACATCTGGAGCTGCACCTGATTTCACCGTGTTGACAATGTTCTTTTCATTGATTCCACTTTCCCAGACATTCAGTTGGAGCTGAACAGATTCATGAGCTCGACTCATTGCCAAAACTTCTTCCAGTGTATGATCTTTTTCCAGGCATTTCCGTTTCAGTTTTTCATCCTTGGTGGTTGATACGATCTGATCGACGATCATACTGTCCGTTTGGTCCTCGAATGAACAGTTTGTTGCTTGTTTCTTCAAACGGATTGCAAACCTATCTAGCTTTTCGTTTGCTTCAGGTGCCATTTGTCGGAATTTTTGTCTTTCATAGGTCACACGTGGACACACGTGGAATGAAATACTCATCAAGTAGTTGGAGAGCAGCTCGGTAGTGGTTGTCCAACGGATGTGAATCGTCAACATTTATCTCGACACAACCCTCCGTACATCTGACCCACCGAAAAGCATAAGCGTTTTGAATTTTTCATCATGATCAACTACATTTCTCCACTCAAGATAGGCCTCGAAGTGCTCTCGCCACTTTTCCCACCGTACAGCTGCGGGTCCTTCATCGTTTTCAATGAACAGTGGAACGATTTGATTAACCTGTAAATCACAGTAGGCAGAGATAAATTTGACAGAAACAATTTTTATGTATGAAGTTACAATTCTTTTTTTTTTTTAGATCAACCCATTTATCGGGCCTCTACTTTTACGTACTTCATCCTACGACTCTTAAATTTACGATACATCTTGTGAGATCCATCGCGATTTCTCCAGGTCTCACCAACTCTCTGAGAGCCATCCCGATAATGTCGGGCCTCAATTCGGATTCTTCTGAACCTTGTGAGATTCATCCCGATTTCTGCGGGTCTCTCGTGATTCATTGAGGGCCATCCCGAATCTGCATCGGGCCTCAATACAGAATCTTGCAATGCTCATCCCGGACACTTCGGGTCTTGCTTATTAAATTGAGGGCCATCCCGAGACTAACGGGCCTCAGTTCAGATTACTTTGAATCCTGTAAGATTCATCCTGGTTTCACGGGTCTCATAAAATATAGTTGAGGGCCATCCCGACTGTTTCGGGCCTCAAATATTGTAAAATTTATGATGGTAGGTTCCGTATACTCCAAAATTTCCTCGAGAAAATTGCTTCAATCAGATTTCTTTTTATACTTTATTTTATACGTACCATGGAGAACGCCATTATTTTGATAATAATCCGTAAAAACTCCGCTCGGTTCTAAACTTTTCCGCTGCAAAAATTGCTAGATTTTCTTGAACAGTTTTTTCTCCTGTCGTAGCCAAAATGTAGTGACTAAGACAACTGTTGGAAACAGAATGAATATTTATTTATTCCAATGATGACTAGATCCTATACTATAATCAAAGATCCTACAGGGATCGCAGTACCTAGTGCCGCTGCAGCAACCTATGGCGGAATGGATGTCCCTCCAGCTATCTTCAAGAATAGCTGCGCCAAGCTGCTCTTCCGTGGGTAGTGCAACTTCCAGCTGCTGCGCGTAGTCCTGGGCAACTCCGGCGTCCCGTAATTGCTCAATGTTGGGTCGTGGCGTTTGACTTCGATGGGTGTTATGCACCGTCGAGAGTTTTGAGCGCATGCATACTGCAACTAGGTAGTGGTCCGAATCTAGGTTCGCACTGCGGTACGTTCGGACGTTGCACGACTTCTGCAGGGCACAATTACACGGCACTTCAAGAACGCTTCCTTTGAATTCATTTTCACGTCAACTTTACTGATCCGATCTGCACGGCACGGCAGTTACAGATTTCAGCACTACCTACATGCAATCGTCGTACCACTTTCCACCTACTAGTGTTCTTTTCAACGTGGATTTTCGTCAGTATTTGCTTTCTATGAAAGGTATAGACATGGATACTATTGAAATAACGCTCGTCATGATAACTAATGCTATCAAGAAAATTAAATGTACCATCTCGCCCAGACCAGACTGCAGTATATTGTAGTACCATCGAAGCTCTCGTGGAACTGCTCTGCACAATCTTCAACAGATTTTTTGTGGAGTCGAAATTTTCTGCTGTTTAGAGAGAGTCATTTATGGTACACAAGAAAGGAGATAAATGTGACGTTAAAAACTACAGTTCTAATGATACAGAAAGCTCACTCCTCTTTTCAAATTGTTACCCGCGAACGAATCACTTAGTAATTCAACGAATTGAGTACAATTTCTGGTCTATTTTAATTCGTTAAGTATATGCTTTGCACCATCACCATCTTCTCTCGCTGTTCTGTGCTCGCAAATTAGGCTGTCAAAATTCCTTTTCGAGGAATATTATTGGGAGAACACACAAATGTATACAGAAAGGCGACAGGAAAGACATAGACAACTATCAATGGAATCACTTCGCAATTCACCATCTATAATCTAAAAAAATGGCAGAAGCGAATATTCTCAGTTGCAATCCAGCTTAACACGCTTTTCGCCAAAATTGGCAATTGAGTGGCACGTCGGTCTGTCAGTGATGAAACTACTCGGTTTTTTCATTTTTACCCTTCTTACAAAGAAGGGTATAGATATCACTTGAAAAACCGACTATCGATCCGAGGCCCGGAGGGCCGAGTGTCATATACCATTCGACTCAGCTCGACGAGATCGGAACATGTATGTGTGTGTGTGTACGTATGTATGTGTGTATGTGTGTGTGTATGTAACGAAATGAATGCGCTCACGTTTCTCAGCAACCGCTCAACCGATTTGGACAAACTCGGCGCCATTGAACGCTATTGAACGGTTTTGGAATCGGTGAACCGGTTCCGGAGATATGGCCGGAATAAGATCCGGTGAATACGAGCCTTCACGCTGGATTTAACGGAAAATGTATCAAAACCATCATGCGACACATCAAATTACTACAGAATTCAAAAATAAGATCAATCCAAGTCGTGTTAAGTGTTCCAGACCACATTGGACACACTTGGACATGTTCCGGGTACCCCGGGGAAGTTGCTTGAATATGAATTGAATTAAAACCCATTAAATCACATTAAAATACGATGATAAGGTGATTGGTAGCCTCACCAAATAGACTACACCCGGATATATTCCGGGTACCCCCAGGCAGTGGCGTAGCGTCACTGGATGACATGGGGGTGGGGGGCTTGGTCACTGATAATGACAATACAATAAATAAACTTGAATAAGTAAGAAGGGTCTGATCACACCATAGGTGGATAAATTCGGGTTTTTTTTTCAGGAACTGCGAGTCGTTCTAACTGTTACACAGCATCAGAGAAAAATTGAAAAAAAAAATCTAATTTAGGAGGAAATTCTCTGCGACTAAATGAATGATTTGTATCCCTGCATTTCTTCCTCTAACCTACGGCACCAAATTATTCAACTGGCAATTGTTGTACAGCGGATTGCAGCAACGTTGAAGCCTTCACTCACTCTAGCACCACTTCGCCTTTCGCAATGCTATGATGGCTAGTAGCGGCGTAAATCGTTGAAGTGGGATATTTAAAATGAATTTCCATCTCCCTTTTCGTTTTTCCCTATCCATCCAAAATTCCACTATTCCTCACTTTTGAAAGATGTTCACGCCTTCTGCATCGCAATCTTATTTTGGACCAAGCGATGTTTTTGTGTCCATGGTCACCATGCACTGAGGACAAGGCACGAGAAAATTGTTCTTGTCGAATCATATGCTTCAACGCGCCGCTGAAAAATGCCGACATTGGTCGCGATCCGGGCGCATTTCCAACAGAATGAAAAGCTATGAGCTGTGACAAAAAAAAAGAAATGAAAAAAAAGTGTTCAAAAGAAAGTTGCATGGGAGATGATATTTCATCTGTTCTGTGCAAGGTTTCCCTGTGTAGGGTAATTTTCATTTCAATTGCAGTTGTTGCCGCGAAGTTTCGATGCTTCGACTTCGCATTTGATTGTAACTTTGCACAGGGTTGAATATTATTTAATCTTCTTTTGCTTTTTGACAATTAATGCTTATCATTCATCGTAAGAATCATATATAGAGGATGCAAGCAACGCATGGAGGTGTCTCGGTTTCGATTCAGTGCCTCCATGGTAAATTTATATCTGGATACTCACTGAGTTTCAATATATGCGCCCCCACCCACCTGAAATCCATGCACCACCTTCATGGACGCTTGGTGATGGTGTAGTGGGTAAGCATGACTGCTTTCTCACCCCAGTGTGTCTGGGTTCAATCTCACCCGGGATTTGAAGAGACGAAAACATGTCTGGTCAAGAAGGGAAGTTCTTGTACCTTCATTAAAATTTGTAATATTTTGTTATTTTTATAAAGCTAATCGCAAACACTTTCGAATGTTCATGGAACTGCTCTGAAGTTCTTAGAACTTTTCTAAAGCTCCTGAACCTTTCCATAAAATCTTTAAAGTTACCTGAACGTTTTTGGAGTTTTTTTTTTTTTGACGTAGGACTACGGTTTTAATTTCAATAGGGGGGTACACTTTGTGAAAACCGAAAATGGAACATGTAACAAATTAAGAAAGATTTTGAACGTTAATAACTCAGCTGCCCCTGGTCCAATTTCAATAATTTTATCATCAATCGATCAGAAATATGGCTACGCATCGATAACAATACTTCCGAATGTTGATTTTCAACAAGAAACTATTGAAAAACTGGTAAATGTCCAGCATTGTCCAAAAGCGTCGAATTAACTAACAAATCCACCAATTACCTACATGCATATGCTCCTTCCCCAGCACAGTCATCAGAGAGTAGTAAGTAGACGAAACAAGTCGAAGTGGCATTCGCCTCCGATCCTCGGGCGCGTGCGAATAGGGAGGATGGAATTGCGTAATATTTTGCACACTCATCGTCATATTCAGAACCAAACACTAACAATTCGAGATAACCACCATCCGTCGTCTGGCTCGCCGTGGCGGTGTCTGACGTATCTGACGGTCTGATTTACGAGGTGTGCTGAAGGTGTTCCTGAAAAATGAGATCCATGATGCTGTGACCTACACTAAACACGCCAAGCGTAAGCGGCCATGGATGTCATCTACGTTTTGAAGTGACAGAGACGTACTCATTAAATCATCACCAACTTTGGCAACAAAACGGCTCTTTTCAGGGCCACCAAGCTTATTACAGTAAAGAGTAGGAATATAATTCATCTGCCTGTTTGTCCATATTTAGAACCAACGACCACACAAAATGCTCATGTAATCAAACTGGAAGCAGGGGTACAAATTATTTTGCTCAACATTGATCAACTTTGAATCGCCACTGCCGGATATGTTCGATGGAAGAAGCAACAATCTAGCATCTAATTCGACGAAGACGGCAGGAAAACATTTGTGAAGCCGAGTTATTTACGAAAGAGAGTGTCGATGAAGAGAATCGATCAATGTAGATAGGACCTATTGAAAAGTGACGCGAGATTTGTTTTCCGTACTGAGCACCAATGCTACCGACGCCAGGGAGGCAGCTCCCACACCTGGACCCTACCTATCGACCCATCAACTCATGAACGAAGGAAGGCGTGATCAGAGATTGGACCCAGGCCTGCTGGGGTGAGAGGTAATCACGCTAACCACCGGCGCCGATATCTTTCAAGGTGATAGCTCGGCGGATGAGAACAACCCAAATTTGAGTTTAGTTATCTCAGAAATAAGAAAAAAAAAGTTTGCCCAGGTTTTTCCAGGATTTTCCAGGGAAAAATAACCGAATTTGAGAAAAGTAAAGCTTGGATTCACTCAGTCTATTGGTACTACTCCGAGACTGAATAAAATTTTCGTCAATTTCCTCATTTTCTGGCAGATTTTTTTAGGTTTTCCACAGGAAACCATGAGACAAATTTACTCATCGCTGAGTTCCTGCACTTTTGGCGATTATGAGAGAACTAAACTCAAATTTGGGTCGTTCTTATTCGTCGTGTACGCAAAAGGAAAAGAGCCAGTGTCACTACTTGATAGCAAACTACTCATAACATAACATAACACTACCATTTGGGAGGAGTCTTTTATACCACTTGGTTGCACATCATTCTGCTTTAACCTGAAAAGATATAAAAGAGCGCTGCTGTATGGCGTGGTGGCTAGTCCACTCCTTCACACCTAACAAGCAACAATTGACTGGTTGTGGCAAAGGAGGAAAAGATCTGGTAAAAGAGGCGCCAAGCGTCATCACAAAGTTCTTGGAGATAACCGCCATCGGTCGTTATGAGGTACGTGATGCTGTCACCTACACTAAACACGCCAAGCGTAAGTGGCCATGGATGTCCTCTTCAATAAAACGGCCCTTTTCAGGGCCATCAAGCTAACATCAGTAAAGAGTTGGAATAGAATTTAGCTGTGCTTGTGTGTCCATATTCAGAACCACAAGCCCCCAACGACCACACAAAATGCTCTCCAGAGTTGTAATCTTGTAACCAAACTTGGAAGCAGGGGTGCAAGTGATTTTGATTGATTCTCTTAATCAATTTTCTCTTTGAAAATGATTACTACAAATTTGGTACGCCTACAATTAAAAAACGGAAAGAGTTGAGATAATAGATAGGGGAATTTACGTATTCTCGGCAACCTAAGCAGCGACCTTCTTTCTATAGCCTTTTTCTCTAAGGAGCGTACACATATGCAGTATTGGTTTGTTTACAATCTTTTGCTGCCAGCTGCTCTAACAATTTCAGTCGAAAGAATTGCCAAAAACTGTTTTGAAACGCTTTTACAAAGCTCCAATCTTCTCTAGTGAGAGCGAGTATTGTCGGCAACCAGTTTTTCTTCGGCAACCGTTCCATTTGAACTGCATGTAAATCTGCTGTTCTATTATCGGCAATTCGAAATCAGCTACAATTTGTAGTGCGTGTGTTTCATTTCAAGAAAACCCTGCTAGATTGCTTTTTCTCAGTGGTAAAAATATAGTCAAATTGAAGCTGAAAGCATAAAGAATCGTTTGCATGCATTCAGCGAAGTGTTTTCGTAAGAAAATCCAGTGAAAATAGTGTTTAAATTTGGGTTGCCGAAAATAGTCTGTCATGCCGAAGCCGTCATTTCCCCTAATTGATCAATTAAAAGAACTAAATGCTCTTCACATTTATTCCGTCCACTAGCGGTCCTACGTCAAGCTTCCGCTCGTGCCCCTAGGCACAGACCCTTCTACTTTTTAAGTTCTTGTATAGTACCTCAAATTGTTTTAAAGTCAATGGACTGAAATTTTCGTGAAGTTTTCAGAACTTACCCTTAAAGATCTTTAAATTTTCTCAAAGTTCTGCACTTTCAATTACTGATAGTGACGAATGGGACTGGAAGGAATCCATCCGAAAAATTGTTTTAAGGGTAAGAGTATTCCGTAGGTAAGTAGAATGCAATGAACACATTTTCGTGAACGTAATTTTCGATTTGAAGGAAAAAACTACACTTTGAATCTACTCTTGAATGTTTAGAAATTAATTAGGTCCCTTTTCATCTTAACCTCAGTCATAAACTCACTCTAACAATTCCAATTTATTCCATCCAACGTTTCGGCCATAGGTTTTGGCCTTTTTCAAGGGACTGTCGACTATACCCGAGAAGAATACAATATGTATCTAACCAATATCAAATTTAGACATTAAAAATAGTAGAGGTAAAATATCAAAAAATAATATCAGAAAACCTACGGGATAATACCTGAGTAATAGCAAAGTAAGCTTTTGGCATAGCTCATGAATAACATACTTTTTGAGCAATACCAATATCATATTGAGCTTTTTACGACGCCGGTGGTAAACGTGACTACCTCTCACCCCAAAGGGCCTGGGTTCAATCCCAGTCTGCGCCACCATAATTTTCTGAGCCTTAAAATATTTGATCACGCCTTCCTTTGGAAGGGAAGTAAAGCCGTTCGTCCCCGGTACTCAGTACGGAAAACAAGATCGACGGAAAACAAGCCAAGGAAAAAAATATTTTTGGGAAATCTGTCAATACTGAACCGATATCGCTTGTTGAAAATGGTGTGAAAACCAACGATTACCAAGAAATTTGTGAAATAATCAACATTATTTTTCTCTAGCATAGCTCAAATATTTGCCGATACTATTCACATTGATCCTTCAGTGAGCCCTCTTTGAAGCTTACAACAGGCTTCTGATTTAATTTTCATGGATCCAGTTTCTGCAAATGAAGTTACTTTGAAAATAAACATTTTTTTCCTTTTTGCCAAGTAATATTACACTATATTTTTGACACGATTGAAGTGCATCCACTTTGATGGGAAATCAACATTATTTTGCTGTGAGTATAGTAACTTCTATCTGCTCAGGATCTCGAGCTATTGTATATGCGAAAATTTGCATGTATATACTAGCGCCACGTAGTGAGAATTTTCTGAACTACTCCACCAACAAAAAGATCTGGACTTCCTGAAAAACTTTGCCGAAGACAGTAACTTTTTATATGGTAAGGATCTAGAAATATTTTATATATGCGAGAATTTTACATGTATACTAGTGTCGCGAAGTGAGAAAACGCTGAACTACTGTCCACCAACGAAAAGGCCTTGACCTTCTGAACAACTTTGTCGACGACAGTAATTTTCTATCTGGTCATGATCTCGAGATATATCACATGCGATAATTTCACATGTATTCTAGCACTACGTAGTGAGAAAATTCTGAACTACTCTCCAACAGCGAAAAGATTATGATCTCTAGAACAACTTTGCCCAAGACAGTAATTTTCTATCTGGTCAGGATCTCGAGATTTTCCATGTTGTAACCAATTAAATCAAATCCCACGTATTACGGACACCGTATACGCGGTTTCCATTCACATTTTCTCTATTATCCGCATTTTTGTGCGTTAACTGTGATCAAATTTTAGCTTGTTTAGTTAAAAACAAGTTTTTAATGAATACCCGTTGGTTTCATATCGATTGGTAGCTCGGCTGCAAAATGGCAATGGAAAACTCACACTGTTGTACAAAGTACAACGCGCGAGTACTCGTATTATAAAAGTTGGCGCGAGTATCGGAGGGTTAAAGGGGGGTTTCGTGATAATTGGTCTTTTGGTGGCTTCATACCTGAAAATTTATATCAATTTTCTTATCTTTTTTTTATCTAGTTCGTTTATTTGGAAGGCTCAATCGCGTTAGCTTTACGGAGCCGATAATTCATTGTTCACTGTGTGTAACAAAATTCACTTAATTCTATGTCTAGTAGGAGTTGGGCCGATTACTCGCGGCTTACTCGAGGTTAGAAGGGTACATTTTCGAAGGATAGGATCAGGGGAGGAGCTTGGGGTAGGGTTTCGTTGTCTCATCAGAGCGTTGTCGCCAGTATGAACGGTAGTGCTGTTCTAGCTTCGTCCGGAGTTCGACCGGCTATGGTGGGTGACCAGTGGGCGACGATGAGACTCATCGAGACGGGGGGACAAGACAAACAAAAACTAATAAAGAGAGACAAAAGACAAAAGGAATTAAATTCTTATACTAGACATTTGAAGAAAAACATAAACGGACTGCATATAGCAGAGATCACGGGTTGCCAACACGTCTCTGATAGGAACATAGGGTTGTCTTCCTTGGGCCTCGAGGGTATTCAAAAGTCGCTCTCTGGCGGCGTCATTATCCGTACATTGCCAAACTGCGTGATCGATGTCATCGTAACCGTTTCCACACCGACAGATGTTGCTGTCCACGAGGTTTATTCTATTGAGATGAGCATCTAGCGAGTAGTGGTTGGACATAAGTCTACTCATCACGCGAATGAAGTCACGACTTAAGCCCAAGCCTTTAAACCACGCTCTCGAAGAAACATTAGGAATAATTGAATGTAACCACCGTCCAAGATTTCCAGTGTCCCAATCGGTTTGCCAACTCGAAAAGGTACTCTGACGCACTAAATGGTAAAATTCATCGTGTGAAATTTGCCTGTCATACAATTCGCCTTCCTGCGCGCCCACCTTTGCGAGAGAGTCCGCCTTCTCATTGCCTGGGATTGAGCAATGTGAGGGGACCCATACAAAGGTAATCATATATGATCTTTCGACCAGCACACACATCTGCTCCCTTACCTTTGAAAGGAAATAAGATGAGTGCCTACCTTGTTTCATCGACCGAATAGCCTCAATCGAACTGAGACTATCCGAGAAGATGAAGTAATGGTCTGTGGGCATATTGGAAATCATCCCCAATGCGAAGTTGATTGCTGCCAGCTCAGCAACAAAAACGGAACAAGGTTCCTGAAGTTTGTGGAAGGCGCTAGAGTTTTCATTGAAGACACCGAAGCCAGTGGATCCATTGAGACGGGACCCGTCTGTAAAATATCTTTTCATGCAATTGACTTGTTGGTACTTTTCAGTAAAAATACGTGGGATAATAATAGGTCGAAGTTGATCGGGAATCCCATGAGTTGCTTGTTTCATGTTCAGATCATATTCAATTGAGGAACTGCGATTGGTGAAGTGAACACGGTCTGGAGTATAACAAGGAAGACACATATCTGATGATATGTAGTGGTGGTAGATTCTCATAAATCGAGATTGTGTGTTCAGCCCAAGAATTTCTTCAAAATTAGCAATTATAAGTGTGTTTGTCACTCCGCATTTGATTAGTATTCTGAGAGAGAGCTCCCAGAAACGGTTCTGGAGGGGTGTTACTCCTGCCAGAACCTCGAGACTCATGTTATGCGTTGAGTGCATACAGCCTAGAGCAATACGCAGACAACGATATTGAATTCGTTCCAATTTTATTAGGTGACTTTTTCTTGCCGAGAGAAAGCAGAAAGAGCCGTACTCTAGAACAGAGAGAATAGTTGTTTTATTAAACGTTATGAGGTCTCCCGGATGAGCACCCCACCATGTGCCGCAAATTGAACGGAGAAAGTTGATCCTCTGCTGACATTTTTGCTTCAAATACGTAATATGGGTATTCCAAGTGCACTTTGAATCAAACCAAACCCCAAGGTACTTGAAAGACAATGATTGGGTAACGTTTCTGCCCAAAAGATTAAGCTGCATTTGGGCTGGGTACCGCTTTCGAGTAAACACTATCAGTTCAGTTTTCTGCGGCAAGAATTCGATCCCTAGATTCATAGCCCAAGAAGACAAGTTATCTAAGGAATTTTGCAATGGTCCTTGCAAGTCCACGGCATGTGGACCTCTTACGGAAACCACACCGTCATCTGCAAGTTGTCTTAGCGTGCATTGTTCTGCCAAACAGTTGTCGATATCTTTGACGTAAAAGTTATAAAGAAGAGGGCTGAGACATGAGCCTTGGGGCAGGCCCATGTAGCTAATTCTGGAAGTTGTCAGTTGTCCAAGGGAAAAGTTCATTTGCTTTTCTGACAACAAATTGTACAAGAAATTATTTAAAATTCCAGAAAGTCCACATCTGTGCAGATTGTCTGACAGAATTTCAATGGAAACTGAATCAAAAACCCCCTTAATGTCCAAGAATACTGAAGCCAATTGCTCCTTGTGTGCAAAGGCCAGTTGAATATCTGTGGAAAGCAGCGCTAGACAATCGTTTGTTCCTTTGCTCTTGCGGAACCCAAACTGTGTATTTGATAGCAAGTTATTTGATTCGACCCAGTGATCGAGTCTCCGAAGGATCATTTTCTCCAACAATTTCCTAATGCACGAAAGCATAGCAATCGGACGGTATGAGTTATGGTCAGACGCTGATTTGCCAGGTTTTTTAATGGCTATTACTTTGACCTGTCTCCATTCAGGCGGTACAATGTTGTTTTCTAGCAAGGAATTGAATAAATCTAGCAAGCGTCTTTTAGCGATATCTGGGAGATTTTTCAGAAGATTGAATTTAATCATATCGCTTCCCGGTGAGGAGTTGTTCGATGAAAGAAGAGCCATAGAGAAATCCAGCATTGAGAATGGTCTATCCAGAGAGCCGCCGCTAGGAGACGCTTCTCGAAGAATATTTTGTGCTGGAACTGAGTCCGGACAGACCTTTTTAGCGAAATCGAATATCCATCGGTTGGAGTATTCTTCACTCTCATTGAAAGATGAGCGGTTACGCATGTTGCGAGCCACCCTCCACAAGGTGTTCATTGAGGTTTCTCGTGAGAGTCCCTCGACGAAATTGCGCCAATAACCGCGTTTTTTTGCTTTGATTAATTGTTTCAGCTTTGTCTCAAGCTTTGAATATTCCTCGAAGTAAGTGGAGGTTTTGTGTCTACGAAAAGCTTTGAAAGCATCAGATTTTTCTACATACAATTTTCCTTTTTTTTTCTTATCTTATTTTGTAGTTCAATTCATTTATTCATCATTTCAGTAAAAACAGTAGTTCATCAGTAAAGTGATTCAGTAAAAACAAAGAGAATTGCAAATTTGATCATAAATCAATCCTTATTGACGATTTTATCAAGAATATTTCCCCTGATTTCACGAAGTAAAAACTGCCGTTCCAGCGGCAATTGGTTTTCCTCAGCCCATGTGATGATAGTGTCAATACTGTTCAGCGCTGATTGATCTGGAAATGGTTCGTACTCCTCATCTTGGTTGTCATCTGCTGTAGAAATGTTTGCAGTTTCATCCAGAGTGGTGTTCGTCACGCTTTCTCCGTCATAAAAATGTGAATCATAGTTAAGAACAGCATTGACTATGTCAGCATCAGACATGACATCGAATTCCGCATTCTCGTCTTCATTTTCGCCTGCAGCCGCTTTATCTGCAACCATCAGTTGAATTGTTACACTATCATCCCTAGAGCACCGGAACTAATATTTGCAATGTTAACATTTCAAAAATATTAATGGAAAATGGTCGAAATTGATCGAGTGCGTCAAGTTAGGAACTGCGTCAAATATGGTGCCTTCACGGTAGCCGTGATTTTTAGCCAAGCTCAACTTTGTCTCTACACACTCGTGAGAGTCGCGAGACTACGATTTTTCTCAAGTTGAGGGGTCCCATGGCGTGGTTGGCTACACGTTCGCTTCTCAAGCGGATGGTCCATGGGTTCAATTCCATTGATCTGGTTATCGAATTTTGATATAATCGGATGTGTCGCATGACAGGTTACACAGCAAAAAAATAATTTTGATATCACGTCAAAGTGGATGCACTACAATCATGTCGAAAATATGGTGTAATATTACTTGCTAAAAAGGACAAAATTATCATTAATACAATGCATGAACTGACATTACGCTGCTTTTACTGCATTTGTTTATTTATGTGGTCATAAAAATTACATGAAATTTTCGACATGATTGTAGTGCATCCACTTTGATGTGATATCAAAATTATTTTTTTGCTGTGTATTATTCAAGTCTGGTTCTGGCCACTTTTTCCGAGGCACCCGGAACTTTCCCGGAAGTGGCCAATATTGTCCAAGGTACTTAATTTTTGCCACCAGTGATCTTGATATCAAATTTTCATTTAAGTTGATGTGTCGCTTAATGGGTTTTGTTCCTTTCAAGTCAAATTTAGCCTCATGGCCCATAAACGCCGGAACTTGTTCCGGCCATATCTACAAAACCAGTAGTCCGATTCCATAATCCTTCAATAGCGTTCAATGGGACCACTAAAAACATTAAATGAGACCACATAAGATAAAAATTTTTTTTTTTTTTATGGCTCGATTATCGGGAGGGCTCGATTATCCGCAAGGCTCGATTATCCGCAAGGCTCGATTATCCGGAGTGAAATTTTGTTCAAGACTCCGGATAATCGAGTCCACCCTGTATATATAATAGAGTGGCATACATAAGACCGCGCATAACTCAAGAACGGATCGTCCGATTTGAGCTGCCTTTTTTTGACGTAGGACTACGTCTTTGATTTCTATATGGGGGTACACTTTGTGAAAACCGAAAATGGAACATGTAACAAATTAAGAAAGATTTTGAACGTTAATAACTCAGCTGCCCCTGGTCCATTTTCAATAATTTTATCACCAATCGATCAGAAATATGGCTACGCATCGATAACAATGCTTCCGAATGTTGATTTTCAACAAGAAACTATTGAAAAACTGGTAAATGTCCAGCATTGTCCAAAAGCGTCGAATTAACTAACAAATCCACCAATTACCTACATGCATATGCTGCTTCCCCAGCACAGTCGTCAGAGAGTAGTAAGTAGACGAAACAAGTCGAAGTGGCATTCGCCTCCGATCCTCGGGCGCGTGTGAATAGGGAGGATAGATTTGCGTAATATGTTGCACACTCATCGCCATATTCAGAACCAAACGCCAACTCTTCGAGATAACTACCATCCGTCGGCTCGCCGTGGCGATGTCTGACGTATCTCCAGCCTGATTTACGAGATGTCCTGAAGGTGTTCCTGAAAAATGAGATCCGTGATGCTGTCACCTACTCTAAACACGCCAAGCGTAAGCGGCCATGGATGTCATCTACGTTTTGAAGTGACAGAAACACACTCTGTTTGGTTTCGGAGGTTAAATCATCACCAACTTTGGCAACAAAACGGCTCTTTTCAGGGCCACCAAGCTTATTACAGTAAAGAGTAGGAATAGAATTCATCTGCCTGTTTGTCCATATTCAGAACCAACAACCACACAAAATGCTCATGTAATCAAACTGGAAGCAGGGGTACAAATTATTTTGATCAACCTTGATCAAGCATCTAATTCGACGAAGACGGCAAGAAACATTTGTGAAGCCGAGTTATTTACGAAAGAGAGTGTCGATGAAGAGAATCGATCAATGTAGATAGGACCTATTGAAAAGTAACGCGAGATTTGTTTTCCGTACTGAGCTCCAATGCCACCGACGCCAGGGAGGCAGTTCCAACATCTGGACCCTACCAATCGACCCATCAACTCAACCGGGGACCAACGGCTTTACTTCCCGAAGGAAGGAGTGATCAGAGATTTTATGCCTTAGAACATGCCGGTGGCGCCGACTGAGATTGGACCCAGGCCTGCTGGGGTGAGAGGTAATCACGCTAACCACTGGCGCCGTTATCTTTCAAGGTGATATCACGGCGAATGATAACGACCCAAATTTGAGTTTAGTTATCTCATAAATAAGAAATAAAGTGCAGGAACTCAGCGATGAGTAAATTTGCCTCATGTTTTCCCAGGTTTTTTCCAGGATTTTCCAGGGAAAAGTTCCCGAATTCGAAAAAAGTAAAGATTGGATTCACTCAGTCTATTGGTACTACTCCGAGACTGAATAAAAATTTCGTCAATTTCCTCATTTTCTGGCAGATTTTTTAGGTTTTCCACAGGAAACCATGAGACAAATTTACTCATCGCTGAGTTCCTGCACTTTTGGCGATTATGAGTGAACTAAACTCAAGTTTGGGTCGTTCTCATTCGCCGTGTACGCAAAAGGAAAAGAGCCAGTGTCGCTACTTGATAGCAAACTACTCATAATGGGAGGAGTCTTTGTAGCTTTTATACCACTTGGTTGCACATCATTCTGCTTTAACCTGAAAAGATATAAAAGAGCGCTGCTTCGGACAGCGTGGTGAACAGCAATAGCAGCAGTAGGAAGGTGGTGGCTAGTCCACTCCTTCACACCTAACAAGCAACAATTGACTGGTGTGGTGGTGTCAAACGTATCTCCGGTTTGATCTACGAGGTGTGCTGAAGGTGATCCTGGCAAATGAGGTCCGTGATGCTGTCACCTACACTAAACACGCCAAGCGTAAGTGGCCATGGATGTCCTCTTCAATAAAACGGCCCTTTTCAGCGCCATCAAGCTTACAGCAGTAAAGAGTTGGAATAGAATTTATCTGTGCTTGTTTGTCCATATTGAGAACCACAAGCCCCCAACGACCACACCAAATGCTCTCCAGAGTTGTAATCTTGTAACCAAACTTGGAAGCAGGGGTGCAAGTGATTTTGATTGGTTCTCTTAATCAACTTTCTCTTTGAAAAAAATTACTACAAATTTGGTACGCCTACAATTCAAAAATGGAAAGAGTTGACATAATAGATAATTGATCAATTAAAAGAATTAAATGCTCTTCACATTTCTTCCGTCCACTAGAGTTCCTACGTCAAGCTTCCGTTCGTGCCCCTAGGCACAGACCCTTCTACTTTTTTGTTTTGTTCATCTTTGCCCAATAAACATTTTTACAACAAGAATATTGGAAAATTTCAAAGGAAAATTGTAAAAGTCGGAAAACTATCTTAACTTCTTCTTGTATGAAACAGTGTGGCATACATAAGGCCGCTAATGTTCGATCGAAAAAAAAAATTAATTTAGGTTGGAATCGTGATTGCTTGAAATTATTTAGAACAAAAAATTAATTTTGGGCGGGAAGAAGTTCGCCGGGTCTGCTAGTGTAGTATAAAACTGACTTGGCACAAACCATTTTAAATTTATATGGAAATTGCTATTGGTGTACGAGATCCCTAGAATACTACAACCCTGGAGACTTATCGCCGTCGCTGCTACAGCTGATCTGCAGCCAACAAAGCGATTAGACTACAAGTGGAGATGCGTCTATTGTCCACACGTAAGGGATAGCAGCGATCATCATAGCAGCAGATGAGATGATCGAACGACGAGTGCGAAGTTGGACCGAACGGATGGACAGTGTGAGAGGGAGATTTGATCTAAATTGCCATGGGTCAAGCGATGACCAGATCGGGAGACGGGAGTCAGTTGGTAACCGTAGGAAACGGTTGATGCTCCCATCGGGGAAGAAGAATATTTAAATTGTTAGCATTAAGTTTGTCTGTGATAGTAAATTGTTAATTGTGGAATAAATGTAGTCTAGTTTTTGGCCAATCCACGAGTGTCCTTTTTTGTGTTTTTGGAAGAAGAATACTCCCTGGAATTCCGCACCTCGTTTCTCTCCAAAGGAAACACCAACAACAACAGAGTCTCCAAGCTGTGTTTTAGTCGGCACGGATGCTCCAATGCTACCACGCATCGAAGGAGGTAAGCTGGCTACCCAACAATTGGAAACTCGTATAAAATTTAAAAATACGTGATGTCTGGGAAATTTGGAAAACAACATCAAAAATGTTACGAGAAAATTAACCAAATTATTTTTTCCCCGAATTTTATTTTCAAATAATCGAAGAATAAGCAATTACCTGCAAAAATCAATGAGAACAATGAACATGCATGGAGATTTGGTCCAATCTAAACTTATTGTTGTTTTTTGCCCAATCTCCTTTGCTTTCTGGACCATTGTGCTGATATAATCAAATGTTATATCAAGTTTTGTGTTTCCTCAGCATTTATTGTACAAGTTTTCTATCTCCAAACGATGTACAACCGATCCCAATCGTGCTTGCCCTGCGATTCTATTTGCACTCAGCAATTCCTCAATACAAGACCACTTTTCACCGCATGTGTATTCCACTGGCTCAGCCAAATAACTTCCCTCGTTTAACAATCGATAAATTTGCATCGGCAGTAAACCCTGCAGAAAATTGATTTGCAACTCGTAAATAACCCGAGAACAGATGCACTAATTTATGCACATCGGCCATCGTCGGTCTACAGACCAACCACCACCGACCGTAACACCCGGATCCGAATCATTGTGGGTTGTTCGGACTCAAAACGTAAAACTATTGCCTTACACCAGTAAACACTGGGTTCCGAGAAGCTCCTTCTTCCGTACTGTAGATTTATGACCTCTGACTGGCATCTCTGCTTCTGCTTCGGTACCTTCACAGATCCAGAAGGTGTAGCTTCTTGAGGCTTACCTTTCTGCAGTTCCAGGCCAACCATTCGGAAAAACCAACAACACGAAAGATCCACTGCTGGCAAGAGTGCTGAGGTGGCTTGGTACTCTGAGCACTACACAGATCCACTTTGCAATTGCATCAG
Source organism: Ochlerotatus camptorhynchus (assembly GCF_037179485.1). Classification (NCBI taxonomy): domain Eukaryota; kingdom Metazoa; phylum Arthropoda; class Insecta; order Diptera; family Culicidae; genus Ochlerotatus; species Ochlerotatus camptorhynchus. The sequence goes on from NW_027040773.1 coordinate 3,004,053, forward strand.
TTTGAGCCTTCGGAATTGTGGCTTCTAAACTGCTGCTCTGACCAAAAAGAGCTGTGAACCCATCGCTCTATAATGTGTTCGGTTAGATTATGAACGTAAATCGCCCCGTAGGCGAAGTGGGTTTGATGTTCCCCCAAGCTTTACAACTTGCCTCTGTTTGTGGTTGAACGTAACTCTTCCTGTTTGAATGCTGGTGCGTTTTTAAGACTGTTTCCCCATCCGCAATGATAAACAACAACACTGCAAACAAACACCGGAACTGGTGTGCTTTTACTGATTGCCTTTGATGGCACTACCGCTTCGGGCTTCAGCATGGCTGTTCGGTAAAATCTAGAAATTGATGGGTATGTAACGTTGCGAATCCGAGTTAAATATTTCCTTTCTCAGCTCAGAAACACTGTAGAGTGACGGACGATGACTTCAGACTTTGTGCGAAGGAAATATTTTCCAAAAAGTTTCAAATCCAAGAATGCAGGAAAGCAAAGTTCTTTTTTTTGCTAGATGTGTTATTATTTTTATTGATCGTTAAATGATTGTGTTTGTGACGTTTACAAAATAGATGTAAAGTTAGTCATTAACACACCAACAAATAAACTGACAAATGGGTCTAAAATAACTCTTATCAAGCAATAAACGTGTATTCGTCAATGACAGATCAACCGTAAAAGTTCGGTAGAAAGGAATCCGTACTCTAAGACACTTGACTGTACTTTCATCCTTACCTATTCGACTTTTGACGAATGCCTACAGAGTATAGTGAGTTTGTTAAACAACCATAGAACTATCCCATGTGACCAATACATAAATTTAAAAAAAAATCTAAATTTGGCTTTAGAAGAACTTTATAGGTCAGTTTGAAATGCTCAAAGTGAAACTTCCAGGAACTCTAACAGCAAAATTGAAACTAAACGAAGAAAACAACGGTACACGTGGTTCACGAAACGAGCTAGGAAAATAACAACACCGATAGTAAAGGAATCGATGTCAGCAATGGAACGACAAATGCGATGCATTACAGTGTGTCAGTACATACGTGAAAAATGATAGTGATTTATTTATCACAGAAAGGGATCGTATATCAAAATATGGAGAAAAAATATTTCATGTCACCATCGTCATCGTTGCCATCGTCGTTGTCGCTGTCGTTGTTATTTTCGAAGTTTGCATGCTTGTTTCCCCGTGTTCTACCAACCGAAAACCCTTTCCTTTCTTCAATCAACCAATTACTTTCCCTTACATACCTAGACAGTCACTTGAAATGGTAAATTTTTCTTAAGTTCCATCACCAATGGATGTCTTCTAAAGGTCGAACACGAAAAAATCCGGACACGAAAATCTTATTCCGGTTTAAAATGCGTTTTATTCTTCATAATTCAATGTAACAGCTATACATTAGTAGGTATTATGCTTTTCTTAAGACCATTGTTTCAGTCTTCTTTTTTACCAGAGGCCATTGGTCGAACTTTTCTTCGAACACGGCCCATCATCTTTTGCACGAGCCCTGTTCCCACTTGTTTGGCTGCCAAGTTCCAGATCCGCATGAAATCTTTCAGGTCAATTGCAGTTCCACCCTTTTTCTTCAGTATGTGCTTCACAATTGACCAATATTTCAATAAATCGTTTAAGTTGTTTAGGGAATCAAAGCTTTTTTTCTGGTAAACAGAAAATTGTTCAGAATATTTTCGGTATGCAGCGCTAGTGTGCATGTTAAATTTTTGTATATGCTATAGCTTAAGGAAGTAACTGTCATCGTCAAAGTTGTACATGCGGCAAAGTTCTTCCGGATGGTGAACATGCAAATGTGTTTTGTTCAAAGCTCTCTCATTTTACGTCCAAGTTTTGATCTCCTTAGGTTATTTGAATGGTATTAATGGTATAGCATAAGGGTTCTACTACTACTTTTAGTTTCATTTTTTTTCCAAGTCAATTCTGAGAAAACCAATCATGATTCTTCAAAGTAAATTTTGAAAAATATTGTAACTTTGGGTGAACCTTTGGTATACAAAATTTGAAAATGATACTGAGCAATTTTCCTCTTCGTATTTCCATTCAAAATCTTTAAAATGATCTAAAAAGAACGAAAATTGGACGTTTTTAGGATAAGAACACGCTTTATCTTACGATCGGGAGTGTACGGTTTTATAAATTTCTCCATTCAACTGAGCAAAAGTGCCTCTCTCTCTGAGCTAGTCTCGTTGTTCGTGCACACGTAAATACAGGGATGTTTAAGACATTTTGAAATTAGCCTTAAATGAAAGGGAGACTCTAAACATTCATTTAGTGGAAGTTTCAGCGATATTGATCTTTTAAGATAATGTTTTCCATCTGAGATACGTGTTACCACTAATTTATCAGAGGTACACAAGTGGAATGACTCACCCCAATTTATGTATCCACAAATCTGCATGAAAATCTTCACCAGTAAAAGAAATCCAGAATACATTTTTCTTATCCCACTTAGGCTGATGTAAATTATATTTTTATTTTATGATATTTGATGTGCGAGAATTGCCCGCCAAGTTTTGAGAAATTTCTGAACTACTGTTCATCAGCCAAAAGATCTTTATCTCCTTAAAAGCTTTGCCAAATACAGTAAATTTCTAGCTGTTCAGGATCTCGAGATATTATATATTTATGCGAAGATTTCACGTATATCCTAGCGCCGCGTAGTGAGAAAATTATGTACTGTCGACCAACGAAAAAGTTTTGATCTCCTGAACAACTTTGCCAATGACAGTTTAGTACATCTCGACATATATCTAATGCGAGAATTGCACGTGTATACAAGCGCAATGATGTGAAAAAAATGAATTTCTGTCCACCAGCCAAAAGGCCTTGGCTCCCTGAATAACTTTGCCCAAGACAGTAACATTATATTTGGTCAGGATCTCGTGATATTTTATATGTGAAAATTTCACGTGTATACTAGTGCCGCCTAAGAAATTCTCAAATATTGTACACCAAGCAATAGGCTTTGACCTCCTGAACAACTTTCTATCTGGTCAGGATGTCGAAACGAATCACATGCGAGAATTTTGTATTCTAGCGCTACGTAGTGAGAAAATTTTGAACTACTGTCCACTAGCGAAATCTATCTGATCAGAATCTCGAGATATTTTACATGCGAGAGTTTTGCGTGTATACTAACGCCACGTAGTGTAAAAATTCTGAAATATTGTGCACCAAGCAATAGGCATTGACCACATGAACAACTTTTTCGAAGACAGTAATTTTCTACCTGTCCAGAATCTCGAGCTATAGCATAGCGTCACGTGGTGAGAAAATTCTGGGCTACTGTCCACCAGCCAAAAAGTCTTGACCACCTGAACAAGTTTGCCGAAAACATTAACTTTCTATCTGCTCAGGATCTCGAGCTATTGTATATGTGTATACTAGCAACGAGTAGTGAGAAAATTCTAAGCAACTGTCCACCAACGAAATGATCTTGACTTCCTGAACAACTTTGCCAAAGATGTTTGCTCTCTATCTGGTCAGGATCTATTGATGTATCAAATGCGAGAACTTAACATGTATACGAACGCTACCTAGTGAGAAGATTCTGAACTACTGTTAACCAGCAAAAAGGCTATGATCTCCAGAAAAGCTTTGCCTGAGGCAGTAACTTTTTATCTGGGCAGGATTTCGAGATATTTTATATGCGAATTTCACGTGTGTTCTAGCGCCATGTAGTGAGAAAATTCTGAACTACTCTCCACCAGCAGAAAGGTTATGATCTCTAAAACAACTTTGCCCAAGACAGTAACTTTCTATCTGATCAGGATCTCGAAATTTTCCATGTTGTAACCAATTAAGTCAAATCCCACGTAGTACGGACACCGTTTACGCGGTTTCCATTCACATTTTCTCTATTATCCGCATTTTTTGGGGGTTAACTGTGATAAAAGTTTAGCTTGTTGTGGGCTTTAAAACCGACATACACTACAACTTTTGTTAAAAACTCAAATCCGTATCTCTTATGCATGATGAATCAGAGTGAATAGAAGCCACTACTGTTTTTTAATGAATGTATTTTACATTAACTCAAAAACAGTAACAAGTTCTGTTTTTGGGGTTGTCCACATGCACAAAGACAGATTTGCGAAGCGGTTCATACAAATAATTGTCCATGTGGAGTATTTACAGCCTATTATGAAAAAGAGTGACACAAAATTTTCCCATTTTGTAATGGGAGGTAAGTTATGCTTCGCATTGTCACCGCTTTAAAAAAAAGAAGCATATGTATCTTATTTTACTTTAAGGTTGATTCAGAAACACGATCTGACCGTTATCAGACTAAGACCAAGTCAGTCAGAGGAGGGTATGGATATCCTAACAATTGCCACTTCACACTGCCTGCTAGATGCCTTCACTCAACCCCCTGCTATGGCGTTTCTTCAATGAGGAGGTGGCCCATGATTGGCACGAAAACCACTTCACATCTTGTTCTTCTCTTCGTTCAAGTGGTTTGACTATACTACGCATTAATCAAAGATATGGCACATATGCCAAAAACCAAACTACGTACCTCTGTAGGTTAATTCAGTCAACAGCTTCCGAAAAGTTTTTCAAAAATCTACTGTCACAGGGTCATAGATAGAAACCTACAATCGTGATGCCGTTTTTTGTAGTTTAACATCGATGGCATATAAACCGTATCTTCGTTTATGGACCGTCAACGCGTTGTTGACGGCACCGACAATGTCGAAAGGAGCAGCAACAATACCGATCCAAGAAGAAAACTTTTTCCTTCTCAGCATGTCACCGATGGATGGCGTGGCATTTGATGAACGTCGTTTGCAGTGGTGAAATCAATAAAAATGTTAAAGACTTTCGACAAACAGCCAAACAAACCACCAAGGGAACTTCGAAAAGCATTGCCACACACCCACCTTCCAACTTCAACTCCAACTCCTCCGGTTCAAAGAATCGAAGAAAGGATGATATATTTGCACGTCCGTCGGTACCTACCTAGTAGGACCTCATACGAATCCCGAAGGAGGCGAAAGACGAGAAGCATTGCCCGCGTGCAGATTGTATGCATTTCAATAATAATAGGGTAGTTTTCTAAACTGTGTCAAAATTAGCATATCAAGAGAGGTGTGCAGCTCTATATCCGCGTAGAGTAGCAACGTCAACGACGTCAACACGGTTTGCTTCAGTCGGTGGTGGCGGTGGTGTCGTCGTCGTCGTCGCTAAGTGCAATCAGCTAGATGTTCACGAGGATGTTTTTCACGCGGTTTTGTGTGCACAGCATTTAGGATTCGCGAGGGTGTGCAAAATAGCTACTCGAGATTTGCGATATTATCGACACTTCATACAAGTGGTAATCTGCTTCACTTGCGCCTCTTGGGAGATGAATTAATTTAGGTGGAAGTCACACACTGTTCAATGCTAAGTATTTCGATATTGTGTTAAAGGTACTGCTCAAATTCTAATGCAATGTCAGACACAGAAGGGAAAAGAAAAATCCAAGCCCAAATCAAAGAGACACATTTGTAAAGCATTTAATTATTATAATAAAATATCGTGAAAAACTTAAGAGCAATTCGCCTTGAACATGATACAATTTCCCCCGCTCATCCGACAAAATCATGCCCGGACTATCTGTTTTAGACTTGCTAATCCAACTGCAATATCGATACTAAAAAATCAAAACAAAAAGTCATCATGCTTACAGCTCAAATCTGAAAATTTACAGCAGAATGTATTCCAATGCGTGACACTTTCCGGATTAACGAGATCCAGATTATCGAGTCGTCGGATTATCGAGTTTCGGCCGGCGGCGCCGGTGGTGTAGTGGTAAGCGTGACTGCTTTCTAACACCCCGATGGGTCTGGGTTCAATCCCAGCCGAGGTCGGTGGGATTTTTCTGAGGCATAAAAATCTCTGGTCACGTCTTCCTTCGGAAGGGAAGTAAAGCCGTTAGTCCCGGCCCATGTGTATGTGTGTTGAATGGGTGCGATATCCTACGCAGGTGTGGAAGCTGCCTTACTGCACATTCGATTGCCGTCAATGGATGGAAATCGATGTCTGTCGGTGATTGGCACTAGATTGCGGAACAGAGATCGACGTTAAATAAAGGAAAGAAGATTATCGAGTTTCGGGTGAGCAGGGAGATGCTGTATGTTGTTATTGAGCTTAAAGTTATTAAAAAAAATATTGCTCCACCTTAGACAATAATTCGAGTGGGGCAAAAGTTCGTTTTGAGGTTTTCAAAGCCCGTTCAAAATAAAACTCAATGTTTTAGTACTTGTTTGGAGATCTTTTAGAGTCAGACTTTTTCCCAAAATATCAAAAAATATGTTTTTGATGAATTATAGGCAAAAGTGTGTTTCAAAGCTTCTATCCAATCAAAAGTCCTTGACCTACAAACATGGTCAGGATCACGAGATATTCCGAAGAGAAACGGTTACAAAAGTTGGTGCGAGTACTCATAGGTTAATAACTAATTATTTTGAAGTTTAGTTCAAAAATGATAAAGATATTGCTGATTAAATTTCACATAGGAACAGATAGCAAGCTTACTCGTAAATCATTATCGTAAAAAAAACCAGGACAATGAGAAAAATAGTAATTCCCATATAAACTTAAAAGGACTAGTGCAGTATGAGATCGCAACCAAATGAGCTCAAATTTTAGGAGAATGATCAGGACCTTTTTAATGGCGTAGCTAATGCGGGGGACTAGGAGACCTGGCCCCTCCAGAATAATGATGTTTTGATGGACCAAGGGCAAGGTTGCAGATATTCGCAACGAATCATGCATCGCACTGTCTGCTGCTTATCAGCGATTTGATGCTTTTTTTATATTAATTTATTTGTACAGGCTCAATCGAATAAACTTTACAGAGCCGAGTTATCATTTGCATTATACATGATTAATGTCTTAAATCTAGATTTAAAGGAATTGAACCGATTACTCGCGGTCGTCTCGAGGTTAGTGGAGATTTACAATGTTTTGGATGGGGAAAGGGAGAAGGAGGTTTGAAACATGATTTATTATACAAATATTTAATTAATCCTAAAACTTATTTCTATTCATCTTAAAAACAAACATTAAAAAAAAACCACACGCACAATACACAAACCAAACACAAGGTTAATCAAACTTACAATCTAAGGTTAGTATTCTTAAAGTACACATATATGAGTTTCATAAACTCCAGATCACGTCTAGCCAAAATATCCTGAACTGGGACATTAGGTTGTCTACCTCAAGCCCGAAGGGAATCGCACAGCTCAGATCTGACTCCACGATGCTCAGCACAAGACCAAAGGATGTGATCGGCGTCTTGGTAACCTTGTCCACATTCACAGAGATTGCTGTCTCCCAGCCCAACACGAAACAAGTGAGCGTTTAAGAATAGTGATTGGACTTGAGGCGAGACATCAGACGAATGAAGTCTCGACCCGAGATCGAGAATAGCCATCGTCCCAAACTCCCTTCACTCCATTTATTTTGCCAGCTGGCGAGCGACTGTTGACGATAAATCAAGAAAAATTCATTGTAGGCGATTTGTCGATCGTAAATATCGCCTTGCATAGCGCCCACCTTAGCAAGTGAGTCCGCCTTCTCATTGCCCGGAATCGAGCAATGAGATGGGACCCATGCAAAGGTGATGACAAAAGATCTTAAAGATAAAGCACTCAGAAGCTCTCGTATTTTCATGAGAAAATACGAGGAGCGCTTTACCGGCCTCATGGATCGAATAGCCTCGACAGAACTGAGACTATCCGTAAAAATAAAATAGTGATCTGGTGCAAGTGAGGAAATCGTTTCTAGCTTATAGTGTATTGCCGCCAGTTCAGCAACATATACGGAACAAGAAGATTGAAGCATTCGAGAGGCGCTATGAAATTCGTTAAAAATACCAAAACCAGCGGACGACTCTATTAGTGATCCATCTGTGAAGAACGATCTTGCGGAATCAACTTGGCCAAACTTTGCAGCGTAAATAGACGGAACAATCATGGAACGATGATGTTCTGGGATTCCACGAATCTCCCGCGTCATAGATAAATCAAAACTAACTGAATTGCCGAAGTCGGAGAAGCATACACGATGGGGATTACCCAAGTAACATTTTAAGTTTTATTAAATACTACAAAGCAACTATAAAACAACATTCATAAAACCCTGGTCAAGGCTATTTTGTAATTAATGCATCCACCAAAACCTCATTAAGATTAGAATATGTCTAGTTGGCCCACCCTGGAGAAAGTTCTGAAGGGTGTATTCTCGAAGCTCTTCAAGATTGATTTACTGCAAAAGGTTGTATGACGAACGCATTGAGAACCACTTGGAAGCTACAATAAAAGCTATTTAGCAACAATAAAAACCCTTTCCGAGCTATTTCCCCTAGCCACATGCTGAATCCACTAGGAAAGCATCATTCAAGATAGAAATGGATTTATGAATCCGATCTTATCAAAATAATTAAAATAGAAACTGTTGAAATCTTGTTGAATATCCAAATTTGTCACAATAGTTCTCATTAAGAGGCATAGTTTTAAGTGCCATATTAAATTTTATGTGAAATGTACGTGAAAACATCGAAAAAATTAAGTCCACCCTCGTAAAACGTCGATTTGACCAATTATTTAACATTAAAAAAAAATATATATTCTTTAAATCGAGCTTGGCCGAGATTTTTTTTATTATTTTCGCATTTAAATGTTTGCACATTGGTAAATGTACCAAAATATAGTTACATATAAGGAAATATTGATTGAAAATCGAAGATTGTAAAAAAACAAGCAAACTAATTGTAACATGGCGGCGGCATCAAAGTTGATTTTCATGGGTCATTTGCGAAAAAGTTGTTTTGCTTTCAAGAATTCCTTAACAAAATAATAAGGTTTTAAAATGGCTTTTATGAAGAAAACTTGCAGGCTGAATTGTATTTATCTAAAGCCATTTTGCTTGATCCTAACCCGTTCAGATTTATGGCAGCATTTATGGAGGCAAAGTTGCCTGCAAAAAGTTAAACGTCAAAGTTTGTTTATCTTTCGATAGTTGCGCTGTGAGATCCAGGATTCTTCCAGGTTTTCTCCCGATGGATTGGGAGCAGTTACTCAGATAGTTTGCGATATTGTTTTACAACATTTCGCATTTCGAACAGCTGGAAGCGCAATCGTTCCCGGAAAAGATCCCCTTCTTCCGGATGGTTACAGAAGTGCACCATCCAATGATGCAGAGACGTACGGATGAATAAAATTTCTAAGAGTCTTTCGCCGAATAAAATCGCTGTTTTGGATCAGAAACCAGCTGATCTCCGCTAACTAATAGTTTCATTGGTTTGCTGTCGGTTGTTATTTCGATTGTCATCGCAAGATCTGGAGAAGGCTGGTATGTTTTTCAACTTTAGACAATGTTTTATGAGTTCGAGGGCCCCGCTCACTTTACTCTTCTCCGACAGATGGTCAGTCGTTGGTGGTGTGCTGGTTCTTCTAAAGAAGTAAATTTATCTGAAATTGACTTTATTTTTTCATCCTTCTTCGTCTATCCTTCGAGATTTCCTTGTCATAAATTTGGCATTTATTAACTATAAGGAACCATCTTTTAAGCTCAATTTGTAAACAAAGTATTTGGCTCGGTATTTGGGGAGTTAATGATACTTTTTAAAAAGGCTAAAAAGCAACAATAAATGCTTTTTTCTCTAATGCAAAACCTAATTGTTTTATGGTTACTTTTATAATGATAGAACACGTTTATAAAGTATTTTATCATGACATTAATAAACAATTGCTAATGACGTTTATGCTTGAATTACAGAACAGTTTTAAGGAGGGATTGATAACTGTTTTAAATTTATTTTTTAAACAAGACAATTTTCGACTTTCTTGCCAGACTATAAAAGGTTTTTTAAAACAGCAAAATCAGTCCGCATCGTGCTCTCTTGCCGTGCGGATCTATTTGCTTTTTGCTTAAGGAAGTGTTACTACTACCTAAAGCTACAACAAATTTAAACAGCACTTTTCAGTGCTCAACCTGTAAAAATTTTCTACCTTGTTCAACTCCTCTTATTCCTCTTCGATCCTTGTTTGGACCCTACCCGAGGTAATCCTTCTTGGATATCGATTTGGAAAATTCCTCTTCGATCCTTCAGATTCTTATAGTAATCTGCTTGGAAGTCGATTTGGATAAAAAATTTACTGCCGCCATGGCGCCTAAACGCAAAAGAAAGGGGCAAACTCTTGACCCCCCTTCTGAAGAAATTAATTTGAGTAATCAATTTGATTTGCTCACGGATGATGAGAATGATCCATCATCCAAGAAAAATTTTAGTAAACTTTCCCGGCTTAATGCCAAGAAGGAAAAGATTCCCCCTATTGTGATAACCACTACCGATTTCCATGCTCTTCGGATGGAACTTTTGAATTTCGTGAAAGTTAAGTTTTCACTACAAATTGGACGTCGGGGTGAATGCCGTGTATTGGCTGAAACCTTGGACGGATTTAAATGTCTTCTCAAGTATCTTACTGAGAAGAAGCACAAATTTTTTACTTACGACACCAAAACTGAACGTGTGTTCAAGGTTGTCATGAAAGGACTGCCCAGTGGTGAATCCCTGGATCAGATCAAAGATGAACTGGCAAAATTACTTGGAGTTGTGCCACTCCAAGTAATCAAAATGAAAATGAAATCCCGTCCTGGCGATTCGCGCAACGGGATTTCTAATGATTTTTATTTAGTTCACTTCAAGTCTAGTGAACTAAACAACCTTAAGGCCTTAGAAAAAGCTAGCCTTATGCTCCATGTCCGAGTGAAGTGGGAACACTTCAGGAAGACTGGAGGAAATTTCCAAAACCTCACTCAGTGCCGTAAGTGCCAGGGATGGGGTCACGGAACTAAAAATTGCTACATGCCAGCTAAATGCATGAATTGTGGTGATTCCTCTCACGCAAAGGACGACTGTCCTGTGAAGGAAGATCCTAAGAAATTTAAATGTTCAAATTGTGGTGAAAACCACAAATCCAATTTTTGGGAATGTAAGACTCGCAAAGCGATCCTACAATCTCGTTCTAACCGACAGGTAGGAAACGCTCCACGTTTACGACCAGGTACAAATTCCTCTACTGTTAACAACGGTCAGCGAGGAACAAATTCTACATTCGTACCCGTAGGTACAAATATCACCCCTGCTTCAAATGTTTCATCTGTACCTACTCCCCTCGCTGCTAACAATGTTCAGCGAGTTAATGGAGCTACCTATGCTGCTATTGCAGCGGGTAGAAATCAAAATACTAACCAACGTTCTCACGGAAATTTTGACAATTTTGACTTAGGAAGCATTACTGCTCCTAAAATGGAATTTTTACAGAATTCATTAATTGACATGATTTCTGATATGCTTAAATCTAACTCCATGTTTGATGCTATTCAAACTGGAGTAAAATTTGCTAATAATATTGTCATGACTTTAAAATTCAGTAATGGATTTTAAAGCATTAAACATTTTAAATTGGAATGCTCGATCTCTTAAAGATAATGAAGACGAGCTATTTAATTTTTTGAGAGTTCATAACGTGCATATTGCCGTTATAACTGAAACGTTCCTTAAACCTGGCCATAAGGTTAAGAAGGACTCACATTATTTAATTTATCGAAATGATCGTCTTGATAGACCCTGTGGTGGCGTTGCCATCATTATTCATAGACGAATCAAACACAAAATACTTTCTTCATTTGAAACCAAAGTTTTTGAAACTTTGGGAGTTTCTGTTGAAACAAAATTTGGACAACTTACGTTTATAGCTGCCTATTTGCCATTCCAATGCGTAGGCCAGCAAAAGAATTTTCTCAAGGGTGACCTTCAGAAACTTACCCGTCATAGGTCTAAATTCTTCATTATTGGTGATTTTAATGCAAAACACCGCTCATGGAATAATGCTCAAAGCAATTCCAATGGTAATATTCTGTTTGATGATTGTTCTGCAGGTTATTACACTATTCAATATCCAAACAGCCCAACATGCTTTTCTTCTGCAAGAAATTCCTCAACTATTGATTTGGTCTTAACTGATTCATGTCATCTTTGTAACCAATTGGTTACCCATGCTGACTTCGGTTCTGATCACCTTCCAGTAACTTTTGAAATATCCCAAGAAATAATTTCTAATCCCAACAGCTTTACTTTCAATTACCATAGGGCTGATTGGGAGCAATATCGAACATTTATGGAATATAACTTCGATCCAAACATTCCTTTGCAAACCAAAGATGAAATTAATATGCTCTTGAATCTCTGACTACTTCTATAGTTGAAGCAAGAGCTGCCTCAGTACCAAAATGCGAGGTTAAATTCGATTCAATTATAATAGACGATGATCTTCAGCTTTTGATCCGTCTTAAAAATGTCCGTAGGAGACAATTTCAAAGAACACGCGATCCTGGCATGAAAGTTATCTGGCGGGATTTGCAAAAACAAATTAAAAAGCGATTCTCTGCCCTGAGGAACAAAACTTTTGAAAATAATGTTTCTAAATTAGACCCGAGTTCCAAACCCTTTTGGAAACTCACAAAAATTTTGAAAAAACCTCAAAAGCCAATTCCAGCGCTTAAAGAAGGTGGTAAAATTTTGATCACAAATTTGGAAAAAGCTCAGAAACTTGCTAAGCAATTCGAGAGTTCCCATAATTTCAGTTTGGGTCTTACTAGTCCTATTGAGAATCAGGTTGCTCGGGATTTTCGGAATATTTTCTCTCGGGAAAATATTTTTGATGATTCCTGGGGGACTGATTTGGACGAAGTAAGGTCTATAACTAAAAAGTTTCAAAATATGAAAGCTCCAGGTGATGATGGAATTTTCTATATCCTCATCAAAAAACTCCCAGAGAGTACCTTGTCTTTCCTGGTAAAATTATTTAACAGATGTTTCCATTTGGCATACTTTCCTGATAAATGGAAAAATGCAAAAGTTGTTCCAATTTTGAAGCCGGATAAAAATCCAGCTGAAGCTTCTAGCTACCGTCCAATAAGTTTGCTTTCTTCAATAAGTAAACTTTTTGAAAAAATAATTTTGAATAGAATGATGCTTCACATCAATACGAACTCAATTTTTGCAGATGAGCAGTTTGGATTTCGCCATGGGCATTCAACTACTCATCAACTCTTAAGAGTTACCAATTTAATTCGTTCAAACAAATCTGAAGGCCACTCAACTGGAGTTGCTCTTCTAGACATAGAAAAAGCATTCGACAGTGTTTGGCATGAAGGTTTGATTGCTAAATTGAAAAAGTTTAATTTTCCACTTTACATTATGAAATTAGTTCAAAATTATTTAACTGACAGAACTCTGCAGGTAAATTATCAAAATTCCAAATCTAATCGACTACCTGTTTGAGCAGGAGTTCCTCAGGGTAGCATTCTTGGGCCTATATTGTATAACATTTTCACTTCGGACCTCCCTGATTTGCCTCAGGGTTGCCACAAATCTTTGTTCGCTGATGACACAGGCATTTCCGCTAAAGGAAGAAGTCTTCGTGTTATTTGCAGCAGACTTCAGAAAAGTTTAGATATTTTCTCTTCTTATTTACAAAAATGGAAGATTTCTCCCAACGCTTCCAAAACTCAACTTATAATATTTCCACATAAGCCTAGAGCTTCGTTTTTGAAACCTAGTAGTAGTCACATAGTCACTATGAACGGAGTTCCAATTTCCTGGTCAAACCAAGTGAAATATCTTGGATTAATACTTGACCATAAATTAACTTTTAAAGATCACATTGAGGGCATTCAAGCCAAATGTAACAAATATATAAAATGTTTGTATCCTCTTATAAACAGGAAATCCAAACTTTGCCTGACGAATAAACTTCTAATATTTAAACAAGTTTTTAGACCGGCCATGCTTTACGCTGTGCCAATATGGTCTTGTTGTTGCACTACCAGGAAAAAAGCACTTCAAAGGATTCAAAACAAAATTCTGAAGATGATTTTGAAGTTGCCTCCCTGGTACAGTACTACCGAAGTACATAGAATTTCGAATGTTGAGACTTTAGCACAAATGTCCAACAAAATAATTAATAATTTCCGGCAAAAATCGTTACAATCCTCAATTGCAACGACTAATTCCCTTTATACTTAGTTAAGATTTAGTTTTAGTTATTTAGTTTTAAGCTATCAATTGTTATACTGACATGCAGGTTTAAAAAACCTGTTTAAAATACTGAATTGCCAAGACAGGAACAATGTAAAAACACTTAGATATATATCATAACAATTAAGGCTGGAAAGTTACTGTAGTAACTGGAGCACCTAGGTTAAAAATGAAATGTAATTTATTTTGAATTTGGAACAAATAAAGAGTTAAAAAAAAAAAAAAAAAAAAAAAAAAAAAAAAAAAAAAAAGCTGAATTACCAAGCAGGAATGTTTTACACTTTAAAATGCTATATTTAAACTAAATGGATTGTTCATTGCCGTTCTAAAACCATCATAAATCAGAGTGGATGCTAAACGGTTACTGGATTGTTACTTGGGTATGCTGTGAAGGGCTGACATCCTGAGTTATGTACACGTAGTACAATGACATAAAACGAGTTTGAGGGTTTAGCTCAAGAAGCTTCTCAAAGTTTTCGATTACCAGTGGGTTCATAACTTCACAACGGGTGAGGAGCCTGAGGGACAATTCCGAAAACCGATCCGATAGTGGCAACATGCCCGCCAACACTTCGAGACTCATCGTATGAGTCGAGTGCATGCATCCTAACGCGATACGAAGACAGCGATACTGGATCCGTTCCAGCTTGATGATGTGCGTTTTAGCCGCCGACTGGAAGCAAAAACTACCGTACTCTAAAACCGATAAAATCGTTGTCCGGTACAACGTTAGAAGATCTTGCGGATGGGCTCTCCACCACGTTCCGGTAATTGTACGGAGAAAATTGATCCTTTGTTGGCATTTTCGTCTCAGATACTCAATGTGGGATCTCCAGGTGCATTTTGAATCGAACCAGACCCCAAGATATTTGAAGAACATAGAATGAGTGATCGGCTTACCCAAAAGTTGAAGCTTCGGTTGTGCTGGGCTATGCTTCCTAGAAAAAACGACCAACTCAGTTTTCTCCGTGGAGAATTCGATACCTAGCTAGATAGCCCAAGTAGACAAATTGTCTAAGGTATCCTGTAAGGGTCCTTGCAGGTCGGCCTGTCTGGGTCCTGTCATAGACACTACGCCATCATCTGCAAGTTGTCCCTTAGACAATTGTCAATTTCTCTGACGTAGAAATTATACAGAAGGGGGCTTAAACATGAGCCCTGGGGGAGACCCATGTAGCTGAATCGTGAAGCTGTAGAGTTTCCATGAGAAAAGCTCATATGTTTCTCTGACAGCAAATTGTACAAAAAGTTATTTATTAATGGAGAAAGGCCACAAGCGTGGAGTTTGTCTGAAAGGACCTCAACCGATACTGAATCAAAAGCCCCCTTAATATCCAAGAAGACAGAAGCCATTTGCTCTTTTTTAGCAAAAGCCAACTGAATTTCAGTGGAAAGCAACGCGAGACAGTCGTTCGTTCCCTTGCCCCTACGGAAACCAAATTGAGTATCTGAGAGTAGGTGGTTCAACTCAACCCATTTGTCCAGGCGAAAAAAGATCATTTTCTCCAACAATTTTCGAATACACGATAACATCGCAATAGGACGATACGAGTTGTGATCTGACGCGGGTTTTCCAGGCTTTTTAATGGCTATAACTCTCACCCGCCTCCAATCATCCGGAACAATATTAAGCTCCAGGAACTGACCAAACAAGTTCAACATGCGCCTCTTAGCGACGTCTGGGAGGTTCTTCAACAAGTTGAACTTGATTCTATCAGCCCCCGGAGCCGAATTGCCACACGAAAGGAGCGCGAGTGAGAGCTCCAGCATTGAAAAAGGCTGGCTGATCTCGTCTACAGAATTCGTCGTTTCGCGAGGAATCATCTGTGCAGGCACAGAATCAGGACACACTTTTCGCGCGAACTTGAGAATCCAACTATCCGAGTACTCCTCGCTCTCGTTGTTTGAAGACCGGTTACGCATCCTTCGTGCCGCATTTCAAAGCGTATTCATCGACGTTTCGCGCGATAATCCGTTCACAAATTGCCGCCAGTATCCGCGTTTCTTGGCTTTGATGAGGCTCTTGAGTTCGCATTAAAGAGCCGAGTACGCTTCGAAATTTACGGGTGTTCCACGTTTCCGGAAAAGCTTAAACGCGTCGGACTTTTTACGATAAACCTCAGTGCATTGCTGGTCCCACCAAGGGGAAGGAGGTTTCCTACGGAAAGACGTTCCTGGAACCGGCCGAGTTTGAGCTTGAAGCGCGCTGTCCAAGATCAGATTGGAGAGGAAGTTATATTCCTCCAACGGTGGAAGCCCTTCTACCGACGTTAGGGCATCTTCTATCACATTCTTGAACTTTGTCCAATCGATATTACGGGTAAGATCGTACGCGACGTTAACGGGTTCCGACGGATTGAACCCACTGGCAACTGAAACTTTGATCGGCAAGTGGGGATCTTGGATCACATTCCACGTGCAATCCAACGATAATGAGTTAGAGCAAAGTGTGAAATCTAATCTACTTCCATTCGAGGATGGGCCAGCCAAACTTGTTACTTCTCCATTGTTAAGAATTGTCATATTAAAGCTGTCGCAGAGGTCATATATCAAAGTAGAACGGTTGTCATCATACAGTTCCCACCCGCCTGTACCGTGGGAATTAAAATCTCCCATAATCAACCGTGGAGCAGGAAGTACCGAACAGATATCTGAAAGTTGTTTGCGATTAACAACGGCTCTAGGAGGAATATAAACAGAAGCAATACAAAGGCTCTTACCTTTAATAATAGCCTGACATGCGACAACTTCAATACCTGGAAATTGTGGAAGATTCACTCTATAGAAGGAATGGCACTTTTTGATCCCCAAAAGTACTCCTCCTCCACGCGAATCCTCACGATCCAGTCGAATAATGTTAAAATCATAAAAAGGAAGATCGATATCTGAAGAGAGCCAAGTTTCACAAACAGCAAATGCATCACAATCATTATTGTGAACTAAAAACTTAAAAAAGTCTAATTTAGGAATGAGACTTCGACAATTCCACTGTAGAACAGTGATCAAATCCCCGACCTCTTTTGGAAAATTATCCATCGAAGGAAATGATTGCTGCAATGAGGGGCCACTTCAATGTCAATTGCTTCAAGAGGGTCTTCACAGAAGGAAGCATTACCAGAACAATGCTTTTGAGAGGATCAGAAATATTGAGGTACTTGAGAATATCGTCCACAATTTTATCAAATGAGAACAACCCGGATGAAGAAGGGGCTTCTGTTCTTAAAAATGGGCCATCAGGGATTTTTTATGTCCCCGGGAGAGATGGAAAATTCTGGTTATAGTCAGTTCTGCGGAAACCAGGAGGAGTTGAAACTTCCTTTTTTCCATCACTCCTTGATTTGGGCAAGCTGATTTGGGGTTCCTGGGGGCGACCCCGGCGTAGTGGTTAAGATCCATACCTCTCACGCCAAAGTCACGAGTTCAAATCTCACCCCCGGACAAGTCACGAATGACCCAAGAGTGTTAAAGTGACTATAATAAAAAAAAAAAAAAAAAAAAAAAAAAAAAATTGGGGTTCCTTATCTGCAACTTTCCGCGAACGGATGCGTTTTCGTTTCCGTGCAGAACCTTCCGGAAAACTGAAAGAAACTCCCTCCTCAGCCAAGTCAGAGTCAGACTCGTCATCAGACAAAACAGCAAAGGGATTCTTGTCGTTGGTTGATGGTGTGGCTGTTTTTAGCATTGCTGCAAAAGACTGCCTGGAACGCTCCTTAAGAGAGCGTTCTAGTTTCTCCCTGCGTTGTTTGTACGCCGGGCACGATGAGAGACCATGAGGAGTTCCCTTACAGTACACGCATTTTGGTGCAGTGACTGTGCAGTAGACTGATGCAAAATTTGACTTTTTCGCTCCACAGTGCTTAAATGGTTTCAAATCGGGTGCTGATTAGCCTCCCAAAGTTACAACTCATTTGGTTAGAAACAGACTTTGTACAAGCCATTTGAAGTTAACATGTAAATTACTATGGGAAATCTCATCTTTTTGTTCATTGCCTTCTAGTCTTTTTCCTTATTGAGCTGCGAAACAGTTCGATAGGTATTCTTATAGAAAATTTTCATAACTACAACTTTTCTGAAAATCGTTTCTATGTAAAACGAGACAGGAAAAAGTTATTAATTATTTAAGAGATTGGTAAACTTATGACATGATCAAGCAGCTGCTCTGTAGGCAACACTGTATTTTGCAGTGTGACATAGTAGCCATGATTGTTGTATCCTATTCAACGCCCCAGAAACATCAATGTTGCCTGCTGAGCAGTTGATTAAGCATGATCATAAGACATCAGTGCATTGAACCATTGATAACTTTCGATTCTTGCATTTAATCAAAAAGTAGTGTTCAGCAAAGTTGTAGCTGGGAAAATTTCCTACAAGAAAAATTGAAAGTTTTTAAAGCAGACCGATATGGTGAATTATTAGATAGACATGAACAAAAATATTGGTTTTACCATAGTAATTCCCATACAAACTTCAAATGATTTGTGCCATCCCAGTTTTTCACCAAATGGGTTCAAATTTTGAGAGGTTAGTCAGGATCCGATTTGGAATCGTTTAAGTATTGTGGAGCGAAAATTTCAAATTTTGCATCACTCTACTGTGCAGGCACCATCCTCGTGCTTCTCCCCGCATTTGGAACAGCGTGCCTTGCTGCCACAGTGAGAGGCCGTATGTCCCAACTGTTTACAGTTTTGGCAGTTCATGACCCGAGGAACAAACAAACGCACAGGTAGCCGAAGTTTTCCCAACTCGATGTAGTGAGGAAGGGCTGAACCAGAAAAGGTCACCCGAAACGAGTCTGTGGGGGTAAAGCTCTTTTTACCCTCGCTGAAAGATACTGAGGTCAGCTTCTGGACTTCCAGTATCTCAACCGTGGGAAGCAAGGGGTTCTTGAAACGGCCAACCGCTTGCTTCGCCAAGATCTCGGGGATCAGACTCGCTTCGGTGACCACACCTTCGATCTCCACATTACGAGCTGGGATGTACACTCTATACTCGAGTGTAAAGAGCTGGGAGGCAGCAATCTCGTTAGCTTGTTTCAGGTTAGAGACGACAACGCGAAGTTTATTGTACCTCACTTTCGAGATTTCGGTCACGGCCGAGAACCGCTTCGTCAGATCATGAGTAATTTGCATTACATTCAAAGGTTTCTTTTTGGGCTGAAAGTAAACAACCCATGGGCCAGTCGAGTCTTCTGGGTAGGCTCGCGATTGGGGGCTTATCTGTCCCTGCCCATTACCAGACTGAGATGACGAACCAGGGATGACATCATCTGATTTCTGGGATGACAGACGTTTTCGACCCTTCTTGCTATCGCGTGGCAAAGTGGTGTCATCTTCCGACAAAACGTCCATTTCGTCTTCCGACAAAATGTCCATTTTGCCGTACTAGTGGGAGTGAAAAACGCTCTACCACTGCAACGATAATCAAAATTACTCGGACACAATACACGAAGAAAAAAAAAATACTAACACAGAAACACAAACTTAAAATTTAACAGATGGGAGAAAGAAAGAAACAAGAACAAAAACTTATCTGATAATCCTATACTACTACCACCGAGCGTTTACACAGCAGCAGCGGAGCGACGCGCAGCTTTGATGATCTTCGATCCGCGTGTGCGGGCGGTCTTCGTTGGTGTGTGCTTGTATGAAGCTCGGCACTCAGCTGAACACACGATGATGGATGAGCGGTTTGAATGTGGATGCAGATGCTGACACTCGATGACGATGATCCGTGTGCACAGGTATGCGTGACCACGCACCGATGGTGCGCAAAATGATTGGCGAATTGCCAATCGCAAAAATAAATTTCGATGATGCCGAAAACACACTTTCTTCTCAGAAAAAAACTCACTTTTTGATAAATTTATCCGGAATTATGCCAGGAATACCTAAGCGAGAAAAACTGATTATTTACGTCAGATAATAGCGAGAAAACTTCCAAATTAACGGAGCGCGAAACAAGTCGACCGTACTTCTTGCTAGGACGCGGTGGAGTGAGTTTGTATTTTGTGTGTTTGGTTTTTTTGACGTAGGACTACGTCTTTGATTTCTGTATGGGGGTACAAATTGTGAAAACCGAAAATGGAATATGTAACAAATTAAGAAAATTTTTGAACGTTAATAACTCAGCTGCCCCTGGTCCAATTTCAATAATTTTATCCCCAATCGATCAGAATGTATCGATAACAATGCTTCCGAATGTTGATTTTCAACAAGAAACTATTGAAAAACTGGTAAATGTCCAGCATTGTCCAAAAGCGTCGAATTAACTAACAAATCCACCAATTACTTACATGCATATGCTGCTTCCCCAGCACAGTCGCCAGAGAATAGTAAGTAGACGAAACAAGTCGAAGTGGCATTCGCCTCCGATTCTCGGGCGCGTGCGAATAGGGAGGATGGAATTGCGTAATATTTTGCACACTTATCGCCATATTCAGAACCAAACGCAAATTCTTCGAGATAACCACCATCCGTCGTCTGGCTCGCCGTGGCGGTGTCTGACGTATCTCCGGTCTGATTTACGAGGTGTGCTGAAGGTGTTCCTGAAAAATGAGATCCGTGATGCTGTCACCTACACTAAATACGCCAAGCGTTTCCCAGGTTTTTCCAGGATTTTCCAGGGAAAATTCTAGAATTTGAGAAAAGTAAAGAATTGGATTCACACAGTCTATTCGTACTACTCCGAGACAGTGTCGCTACATGATAGCAAACTAGTCATAATGGGAGGAGTCTTTGTATCTTTTATACCACTTGCTTGCACATCATTCTGCTTTAACCTGAAAAGATATAAAAGAGTGCGACTGTATGTAATTTATCAGAACATGCTTTGATAAGCAATTTGTATATAATAGGTTAGGTGTATATAGTAGTTGTATGTTAGTTGTAGTTGTAAATAGTAGTTATAAGTAGTTTCCTTTTTCAATTTCAAACAAACTAATCCCACCAAGGTGGTCATTCTCTTAAACAGGCCTGATAGGACTAGGAACTGTAATTAATATTTAAAATCTCAAATGTACTAAAGTTGAAGAGACGCATCTGTGTCACTTGAAAAATTCATAAATGTAAACCACACAAACACAAGAAATAAAGATTATTTAAAGTCAAAAAACAACACAAAAAATGAAGATCATTTAAAGTAAAAAAAGGCATTAGCTCATTTTCGCTTCAGACGGCGTGGTGAACAGCAAAAGGAGCAGTAGGAAGGTGGTGGCTAGTCCACTCCTTCACACCTAACAAGCAACAATTGACTGGTCGTGGCAAAGGAGGAAAAGGTCTGGTAAAGGAGGCGCCGAAGTTCTTCGAGATAACCTCAATCGGTCGTCTGGCTCGCCGTGGTAGTGTCAAACGTATCTCCAGTCTGATCTACGAGGTGTGCTGAAGGTGTTCCTGGAAAATGAGGTCCGTGATGCTGGCACCTACACTAAACACGCAAAGCGTAAGTGGCCATGGATGTCCTCTTCAATAAAACGGCCCTTTTCAGGGCCATCAAGCTTACATCAGTAAAGAGTTGGAATAGAATTTATCTTTGCTTGTTTGTCCATATTCAGAACCACAAGCCCCCAACGACCACACAAAATGCTCTCCAGAGTTGTAATCTTGTAACCAAATTTGGAAGCAGGTGTGCAAGTGATTTTGATTGATTCTCTTAATCAAAGAGAAAAAAAATACTACAAATTTGGTATGCCTACAATTCAAAAACGGAAAGAGTTGAGATAATAGATAATTGATCAATGAAAAGAATTAAATGCTCTTCACATTTATTCCGTCCATTAGCAGTCCTTCGTCAAGCTTCCGTTCGTGCCCCTAGACACAGACTCTTCTACTTTTTTTATTTTTTTTTTTTTTTGGTAATAATTGTAAAATTATACAGCTGATAACAAGTTGAATAGAAATAAGTTCATGTTTTAGAAAAAGTGAAATCTACTCTTTTCTCTCCCCATCCATAAAATTGTAATCTCTTCTAACCTCGAGCCGACCGTGAGTATTCGGTTCAATCCCTGTAACTCTAGACTTAAGATTAGGATTAAGTATGTATAACGAAAATGATAACTTGGCTCTGTAAAGTTTATTCGATTGAGCCTGTAAAAATAAATCAATTCATTAAAAAAAAATATCCGTAATACGCACGAGAGGCTCAAACCTTCGTTGACTTTTTTTTTTAAATCTACTACTACTACATCAAATATTAAAAATCCAAAATAGTTTTTGCAGTGCTACAATGATTATTAAAAGGTAATTATGACAGCTATCCACACAAAATAATCCGTTAGAGATAAATCCATCAAGATACATAATTTGTCAATTCATAAAAAAAAAATCACTGGATAACTGTTCAAAAGACAGTTTTAACGTGTGAAATGCAGCATCTCTTAAATTCTGTAAGTGTTGCTAAACGTTTGATATGTCTAGGCATCGTTTCAATTCCTTTTACTCCTCTAAAATATAATGAATTTTGTGAAGTACAAGTCAAGAAATGTGGTGTTCTTATTTCAACCGCGTTTCTAGTATTATATCTATGAAAGTCACTTCTTCTTTCAATTCGATGACACAAATATCGAGGCAGCAAACCGTTAATTACTTTAAAAATGAACACCATAGTCAAATATACAATTCTTTGCTTCACCGACAACCATTGTAAGGCGTCTAGCATCAAAGTTGAGGAAGTGAATCTCAATACCGCATTTTTTTACTCAGCAAACGCTGTAATCTCGATATTTGTGTTGCATTGGCCAAAAATAAAATGGAAGGGCAAAAGCCTAGGTGAGGAGAGATGATTGAGTTGTATAGCTGTATTTTACTGGCAATATTTAAATCGTTTTTCAGTCGACATAGAATTCCATACTTCTTGCCAATTTTCTTGATGAAATTGTCAATGTGAGAGTTGAACTTAAGTTTGTCATCAATAATCACGCCAAGATATTTAATCTCGCGAACGCGATCAATAGTTTCAGCATCAATTACAACAGAGACGTTCCTATTTAATCGATTCCGCAAAATAACCATAAATTTAGTTTCACTTGTATTCAATTGCAACTGCTCATACTTCAACCATCTACTTAGAGAACGCAAATCTTCATTCAAGTGGAAAACGACATCATCTAAATCCTTAGCTGCAATGAATAACACAGTATCATCTGCAAAAAGACAAATGTTGCAAGATCATAAAACACGTTGCAAGTCATAAGTATACATAATAAATAACAGGGGCCCTAATACACTTCCCTGGGGCACTCCAAGGTTATTCTCCACGGGACTGGAAACAGAATCATTAAAAACAGTCCGTTGAGTTCTGTCAGACAAACAGCTTTCAAACCATTTATATGCAGTACCGTAAAACGGGGTAGCATTGATAGTTTTTTAAAGTATATTCTAAATATTTTTTACAGCAATGACTGTTTTTCAAATTTTATATTTTTAAAACAAGTACTGAGAATCCAAGAGTTAATTCGTTAGTAATCGTTCAACATGAAAATTAAAGCATTTGCAATTTTTTTTTTTTTTTGTGTCCGAACTTCATTATTTTGATTTGGGGTTACTTTTATAATGCTCGATGAATGTAGAAAAAAATGAGTGAAACTCAAACAATTTATTAATTTAAATATAAAACTTTGAATTAGTATATAATCAAAAAACTTTATAAGCAAAAAGAATATAAAATTGAATTTGTGATGGCTGTATCGGAAATACATTTCATAAGTGATGGTTTGAGTGCTTTTTCAAAAAGGCGAAAAACACGAAAATGATTTATTAATATTTTTGTAAAATATGTAACACATACTATTTAAAAACTATATACCAAATCAACAGAAATACCCTAAGCTACAATATGGAACCAATGTTTTTTATTTGGAAAAAGCACAGCGAGTAACTTTATTCTTTATATTATACTATCAAAGTTACCCGCATTATCAAAGATACCCCGTTTTACGGTACTCGTAATTCTAAAGCGATTGTTTGATCTTAACAATAAGGGCCAAAAAGCAAGAGGAAAAAGGCGTAACGTATGATTTCAAATCAAAGGTTGCAGAACACATCTATCGAAAGAGGACATCACGATTTTACAAACCGTATCTACACCATGAAATTTGGATGTTGCAGAGAGCCTCGCGATCAACGAACAACGGAATGCAACTTTACCGTATGCGTGATAATGTTTGCACCATCGTACAAATAAGGTTCCCGTTTCACCTGTGCATATAATGCCTTGGTTTTCTTTGCATGCACGTAACCTATAGCTCATACCGTAGTAGGGTGTTTATAAAAGAAAATGGTTTACTTAGTCTGACAGTTGCACCATGACGAAGCGGCAGCGTATTCGTGATTTGTCCCACGCGCAAATGTCGCAAAAAGACATTTCAATCGCCATGAGAGTCTCCTGGTGGACCGTCAAAAGGGTTTTAGACCGAGAAAAGAAAGGACAACTATCCGCGAAGGTGGCCACAGGTCGTCCGAGGTCAGCTCGGGTTCCGAGGGTTATCGCTGCTATCAAAAGGAAGATTCGGGTGAATCCAGTGCGTTCAATAAGGAAAATGGCAAAGGAACACGGGATCAGTGACTTTACGGCACGGAAGATCGTAAAGGAAGATTGCGGGGCGAAGTCGAGGGCACGTAAAAAAACTCATATGATTACCAACCGCATCCGGGAGTTACGAGTCGAACGATGCAAGAAAATCTTGAACTTCCTTAAGCGAAAAAATCCGGTAATCCTGTTCACCGACGAGAGCATGTTTACCGTCGATCCCGGAAGTGTGTGGAGACCGTAATTCCGGAAGCGTGTAGAGGCCGTAATTGCAGCAAGTGGAAGCACGATCGATGATTAACATAGTTTAAGACTCTGAGAAACATCCCCCCTATGAATAAATAAAAAAAAAACTCGAAAACTCTTTGGATTATTTCGTGTGGTCATGCATGCTGTCTTTCACCCCAGCAGGCCTGGGTTCAATCCCAGTCGGCGTCGCCGGGATGTTCTGAGGCATAACATCTCTGATCACGCCTTCCTTCGGATGGGAAGTAAAGCCGTTGGTCCCCGGTTCATGAGTTGATGGGTCGATAGGTAGGGTCCAGGTGTGGGAGCTGCCTTCCTGGCACATCGGTAGCATTGGTGCTCAGCACGGAAAACAAGATCGACGGAAAAAACAAACCAAAGGATGCATGCTGTCTGAAATACACGAGTACAAGGTATCTATTTTGGTCCAGTTCAAAGCCGTAATCCATCGAATTAGGGACGAAATGCCGATGGAAGTCGTGTATGCCACTTGCGATGGGTTTGAAAAACGTTTGAAGCTAGTCAAAAAGGTTTTTTTTTTTCTTTGATTTGTTTTCCGACGATCTTGTTTTCCGTGCTGAGCACCAATGCTACCGACGTGACACAGGAAGGCAGCTTCCACACCTGGACCCTACCTATCGACTCATCAACTCATGAACCGGGGACCAACGGCTTTACTTCCCCGAAGGAAGGCGTGATCAGAGATGTTATGCCTCAGAACATCCCGGCGGCGCCGACTGGGATTGAACCCAGGCCTGCTGGGGTGAGAGGTAATCACGCTTACCACTACACCACCGGTGCCGCTTAGTCAAAAAGGTTAAAGGTGCTGTTATTACAAAACATATGTTGTAGTTGATCCATATAATATTAACTTTCAATAAAAACAATTACCCATAAAATCCGAATAACTGATGTGAAATAATCGAAGTTTGAATTTGTATAAGCATATATTGGACACGGTGTAATTTCTCTCTTAGTAAAAACGATGAATTGAGTGATGAAAGTGGTTGTGAAGCGCTGCGTTCAGCTTAATTATTCAAAACAACACCTAGAACAGAACAAATAAAGTTCATAATAACTTGTCCTTACAATGACTGAGCCAAGTCACCTATCATCAGATTGTTTATCGTGCATGGATCAATGAATTAGCATATTGCAGATTCAATGCATATTTTATCACAGATTTATACCTGTTTTGAAACCTTCAATCACTAAAAACAACTAAACTTACTTTCGATTCTATGTCCCCACAGACCGTCTGTATCCTATTCGACATGTAAGCATCAGCTCCTCTCGTCCTGGTCTACCAATAACGGCTTTCTTTGGAGCCCTTTCCTCAGCCAAATGCATGTGTTTTCATCCACTTACACTCCAGACGAAAATATACGATTGTCGAAGCGAAAAAGCACTCAAAATGCATTGAATAAAATATGTGCCATTGCCAATAAAGTAGTCCGATGGAAAGCGTCCTCTGACACCATCCTCTCGAGTGCACTGCGGCGTCAATGGAAGAAGGCCTACAGTAGCAGTGTGAATGGGCTAACCGCAAAATCAAAAGAGTGAAGTGTCGGAGTACCCAGCAGTGTTCAGCAAGCAGAATCGAATTTGAGTTCTTTTCTGTAGACAAGGCAAATCGAGCTTGTCTTGAATTAAAAGAATGTGTTTTAATATCAACAGTCATAAATTGAAAATGACCTTGTTCGATCAATCGACAATAGATAACCATGGTCTAAGATACCCATGTTGTATAGTAATTTTACAGGAAACCGAGTTCTTTTTATCTTCATTTGATTCTTATCTTCATATTAAAAAAAAAAAAAGTTAGAAATATATCTCTATAAATTGCCGAAAATGCTTGGAACATCTATTTTCCAACGTATTTCCACGAAGTGAAAACAGAACCAGCTACTAGAAGCAACATCAGGAGAAGCACTAGTATATCTTTAATTGATCCCTGAGGCGATACTTGTGATTTTACACTTCCAACAGCTCACATTGATTCCTAGCTACGCTTTTTCAAGTTGGTTAGTGGATGTAGGTGGAATCTCCCGCCCTATAACTTCATAGCTAAGTTACCTACATACATAGCTATGAGCGCTCTTTTGCATAACTTTGCAGCAAACTGGTAGCACTATGCAATTGAGGCAAGCATAAATCAAGGTGATTAGTCAATGCACTCCGAATAGGACACCAGAGGATGGTGCAATTCAGTGCCCCTCACAAATAGTCGAGTAATTGGAAGCCCCGTAAAGTGCATCAGCCGTAGATTAGAATTTATTCTACTTGAAAAGTGATGAAGAGATGCTTCGAGAATTAATATTCCTGAAGGGTGTCGTGTTTGCGTAAGGCATTCAAGTGTATCTCCGAATCCGACTGTGAGCTTCTGCACTTCACTTTCTTGCATGCTGTGTTCTATAAGGTCTAATTGATTTTATTTCCTCGGCTGCTCGACAACAACAGGTCCAACAGGAGAAATTGCTTGATGACATTAAAATACAAATTGTTAAGTTGCAGCTCGGTACTTTATCAAGCAAATGTGCAATACTTGGGGTAATGAAATTTTACAGCTCACAGTAGCATTCGTTAGTGGAAAAGAAGAAATGAGCGAACAATCAATAGGCCCAATGTACATAATCGATTCACTTTTTGCATGAGTTTGAGCGTCAGCTTAGATGACCGTACATTTCATAGCTGCTACTCCGTTATTAAGAAAATTCAACAAAATTACATATAGAGCAGTTCAACGCCAAATGGCGAATGGGAGAAACTAGACCTTCTTAAATTTGCAGGAAACTTTACATAATTGTGTCTGTGAATCCTATTTTGGCTAAAAATTAGTCACTTTGGATCTCGTAAAATTTTCAAAATTTCGCCCAGTATTTTTTTCAAAAATTGTAGCATCGAAACCTTCTGATCGAAATAACGTCTGAAAAAATATGTTAGAAAAATCATGTTTTTTCTGGTAAAAATATACAAAAAAACTGATTTTATATTTTATACGATTTTTGTCAGTTTTCAAGTGACCATAGTTTTGAACATTTCAAACGTTTTTATTTATCATACAAACTAATCCAGCATTTAGTTGTTCGGATTTTTTTTTTTATACTGGGCTTGCACCATAAACTGAAAGATTTACTGAAAATTCAGTTCAAATCTGGTGAATAACCGACGTTCTGTAAAACACAAACTGAAAATATTGTACACAGAATATTAATTTACTGAGAAAGTCGTTAATTTCCAAACTTTCGAGAGATCACGGAAAGTCATTAAAAATCTTTACTCTACACAAAGTAGTGTTTATTTTGTGCTGACTGGTCAGCAAAATGGTCTCCTTATTTTACTGACCACGAGTTGAAAAATTATAATTCCCGTCGCCATTACTATTTCGTGAGTACCATCAATTATTATTTACTTTTTTTAACAGTTCCGCAATCTGCAACAAATCTTAATAAACAAAATGGATGTTTGCATAACAGACAAACAGACATAGCACATTGAATATTTCTCACTGTAAAACATCGTCACTAAAACACAACCGCCATCTGTTGAGTACACTGTGGTGGGTAGTACGCTGACCAGATGGCGGTAGTGTGTAAATGTCAAACGTAAGGGTTATTGACTATGGTATCACAGGTGGCGGTTCTACCAACTAAATGCTTGTTCGATGAACAACTTGCGAGTGTTATGTCTGTTTGTCTGTGCTTGCATTGTTTGCTTTAACTATTGGCGTTGACGGCGACTCTGTAGCTCTTTACTCCTATGAGAAAATCCATAAGCAAACGTCAGACTGTGCGTGAAACATGGCGGACTTTGTACTATCCTTTCACTCCACCGAAAATTCCCATAAGAAACTATCTAAATTTGCTGGAAGAGCAAATTTTTCGACGGTGCCGTCAACGCCAATCGACGCGCTGATTTGGGCGAGATGGTTTTATCACAGGTGGGCAGGAGCTCACGGTCTCCCATTGTTGGTGAGCTCTTTGCCGTGTTCACGAAAAGTTCACTATTTTTTCATTCAGAAATTCAAAACATAAAATTTCATGGGTGGATTTGGACAGTTTTTGACCTGTTTCATAAGACCGGAAGATGTGTGCTGGTCAAAAATGCCGTTCCAAACTGATTTCCTACGCAATTAATCAACCTTTGATGTGAATTTCGCTAATAAACACAAGGAGCATTTCTTATAGCAAATC
Organism: Ochlerotatus camptorhynchus; assembly: GCF_037179485.1. NCBI lineage: Eukaryota > Metazoa > Arthropoda > Insecta > Diptera > Culicidae > Ochlerotatus > Ochlerotatus camptorhynchus. Next base: position 3,033,114 of record NW_027040773.1, read on the forward strand.
ATGCCATAACAAAATGGGCATAGTTTATTTTAGTAAACAAACTTACACTTCTTCCTTGTGTACCACCTTTGATGAAGCTCTTAGATACTCACCTACAAACAGATTGTCGAACGAGTGTAAATTCTTCCAACCAAGTGACTCTGCAGGTCGACTCAGAACTGACAGCTGTAGAAGGAAAAAAGGATAAAATGAGCCTTTCACTGTATAGGGTATACGTCCCTAACCTCGGTCTAATATGCAGCCATCGATTACGTTTTTAATTATAACTCATCAATGAATTTACCTGCAAACGATATTCTACTGCTAAATGGTATGCTTAGATATGCTTATCATGTCGTTTGCTATCAGAAACCACGAAAAGTTGAAAAACTTACTTTTTTTAAGACAATAACTCACGAGGGAAATGTATGTAATATGGGTCTATTGTCCCCAAATTGGGTCTATTTATGGATGCAACTTCGTCCTATCTTGTTTGATCCTCAAAAAAACGCTCTTGGTAACGTTTTCTGATGTATTTTTTTTTTATCACTATCACTGTTAACTTAATGCTCTTCATTCCTCAAAACATTTCTTAGAGAAAATTTTACGAAAACTACATTAAATCACTCAATTTAAAAATTAAAAATTAAAAATTTCGCTTATCGTCTTTTGACCGCAGAATATCTAAATCAGAACATTGTGATGTTCATTATACAGGTTTGGCAGAAAAAATCTCCCTTCCTGTTCGTTCCTTATCATCCAAATGCAAAACAACATTGTTGACGTTACTCTTATTGCTATATGCTGTCAAATGAATTTCATGGGCCATAGTTAGGAACATAGAAAAGAAATGTGTCCCTAAAGTTGGGTCCATGTTTTACTTGTGAAAACGTTGTTAAACAATTAAAATAAACATAAAATATTCAAACAGCAACTGTAAGTTTTACGTCTAGTGTGTATTATCAGGTAATTCCAATCAATAAATGCCATAATCAGGCCATTTGATGATCGTCAGTCAACCTTCCCATCTTAACCTTATAAGTCATGGCGGCTAAAAACTCCGAACATTGTGATATTCTCAACCAGTTTTATTACTTACGAGAGCTGAAAATGTATTGAAATGTTGTGATATAAATTGATTTGTGTGTGGTACACATTTATCAACCATCAGTGATCAATATTTTCCTTATTTTTTGTGTAATATTCCTTAATTAATTATTTATTTGCGTGATAGGCCGAATGAAAGGACTAGACCCACATTACATACCGTAACCCTATTTATTTTTCGAGTAACACTATTTCATTTGGGTATGGATACTCGCTTTGCTAGATTTTATTATTTTGTACAATATCACCTTGTTCTTTTACAGATTTTTTACATAAATTGGTACTAGACCGGTACGGCATGCCAGGTCCTTGAAATCGGATCAGCCGGTTTTAGTTGTTGAAAACGGATTTCATCGAACATCATTTCTAATCTTGTTTGGCAACTCATTCAAGTTATGCCGCCTTAAATTTGATTGATCCCCCTTGTTCACTGCGCAAATCTTCGTCTGGTTTCAGTCGGGTTGCTACCAAGAACCATTTTCATTGGGTCGTTATCGGACATTGTTACGATATGCCCAGCCCACCGTAGTCGCCAGATTTTTACATTCGATCTAAAAAAATTAACTTACAAACCTGCTGCTATGCTACTTATTGATTCAACAATTTCCTAGCTAAATCCAATCTTTTTAAAAATTGGTTTAAAATGTTTAGAAGTGAGACCAAATCAGAAAAGATTCAGTAAATTCCTAATTGAGTTGACATTTTTCAAAGCAATTTCAAAACAGAGTTGAATAAGTCATCAACATTTTTCTAACTGAGTTGTCAAGTGTTCTATCATATCCCGAATCCAAGCTTTAACGAATTGGTTTCGAATTTTCTGGAAGGAGGTCACATTAGCTGATTCAATCTTTTTCCTAAATGAATCCAAGGTTTCCTGCATTGATTCAACTTTTTTTCCAAATTGAATCCAAACTTTGACCAAACGGGTTTGACATTTTCCTATGTGAGCTCCAAAATTTTGTTAACTGCTGTGGTATTTAGCAAGGACATAATCTTTTTCCGCTTTCCAAAAAGTGTAGGAAGTTTTCCGAAGTGAAACGACACTTTTTTGAGTCCAACCTTTTCAGAAGTGGTCCAATACCTTCCTTAGGGAGTCCAAACTTTTCTGTTGAGTGATTGAATTATATTTAATGTTAGTCTGAGCTTTCCTGAAGTGGTTTAATTAACTTTACACACTAACTTTAGATTACTGCAGTCAGTAAAATTTTACTGGGTTTTTGAATTGTGGATCACCCAGTAATCATCACAGAAATAATTTGCATTACCGAACTGTCCGTAAAGTCAATCTGTCAAAAATAGCTGTTCATTCAGTAATTTGTTCTAGTTGCGTATACTGGAAAACCCAGTATTTTCTTTTTGTTTATTTCGCTGCAATTTAACTGAGAAAACAGTTATTTGGTTCATTATTATACCGTGTTACCCAGTTATATTAAAAGTAGTGAATGTGCAGCGTTTATAATATGCCAATTAATATGACGACTTAATCCCTTGAGCGCGTCGACAGTGAAAGCAAACAATGCAAACATCCATTTTGTTAATCAAAATTTGTTGGAGATCAAGGAATTGCAAAAAGAGTAAATAATAAGTGTTGGTACCAACGAAATAGTTCTTCAATTTCGCTGTCGAGCTTTCCCAGTTCCGTCATGATATAATTCATGATATAATTCAAATTTTAACAAAACTGCGCGATTAAACACTTGCTCCCGGATTTTACTGAAGCTAAAATGGCGGCGGGAATAAAATTGACAGGATAGAGTTTTACAATCCGTGGTCGGTAAAACAAGGTGGCTATTTTGCTGACCAGTCGGTAAAAAAATAAAGACTACTTTGTGCACAGTAATTATTTTTACTGACTTTTCGTGAAATCACGAAAATTTGGAAATTAACGACTTTCTCAGTAAATGAATGTTCTGTGTACAGTATTTTGCATCAATCAATTACCGGAACGTGGTGGGGAGCCCATCCACAAGATCTTCTGACGTTGTACCGGACAACGATTTTATCGGTTTTAGAGTACGGTAGTTTTTGCTTCCAGTCGGCAGCTAAAACGCACATTATCAAGCTGGAACGGATCCAGTATCGTTGTCTTCGTATCGCGTTAGGATGCATGCACTCGACTCATACTATGAGTCTCGAAGTGCTGGCGGGCATGTTGCCACTATCCGTCCGTTTTTCAGAGTTATCTCTGAGGCTCCTCACCCGTTGCGAAGTAATGAACCCACTGGTGATCGAAAATTTTGAGAAGCTTCTGGAGCTAAAACCTCAAACATGTTTTATGACTTTGTACTACCTACATTTAACACAGGATGTCAGCCCTTCAAGAAATATTCCCAATCGTGTAATCTTCTCCGATTTCGGCAATTCAGTGAATTTTGATTTATCTATGACGCAGGAAATCCGCGGAATTCCAGAGCATCATCGTCCTATGATTGCTCCGTCATTATACGCTGCAAAGTTTGGCCATGTTGATTCTGCAAGAACGTTTTTCACAGATGGATCTCTAATAGAGGAGTCCGCTGGTTTTGGTGTATATAATGAATTTCATAGCGCCTCTCGAAAACTTGAAGCTCCTTGTTCTGTGTATGTGGCTGAACTGGCAGCAATTCACTACACCTTGGAAACTATTACTTCACTTCTTCCAGACCACTACTTTATTTTTACGGATAGTCTCAGTTCTGTCGAGGCTATCCGTTCCATTAGGCCGGTAAAGCACTTCTCGTATTTTCTCTTGAAAATACGAGAACTGCTTAGTACTTTATCCGTGCGCTCTTTCATCATCACCTTCGCGTGGGTCCCTTCGCATTGCTCAATTTTGGGCAATGAGAAGGCGGATTCACTTGCGAAGGTGGGCGCTATGGAAGGCGACATTTATGATCGACAGATCGCCTATAGTGAATTTTTCTCTATTTATCGTCAGCAGTCGCTCGTTAGCTGGCAACATCAATGGAGTGAAGGGAGCTTGGGACGATGGCTACATTCAATTATCCCTAAGGTGTCGAAGTTTGCATGGTTCAAAGGGTTGGACTTGAGTCGAGACTTCATACGCGTGATGTCTCGTCTCATGTATAAACGCTCACTTGTTCCGTGTGGGGTTGGGAGACAGCAATCTCTGTGAATGTGGACAAGGTTACCAGGACGCTGATCACATCCTTTGGTCTTGTGCGGAGTATCGTGGAGTCAGATCACATTTTTATGATTCCCTTCGGGCTCGAGGTAGACAACCTAATGTTCCAGTTCGGGATATTTTGGCTAGACGCGATCTGGAGTTTATGAAACTCATATATGTTTACTTTAAGGATATTAACCTTAGATTGTAAGTTTGATTAACCTTGTGCTTAGTTTGTATTTTGTACGTGTGGGTTTTTTTTTTCTCAATGTTTGTTTTCAAGATGAATAGAAATAATTTCATGCTTTAGGATTAATTAAATAGTTGTATCGTAAACCACATTTCAAACCTCCTTCTTCCCTTTTCCCATCCAAAAAATTGTAAATCTCCACTAACCTCGAGACAACCGCGAGTACTCGGTCCAGTTCCTTTAACTTTAAATTTAAGACAGTAATAATGTATAACGCAAAGGATAACTCGGCTCTGTAAAGTTTATTCGATTGAGCCTGTACAAATAAAGTAATTATAAAAAAAAAAGTATTTTGCATCAAACGATACCGAAGTTCAGTTTGTGTTTAACAGAACGTCGGTTATTCACCTGATTTAAACTGAATTTTCAGTAAATCTTTCGTTTTACCGTGTAAGCCAAGTACAAAAAAATACCGAACAACTAAATACTGGATTAGTGTGTAAACATAGATTCCGCTCCCCTAGACCCCTTCTTCGTTCTTGTGAGATTCATATCCTTTGAAAATTAGACTGAGATTTTAAAGAATGGACCTTCGTGTGTTCATACCTGATGGTAGATTTTTTTTAAGCAAGCACAATTGTTGAGAAAACTGGGTTTACATCTACAAAAGTACGTATTTTTATAGAAATTGTGTTTCTTGATCAGCCAAGTTGGAGTTTGGTACCGTCCTTTGAAACACAGGTTTGGATTTTATAGAATAGACCTTTGTGAGTTCATACGTGATGGTAGATTTTTTTTAAGCCAGGTTGGATTTCGGTTCTATCGTTTGAAATTTGAGCTTTGATTTTATAGTATGGGACTTGCTGAATCCGTACGTGAAGGACCAACCGGCTTAATATTCACAAAAGTAGGTATTTTCATAGAAAATTGATTTTTCTGTTTTGCCGAACTGAACTTTGGCTCCTATCTTTGAAAAATAGGCTTGTATTTTATAGAATAGAACTTGTTGAATCCATACGTGACGGTTGAATTTCTCAATTTTCGAGAAAACCGAGTTTAAATTCACAAAAGTACGTATTTTCAAAGAAACTTTGATTTTCTGTTCTGCCAAGTTGAATTTCGACTCCGATAATTGGAAAATAGACTTGGATTTTAAAAAATGGACCTTACTAAATCCAAACGTCAGGTTTAAAGTTTTGATTTTTTTTTTTGTGAAAACCGAGTTTAAATTCACAAAAATACGTATTTTGATGGAAGTGCGGGTTTCAGGTTCAGCCCAGTTGGATTTTGGCTCCGTCTTTCGAAAAATAGGCATAGATTTTATAGGCTGGACCTTGCTAAATCCATACGTGATGGTACATTTTTTGAAGTATGCACAATTTTTTTTAGAAAACTGGGTTTAAATTCTCAAAAGTGCGTATTTTCATAGAAATTTGTGTTACCTGTTTAGTCATTTCCATTTTCAGCTTTATAAGCCAACTTTTCCTGCATTGTGCTGTAAAGTAGCTGTAACAAAGCTGCAGATACAGCTACAAGCAGAAGCTAGCCAACTAGTTTTGGAGAGCGTTTACTCAACTTTTTCACATCCATTATTCAATTTGTCAGTCGCACTGAATAACATCAACCAATAAACGCTAAAATCACTTCTATGCTAATATTAATCAACTTTCAACTTTTAGCTGCAAAACAAAGCTAATAAAGCGAATATATTACTTATTTGATGGCTTCTACACAACCAACCACTCTTGTTGAATAAAATAAGCATGAAAAGTGATTTTTCAACAACTAAACAACCTGTACTCAACTAATAAGCTGTATTAGCGCTACTTTGGAAGCTATTTTACAGTCAACTAGGTTTATTTTTAGACGTATGCAGTTTTACAGCTTTTACTCTGCTTCTTTACAAAGCTGAATTAACTAGTCGAGAAAAGTGATTCATGTGCACTATTATAAAGCCTCTACTCAGCGATCTTTTAGTAGAAGGGCATGTAGATTGTTTTACATCAGTTCAAAGTGTTGGCGTAGCTAAGTTGGTAGTATCAAGGTTCGCCAATGCGATCGTTTTTAGTTCGATTCCTGGTGCCGGTACAGTGTAAATCATTTGGTGGTGTGCTTATAACTAATTTCGATTAATTTAATTCGCAGTAAAATAAACTTGATAAATTCCTCCACCAAAAAAATAACAGCTGTATAGAAGCGTAAATTTATATGCAATAAGAGCTTGCCACTACTGTCCCAACAGCCATAAGTAGCTGACAAAGTTCGCCAGATTTTCTTGTATAGAGGTTGAGTAAAGGTTGCCTCCTACCGTATTACATTTGAATACAGCTTCAGGCTGTATAAATGAAATGAGGAAAGCGTTTACATTGCGAAAATTGTTAGTCGGGTAGCCAAGTTGAATTTCGGCGCCTTCCTTTGAAAATAGTCAGGGATTTTATAGAATTGGTGAGTCAATACGTATTTTCATAGAAATTTGGTTTTTCGGTTCTGCCAAATTGAATTTCGGCTCATATCTTGTACATTATTGAATGGACCTTGCTGAATCCATGGGTGAAAGTTGAACCAGATTCGAAATTCGAAAAGTATATTTTTAGAAATTTGGGTTTCCTTTTCTGCTAAGTTGGATTTTGATACCGTCCTTTGAAAGTTATGCTATGGAATGGAATGCACCTTGCTGAACTCAGGTTTAAATTGACAAAAGTACGTATTTTTGTTGAAATATGGTTTTTATGTTCAGCCAAGATGGATTTCGGCTCCTTCCTCTGAATATTAGGCTTGGATTTTCCAACAAATTTTCAATCCGACAAGTTGGCTTACTCATATCTGGCTTTTCCGCTGCCGTTGCCGTTCCGCTTCCGCTGTCATTGCGCTTGGGCCTTAAGTGCTCGGTTGTTACGAAAAATAGGAACGAACGGATTTTTAGCCAACCACGAGTGAACAAACCGGTGGAAGATCGAAGAGTGCTGTGCGAAAAAAAATCCTCCAGTATTTTTTTTGGATTTTACGGATTGTATCAGACGGCCAAGAGGTATTTCAAGACTGCATTCAAAACATTCCGTGCAAGCTCTACCACAAACCGGATTACCCTGTTAAGCAAACCGCCTACAATTCTGACTTCCCCTCTAACAGATCAAGCCAGCTTGTTAGGTTTACTTGGCCAGATTTGGTGAGTTCCTTTCATTTTGTCCTTTATAATATTTTCGTACTTTTAGTACTAGTGATACTACAAACATTTTCAACTGATTAAATACGCGTCAATCAAGCAATACCGCTTGATTGAAAGTTCCAGCACATTATAAATGATACCCACATTGAAATGTATTGGCGCGGGGCTTATCGTATACGAAAATAGGTTCGGAATGCTTTCGTTCTTGAAACGGGCTTTTGAAGTTGCGATAGTGCTGTCACCTTCAAACTCCCGGATTTAAGCTTCTTGCAATTATTTATATAAAAGATGGTTGCAGGAGGATTCTACCCATAATGCCACTGCCAGTCAGTGGGAGTTAGATTTTAAATACGCACACACACACATTGCCTCTTATCATTTTTGGGTAATGGATTTTTAAAGTATTTAAAGTTCAAGAAAATCTAAAAAGTGTAAATTTTCCTGGCAGCTAGATTTTTGTTCAGAACTCAGAAACGGCATGAGACACCACTTTTAAATTTTCACCATAGAAAGAGGTTTTTTACGCAGGAAAACAGTTGAAAACATTTTTATCACTTAGAAAATGGCCTACTTTTCTTTTTAATTTTCCTCCATTAGCATTAGCATTAGCATCGAGCAAGTTGCACAATATCGTAGGTGGTACGAATTCAAAACTATTACTGGACATATAGTAAGTAGGAAATAATGACTCTCTCCCAGATAAAGACATATCCCGCTCCAACAGTTAAGGATTGTCCTGGCCACTTCCTTACAACTGGTACGGATAGGAAAGGTATGTTAGTTCAACATTTACTTAAGAGAGATGCAGAGAACTCTACGACCCCTCATAAATGTCTCGGGAATTTAAGAATTATGTTAGCCATAGAATACACCCAGTCAGTGTTGCTGGGAAATGTAGTTCAAATTGGTAGATCATCAAAATTTGGATTCTTTCTTTCTTATTTGCACCCAGGGTTGCTTCGACTCGCTTCGTGCTCACGAATCATAAAATCGCTGATTTTGACATTCTTCAAGCGAAATTGACAAGTTTTATGTGTCAAACGTATACTTTTTAACCTTTCCTTGTAACTTACAAAATATCATTATAGTATCCAATAATTCCATAATTCTAAAAATATATTGTATAGCGAAGTGAGCCGAAGCAACCCTGTTTGCAACAAGTTTTTAAAGTGTGTGTGTGTCTACAATCCATTTCCCACTGGCTGGCAGTGCTTTTATGGAAGAAAATTGTTTGCACCTATTTTTATACATAGATGCAAACAGTTTTAGCCCTGGCGATGGAAGGTGATAGCTCTACTGTACATCCAACGACTCATTTCAAGAATGCCTGTTCATACACGTACATTTTGAGGTCGCCTTCATTTACAATAAGCCCCGCATGAAAACATCGATATATCAATTGGAATAATGTAATGCATTCACACTTCCTGAATAAAAAAAACTTTTTTGTTAATTCTGGCGCGTATTTAGTATAAGCAATGTTTGTATAAATATGAGCATTAATTTAAAACGATCTCACCAACTTTCGCTGTATTTTTCACTCTTCTGTCCAATTTTTGTGTCTATTTGTGAGCTCGTTGTGCTTCTCTGCATCACTGATAGTTCCTGAAAGTCTCCCATGTCATTTCTGATGTGATTCATCAAATGTGAGCATCATTCCATTTTCGTATCGCATGTGCTTCTTTTTGCGGCTCTCCTTTTACTTTTACTTTGTCGACTCCATGGTACCGGAAAAGATATAGATGTATACATTGTTAGTAATGATGTGATATAACCACTACGGAATGGCCGTTCAGAATGGTTCAACGGATTTGAAATTAGGGAACATTTATTTGCAATGCAACATTTGTTCACTGTATTTGTATTTCAATGCAACATTACATTTGTTCACTGAAAATTAACCCATTTTTCAATATGTTATCTTAATTTATTTCTGGAAAAATTTACTTGTGTTTTATACCATTAGTATCATTGTTCCGTCATATCGTATCTTCAACTGATCTTCGCAACCGACACATTTCGTTCAGGCTCTTTGAAACTACATGTGATGAAATATGAAACGCACCTTTTTAAAGTGAATTGCTCATAACAATGTTCATCGTTTACTCACACATGAAATCTGCCTCGACCAACCTGGCAGAACGCGCCCTAACCCTCACGCAACCAAAGGGCAGGGCTTTTCTTTTAAATTTTCCTCCATCGTGCAAATTTTTGTGTGAAACATTTTTGATGATTATAGGGGAAATGGCTCTAATGTTGGCCTACGGATCTAAGATTGGGCCCATCGCTAAAAATCTGCTATTTATCAATTTCAACCAGATGAACGCGTCATTGGGACGGTACTAATGGATATTTTTGGTCGCAATTGAAAATTTAGTCGATTGCTGAGTTTATGTATGGGCCCAAATTAGGGGCATTTAGGCCGACAATACATCCATTTCCCCTATTTTAGATAATTCTCGATAACTTTTTCAAAGGGACGTATCAGCTTTTGTAAACAATGCATTTGATCGTCGATTGGGCGTAACTAGTAGCTTGCACACGCTAACTGACTCCACTAGCAGGTAGGGGAAAATTTTCCCTATCTGATGGTAGTGTTAGCATGCGTGGGTGAGCTACCAGTTACGCTAAATCGACGATCAAATGCATTGTTTACAAAAGCTGATACGTCCCTTTCAAAAAGTTATCGAGAATTTCATTATTACTTTAACATTAAAATTTGTTCTACACTACTTGGTTCATGAGTGACGAATTTTCAAAAACGTAATATCCAGGAAAATCAAAAATTTCAACTTAAGTTTTCCCAGAAAACTAACAACCCCGATTCTTTTGATTTTTTTTGTTTACAAATGATCATAAACTCTACACACTTAGAAAAAATCATGTAAATTTAGGTGCTCTGAGACGGACATATACGAGCGTCAATTTTGACATAAAATTTCGTCATAATAGACGCAAAATTCAGCTTATTCAATCGTTCTTTTCGTCGAGTATCGAACTTCTCAATCTCGCAGCACTTAATTTCACATTACATGTTTGTTTACGTCTCATCCTTTATAAGATGGATTCCGTCACGTGTAAAATTAGTTATTTCTAAGTGTGTACCTGTGGGTGAAATTTCCCATTTTGTCTGGTTCCTGATCTGAACATAAGTTCAGGTCAGCCAACAAACAAGCATAACAAATAGTCTTTCATTTATATTGAATATAAAAGCGAAACTTTTCGATCGACGTAACTGCTTTTGTAAACAATCACTTCAATGGACGATTTGTCTTAACTGCTAACTCACCCACGCAAACAAACACCATCATCAGGTAGGGGAATATCTACCCTACTAGCTGGTGTTGTTAGTTTCTGTCAGTGAGCTAGCAGTTGCCACAAATCGTCGATTGAAGTGATTGTTTACAAAATCAGATACGTCAATTTGAATAGTTACGCTTGCTACACACTTAAAAATAACTAATTTTACACGAGATGTAATCCATTTTTGACGTAAACTATGGAACGTAAACAAACATGTCATATAAAATTAAGTGTTCCCAAACCGAAATATACGCAACTCGACGAAAAGTACGATTGATTGAATTTATTTTCTCGTTTCTTTCAACTGATTTTTATGTCATTTGGGCCGCTTGCATGTGTCGGTCTGAGGGCACGGAAATTTACATGACTTTTTGGTTGTGTGTATATTCTGGAAAAATCAATTTAAAACGAACGATTACAATATTATCTGATCAACGGCGCCGGTGGTGTAGTGGTAAGCGTGATTACCTCTCACCCCAGCAGGCCTGGGTTCAATCCCAGTCGGCGCCGCCGGGATGTTCTGAGGCATAACATCTCTGATCACGCCTTCCTTCGGATGGGAAGTAAAGCCGTTGGTCCCCGGTTCATGAGTTGATGGGTCGATAGGTAGGGTCCAGGTGTAGTAGCTGCCTTCCTGGCACGTCGGTAGCATTGGTGCTCAGCACGGAAAACAAGATCGACGGAAAAAACAAACCAAAGGAAAAAAAAAAAAATATTATCTGAGACAATCCATCAATATGGACATTTTTCATAATTATTACTGTCTACGTAGATTTTAGGGGGATGGGAAGGGTTTTAAGAAAAGTCTACTGTAGTCTAAGAGAAGGGAAGGAATGGTTAAAAATTGTAAAATTTCGGTCTTCATGGATTATGAACGGCCTCCAACGATAGTGCTACACAGCAAAAAAATAATTTTGATATCACATCAAAGTGGATGCACTACAATCATGTCGAAAATTTCATGTAATTTTTATGACCACATAAATAAACAAATGCAGTAAAAGCAGCGTAATGTCAGTTCATGCATTGTATTAATGATAATTTTGTCCTTTTTAGGAAGTAATATTACACCATATTTTCGACATGATTGTAGTGCATCCACTTTGACGTGATATCAAAATTATTTTTTTGCTGTGTAGACCAACAATTGAAATAGGCGGAACAACCAAACGTAAACAATGGCTTTATACACAAAATTCTCAAGAATCAAAACACTCTCACGCAAACTAACAATTCCATTCGATAAAGGAAGTTTGCTCTATCAGATGACGGTCTTAGATTGCTTGGATGTGCTTTGATTCTCGAGTAATATGCGTGTAAAGCCATTGTTTACGTTTGGTTGTTCCGCCTATTTCTATTGTTGGTCTAAGGTATGTCCTTTATTTACGTAGAAAAATAAGGCGACATTTTTGATTTGAAATTGATGTAATTGAATTCCGCCTACCTCTATTACCCATTTACTTAAGGACGATAGCAGGCTGAAGCATGCTCTCCAAATCATCGCTATGGCAAAAAAAAAGCAATACATTCATTTGATTCACAATGCCGAAGGCCACTTGAAAATTCTTTTGTCCAAGTTGCATCTCTTTCTGCTTCGATATGACAGTTGCAAAGAATATGATACCACAAACTCATACCCTGTACAGTGCACAGAGAGTATGTACCGCGAAAGGGTCAACTTGAGGCAGACAAAAACAAGATGCACAACTTTGATCGCGCACAAAAAACAGGCGAACAATCAAGTTTTAAAATAATAAAGGTATAAAACTGGATGCAAAAAAAGACGCGCCACTCGACTCGTGGAAAAACTGTCAGCTCTATGTACGGAAGTGCCATCGCCGCATAGAACAATGGGCCGCATGAAAATATGTTGAATGTTTCCTGTTGAATGGCACTAAAATGAAAGCATCTATTCTTGACTTGAAAAGTGCTATTGGACGAAGAGTTTTTGAAATTTTCATACTCATGGTAGTATAAAAGGCTCTCAAGAATTACAAGAGAGTAGTCACACATGCTACGGGGTTGGTGTTTGAGTGTTTTACCAGCAAAGTTCGTCTGAAAAAACAATTGCTTTCAAAAAAAACTAACTTTTGTTGCTGAGCTGGCAGCAATCAACTTCGCATTGGGGATGATTTCCAACATGCCCGCAGACCATTACTTCATCTTCTCGGATAGTCTCAGTTCGATTGAGGCTATTCGGTCGATGAAACCAAGTAGGCACCCATCTTATTTCCTTTCAAAGGTAAGGGAGCAGATGATTACCTTTGTATGGGTCCCCTCACATTACTCAATCCCAGGCAATGAGAAGGCGGACTCTCTCTCGCAAAGGTGAGCTGCGCGGAAGGCGAATTTTATGACAGGCGAATTTCACACGATGAATTTTACCATTTAGTGCGTCAGGGTACCCTTTCGAGTTGGCAAACCGATTGGGACAATGGAAATCTTGGACGGTGGTTACATTCAATTATTTCTAATGTTTCTTCGAGAGCGTGGTTTAAAGGCTTGGACTTAAGTCGTGACTTCATTCGCATGATGAGTAGACTTATGTCCAACCACTACTCGCTAGATGCTCATCTCAATAGAATATACCTCGTGGACAGCAACATCTGTCGGTGTGGAAACGGTTACGATGACATCGATCACGCAGTTTGGCAATGTACGGATAATTACGCCACCAACTTTTGAATACCCTTGAGGCCCATGGAAGACAACCCTATGTTCCTATCAGAGACGTGTTGGGAACTCGCGATGTCTCCTATATGCAGTCGGTTTATGCTCCTCCCCTGATCCTATCCTTCGACAATGTACCTCTCTAACCACGAGTAAGCCGCGAGTATTCGTCCCAACTCCTAATAGACATAGAATTAAGTGAATTTTGTTACAAACAAAGAACAATGAACTATCGGCTCCGTAAAGCTAACGCGATTGAGCCTACCAAATAAACGAACTAGTTAAAAAAAAACTTACTAATATTTCATTATTTGGAGACATGCTGAACATTGAACAGACTTATTTTAACCCTTACGTTATTTGTACAAATGACTTACTAATTGCGTTGTGAAATTTGATAACGTCGCTTACACACGCATAACTACCGGTGCGGAGTGTCCGATTCATACTTGAATGAAGCCTTAATTCATGACCGCATGCCTGCCACATTCCGGGGACTTTGTAAACTCTCTTGATTACACTAATTTATTCCATAAATTTCAACCAAACTGTAATCACCAGAGTATGCATTTATGCAGCATGTCCATCTGTGGCATTCTGTGTAGCTACACAGGTTTTTTTTTCCGGAGCTTCTAAAATATTCTCAACATATACTACTTCTGACTAGAACTATTTTTATCCTCTTTCTCGTACAAACAAATCGTGAACCAACCACGTAAGGAACGCTTTTCCGCGGCGTCGCGTATCCCTTGACTGAAATCTGTGTTGCTTTCGGGTGCATGAAAAAAAAACCCCCCGACCTGGACAAGGAGAAATTTTCATGCTAACGAACAGTTTTGTGTGAAGCAAGTTGAGGAAAAAAATCGTGAGCAATTAGATTGCTTTCTACACTTCGTGTTGGATTTCATATTTTCCCTGTTTAGCTCTGTTTTTTTTTTCTTCGATCGGAGCGCGGACGAAAATCGCATGAGCGTTTTATTTTCTATTTAGCTAGCCAAAAGGGAACCGGGAAAATAATAGCTATACGGCTGCCTCGCTCTCGGGCTCAATGAGGCAAAGTGGCTGGGTGAATGTGCAACAAATAATAGTCGCGGCCGCTGCTGGATATGTCCTGGCCTCCACACTCCACTAGCTGCGGTTGGTGGAAGAAGCCTCGAAAGCTTTTCCATGGGCCGATTTGGAACTTGCCTCGCACCGCCCGTCGTCTCACACTCGTCGGACCATTTAGGTGCCGGTTGAAATATGTTTGGAAAACATGTGTTCCTTTACGCTGAAACATTTAACCGAACATATATTTAAATGCAATCAGGAAAGAATGTTCAGAATAAAAACCGTAATCTGATCCAAGGAATGCGGGTATATTTTTTTACAGTCATGAGGCTTGAACTAGAGGGAAGAGAAGAGTTTATCCGATAAAAATTCGCGACTTTTGATTTCAAGTTAATAGTCTTGAAATCCAGTAGGGCTGTGCAAGTTAAAATTCGTAGCAAATGTATTTTCCAAAATCATAGATTTGCAATCTTAGGTGTGCGCACCATACTCCAAGGGTTCCATGACATTTTACAATGAATTAGAGGCTAGTGCCCGTAGATGTTTGCCAAACAATCAAATATTCTTCTTCTTCTTCTTTCTTTATTAAAGAGACTTTCAGCCATCGGCTGGTTCATCTCTGGCGATCAAATATTACTAACCAGTGATGGATTGCTCATTTGACGCTATTTCATTACTTTTTATAATAGAATGCTCCAAAATACAGTTGAATTTTCAGTTAGCCCATCGTATAGATATTGATAATTAAATGATAGTTAAATGCTATTAATCTCCTTATAAAAATGCGAAAAATGTCCGCACAGCAGAGCCACACTCTGTGTTTTCACTGAAAGTGCACTCGAGAGTGCTCTCAAGTGCACCTTAACGTGAAAACACACAGTGTGGCTCTGCGGTGCGGAAAGTTTGAATTTTGATAGGGAGATTAATAGCACTAACCTAAATATTTTAAGATAGGTGAACAAAAAATGCAATTGCAAATCCCTGCCCACCACACAAACTTGACCGATCCTATTGGCTGTTTGTCATTTTGGGTACCGAACAGGAACTGTGGCGTGATGCTGCAGTAAATTGTGTGTGACTTTGCTGCTAAAGCTTGAGTCATTTAATATCTGAACGTTAAAAAACGGATGTATCTCGGAACCATCTTAATGATATAAAAATGATGAATACTTAAAACGAAGGTCATCTATTGCACTTTGAAGGAAAACAGCGAAAAAATTATTCCGATTTGGTTTTGATGAAATCACGAACTTTTTTTTTTTTTTCTTCTACCACTCATCATATTTTGGGCACTCTGTTGGCAAACCTGAGCGGACGTTTTGTTCCACCATCTCTTCATCTCTGTTGCATCCCGAGTCACCTTTCCACTCTTCTTCAACTTCTGTTTGACAATTGCCCAATATTTCTCAATTGGGCGGAATTGAGGGTAGTTGGGTGGATTGATGTCCTTTTCGAAGAAATCTACCCCGTTGTCTCGATACCACTGTAAAACTTCTCCTGTGTAGTGGCAGCTTGCCAAATCAGGCCAAAACTTTACAGGTCCATTGTGAGCCTTAATGTACGGAAGGATACATTTTTTCAGGCATTCCTGCTTGTACATGTTGGAATCCATAGTCTTGATTGTCACGAAAACCTGGGTTTTTTGTCCGCAGCTGCAAATACCTTGCCAGATCATAAGCTTCCTTGCAAATTTATCGGCAAAAACGAATTTGCACTTGCTAGGGACATCACCTCGACCAGTGCTCAGTGGTCCAGAATGCATGGTGAAAGGATATGTTTTGAGCCTGAAATTGAAAAGCCTCATCTACAAAGTTGTTCCTTATAGTTAGGCCCTAATTTTTATGACAATGAATTCTAGGGTGGTTCTTATTATCATTAAAATCAAAAATCTAACTCTTTTGTTTGAAGAAATTAAGGTATATATTCTTGAGCAAAGTTATAGCTGAGCTAATTTCATGTAAATTTTTTTTTTGTATCTCTTGAATTGATCGATTAAAAGCTATTTTCTTGAATTGAGTTAGGGTGTTTTTTGCTCTAGTTTTCTCATTTCAAATTGCTAAGCAAAGATGTCTTCAAATAACTTATTGACGTTTTTCTACTAAAAATATGCCCTCTTCAAATGTGTATATCTCTGGGTGGGGCAAACAAAAACAAAGTTTTTTTTACGGCATTTGAAAGGCCGTATGTTATTTTCAACAATATGAAAACATTAGATGTATCTCTTTTTTAACTCGTATAAAATCAATTAGAATTTATTCATATTTTTTACTATAATTGGGTATATCTTTTTTATTAGAAGAGATACAGACAAAAACAAATGCTATAAAACTTGCGTCCTCAAGAGCTTTCAAAGTCTTTAGAAGATGATTTTCATGAGAGTTATTGAGAATAACATACGCCCTTTCAAATGCCGTAAAAAAACCTTCTTTTTTTTTTTTGCCCTAACCAGAAATATTAACATTCGAAGTGGGCATATTTTTAGTAGAAAACCGTCAATAACTCTTGATTGGCGAAATATATCCGCAAGCCCTGTACAACAAAAATGTTTGTCTTCTCAAGATCTTTGCTAATAAATTTGAAATGAGAAAACTAGAGCAAAACAACTGTTTTTAGAGATACCCTAATACCCTGTTCTCATGACGCTCTACGCATTTCGCGCCAAATCGAATCGAAGCTGGCAGCACCCTCTCAGATTTCAATAAAATTTTCTGGATGTGTAGACTTTGACTAAATAAGCACTTTTGCATACTCAGTTTTTCCAAAATTTATCTAGACTAACATTTGAGAAGGGCCAAACTTTTTTTGCTGATTTTTTTCAAAAAAATATTATGGAAAAATGACAACTCTAACAAAAATATGATGTATGGATGACTTTTAAGAAATCGTCCAAGTTATTGAAAAAAAAAATACTAGAAAAAAATTCATTTGAGACCTACACTGAAAAAAATCCATTTTTAAAATTTAAAGTCGATTTAAAAAAAATGGCCATGTTTGATTCGGATGAAACTTTGCCTCAAGATAGGTAATTTTGTTTACTACCAACCGTCCATACATCGCGAGATGGGCACTTTTAAGGAAAAAAAAAGTTTTTCTTACAAAAACTTTTTCATGTCTGAACTGATTTATTTAACGTACCATTTTTACACAAAACTAAACCAGTGAAGCTCAAAATCATCTCAGAACCCAATGAAGCTCCATTTGTGATTCAATTTTGTCTAATCAGCAACTAATCACTTGGATTAATCGAGAATTCCATATGAAAAGAGCTTATATCATTAGAAAATAATATAATTGATCATATTGTCTACTACTGAGGCAAAATCCGATACTCCTATAGCAACTTAGAATTCTTAGCTCAAATTACCCATGAAGAATTAAGTATGAATAAAATTTAAATTGAGATCTTCTTTCGAATCAACATCGATTTGGGAAGTCAACGATTATCAAGCCTGTTCATGAATTTGTTCCGTATCTCATTGATAAAATTAACAAACTTATAAATCATGACTTTATTTACAAACAGCAGTCATCTTTTCTAAGAAATATAAAAGAATCATTAAAAGAAGGCGAAATTCTAGCAATTTGTGATTTTTCTGAAAATTATTCATTCATTATCCAAAACGCTGCTCAAGGATATCACTGGAATAATTCTCAAGCAACAATACATCCATTTGAAGTTTATTGTAAGAAAGACAATAAATTTGAAAATGTTAGCTTCATTATCATATCAGAAGTAATGACTCACGATACAGTATCAGTTCAGTTGTTCATCTCAAAAATTATAGATTTTATTAAACAATCGATAGATTTTTCTAAAATTACTTTTATGTCAGATGGGGCAGCATCAAAATACAAAAATAAAAAAAAACTTTGCTAGTCTGTGTAGATTTCAGTCAAAGCATGGATTAGAAGCAGAATGTCATTTTTTTGCAACGTCTCATGGAAAAGGTCCCTGTGATGCCATTGGTGGCACTCTCAAGCGAATGGCGAAGAGAGCTAGTCTTGTTCGAGATTATGGAAACACCATAACAACTCCACGAGAATTATATAACTGGGCAGTTGAACAAACAGATAAAAATATCACAAAACTACGTTTCGAGTACATATCCACTGAACAGTACACCGAAATGTCAGAAGAACTCGAAGAACTATATAACAGCACAAAGACAATATCTGGCACACAGAAATTCCACAGTTTTGTGCCTATAACTGGTGACAAAGTAGCGACAAAAAGGTATTCTAATTCAGAAGATGAACCAAAAATATTTAACTTGATTGGAAATAGGAAAAAATAGAATGTATGAAAATAGGTTTAAAACAGTGAAAATATATAAATAAATGATATATGAAAAATCTTGTCTTTTTCTCTCACATATTATCAAATTTTGCATCAGTAGTAAACAACAGAATAAGGGAATGATATTTTTTTGACAAGGTATACATTTCCATTGAACTCTGAGAGGGTGCTGCCAATTCCAAATACGATTTGGCAAGAAATGCATCATGAGCCCTTTTCATATGAAATTCTCGATTAATCAAAGTAAACTTAAGTGCTGATTAGACAAAATTGAATCGCAAACTGAGCTTCATTGGATTCGTTACGTTACGATGGTACGTTAAAAAAATCAGTTCAGACATGAAAAAGTTTTTGTAAGAAAAACTTTTTTTCCTTAGAAGTGCCCATCTCGCGATGTATGGACGGTTGGTAGTTAACATAATTACCTATCTTGAGGCAAAGTTTCATCCAAATCAAACATGGCCATTTTTTTTTAAATCGACTTTAAATTTTAAAAATGGATTTTTTTCAGTGTAGGTCTCAAATGAAATTTTTTCCAGTATTTTTTTTTCGATAACTTGGACAATTTCCTAAAAGTCATCCATACACAACATTTTTTTAGGAGCTGTCATTCTTCCATAATATTTTTTTGAAAAAAATCGGCATTAAAAGTTTGGCCCTTCTCAAATGTTAGTCTCGATAAATTTTGGAAAAACTAAGTATGCAAAGTGGCATATTTAGTCAAGGTCCACACATCCAGAAAGTTTCATTGAAATCTGAGAGCCAGCTCCGAATACGATTTGGCGCGAAATGCGTCTATATCAAGTGATATAGGTAGAGTGATTCGTGATAAAGCAGCTATATAACGTGTTATATTACGTGATATCCCATACAAACCATCTATCAATCTATATCATGAATAGTTCTTGATATAGCTCATATCATATTGTGTACTTGATAAAATCCTGAAAAGCAGTAGCTGGCTAACCAGGCCACGATACAGCTGGTCGCTATTTTTTGGCATCAAATGTCACTTTCCCGTCGAATGAATCAAAACATTTAAAAAATCCAAACTGGCAGTTTCAAGCAACCATTCTAAATCTCCTGACCCACCTACCCAAGACGAAGTTCTTCGGCAATCAATATTGAACTGTCGCCAACCAATGGAAGGTTTCACGGTGGTGATCGCCTTCTAAATGTGCCCGTCGAACAAAAAAATGTAGCAAATCAAAGATTTTCTCCGGTACCCAACCAAAACGTCCCGTCACCAGAACGGACGTCGTTTTGTGTCGACTTCCGGTACCGTAGGAGAAAATCAAGAAGCTCTTCCGATGGGAAGTCATCAACATCAAGGCAAAAGTCGGTGAATAAGAGATTTCTCACGTGTTCCAACTGTAATCAATGGTGCTGACGTTCGATGATACTAAAAAGATCCGCATTTAAAGAATGTCCATGTGGGCTTTCTTTACCTTGCTCTGGCTATCCTGTGTAGCCAGCAAAATCAACGCAATGTCCTGATCCAGGAAGCCAACGTTTTGAAAGTAAAAATACAGCGTTGAACAGCTTTCCATTTGTATGATATGAAACTGGCCAGGCTGCAGCAAATATTCCGACACTCATTGGTCAAAAGTATCCGGATCTCCTAGGTACTGGCGTCGTACGCTCTGAAAGCTTCCAGCCGATACCGCCGTCAGGATAGGTTTCTACAGCATACTCAAATCCCTGACGCTGCACATGCAAACAATAACAAAGTTGTTCTTTTTTCTCACTGTCATAAATGATAGACTATGTCAAGTCACCGTAATGTGAACATCTCAACTTGATATCGATATCATCTCGATATATCACGTGATACAGAGCGTAATGTGAACGAGGTATAACTCTATTCAAGAAAATAGCTCTAATCGGTAAATTTAAGAGATAAAAAAAATATTTTCTACACAGCTGCTTGAAATCAGCTCAGCTATAGTATGCCTAAAAATGTATACCTTAATTTCTACAAACAAAAAAGATAGATTTTTGATTTCAGTGATAATAAGAACCACCCTAGAATTCATTGTCATAAAAACGAGGGACTAACTATAAAGAACAACTTTGTAGATGAGACTTTCAGTCTAAAGTTTCAATTTCAGGCTCAAAAAATCCGGGAAGCTGCCATCATCACGTACGTTTCGTCGTCCATGTAGGGTAAATGTTGGCTTCGGCACCCATTGACTGTTTTCGGCAACCAAAATTTAAACGTTAATTTCACTATGTTTTCCCATCAACGCACTTCCCTGAATGTGTCCAAACGATTGTTTAGCCTTTCAGCTTCAATCTGATTATATTTGAACGATCGAGCAATCCAGTAATGCTACATTTTTCTTCAAATAAAGCATACGCACTACAAAATGAGGTTGATTTCGAGTTGCCGATAATAGAACAGCTGGTTAACACGCAGTTCTAATGGGAAGGTTGCCGAAGAAAAAGAGACTGCCGACAATAGTCACACTCACCTGAGAAGTTTGGAGCGTTGTAAAAACGCTTTCAAAACGTTTTGAAAAATTCTGTCGATTGGAATGGATAGAGAAGCAAGCAGCAGATGAATGTAAACAAACAGACACATCATATATGTGCGTGACGCTGAGAAAATGCTAGTAGAAGTGCAGACGCTGCTTAGATTGACGAGAATACGTAAATTCCCCTATGTGCTAGTGTCTTTGTTTCGAGTATTTTTTAGATTATCGTGGTTTTTTGTTTAGTTCCGTAAAGTGTAAAAAATGGCAGGTAATGTTCGTGAGTGTTGTGCAGTTTTCTCCGTTGTCAAACTCCCTAGTAGGCAGAGGTAGGACAGCTTACTGTAGAACGCATCAATCCACCCCACCGAAAATTGCAAAAACCCGCCACCAGATGGACAAACAACTGCCTGTTGGGAGTCCATGGGGGGTGGCGATAGAGATGGCCATTTTGAATGGAGGATAACGGGCACGACAAACTGGCGCTGAACGACGAATGGCCCGGGTCACTGGCCGACAGCCTGGAGCAATGACCCAATGACTCACTCAACTTTGAAATTAATAAGCACTGATCGTAAGACCTCCAGCGAAAACGGTTCATCAAGCAAGCAACCCAGCTAAATTTACGCAAGTAAGAGTGGAAGCAGTGAAAAACTGTGAGGAGAGAGTCAAGGACAGCAGGTAAACCGCAATAATTACCATTTTGGTTAAAATGGTCGTAATGCCAAATGTATTTGACCATTAGGACCCCGCTGTTTTTAGTACAGATCACCTGTACGCAGTGAAGTTCCGGTAGACGTACCGGAAGGTTACACCGTCATTGCCTGCCGGCCGAGTTCGTCACCAACTCATAGGCCCAGGAAGTGTAACCTGGTGCTCGTCATCGCCACCCCGTACAGCAAGCGCGCGAACGAGATACACGACGAGAAAGTGGAGAGGAAGCGGACGTCGACCGAGGACAAGCGGTCGACAATCGAAGACACATAGTGGAGGTGTTGCGAGGGGCCCCGACGAAGAAAACAGGTCAGATAGATTGTAAGAAAGTGGGAGAATAAGGTAGTAAAGAGGGAAAATAAAAGTTCAGGAAAGTGAAATAAATGTCTATTCTTGAGTAGTGAAGTGCTTGTGGAGTTTTTTCTGTGTGTCACGTGCGATCATTCCCTGCCCGCGTAATTGCAATCGGTAAGCGTGCCGACCCTGAGGCCATTGGAGTCAGGGAGTCTCGAAAGTGCTCCTGACTGAGGTGGCTGACACTTACATCCATGAGGATGCACCCTTCGTACTTTGCAATAACCTCATTGTACAACTTCCGGGCACGTCTATTGGCCCCTTTTTCTGCTTCAGTGTCTGGTTCAGTGTCCTGTTTGGTTGCTTACTGGCCCGAAAAGATCGAAATCTTTCGCGCTGACGAATCCTTCTAACGCACAGTGGGGTATTTATTAATTCTAGCTGGCCTAAAATATTTAACCACTCTAACTTGTCACATACATCTTATTATTCAAGGATAAAAAAAATACTTGTTCAACAAAGGGCGGAGTCATGTTTTTGAGGAGGGAGGGTCATGTTATAATGATGTTTTTTTTATTTGTAGGTCGTTAAGTATTTTTCGGATTTAGTTACCGTCAAAGGATGAACCGTCAAAGAGAACTAATAATACTTTAAATAAAAAATATAAAAATACACTTAGACCTGCGGTCAATAAAAAAGCACGAAAGGCCAAACTTTGTTTACAAACTTGCCAAATTTGACCAAATTGACATGTAACTTTGTTCTGTTATGATCAATTGAGGTGAAATTTTAACACAGAACCACAAATATGCTGAATTTTGCGTGAACAAAAGGCCAAACTTTTTGAAACTCCTGTAGAAATTGGCGATACTTGGTTATAAATGTTTAAAATAATAGCATTTTTAGATTTTCGAAACATTTGAAGATCCTTGTATTAAATTATTTTTCTTAGACGCAAAATTTGATAGTTGAGTTATCGGATACCATGGATACAGTCGAACGTATATCTCCGCCGTTTCTTGAGTAAATGTTTCAAACTTTTCCGCATAAATTTTAAAACCACTAGCTAGTGTCTCCAATATATCAACCATAGTGAGCATAAAAGTATGTCTAATAGTGAACTGCTTGCCATTTAATGTCACTTTTGTTGACCGTAGCGAATTAATTACATTTTTAATATATCTGATCTCTCTCTTATTTTATATTATTTTTTATTATTATTTTTTTATTTTTTTTTTCATTTTTTTTTTTTATTAAGTTTTATGATTTTATGCAATTTTCAAACGCGAGTGATGATTTCAAAAGTGATTTAAGTGTTCGTGATTCAAACAAAAATCTTTTGCAATGTGTCCTTGTCGAGGGGGACCCGTTCCAAAAATTAATTTTTAAAGCATGTTGCTTGTGTATGTCGAGGAGAAAACGTTATTTCTCTGAGGGAATCTTCCGGAACCTTTTCGCGGGCAAAACGGGTACCTCTAGAGTGCTTGAAAAACCTGGGTGAAGAAATTTTAGAAGAAAGAATGAGAGAAGGAAGTTTGGTGACGGCTTTGGATAATATTGAGCAACTGGTGGAATCTGGTGAGACTTTTCCATTTGGATTTCTATACAATTTTTGAAACAATTGAGATACGAAAAACATCGAAAAGTGATAGTGAAAGAGAGAGAAGAGTATTCGACTACAGATGCCGATTACACTAGTTTACAAAACAACATAAAAAGTGTGAACTTTAGTGGTTGACCAACGTTTCTAATGCAAAATCCTACGCTGAATTCAATGCCGTGGTCAGAAAAAATTAAAGTAGAGCCATTTCTGAGATATACAAAAATTTTGATTTTTTGAATTTTGGACAAAAGTATGATTACTAAAATGTCAATATCTTTGGAACTAGTGCACCAATTTTAAATCTTTTTTTATGAAAGTGAAGCTAAATAAATTTGCTATCGTTCACTAGAAAATTATGTCTTACTTAAAAATTTAATTTTGAAGTCATTTAAAAATTTACAGCATTTTTTTTTTATTTTTCCTGCGAATTTTCCATAAAAATCTTGTTTTAATCAACATTTTTAATGGGATAAATAGATTCAAAAAATCATTCCATAATTTATTCTTAAAGTCCATTAAAAACTGGAGAAAATGAGCCTTTAATGGATGCAATCGGTTGAAAATTGTCGAAGTTATGAAATTTTTTGTAAAATCATGGAAATTGAATGTTCCAAGATTGGCCGTTGTCTCGCTCCTAGGTTCATGCACCACTTCTAGTAAGCCTTTCTGCGGACGTGTACGCATACGGTGCATTTCACTAACACTACCAGCTGTCACGCAAAATGAAATGGGATATTTTCAACAATATAATTTACGCTAGTGTTTGTGAGACCGCTCGGCGAGAACCTAACGCAACCAACTCAATTTGACAGCTTTCTTTCTTTAACATTTCTTAACGATGTATACGACAAAACGTGAATTCAAGTGTAAAAATGATCCTCAAAAGTTTTGTTACGTGTGTGGCAACTATATATTTACAAAATCGGTCAATTTCACTGCTTCGTTGCAAACTGCATACAGGCTTTATTTTAAAATTGATCCTGGAGACTTTGACGAACCGTGGATTCCAAAAGTATTATGTAGTTCGTGCAAAACGTGCTTGGCTAGGTGGATATCAGGCGCAAGGTAAATTGATTTTTTGAATAACTTTCATATAAACAATTTATGTACAGCATGGTAGTGCTTTGTTCTTTCCTGATAGACATTATCTTACTTCATCTATTTTTGATAAGCGTTAATGTCTTACTTACTAACTCACTTATTTGTTATCTGTCAGTCGCTATTTGTCCTTTGACATGCCCACCATATGGCGTCGACCGTTTTTTCATGCAACGGATTGTTATTTCTGCTTGACAAAAGTTAAGCAACAAGGACGTCACAAAACAGTTGAGTATCCACAAGTGGCTTCTATGACAAAACCTGTTCCACATTCAAGTTCGGTCCCGTATCCTGTTTATCCAATGCGGAAACGAGCGCCCTCTGTTGAATCGACCGTTACAAAAAGTGAGGAGGAATTCAAGGAGGAATGCGAGGAAGGCTTCGAGGTGGAATTGGAAAGAAACCCAAAACTGTTTACACAATCCGAATTTAATGATTTGGTGCGATATCTCGACTTATCGAAGGAGAAATCCGAATTGCTGGCATCACGCTTGAAAGAACACAACATTCTGAGCAAGGAGGTCAAAATTTCTTGTCACAGGAATCGTCACAAGAAATTTGACAAATATTATTCTACAAAGGACAAGGCATGTTTTTGCCATGACGTAAACGGCTTGTTTGAAGAGTTTGGTGAGCCATATGATCCAGCTGAATGGCGTTTATTCATCGATAGCAGCAAGTTGAGCTTGAAAGCCGTTTTACTGCATCAAGGGAATGAGAAACCTTCTATTCCATTAGCTCATGCCGTTAATATGAAGGAAACGTATGAATCAATGGCTCTATTGCTCAATTTGATAAATTACAATCAACACAATTGGAAAATTTGTTCCGATCTTAAAGTGGTTGCCATGTTGACTGGATTGCAACAGGGATACACAAAATATATGTGTTTTTTGTGTAAATGGGACAGTCGAGCTCGTAAGGAACACTACGTCCGAAAAGATTGGCCAAAACGGGATAATTTCACAATTGGTAAAGACAACGTTAAAAATGATCCTCTTGTGGTAAAAGAACGCATAATACTTCCACCACTACATATAAAACTTGGGCTATTCAAAAATTTCGTCAAAGCGTTGCAAAAAGAAGGGCTGGCATTCCAGTACTTGAAATCAGTATTTCCAAATTTATCTGACGCAAAGATAAAGGAAGGTGTATTTGTTGGCCCACAGATCAAAAAACTGCTCAATGATTCCGCATTCAATACAGTTTTGACACCAGATGAGGAAGAAGCGTGGAAATCGTTCTAGCGTGTTGTCACAACCTTTTTAGGAAATTTCAGAAGCCCAGATTATGAGGAAGCCGTCGATGAATTGCTCAAAAATTATGAGAAAATAGGTATAAATCAAAAATATTGTGTTTGTTACATATAATTAATTTCAAATCCTTTTATTTCACTGAACACAGGTGTGAATATGTCTTTGAAGATACATTTCCTACATTCTCACATGGATTTTTTCCCGGAAAATCTTGGTGACGAGAGTGATGAGCACGGCGAACGTTTTCACCGACAAATGAAGATGATGGAACGTCGTTACCAAGGGTTTTGAGATGAAGCAATGATGGGTGACTATTGTTGGTTTCTGATTCGAGAAACAAGTTCAAAACATCGAAGACAAAGTCATTCGATTCTCAATCATTTTTAATAAAACCTAAATAAATTTCTTTTGTATCAACTCGGTTTTAAATCCTGATATGCCTTAATCAAATTGATATGTAGAGAAAAGAATCTCCCATGAAAACTTTACATGCGATTTGGATGCTTACAACGACACCTAGAAAAGGAACTCTAAAGCTGTTGTATTTCAGCAACATTTTTAAGTGTTTTACAAAAATGCTCATAACTTCGACAATTTCCAACCGATTTCATCGATTAAAGGCTCATTTTCTCCGGACTTTAAGAATAAATTATGGAATGATTTTTTGAATCTTTTTATCCTATTAAAAATGTTGATTAAAACAAGATTTTTATGGAAAATTCGCAGGAAAAATAAAAAAAAAATGCTGTAAATTTTTAAATGACTTCAAAATTAAATTTTTAATTAAGACATAATATTCTAGTGAACGATAGCAAATTTATTTACCTTCATTTTCATAAGAAAAAAAGATTTAAAATTGGTGCACTAGTTCCAAAGATAATGACATTTTAATAATCGTACTTTTGTCCAAAATTCAAAAAAACAAAATTTTTGTATATCTCAAAAATGGCTCTACTTTATTTTTTTTCTGACCACGGCATTGAATTCAGCGTAGGATTTTGCATTGGAAATGATCATCACCTTACCGAGTTCAAAAATGCTGTAAACTAGTGTTATTCAACAGGACTCAACGAGAATCGAGATGACAAAGATTCACAGCAAGTACACAATACATAAACGGTGAGAATTAACTGATTACAACTAGATATAAAAATATGAAATGCATCCTACTAAATACGTGCCATCTACAAAGCAGGAATTGGTTTGATGATGGAAGTGTACACGCAGTACCAATATACATTTTATATCGGTACTACGTGTACGCGGGGCTTGTTGTAAGTAAGAGCTATCACCTTTCAACTTCCGGGCTAAAATTGTTTGCAATGGGATCAGTATAAGCTAATAATAGATTATATTGCAAACATTTTTCTTCCATAAAAACTCTGGCGGACAGTGGAGATTGAGCAAATGTTTTTGAAGAATTCATCCTGAACATACCAAATCGATAAGATAAGAAACTCCGAAATTATTTCAGAGACTTTACTTCTATTGATATGAGTGAGGGGACGGGTTTATTATTACCACCCCCACCCCCCTCCCCCTCTCCAACAACATATAGGAAATAGAGCAATTGTTTTTGAATAATTCATCTCAACATACCAAATCGGCAAGATAAGAAACTCCGAAAATATTTCAGTTTGGAATCTGACTCCCATTGGTACACCGGCAGTGTTGGCAGAAAAAGGGACTTTTGGTGTTTAATTCAAACCATAAATATTTGAATATTTATAACTTGTTTTAGATACATTATAGCTGCGTACTTCCTTTGGCAAAGTTTTTAGGCAATTCCTGGACTTTATTCGTACATACTTAGTTGCATGATTCATGTCATTGGTCTCTAGGGATAAAAATGCATAAAGTGGGTTTTTCCATAAAAATTTCCATACAAATTTTAATCGCAATGCGGAAAACCGAGTTACAACCAATCGTCCCAAAATTTTGCACAGTTGTTTGGGACTCGAAATGGAACCAAAAAAGGGTTGTTCTCGATTGGTGAGGTAAACTTTGCCATTTTCCATATAACGATGACCCACTCTAACATACTTATACATACAAACATCTGATCTCTTCATTAGTTACTTCAGATGATTCCTTGACAGTAGCGAGATGAAGATGGAGTTGAGTTTTGCCAAACTATGTTTGCATTGGATGCACAAACTATTCTCAACTTTGGAACACACCCGTATCAGAATCCATATCCACACGCACCTGATGGAATTATGAAACAAGATAAATATACCTGAAAAGTGACCCCCCCCCTCCCGCATCTCCCTCCCAAAACAAGGTCTTGACCGCCTAGGTTGCCGCCTTGACAGCCATATAATTAATGAAAATGATACTGCATAACTGCATTTATGTACTTTTTTTGATAAATTCACCTATCGACACGCCATCTTCATTTACTTATTTCTCGAAAGATCGCAAATAATTGCAGCTAATTTTTTGCTATAATCTTCTATACCTATGTACATATAATGCCTCATATACGGCTTTACAGGATATTACAGGATAAGTCAACTTTTTATCGCGATACATTTAGTTTATAGTTTAAATCGAGGGGGACGACTCTATCTACGATGCAGAAAAGATTGTGTTTTGCTGTGGCTAGCTGCACGCACGCTGAGTAGATAGAAGGAAGATTCATGTCGATTTTGAAGATTTCCTGCAAAAAGATGAAGCGCGATGCAAGTAGATGCGAGAAATGAAAGATGATTTTTCGAAGATTGATTCGCTAGTGTGAAATTATTTGAGCATCTAGAATTGAGATTTAGATGTGTCGCCCCCCTCGGTTTAAATAGTACTTGAAGACAAGATTTCCATAAACTGCTTCTACAAAGTCAAAAGTAAGTGAAATCAGCTGAAGTCACGAGGAATACATATTTCATTACCTGCATGATCGCTATCCATTTTTGCAAATTAATGTGATTATCCCAACAAACAGTAGAGACACGAAAACAATGACAATGCGGAACGATTTTTTCTATCAAAACGACACGATTCAACAACAGGCAAGTCTGAACTGAACAACGTGGTCAGTTTAGAAATAGAAATAATGAGTACAGGGCATTGTTACCCTACCTCTAAAGTATACAATGCATGCATTCAGAATCTGTTTAGGCTTATTTTGAGAAATCGACTTTTGGCCACCAAGCGTAGAACAAATACCCCTCCGTGTGACGGTGCTTTGGCTGGCATTGAATTTCTTGGCGATATCATATTTCGACAGCCCTCCCAAGTAACATTTTACGTTTTATGCAGTACTACAAGGCTACTATAAAACAACATTCATAAAACCCTGGTCAAGACAGCTTTGCCTTTATTACATCCTTCAAAACCTCAATAAGACTAGAATCTGTCTAGTTGCCCCACCCTGGAGAAGGTTTTGAGGGCATATTTTCGAGGCACTTCAAGGTTGATTTGCTGTAAAAAGGTTATACGACGAAAGCATTGAGAACCATTTGAAATCTTTATTGAAACTACAATAAAAGCCATTTGGCATCAATGCTCGTGTCATTAGCCTTTGACGCTTGATAAGCGCACTAAAAATAAAGCAGGAATCAAGATAAAAAGGGATACATATATATCATCTGCTCTTGCCTAATTCATTGTTCAAAAATAAATCTGACAAAAATCCTCATAAATTTCATCATCATTAATTTGAAATAGTAACCAAAATTCTCGAAACTCATATTGTGGTCTATGTTTAGGTGACAAATTAAATCTAATGTGAAATGAGCTTCGAAAGATCGGAAAATACAAGTCCGTTTTCGAAAAACGTTGATTTTACTAATTATTTTTAATTTAGGAAACAGAATATAGTTATTTTTTTTATATTATTGCGCCCACTCGAGATAATTTGATGATTTTCGTAATGTCTATTACTGCTCATTGATGAATTGATGAGAATAAAGTTATTTTTTAAGAAACCATCTTGAAAAACGGATATAGTAAAAAAAACAAAAGGAATAATAACAACATGCCGATTGCATAAACAATAATTTTCCATAATCCATTTGTGAAAAAGCTGTTTTTCTTTCATATAAATCTCTAATAAATGCAAAATATTTTAATGCTGCTTTTATGAAGTTAATTTGAGGACTGAATTGTTTTTATCTGAAGCTATTTTGCATGTTCCGTTTAGTTTTATTACGGCATTAATGCTAGCAAAGTTACCTAGAAAAACTTAAACGTCAAAATTTGTTAATTTTTCGATAGTTTTGTTGTGCGATCATTCCAACTAGGTTCTACTCCAGCATTGGATCCACAAGCTGCGTCCTCGATAAGGGCAAATATCATCCATCGGAAGCGGTTTATCAGGAAGTTTATCGACGTAACTTGGAACATGTGAAACCTCAATCGTTCCCAAAAAGTTTCCCTTCTCCGGCTATTGCGAGGAATTTTATGTGTGCTTGCTTGGGTTTTTTTTCGAAGGGTCAACTCTTTCGCAAATGAAACTGCTGGTATGGTTCGGAAGGCGGCCAAATTCTAGCTGACTGATAGCTTCTGAAGTTTCCATCGGCAGTTTTCCGCAGTCCCTGTTTTACACTGCGGCAACGCTATTTCTGGAGAAGACTAGTCTGTTTTTATTCAGAACGCAACACAAACGCCATTGATAATATTTTGTGTATTCCCATCAATATTAAGTGCCATCGGAAGCCGGCAATTAGTGCTTCGTGAACCGCATTCACTTCACTCTTCTCAGTTGGCTGCTCTGTTGTTTTTAACCGGTTTTGACGGAGGTGCTGGACATCCCAGGAAGTTCTGCAATTGGATTATTTTTCCCTTCCGTCGACAGTATCGCTAGAATTATTCTTCCTACTATCGCTAGTATTTTTACTCGACGATCCATCAGCATTTACTTGTGATTTAGCATTTAAAAGCTCCACTCGATATATTTTTCTCTGTCTCTAGGCGGATCCATATTTTTAGTTTAATTTTTAAGCAGTGGGGGTTTTGTGATACCCTTTATTGACACCAAAAAGCAACAATTTATGCTTTTTGTTCCCGTTTTAAGCCGAATAGAGCATTTTGTCATGACATCAATAAAAAAAAATACCGAGCAGGTTTATGATTGATTAACTTCACAGTTTATAAAGGGATAGAATGCTGCCATTTTTAAAACCAGACCCGTTTTGACTTTATCTTCAGACTTTAAAAGGTTTTCAAAACAGCAAGATTCTGAACTGCTAAACAAGAATATGTTGATCTATTGAATTCTGTATTAAAACCAAAAAGATTGCGTTTGCCGTCATAAAACCACAATATATCAGTGTGAAAGCCAAAAGGCTGTTAAATTGTTACTTGGGCTGGGTTTTCCCTAACCGTTCTCAACACCTACAAATGCAGATTCCGATCGTTAGATCCACTACGACTGTTATAATCCTGCCAATCGACAGTATGCCGCTCATGGAAACGTTTGAGAACGCTGCACACGGTCGATTTAGCCAATTTCAATAACTTCACGATTTTTTAAGCTAACCACGTCGGATTTTCTAAGTGGGTGTCCAAAATAAACTGTGGGTTCGTGGCTTTCATCAAATATAACTTCTTTTAAACAAAATGAATCGTCACGAACTTTTCAGCACTGAAAGAGAATACATTTCAAAACAAACTGCTGTCGAAACATTGCAGATACGACCGCTAGGAGCACTGCCGTAAAATAAACAGTGCATCCAGATATTAAATGACTCAAGCTTTAACTAGCTTCAAGACATTGATTAGTTCCAAAAATTAGACAGGATACCCAGCGTCCATAAAAACGACTGCCAAATAGCATCCGAGTGCCAAAAATACTACGACTCGAACTGGAAAAATCTTTGTTTTTGCAACTTGTTGCATAAATAGCTAGGGGAAATGACGGCTTCGGCATGACAGACTATTTTCGGCAACCCAAATTGAAACACTATTTTCACTGGATTTTCTTACGAAAACACTTCGCTGAATGCATGCAAACGATTCTTTATGCTTTCAGCTTCAATTTGACTATATTTTTACCACTGAGAAAAAGCAATCTAGCAGGGTTTTCTTGAAATGCAACACACGTACTACAAATTGTAGCTGATTTCGAGCTGCCGATAATAGAACAGCAGATTTACATGCAGTTCAAATGGAACGGTTGCCGAAGAAAAACTGGTTGCCGATAATACTCGCTCTCACTAAAGAAGATTGGAGCTTTGTAAAAGCGTTTCAAAACAGTTTTTGACAATTCTTTCGACTGAAATTGTTAGAGCAGCTGGCAGCAAAAGATTGTAAACAAACCAATACTGCATATGTGTGCGTTCCATCGAGAAAAAGGCTATAGAAAGAAGGTCGCTGCTTAGGTTGCCGAGAATACGTAAATTTCCCTATTTCAATGCACAAATTCTCAAAAAAAAACACTTCTTCCATAAGAAACCTTACCTTACTTCTGTTTGGCCTAAAATCATTTTAATTCTATAGTAAAAAAAAAGTGGTTTTACCAAGTTTGGGTGGTTTAATGTGTTTAACCAGGTACAATAAGAAAACTATGCGACGCCGCAAAAAGGTCTGTACCTCTACTTGCTTTCCGTATACACCAAATTTTGAATTCGCCTTCCAGCAATTTGAATTGCTCAATAATGTCCAGCAAAACTATTTTTTACTGGATACCAGCAACGCTTTGTTTGAAGTGCTGGAAATCAGTAAACGTATTTTTATTGCTGGAAACCATTAAAATATGCAAGTGCTATCTGTCAGTTAGACTTATAGTTTTTTACGTGAATCACAAGTTGGTAAACAGTTGTTAAAGTCAGGTGGAAATATTATTGACACAGTATTTATCTATTTCCTGCAAACATTCATCTTCGAGAGCGGTAAGATCCTCATGAAAGTAAGTCAAAATAAACTCATATTTTTCAGATGCTATCAAAATCAGGTCCAGAAATGATCACCCAAGTAACATTTCCAGTTTTATAGAGGTTTTATAGCATTCTATAAGTCTAAATCATGGTCTACAGAGTCTTCATAAAACCAAAATTGTTACTTGGGCACCGACAGTTTCCTTACTTGGTGGGGTTCATCCATCATATTCATTGTGTTAATCCCAAATAACCCATGCCCATATCATAAAATACGCTGCAATATGAATAAATACAACCAACAAAGTTCTTTGGTAAATCAATAATCTATATAGAATTATTAGAACAAAAAAACAAAACAAAATAATGCTGAAAGTACAGATTTTGCTGTCGTTAAAAATAATTACTGAAAATTCAGCACAGTAACTAGAATGATAGGGATTGCTGAAAGGTCAGCTAAGTTCTTTTTTGCTGGATGGATTGCTGTAAATCCAGCAACATTTTGCAGGTTTCCAGCGAAATAAAACTAGTGTGTGAGATTATGTACAGCAAAACGTTACTTACAGCAAAATCAAAAAAATAAGTACAGGTACAGACCTAATGATTTCATTGGGAAAGTTTTTATGCATAGCGAAATATTTCCCTGATGGAAACAAATCACTGGCACAGTCGCCCTTAAACAATCTCTATAATCACTCAAAAACCCTTACATAACTTGTGGATGACCCCTTAATATTCAAGCACTCTGGTTGAAACAGTTTTTCGGAATTATTTTCAAATATACTACTTGGATACTGTATGATGAATGAAAATATTGCAATTATCAAATTTTGTGGAAAGCTGGAGTATGTTGTAAAATTCTGACTCTTACTGTTCTTCGATTAGCTGTTGTTGCTAAAATCACAATTCTAAGATCTCAAACGCCCCTTAGCTCAAAAGCATAAGTACACAAATATCAACATTATTCGCCTTAACCGTCATTGACATGTTCATGTCCCATTACCCATTACCAGTTAACTGTTTTCATTCTCAATTTAATTGCTATTTCTCAAAATAATCCTACCTTCATTCTGTTCAAGTGCAGACGGAAGCTTCATCTGACTATGATTTATGTATCGACATCATTCGCACTAATAATAAATCTTTTCGCGCATTCCATATCCGGTGGCTTCGCCTTCCCTGAAGATCCCCCAGTTCGTCTGGAAGCGGCCCCGTATAAACGGAACGCTATAAAAGGAAGATACGTTGCTGCTGCTGTGAAGGGTATAGTCCATTTTTCATTCACTCCACTATTGACGAAGCCAGAGGCCGAAACAATCGCACCTCGGACTGGCCTGGGTCGGTCGGTTGAGTTCTGGATAATCATCACAGTTCCAGTCTTTGGATGCAGCTTTCATGGTCGAGGTGGGTGGCGGCTGAGTTAGATCGGGCAGCACCTTGCTTCTTGGGGGTGGATTTCAACGGGAACAGCACGGCGCGGTGTGGTGGCAACACTTGGCAAATATTATTTTATGCCGGATTTGTGCCCGTGTGTGTCTATATATGTTCTCTCATTCGTCATCGAGCATATCGGCAAGCAGTTCTGTGACAGAAGTTTTTTTTTTTAGCTCTGCCAAACGCTCGGACAACTGGTCGCGGTGTGAGCGAGAAATGATTGTACAATCGAAAGCTAGAAGATAATGCTGTAGCAAGGGACGATTGTTCTACACCAACAGAACCCCTTTTCTGCCACATCCCCAACATAGCCTCTGCCAATAGGAGGGTCAAAGCCACACATATGTGACGAGTGCTATCTCGGCGAGTGAGTCTCGACATCCGTACCAACATTGGATTGGCGCATCGGACGACGAAAGTCGTGCCAAATGAACAAGTCCTGCAGCAACAGAATCCCATCCATCCAACAGGAGTACCTACATACCACTCTTGACTCTCGCCTAGGACCTGCTGCAGTTGCTGCTTTTCACGAGTATGTAGTAGGTTCACTTAGCTTTGGCCAGCCAACGATGGATTCCATAGGCATTCACCCGGTGCTAGCGGTACGTGAATCGAAAGCGGACAAGAATTGATTGAATATTTCGTTGAGAATTAAATTGAATGGAAAGATAAATATTAAATATTATTCCGATGATGATATTTGATGTATGCTTTCGTCTCGTCTCTACCGCTCTGTTTCCAAAGTTCCAAAGGCAGACGTGGACAGAGAGCAAAACTGTAGGCGTGAATGAATACAGGGGGGAAGGGAACTCCTATTTCAATATGAGCAGTTGTGGCATCCAATGTTTATATGTTGTATTGGGCTCTTCCATTTCCTCTTTCCTGACCTGGTGTTCTTTTGAATATCACACGACCGGCTGGAAAGTTTATATTTAAGTGATAGCTGAGCCAACAATGCTATCATATTGCAGCTACTCTTGAACTGTGTAGCAATGTTTGGATATATCTTTTGCTGCATCGGAAAAAGTGTTTCTGGGATCTGGGAGATTGCAATGGTATTTGGTGGGATAGAATTGGATTCGGAGTAGTTGTTCACAAATATTAATCCTGATCAAAACCAAAAAGCTCCCATATTGTTTCAGGGCTAACTAAACTTTATCAGCTGTCAATTAAAAATCTGATACTGTCAATTAAAAACCTTACACTTTTCCGCAGAGACGGTCTAGAATCTATTATCGATGTCATCTTCTGCAATTCATCGCTGGTGGCAATTTTGTACTGGAGAATGTGCGAAGGAATGAGAATAAGCGAGCGGAAGTGGAAGTCGAATCTATCCGTGTAGACATCAGCCCCTCGGTCGAATTAACAGAAACGCAGACGAGTTGACAGATACGTTAGCGAGAGCATGCGACACAATAATACCGAAGAAATTTGAGCGAAAGAACAGGCGGTGTCCAGTATACTGGTGGAACGGGAGGGGGGGGGTGCAAGTTGCATCAGGGCCAGAACTGAAGCAGGCAGGGGAGTGCCTACCCGAGCTTAGTTGGATTTCAAAAACTATCAAAATGATATCAAATTTTGTTTTTCATGTTCATAACATATTTTGATATACTTTTTTTTTAAATTTCGGTTGAATCCATATTTTGATATTATTTTGATATTTCTTTGATAAAAAAAACATCCACTGAAATCAACACTTTTTAATTTTTTTTTCTTACGAGACAATCAACTTGCTTGCTGTTTTCTTTATGAACATCTCAACGACAACTATGGCTTTTACAGTTATATTTTACAACATTTATTGATACTAATCTACCTACGAATTGAATCTAAATTAAGTCGAAATTCCCCAAAAAGATCCTTGTCTGGCAAGCAATCTGCAGTTGTGGCTGAAAAGCGAAACTTTCGTTACTTCTGGGATCATCTGGAACCAGCAAATTTACCAGGATGAGTGCCTACGGTAGAGACTACTGCCTTTTCTGGAGCAGCATGAGGTGGATTGCCTATTCTGGCCTGACTTGGCAAGCTGTCACTAGTCAAATTCCACCAAACAGTGGTACAGCAAAAATGGCGTCACAGTGGTTCCCAAGAAGATGAATCCGGCCAATACTCCGGAACTAAGGCGAATTGAAGAATACTGGTCAATTGTGAAGTACATTCCGAAGAAAAATGGTGAAACTGCAATCAACTGGAAGGATTTCAAGCGGAAATGGAATTTGGCTTCCAAACAAATTGGGAACAGGGCTCGTGAAAAAGATGATGGGCCGTGAGCTTGAGCTTGAGCTTGAGCTTGAGCTTGATTGACCGCCCACGGTTGCTACTCTGTTATTGCCAGATCAGCTGAAATTACACAAAGAACCAATAGACGATGCTTGGGACTAGCAATCATCCTCAATGTGTAAAAACTGGTGATCTTAAATTAGGCAATACCAGCGCCGGCCGCGCCCGAACACAGGTCAAGAAAATAATGGGAAGGATTGTGTTGACATGACACTTGCTTTGATGGAAGCCGAGAACACCTCTGCACTTCCACGAGGAATCACTGGGATGTTGGATAAGAGGGTTGGGTTTGCAGCAGGGTTCGTTTTGGTAAACGATAAGCTGAATTGATGTCCTAACGATCATATAACGCGAAGGGGCT
The DNA here is from genome assembly GCF_037179485.1 of Ochlerotatus camptorhynchus. Lineage (NCBI taxonomy): Eukaryota > Metazoa > Arthropoda > Insecta > Diptera > Culicidae > Ochlerotatus > Ochlerotatus camptorhynchus. The sequence goes on from NW_027040773.1 coordinate 3,070,311, forward strand.
TGGGACTAAACCCACGGTCTTCTGCTCAGTAAGCAAAAACGTTTGCCTTTAGGCAAACGAGCTCCCTTTTAATCATCGAGTTGCTATTATTACCATGTAATCGTATTAACAAATAAAACGATTGACGAATCTTGAATGTGGATGGGCCTGAGATTAGACTCATGATGTTTTGCTCAGTAAGCAAAAATGGTTGCTCTAAGGCCACCGAGCCCCTCTTATCACATAATACCGTTGCTCAAATTTTTGTATCCATTCAAACCCGGAACCAACGACAACAACGAGTTTCGCAAAATACACGATACACAAGTTATTTTACCATAAATCTTTTTGATATGTAAGGACTTGGGACCGCGTTTTTCTGCTCAGTAAGCAGGCCATTGTAACCGACGATCTTTCAAATCCGAAAACTAAAAACTACGAAAAAGTACTTAGGTCTTCATTAAGTTCCACTTTCACGCGACGTTCAATGTTTCAATTTGCTCTTTACGCATTGTTCAGGCTATAATGTAATTACAATACCAACAGTTAATGAAAACAGAGAAAAAGAAACTTAGAAAAGTATCAAAACAATGGATAAATAAGTAGGAAAACAAAACTACTTTATAATTAAAAATGCAATGCGTGAGCGTTAGTTTCGGGATCATTTTAGTGTTAGAGTTATGTTAGCCTTGACCCGTAATCAAACCTGCGGCCCCTCCAACACTAGTTGCAGACAGTGGTTGTTAGATCATGCAACACTGTAACTACTACTATATTCAAGATATGATTCGTCGAGTTAATACAACTCAGTGTTTCAATTCAGGTAAACTATCTATCAAACAATTACAAAATCAACCTCAAAATTACAATTATATGCCAATCACAGACAAGCAGACATAACAGTCGCAAGTTGTTAATCGAACAAGCATTTAACAGTCAATTTAAAAGTATCTTAGTTGGTAGTACCATCACCTGTGACACGCATAGTCAATTCCCTTACGTTTGACGTTTACACACTACCGCCATGTATTCACCGTACTACCCACCACAGTGTACTCAACAGATGGCGGTAATATTTTAGCAACGATGTTTTACAGTGAGAAATATTCAATGTGTTATGTCTGTTTGTCTGTGTGTCAATACTACGATTCTGATATAAACAACTTTGAAGAAAACAAAAGCAACTGCAGAATGAAACCTGACAAATTACACTAGTTTACAGCATTTTTGAACTCGGTAAGGTGATGATCATTTCCAATGCAAAATCCTACGCTGAATTCAATGCCGTGGTCAGAAAAAATTAAAGTAGAGCCATTTTTGAGATATACAAAAATTTTGAGTTTTTGAATTTTGGACAAAAGTACGATTACTAAAATGTCAATATCTTTGGAACTAGTGCACCAATTTTAAATCTTTTTTTTTATGAAAATGAAGCTTAATAAATTTGCTATCGTTCACTAGAATATTATGTCTTAATTAAAAATTTAATTTTGAAGTCATTTAAAAATTTACAGCATTTTTTTTTTTGTTTTTCCTGCGAATTTTCCATAAAACATTTTTAATAGGGTAAAAAGATTCAAAAAATCATTCCATAATTTATTCTTAAAGTCCATTTAAAACCGGAGAAAATGAGCCTTTAATGGATGAAATCGGTTGGAAATTGTCGAAGTTATGAGCGTTTTTGTAAAACACTTAAAAATGTTGCTGAAATACAACAGCTTTAGAGTTCCTTTTCTAGGTGTCGTTGTAAGCATCCAAATCGCATGTAAAGTTTTCATGGGAGATTCTTTTCTCTACATATCAATTTGATTAAGGCATATCAGGATTTAAAACCGAGTTGATACAAAAGAAATTTATTTAGGTTTTATTAAAAATGATTGAGAATCGAATGACTTTGTCTTCGATGTTTTGAACTTGTTTCTCGAATCAGAAACCAACAATAGTCACCCATCATTGCTTCATCCCAAAACCCTTGGTAACGACGTTCCATCATCTTCATTTGTCGGTGAAAACGTTCGCCGTGCTCATCACTCTCGTCACCAAGATTTTCCGGGAAAAAATCCATGTGAGAATGTAGGAAATGTATCTTCAAAGACATATTCACACCTGTGTTCAGTGAAATAAAAGGATTTGAAATTAATTATATGTAACAAACACAATATTTTTGATTTATACCTATTTTCTCATAATTTTTGAGCAATTCATCGACGGCTTCCTCATAATCTGGGCTTCTGAAATTTCCTAAAAAGATTGTGACAACACGCTGGAACGGTTTCCACGCTTCTTCCTCATCTGGTGTCAAAACTGTATTGGATGCGGAATCATTGAGCAGTTTTTTTATCTGTGGGCCAACAAATACACCTTCCTTTATCTTTGCGTCAGATAAATTTGGAAATACTGATTTCAAGTACTGGAATGCCGGCCCTTCTTTTTGCAACGCTTTGACGAAATTTTTGAATAGCCCAAGTTTTATATGTAGTGGTGGAAGTATTATGCGTTTTTTTACCACAAGAGGATCATTTTTAACGTTGTCTTTACCAATTGTGAAATTATCCCGGTTTGGCCAATCTTTTCGGACGTAGTGTTCCTTACGAGCTCGACTGTCCCATTTACACAAAAAACACATATATTTTGTGTATCCCTGTTGCAATCCAGTCAACATGGCAACCACTTTAAGATCGGAACAAATTTTCCAATTGTGTTGATTGTAATTTATCAAATTGAGCAATAGAGCCATTGATTCAAACGTTTCCTTCATATTAACGGCATGAGCTAATGGAATAGAAGGTTTCTCATTCCCTTGATGCAGTAAAACGGCTTTCAAGCTCAACTTGCTGCTATCGATGAATAAACGCCATTCAGCTGGATCATATGGCTCACCAAACTCTTCAAACAAGCCGTTTACGTCATGGCAAAAACATGCCTTGTCCTTTGTAGAATAACATTTGTCAAATTTCTTGTGACGATTCCTGTGACAAGAAATTTTGACCTCCTTGCTCAGCATGTTGTGTTCTTTCAAGCGTGATGCCAGCAATTCGGATTTCTCCTTCGATAAGTCGAGATCTCGCACCAAATCATTAAATTCGGATTGTGTAAACAGTTTTGGGTTTCTTTCCAATTCCACCTCGAAGTCTTCCTCGCATTCCTCCTTGAATTCCTCCTCACTTTTTGTAACGGTCGATTCAACAGAGGGCGCTCGTTTCCGCTTTGGATAAACAGGATACGGGACCGAACTTGAATGTGGAACAGGTTTTGTCATAGAAGCCACTTGTGGATACTCAACTGTTTTGTGACGTCCTTGTTGCTTAACTTTTGTCAAGCAGAAATAACAACCCGTTGCATGACAAAACGGTCGACGCCATATGGTGGGCATGTCAAAGGACAAATAGCGACTGACAGATAACAAATAAGTGAGTTAGTAAGTAAGACATTAACACTTATCAAAAATAGATGAAGTAAGATAATGTCGATCAGGAAAGAACAAAGCACTACCATGCTGTACATAAATTGTTTATATGAAAGTTATTCAAAAAATCAATTTACCTTGCGCCTGACATCCACCTAGTCAAGCACGTTTTGCACGAACTACATAATACTTTTGGAATCCACGGTTCGTCAAAGTCTACAGGATCAATTTTAAAATAAAGCCTGTATGCAGTTTGCAACGAAGCAGTGAAATTGACCGATTTTGTAAATATATAGTTGCCACACACGTAACAAAACTTTTGAGGATAATTTTTACACTTGAGTTCACGTTTTGTCGTATACATCGTTAAGCAATGTTAAAGAAAGAAAGCTGTCAAATTGAGTTGGTTGCGTTAGGTTCTCGCCGAGCGGTCTCACAAACACTAGCGTAAATTATATTGTTGAAAATATCCCATTTAATTTTGCGTGACAGCTGGTAGTGTTAGTGAAATGCACCGTATGCGTACACGTCCGCAGAAAGGCTTACTGGAAGTGGTGCATGAACCTAGGAGCGGGACAACGGCCAATCTTGGAACATTCAATTTCCATGATTTTACAAAAAATTTCATAACTTCGACAATTTCCAACCGATTTCATCCATTAAAGGCTCATTTTCTCCAGTTTTTAATGGATTTTAAGAATAAATTATGGAATGATTTTTTGAATCTTTTTATCCCATTAAAAATGTTGATTAAAGCAAGATTTTTATGGAAAATTCGCAGGAAAAATTAAAAAAATGCTGTAAATTTTTAAATGACTTCAAAATTAAATTTTCTAGTGAACGATAGCAAATTTATTTAGCTTCACTTTCATAAAAAAAGATTTAAAATTGGTGCACTGGTTCCAAAGATATTGACATTTTAGTAATCGTACTTTTGTCCAAAATTCAAAAAATCAAAATTTTTGTAAATCTCAAAAATGGCTCTACTTTAATTTTTTCTGACCACGGCATTGAATTCAGCGTAGGATTTTGCATTAGAAACGTTGGTCAACCACTAAAGTTCACACTTTTTATGTTGTTTTGTAAACTAGTGTTATCGTCAATCCTCTCATTCTTGGGCAGGGCGGTTTGCAGAAGGGTTCGTTTTTGGTGTCATATTGTGCAATTCTAAGCGATGTACCAGAGAAAATCGCCTCCAAACTCCAAAAACACATGCTCGTTCCCGTTTAAGACGCATACAAACTCTTGCAAACAAACATCCACAAGGTCATCAACCAAAGTACTCCCACGCCAACCAATAACATTATGTATAGAAAATGTTCACCTCCGTTTTGCTGATTGTCTACCGTTCTGAAAAAAAAAAAAAAAAAAAAAAAAAAACAACAGTGGGAGAGTCGAAGAGACGACGAATTCATTTTTGTTTTATCGTGGATCCGGACCTGTTAAGACCCATTATGACAGCATTCTCTGCATACGCCCAAGTGAAACAACACAGGATGTTAACAGCTTGGAGACATTCCATGTACCAAACCTTCCATCTGGAGCACAAGTGAAGTTATTTGGCAGTGGTCCTAATGCACTTCTATATTCCGTTGTACATCAGCTCTCCGGTACTATTCCCTCCGATGTCACGATTTATCTTTTCCGTTGTTTAATCGCCGATGAAATTGAAAGCCAACCTTCTAGCTTTCTTGCTGCTTGCGGGATCCCTTGTGATTCCTCTGAAGATGTATCTCGTTTCACATTTCATCTAAGAATCGGACGCCATGACGGGGGTCTTGTTCCTCTCGTAGTATTGCCGGCCGTACTCAGTATAACGATTTTCATGCATAGTTTGCGTCAGGGTACCTTGCGGTACGCTCCTTCGGATTTTTGAGGATACAGGGCCGTCATCTATCGTTTATGGCAGTGTTTTAAATATGGAACCAACACCGTCACGTCCAACTGTTCACCAACGTAGCCTTCCGGAACCAATGATGGTTGCACTAAAGGCCAGAAAGGAGCAAACAGATTCTCAAATGACAGAGCACCCCATTATTACAATCGATCCAAAACAAGGTCTTCACTTAGCATCCTTGAATGTCAATGGATGTCGAGGCTTGGAGAAACGCGAAGCCATCGATGCTTACTGATGTCGCAACGTGTGCATATAGCCGTATTGCAAGAGGTGAACCTACAGTGTCAGTGCGTTATAACTTCTAACTTCCGATGGCAAATGAGTGGACCAGCAAATAGTAGAAAGAGGGGCCTAGCAATCTTGATCTTTTCCGGGTCTAATATTCAGCATGCAGAAATTTCGTATAAGGTATCCTTTTTTATGTTTTGCTTATTTTCATATATTAAATCTAATATTTCCTTATGTAGATGGATGAATCTCTGCATAGATTGGATCTAATAAACGTGCACGGGCCTAACCGAGGAGCCGATAAATTTTTCAGCAAACTCAGTACTGTTGTTAAACATCTGAAAGACACGCAATACCTTCTCCTTGCAGGCGACTTCAACAGTCATTTATCGTGTACTCGTTTGGATTCAGATGAGGCTCTACTTATAGGGAAGTACGCCGGTCACGAACATTTTAACGAGAATGGCTTGCAGATGCGACTATTTCTTCGTCTACATGAATTGGCAGTACGTTCTACTCAGCTCAATTCTAATGCAAGTTTTCGATGGACGTGGTCCAATGGGATGTCCAATGGGATTCACCGCAGTCAGGTAGATCATCTGCTAACCTCCCTTCGATCCGGTTTGTTTCTCAGGCGTCTACAATGCATGTTGCCAAATACTCTATCCACCGACCATAAGCTACTTTTATGCAATATTGTCGAAAGCCAGTGTAAACCTGCTCCTACTGCGGACAAAGCTCTATTGGAACAAAGTGCCTTCACGAAATCGAAATTCACATTAGATCCATCTCTTCTCAAGAGGCCTGATATTCAGAAAAGGTTTCAAACTCATCTGAGCACAACGGTTCCGATCTCTGTTTCATCGAGTACCGTAGAAGATTCCTGGCAGCTACTGAAAAAGAAAGTACATGATTCCGCAAATACTGTTCTGAAGAAGCGTGAAAAAGATGATGGGCCGTGTTCGAAAAAAAAGCTGACCTTAAAATAAATATAATCCCTACTATGTAATAGCTCTTACATTGAACTATGAGAAATAAACTGGGGTTCAAATAAAATGATATACTAGATCAACCACAATTGGTGCAATGCCCTCAGCTACGGAACAAGTCCCATCAGATTCATAGAGTTTTTTGCAAAAAAATCACAGATCATTTTTATGTATATTACATGTTTAAGGTTCTCCAAATCGTCCTGGATCTAAAGTGACGAGGAGTTGAACTTAAAGTAACTTAAATGTAAAACTTATATTTATATTCTACTAAAATTACATCTATCTACCTTAAATCTACACAGCAAAAAAATAATTTTGATATCACGTCAAAGTGGATGCACTACAATCATGTCGAAAATATGGTGTAATATTACTTGCTAAAAAGGACAAAATTATCATTAATACAATGCATGAACTGACATTACGCTGCTTTTACTGCATTTGTTTATTTATGTGGTCATAAAAATTACATGAAATTTTCGACATGATTGTAGTGCATCCACTTTGATGTGATATCAAAATTATTTTTTTGCTGTGTAGATATCTGCACTAGTCTGCTTTCCCAATTTTGTCTACCCCCGATTTTGTCAGTTTTTTTCCCAATTTTGCAGAAATTTTTGGTTTTTAAGCATGAATTCTCAAGCATTTAGCTCCAAATGTCATTTAATTGTTTTGTTGCAACAATAACAGAGGTAACTTAAATAAACCTCAATTATTGCGACACTGCACAGCTGTATTGAGTCCCTCTCGATAAAGGTAACTAGGTGGCGGATAGAGCTGGGATGGCTGCAATACAAGTTATGGGCAGATATCTCATTCAGGAAGAAGGTTTCGTGATCGCCAAAATTAATTGCTACGCACCCGATGGACGAAGGAGCAGTTCCACGAGACGCTGCTTGGACTTACCGAAGAGCTGATCGGACGAAGACCGATAGTCATCGGAGGAGACTTCAATGCTTAGGCAGTGGGCAGAGTGGGGAAACAGATGTACCAACGCAAAAGGGCACATTCTGCTGGATATTAGGCTGTTCAATAAAGGCACTACCAGCACTTTTCGCAAAGATGGTCGGGAATCCATTATCGACGTCACTGCAGTCCTTCGATGGTGGAAAACATGAATTGGAGAGTGTGTGAATACCTATAGCGACCATCAGGCAATCCGATATGGCATCAGCCAACGAAATCCTGTGGCATTACAGAGAACGAGAACTTACGACCTGAAGTGGAAGACAAGTTGACAGAATCGTTAGGGAGAGCATGTGACACGACCATGCCTAGGAAACTGGAATTAGCACTCTCCGCGCTAGTTGTCTCCGAGCCAGAAGACGTGTTTAGAGAGCAAGAACAGAAGAAGACAGAGAGGGACGTAGAGGAATGTTCCGAGCACATAAACGAGAGATAAAGCAGAGCAAGTCAAACTGTCAACTGGAGCTGGGTCGAGACGCTGCTCTGCTGCCAACGACGTACACCGTGTCGTGATGACGAAGATCAGATGTCAAATCATGCCCGTAGAAATGTGCTTAGAAAACCTGAAAACCAGGACTTTTCTCGAAGCACGATCCAATGGCCTAGCCACCTACATCGTACGGAGACGGAGAGGGAGATAACGACGAAGTCACCAACGAGCAACTCGTAGCAGTGCCTACTGGATACACTCGGAAAACTCTTGGAGAGGATCATCCTAAACAGGCTGACGAAACGCCCGGAGAGTGAGCAAGGATTGTCGGAGGGGCAGTTCGGATTTCGAAAAGGAAGAGCAAAAGTGGATGCAATTCGGACAATTGTCGAGAGAGCCGAGAAGGCGTCGAAACAGAAATGGAGCGGAGACCGATATTACGCCGTTGATCGACGTTAAGAATGCGTTCAACAGCTCCAGCTGGGAGGCCGACGCTATTTCCAGAACCGGGTTCTGATCTACAAGCCAAATATGGGACAGAGATTGATCAGGATCACGGTGGCAATTCCACAAGGCTTCGTCCTTGGTCCAACGCTCTGGAACGTGATTTAAAACGGTCTAACGCTGAAGCTACCCAAACGAGTTGAGATCGTTGGCTTTGCGGACAACGTCGTAACGGTAACAGGCAAGACGCTGGAATAGATGGAAATGTTGGCGACCGAGGCGGTCGACATGATTGGAAACCTAATTCATGGAGTGCAGCTGCAGATAGCTCACAACAAAAGCGAGGTGGTATTGATCAGTAACTTTAAATGGCTGCAGTCGTAAAAAATGGGGGACGCAATAAACTAGAAGTGGGTGTTGAAATGCTTGGGAGTGATGGTCGACGACCGTTTGGCTTCAATAGCAACGTGTGTATGTGTGTATGTGTCTGTGATTATTTGACATACAATTTTACTATTATTATTATTATGATTAGTATTATTAACATCATTTGGGCTACAGCCAGCCTGTTGATGTATGGCAACAATAAACACAATCTAGCAATCTAGCAACGTAGAATACGCCTACGAGAAAGCAGCGAATGCCATCATCGCGGTAGCCAGAATCATACCAAACATCTCGGGACCAAGCAGTAGCAAGAGAAGGCTCTTGGCTAGTATATTTACGTTGACATTGAGATATGGCCTTGGTTGCAGCGCTGAAAAGGAAGCGGAATTTAAGGAAACCGAACGATACATACCGGCTCAAGAAACCTTACGCAAACTTTTCGAGACGTTTGGTTAGGAGTCGTAACAATAGTAAACAGATATCAGTAATTCCATTAATAGTGGAGAAATAATGGTTAAATTTGATTTCAAAATCACTTTGATGGTTAAAATATGGAAAAAGAAAATTTCCCGATTTTGTCAGCTTCCCGTTTTTGTCAGCCTAAAATTTCAGATGGGGCTCACAAAAACGAGAAAGTACTGTATTAGCCTAATTGATGATATTTGTAATTTGTTGTCTGGAATCATACTATTTCGGAGACTAAATGGAAGTAAATGTTAAATTCGTGATATGTAATGTAAACTAAAGATAAATAACCCATTCAACACTCCCCACCACAAAAAGCGAGTTTGCTTCGGGGATACCGAATTTACCACAACACTTGCATTATGTTGCATATGGATGGAAAGCTGAATATTTGGTCTTATCTAAATTTCGATGCATTACTCATCCCTGTGCATGAAACAAATTAAAAATAAATAAAAATGCTGTTTATCGCAGTTGCTGCACGGAAGGGACCATTAAATATTAAATATGAATATCTTTCAGAATGAGACTGATGGTTGATATACTATCAAATGGTCAGAATTCATGGATAATTTGGAGAACTTAGAACATCTTTTATCCACGAAAGTGGAACCTAAATGATGCGCACAAAACTCTAAGAAATAACGCCGATAATTGCTGCTGAGGTTGTCTTGAAAGTTCTGATTGATCTTGAGGATCGCGTGATATGATCTCCAAGGAGATTTACCGAACCTAGAACATCTTAAATACACAAAATTTCGATCGTAAGAGATGCGCTTCGACTCCATGAAATCGTTTTGATATGTTTCGTTTCTAAGGTCATTGTCTCAGTCGATGTTTGATCTAGTAGATCATTTAATCAAAACTCCTGTATGATTTGGAGCTTGGATGCGTATGGATTCCAACTGTTTGGACATGTTTCGTAGATATTGACATCCCTAGTAGCAGTTTTTGTCACAAATCGGTTGTGGAAACTTCTATACATATTTTTCTAGTCATAGACAATTTGCTGCAACTTTTCGGGTCAGAAGTGTGCTACTCAGGATTGTCTCAGTAGAGATTGATATAGAAGTTCATTTGATCAGATCTCCAGCACATTTTGGAGGACCTAAAACATCTTATATACATGAAAGTAAATCTGCTTGGATATGTTTCGCTATTAGGGTCATTGTCTCCTTGTGGTTGAAGTATTTAATGGAATTATCTGAACTCTACGACGATTTGGAGAATATTGAACATCTTGAATATGTGAATAAATCGTTAATACTATACATTTAGAAGTATGTATATCATATATTCAACGTGGTTGCAGTGCATCGTCTTTGATGTTATAGTAAATTTTATGTTTTGCTGTGTGATCCAACGAACCCAACTTACAAAATCTCCTCTCTTGTGACTTTTGTGGGGACACAGAAGTAAACACGGTCCCCAAAATAACGAAGATCACTCTAATATTCCCTCCCTTCTCCCACCTGACTGCAAGAAAGTGGCCGGTGCCGTCATTGATCTTTAATATATGGAGTCACTGGAAATAGAACATTGACAATGGACGATCACTCCCAGCCCCATTCAGTTGAACTACAGTGCGTAGTAGTGCTCAAGCGAGCAGATGGATTCGCGGACAAGCCCGAAGAAGTAGCGGAGGAATTGGTGAAATGCTATAATGGAAGATCAGCAACCTCTAGCTACTCTCCATCTTTCCAGATGGTTAAGACAGCTGCCGAACGAGAATCCCTAGATCCCTCATCAAATACCGACGATGTCTACAACATCGATATCACCCTTAAAGAACTCCTGTGGACCCTCGGCAAAGGGTGAGGTGCCTCAACAGGTCCCGACTTAATTGGGTATCCATTAATCCAACGGACGGATTCAACGTCTGCCACTGTCCGCGAAAATGACGCTTCTTAAGTTTCTTAACAGAATATGGGACGAGATGTGTTTCCCGTTAGCTGGCGGAATGCTGCTGTCGTCCCCATTCCAAAACCACACTGCCACGACTTCGAACCTGATGCCCTGATGCCCTGAGCGGATTCTCAATCGTCGATTGACGTCAGCACGCCTTTCGTACAGGCCGCGACACTGACACACATATATTTTGCCAAGTTGGGAAGATCGCTGCCAACGCAACAACCACCAAATGAAAACTATTATGATCCCATAGCCTCGCCCATAGAACATTATTGAACAGATTCAGAATCGGTCAACTGGTGCTGTAAATGTGGCAGGAGCATGTGAGCAATGATACTAAATTTGACCGGTAAGGAATAAAACCTATCAAACAAAATCAGTTGCGGCCATTTCAAGCGCCGCGGACCAAATTGGTCAGTTCCGGGTATGTCCAGATGCTCCGGGGAATTAACCAGACCAGACTTGAATTGAAACCCATCATGCCAAATAGTGAATTTTGATTTCATCAAATAGATTAAATTTCAAGATATAAGGAAAACAATGCAACATTAGCAGTACGTCTCTTTCAAAATTTATTCTTGGCTTTCTTTCAACGTCCACATGAAGTGAAACAAAACCATGTTTTCTAATGTGAAAAAAGTTGTGCCACCAACGATGGCTGACCCCATTTTTACGTACGGTAGAGACATCTACAATATGGGTACGTGAAACTAGAATCGGAGAACAAGGCCATGGAAATAAAGAAGGATGAAGAAATAAAGAAAATAAACAGAAGTATGAAGAGAAGAACGCAGAAAATAGATCAAATAGTGGATGTAGAAGAATACATAGAAGCAACAACATATCAGATAAAAAATCATCAAAAAAAATCAGATTGACCGCCCACGGTTGCTGCTCTGTTATTAACCAAGATCAGCTGCAATTACACAGAGAACCAACAGATGATGTTTGGGACTAACATTCATCCTCAATGTGTAAGAACTGGAGATCTAATATTTAGCAATACCAGCGCCGGCCGTGTCACAATGCAGGTCAACTAGGGAATGGGAAGGAATGTGTTGAATGTGGTACTCGCTGTGAAGGAAACCGAGAAATCCTATGCGCTTCCACGAGAAATCACTGGGATGTTGGATGTGGGGAAAGGTTACACGCACACGCAGGGATCGTTTTTTGGTAGAGCGATTATAATGCACAAACACACACACACACGCGCGCGCACTCATCCAATTTCTATTTTTAGATCAGAACCCACACTGTGGTAAGTGATGCGATCGGTGTTAAAGAAGAATTTGTTTTCATTAAAATCTAGTGGGTATAGAATAAGGCAAAGTGAAAAATTGCAAGGAAGGGGACGGGCCTGGGATTGAACTCCCGACCTTCTGCTCAGTAAGCAGAAACGGTAACCACTGAGCTACCGAGCCTCGTCTGTAGAAGCAACAACATATCAGATAGCAGAAGAAGTGAAGAAGATACAAGAAGACGAAGAAGATACGCAGATGATTCAGCAAAGTAGAAGATGAAGCAGACTCGTCAACAAGATGTCAAGATAAGTGAACTGAAAAATAATTTTTTACAATTAATTAAAATGAATATGACATAAATTTTTTTTTTTTTTTTTCCTTTGATTTGTTTTCCGTCGATCTTGTTTTCCGTGCTGAGCACCAATGCTACCGACGCCAGAGAGGCAGCTCCCACACCTGGACCATACCTATCGACCCATCAACTCATGAACCGGGGACCAACGGCTTTACTTCCCTTCCGAAGGAAGGCATGATCAGAGATGTTATGCCTCAGAACATCCCGGCGGCGCCGACTGGGATTGAACCCAGGCCTGCTGGGGTGAGAGGTAATCACGCTTACCACTACACCACCGGCGCCGCTAATATGACATAAATGTATGCATGCATTTGAAATGTTAATTATTAAAAAAAATATACAGCCAAACCATAGCAAAACGATATAGTGGAACTTCGATAAAATGTGTAGTTCTGCTCCTTATCGCAAAATATTAAACCCGTTTTTTTTTTGCCATTAGGTTGACCATTTCCAATTAATGGTGGGCCAAAAATTCATAACTTTTGAACCATTGGGTTGATTTCAAAGATCAAAAAATCAAATGAAAGGTAGAAACTTTTTAGAAAAATAAAATGATATTATAAAATTTGGAGTTTGTATTGTAAACATTGATTGTATTTGTTTTTTTATGGTTTTCATGGTTTTTAGACAGAAGGTGCAATGTGTTTTTATATTTTCCTTGAAAATCAGGCTTTTTTACACATGTATAAAAAGCACCGATGCGTTTTTTTTTCGTTTTGAGTTACAGCTTTTTTAAAGTTATCAAGTTTTGGGTTTTCTTTCAATGCACCTATGCGACTATCCCAAGCAACACGGCTTGTCATAAAGAAGTTGAAAATACTTTGTAATGACTAACGCAAAGAATCACTAATACTTTAATATACATCATTTAATACATTTATACAACCTAAAAAGCGCAAGACGCGGAGCTTATACAACTAAATACTGGTCTTATAACATGTATTTTGGAAACATCATAAAAACCAGCGACAAAAAAAACAATAAAAAAATCTTGAGCATGGGATTCGATCACTGGTCCTTGGCGTGGTAGACTTGTTTCTACCTAACTAGACCAACACCGCTTGATGAAAGGTTTGTTTTAAGTATCTATCATGTTCTTGCCAATGGCATGAAAATTATTTTCTCGTTCAACACGCCTTCGATCCGTCATGAAGACGTTTTGTTAGTAGCAAAGCGTACATATAATTGCCCGAATGTTATTTAAACGTATTTTCAACTCCTTATAAGACAACCTGCACATTTTCAGTTGTATTAATTTGTGAGATGTCATAAAAAAGTATTTTCAACTTTCTTTATAACAAACCTCCGAATACCTCATAAGAAACTGTCTATCACTGCATGAAGAGACAGTCCGGCTCAATGGCACCGTCAATGTTTACGTCAATCTGGATTGATTTTGTATACGACAAGTTTTATAGGGGTATTAAAACAGTAAGATGCACGTTCAAATAACATTTAAAGATAAAAGCAAAAGAAAACTATTTTGGAAAATGTTGAATCAAAGAAGTATGAAGAAAACATCTTTAAACCTCATATATAACGTGGGATGTTTTCTGCATCTCTTATAATACATTTATACAACAAGCCGTTCTAATTCTTTTTCAAAAGATGTTTTATGTGTTACTTGGGATACTACCATGCATCTAGATGTGGCTATGTGCTGTGGCTATGGCTAAATAATAATAAAAACAGCAAATAATTGTTTTAAAATTGTAAATTCAGTTGACATTTCTGATAATGAAATGAATTCCAATATCTTTGCCAAATATATTGAATGGTCGAGGAATCCTTACTAAGGTGTTTTAAGAATCTAAGATGTTGAGTTGGGTAAATAGAGAATCTTACGTAGATAAATTATAATTCCGAATATGTAACGTTCAAGTCCCAGAATTTCAAGGAGTTCACGATATCCTAATTATTTTTGCAAGCCTCAGTACAAAATAAAAAGTTCCATGAATTTTCTCCTTAACTCTTGAAATGGATCATTACCTTCCACCTAGACGAAACTTTGTGCAAAATGACCCTTAAAAAATGTTTTAGGATTTCGAGAAAAGTCATCTTCAGGGATCATTTGTGTCCAGTTGTTCGGTAAAGCTTTTGCAGAATTTAACCCTTAAATTTTCATTTATAGTGCAACTATAGACCAACTCTTTCCACAGAAACGTGAGCCACATTAAATCCACTTGAATAGCAATTGATGTCACAAACAGTGCCAGCAACTTCCCATCAGGGAACCTTTTCTCTGCATTCGAGAACTACGTCAAACTTTTCAATGATTAATTGACTTGTTTGGAAAATGTAAACAGCCCATACCTATCGACGATACACAACAGAATGCCACTCATCCCAAACGACGGCGATGTCCTCTTGTTGCCTTTGAAGCGCTAACGTCAACGACACTCACACCACGTTTACAAAATCAGAACACACTCCACCGGGAAAAAGTGTTTGCGAAGGTATTTCACTACGCTATTCTGCGATGGATAATGACTGTGATTCATTAGCAAATTCCAAACAGCACAGAGAAGTAACACTGAACCCCATGCCATGTCCTTGGTCCTCTATTTTCTGATGGCAAAGTGCTTGACTTCTGACGATCTAATTTCAGAGCTGAAGATATTTGCTCTGCTCTGGTGCTAGATAAGTAGGTGTGTTTCGAACACAATTTGGATTGTCTCTTTTCACTTTCACTCAGAGCCCGTCGATTGAACTTGCAGCGGAAAGCAATCCCATTCGAAATGCTTGGATTGATTATAGATGTTCAGCGACGCGTCAGTGGAAGTAAAAAGTCCTGGGTCGAGTAAACTTTTCAAAAGCGTTAATCCTCACAGAACTGATGACCGTGGTCTCTTTAGAAAGTGCTAGAAATTGGTTGCTTGTTCGAGGCGATGGACCGTACACAAAGTGCGTGATTGGCCATAATTGCTCGTCGATCGCGATGAACGAAACTTCGGACATATTTCAGTATTTTGAATGTATTTTTATTAAAGTTTTTTTTTTGTATCATATTCTACTCAGAGACTTAGTGTTCATGCATGTGGTCATGCATAAATATTGGAAACATTTTATTTACTCATATATTTTTCAACAAAAGCATCCATCGTCGAATACCGTCCCCAATTCAATCGGCAGGGTCTGCAACTTAGAGCCCACAGATCAAACTTTCCTCCACTCCTGGCAGGCTGAAAATTCAATTACTTTCGCTCATTCAGCTTCAAATTGGCGTAATGAGCGCCAGAGTGTTTTACTTTTCAGGGCTGGAAAACTTTTCCCTTCATCTGAGATGGTGGGTACCTACTGGAGCGATTCGAAAGAAGAGGAAAAGAGGAATGATGACTCTTTAGAAAATCAACGCAACACGATCGACTACTTCTGCTGCTGTTGCCTTCCAGCACTCACTCCTGTTCCAGTTCGATTGGAATTGTTTGGGTAACCTTCGTCACTGCACCCACACAAACACACAAGTTCTAGGCCGCCGAACGAAAAAGTAAAAGGACAAATTCGGTGAAGTGAATAAAATCATTCCGATAATGACACTCCTTTTCTCACCCGTCGAAACCATACGAGAGAACAAATGGAGTGGGGCGGCTCGTTCGACGAATTATGTGCCTTGATAAGACGAATTTACCCGAGGGAGTTGTGATTTTCGGTGATTGAGTGTTTCATTTCGCGTATTGCGTGTATTTATCGACTTGAAAAGTGATTGATTACCAACTTTTTCGCTTTCTTGGCCCTCTCGCGCAGGCAACATTCGCGACTTGGGATGTCGGTACGAGTACGCATATGCTGTTGAAACGAGATTTTCTTTGGCGGATGTAGGTTGGATTTATCAAATTTGAACTTACTAAGACAAACAATTTTAATTATAAAACTCAAGATTGTTATTATCTTAATTGTTATACTAACGTTTTTGTCACAAATGAGTTTTTGAATGCAAATGGTGCTAATTACCCATATTTTCATAATGCTTGATGAACTCAAAAACTGTGTTCTGAAAAAGTTTGGAAAGACAGTCAAATTGGTTGTCACATCATATAAGAAGATTCACTCGGCTCTCGACAGAAGCAGACCACTCTCAATGTGTGTCACGCGATCGTATGTTTACTCGGCAGCAACCATTGTGTGGTCCTTCTCATTGTTCTTCATCAGCAATTATTTCAGTCGATGCGTCGTCGACTTTAAAAAACAACCGTTTCGTGATGAATGTATGAGTGCTGACGACGTTTTGCGTCCATTGCTGCAATGGAAGCGCTCTGACCCGTTGGCGAAGCTGCCATACAATGAAACCAGTGGAAGCGGCTCCCGTTCTGGTGGAGGAGGCTTATTGAATAGCGGAAGATAAAATGTTTATTGTGTTGTACCTTTTGACTATAGTTTTAAGATGTATTGTATAGTGAACAAGAATCCTCGGCTCTGTAAAGTGAATTCGGTTGAGCCTTACAAAAAATATAAGAAGCAATTGCACGAAGCAAACTTGAAACGCGATTTTCTCGGCTTGCTGATTTTTGCTATGCGACGGGCATACGAAGAGCGGCAGTATGGTCGCATTACAACTTCGTTACATGTCCGGGGATGAGATTTGAACTCGTGACTGGTGTGAGAGGTATGGATGTTAACCACTGTGCCAGAGCCGTCCCCTAAAACTCAATATATGACTTTCTATAGGGTATTCTAGAAAGTATAAGCACGATTTGATGCTTAAAAACACTTCTTTTGATCTGTATTAAGGTCCCCAAACAACTGTGCCATTTTTTAACAATTATGGTTGCGGATCTCGATTTGCGAAAGAATTTTATATTTTGTAAGAGAAAATGTATAAGAAACGGAAAGAAACTATCCTTTTGCTTGTAAAAAATGTTAATAAGCAAAGGAATAGTTTAGCTCCGTTTCCCATATATTTGTCCATACTAACTTTAAAGTTCTCCTACTAATCGTAATCGTAACCAAATGGTAGTTTGAAGCTAGAAATATCATTTTCTTACCATTTTAATTTCGAATGATTTGAGCATGAGCATGATTGACTGTCCACGGATGCTACTCCTTTACTGCCAGATCAGCTATGATTACACAAAGGATACAAAGATGAAAGTCGTAGGGACTAGCAATCATCTTCAATGTGTAAAAACTGGTGATCTAAAATTAGCCTATGCCAGCACCGGTCGTGTTGACGTGATGATCGCTTTTATTTTTTTAAGCCGAGGAGTCCTCTGCACTTCCACGAGAAATCACTAGGATGTTGGATAAAAGGGTTGGGTTTGCAGCAAGATTTGTTTTGGTAAACGATAAGGTGAATTGATATCCTAACGATACAATAACGCGATGAAACTTGGGATTGAGCCCAGGGTCTTCTGCTCACTAAGCAAAAACGTTTGCCATGCTTGTGTTATTTTTAAGTCAGCGAAACGGAGCGACGGGCAAGAGTCTATAATATGCTTCTAAAATAAACTTCTAGAATATTATAGAAGTTTCTATATGCAAAAGTATGTCGGAATCCTTCTTAAAATTCCTTTTCAACTTTTTTACAATTCGATTCATTTGGAATATTTCTTAACATTTTCATTCTCCTTCTGACCACATCCTTGCAGGCACTCGCAACGGCGCCGGTGGTGGTAGTTTAATCCCTGTCGGCGCCGCCGGGATGTTCTGAGGCATAACATCTCTGATCACGCCTTCCTTCGGAAGAGAAGTAAAGCCGTTGGTACCCGGTTTATGAGTTGATGGGTCGATAGGTAGGGTCCAGGTGTGGGAGCTGACTCCCTGGCGTCAGTAGCATTCGTGCTCAGCATCAATCAAGGAAAAAAAGTCACTCGGAACATGTCGGCTGTGGTCATTGGGATCTTGGTTTTCCCAATCTCTCTTTAAATGTAATTATTATAATGGTTGAATTTTTACCGTTGCATTGGCAACACTGCCAGTGCTCTCTCGTAACATGTATTGTGACTCTCTGAGAGAGGCATCACGTGGTTATGTTATGGTTAAACGCTATACCGCAGACCTTAAGGCCTTACCCCAATTTTCACACCTATATTTTTTAGTGTGCAAACATGATTTTCTATGGAATAATTTCGTTAGTTTAAGGTTCATTGTTGAACTTTTTTTTATTATTTGCAATATTTTTTTGGGTAATTCGTGCAATTTCCAAGCTTATTCATTACAAATTTAGCGGTACATTTTTATAATTGTGTTGATAAATTTTAAGAATAATACCTATTGATATTTTTTCAGGATCATTCACATTTTTTAAGGGATTTCCATTGGGGTTTTATGGATCATGGGCGTTTTTATTTTTTTTTGTGGATCATTTATTAGTTTGATGATTGCCCTCACTTCCCCCTGACAATTACTCCCAAGAATTTTCCAAACAAATCAAGGACCCCTATAGACATCGAACCTCACCAGCGCTCAGAGGAAAAACTTCTCTTTCGCTTAGACAAGCGGATATTAACGAGCTATTAGTAGTATTGGCTAAAATTAAATCACTGTAAGCCGAGCTTTTCGTCCCAAGATCATCGGGCAAAAGTTGTTGAATTCTGCGTCACTGGTTTCGGTCTACCGACAGCCAGTGTACCGTTTTGTTGGTTGTGGGTGATGGAAAATGCGATCTCTAGTAGCGCTCTAATAAATTATGAAAACTTCAACACCGACCGATGGGTACCGATGATTTATGGATGGTCCATGGGAAGCCTTTGCTGCCCACCGCGCCCTCCACAAATCAACACCCCATTCTGCGGGCTGTGAGCCAAGTTTTAGAAATGGATCCGAAATATTTAGGTATGTACCATCGCAAACTGTGCCTGCGTGGGCCTTTTTTTAATGGACTGTGAAAACAATAGCGCCCCAGTCAAGGGATGGATGGATGGGGTGCGAGGGTAAGTCAAAAGTTTATAAAAGCCTATCAATAAATGCGAAATTTCGATTCGATGGCACGGGGTTGCTGTATATATTGTGCCGATGTTTTTTTTTGTTGCCCAAGTCCTCTCGTGTATTGGCACTGGGAGAGCGCAGATGAATTTGCAGTTTTTTTTTTTTCAACCATTCAAGCTAAACCTATAAATTGGGTATGCTTTGTTGAAACATACCCCAAGCCGCTTACTTTCATTCAGGCATACTGCAAGATGAAGTGAGTTGTGGATTTCGAGGGTAATCAAATTTGTATAGTATTTTTTCGCATGAAAATACACAGTGATACGGCACAACAGTAAGGTATTTGACGTTCATTCCCATTGATTTAATTGTTTTGAAGATGAACTTGAAATAGTGAATTCCGCGTATTCATAGCGCATAGAATCAATTCAAATGTTCTAAAAAAAGAGTTTGAGAATCCCGTTGTCCCGCATAAATTCCGAGGAGCTTTATGTCTTCGACGATACACCGATTACGGTGATGCGCCTATTCTATGTGGTGTGTCAGGTGATATGACTCTCATTCACTAGTGAAGTGACGAATGTCACCTTGCGTGAAGTGACTCTTCATTTGATTTGAATGGAGAGTCATCTCACACGAGGCGACAATTGTCACTCCACTAGTGACAGTAACTAGCCTCACCTCACACGCTGTGCAGGACTGTGACGCTGTGACGGTTAAAACCGGTATTGTGACAAGATAAACCATTTTTTATCACTATAATTATCGTAATTGTGGACGAAAGTTTGATTCAATAAAATAATAGTAATGCAAATATTAATAATCATAATAATTAGGCAAAATTAAAAATATCATTATGTTTTCTACTAGATAAACTTGTCAGGCCCAGTTCTAAAATAAATAAGTTGCATAAAGATGAACATTAGACTGATGAAAAATTTGACATTTTCGCTCCACAGTGCTCAAGCGGTTTCAAATCGGGTCTAGATTAGCCTCCCAAGGTTTGAACTGATTTGGTAAGAAACTGACTGGGCACAAACCATTTGAAGTTTATATGGAAATTACTATGGGGAAACCAAACTTTTTCTTCGTAGTTTTCTATCCTTCTTCCATATTGCACCGTTAAAAATGTCTATGGCTATTATTACAAAACATTTTCTCAGCTACAACTTTGCAAAATATTGTTTCTCAGCCAAACATCAAATTAAATAGTTATTAATTGTTTAAGATATTGATAATCTTATGGCATGATCAAGCAACTGTTTTGTGGACAACACTGTATTCTGCAGTGTGACATAGAAGCCATGATATTTTAGCTCTATTCTACGCGCCAGAAACACCAATGTTGCCTGTTGAGCAGTTGATTGAGCATAATCATAAAACAATAGTGACTTGAATCATTAATAACCTTTGATCCTCAAATTTTAAGGAAAAATGATTTTTAACAAAGTTGCAGCTGTGAAAATTTACTACAAGTACAGCTATCGGTTTTTACAGCAGAGTAATAGGATTAATTATTATATAGATATAAATACAAAATTTTATTTTCCCATAGTAATTTCCATATAAACTTCAAATGGTTTGTGTCAAGTCGGTTTCTTACTAAATGACTTCAAATTTTGGAAGGCTGATCAGGAACCAAATTGAAACCGTTTGAACACTGTAGATCGAAAATTTCAAATTTTGCATCAGTCTAATGAACATTTTTTGTTTGTTTTCCAAATAGCTCGGACACAGTAGGCTGTGAAATGTTGATGTCTTCAGAGGACTTTTCTGCCCCATGCAATTGTACAAATCGCGGGTGGCTAAATAATGGTCATATATGAAGGGAAATTAGTATATACATACCATGGTGTATGATTAGGAAAATCTATTTAACTCTATATTAAGCTCTATTAATACTCTATATGGTTGGTAAAGCTCATGTGAAAACAATGGAAATATAAGGATGATGCACATGTTACCCGTACCCGTAAGTAAATGTTACCCGTACCCGTAAGTAAATGTTACCCGTACCCGTAAGTAATTATACCCATATTAAGAAAATATATCCATGACTTTATTACTCTTTATAACTGCGGATGGAGTACAAGTTCTGGATACGATTAACCCATACCACCCTAGCATCCAAAACACGTATGAGCATGAGCAAGAAGAAAAACTCGCATCAGCAGCGTTGCCAGAATTCAAGATATATCTGGATTTTCCAGATTATTGGTCGTCTTACCAGATACACAGACAGATCACTACTATTTATTTGCTCTCATCAAAAAATTAAACAACCAAAATTGTTACTCAAATCACAGACAAACAGACGTAACTCTTTGAATATGTTTTTCTTGAAAACATAGTACCTCAAAACATGGGACCTCAGTAATGACATCTCTTGGACTTCTCGCGGAAAACAAGCTTGCTCGTAAAGTTGCAAACAATATTGCATGCAAGGTAAAACAGAATATTATAGAAACGTCAAAGTGGCAGCGCTGCGGTGAGTATGCAACATCGTACATGGATTTTTTACGCTATGTTTGCTGCAAAAATGCAACATCAAGTTCATTGTTATGGGAGCTGATATTCGAGTCACTGAATTTTGCAATGATATATAGGTAAATAGGGAAAATGACTCTAATGTTGGCCTATGGATCTAAGATTGGGCCCATAGCTAAAAATCTGCTATTTATAAATTTTATCTAGATGAACGCGTCATCGGGACGGTACGAATGGATATTTTGGGTAGCAATTGAAAATTTAGTCGATTGCTGAATTTATGTATTGGCCCAAATTAGGGGCATTTAGGCCGACATTACATCCATTTCCCCTATTAAATTTTTTTGAACAATTGTTAGAAACACAAAACAGTAAAAAAGGTTATCTTCCATGCAATTCCCCTTAATTAATGTTGGTATGAGCAGTTTTCATCGGTGTCATTCCAACTAAAGACTTGATAAGTCTTTTGTGATAATGACACTGATGAAGACTGCACATTGAAATCGAAATGTGTATCTGTCGTGGATACCAAAATTAATTAGGTGGAATTAAATGGAAAATGATTGGTTTTTTGCTGTTTAATTTAGGCATTCCGCTAACAACACAATTTTATTACTTCACTATCGAAACTAATTCATTAACAAAATATGTTTATAGCATATTGACAATTTTTGTTCTACTGTGAAAATTTTCCACTGTGAAAATTTTCCAAATCCAATTTTCAGATGTTGAATAAAAAATTTACACTGAGATCTCAACAGTGCCCTAAATTTTATTTTAAATTTTATGTTTTACAGAATCATGAAAATTTAAAAAAAGAAGTTTTTTTGTTGAGAAAATCTTAAAGCTATAGAGAATTTAAAAAAGTTTGTCTTGAATTTATTAAATTTTGAGTTTTTGCTAAGATGCGATCCATCATACAAACATGACTGATGACGAATAAATAAATTTAAAAAAAAATTGAAATCCATGTGGATCATTGAAATGAAAGCTAAGCCTTTTATTAATTCCTTGCACTTTGCTTGCCTTGTAGATAATGTTATTATAATGTTCAACAAAGTTTAATTTTGAATCTAGTATAACACCTAAATCTCTAACTTGATTGCACCTTTCAACCCTGTTTTCTCCTATTGTTACATGTTCTTGCCTAATAATATTCTTTCTTGTAAATGAAATGGAATTACATTTCTTCACATTAAGCTTTAATAAACTTTATGTGAATTAAACTTTCATCGATTGAAAATTTCTTTTTAAAAAATTAGAACTGCACGTTCCGACTGTTAACTCTAGACTGAATTTATTATTCTGATAATTAACTACAGAGGCCTAACCGTCCCTATGCTGGTCCCTAACAACTTTGCTAAGGTGGCATTCCGACCCGTCGGCGACTCTGAGGTGAAACCTGACCTCGCTGCTGGTGTTGCTGGTGCTGCTGCTGACTCCGCTCCTCGTACTGGATCGGCGTTAACTCCTCCCTCCTTAAGATCGAGCCGTCTCGGTTCGGTTGATGATCCTCGTCGTCTAAACCTTAGCTTGGAACAAGGGCTAATGGTTTTGATGATAAAAACACTGATGATGAAGCAAAGTATCGTTGCCACGGAAAATCCTCCAAACGTCGTCCACAGTTTGAAATTCCAACTGTCTTACCGCAGGTACACGTGATCCAACTTCCTCCGGTTGTTAACTGCTGTGTTTCTAATTTCTGAAATGTCGTGTTGTTTCAGTGGAATCCAATGGATAAGGGTATTGTGAAATGCACCTTTCAGAACTTCGAGGTCGGCTTGGGTTTCCAAGCTTCGGAAGGTCTGGTTATTAATGCTGATGGAGCAATTCGAGAATTTGATGATGAAATTTCCTGTGAGGGTTCTATCATCAGAGTATTATTTCTGGCATTCGAAACAATTATGGTGTTTTCGTTTACCAGTTGTTGGGTTGTAACGTTTTTGTATATCGAGCTACAACGAGATTGCTTACCGAATATAATTTTTCGGATGCATTCGTCTTCGTACTCTTTAATGTTGATTGATTTCTGAACAAAATCTTTTGGTTTATCCGTTGTAAAGAGTTTTGTTCCATGTCGTATGATGTGTTTGGGGTATTGGTAGATGATCTGGTTGTTTATGATTAGTGGAAAAATCCTTACTATGGTTAATGTAAATTTTTCGAGTTGAGGGACCTGTAAGATATACAGCAAGTCTCCATTTTTCACGGCGATTTTGGGTGTGACGAACTGTAGTGCCTCATCTGGATAGTTGATTTCCACTCCTTGATCCTGGAGTGCAGACTTGATGACATTTACCTCACGTGTGGAAAGTATTTTATTGTTGGTGACGGAAATTTTTGTAAGGGTGATTGCTTCCTGGATGTTGTCGAGTAGTTCATTGATAACTTCGATATTTAGCATTGTAGTGATTGCATCTATGGTGTCCAAGCTGTCCTTGTTATTATTTAGAGATTCGACTATTTGGTTGATGGTTTGTGTTAGCTGGGTGATCCTGTTGTTAATGTTCTCGTTGATCCGGTACTGTTGATTGTTTTGCTCGATTATGTCGTTCATTGTAGAATTTATGATCCTCAGGTCGTTGGCATCAGGTGATCCGGCGATCCATTTCCAGGTGGCTCCTAAGGAGTCCCATCGTCTTCGTCTATGTGCTCGTTGCGGTTTCAGCGTATAGAGAGTCGAATACAGCTTCTTGATTCGAAATTTTATGACCTCGTGTAGTGGGTTAGTAGGGGTTAGTTTATTATAACAGGCATTTGTAATTTCTTCTATCGTCTCTTCTATCTTGCCTAAATTTACAGGGTGAATGACTTTGATAGAACCAGTTTGGATTTTACAATTTGTCTCTTTAATTTGAACAATTGGACTGTTTAGGAGACCAATAATATGTAGCATCGGTTCAGTAAGTATTGATTGGAAAGCGGTACATAATAAAAATATGGTGAGCAGCATTATGCCTGAAAATTTTAAAACTAGTGTTAGTATTGGTGTTAGTGTAAAAGAATAGTTTCGGAGGAGAGAATTAATTGTATATTTTCTTGGGTTATTTAAATTGCTTGTAGATTTTTGATTGTTTGTTTTCTGATTTGATTTTTTGATTGTGCTATTTAAGCTGAATTTTAATATTTTTATTTTAACAAAAGGTTTGGTTGTTAATTGTCTTTTTGGTCGTTTGGACATTCTAAATTTTGTTATCTTTCTGATCAATTGTTCTTGTGCGAAAAAGCTTTTCCTTATTTTTTGTTTGGTTGATATTCTTTTTTTTTTTTTTTGAACTGTGATTGGTGAACCTCCCCTCCCTCCTTTAAGTATCAAAAATCCCTTTTTGATATTCTTGTTCAATTACTATTTTCTTTTGTTCTATTTCTAACCTACGGGAATAAAGAAAAAATATTAATATGATTGTTGATTTATCGTCGGTAAAGAGAACTGTTCTAGTTTCTAACGCGGCGCAATTCGCCTTTGTGCAAGTTGCGACTTGAACCATCTACATATGAGTGGTGATGGTCTGTGGTTACTTCTACGTTTTCGAACAATTCTCTTGTTTTCTTCTTGATCCCTTGCCGTCTATTCAGAACATCCTGGCCAGGGTCCAGAGGAGGTGGGTCTTCTCTCCTTCTGTTATGCCAACTGAGTTGTTTTTGTTGGCTTTCTGTCATTTTTAAAATTGCTGCGTCATATAAGCAATTTCTGGCTCGAAGCATTTCTTCTACGTCTAACGATCTTTCACTTCCATCTTTAAGTCCATAGAATAGTTCTCTGGGCTTAAGTTTAGTGAATGTGTGTATAGCATTATTGTACATAGTGCACGCCAATAATATTTTTTCTTTTTGGCTTACATTCTCAAACTTATGTTTGTTACATCGGAAGATTTCACTCAAAGTCGAGTGAAACCTTTCTACCATGCCATTGCTTTCACTGTGATTGGCAGGAATAAAGTATTGCTGTATGTTAAGTTCATTTAGTAAACCACGAATTTCTATTGACTTAATAGATGGTTCGTTATCAGATATTAATAATTTCGGGTTTCCATAGAGAGAAAAATACTTTATCAATCCTTTTGGTACATGTGGGATTGCTCTTGACTTGATCGGGATGAGCGACCCAAATCTAGAAAACTTATCGATAAAGGATAAGAAAATGTCCGGTTGTGCTATAAAAATGTCGCAATGTACAATGTCCAGGGGAGCTTTCGGTAACGGGGTTTCGTCATGTTTGATCTTATATGGTTTTCTTTCGTATTTGTTCCGATTACAAATCTCGCACATAATTATGAATAATCTGATTTTCCTTTTCATATTGGGGAAATAGTGCCTTCTTAAGATTTCATCGTAGTTTTCTCTGATACCTCGATGAGAGCATTCGTGGGTTTGCGTAATTAGCAAATCCTGTTCTTCCTCAGATGTAACATCAATTAACTGCTTCTGCGATATTTTAACTTTGAAACTTTTGTGTCTACTGAAATAATTACGGTACACTATTTGAAGGGACTGCATAACGTTTTCTGGGCACATTATACAGCTTACCCTTTTCGGGTTTGTATATTCCCGCAAAATTCTGATTAATGTAGGTATTCCGAAATTTATTTTTGTAATTATTCGTCGGTAAACTTTAGGGAATATTTCTTGAAACATTTCGTTGTCTTCACTACCGATTTTTAGAATAATTTGATTGTGGAAAAATTAATTGGTTGTTCTGTACATTCAATTAAATCTGTATTATCAGATTCAGCGGAATGAATCGATGAAGAGTCTGAAGAATTGTCAACTGCCTCATCTGATGCTTGTTCATAGCATAGCATAGCATAGCATATGCGATTGTACAAATCGTGGGTGGCTATATAATGGTCAACTAATACGTTTTGCAGAAAATATCGAGTGTTGACGCAGAAAATATCACTTGGGATTAGTGATTTTCCCCACACGAAAATAAAATCTACAATAGAAGCATCGCATTATACACCTGGCCACATCCTTACAATCGCAGGGGAAGGGAGGGAAAGTTAATCCAACATCTACTTAAGAAGGTGCAGGGAACCCATACTACCTTCATAGGTGTCACAGGAAGGAAAGAGTTGTGTTAGTGGGAGGGTGAATGATTTGGCAACTCTATTCGTCAATATAGAGCATTTGATAAATCAGTGACAAAAAATAAAATATAAATAGATAAAATGGAAAGATCTCACCCGATTGGCCTAGAGACTTTGCAGCGTCATGTTTTCAGAAATGCTTTATTTAATTTTCCTTGAACCACCGCAATCACTGATAACGCTCTTCTAGCTCGTACGTACAAAAGAACGCACTCCACGTATTTTCGGACTGTCTTCTTTAACACCACACAAAGAAGTTGCTCATCGCAGCAACAGAAAAATATATCAGCGTGATAGAGGTTGTACGGGGCAACAAAGAAAAACGCAAGACCACACCAAGCACCATTGCATAAGCAACAAGAGATCAAAAAAAAAAAAAAAACCCCGCACGGTATTCAAAACTTTTAAATGCGATCAACAGTTCACCTCCAGTCACTCGAGAACAAAACGCAAGCGAAAAGGTTTTCAGCAGCAAAAAAAAAACACAGAAGAAACAAAACACATCCGTTTCGGTCGCTGGTTCAATCAGCACTCTGCTTTCTCGATCAGTGCCCTTTCGGAAGTTACGGACCTCGTCCTCAGCGCATCCTGTTCACGTTCGGCAGCAATAATGGCGGATTTGATGCCCGTCACCATTTCCTTTATTGCCTTGTGGACGTTGCTCTTTTTTTTTTTTTTTTTTAAATGCGTTTATTTTTCCAGGCTCATTTGCCGTAGCATTGCGGAGCCGATATTCATTGTTTGGATGACAAAATTTCTTAAAACTAACGTTAGTAAAGCGGGGGCCGATTACTCGCGGCTATCTCGAGGTTAGGGGTAACAAATTGTAACAAATGGATGGCAGGGTAGGGATTGAGAACACAAGGTTTGGAGAGCAATGTGCTTTTTATCTCGAACTAAGCGACCAACTGACGAAAAAGACAAACATGGGGGTACACCGATGGGCAGCTAACAACTTGGGGGAACACAAGATGACACTAACTACTAAATCCTCAGATCGATCCGTTTTAAACACACATAAATTAAATTAAAATATTCGAGATCTCGGCTCGCCAAGATGTCTCTAACGGGCCGCATAGGTTGTTTTCCTCGGGCCCTGAGGGATGCGGATAACTCGGATCTAGCAACACAATGTAGGGTGCATGACCAAAGCACGTGGTCGATATCGTGATAGCCACTACCACAAGCGCACAAATTGCTGCCTGCGAGCCCGATTCGGAAGAAATGCGAGTTTAACGAGTAGTGATTGGACATGAGCCTTGATATGACACGTATAAAGTCACGGCTCATGTCCAATCCTTTGAACCATGGCTTGTTCGACACCTGTGGGAGAATAGAATGTAACCATCTTCCCAGATCACTCTCATTCCATTTGTGTTGCCAGTTGGTGAGGACGTGCTGACGGGTAATTGAGAAAAATTCCGCAAAGGCGATTTGTCGATCAAAAATATCGCCTTCCATAGCGCCCACCTTAGCAAGCGAGTCCGCTTTCTCATTACCCGGAATTGAGCAATGAGATGGGACCCAAGCTAAGGTGATAGTATAGGAGCAGTTAGATAAAGTACTCAATTTTGCTCGGATTTCGGTCAGGAAATACGAGGAGTGCTTCATCGGCCTCATTGATCGAATAGCCTCCAACGAGCTAAGGCTATCAGTAAAAATAAAATAGTGATCAGATGGTAGTGAGGCAATTTGCTCTACTGCGTAAAATATGGCTGCTAGTTCCGCAACGTATACGGAACAGGGTTTTTGCAGTTGATATGAGGCACTATGAAATTCGTTGAATACTCCAAATCCAGTGGAAGCGTTTATAGTTGACCCATCTGTGAAAAAACTCTTATTGTTACTAACATGGTGGTACTTGTTTGCAAAAATTAAGGGAACAACCATCGATCGATGGTGATCTGGTATTCCACGGATTTCTTGCAACATGGTCAGATCAAAATTTACAGAGGAACTATAAAAGTCTTGAAGGCAAACACGAGAGGAATTGAATGAAGAAGGGCCAATCTCCAGCGTCATGTACTCGTAATAGAGACTCATGAATCTTGTTTGAGGATTTCTGTCGAGCAGCTTCTCAAAGTTTTCTATTACTAATGGGTTCATTACTTCACAACGGATAAGAAACCGGAAGGACAGTTCCGCGAAACGATCTGTCAGTGGGAGAACACCCGCGAGTACTTCGAGGCTCATCGTATGCGTCGAGTGCATACAGCCAAGCGCGATTCGGAGGCAACGGTATTGAACCCGTTGCAGCTTCAGGATATGTGTTTTCGCCGCGGATTGAAAGCAGAAGCTTCCGTACTCTAGAACCGACAAGATGGTTGTTCGGTACAACCTGATCAGATCTTCCGGGTGTGCTCCCCACCAAGTTCCAGTGATTGTACGAAGAAAATTGATTCTTTGTTGGCATTTTTGTTTCACATACGCAATATGTTTTCCCCATGTGCTTTTGGAATCGAACCAGACACCTAAATACTTGAAAGATATACTTTGAGTGATTGTTTTACCCTTTAGTTGAAGCTGTAACTGTGCAGGATGATGCTTCCTAGAAAAAACAACCAACTCAGTTTTCTCCGGAGAGAATTCGATACCCAGCTTCATAGCCCAAGTAGACAAATTGTCTAAGGTATCTTGCAATGGTCCTTGCAGGTCCGGTGCACTTGGCCCTATAACGGATACAACGCCGTCATCTGCAAGCTGCCTTAGCGAGCAATTTTCATCAAGACAACCATCAATGTCTTTTACATAAAAATTATAAAGAAGGGGGCTTAAACATGAACCCTGGGGGAGACCCATGTAACTAATTCGTGAAGTTGTCGAGTTTCCATGAGAAAAGCTCATATATTTCTCAGACAACAAGTTGCTCAAATAGTTGTTCATAATTGGTGAAAGCCCACTATAGTGGAGTTTATCCGAAAGGACATCGATACAAACAGAATCAAAAGCCCCCTTAATGTCCAAGAAAACTGAACCCATTTGCTGTTTTTGCGCATAGGCCAGTTGAATTTCAGTTGAAAGCAACGCAAGACAGTCGCTCGTTCCTTTGCCTCTCCGAAATCCAAATTGCGTATCTGAAAGTAAACCATTCGACTCGACCCATTTGTCTAGACGAAAAAGAATCATTTTCTCCAACAATTTCCGTATACAGGACAGCATCGCGATGGGACGGTACGAGTTATAATCCGACGCGGGTTTACCGGGTTTTCGAATGGCGATAACTCTTACTTGCCTCCAGTCATCCGGAACAATGTTGTGCTCCAGAAATTGATTGAATAAGTTCAACAAGCGTCTCTTCGCGACATCTGGGAGATTTTTAAGCAAGTTGAACTTGATTCTATCCATTCCTGGAGCTGAATTGTTACATGAAAGGAGAGCAAGTGAGAATTCCACCATCGAAAACGGGGAATCTATTTCGTTATTACC
The DNA here is from genome assembly GCF_037179485.1 of Ochlerotatus camptorhynchus. Taxonomy (NCBI): domain Eukaryota; kingdom Metazoa; phylum Arthropoda; class Insecta; order Diptera; family Culicidae; genus Ochlerotatus; species Ochlerotatus camptorhynchus. The sequence continues at coordinate 3,100,879 of NW_027040773.1, forward strand.
CGACGGACGATCACGAACGTTGGTTTGAACCGACACCGAATCCGGGTAAACTTTCCGCGCGAAGCTGAATATCCAACTGTCCGAGTACTCCTTGTCTTCGTTAATCGGTGATGACGCGTTTCGCATTCTCCTGCCGACATTCCAGAGTGTTCTCATGGAAGTCTCTCGCGACAAACCATCGACGAACCGACGCCAGTAACCGCGTTTTTTTGCTTTAATTAAGTCCTTAAAAGTTTTCTCGAGGTCGGTGTACCGCTCGAAATCCCCGACCTTGCCGTGTTTGCGGAACCGTTTAAACGCGGCGGACTTCTCGCTGTTCGCGTCGGTGCAATCCTTATCCCACCACGGGGTGGGAGGTCGCTTGCGGACGGAAATACCCGGAACACGTTTCGTCTGTGCTCGCAGCGCAGAATCGATGATAAGACGCGCGAGAAAGGAGTACTCGTCCAGCGGAGGAAGTACGTCAACCGATTGGCTGGCATCAAGAACCGCGGTCGCGAATTTTCGCCAGTCAATGTTTTTTGTAAGATCGTACGCGATGTCGACCGAACGAGTAGAAGATGAACCATTGGTAATAGAAATTTTGATTGGCAAATGATCACTACCGAAGGGATCTTGAATTACTTTCCACGAGCAATCCAACGATAGTGAACTCGGACAAAGTGAGAGGTCTAATCTGCTTACTTTAGCTGGAGGTTTGGCTACTCGTTGCTTCCCCGGTGTTCAGAATTGTCATTTTGAAGAAGTCGCACATGTCGTATATCAAGGTTGAGCGGTTGTCGTCGTACAGTTCCCCCCAGCCTGTACCGTGAGAGTTAAAATCTCCCAAGATCAACCGTGGCTCCGGCATAGCCGTGCAGATATCCGAGAAACTTTGACGAGAAATCGCAGTTCGCGGTGGAAGATATACTGAGGCAATACTGAGGCATTTACCTCGAATATTAACCTGACATGCAACAACTTCAATGCCTGTCACCGAAGGCAGATCGATTCTGTAGAAGGAATGGAGCTTGTTGATCCCCAGAAGCACCCCTCCATACGAATCTGCGCGGTCAAGGCGAATAATGTTGAAATCGTGGAAAGCAAGATCGTTGTCTGAAGAGAGCCATGTTTCACAAAGGGCAAATGCATCAGAAAGTGAGTTGTTAACTAAAAATTTAAATGTGTCAAGTTTTGGCATAAGACTTCTACAGTTCCACTGAAGAACAGAGATCATATCCCCGACCTCATTCGGAGAATTATCCATCGAAAGATATGATCGATGCAAGGAAGGACCACCTAGAAGCTAGTTGCTTCAAAAGAGTTTTCACCATTGGCAGCACTAAATTAATAATGCTCCTCGTTGAGTCAGAGACATTGAATATACTGAAGAAGCTATCCACAATACCAGAAAACGTGAACATGGGGGCATGTTCTTGCTGATTATTCAGCTGCTTTTCTGGCCGAAAAACTGGGACATCTGGGGTTTTAGATGATCCTGGAAGTGACGGAAAGTTCTTGTCATAATTACAAGGTTGAAAACCCGGTGGAATGGGCTTCGGTGCATTTCCGTTACCTCTTGATTTTTCCAAGGTGGAAGGGTGGTCCGTACGAGTGGCCTTACGAGGCTTTTCGGTGTTGTGTTGTTTTGCTCGTTTTCTCGTATTGCCTTTAAAGACAAACGGACTACCCTCACCGACCTCTGAGTCAGAGTCTAGATCATCAACTGGCAAAATGGAGAACGTGTTACTGTTTTTTTGTGTGGTCTGAGAAGATGAAGCGGTATTCTTCAAGAGTTCTGCTATTGTTCTCTTGGAGCGAGCTTGCAGAGACCGCTTAATTTTGTCTCCCTGCTGTTTATACCTCGGGCAGTCAGTCAGGGTATGCAGGCTCTCCTTGCAGTACACGCATTTTGGAGGAGCACCGCAAGGGCCCTCTTGATGTTGCTCGCCACACTGATCGCAGCGTGGTTTGTTCGAGCAGTAGTCCGATGTATGACCAAGTTGTTTACATTTCGAGCAGTTCATTACCCGAGGTACAAACAGGCGTACAGGCAGCCGAACCTTGCCAATAGCGACGTAGTGAGGTAACGCTGAACCCGAAAACGTCACACGAAACGAGTTTGACAAGGAATAAGTTTTTTTGGAGCCTACTACGGATACTGACTGCATTTGAAGGCAGTCCAATATCTTCACCTTCGGCAGAGCACGGTTTTTAAAGATTCCGAAGGAATCGGGACCCAAGAAATCATCACTAGTCAAACTCGCTTCGGTGACCACTCCTTCAATTTCTACCTCACTACTGGGTATGTAGACTCGGTATTCCAATGAAAAAAGCTCGCACGCAACAATTTGGTTAGCCTGCTTCCGGTCATCAACGGTAACGCGCAGTTTTATTGGTGTTACCTTGAAAATATCGGTAACGGCCGAAAAATGTGTTGTTAGATCCTTAGAGATCCTCGGAATGTTCAAAGGTTTTTGTTTGGGCCGGAAAAAAACAACCCATGGGCCTTTCGAGGCTTCTGGGTAAGCCTTTAGGCGGGGGAGCGCAGAGGTTTTTGGGGGCAATGGTGTGGGGGGTGCAGGTGGACGAGGAGGAGATGGTGGGGGAGAGGGTTGTGGGCGATACCTTTTCTTGGGATATGCTCCAGTATTTTTGCTGGAGAGCGAGTCAACTGGAACGTCAAGGGTTTCCATTTCCACAACTTCCTCGAGACTTTCGTGTGAGGTGGAATTAAGAGTTTCGTCGTCTGAGATGGAAAGCGACCATCCCCCGCCTTTATCATTTTCATCCATTGCGGTTAAATATCGCCGCAATGGTGTTTTTTGTAAAAAAATTTACAAATAATTGCAGTAATTTCAAATAATATCAAAAAAAAAATATATATATATATATAGTTTCACTCTACTAACGAGTAATACATGCAAAGAAAAAAAAAAAAAATAAAAAAAAAAAAATTAAATTAAAAAAAAAATAATGATTATATACTATTTACAGAGTTTTGGATCACCCTAAGTAATACAAAAATAATAATAAAAAAAAAAACAAGAAAAAAAAAATCAAGCGAAAAAAAAATTGGATTTTTGGATCACCCTAATTAAACACCAATCTAATATTGGACCAGGGAAACAAGGAAGATGCTATACTGGCGAGAACAATACAAACGACACGATTTATACCTAACGCACTGAGGCGGCAGCAGACTGGAGAGATATAATTGTTTGATCCAACTGCTGCAGAGTCAATAACCTCGATGCTGGTGTGCCTCGGTCGACTCGGTAGGCAATATGACGCTCTTTCGTTGTTGCTATCGGTGGGGTGATGTACCGATAGTGGTGATGATTTTGCTGATGATGTTGCGATGATGCTGGGTTAAAGCTGGACCGTAATGAAAGCACTCGGCATATCATTAACGGCTTCCTCACTCGCGCACTAGTCGTCTAAACACTATGCCAATTAACTTTGGCGAGAAAAAACCCTCGCGTGGGGAAAAACTCAAAACTAATTGATAGTGTCGTACAACGAGACCGATGCGACTTGATCGGCTCAGCGTGCGAGACGGAATGACGTTGCTCTTATCCTTGATGAAGTCATGGAGTTCATTGATCCTCCTCCTGACCTCCATCAATTTGGTCTTCCCAAGCTGCAATCCTTCTTGGGGTGTGCTACTACTGGATTTCGGTGTGAAAACCTGGCTTAGCATAAGACCTAGCTCTCCTTGGTGTCCTTGCTGCTCACCTTGGGGCTTACTGCTGCTGTTGGAACTCGCTGTTGCCTCCAGGTTCAACACTGGTGATCTCTGCAATATCCCGCTCCTTGCGAACACGTTCGCTCCTCCGTTTTCAATTTCTGGCGTCTTGCCGTCGTCCTTCATATTTTTTTTTGGGTTTTCTCATTTTCTTCTTTTTTGTTTTTTTCTCCGTTTTTCTCCATTCTGTTGGGTCCCCCCTCCGGGCCGCTATCTCCACTCGTTGTATGTAGTCGCCTATCGTGATCCCATGGTTATCTATGCAAGCCTGCCTCATCTGATGCTTGTTCATTGACATTTATTTCTAAATTTTCCGGTGGTCTCCTGGATAAAGCGTCGGCAACGACGTTTTGTTTTCCAGGTTTGTATACTGGGGTGAAATTAAACTCTGATAATCTAAGCCTCCATTTTACCAATTTTGAGTTTGGTGTTTTGAGATTTAAAGCGTACGTCAATGGTTGGTGATCGGTATATAACGTGAATTTTGTGCCAAACAGATAGGGTCTAAAATGTCTAGTAGCCCAATCTATTGCAAGAAGTTCCTTTTCTATTGCCGAGTAGTTTTCCTCGGTTTTAGTCAAGGTTCTTAAGGCATAGGCAACGGGCCTATCCTTACCAACAGTACCCTGCGATAGTACTGCACCAATCGCGAAGTTACTCGCATCTGTAGTAAGGATGAAAGGTCGGGAAAAATCTGGGTATTGAAGCACGGCGCTGCTAGTTAACAGATTTTTGCAGGTTTCGAATGTTTTCTTGAATAATGGAGAATGGTCAATATGCTCTCCACTTCTCAGTTGTGCCGTAAGAGGCTTTGTGATCATGGCAAAATCTCTTATAAAACGTCTATAATATCCCAACAGCCCTAGGAATCCTTTCAATTCCTTCTGGGTTTTTGGGAGTGGCCATTTCTTGATGGCTTCAATTTTACTTGGATTAGGCTTGACTCCTTCGTTCGTCACGATGTGTCCAAGGAAGGCAACTTCTTTTCTCAAGAAGTCGCTTTTGTCCAGTTGGATTTTCAAGTTTACCTTTTCTAATGCTTGAAGAACTTTAGAAAGGTTGATCAAATGTTCTTGCAACAAGGACGAGAAAATGATAATGTCGTCCATATAAACGAGACAACATTTTCCTATTAAGTCTCTCAAAACATGATCCATCACCCTTTGGAAGGTGGCTGGAGCGTTTTTGAGCCCAAATAGCATCCTCACAAACTCATATAAACCGTGCTCCACTGAAAAGGCGGTTTTTGGAATGTCATCGGGATGAACCTCTATCTGGTGGAAACCAGAAGCAAGGTCCAGGGTTGTGAAATATTGACAGCGCCCAAGCTTATCTAATATTTCAGTAATGTTCGGTATCGGGTACCGATCATCAATAGTTTTTTGATTAAGTTTTCTGTAATCCACGACCAGACGCCATTTCTTGAGCCCTGAGGCGTCTTCCTTTTTGGGGACAATCCAAATAGGAGATGCCCATGGGGAGGTACTTGGCCTAATCAAGCCTTGTTCGAGCATCTTTGATATCTGGTTTTGCACTTCTTACTTATGGCACAACGGATATCGATAGCTCTTCGTATAACAAGGAAGATTGTCCGTCGTATTTATACGATGTTTTATAACATTCGTAAAAGTGAGGTCAGATCCCTCTTGATAAAAACAATTTTCGTACTTAGCGAGCACTTTCATCAGATTAGATTTTTCTTCCTGGTTCAGGTGCCGTAAATCTAATCGTTTCACAAGTCGAGGGTTCACCCTTTTTTGGTCAGTGGGCGGAGAAATTTCCTCGAAGCTACATAGATCTAGTGGGATGCTATCAAGATCTATGGAGACTGTTTGTACATCTTGCCCAGTGTTAATCAAATGAAATACGGCCTGATTGTTGTCAGCGCGGTAAATCCCTGAGGGTATTTTTATATTTGGGGAGATTTCAACATCATTTTGAATATAGAAATCTCCACTTTTCAAAGGTGTGGGAAAGGGTTTGTATAAAACCGATTCCTGAAAATGGCACTCGATCATTCTTGGAAATTTTTTAAGTATTTCTATATTTGTATTGTTTATCAGCAGAGAGTTGTCTGCAACATTAATGACGGCGTTAAGGTTACGCAGGGTTTCATATCCTATCAAACCGTCAAAGAATTCATGAAAATTAAATAAGAAAAATATTTGTTTAGGAAGAGGTTGGTCGTTTAAAAGAGTTTCAAAGGCGTTCCATTCAACATATTCGTCGATTTCAAATGAACCGTTAATATTTTTTACATGATGATTCACAATCTTTTTCCGATATTTCGGGTTTACCCACTTAGGCGATAAATAATTTTTGTTAGCACCGGTGTTCACTAATAGACGAATTTTCCCTAGACCGGTGTTAATCTCGATGAATGGTAAAAAGTTGTTTGTTATGTTTGTTGATTGGACTCTGATTCCGTTGAAAAATTTACATCATGATTTATTGCCTCCTCTTCGTGAGAAAAGGTTGGTGCAGGAAAAGATTCCTCTGTTGTGTATTGTTGATTTTCTTGGCCGTTTTCACAATTGTCATCTGGGTTGTATTCATATTGCTGCGTCCCACAGTGCGGGGAATAGTTGGGGAAATCGTACGGTTGTTCATGAAAATTGATTGGTCGTTGTCGGAATGTGGATTTAAATCCAACTTGTGATCTAGGTTCTTGTTCTAGGTTCTTGGCTAACGGGGCATTTTGTTGGCTTGTATTGTTAAAATTTTGTTGTGAAAATCTTTGTGGAGGTCTGTGTTGGGTCGTTTGATTATAAGCAAACGGTCTTGGCGGAGGTATTTGTGAGAAGAAAGGCCTAGGTGGCATTGCAGGGGGAAATGCAAACGGTCGCCTCTGCTGCGTTGGATTTACGTTCGACACAGTTTTTGTTTTCAAATCATCAAGTGTTTGTTTTTTATTTCTCTCTCGCCTCCTCTGTATTGCTGCTTCGTGCTCTGAGGCAACTTGATAGGCAGCTGCCAGCGATTGGGGGCGTGTGGACCTTGTCAGGTCCGATGTTGAATCGTGGAGTCTGTCGACAAAAGCGTTGGTCATTAGGGTCTCGTATGTGCCCATTATGGCCTTCGCTTCGTTCGGAGTGTTGTTAATTATGATTTTTGCATTGATCTCTGCAAGAAGAGATCTGCATAAATGAAAAAATTCGATTACCGATAACGAGCCTTGTCTTAGACTCGTCATTTTGTAAACCAGAGTCGACAAATCCGATTTGTCGCCAAAATATTCCACTAGAGTATTTTTCATTGCCTTCCAGTCAAGTGCAACATGACTGGCGGAGAGAGCGTCGTTTGCTTTCTCCTTAATCTTGTCACGTATGATTCCCAGCCAAATGGGCATTACCCTAGAAATTTCATCCTCCGGCACATACTTTTTTGATTCGGACAATTTTTCCTCCACGGATTCGATCCACCGTGGTTATTCTAATTAAATCCGGAATTTTCGGGAATGAACAAGTAGTCGCCACGGCAGATACCGCTGCGGTGGCTGGAGAGTCTTGAGCTTCTTCTTCTGAAACGCGTCTACTTTCCTGAAGTGCGGCTATCTGGAGGCGTTGTTCCTCCAGTTTGGCCGTCAAATTTTCAATTAATGCAGCTAGTTCTTCTGCCATTTTTCGGGTTAACATGCAACAAATTCCGACTATAATGCACTAAATCACTAAATCACTATATTCCGATTTTCACTCTTATTAATTATAGTTCACTAAACTTTTGCTTAATGTCTAATTTAGAAGGATAAAAAAGAGAATCAACACTCACCTTTTGTTCGCGATATGCCCTCACGAATGGTCTCCCTGGTGGGTTGTGTAGGTTCCGGATGCTGATCTGTGGGGTCCTGTCCTCAAGCGTCTAGTGTGATCCCTCGAACACACACGAATAGGATTCACTTTTACTCGGAGAAGCACTTCACACACTTTTCAACATCCTAACGACTGCGCCAATTAAACTTTCATCGATCGAAAATTTCTTTTTAAAAAATTAGAACTGCACGTTCCGACTATTAACTCTAGACTGAATTTATTATTCTGATAATTAACTACAGAGGCCTAACCGTCCCTATGCTGGTCCCTAACAACTTTGCTAAGGTGGCATTCCGACCCGTCGGTGACTCTGAGGTGAAACCTGACCTCGCTGCTGGTGTTGCTGGTGCTGCTGCTGACTCCGCTCCTCGTGTGCCCGTTGGTGTTGGTGGTGATTCTACTGGATCGGCGTTAACTTGTGCACCAAGTATAAAAGTTATCAATTTCTTGTTAAAATACTACAAGATCAGACGATTCACAAATTTCCAGGAAAAGTTTCATGTCGTCTCATATATTGAGACATTCAGAATATTCAATATGTGCTCTCAGGGGCGTAGTGAGGGGGTGGCTAAAGTGGCCCTCGCCAGGGGCGCTGAGTTACAGGGGCGCCCAAATCCACGATAGACTTTCAGAAATTCACACTGCTGCACTTGTAATTCTAATTGGTAAAATCTTATCAGAGATTTTGCAGCCAGTATACAGTGATTACTTTCTTTGGAACTGTACAAGAGATGTTCAAATATTCAAATAGTTCAATTACTCGTTGGAGTGTTCTTAATTCATATTTAGGAGTAACGTTAAAAGGACATTTCGATACAAGATGGCCGTAAGAACGACATTTCATTGTCTGCTCGATCTATAGGAGAGAAACCTCAATATAATTAACAAAGTAAACAAATCGTAAAAATGGATGGAGCTGATTTTGCTATCTAGTACGCAAATGAAAAATCCATTGAGCGTCGGCGTAAACAACAACTCAAAGAGCTCCCCATATTTGACAACATTTCATAACAGATGGAACAGCGTAGAGAAGCAACCATTTTTTTTTTGACAGGATGGGCTGACAGCTAGGCTGACAGTTATTCCCATGCATCAATTGAAGAAGGTCTTGATAGACTTCGGGCTAAAGTATTATTCTTATATTGATATAGTGCAGCATGTATCAGAGATAGAAGTATTTAATACACAGATGAAAGAGCTGTAACCTGACCTGAGCTCTTCGACTCCTTTAGACACTTTGAATTGGATCCTTGAAAAAGGTCTTGAAAACAGTTATCCTACTATCGAAACGGCTCTTCGATTTTTGTGTTGTTGCTTCCTGTTACAGTGACACGTATGAACTGCTTCAGCTATTTCAAACTTGTAAAAAATTGTTTTCCGGCGTGGCTATTCTTGCAACAAAAAAGGAATCGCTTCAGAACTTGACTTGAATGACATTTTGAATCAGTTTTCTGCAGCTAAGGTACGTATTGCAAAATTTTGAATTTATTTTAAGTGATGTTAGGGATATTCGACTGGAGTGATGATTGGCTAATTTTGATCGGCTTTTCAGTCTTTAAGAAACAACGCTGATTACAGTTTTATTGCGCCAACCAGGGATCGAAACCAGGGGTTGGGATCATCATCAGGACTCGATATTAATCAGTGTGTATGGTTTGTGTCATAAGATGTTCTTACTTAGTACCCCGAATAATACGAATAAGCGTCACTTAACTGATAAAACTAATTGTATTGCTGTATGTATTTATTTGACTCAACATATCATAAACTTATATGTGTAATAATGTAAATTCATTTATGTACCTATTAAATGTGAAATACAAACAATGCAATTTTCAAACCAAAAAAAAAATCGTTTTGAAGAGGGGCGTAATTTTCATGGTTTGCCAGGGACGCTGCCAACCTTAACTACGTCTCTGTGTGCTCTACATCATTAACAAATAGAATAAACCACCACACCAGATGTAACATTGATTACTGACGACAAATCTCCTTCAAATCTAAATCTTTGTGTACTACAAGTATGACTGAATCCACTTTAATAAATGTTGACTAAAACCTAACCTAGATAATTTGAATATCAAAAGAGGGATATCAACTCTATCAAACGCTTTACTGAAGTCAGTATATAGTGCTTCAACATAATGTCCCTTATCCATTGCGTTAATAGAAAATGTTACAAATTTCAACAGATTAGTAGTCGTTGAACGTCCTTTAGCAAAACCATGCTGATTGCCTGTAATTTAACTTGTTTAACTTGTGCAAAAACACTTTGCAACACAATATAGCACTCCACGGTAATTTTCGCGTCTGATTTTTTTTCCACTTTTGAAAATTGACGGTATCCTTCCAAATTTGACGGTAGAAAAAAGGATTCGAGAGAAGAGTTGAACAGCCAGAACAATGGCTTTACTATCTCCTGCGCCGTAACGTGGGTAGATCACCTTTTCGTGGTACGTTACGGGATGTAAGATCTACCACCGATTCCTAGTCCTGACTACTTCAAACTAGGGGAACAGGATTTTTCAGTAATCCAAAGAACACATCTTAGTCCTTGTTACTTTTTATGCCTTGTTGATAGTGACAAGACTCGGCTTTGTCTACCGAGGATGATCTTGAAACAAGGCAAAAAAAAGGGTTAGTTAGTCTTCATCTATGTGATTCCTAATCTTCTCTTCGTTGTTCCCTAGTTTGAAGTGGTTAAGACTAGGGTTCTGATGCATGGTCATTATCGGTGTCATACCTTAATTTTGTTGCTAAGGAATCCAATTTTGACTGACAAAGGGGCGCGCCTTTGGAGGGTGTTTCAACACTCCGAAGGGTATAAATAGCGGGACCTTTCAATTAGAGTCGGATCCTTGCGATAAATGCAAGAGTGGCAACTGTAAAAAAATCGAATACTTCATCATTTCTCAATAGTGATGGAGTAATTCGACATGCACTAAACTAAGGACACGGGATATACTACAATAGATCAATTTACTGGTCGCAGTAGTGTTAGGTCCCGAACAGAGAAAAAAAAATCTCCTGCGATACTGATTTCAAGAATACTGGTGGCAATCCATCTGGTCCTGCACCCTTTGTATTTAGAGAATGTAAGATTTCGTTGAGGGTAACATTATTAACTGCAATATCTCTCATTGGCTCAGGAAGGTATGAGAAATACTGTTAATCCCGGTCTTGGTCATCATGACTTGTGTAAATATCCTGAAGAAACTAAATTTTCGAAGGTTAATTATTTGACTTCTGTTTGTCTCTAACACAGTTAAAAAATGATTTTGGGTCTGATTTAATGTCGTCTTCAGCCTGAGTGTTATACCGTTCGTATGCGTTTTTTTATTTCACAGTTCAAATGATCGCATACGTTCAAATAAATTGTGAGGTTACTAATATTTTGTCGTCACCGTCAATCTGAACTCGGCGTGGGAGGCTAACGTTGTCTTCCCTAGAACCTCTTCCTTTCATGTATTTTGTCTTTCATGCGTTGATGGCAAGTCCAATCCGCCTAGCTTCGCCCTTCAGTCTGATGTACGTTTCCGCCATCGTCTCAAAGTTCCGTGCCATGATGTCAATGACATCGGCGAAGCCAAGAAGCTGGGTGGACGGCCTAAATATCGTGCCACTCGTGTCTATCCCAGCTCTTCTGATCACACCTTCTAACGCGATGTTGAATAGCAGACACGAAAGTCCATCACCTTGCCGTAACCCCCTTCGAGATTCAAAGGAACTCTAGAATGTCTCCGGTACTCGAACAACGCACCTCACTAGATCCATCGTCGCCTTGACCAATAGCATGACTCGTGCATAATCTGCCATAACTGATCTATATCGATTGTATCGTATGCGGATTTGAAATCGATGAACAAATGTGGTCACGTTGTATTCGCGGCATTTCTGCAGAACCTGTCGAATTTCGAAAATTTGGCCGCGTCCCACGAACTCTTTTGCAAATGGTGGCGGCGGCGGCATAGAATTTGGGAGAGTACCTTATAGGCGGCGAACAGGCTCAGCAGTTTGAGCTCGCGGTAGTTGCAGCAATCCAACTTGTAACCCTTTTTGTAGATTGAGCATACGACACCTTCCATCCACTCCTCCGGTAATATCTCCTCCATCCAAATCTTGGCAAATACCCAGTGTAGCGCTCTAGCCAGTGCTTCATCACCGTATTATAATAGCTCACTTGGTAGTTGATCTACACTAGTTGCTTTGTTGTTCTTCAGCCGATCTATCTCCTCCTCAACTTCTTGAAGATCAGGGGCCGGTAGCCTGTCGTCTTCTGCGCGTGCTTCAAGGTCTGTTGCCGTGCCACCTTCGTTTTCCGCTGCATCACCGTTGAGGTGCTCGTCATAGTACTGCTTCCACCTCTCAATCACCTCACACTCGTTCGTGAGAAGTTACCGTCCAAGTCCTTGCACATATCGGCTTGCGGCACGTAGCCTTTGCGCGAACTATTTAGCTTCTCGTAGAACTTCCGTGTGTCGTTTACGCGGTTCGTTCACAGATTTTCCATCGCCTCGCACACTCCTCAGTGAGTAACCAGGTCTAAATTTACTATGACAGATGCTGAACGAAGTTAATAAGAACGCGTGATACGGATGTTTGCTTCCATTATTCTCAAAAATAAAAGAAGCTCTCCGACGAATCAACATTTATCTACATCCGATAAGCCGAAGGGAGTTCAATGTATAAAGTATAAAATTTTACAGCACGTACGGAAAGGTAAATAAAATTAAAGGTCATCAAAAATAGAAGCAAAGGACAAGTTGTACTTAAGTCTATCTAATCCCCAGTTAGTATAACAAAAGATAACGCAAAACATTGTTTCTATTAATGTTTATCTTCACCAGCTTCCATTTCCAATCGAAAGGTTGAAAGCCCTTCAATATGCTTGTGAATTGCACTACTAATGCTAACACGTAGATAGTAAAATGAAAAACCAAATCCCACATTACGTACCTACATATGCACAATCTGATAACTCCTGGAAATTCAATAAGCTCTTGGGCATTTTCAACATGTCACAGTCAGGTCCATCGACCATTGTTCTACACACCACACACAAGAGCTGTCCACAAACCGAAGGCATCCGTGCTACGCTCGTCCCAGGTAGGGTAGAGCACTACTTCGGCCTAATCACCCATTTTGGGCCTATCGAGCAGGAAAGATCAATTAAATGCTTGATTTCGGTGTTAACAAGTCAATTATGCGTTTGGTGCGATACTTTAGTTCAAAAACTACCGAACGAAGTCAATAAGAACGCGTGATATGAAAGTGCAAACACCCATTATTCTCAAAAGAAAAGAATTACTACGACCGAATCAATTTTTATCTTCATCAGATAGGCCAAAGTGAATTCAATGGCGTTTGAATGGCGTTTCAATGCGTTAGGCCGAATTTAGAATCTGTATGGCGAGTTTGGGGTCAAAAAACAGTGTTAGATTTTTGAAGATATCTCAACAATTTGTTACTTTCAATCAAATCGTACCGTAAGATTACGTACGGAGAGGTAAGTACATTTAGAAGACATCTGCAGGGAAAACATTCCATTCCGTGAAAAAAAATCCGCTCGAATAGTATAGTATAGGCAAATTGTGCTTAGTAGGCCCAAAATAAGATCCAAGCCCTATTGCTGCAGCACCTCATATTATCATATTCAATTACAATGCTGTCTCCAACTGTCTTGTCTACCTAACCGGCACGGTAGTCACTTTTCAATTTCCATCAACAATTTACCCAATTCCAGGAGAAAAATCCAACCAGATCACAAAGCAGCAGTCTACCCCATTCTTGGATCTATCTACTGCATTCATCGGTTTCGACACAATCACACACACACACATAGGGCGCCCCGTTTGAGTATTGCTGCTGCAAAGATAACAATCAAAGGTCATTGTGGAAGAAATTTTCGGAAGTCCATACCCGACTCAAGCTGCCCAGACTGGTTGGAAAATCTCTTTCGATTCAATTGTGTTTACTTTCGATTGGCAAAGGGCAAGAGCAAATATGGACCGGGCAAACTTGAGCTGAATGGGAAGACTTTGCGAATGCGAGTTTGCTTTTCCAGCTTTTCATATGCACGATTTGTTGACATTCTGTCCAAATGGCAGAGAAAAGAAAACCTAATACCTAGACTGCCGCTTTCGGTTTTTCCAATAACTGAAATCAGAGACCATCGTTTATGTGGGTATGTATGGGTATTTTGCAGCGGAGAGGGAAAGTCCGTTGAAATTTGCTTCCAGGATATACATAGAATGTTCATCTGCCATCAGCCAAGAAGATCATGATACTTGTTGATGTTTTGTTTGCTTGGGCCACATATCGACATCGTCGTCGTCCACTTCACATATTGGGTAGAAAATTTAATAAAGATTCAAATTGGCCCAAACTCGATAACATTGATTGTATTTATGGAACATGAGAGTGTGGGGGTTTTAATAGCTTGATTTATGAGGGTTATCTTTTCGGTCAATTTGAATGTTAGATCTAGATACTGGCATGCAATAATTCCATGCCTGAGCAATTATCGAATCGCTCTATGTAAGTGTGTGAGTGTGTGTGTGTGTGTCAATGAAAAATCTCAATTGGTTCACCTATGGTGAGGTGTGACCCTTTTTACTTATTTATATTATACCGAAGACCTCTAGGGAGAAGTTTGAAAAAATGTTCAGATGCGATAAATGCTCATATGATATGACTCTTATGACTTGGAATTATCATCAGAATTTTCATGAAAATCACCCAGAATTGTTTTAAACTATCCTGAGAATATATACACTTGGAGATCTTTAAGTAATTATCTTTGAATAACACATCAGAACTCTCTTGCAAATCATCTCAAATATTTGGCCTTGAATCCAGAAAATTTATCGATACTAGCGCCAAATTGACCGAAAGTGGATAATTTATAGAGGAAATAAGGAGATGATAGCGCTACGTAACGGCGATATTCCCACTTATCTTAACACAAGTTTCTGACCGAAGTTGGACGTCTGTTCTCTGTGTCTATACCAATTTAAGAAACTTCCAAATCAAGCAGGAACGAATATCTCAGTTCCTGCCTGGTTTGGAAGTTTCTTCAAACTTTCCCCCAGAATTTTCTTCCACGGTACCCAGTAACAAATATTATAAATTAACAATATGATCCACTTCCAGAATTTCCATATTTTTCTGAAAAGACGCATAAGTAATACCCTCTCCCGGTGAGAAAGGTGACTAAAAAATTCGTGGCCTATTATTTAAGCGTGTAATCAATTCATAAGGTTAGTCAAATAAAAGGTGCGGCAAACAGTATAAGCTTTCTCATGCATATTACATGCCTACTAGACTGATGTAAAACTTGAAATTTTCGCTCCACAGTGCTCAAACGGTTTCAAATCAGGTCCTGATTAGCCTCTTAAAATTTAAACTCGTTTGGTAAGAAACTGACTTGGCACAAACTATTCGAAATTTATATGGAAATTACTATGGGAAAACCAAACTTTTTGTTCATTGTCTTCTACCCATTTTCCATATTATGTTTTCGAAAACTTCTATAATTGCGCAATATTTGCCAAAATTAATTGTTTAAGAGATTGATAATCTTATGGCATGATCAAGCAGCTGTTCTGTGGGCAACACTGAATTCTGCAGTGTGACATAGTAGCCATGATATTTGTGCTCTATTCTTCGCACCAGAAACACCAATGTTGCCTGCTGAACAGTTGAATGAGCATAATCATAAGACATTAGTGACTTGAATCATTAATAACTTTTGTTCCTTAGTCGTTACATTTGATTGAAAAGTAGTTTTCAACAAAGCTATAGCTGAGAAAATTTGCTACAATCACTGTTATCATTTTTAAAAGCATAGTGATGTGGTGAATTGTTAGATAGATATGAACAAAAACATAAGTTTTTCCATAGTAATTCCCATATAAACTTGAAATGGTTTGTGCCAAGTCAGTTTCTTATTAAAGTAGTTCAAATTTTGGGAGGCTAATCAGGACCCAATTTGGAACCGTTTAAGCACTGTGGAGCGAAAATTTCAAATTTTGCATCAGTCTATACCTTCCCTGACGTCAGGACATTGTACTACGTTAAGACTATAGTTGATATTAATAACGTAATAACGTAATATAATATGATATCAAAAATGCTTAAATTACGTGATATCTGCT
Organism: Ochlerotatus camptorhynchus; assembly: GCF_037179485.1. Taxonomy (NCBI): domain Eukaryota; kingdom Metazoa; phylum Arthropoda; class Insecta; order Diptera; family Culicidae; genus Ochlerotatus; species Ochlerotatus camptorhynchus. The sequence continues at coordinate 3,116,571 of NW_027040773.1, forward strand.
TTAGTTTGAACGTACTATTAGCTTAGAGGTGAACCAAACTAATAAAAGAAAATGCCAGATTATATCTGCCATCCCTCTTTACATACCACATTGGCAACTGACAAGAAGAAAAATTTCAACAAGCTAAGAACCATTAACCCAAATTTGGGTAATAGATTAACAAACACGGTAAGAAACAACTCAACATTGAGTTTTTAAAAAAAACTCAAAAACTCAAAAACTTAAAAAAAAATACAAAATAACTTCGATTTTCAATTAAAAGTACTAAACCGTCATGTTTTCACCGTTGGGAAATTTTAAATTATTTTTGGATGAAAATCATAGCAACCTGCGCTGCCTTTGATGCTGTCATATTTGTGTGCTCCATCGCCTTCGTTCGTGCTCCATTATTGCATTCGATTGATCGTTAGGTAATTTTCACTCAATGAATTATTGATCAGGATTACCCAAAATTTAGTTTCATCATTAATTTAATTTTACCTAGCCCCATGGAAGCCACATAAATGAGTGAACGTGAACTCAATTTTTACACTATTATTGGGTAAAAATACCAATTTTAAAGAAAAGTGGCTTAACTCATAAAATTAGCAAAAAAATTACCCATTAATGAGTATCTGTTACCCATTAATGGGTAACAGTTACTCATTAAAGGGTGTCCACGATGAAATTGCCACACTATGAAATTGCTCTAACTTTTTAACCGTTGGGTAGAATTTAATGAAAATTTGGGTGGATTTAGTTCATAGTGCATTATTTACATCCTGCAGGTTTTAAAGTCCTGTGATCAAAACTCGCGGAAATGGAGTCGAAAGAACAGCTCGTGCGTGATAAAATCTTGCGCATTCATCACGAGAACAAGGATCTCTCGCATCGTTCCATCGCTAAAACGTTGGGAATCGCGAATTCCTCGGTGTCGCGAGTGATTAAGCGGTTCGAGGAACGGTTGACCACCGATCGGAAGCCCAGAAGTGAAGGAAAAAGTATTCCGTACAACACCAAAAATCACAACCGCGTAGTTGGGGCCTTCAACCGAAATCCGAACGCCTCCGTTAGGGATGTGGCTAAGAAGCTGCACCTAAGCCGAAGTTTTGTCCAGAAGGCCAAAACTAAGGCTGGGCTTCGAACGTTCAAGGTACAAAAGGCCCCTAATCGCGACGAGAAGCAGAACAAGTCCGCCAAAACCCGTGCCAGGAAGTTGTACCTCAACATGCTGACGAAAGTTGAATGCTGCATCATGGACGACGAAACATATGTGAAGGCCGACTTCAAACAGATCCCCGGCTACCTGTTTTTCACGGCCAAGGATAAGTTCAGCGTTCCGGAGCATGTCCGCACTCAGAAGATGTCCAAATTTGCGAAGAAATTCCTGGTTTGGCAAGCCATCTGCACGTGCGGGAAGCGGAGTGCACCTTTCGTGACCCAGGACACGATGAACGGACAGGTGTACATAAAAGAGTGCCTCCAGAAGCGGTTGCTTCCTCTCCTGAAGGCCCACAACGTCCCAAAAATCTTCTGGCTGGATTTGGCCTCATGCCACTACTCCAAGGACGTGCTGAAGTGGTATGCGGACAATACGGTCAATTTCGTGCCGAAAATGTTCAACCCTCCCAACACTCCGGAGCTCCGCCCCATCGAGAAGTACTGGGCGATTATGAAGCAGCACCTTCTTAAACGACCTAAGGTAGTGAAGACAGTCGAGGAACTGAAGAAAGTATGGGTTTACATGCAAAAAACGGTTGATTAACAGGTTGTGCAGAATCTTATGGCCGGGGTTAAGGCCAAGGTGCGGGCATTTGCGTATGGACTGTAAATAAAATACGAGTAAAATGGTAAAATGAAGTTTAATAGTTATTTCTCAATCCCTGAAAATTTGATGGCAATCGGATGAAAACTCGAATTTTGCGAATCAATTTTGTGTGTGGCAATTTCATCGTGGACACCCTTTAATGGGTAACATATACTCATAAATGGGTAAACAAAAACTATTAATACTAGTTGAGTCTGTTTCCTTTCTTAATTTTTTGAACATCATTCATTCCTTCCAACCATCAAATAATTTCTACCCATCCAAGCGCTTATTATGATTATTCTGAACACCCTAAACATATGTCACCCACCCTAATGTCACTTACCTAAAAATATTGTCCAAAAATATATGCAAACTTTCCCCAAAACTATACACGGAAAACTTTGGAGGGTATTTCAACACTCCGGAGAGTATAAATAGCGGGACCTTTCAATTAGAGTCGTATCCTTGCGATAAATGCGAGAATGACAACTGTAAAAAATCAAATACTTCATCATTTCTCAATAGTGATGGAGTAATACGACATGCACAAAACTAAGGACACGGAATATACTACAATAGATCAAATTACTGGTCGCAGTTGTGTTAGGCCCCAAAGAGGAAAAAATGTGATATTTTAATAAAGATTTTTGAATGTCATCATGTATTCACTAAATACTCATATGATAGTTCAAATACATTGCAATCATAAAATGTAAAACAATACGATCGACTTTTGTATGGAGTCATCCTACGGGTGGGATTCAAATTATGTGAGACGTTTGTTATATTCCATTAATTGGTAGATTGAGTAAAAGCGGTATTTACAAATAGAACCCCAGGAAAAAAAAGAAGAAAAGCATCGCTCACCATCGTTTTCATACAGCCTAATTAAAAAAAAATCCCGGGTCTTCAATTTGCTCTGCATTGTGGCATAGCATCCACGCCCGGGGACTCAGGACTCAGTCAGAACGGTACCACGCGTAATGAATATCCACATCCATGATCAAGATTGGCCGCTCGATATGTTCGGAAAAAGGAATTGTCCAAAAAGAGAATGGGCGATGAAGTGGGACGATTAATGGAAATTTTGCATCGTTCTTGCTACTGGAGGTAGCCACTCATCACACTAATTACCTACCGATTTCATCCTGTTCCGACAGCTTTGAGGCAAATAGGGTAAACCAGGGCTAGTTGGTGGTACGCACAGTTGCAACTCAGTACTTTTAGGGTCATATGATAGATAATCGCTTGGGGTGTCGACAGTGCTTCTAAAAAAAAAAGGCACGTGTTTGCGGACGGTCCGATTAACAGTGAAAATCCCTATACAACGGAATCGAATCCGGTTGGAACTGGTGCGAAAGTGAAGTGCTACTAACGGTGCAGTGAAACGTGGAACGAATTTTTGCGGGGAAAGTACCCGATCCAGAACGAAAATCAAAATTGAATGCTTCCGGAGAGGTCATTTCAGTTGGATGGCTTCTTTGTTGTCGTTGTTCTGTTGATGTTTCCTTTTTGCACTACCGTCGTTGGTGGCTGGACCGGATAGAATTTGATTTTGAAATCTGTGTTAGGGAAAATGCTTTTTGCAAGCAATCGGTGATAATTTTGATCACCATTAGAACAGTTGGAAATGTATGTAATTTTCAATAGTGACCTATTGAAAAATTAATAAAAATCTCATTTAAGCAAATTTGTATAAAAATGCCCAATCGATTGGTTTGTTTAGAATTCAAATCCATCCGCTATTGACAGAGTTATAAGTCGTCAAAACCTGACAATTTTTCGTAACGCGGTCCATTTTTTTTTTTTTTTTTTGTTTTGAAATTGCACCCCCTATATGTTCGTAATGTTGCCAAAATACGTAATCCTACGTCAAAAATTGACATACAAATTAGTATTTTTTGTGAAAGGCATTAGTTTCGGGTACTTTTCTCGTAGTTCTAGAAGGCAAAATCTCCAAATATTGTTTTACTTCAAAACTCTTGTGGTAGGGGAAATGGCTCTAATGTTGACCTATGGATCTAAGATTGGGCTCATCGCTAAAAATCCGATATTTATCAATTTTATCAAGATGAACGCGTCATTGGGACGGTACTAATGGATATTTTTGGTCGCTATTGAAAATTTAGTCGATTGCTGAGTTTTTGTATGGGCCAAATTAGAGGCATTTAGGCTGACATTACATCCATTTCCTCTATTTCGCTTTCTTTATGGTAATTTTAAAACAAACCTTCACAGATAAAAATTCTGAATTTTAATTGTGATGTAAACATTCATTCACGTAAACTTAAATTTAATTTCACACAACCGAGCAACTTGTAAACAATGTTGTTTACAAAGATGGGCTTTTGTATACAATATTTGCTACATTACATGAATTGTGCTAGAACTTTACATGATATATAATGTAAACTTATATGATATATGACGCTCCATTTGTGTGCATCATATTGAACAGAAATTTACACTACTTTTCGAACTGTGTTTATAGATTGTACGGCACATCCAGAATCGAAATCAATTTTGCTATTTTTTAGAGGGAATTCAGTAGAATAACTTGAAGCGATGCAAGCGAGAATTTTAACTTGAAGTGCACTGAGCTGGTAACAATTTTCCCATCATCTGAGTAAATACCAAACCCCATGGCAATTATACTCGAGTCACGCGTTACTTCCACATCCATGATGATTAGTCACTCGATATATTCAAAGAAAAAAACCAAAGACGAGGATGTGCGATAAACTGGGTAAAAAGATTAATGTTGGTTAACTCATCACACTAATTAGGCCAACCGATTTCATCTAGTACCATCAGCTACGGGCAACGCTACGAACGCTCTCGAAAACACCAATTGAAGTGGCCACAACATAACAGATACGCTTCAAGCAATGTATATCTGTGAAGAGATGAAAATAGATAGCACACAAATAGATGGATTATACAAATCTAAAAAAGACATGAAAGCATAACTAGACCAAATGGTTTTTCAAACAGTAAATGTCAAGCTAGTCAATGAAGTGATATTTTAAATTTTCTGAAATAATGTTAGAACTCTAATAAAAAGACAAAACTGAGAAACAAGATAAGAAAAAAAATCAGCAAAACAGCAAAGACCACAGGATGATTTTATAATGCTTCGTCCAGGCCTCTCTGAAGTTTTTCACATTGGCAGTCAGAGCTCCGATGACCCTACCCTTGTAGACGATGGATGTGTCATCTGCGAACAGAGACAACGATCCACCATCAGGGAGAGCCGGCATATCGGAAGTGAGCAGGTTGAATAGAATGGGGCCAAGGATGCCTCCTTGTGGAACCCCAGCACCGATGTTGAAAGCATCCGATGTGATGCCACTCAGAGAGACTCGGAACGTCCTGTTCGATAGATAGTTGTTAATTATCTTCACTAGGAAGATTTGAAGACCGTAGTGCTGCAATTTGAACACCAGGCCATCATGCCAGACATTGTCGAACGCTTTTTTAACGTCCAACAACGCCATGGCAGATGTTTTATGAAACATACTTGTTCCGCCTGAGTTTGTTTGTTACTGTTTCTGTTTGAACGACCTTTCTTGCAAGAACGGTACTCTACCCGATCATTCGTTTCCGAACGCAGGCAGGTCAGTCGATTCCTTTCGACTCCGTTTTACTGCCAGCAATCTGGCGGGCCAAGGGAAGATCCACACCATGCCTTCAGCACTCAAGACAAAGATGGCGGAAAAAAGACGAGCCTTTAGACCGTATATTAAAAGCGCTCGTTGGACGCTTTCAGTTTTAAACGAAAATTCACGCAAGCAGTGTGCTCGCCATTTGTGATACACAAAGTCCGGAATCTCAAGATAAATTCCAAAAAAATGAAAAGATAAAATTAAAATCACCAAACTCACTACTGCTAACAAGCCGACTTGAAACTGAAAAGAAACAGAAATCATAAATCGAGTTTCAGCAAAATACGTAGCATGTTGAGAGAATGAACTCGTCAGAGCAAATTTTCTCTCTTAAATTTGATTTTTTTGGCTCTCTGCGGACTGGTAGTAAAGCAGATAAAACTGTATGGGGAAAAATCATTTTTATTTAATTATAGCTTGTCGAACAATAATTTTCCGGGAAAAAACATAATGACAATGTCCCTGACTAATTTATTTAGGTAATCGTTCACTTTTGACCTGAATATGCACCGAAAGCGAATTATTCCCACTTCTCTCCATTTCTATACAGGGATTTTTATCACTTCCTACTAGCGGAACAGCGCCATCTCTGTGGAAAATGGCCGGACGATATGATTAATTAAATGTTCTGACATAAGTAAAGGATTAGATTTTTCACCTAAAGGCTTCTACGTAAGTGAAAAAATAAGAGTCCCATAGAAAAAACTACAAGGGATTGTACGCAATGGTGACGTACGACTACGTGGTCTTTTTTTTTTTCCTCTGTTCGGAACCTAACACTACTGCGACCAGTAAATTGATCTATTGTAGTATATCCCGTGTCCTTAGTTTAGTGCATGTCGTATTACTCCATCACTATTGAGAAATGATGAAGTATTCGATTTTTTTTACAGTTGCCACTCTTGCATTTATCGCAAGGATCCGAGTCTAATTGAAAGGTCCCGCTATTTATACCCTTGGGAGTGTTGAAACACCCTCCAAAGGCGCACCCCTTTGTCAGTCAAAATTGGATTCCTTAGCAACAAAATTAAGGTATGACACCGATAATGACCATGCATCAGAACCCTAGTCTTAACCACTTCAAACTAGGGAACAACGAAGAAAAGATTAGGAATCACATAGATGAAGACAACTAACTCATTTTTTTTGCCTTGTTTCAAGATCATCCTCGGTAGACAAAGCCGAGTCTTGTCACTATCAACAAGGCATAAAAAGTAACAAGGACTAAGATGTGTTCCTTGGATTACTGAAAAATCCTGTTCCCCTAGTTTGAAGTAGTCAGGACTAGGAATCGGTGGTAGATCTTACATCCCGTAATGTACCACGAAAAGGTGATCTACCCACGTTACGTGGTCTTACATATTAAATGTTTTAAATGTTAACTGCAGCAGGAGCTTGTGTTTTGTGTAGGAATAGGAATTTCAGCGGGGTTCGCTCTGTTTACACTCTTTAGTATGACGCGCTTGACATAGATGGCCCACAGCTACTCACGGAGATCTATTGATTTCGATAAATAGCGGTGCGGCTTCTTCCTCCTTCTATGGATGCTCATGTGGGCGCAGATCACTGCCTGCAGGCAGCCTTTCGTTGTGTACTAGAGAACAGCACCACTCACCACGTGGTGATTGAATAAACACCGTTTGGTGAGACCGGATGGAATTCAACTTTGAAATCTGTGTTAGGGAAATCGCTTTTCGTAGGCAATCGGTGATAATTTGAATAATCATAGCAACAGTTGCACATTCGTGCAATTTTTAATAGTAACATTTTGAAAAATAATAATGTCTTAAATTTAACAGATGCGTTGAAATATTTCTGATCGATTGGTGATACAATTATTGAAATTGGTCCATTGGCAGCTGAGTTATTAACGTTCAAAATCTTTCATAATTTTGTTACATGTTCCATTTTCGGTTTTCACAAAGTGTACCCCCATATAGAAATCACAGACGTAGTCCTACGTCAAAAATAAAAACCTTGTCTGTTCTCGCAAGAAAACAAAAAGATGGAAATATTAAATATTATTTTTTGGGTATTTTGTAAAAGCATTTTTTAAGAATACTTGCTAGGATCGTTCATTCTGAAACTATGCGATGCATATTTTTGTTTGGATTATAATCTATTCATATCCTGAATAAACAATACGGATACAATAAAAAATTAAAAATTTACAAACCATTTTCGATGTCCGATTTATAACTTGAACAGTCCTTAATAATCGTAGCGTAACTTCATAAGCATTTAGTATGTTGGCCCTTTTTAATTACATTGGATTGATAATAAGATTATAGGTAAGGTAAGATAATTATAGAATTTTGAAAACTGCTTTCAAATTATTAAAAACGACAAAAATAAAAAAATAAACGATGTTTCCAATTAATAGTGATGTTTTTTTATACTTTTTATGAACTTAATTTCAGCCAAAGCTGCAAAACGACATGAGTTTAAAGGGAAAATGAACGAAAAAAACGCTTCGGATATTTTAATAACCATAATGTAATGCACTTCACCATAATTGGCTTTGGAGCCATGGTGGAGTAACAGGTGGAGATACAGAAAAAAAAAAGAATCGCTTGCTCAGCATATTCATCGATAACGGGGTGCTTAGCATGGTAGATGGTAGTTAGCAAAGTGCACACAGTCTGTGTAGGTTTGAAATCCAGTTGAAATTTCCGAACGAAATATTGTTTACAGGTTTCCCATCACCATATGCACCAAAAAGAGAATGAAGAATATCACTAATGTTAAAAGCAACATCGTACGCAAAATGAAAGCTAGCTTTCTGATGACTCCCTTGATGCAGTTTGTTACTAAAATGACATCAAGAAATTTTCTTTGAGCTTTGGAACACATTTAGGCTCGTTCCTCGATGACCCAATTTGTACGATCTTCTAGAATGGTTGAAATTCTTGGAGAAGAACAAACCGGAAAATATTTCGACTGTTTCAATTGCATTAAAAAGTAAGCAAACTTGTTTAGAAGTGGGTTAGAGAAAAAATACCAAACGTTTCATAATTCAGCTTGTAAACGTGAGTTCACGCTTCTCAGACAACTTTATGACAATTAGCTGGGATATTGGCCATAGAGGTTGGAAAAAGTTTACTGGGGTATTTTTTGGCTATTTTTTGCCGACGTGTTTGAAGATGATCCTTCTTTGTAGTTTTCATCAGTATTTTATAATTAATCTTTTCCAAAGCTGCTAGTTCTAGCTTTTTTTCTGACAGATGGCAACCCTCTCGGTGGTAGTCAAGTAGTTTATTAGTATAGGATAAATCGGTGAGTCATCAAATTCCCAGCAACTTCACTTTTTTCTGCGAATGCGCAAAAAATGTCCGGTTTTGCGATAATAATTTGCCCAAACCGGTCTGATACGTACTTCTCAAAAATAAAGTAAACCGTATCGATTGCTAAACTTTAATGCGTAATCGTGACATAGAACAAGCAGTGTACGCATTCTATCAAATTATCTATGGTAGTTTATAACAGCCAGTGCATATGAAGCAATGATTGCATGGAGAAAAAAAAAAATCAAATACCAAAGCACCAGTATAGTGAAATATACAGGTTAACCATAACAATGATGAAAATCTTATTATCTGGTTATATGCGACCAACTGAATTTAGAAATAAAAAATGGATATGAAGAGCACAGTGCGCACCTAGAAAGTAATATGAAGTCATGAGCATGATTGACCGCCCGAGGATGCAACTTCGTTATTGCCAGATCAGCTGTAATTACAAAGAGAACCAATAAACGTTGCTTGGGACGTCTGGATGCTGGTCAAGAAAGGAATGGGTAGGATTATGTTGACGTAAATTCTGTCCCAGTTAGTATTTGGTCACTTTTTTTTAATTACTGTAGCGTAGCCAGTTGTCGTAGCAAGAAACTGTTGACAGCGTTTTGATCTGGAAGGACTGTTTATTCAGTGGTGAAAATGTCATCATGATTCATACACACGTTTAAGAGGCAACTAACCATCACTCGATTTGGTTCTGCTTCTTCTTATTGTATTCATAAATCGTCACTTTCTAAAAGTTTTGGTGAAATTCATTGGTTGCGTAGCCGTGCCAAAACCGTCAATGTATCATAAATATAAATTACCATCTTACCATCTATTTTATTTATTCCTTCACTTCTCAATACAACAGCAGCAGCAAATGTGAAGTTACACCATCTAGTGCATAAAAATTTCGTACACTCAAAAGATATTCAAATCTAAATAGATTGAAAGTTACGCTAAATCGAAACTCTCCTGACCGACGCATAGCTTTTATACAAAGAGAGAGAGAATACACACTTTGCATAAAAATGGTTTATGCGAGAATGTGTATTTTTGGCCTTTATACATGCAATGTTTAAAGGAAATTTATTCATTTTGTTGCTAGCGAGGTGATTTGTTTTGATATTTATTCAAACTTGCATAAATGTACAATATTTGTTTTGCTGCAGCATGCAAAACTGGAATGAAAGTCACTCAGCTGTTTATAAACATATATTGAGGCTAATCTAGTTGACCCACTTTCATCATGAATAGCAACAGAGACGTTATTAGGTTGCCTTCAGATCATCTCCAGATGGTTGATGGTGGCGAGTTGTATTCTCTTGGCAAAAAATTATGTTTCCCAGGGTTTCTGTTTTGTGGTTTTTACTGCATTTCCGAAATTGAACGTCACCATCTGAAATCAAATAATAGCAACATATGTTGGAGTTAACATTTAGGAAGCTCGAAGAATATAGGGGAAAGTCAGTAAAGACCTAAGAAATACTTACGTACTGTTGAAGAAACATTTGTAGGACTGCTTACTATCAATGTAGGTTGCTCCCCAAAGAACTGTCCAGCTTGTGCTCCTCCATGGTTTCCTCTTCCTGTAATTCAGATTCTAAGTTCTGGTTCTGCAGTTGACTGTATTCCAAAATAGTACTGGACTACTCAGCGCAATGCTTCCAGACGGAACGGGTCCGCTTGAATCATTTTCAACGGAGGAAAAGCACATCAACGCTACAAATAAATATTCCTGGATCGAACTGTGCTATTTTATAATAACTAATCATACTTATTCCTCGGACACACTTGTATGACCTACTATGAGCATGAACATTATTTGTATAATAAATTATAAGCACATCCACGGTCACACTTGTCGGTCGGTTAATGCTGGGTAATGCGCAATACAGATCCCATTGAAATCACTAGCCTCTTCCCAGCAACTCCTATCCCTACCTCCCCGTGGTACCAGCCGGGAACTGTGAGCAACCTTAGGGAAGATCGGGTAACCAACCCCGGTGGGAACTTTGGTCATAGGTTGACAGGGAAGGGGGGGGGTTTGCTTCGGCAAGCCTGAGCGTCTGTTCTCCAGGAGGAGCGGCTCACAACAGCGTCTGTTCCCCATGTTAGGGGTGGCTGATCTACGTCCGAGTGTCAGTGAAGGACTCTAAGCACAACTGTGCACCCTGGTCCTCCGGACAGTTAGGCCCTGCGAGCCAGCCGTAAAAAAAAGCATTGCAACGGAAAATCAGCAACAGAGGAATACGAACCGAGACCAACGGCAACGACCCCAGCGACGAAATAGGATTTGTGATTGAAACTCGGCACGTGGAACTGTCGATCTCTCAATTTCATCGGGAGCACCCGAATACTCGCCAATCTACTGAAGGACCGCGGATTCGGCATCGTAGCGCTGCAGGAGGTGTGTTGGACAGGATCCATGGTGCGAACGTTAAGAGGTAATCATACCATCTACCAGAGTTGCGGCAACACATGCGAGCTTTCATCGTGATGGGCGAAATGCAGGAGCGCGTGATCGGTTGGTGGCCGATCGACGAAAGAATGTGCAGGTTGAGGATCAAGGTCCGATTCTTCAACTTTAGCATAATCAACGTGCACAGCCTTCACTCCGGAAGCACTGATGATGACAAGGACGCATTTTACGCGCAACTCCACCGCGAGTACGATCGCTGCCCAAGCCACGACGTCAAGATCATCATAGGAGACCTAAACGCTCAGGTAGGCCAGGAGGAGGAATTCAGACCGACGATTGGAAAGTTCAGTGCCCACCAGCTGACGAACGGGAACGGCCTACGACTCATCGATTTCGCCACCTCCAAGAACATGGCCATACGTAGCACCTTCTTCCAACACCACCTCCCCTATCGTTACACCTGGAGATCATCACAGCAGACGGAATCGCAAATCAACCACGTTCTGATTGATGGACGGCACTTCTCCGAAATTATCGACGGCAGGACCTATCGTGGCGCTAACATCGACTCTGACCACTACCTGGTGATGGTCAAACTGCGCCCAAAACTTTCCGTCATCAACAATGTACGGTACCGACGCCCGCCACGGTACAACCTAGAGCGACTGAAGCAACCGGATGTCGCCCTAGCATACGCACAGAATCTCGAGGCAGCGTTGCCAGAGGAGGGTGAGCTTGATGTGCCCCCTCTAGAGGACAGTAAAAGCAGCCATCACCGACGTATCCGAGAGCACCATCGGGTACGTGGAAAGAAGTCGACGGAATGAATAGGAAGTAATGTTACGATAGACGGGGATACTTTGGAGGTAGTGGAGGAATTCGTTTACCTTGGATCCTTAATAACGGCTGACAACAATGTGAGTCGTGAAATACGAAGGCGCATCATCAGTGGAAGTCGTGCCTACTACGGGCTCCAGAAGAAACTACGGTCAAAAAAGATTCACCCCCGCACCAAATGTACCATGTACAGAACGCTAATAAGACCGGTGGTCCTCTATGGACACGAGACATGGACTATGCTCGAGGAGGACCTGCAAGCACTCGGAGTTTTCGAGCGACGTGTGCTAAGGACGATCTTCGGCGGTGTGCAGGAGAACGGTGCATGTTGCAAGAATTTCGGACAACAACCCTCCAAACTTGGTGTTCACAACTGATCCAGTTGGCACAAGAAGGCGCGGAGTGCAGAGAGCACGATGGGTGAACCAGGTAGAGCGTGATCTAGCGAGCATTGGGCATGACCAGGCATGGAAAATCATTTACATTCATTTCATGCATTCATTTACATTCATTTGCATCTAACTTTTTTCATCAACAACACTTTGCAAAATGATGTATAGAGCTTTTGTAGGTTTTGTTATTAACTACAACTTTTGCTCATAACTCAAATCTGTATCTCTTATGCATCACAAATTAGAGCAGGCAGAACTCGTTACTAAAACAGTAGTGGATTCTTATTGCTCTTGTTCGTCATGCATAAGAGATACGGATTTGAGTTTTAAACAAAAGTTGTAGCTAATAACAAAACCTACAAAAGCTCGAGGGGGGCAACACATCTAAACCTCAAGTTTAGATGGTCAACAAATCTAACGCTAGCGAATCAATCTTCGAACAATCTTCTTTCATTTGTCGCATCTACTTGCATCGCTCATTAATTTTTTGCAGGAAATCTTCAGAATCGTCATCAATATTCTTTCTATCTCAGCGTGCGCGCAGCTAGCCACAGCAAAACACAATCTTTTTTGCATCGTAGATAGAGTCGTCCCCCTCGCAAAAGCTCTACATTGCGGAATTATGTTGATGAAAAAAGTTAGGGGCAAATGAATGTAAAGGAATGCACGAAATGAATGCAAATGATTTTCCATGCCTGGGCATGACCGAGGATGGAGAGCGGCAGCCGCAAACCGAATATTGTGGCGTACTATTGTTGATTATGCCTTATCTTAAATGTGATGTTGTACAAATAAATGTATTGCGCATTTTGCACCTTACTGGACTCCGCACTTTGAAAGTGCGGGGATGAAATAAGTGCGGGCGATGCATATGACAGATAGAGTTGTCAAAGTGACAGTTATGCTTATCCGAAGTGAGTGTCTGTTTTGGTTTTTGCTGTTGTTTTGATTTCAAGATCTTACACTCTCATTGCATTCTACTCGAAACACGTGTAAAAATAATTTTGCAAAATATTTGCAATTTTGCATACAATTCTAAATTACTTATTTGTGAACAATTATATGGTTTTCCAAGTATGAATAAGATTGAAAATGATTTTGATACGTGTTTAAATTCAAATGGTACACCTTTTTTGTTTCCAAATGTGTTAAACTCAATAGCGTTCTAGGTGTGAAATAACCAAAAAGATCGTTGTTTTTCGTCAGCGTACCATCAAAGTGCGACTCAAAATATTCCCAAAAATCCAGTCACCACTGCAACAGACAATATGTATGGTCACACTTGTATAGTTTGTGTATAGTTGTTGTATAGTGCTCATAATTATTACAAAAATAATGCTCATGCTCATAGTAGGTCATACAAGTGTATCCGCGGCATTACTGCAAGTTTACTTTCCACAGGTAAAAGTAAATCACCGACACCTGTTTAATGCCATAGTAGAATTACAAAAAGTTATTCGATGTCATGCATAAATAGAAATCTAAAATTTATTCACCAATACATATAACTATTTACTCACCTAAGTTAATAGGTTAAACTTCTTCTTCGTCTTCTTCACATTTCAAGCTTATTTCTTATCGCATATTAGCTTATTCCGTGCTCTCAACTTAGTGTTCTAGATGCTCTTCCACAGTTATTAATTGAGAGCTTTCGATACCTGTACCATTTTTACATTAGTATAAAGGGTGATACGGTCAAAATTTGGTCAAGGGAAAACGCGTGTAAATCGGTGAAATCGTTTATTTAAAAAATCAAATTAAATTTTTTTTTCAAGTTCAATTAGTATAAAATTCAGGAAAAATATTCAGTTCGGCTTCCGCTTTTCCAAATCCGAATTGCCGGGCCTTACGCTTGACCCCTGCCATCAGATTTTGTACAGCCACCTTGTCCACCTTCTTCGCCGCAGAAAGCCAGTTTGCCTTGAACTGCTGCTCGCCCTTAGCAGTTTTTTTTTTGGTCTTCTTTAGGTTCCGCTTGACAATAGCCCAGTATTTCTCAATTGGGCGGAGCTCTGGCGTGATGGGAGGGTTCTTGTCCTTGGGAACCACCTGCACGTTGTTGGCGGCGTACCACTCCATGGCCTTTTTACCGTAATGGCAAGATGCCAAATCCGGCCAAAACAGTACGGAACAACCGTGTTTCTTCAGGAAAGGCAGCAGACGTTTATTCAAACACTCTTTCACGTAAATTTCTTGGTTGACAGTCCCGGAAGCTATGAAAATGCTGCTTTTCAAGCCACAGGTACAGATGGCTTGCCAAACCAGATATTTCTTTGCGAACTTTGACAGTTTCATGTGCTTGAAAACATCTGCTACCTTTCCCCTTCCTTTTGCCGTATAAAACTCCTGTCCCGGAAGCTGCTTGTAGTCGGCTTTGACGTAGGTTTCGTCGTCCATTACCACGCAGTCAAACTTCATCAGCATCGTCGTGTACAGCCTCCGGGATCGCGCTTTGGCCGTCGTATTTTGTTTATCATCGCGATTTGGAGTCACTACACACAAAGAAAAATCGTTGCTCAAATTAAAAAAATACATTGATAGAATTAAAAGTATGCATTGGTTCTTTTTGGTAGAAAGCGGTTCGCTTTCAAAACAAAAATAGGCCAACTGTCAAATCAAAAGTTGCCCGGCCACTGCTTTTAAAAGTTAAAACTTTCAAATTGAATTGTACTTCTGTCAAATGAAAAGCATAACAGTGTTTAAATTAAAAGCAGATTATTTTTGATTCAAAATAAACTTTTGGCCTGAAACTTTGGTATAGTTAGGATAACATATATGTCCTTTTAAATTTAAAAACAAATACTTTCATCATTATTACGTCCGTTTTCATTCCAAAATCATATAATTTTTCACTTAAAAGTTTTTATTATTTGAAATATAATAAATGTACAAAAATATGTTTATTGATATTTTAAATAATCAATATTAAATATATGATGTTGAATTTCCTTCTCCCGAGTGGGAAAAACTTCACATCGCATTGTACAGTGTCTCGCTCGCTCGCTCGCCCGTATGATCCCAGGAACCTTTTAAACTATTTCCAGTAGATTATGGATCAACTTTGATCGTGTTGCGGGTGGACTCCTCACGCTTCCCATGGTCATTCAGTGGCGAAAAAAAGATTTCGAATTTAAACGCTACTTCCACCTGTTTGCAGTCAGAAGTGTATCCGTTCCAATTTGCTTGTCCAAGGTGTCAACAATCTGCTCAGCCTTGATTTCTTTCATCAGGAGTTTGCGTATCAGCTGTGCTAATTCCGTGAACAATCGGACCTGGTGCTAAGATAAAACAAATAAAACAAATTCATAATAAACCTTATGAAATTTCAACTCACCTAACATTCCCTGCTGTAGCGGAAAATCATAATGTTTCCAAGTTCTCGCCTCCTGCTTGTGGTTGCTTATGACGTCAAGTAAAATTTGGCGGTAAAAAATAGGTTGTGCTGCCAAGGCTGCCAACAACTTCATTATGAAGAGGTATTTTTGACAGTTGTACAACTTTTATTTTCAAAAATGAGCTTTTAAAATTACGAGTCGAAATTGAAAGAAATATTGTCAAACCAAAAGAAATAATTTTCAATTTGAGTGTTTCGTAGTTAAAACTACGAATTTAGGGAAACTTTCAAATTGAAATTGCATTATTTTTATTACAACAATTTTTGTTTTTTGTGTGTACTTTCTTGTAAGTCGATAGTCCGGCTCGTTTTTTGGCTCGATGCACGGTTGTAGACGATACACCCAGCTTATTTGCGGCATCTCGGAGAGAGAGGTTAGGGTTTTGCTTGAAACTACCGGCAACTCTCTTTGTCGTCTCAGTGGCTTCCGGTTTTCGATTTCCCCCCGATCCAGACTTCCTGGCTGTCGACAAGCGTTCCCCAAACACTTTAATTACATTTGTAACGGTTGATTTGGCAACTTTTAGCGATTTTGCCAACTTTGCGTGCGAGTAGCTCGGATTTTCGCGATGCGCGACCAAAATTTTGATACGCTGCTCTTCTTGCTTGGACGGCATTTTGACAACTGAAGAGTGAATTCCAAAATCAAAATAGGAGCAACATTCTACACACACACACCTTCAAAATGAGGGGTGTTCAGGTTTTTTAAATGCAAAATTGAAAGAAATACGTCAAGTTGATATTGACCAAATTTTGACCGTATCACCCTTTAATAACAAAACCTACAAAAGCTCGAGGGGGGCAACACATCTAAACCTCAAGTTTAGATGGTCAACAAATCTAACGCTAGCGAATCAATCTTCGAACAATCGAACAAACATTTGTCGCATCTACTTGCATCGCTCATCAATTTTTTGCAGGAAATCTTCAGAATCGTCATCAATATTCTTTCTATCTCAGCGTGCGCGCAGCTAGCCACAGCAAAACACAATCTTTTTTGCATCGTAGATAGAGTCGTCCCCCTCGCAAAAGCTCTACATTGCGGAATTATGTTGATGAAAAAAGTTAGGGGCAAATGAATGTAAAGGAATGCACGAAATGAATGCAAATGATTTTCCATGCCTGGGCATGACCGAGGATGGAGAGCGGCAGCCGCAAACCGAGTATTGTGGCGTACTATTGTTGATTATGGCTTATCTTAAATGTGATGTTGTACAAATAAATGTATTGCGCATTTTGCACCTTACTGGACTCCGCACTTTGAAAGTGCGGGGATGAAATAAGTGCGGGCCATGCGTATGACAGATAGAGTTGTCAAAGTGACAGTTATGCTTATCCGAAGTGAGTGTCTGTTTTGGTTTTTGCTGTTGTTTTGATTTCAAGATCTTACACTCTCATTGCATTCTACTCGAAACAAGTGTAAAAATAATTTTGCAAAATATTTGCAATTTTGCATACAATTCTAAATTACTTATTTGTGAACAATTATATGGTTTTCCAAGTATGAATAAGATTGAAAATGATTTTGATACGTGTTTAAATTCAAATGGTACATCTTTTTTGTTTCCAAATGTGTTAAACTCAATAGCGTTCTAGGCGTGAAATAACCAAAAAGTTCGTTGTTTTTCGTCAGCGTACCATCAAAGTGCGACTCAAAATATTCCCAAAAATCCAGTCACCACTGCAACAGACAATATGTATGGTCACACTTGTATAGTTTGTGTATAGTTGTTGTATAGTGCTCATAATTATTACAAAAATAATGCTCATGCTCATAGTAGGTCATAAAAGTGTATCCGCGGCATTACTGCAAGTTTTCTTTCCACAGGTAAAAGTAAATCAAAGACACCTGTTTAATGCCATAGTAGAATTACAAAAAGTTATTCGATGTCATGCATAAATAGAAATCTAAAATTTATTCACCAATACATATAACTACTCACCTTCAACCACTCAACTTCTTCTTCGTCTTCTTCACATTTCAAGCTTATTTCTTATCGCATATTAGCTTATTCCGTGCTCTCAACTTAGTGTTCTAGATGCTCTTCCACAGTTATTAATTGAGAGCTTTCGATACCTGTACCATTTTTACATTAGTATAATTGTTTGGCAAGTACAATCATAATCTATGCTCAGGAGAGTCGAGAAATTTTCCAACCCGAAAAATTTCTAGACCGGACTGAGAATCGAACCCAGCTACCTCCAGCATGTTCTTGCTTTGTAGCTGCGTCTTTACCGACTGAGCTAAGGGAGGCCCAAAAAAAATCATATTTGCTTGTTTTAATAAACTTATATTCAATGCTAGAGGCAATACATCTGGCAACGCGTGTTCAATTATCAGTTTACGTTCTCTAACAAAAAAGTATAGTCAAAGTGATTTTATTGTTTTATTCTGTTCACCAAGACAGTTGAAAAGCAGTTGTTACTGATTTCGTGTATTCGAATTGCTTTAAATTGAAAAATGCTGGGAAGAACACAAGTAAGTAAATGTAGTGAAAATGTTTTACCCAGGAAATTTTCGATGTAAAATCAGGTAATACTTGCATTAAATGTTCGGATGGCTAGTGTGTGAATGTATGGGAATAGTAATGATGATGATTGAATAATATTTCAAACAGAAGACGAATCCGAATTGAGTGACGTGTCTTGAGCCTTAAAAGTTATCGAAGATGGAACGCGAGAGATGTGAAAAAGTTCTGCACACTCACGTTGAAAACCCAATGTGATGAGGAGGACGATCGCAAAGGTTCTCAAATTTCTAAAATCGACTGTAAATACCATGCTTAAACGTAACTGGAGCAGTGATGCAAAATATCATGACTCTCACGTGACATTCGTCTACGCATCAACCGACTAACGGGTGTTAAATAAAAAATGAGAATGATTTCAGTGCCGTCCAGCGCTCTTGTGAGAGCATCGCGACTAAGTTGCGTCGTACGGCTGACCAGGGCCCCTTCTCCAATATTCATTGACGTTTTTTTGAAGAATAAACATTATGTTTTTAATAAAAAAAATACTGAATTCGTTGAATTTTTTTTTTCTTTATTGCGCATTTTACACCGAATTGGCCTAATAAGCGCGTTTTCACTTACCAAAAAGTGTGGTAAATTGCAAGTTTACGTCTAATCGTTTTGGTGTCTTCCTGTGCTCCCAAGACATCAAAACTATTTGACGGAAATGTGCACTTCTATCACACTTTTTGCATTTTTGGGACAGTCCAGTTTCAGATGCAATCAGCAATACCATAGAGGTAACTCTAAGACCACTGGGTCCCGAAGAAAATCATTATTATTTTTGGCTCACTCAGTACCAGAACAACGGTCCCAAGCAGTCCCAAGCTATTTCACTCACCCCTGCATGTTCTGCATGAATCCACACACCCCTGATGTTATCTGTCAAACTTTCATAGCGAATCAAAACAAACATAGTGTAGTAATAGAATTTCAACTAGAATAGGGTACGTTAATCGTTTGCTTGGGACCAATAGGCTACTAAAGTGGAGAGCCAATTTAAAATCGTTAGTTTCGTATTGATTGTTGGCAATACTAGCTATATGACTGAAAAAATTCTCATTTTTATTGAACACCCGTTATCGCTGACAGAACTTTTTGTCAAGGGGGGAGAGGTGGAGCCATGGCAAACAACAATCACCAGTAATGGTCGCTGGTAACAAGCAAAACGTTAACGTTAACGTTAACTGCTGATGATTAAAAGCACAACGAAAACAGTGAAGACTTCTGCAGTACGATCATGAGAAAAAGCGAAACGACAGAAGAAAATGAAAACAATGCCTACGCATTCCAAGTTCGTCTCGAAAGGTGCGACTGTGTGAGTTACAAACAAAGCAGGGAACATTAAACAGAAGCTATTGGGCTCACTTACCAACAAACTCACATAAGCAAGCAAAGCAGCAACTGCTTCAAAACGAGCACAGATGAGTGTCGTGATGGATTACAACCGAAGACGACATTCACCAGTTGCTTTTTACTTTTTTCGTCAACTTGATGGATGGTCATAAAGATTTGCAACTCTGAACTGGAGAACACTAACGTTAGATCGCACAAACCAAAACAAACGTAGAACTGGAACATATGACCGGAAATTTCGAGTGAAGATCATTTGGGCAGTCCAAAAGAATTCTGGGATCTCCGGACGTGATTTGGCGGAAAGGTACAGTGCAGTGCACAGTACAGTTCGGCGAATCTGTATACGAGAAGGTTTTCTGTCGTACCATTCCAACAAACATCCGAACAGGACGCTGAAACAAAACCTGGTTGCCAAAAACCGTGCAAGGAAGCTGTACGAGCAAATTCTGACCAAGTATATTGGATGTATTTTGATGGACGATGAAGCTAACATAAAAAATAGACTTTGAACAAATTCCAGGTCCAAAAACTAATTTTACCTTGCCAAACGTTCCGGGTAAGTTCAAATTCGTCTTTGCAGATAAATTCGCTCACAAGTAATGATTTGGCAAGGATCTGTAGTTGTAAAGCGAATATGGATGAACAAGGAGAAAATGTCTCCAAAAGAGAATTTTGCCATTGATTCAGTCACACGAAGGTCCCGTAAAGTTCTGGTCTAACTTATCCAGCTGCTGTCAAACAGGGATGTCATTGAATGGTTAAGCAGAATAATGTCGATTTTATTGAAAAAAGTATCAATCCACCAAATTGTCCAGATGTTCGTCCCATTGTAACATAATATGTAACATGACTCATGACATGACATGACACAATCTTAAATTCCACAGAGACTTTTTCTCTAGACCCTCCAAGTTGACATACGACAATCATTTCAAAGAGCAAACACCAAACACAAGTACCTTCCGTACCTTATCGTCAAAAATACAACCACTTAAATTATTACAACCATATGTTTTGTTTCCGTATGACCCAGAAAGCGTTTACAAAATAAACGCATCGGCTATGACTCTGACCCGGAAAACAACAGACCTACATTCTTTCGCTATGTATTTTCGGCACCCTTCGTCTATGTACTATGATGAATGGAACGCCATAACGAGTAACTAACACACGTGACAAATTGATGTGATTGGTTGACTATGTTTGGAGACCAGTAAGGTTACCTCCCATAGAATAAGTTACTAGTGTAGAGTTAGGCTTGAGTAAAGGTTTCTAGAATTAAGATATGAAAATAAAGATTCATTCAGTAACCACTACGTGAACCTGTAAGGTTGCCTTCTCCAGATATCACTTACCAAACGTTCAACACTACACCAACGAAATGTTTTGGCCAATTATCAAGCGTTAAACTGAGTAAATGTGACAAATCAATCAAAACATCATCTGATTTGGAGAAGTGGATGGCAGATAAGGTTGATAGTACCATAGAGGTAACTCTAAGACCAGAAGGTCCCGAAGAAACGTGCTCAACTTTTTGACTCAGCTCTGGTACTCTCTTCGGTCCCAAGCTAATCGATGCACCCCTCGAAACATAGGAATATCCACGAACCCCTCATTTTGTTTGTCAAACTTTCATAGCGAATCAAAACAAACATTATGTAGTACTAGAGTTTTGACTAGAATGGGCTACGCTAATCGATTTGCTTGGGAACAATAGGCTAGTCAAGTAGTGAGCCAATTTAAAAATCGTTAGTTTCCACTACTGGGTAAGACATGATGGGAGGTATTCTTGTATTTTCCCCATAAAGCTAAATAAAAACGTACAAAATGATACCCTTAGCGTTTTCATATGTTATTTTCTCTTGGAGAAATTACATATTTTGTACGACTGAATTCTAAATGGAACAAACTAATACTCGCTTTAATGAAATCCAAGAACATCTCTGCGCTTCCACGAAAAATCATTGGGATGTTGGATAAAAGAGTTGGGATTCCAGCAGGATTTGTTTTGGTAAACGATATGCTGAATTGATGTCCTAACGATTCAATATCGCGAAGGAGCTTGGATTTGAACACACGGTGTTCTGCTCAGCAAGCAAAATCGGCCGCCACTAGGCCACCGAGCTCCTTATATCACAAAACAATTGCGATCAAGCTACCGATCGAATTGTTAATATTATATTTGGATCCCTCGTTCCTCCAACCGAATATCGTTTTATCTCAGATTAAGAAACAAATCCGATTCAGCGTTTGCGTCAGCGTTTTAACGGTATACTTCGTTGTTTGGATACTGTGACACACACATTCTTAGTCAGACAGCATTCAGGAATGCTGGGGAGTAAACATTGAGTCCAATTTTAACAAGTATACCAAAAGCATGATTGTCGCTATACCCAGCTATTCAGCAGATCCTACTGATATTAGTAAAGAATCGATACTTTTCTTCCGATACCGAACTACTTTGCATTCCATACTTTACTGATATCAATACTTTTATCGTGGTATCGTATCGCATGCGAAAACAAGTGATGTGATTTTAGTTAATGCATTTGTTGCGTTTGTGCTGATGGATGAACATCTTTTGCACTAGGCTTAGCAATATTTATACAAATGATCAGTAGGGTGTTTCATTCTGGTAAAATATTGATATGTTTGACAGGCCACCCCCTAGTTCAGTTCATAACACAAAAACAAACATCTGTGCAAAGAATCAGCTAAATTGGTCAACGTTAAGAGGTCGCGCCAACTATTTCAATTTTGTTCGGGATTTTCGGTATGGGATAAAATGATGACCCACTAAAATGATTCTAACTTTTTTTCTAATGAACCGATTTGCATGAAATTAAAATATGTTATACTTAAAACTTTGATGCTTTAGATAACAGAAATTGGCTTTTGGAACTAAGATTGCAGATAAACCTTGATTTGAGCAGAAAAGCAGTTATGCTGATAGGGAATATTCCATAGTATGCTTTGCACGATTGTTTTTACCTCAATGTTTATAAACATATTGTGATGTCATCTCTGGATACAATAGGGCAATGGAGTTGAGAAGTGATACGGAGAAGTGATTGTTTTTGTGTTTGTTTTGACAATTTTTGTTTTCTAAAGCCTTCATCAAAGTTCTTTGCAAGTTCCAAGTATAGGTTTAAGTATAACATATTTTAATTTCTTGCAAATCGGTTCATTAGGAAAAAAATAGAAAGATTTGAGTGGGTCATCATTTTCTCCCATACTAATTTGACGAAAATCCCGAACAAAATTGAAATCGTTGGCGCGACCTCTTAACGTTGACCAATTTAGCTGATTCTTTACATATTTGTTTGTTTTTGTGTTATGAACTGAAATAGGGGGTGGCCATAGCAATGGGCGATCTTGGATTGAGACACAAAAGATCGATTATTTTGGATCGATTAATCGATTTTTTGAATCGATCACAAATACGACAAAAATCGACTGGATCGATCCTTTCCATTCGATTTTTGTTTCGATCCAACAAAAAAAAAATTCAGTGCATTTGCATTTGCAATTTATTATTCACATGTACCTGTAGCCATCAGCTCACGTTCGGGCAGTTAAAATTGTGTCTGAGCAGATCTATAGTACCGAAAGAGTATACGATGATTGCACACATCTGTCCCCCACCAAAACCAATCTGTGCCTGTGGGATATTCGTTACGAAACGGTAAAGAAAATTATTAATCTACATATGTACAAACAATCACTTCTTATGACATATTTCAGGTTCATCAGTCCTCTGCTATGTCAGAACTGGATCACCATGGGGGCATATCGGCAGAATTACAAAATTTCTTGCATCAGCCTGTTTTCCCACGTTCGGTCCATCCTTTTCGAGCATGGGAGAAAATCCGTAGTGTACATCCTCATGTACACCCAACTGCTCGAGACTATTTCCGGAGTGATTTGAGATTTGGCCGTAATTACATTTGTAAACAAACATGTTAATCGCCGATTTCTCGCGAATGAAAGCTCAATTTTGAAATCTAATTACTCTACAAGCTAGAGGAATTTCCATAGCTTGTTTACGAGATTGAGCTTTTATTTATGAAAAATCGGCGGTTGACGTGTTTGTTTACAAAAGCAATTACGCCCAAATCTCAAATCACTCCGGATTTATCAAGAATGGTAACAAGTGTTTCGTCCGAGAGGCTATTCTTCAAAACTGGTAAAACCACTCAGAATCGATATCGGCTCAATGCAAAACGCATGGCTCAATTAGCTTTCTTGGGATCCCTCTCGGATGAGTTTTGGAATATCTGAATTAAGTGCTTTCCGTACTTACCTACTTTTACACTCCGACCATCTAATCGTTTTATTTCATATGTTAAACTTTCGTTTTTTAGATCGTTCATTTAATACCAATACAAAGAATATTATAACCTGTTAAATCACTTACCTAATCAAGTATGCTGAGTAAAAACTTCCACATGTCAAATGAAAGCAAAATAGTCATTTACTATATTCTTACGTAGACCATCCGGTAAAGAGTTCGATCCGCGGTACACGGTTAAGACCGTAAAGCATGGAGGTGGTAGCATCATGGTTTGGGGCTGTTTTTTTAAAGGTATGAAGTAGGTCCCATTTTCCGTATTGATTCCATCATGACCAGATTTGAATACAAAGAAAGCATGGAGGAGGCTATGCTCCCTTATACAGAAGAGAACATGCCTCTTATATGGCATTTTCAGCAAGACAACGATCCGAAACACACTTCTAAGTATGTAACGGAATGGTTTCGTGCAAACAAAGTGTCGGTTATTTCCGAGGTTATTTCATGGCCTAGTCAATCTCCTGGCATCAACCCCATCGAAAATTTATGGAACGAGCCTAAATGAAAGTTATCTGGTCAAGCATTTTCAAATAAGGATCAACTATGGACCACAGTTCAAAAGTAGTGGTATGCCATACCAAAGGAAACTTGTCAGTGCTTGGTTGAGTCAATGCCAAGAAGAGTGAACAAGGTTCTACTTAACAATGGAGGGCACAGCGGTTACTAAGCGTCATTAGTCTAATAAAACTTATACGATTATTTTCAAGCTTTCTATACTATAGTTTTATGGCATATTTTATATAAGATTCTAATGAGTGAGTCATTTGATGTTTTAACTTTGAGTTTTCTCGTGCAAATACTTAATTTTAATTACACTATCAAATGCTTAACTTTAAAGTCGAATAAAATGAAGTTGAATGAACATAACCTAAAATGTCGCATTTATTTTTCCTACACCTATTTTAAAGACCAGCAGTGATGTATGTTACACTCACAACATTTACTGCGTACGTAATGCACAATTTATTTCTAAATAATATCTATCAATCATCACACTAAATGACTATTATAGGTGAAATGTTATAGCAAGACAGCTTATGTAACGTAATATCAACTCTATACTGAACTTGGCTTAATTTGCACCAACTTTCCTAAGATCCGTTATATTTGAAACATGGTTGTGCCATTTTGAAAAATGAATCGATTCAAAAGATCGATTCAAAAAGATCGATTCAAAATTATTGATTAGGTCGGTGAATCGATTATCTTCAAAAAAAAAATGAATCTATTCACTAAGATCGATTCTTGTCTCAAGATCGCCCAATGCTAGGTGGCCTATCAAAAATCTCAATCTTTTTCCAGAATGAAACACCCTAATGGTCACTAGTGATGGCTTCGTTTAATTTATTTTGATCTTTCTATTTTCGACCTTTTGTCCCTTTCGACCTTTTGTCCCTTTCAACCTTTTGTCCCTTTCAACCTTTTGTCCCTTTGGACCTTTTGTCCTTTCAACTTTTTGTCTTCCAACCTTTTTTCCTTTCGAACTTTTGTCCCTAACTTAGCAAAATGATATAGTGCTAGTTTTGATCCTTAGTGCAAAATATTATACCCGAATATTTTTATTTTGTCATTAGGGTGAACATTTCCATGTTAGAGTGGTCCAAAAAATGTTTTTTTTTTAATTACTTATAATAACTTTTGAACCACTGAGCCGATTTCAAAAATCAAAACAGCAAATGAAAGTTAATTATAAATTTTTTTTATAAAAAATATAACGATATTTCAAACAAGTGGATTTCGCATTGAAAAACATTGATTGTATTTGTTTTTATGGTTTTCTTGGTTTGTAGACAGAGAGCGCAATATATTTTTATATTTTTCCTTGAAAATTTAGGACACAATAAAACTTTCTTGGCCAGTGGTTGGCCATTCAACAATACAAAAGATATACATGTTAAGCAATTATTGTATCTGAAATGGTCTACGTTGACAACAAATAAATAAATTGGAACACACAATAATAGGAACGTAATTTCTTACAAAAAAAATTAAATTTTATATCACAAATTTAAAATCAAAAATTGATCGTGCTTCTGTTGTTAGAACTCATATTAGTTTAATATTGATATATCTACCTTGCATACCAGTGCGCTCTTTTGCCGACTGCGTACTCTTGTCCCATTTTACTGTATGTAAACAAGCCAGTTTATCAGCTTAAAGATTAATCACTAACATCAGTTCATCATGAACTCCAAACACATTTAAGTGCTAGCCCGATTTATTGAAACGCCATAGCGTAAAGTATCGCGCATTTCTGTTTCCTTCATCGGTGAACAGAAGAACAGCCTCCCTCGCGGAAAAACATTAATCGCCCCATGCAGTCCGTTATGATTTATTTAATGACTGTTTTGGATTAAACCATGTTAATTTATTAATTCCCCAAACACAGCAGTTTAACAAGCCTCCGGCAATGCATTCGAGCGTGACAAAAATATGACACTGCAATAGTGAGCACGGAGGACGGAATGCCACTTTTTTTGCACCAATGGCCAGAGATAGTTGAGCTGGAGCATGAAACGAGAGAAAACGGAATACAAATAAATGACAACGTGAGCAGCGTTGGAAATAAAACCAGAAAAAAACTATAACATCCATAAAAATGTATAAATCATAAAAAAAAATCGTGTAAATATAGCAGATTATTGAGTGCTGTCATTTACACCATAGCATTCAATCGCCTGGAGGCCAATTTCTGTTGCTGTTCGATTAACGGAGGATTGTCGAGTTGAGTGGATTTATAAATGAAGCAAATCAAGAGAAATGTTATATGCCGAGAATTATCACCAGAACGAGCAGATTGTGACAGTTACTTGAGTAACGATTTCGTAAAAAAAAAAATGTATTAATGTTGCTTATAACCATTCAATTTATGAGCAGCAATTTTTCAAGCTCAAAGAAAATAAATCGAAGTCTTTAGCTTCTCTTGCAAAGCTTTTTGACCGAACTGGCTGATAAATAGTAATCAATTTATTGTTCAACAACACCGACGCGTCCCGTGGGCGACAGATTTGCAATCTTCCATTAGAAAATTTCACACGCCCTGATCCGCGAAGCACGTGATATTTTCACATGTGCCAAAAACACTACAAAAGGCGAACGGGATCATAGTCGTGCTCGCAATACCTAACCCACCCACAGCCCAGCCGGAAAGAAAGTGAAGCACACTGACTGTGGTGGCAGAAACGCTCATTCCATCTTCGCTTGACTCGCACGCGCCACGCTATGAAAAGTCATCAAAATGAAAAACTACCCTAGAAATGAAGCACCATATTTTTCCTCTCTGTCTCTCTTGCAAAGCGAACTACTCACGGTGGATCATACCCACCTACTGCTGAAAGTGCCAGTGCCTACCAACGGAAAGGAACTGCGCTGCAAGAGGTGGCAAACAATTCTCTTCTCATTTCGCATACATCATATTTTTCAAGTCCCGAATACGGTGCGAGCCGCGCTAGAGCTTTCGGAACGCACTGCTTCAGAAGCTAGATGATTTTTTTTAGAGATTTCCATTTCGATAGAAAGAATTCAAATGACCGTTAAACACTGAATATACACTGTATATATCACTAATGCCTCTCATGCCAGTAGTGAGCAATGCTTCTCTAATGCATGTTGTATTGATTTTGCAAAAAACTGCAACTATTTCAAATTAGGAGATTCTTATGTTCCCCTTATATTGCATACCATAAGTACGACACACACAGTATCGGTTGAGATATTTTCCTTTTTAATGTAATACTTTTCACCCTTTCCAATGACGCACTACCTACCATAAAGGGTGTCCCACATCAAATTGCATCAAGGAAAAAACGCTGTAGAAAATTACCTAGTTGACCGATCCTTTTCTTTCCGGTGCGTTGGGGGGTTCATGTCCTTGGGTACGAAAGTGACCCCGTTGGCTTCGTACCACTGCAGGACAACATTTGAATAGTGGAACTACAGACAAACAGACATATGTAACTCTTACAGGAAATTTTGACGTAGGACTACGTCTTTGATTTCTATACGGGGGTACACTTTGTAAAAACCGAAAATGGAACATGTAACAAATTAAGAAAGATTTTGAACGTTAATAACTCAGCTGCCCCTGGTCCAATTTCAATAATTTTATCACCAATCGATCAGAAATATGGCTACGCATCGATAACAGTGCTTCTGGATGTTGATTTCCAACAAGAAACTATTGAAAAACTGGTAAATGTCCAGCATTGTCCAAAAGCGTCGAATTAACTAACAAATCCACCAATTACCTACATACATATGCTGCTTCCCCAGCACAATCGTCAGAGAGTAGTAAGTAGACGAAACAAGTCGATGTGGCATTCGCCTCCGATCCTCGGGCGCGTGCGAATAGGGATGATGGAATTGCGTAATATTTTGCACACTCATCGCCACACTCAGAACCACACGCTCCCTTATCGCCATACTCAGAACCACACGATCTCTTTCATTTAATCAATCACCCTTGTAGTGACGTCGAAAAATTTAATGTATATTATAGAATTTTTTGTATGTTACCAAAATTTATAAATGGTTTGCCATTAAATAAGGAGATAATTTATTGATTATTGAATTATCACACTGTATACCATGAAAAAGCAGCCTGTTTGTGAGTTTTTGCCTGTTTTCAAGTAAGGAGTTATCATAAAAAAAAACAAATCGCCAGCTGGTATTTCCCGACTAATTCACAAATGAATAAAATCAAACAAAATCATCATGCAGAACTAGCTAGGATTTGTTTTACTTCATATTTCACAAAATTGCTTTCGAGTGATTATACATCGTCTCCCGCAAAGTTTCCATTTTTTACTCTACCAACACATACATCAGGGCTGGATAGATCTCCACAGGATTCTATAGAATCCACGCAATTTCAAATAACCAAAATGCACAGCATTACGAAAAGAGGTCAAGTTTCGACCAATAGCAGATAGATTTTAATTCTAAACAAGCCAAACGATTGGAGATTTATCTACCAATCTGCTAAAATGAACACTTAGTTAATTTTCAATAGGTCACTATTGAAATATACTAAATGTCCAACTATTGCAATCGTGATCAAAATTATCACCGAATGTCTGAAAACAGCGCATTTTCTAACACAGACTTAAAAATCGAATTCGATGTGGTCCCACTGAACGGTAATCATTCAATGAGCAGTAGTAGCAGCAGTAGCAGCAGCAGGAGTGCTTTCAACAACAACAACAACAACGAAAGGCTGCCTGCAAGCAGCGAGCTGCAGAGCTCATATGAGCAACCATAGAGAAAGAGGAAGTCCCACCGCTAGGCTAGGATCGGAATCAGTAGCTCGTCGTGCTCAGCTTAGTGTTACTCAACCATCACTACAAAATGATCCTTTTCAGGACCAACATAAATTTGTTAAGAGTATTATTTGGACATTGGTCAAGGTCATCAGTATTGGTGAGATAAATCATCGCCCGACCATTTTCCAGAACACGCTGGTAGGCAGTATTAAAAATCCATATAGAATTTGAGAGAAGTGGGAATAATTCGCTTTGGGTGTATATTCAGTCCCCAGAAAGCCAATAAAATCAAATTTGTGAGAAAACTAGCTCTCACGAGTTCAATCTCTCGAAGTCCCTCCTTTTTTACATATTCTGCACAAACGATACTTTCCACCATGCCCATTTATATAATTCGGAAGGAAATTCTGTGAGCGGTGAATTGAATACACTTTAATACCAAAATGCACAAAACTTAAAAATTCATAAATAACAAAAAATTCAAAATACACCTTTTAAAGTCGGGTAGATGAATCGAAAATACTCAAGTTGATAGTCCCTTGGATTCTCTTCATCAACTTTCGCTTTGAAATAAATACTACAAATTTGATACGCTTACAAGTTAAAAACGGAAAGAATTAAGTTAATTGATGATTGATCAATTAAAAGAACTAAATGTTCACATTTGTTCCGTCCACTAGCGGTCCTACGTCAAGCTTCCGTTCGTGCCCCTAGGCACAGATCCTTCTACTTTTTTCAAAAAATATCGTCAAGCATATTTTTCATGCATACTAGCACCCTCTATCATGTACATTCCGAAGCATTGTTTTGCAACCGGAGCATCCCTCGTTCATGCAATTTTTTCACTAGTTGCTTTTCCCTCGTTCTGTCAACGCGTCAGCTGTATTGAATAAAAACAAAACAGATGGAAGTCAGTGATGTCAGTTCTACGAAATTCTATGATTGAATTTTGCAGAAATACGGATCCGTAGGAGAAATTCACAGAAGCTCAGTTTAAATTAAACAGCGGTTACAAAAATCGGATAAAATATTACACTCATTAAAATGATTTGTTCACAAGTTTACAACAACAAAATCAACTATGGCCAAGCACAGCGGCGCCGGTGGTGTAGTGGTAAGCGTGATTGCCTCTCACTCCAGCAGGACTGGGTTCAATCCCAGTCGGCGCCGCCGGGATTTGTCAGATAAGTATGTGTTACAGTAATGACCAGATTTTGTCAACTCCTCCACGCATTAGACTTTAATCATTAAATAATTTCATAAAAGTGTAATGCATCTTCAAGATGGGTGTTTAAGGTATTCTTTGGTCCAATAAGGCCACTGAAAAAGTCGGGTCATTACTGTATATGTCTCCACCGGGATGGTGGAGACTTGGCCCCGTATCATTATCAAGAGCTGACATATACTAAATTGACCTGAAAAAGAACTGGCATCACTGATATGCGAAATTAAGTGGCTTGCTTAACGCTTCAGTGGTGCCACCATGACAAATGCAAGCACATTCCGAACTAAAACCTTATTTGAGAAGAATGTGATGGTTACTGTTATGTCTGTTTGTCTGTGGTGGCACGAAGCTAGATCCGGCCAGAAGATCGTAGGACCCTCGTGTTGCTTCAACAGAGGAAGCAGACGCTTCTGTAGACACTCCTTGAGGTAGATCTCCCCGTTTACAGTCCCGATAGTCACGAACGGCGCACTCCGTTTGCCACATGAGCAAATCGCTTGCCAAATCATGTAATTCTTGACAAACTTTGAAAGTTTCTGCTTCCTTCCTTCCACCGGAACTTCAAACTTGTGTTGGGCGGTGAAGAACAGTAGCCCAGGAAGCTGCCGGAAGTCCGCCTTGGCGTAGGTCTCATCATCCATGGTGAGACAATGAGGCTTCGTCAGCATCTGGGTGAACAGTTTCCGGGCCCGTGACTTTCCTACCGTTGCCGTTCGTCACGATTAAAGGCCTTCTGCACTTTGTACGTATGAAGTCCCTCCCGGTCCTTGGTTCTCTGAACGAAAGACTTGGACGGATTCAACATTTTGGCCACATCCCTGACCGAAGCATTGGGATTCCTGATCACTAATAGAACATCCATTCTGACCGCATTTCTCCTTCCGTTCGATGCTCAGAGTTTCGTAGTAATGTTTAATCACACGACTCACTGTTGACTGCCCGATTCCGAGATGTTTTCCGATGTCCCGATGAGAGAGTTGAGGATTTTCCAAGTGCTTGCGCAAAATCAATTCGCGACGTTGCTTTTCGGGTGACGCCATTTTTTCCAACTTTCGAAAAACTGACAGCGATACAAATACAGTGTAAACAATACACTCTAAACTACCTCTACCCAAATTTTCAAGGGAAAATACCCAGTGGGTAATTTTCTACAGCGTTTTTTTTTTTGTGATACAATTTGATGTGGGACATCCTTTCCTATATTGACATCAATATTAACGTATCATTATTTAAAAATTGCCTTTATATACAACATGTGTGATGACGTTTGCACTTTTTTCGCAAAGATGATGATGATCAGTTCCAATTTAATCAATTATATAAGAGACCAGCAAGGTTTCGATTGAAGTGGGCCGCTGAAGTTA
This sequence comes from Ochlerotatus camptorhynchus, assembly GCF_037179485.1. Lineage (NCBI taxonomy): Eukaryota > Metazoa > Arthropoda > Insecta > Diptera > Culicidae > Ochlerotatus > Ochlerotatus camptorhynchus. Next base: position 3,148,415 of record NW_027040773.1, read on the forward strand.
GGCTAGCACGTTGAATTAGCTCACGGGTGCGGCTTATTTTTCGTATGTTCATAAAACTAAAATTCATTCGTTTCTCTGGTTCTAAATGACGTGGATAGAAATGTCCTCGACAAACATCAAGGCTTACGTCCTTTCAACAGATTCGCTCAAAAGATAAAGTATTAGATAAAGTATTATTTCGTCGTCGTCTCAGTGATGCCACATATACAGATTTATCTGTAAGGATACAGACTTTTCTCAACATTTTGATACAGATATCTATACATACATTTTTTTTAAACACACAGATTTTTCAGATTTTTCAAATAAGTGGAATATATGTTTGAACCTGGATTATATTTATTAATATCCATAAATAATCCTTTCTTCCTTTTGAGTAGCTACGCGCACCTAACCAAATCCCTATTTTTCACTTTTAATTTTATTATCTTCGTTAATTTTTAACAGGTTTCTGATGCTCAGATGTTCTGATTTCTGACTGCTCGTTAGAAGGGATGTTAGTTTTTCATTCTAATTTTTTAATTAACCATGTAATATTCGTGACAAGGACTATGACGAGGACTATGATTATTTGTGTTTTTTAATTTGTCGAATCTATAAACAAGCCCTTTAACAACCCACAAGCTGATTGATAACAGTTTGTGAGTCGAACAGTCAACTGGATATTTGGAGTTTCAAACGCCTTTGGATACGGTTGTGTTTTAAGCTTGTTCTCTGTTTTGTGCGTGCATTCGCTTTCATAGTTTTCGGCTGCATTTGTCGGATTAGCGCTGGCACTCTGCCTCCCGGATGGTTATAATACGTGTGTGAGTGATGGTTTTCTCGCTTTCCGAGAAGTTTTAGAATCGAGAAAGAAAACATGATTCATCATGTTTGCAAAATGGCAAGCATCAGAACATTTGGCGTTATCTGCGTGGTTTGTTTTTTTTTCTCCCGGACTAGAAATTTGTGGAATCGCGAGTGAAAATTTTAATTTCAGTTTATTTACGCGGTGATGAGTACGGCGCTGATCTGTTGTTAGGGTTTTGCGATGTGCATTGCTTTTTTTTTCCTTTGGTTTGTTTTTTTCCGTCGATCTTGTTTTCCGTGCTGAGCACCAATGCTACCGACGTGCCAGGAAGGCAGCTCCCACACCTGGACCCTACCTATCGACCCATCAACTAATGGAACCGGGGACCAACGGCTTTACTTCCCATCCGAAGGAAGGCGTGATCAGAGATGTTATGCCTCAGAACATCCCGGCGGCGCCGACTGGGATTGAACCCAGGCCTGCTGGGGTGAGAGGTAATCACGCTTACCACTACACCACCGGCGCCGTTATGTGCATTGCTTTTGTGCACGGAGTGACTTGAAAAATAAAAGCGAAGAAAAGTGATATTTGGTTGTTGTGTGGTTGGAGTCGCTGGAGGAGGAATTGTTTGGGGATGACTAGAGAAAAATATGCGTGGAAGCATCGGGAATGCGCTCCCGGGTGAAGTGATTTGGTAAGTACGTTCCAGTTGAAGATTGTTGACAAGTGTATTTGTGGTGATGCAAATTATGGTTTAGATGACGCATGGCTTCAAACATTTTGTGTATCCAAATAAAACATATTACATACTAAATACGCACAGGGCATCGTCTGCTGACCATTGCCGCGGGTATATCGTGGGAGTCCCAGGTACCCGGTTCAAGCTTTAGTTGGCGGCGGTGGCTCTTCTTGACCTTCTACCCCCTGAGTAGTTAGTGTGAATAAGGGCGTCTATGTGATGTTTTGCTGTACCTATTGTGAACATCTAGTGCATCCTGTTTCCTTAACTTGTTGAGGACACCCTGCCTTACCTCAAAAGTTACCCTTTTTGAAGTACTAGTCTTCACAACATAAAGGGCACCATTCCGGAGCATGAGATTTGATCAAATTATTCGCAGTTCTACTTGTCCAACGCCCTCGGCTGGGTGAGGGATAGAGGATGACACACACACACACACACGAACAGTCAACTGGATATTTTGCAATTTGACTAGCGTAATATCAGAAATAAAGAATATTCTATGCAATTCTACTAAACATCCAAATAAAGATGAAGTAATGAAATTGGGTTGTTAGCGGAATGCTTTAATAAAACAGCAAAAAAAAGGTTATCTTCCATTTATTTCCACTTAATTAATTTTGGTATCCATGACAGATACGTATTTCGACTACAATGTGCAGTCTTCATCAGTGTCATTCCCACTAAAGAACTTATCAAAATCTAACCCCCTTAAGTACTCATCCCCTAGGTATAAAAGTCAAGATCACAGGTATATAAATGAAACTACAATGTGTTGAATCGGAACCTACCTAACTAATTAAAACCAAAGATTTAAGTAAGCTAAAGGAGAAAAATCTATTCAACTCTCTAATAAGGAAAATCCCAAAGGCTTGGTAGCCATCATAATGAAGTAATGAAATTGGGTTGTTAGCGGAATGCTTTAATAAAACAGCAAAAAAAGGTTATCTTCCATTTAATTCCACTTAATTAATTTTGGTATCCATGACAGATACAATGTGCAGTCTTCATCAGTGTCATTCCCACTAAAGAACTTATCAAAATCTAAGGATCCCCCTTAAGTACTCATCCCCTAGGGATAAAAATCAAGATCACAGGTATAAAAATGAAACTACAATGTGTTGAATCGGGACCTACCTAACTAATAAAAACCAAAGATTTAAGTAAACTAAAGGATAAAAATCTATGCAACTCTCTAATAAGGGAAATCTCAAAGGCTTGGTAGCCATCATAATGTAGTATAAAAATTACCACTTCAGTCTGTTATTCGAAATAGCATCTTCAACTAAAGAAAATCAAAGTTTTTATGAAAATACGTACTGTTGTGAATTTAAACTAGGTATTCTCAAAAATTGAGGAAAATAAACCCTCTCGTATGGATTCAGCAACTTCTATTAAAATACAAGCCTATTTTTCAAAGATTGAAGCCAAAATTCAGTACGGAAAAACAGAAAAATTAATTTTCTATGAAAATACCTTCTTTTATGAATATTAACCAGGTTCGTCCTTCAGCAAGTTCCATTCTATAAAATCCAAGCACAAATTTCAAAAGATTGAACAGAAATCCAACCTGGCTTCAAAAACTCACAAAGGTCTATTCCATAACCTCCAAGCCTGTTTTTCAAAGGACGGAGCCAAAATCCAACTTGGCTGATCAAGAAATCCAAATTTCTATGAAAATACGTACTGTTGGATGTAAACCCAGGTTTCTCAACAATTGTGCTTGCTTTAAAAAATATCTACCATCAGGTATGAACACACGAAGGTCCATTCTTTAAAATCTCATCCCAATTTTCAAAGGATGTGAATATCACAAGAACGAGAAAAGGATCTAAGGGAGCGGTATCTGCGTTAAAAGTTAGGTAAATCACTTCAGAAAAGCTCAGACTAACATTCAATATAATTCTATCACTCAACAGAAAAGTTTGGACTCCCTAATACCCCGTTCACATTACAGCCTATGTCACGTAATATATGCTGTTTTGCAATGAGCAGTCATACATAGAATTTCCAGTGAAAACTAGATGTCTGAGTGCTCATTGCAAGACAGCATATATCACGTGATATACGCTGTAATGTGAACGGGGTATAAGGAAGGTTTTGAACCACACAAGAAAAGGTTGGACACCATTTGGAAAATTTAAGCTCACAAAATTGTCGGTTCACTTCGGAAAACTTTCTACACTTTTACTAAGCAAGATTGTGTCCTTGCCAAATGCCAAAGCAGTTAACAAAAATCTGGAGCTCACTTAGGGAAATATCAAATCCTTTATGACTAGTTTGGTTTCAGTTCGGAAAAAGTTGAATCAATGCAGGAAACCTTGAATTCATTCAAGAAAAGGATTAATCAGCTAATGTTGCCTCACTTCAGAAAAATGCAAAACCAATTCTTTAAAGATTGTATTTGAATATGTTGAATCACTTCAGGAAAGTTTTGACAACTTTAAAAAGGATTGAATAACATAACAGAAAAGTTTAGACTCAGTTAGAAAAATATTGATGACTTATTCGAAAGTTTGAACTCACTTCAAAAAAGTTCGGACTCAGTTTTGAATCTGATTTGAAAAGTGTCACCTCAGTTAGGAATTTCCTGAATCGTTTCTGATTTCTCACTTCTAAAAAATTTTAAACCAATTTTGAAAAGATTGGTTTTAGCTCGGAAATTATTGAATCACTGTAGAAAAGAAGTGAATCATTAAGTATCATTTCAGAAGGTTTGTAAGTTAAGAAATGTAGATCGAATGCAAAAATCTGGCGACTACGGTATATAGGTTCAAGCAACATCTAGCAAATTCAATATCTTAACATCTGCCAAATGATTAGATAAAGTTGAAGAATTTGAGAAAATGAAACATTGAGCATAACATTTTAAAACTAATTCTTCAAAAAATTTTAATGCTTATTTCTTATTTTCTAAAATTTGTGTCTAAATAAAAACAAATTACCTCACAAAGATTTTCGTAATTTCGGATATATAAAAAAATCAAGTTTTACGAAAATGTGATTGTTGCTTCATTAATTTTTTTCAGGTTTGTCTCTCATAACTGGGACTTGATTTTTGTATTTACAAATCACTCCAAAAAATCAAGATTCAGGATTTCGAGATCTTTTAAATAGATTAATTCTTAAGAAAGCAAACTTAAGTCATTCTACGAGATTCTAAGCAATGAACAAAATATTTCTGAACTTCAAATAAACTCAAAGTATATTTAGGACGATCCGCAATAAGATCATACTATAGAATTTATACAGATTAAAAAGATTTTTACGGTGATCATACAGATTGAAAATGGAAATAATGTGGCAACACTGCATCGTCTTCGTATTGGTGCGATGCGTGCTGTTCCACTCATACGTCGTGTCTGACGCTTATCCGGCCGTTGCTCGAAAGCAAATGACGAAAAAACGATTTGGCAAGCGTTTTTATTATCGCTGCTTCCCTTCCTTTCATTGGTGAAATAGTGAGCGATCAATCGAGCATTGAGCTTACTCATGTGAGCATGGGCAATGTGCATTATTGCCAAAAGCAAATCTGTATTTTTTCTTATAAAAATATTTTCATCTGTATTTCTTCTTCGAAAAATCTGTATCAATATCTGTATAGTTTTAATACTGTGAATTTGCGTCAAATAAATTAATAGCGATTATCTTCAACTCGGATTTAAGAGGGAAAAAAGGGGTGAAAAATCGACCACAAGGTTTGAGATCAAATTTGAAGTTATTTACCCGTTCTTAGGTCATTCCTTCAAAAAATTTAGTTCACTTTAAAGCTTCATTAATCGTGGTGTGTTTAAGATTGATCCTGAGGTAACAGGCTGCACGCAGTTTGAAAATTCCAGGCATACACTACCTTACTCAAAACGTGGCTACGGGCGCCATTTTGTTTTTTTTCGCCTTGTAAAAATTTGGAAATAAAGACGAAGTTCTAAGTTTTTTGAATTTCAAAACCGCGTCCTTCTATGTTTTTTCATTGGCGCACCAAAAATGCCAAACTTTGCTTACTTTTTGGCCATTTGAATGAGAACCTCCGCTTAAGATTGAATTGGTTAATAGTATTAGTAATCCAAAAAACAATGTACATGTAATTTTTGACGTAGGTAATTGCATGTACGTACAGTGCTTTCATGCAGTTGTGTGAGTTCTACACTTTCGAGGCAAGGTTATAAATCATACGGTAACATGAAAGTAACACTGACGCAAAAACTAAACTGAATTAAAGACAGACGTTAAAATACCAAATCAAAAATTTACCCAATCAAAAAATCTGTATATCTGTATATACAGATTCTTGGTTTAAAAACTGCTAAAAAAAACTGTATAAATACAGATTATTCTGTATTTTTGGCATCCCTGGCAATGTATCGTTTGTTCGTTTTGCGCTCTATCGTTGCGTGCGTGTTTGAGATTTTTCGTTACATGTCTGAATTTTAATTTTTTTTAAATGTGACCCAGTATAGAAATTAAAGACGTAGTCCTACGTCAAAAAACCCTACTCCAAAACTACTCATTTCCAGGGCAGTGCTTTACAAGCGCAGTCCTGGATCGCTGCCACGATATCAGCGAGACCTATACCATATATACTCCGCACTTGCTTCGACTTTGGCACCCTTTATGCGTTCCACGGTGGTCCATCTTGCCAATCTTGCCTCTTCACAGGACTGACAAATGATTGAGAAGTAGGTACGGAGCGTGAATAAAAATCACGATCTCATTCTGTTGATGCTCATGATGAACTGCCGGGAGCCCAGCACGTTAAGCTTGCAGCACACGGCAAAGCTCGCGCTCTCGAATCGCGTCTCTATTTAGACGTGAGTGTGTTGTTTTTCGTACGTTTTGATTATGAATATGAATAAGCGGAATAGATTATAGCCAAATAGAAATGGCACCTCACACGGAGCTCATCATTGGAATTTGGAATGCGAGGTCACACTCCGAAGACCAGCGTTGGATTTAATTTTGAGTACCATAGAATTTCCATTTTATCTCATGTTATTTGAAGATCTAATGAGGACTATATGAAATCCTCAGTTGATATATGAATCGTCAATTGAAGTCATCCTGTGCAAATTATCTATATACCTACCTATCACAAACCAAAAACTTTTAATCTTCTGCCATAAATTAACCCGGAAGGACAATAATTGTGTTTTCTTTATTCTCCCATAACAAAACATCACACCCCTGTCGGAAGCTCTCAGGCAGCGAGACGTGATATTGATATAATTTAGCATATTTCAAAAATTAAATAAAAGTGATAAATTGTTAATGAAGCGCATGCATTTATCATTCCGGCAGATTCCAGCTTGACAGATGTGATTCGCTATAGCTTTCCAGCACGCAGAGCAGCAGATGAGTGAAACTTCCGGCAGGGTGGAAAATTACGTCCTGCCTGCCACCGTTGCACCCCCTTAGCGTTAAAATGCACCTCAAGCCCAGGGTTACCAGGCATCGAACTGAGAGCAAACCTTGCAGTTACTTCGACCAACTGATAACCCTAGTCCCAGTCAGAAGCCACCAGTTTGAATAGATGACTTACTGTGTATAACTGCGATGGAACACACGGCTTTGCGGTCGAGGCGTGAACATTCCTGGTCTCATTCTAGGGAATGCCGAAAGTTTCGTTGTGCTTCCTCACCGGCTAGAACGAAAGAGTGGAGCTCGGAAAACTTTTTCCATTATCATCACCCGGAGCAGCCCGAGGATCGCGGGATTTAGCCGAAATAAAAGCGAAACGAGTTCTGCCGGAGAGGGTGAGTCGCAGAAAAATGTTTCTTAAAACAGCATCCAAACCCGAACGAACCTCCTTTGAATCAGTAGCAGAATTTTCGGAATGAGAACGAGCAAGTCACAGTCACCGAGAGCGAGAGAGAGAGAGCGAGATGAGGGATTTTCAGTGATAAATTTTTCGATTATTTCATGTCGAGATTAGAGTGGCAGTGATCACTGCAGAACTTTTCGATGCCACCATATAGCAGGCAGCACGGATGAGTTGGGTTCTGTGTGTACACCACCGCAAGCGGGATAGAGGAGGAAGAGGACCTTAGTCAACCGAGATGGGAATAATATAAAGTACGACGACGATGAAAATTGATATGGCATGAATATTCACATTTTGCTTTGTGATGACGACGACTCTCCGGGTAGTTTTCTGCGGGAGGACAGCTTTCAAATCGGGCGCAAAGTTCGGTGGCGATAGGCATTCAGCGCTGAAATTTTGCATGAAATTAGATTAAAACCCGCGGTGCCCGCGTAATTTGCTTCGTGGAGTTTGCCGCAGATTGATGGCATGAATTTTCCCGCTGATTTTAATTTGTATCAGTTTGGGGAATTTTTGCCTATCGGTGGTGCATGGAAACACTTGTGTATTTTTGGAAGCAAATGAATGCTCGATGGCAGGCTTTGTACTACATTCACGATAGCAAACGACTAGGAAATTTAAAACCTTCAACTTTTGCCAGGCTTCACAGTAATACATATGTTGTAATATCGCACTACACTCACGTAGAAAAAGTCGTGTGATTGTAGTGGGTGACGTAACTATTTTCGATTGGTTGATTTGGAAAGGACCATTATATAGATTGCTGACTTTTATCGTATACATACTACGTCGCGTATACGGATATGCGAAATGTTTTCATAGCAAAAAAAAAATCCTTGGCACAATCACACTTTAGCAATCTTTATGATTGTAAAATCTGGCTTTAACCCTCCAAAGCCTCTCCTGGGACGGGACTTGACAATCAAGCCTCTTAATGTTTTTGATGAATGCCTTTCGAACATTCGAGCGTGGTGCTTGACGGAGTTGACCAATAATGTCAGCATTGAAGAATGTTTTTTTTTTATTTGGATTTGATTCAGAGTTTCTACCGTAGTTTAGCCATTTTTACATCATTTCTGCTCAACACAATAAAAACAACCATAAACAAACAACAGTATCTAGCACTTTTTTTTTATCTAGTTCGTTTATTTGGAAGGCTCAATCGCGTTAGCTTTACGGAGCCGATAATTCATTGTTCACTGTGTGTAACAAAATTCACTTAATTCTATGTCTAGTAGGAGTTGAGCCGATTACTCGCGGCTTACTCGAGGTTAGAAGGGTACATTTTCGAAGGATAGGATCAGGGGAGGAGCTTGGGGTAGGGTTTCGTTGTCTCATCAGAGCGTTGTCGCCAGTATGAACGGTAGTGCTGTTCTAGCTTCGTCCGGAGTTCAACCGGCTATGGTGGGTGACCAGTGGGCGACGATGAGACTCATCGAGACGGGGGGACAAGACAAACAAAAACTAATAAAGAGAGACAAAAGACAAAAGGAATTAAATTCTTATACTAGACATTTGAAGAAAAACATAAACGGACTGCATATAGCAGAGATCACGGGTTGCCAACACGTCTCTGATAGGAACATAGGGTTGTCTTCCTTGGGCCTCGAGGGTATTCAAAAGTCGCTCTCTGGCGGCGTCATTATCCGTACATTGCCAAACTGCGTGTTCGATGTCATCGTAACCGTTTCCACACCGACAGATGTTGCTGTCCACGAGGTTTATTCTATTGAGATGAGCATCTAGCGAGTAGTGGTTGGACATAAGTCTACTCATCACGCGAAAGAAGTCACGACTTAAGCCCAAGCCTTTAAACCACGCTCTCGAAGAAACATTAGGAATAATTGAATGTAACCACCGTCCAAGATTTCCAGTGTCCCAATCGGTTTGCCAACTCGAAAAGGTACTCTGACGCACTAAATGAAAAAATTCATCGTGTGAAATTTGCCTGTCATACAATTCGCCTTCCTGCGCGCCCACCTTTGCGAGAGAGTCCGCCTTCTCATTGCCTGGGATTGAGCAATGTGAGGGGACCCATACAAAGGTAATCATATATGATCTTTCGACCAGCACACACATCTGCTCCCTTACCTTTGAAAGGAAATAAGATGAGTGCCTACCTTGTTTCATCGACCGAATAGCCTCAATCGAACTGAGACTATCCGTGAAGATGAAGTAATGGTCTGCGGGCATGTTGGAAATCATCCCCAATGCGAAGTTGATTGCTGCCAGCTCAACAACAAAAACGGAACAAGGTTCCTGAAGTTTGCGGAAGGCGCTAGAGTTTTCATTGAAGACACCGAAGCCAGTGGATCCATTGAGACGGGACCCGTCTGTAAAATATCTTTTTATGCAATTGACTTGTTGATACTTTTCAGTAAAAATACGCGGAATAATAATAGGTCGAAGTTGATCGGGAGTCCCATGAGTTGCTTGTTTCATGGTCAGATCATATTCAATTGAGGAACTGCGATTGGTGAAGTGAACACGGTCTGGAGTATAACAAGGAAGACACATATCTGATGATATGTAGTGGTGGTAGATTCTCATAAATCGAGATTGTGTGTTCAGCCCAAGAATTTCTTCAAAATTAGCAATTATAAGTGTGTTCGTCACTCCGCATTTGATTAGTATTCTGAGAGAGAGCTCCCAGAAACGGTTCTGGAGGGGTGTTACTCCTGCCAGAACCTCGAGACTCATGTTATGCGTTGAGTGCATACAGCCTAGAGCAATACGCAGACAACGATATTGAATTCGTTCCAATTTTATTAGGTGACTTTTTCTTGCCGAGAGAAAGCAGAAAGAGCCGTACTCTAGAACAGAGAGAATAGTTGTTTTATAAAGCGTTATGAGGTCTCCCGGATGAGCACCCCACCATGTGCCGCAAATTGAACGGAGAAAGTTGATCCTCTGCTGACATTTTTGCTTCAAATACGTAATATGGGCATTCCAAGTGCACTTTGAATCAAACCAGACCCCAAGGTACTTGAAAGACAATGATTGGGTAATGTTTCTGCCCAAAAGATTAAGCTGCATTTGGGCTGGGTACCGCTTTCGAGTAAACACTACCAGTTCAGTTTTCTGCGGCGAGAATTCGATCCCTAGATTCATAGCCCAAGAAGACAAGTTATCTAAGGAATTTTGCAATGGTCCTTGCAAGTCCACGGCATGTGGACCTCTTACGGAAACCACACCGTCATCTGCAAGTTGTCTTAGCGTGCATTGTTCTGCCAAACAGTTGTCGATATCTTTGACGGAAAAGTTATAAAGAAGAGGGCTGAGACATGAGCCTTGGGGCAGACCCATGTAACTAATTCTGGAAGTTGTCAGTTGTCCAAGGGAAAAGTTCATTTGCTTTTCTGACAACAAATTGTACAAGAAATTATTTAAAATTCCAGAAAGTCCACATCTGTGCAGATTGTCTGACAGAATTTCAATGGAAACTGAATCAAAAGCCCCCTTAATGTCCAAGAATACTGAAGCCAATTGCTCCTTGTGTGCAAAGGCCAGTTGAATATCTGTGGAAAGCAGCGCTAGACAATCGTTTGTTCCTTTGCTCTTGCGGAACCCAAACTGTGTATTTGATAGCAAATTATTTGTTTCGACCCACTGATCGAGTCTCCGAAGGATCATTTTCTCCAACAATTTCCTAATGCACGAAAGCATGGCAATCGGACGGTATGAGTTATGGTCAGACGATGGTTTGCCAGGTTTTCGAATGGCTATTACTTTGACCTGTCTCCATTCAGGCGGTATAATGTTGTTTTCTAGTAAGGAATTGAATAAGTCTAGCAAGCGTCTTTTAGCGATATCTGGGAGATTTTTCAGAAGATTGAATTTAATCATATCGCTTCCCGGTGAGGAGTTGTTCGATGAAAGAAGAGCCATAGAGAAATCCAGCATTGAGAATGGTCTATCCAGAGAGCCGCCGCTAGGAGACGCTTCTCGAAGAATATTTTGTGCTGGAACTGAGTCCGGACAGACCTTTTTAGCGAAATCGAATATCCATCGGTTGGAGTATTCTTCACTCTCATTGAAAGATGAGCGGTTACGCATGTTGCGAGCCACCCTCCACAAGGTGTTCATTGAGGTTTCTCGTGAGAGTCCCTCGACGAAATTGCGCCAATAACCGCGTTGTTTTGCTTTGATTAATTGTTTCAGCTTTGTCTCAAGCTTTGAATATTCCTCGAAGTATGTGGAGGTTTTGTGTCTACGAAAAGCTTTGAAAGCATCAGATTTTTCTACATACAATTTTGTGCATTCTTCGTCCCAACCAGGTGTGGCTGGTCTCCTTTTAAAGGGTGCACTTGGAACTTTTCTTTTTTGTGCTTCCAGTGAGCTTTTGTAAATCAAATCGGCTAGGAATCGATATTCTTCCAATGGTGGAAGCGCATCTATTGATTCGACACCGATTGTCACCGCCGTTGCATATTTCTGCCAATCTATGTTCCTTGTAAGATCAAATGGAACACGAGATGGTTCTGCAGAGTGAGGGGCACACTTAATTGAAATGATGATTGGCAAATGATCGCTACCATGGGGATCATTGAAAACCTTCCACTGACAATCCAATGATAGCGATCTTGAACACAAAGATAGGTCGAGTCGGCTTTCTCTAGCCGGAGGTTTTGCTATACGTGACGCTTCACCAGTGTTCAAAATAGTCAAATTGAAATCTTCACATAAATCGTAAAAAAATAGCCGCTCTATTGTCGTCATATAGATCGCCCCACCCAGTACCATGGGAGTTCATATCACCCAGAATTAATACTGGGGATGGAAGAATCGAAACTAGATTCCAGAGTTGACTACGGCTAATGGAGGTTCTTGGTGGAACGTATACTGAAGCTATGCAAAGATCTTTGTTCTTCACATTTATTTGGCAAGCGACGATTTCGACGCCTGATAGAGCAGGAAGGGAAATTTTGTAGAAAGGGTAGCACTTTTTGATCCCTAAAAGTACTCCTCCATAAGAATCGTCTCTATCCAGGCGAATAATGTTAAAATCGTGGAAGTTGAGTTCTTTATCGGAAGAAAGCCATGTTTCACAGAGAGCAAATATATCACAATCAGAATTGTGAAGTAAAAATTTGAACGAGTCTAGTTTAGGCACTAGACTACGGCAGTTCCACTGTAGCACAGTGATCATATCTTCAACCTCGTTCGACGAATTATCCATCGAAAGATATGCTTGATGCAAGGAGGGGCCATGAAACAGTCAATTGCTTAAGATATGATTCTAATGTTGGAAGCAAGGCAGAAACTAAGCTTCTAAGAGGGTCTTGTATGTTGAACATATTTAATATGAATTTCACAATGTCCGAAAAAGCTAGCAAACCGCGTTCGGACTTGGATTTCTTTTGAAAAGTTTGAGGAGCAGCTTTTTTGTTTTTCTTTTCTTTGTTGGGTAATGGCGGAAAATCCTTACTGCAGCCAGGAAGTGGAGCAGTAGGAGCCTTCGATTTAATTTTTTCATCCCCATTACCCTGGGAATTTTGCAATCCTCTGGGAGTGACTTTAGTTTTCTTACGGCGCACTTTCGGGGAGGAGCATTTTCGTTTTGAGGATCCGTTCGTTTTCAAAGGTGCGTGTACCACCGTAGAGTCACCCTCATCGGATGAGTCAGAGTCCGATTCTTCAGCTGACAAAATCGAAAATTGATTTTCATCTTGGACGGCTGATGCAGCCTTCACCATTTGTGCATATGACTGCTTGGAGCGTCCAGAGATTGAACGCTGCACTTTATCGGAGTGTGAGGATTGAGGGGTGAGGATTCTCGCCACAATAAGCGCATTTTACTGATTCTTTGTGGCAAGATTCCTCTTTGTGGTTTTCACCACATTTGCCACAACGAGTTTTGTTGCCGCAATGGCTGGCTGAGTGTCCCAGTCTTTTGCAGTTGGTACAATTATATACCCTCTGTACAAACAACCGCACCGGAAAAAAAGCACCATCAACTTTGACAAAGTTTGGGAGAACTGAACCAGCGAAAGTCACCCGAAACGAGTCTGAATGCTGATAAACTTTCTTGCCATCTTGCAAAGATACTGAATGCAGTTGCCTGACATCCAGTATCTGTACCTGCTGACCGATTTTCGAGTTTTTGAAGCAACCCGATGCTCGTTTTAAATCCTCGACACTCAGACTCGCGTCGGAGACCACACCTTCTATCTCCACATCTCGAGAAGGGATGTAGATGTTGTACTCAACACTAAACAGCTCATGTTCAGCAATTTTATTTGCCACATCATAAGTCGGTGCTTCTACACGCAGTTTATTGAATCTCTCTTTATGTACCAAGATTCCCGGATACTTACGCAGCAAGTCTCTCGAAATGTCGAGAGTTTTCAAAGGTTTATTTTTAGGCCGAAAAAAGACAACCCATGGTCCTTTCGAAGACGGTTGATAGTATCTAGTTCGCGCAACGTAGGTATCTGAAGACGCCATAAGTGTTGCGCAAACGCGGTGCACAACCGCTTAAAAAGGAAAAAAATACTTCAAAAAACCTTCACCAATTAATCTACTTAACTACTAGTTGTTAATATTTTGTTGCCCAGTGTATGAACAACCAAACAAAACAATAACAAAATTATCAAAAAAAAAAAAAAAAACTTTTTATTAGTTGCAAGAAGTTGCACCACTATAGCCCTCACAACCCTATCAGGGGAGAGGGCAAAGCCACGCGCAAAATTCTATAACAAAAGCGCGGCAATGGGCTAGAGAAGACTATTGTATAGAATACTTAACACCGGCCGTTGCCGGCTGTGTGAGCTGGTGCAGCCACTCCGTTTGCTGCTTTGTTGTTGTTGCTTGCTGCTTTGGAGTGGTGATGAGATGATGACGGTGAGATGATAGTCCACCTATAGCGTCGCTAAAGGTGGCTACTTCCTCTGCTGACTGCGGTTGCCTTGGGCACTGAACTTCGTCCACGGTAGGTAAAACGCGCGATATAAAAAAACCACTATGGTGGGAAAAAAAACTCCACCGGCTACGAAACTAATACCCGCAACGGAGACACGAACAACTACGTCCGGCTACTTCAAGCTATCGGCGAGGAATGAATCTAGCACTTAACACACGCAGTGTTCTCAATTTAGTAAGTTTAATGATCTGTAATGGTAAGTCCCGAGACATTGAGGACAATTTCATTGAGTTCTGTTCACACTCGAAAACCCGGGAATTTATGGAAAGTCCACAGAACCATAGAGCATATCTGAGAATGAATTAAAAAAAAAAAAAAAAAAAACTGTCATTTTCATGTTATGATTTTTTGAAAAGGTATAATCAATTTTTCAAGGCGTATGCCTTTTAATAAATTTAGTCTGAAGCAAAGTTGCAAATACTCATTTCAGCTAAAATAATGTTTTTCGGAATAATAAAACCAAAAGATGGTATGATGGCATGTTTTACTTGTAACTTACAAGAAGAGGTTACAAAGTATGCGTTTATAACATAAAACCTGTAAATTTGGCTTTCAATGAGTCACAATCAGCGATTTTCTGATCGCTGAGTGAGTGAGTGAGTGAGTGAGTGAGTGAGTGAGTTTGTGAAAAATCGCTGATTGTGACTCTCATGAAGTGAAATAAACAGGTTTAATATGTCCAGAGTTACATTTTCCTCGTGTGTGCAAAAATGTGCTGCCGAGACTCTCAACAAACCGTCTCCGGTCGCAACGAAAACAACATGTGACGGGCAAGAAAGAGACACGCGAGAATAAGATACGAGCGAGAAACAAATGCAACACCCAAAAATCCTGGCGTGCGCGATGCTCGCGCTGATCTCATGTGCCTCATCTCATGTGCTACGATTAATGCTAGAACTGCAGAGCTCGAAGTTCTGGAAGGTGTAGGTAAGCGAAATACAGGCTGTTGAAACTTGATTGCTTTGACCGACATTTCATTTGCGTTTGCACAAACCATTCCTATTTTAGAGGAAAGGTAGCATTTATTTACAGTGCTTAAATTCTTGAAATCCTCTAATAGCAAAAGCCATTAATTTGTCGGTCAATTAGAATATTCTTTGTTTATTTTTTTCCAGTTCAACACTTAGCTGCACTTGCATGACTAATATCTTTTGACACGTTATTTTCTAAATATAGAATGGACAAAAATTCTACAAAAAGTGTATCGGTATTGTTTAGTACGGGGATTTGACCGTTGCAAGACGTTCACATATTTTCAACGTAATTTAACCATTCATCGGCAACACAACTGGTATACATTGTTAGATGGGATGTTACGTATTTTGAATAGATTATATCGGAATGGTACGAATGCAGCAATGTTATGATTATTCAATGGGCGGAAGAGTTTTTTGCAGAACATTTTTTTCTTGGCGTATTACCTTTACGCTTTCACTTGTACTTTGTTACCATTACTTTAAAAATGTTCAGATTTTTTTTAATGTGCCTCATGTTATCGAGCATTCAGATAAATTCTATAACAGAAACGGTGACCCACTGGGTGATGGCGCGGTCTATGCTAAATAGATGCAGCAAAATAGTGACATGAGCGGGCATCGTTGGCCTTAACTCAGATGAGCGTGTAGACCAGTGCAGTGATATATTTACCATTCCAATTATTAATATCACCAAGTCTACCGACCTTCTGTTCCGTTCCTTCAAGTCGCTGTCTGGTTGGCACGGTACGATCTAGGTGGCTTCTGCTGACCATTGCTCTGCGGGTTTCGATGGCATTGTTTTCGCGTCGATGTCCGTAATCGCTAAGAAGAAATAACCTTTTCGGTTAGATAATGGGCTACCTTGCCTTTGTATACCAACAGTGTCAGGAGGAAGCGTCTGAGTATCGGCACCAATTCCACAAAGTGACCACCAAGCGCCACCATCTCGCTACAACAAACCAGAAAGTGGTACAGCCATTGCTACAACCTGCAACAGATCAACCAATCAAATCACCATGTTGCAACCATGTTGCCAGAGTGTATTGTTTAAATTTGGAAAATACCGTGTTGAAAGTTGATCTATTCGTTTGAAAAATTATGATATTCAGAAACTTAAGCACATTTTTAAGTAATCCTTTTTTTTAGCAACTCGCTAATTCAGATCAGAAGAACATCAGCAAATGCTGATCTTTTAAAACTTCCTGCCTGTCTAGGGAGCATATCTGAAAGAATATCCTGTTACTTATGCAACGTTTCCTGAACATCTACAAAATTTCCTTAAGTTTAAGAAAATTTACTCAAATTTCAAAGTACCTTGAAATTAGACGATGGTCCAAAATCTTCATTTTCAGGAAGTTCATTGAGATTTTTAAGATCTCTGACAAACTGCTATGAAGTTCCCTAAACTGAAACGATGATCCCTGAAGTCTTCTATCCTTACGAAATTCCCTGAACTTTTTAAAAATGCCCTGTACTTCTATGAAGCTATACGCAGTTCCTCGAATTATTACACAGTCCACAAAACTTCATCAAAGTTAACGTCTACGTTTCTCGTTGATTTTCCGCAAAGTTCGACGCACGAAATTTCCTGAATTTGTTCGGAATTCTCTGAACTATTTCAAGTCCATGAGGTTTCATCAAAGCTCTTAAGCTATAAAAAGGTCCCTGAATAATAGAGGTTCCCTGCCATTAAACAATAAACTTCTACGAAGATACCTAAACTTGTATAAAGTTCCCACTTTTACGAAGTTTTCTGAACTTTTTCATGATCTCAGAACTTCAAATAATTTCACTAAATTTAGCTCATGATTCATTTGACATATGTTGGCCTTAATGCATAAAACAAAATATAATAATAATACCAAAAAAACATGCAAAATCAGGACAGTGTTCTAGTGAAAACAGTTCACGGAACATTAGAGTCAAACGAAGCATAAGTGTTACTAATCACATTAGTGACAGTATGAATAGCCTCATTCAGCCCATACAGTCAATTACAAGCTGCGAGGTGTATGAAGTGTCGTTGTCCTATAACTTTTTCAGGTACGTAGAAGAAGAGTTACCGAAGCAGTTCGAAGAAAGTCTACGAAGTTCACTGAAGTTCGGTGAGCTTCTACAAAGTTAGCTGAACTTTAAAGAAAAATCTGCACTTCAAGAAAGTTTCCTGAACTTTTAAAAAGTTCCCTGAAGTACCACGAAGTATCTTGAAGAACTACAAAATTCCTTACAACTCGGATAGCAGTTCGTCCCCTGGTGTAGTGGCTGTAGGTGCATTGTCAGACAGCACCAGCAAATCAACAGAGGAAGTGGTAGAGGTGCTGCATGAAGAGGTGGTGATAATGGACGTGTCCTCAGGAGGCCGATAAAGCATGCAAAAACGAACATCAGCATCCTCGGCAGAAAGGGTTTGCGGATCTGTTGAGATTCGATGCGTTGCAAGCACAAACAAAATATAGGAAATCGATTTAGATTTCCACTGTAATATCTGTTTAGTCCTTCGGCTCCGCGAACTTTCAAAGATATTGAGCCTACTAAATAAACATTTTGGAAAACATGGTTTTCGGTTCAGATACTGACCGTTGAGTGTGACAAATATGTTGGATTCATCCCAAAATTTACAATCCAGTTTTCTTATTTCACATCATATTTTCAGGTTGACTACTACTTGGGACGAACACACCATGCTTTTTGTCTAAATATATTTGAACAGTTCTCAAATCTAAGTACCTGTTATGAATTAACTAGTGATGTCGGCTGAAAATACTGATGGATGAAGTCACAAGAATCAATTTCAACAACAAAGATTTTTTAAAGGGCCCTCCGAACTATTGGTTCTCTGCCAGCTGCAAAATTTGATCCACCAAGATCAATCGGATCCAAATAAGGCTGATCAATATCCCAAAATTTGAGCTAATTTTGTGGCGAACTGATTCTGCACGGGCTCTTTGAAGTTTATATGGGAATTACTATAAGAAAAGTGTATTTTTTGACCTCATCGTTCTAGCCCTGCGCCATAATGATTTGCGGAAAAGTTGTCCATCAGAGCCTCCCCCCTCTTACGTGAAAATTTCCCAGCTACAACTTTGTTGAAAACCACTTTTTAATTGAATGTCAAGAAAATTTGTTATTAATTAATTTCCAAGTTGATAACTTGCTGGTAGGATTAATCGGCTATTTTCAGGGCAACCCTGCATCTTGCCCTTATGACATAATAGCCTCGATGTTTTGTCCTATTATTCCAATGTTGTCTGCTGAGTAGTAAATGAACCATGTCAGAAGAACATCATCTTCCTAATTAATTAATAACTAATTATTCTAACGTTCAATTTGTCAATTCCCAAATAAACTTCAAAGGGCCAAGTGCAGTATGAGTTCGCGTCCTAATGAGAACAAATTTTGTGAGAATGATCAGGAGCTGATTTGAAATCGTTTGAACTTGGTGGAGCTTAATCAATATTTTGAACCATGAAAATTCCATGCGCATGGATCGGTAACAAATAACCCCGCCGGTAATTGGTTCGTAATCGTTTAACTCATCTTCCGCTTGAAATACTTCTATAAAACCACAATCTCTCAACCCTCAAAAATTGAATACCAACTGATTGAAATCAATCAGTTGTACCAGCAACACGAGAATGTGACAGGACTACAACAGTTCTCTGCTATTTTTATCACCAACCAGCCACGTTTAGCATGCACGCAGGACGTAGGTATGCTGCCGATCTCGTTGGAGCTCGCCGAGCTTAGCTCATGAGACACAGCACATGTGACACGAATGAGGCACGTAGGAACAAAAAAGAAACGCGAAATAATACGTCTCGAAATGTACCAGGCACCTACGAACTCTGAATATGTCAAACACACTCTTTGCAACCTCTTCTTGTATCCTACCAATTCAAAATATGATCATGGCATCTAATTATTTCATAATTTAGAAAAACATTGTTTTAGCTGAAATGAGCATTTGCAACCTTGGTCTGAAGAAAAATATCAGATATAAATTAAAAGTGCAACCATTGGTAGCAGCGAAGCTATGAGTAATGTTTGATTCATTCGGAAACACTCATGTCCAACCGGTTTTCGTTTTGGGCTGGAAATGCTCTAATATTTCACGGAAAGCGTAGTTATCATTTCATGGACCACCCACAACGTTTTTCATTATTGATTTGCAAAATTATCACTTTTATTAGGAAAAAAAACTACAGGGCGTATGTACAGATTTTACACTTCTGTCAAATTTGTTACATACGACGATTGATACCTAACCTTACCAATCAGACTAAAGCCTTGTTGTCGTCTGCTGTCCGAAGAAGTCGTCTCCACTCTACTCGATCCATGGCCACACTTCGCCAGCCTCGTAGTCTGCGAAGGGTCCGCAGGTCGCCTTCTACTTGGTCGATCCACCTTGCCCGCTGCGCGCCTCTTCTTCTTGTTCCTGCTGGGTCACTTTCTAGAACCATTTTCACTGGGTCGTCGTGTGGCATTCTTACAACGTGCCCAGCCCACCGTAGTCGCCCAATTGTAGCAATGTGGACGATGGATGGTTCTCCCAGCAGCTGGTGCAATTCGTGGTTCATTCGCCTCCTCCACGTTCCGTCATCCATCTGCACTCCACCGTAGATGGTACGCAACACCTTCCGTTCGAAAACACCAAGGGCGCGTTGGTCCTCCACGAGCATAGTCCAGGTCTCGTGGCCGTAGAGGACCACCGGTCTAATCAGCGTCTTGTAGACAGTCAACTTCGTGCGGCGGCGAATTTTATTCGACCGGAGCTTCCTCCGGATTGCAAAGTAGGCACGATTCCCTGCCATAATGCGTCTTTGAATTTCTCTGTTAGTATCATTTTCGGCGGTCACCAGTGAGCCTAAATACACGAACTCATCGACCACCTCGATTTCGTCACCGTCAATCTGAACTCGGGTGGGAGGCTAACATTGTCTTCCCTAGAACATCTTCCTTTCATGTATTTTGTCTTTGATGCATTGATGGCAAGTCCAATCCGCCTAGCTTCAGCCTTCAGTCTGATGTACGTTTCCGCCATCGTCTCAAAGTTCCGTGCCATAATGTCAATGTCATCGGCGAAGCCAAGAAGCTGGATGGACTTTCCTGAAGACCGTGCCACTCGTGTCTATCCCAGCTCTTCTGATCACACCTTCAAACGCGATGTTGAATAGCAGACACGAAAGTCCATCACCAAAATTTTTAACACCCCTCACATCTATTCCATCTCCTGATCCATCGACACGCTATTTCAAAACTACCCAAATTTGGGTAGAATCCACCCAGATCGGTCAAAGCTGAACCTACCCAAAAATGGGTAAACTATGTTGGGACTGACAAGTTGACAAATGAACAAAGTCGATCGGATTCATGTATATGTTGTCCATTTGACAACTTGTCACTGCCAACATAGTTTACCTATTTTTGGGTAGGTTCAGTTTTGACCGATCTGGGTGGATTGTACCCAAAATTTCCACGGGGGCAACAATCAAGCATTTCTAGAGTCCTTTTTGATTGGGTCGTATATAACATGTTTGCCAATTTGTTTTGGTGAACGAAAAATTGTTTAAATTTTTAATGAGATGGATAATGCTTTCAAAACTCCCATTAACTAACATCTCAGGAGTGTTGATATCAACTGAGAAAGGTATTGATAACGTTCCTATTGAAAAATAAACGTTTTTTAACCAATCAATATTATACGACCTTTTGCATGCCGTATTTTTACATTCGACCGTGCGCTTTTAAGCGGTTTAAAAATGTATTATTATGAATAATTACTCACGAAAAGCGCAGATACCATTTTATAGACCACCCATAACCGTTTTACATTGATAATTTACAAAATTTGCACTTTTATTAGGAAAAAAACAACAGGTCTTATGTACAGTGTTTACGCTTCTGTCAAATTTGTTACATACGGCGATTGACACCCCCATAGAAGTTAGGTGTCATATGTAACATATGTTAGCACACAATTTTACTTTAGAAGTGATGTACTGCATGATTTTTATAAAAAAAAAATGTTAAATTTTTTCAATCATAAACTTTATTTATCTTTCAATAATTGTAAGCATTGATGAAAATTTAATTTTTATAACAATAAGTAACACTGTACCAAAACTAAAGTTATTACTACACTCAAAATAATCTTCACGTCAATGCTACGTGAAAACATACGTAGATTTTTTTCCATCGTGCTTTTCGCGTAAGAGTTACGTGATTCTCATGTAGATGCACTCATTTCGTCGTCTAAGAGATGAACTAGCCTATGGCTAAAAATCTCTCAAATAAAGGATAAAAAAAAAAAAAAACTCATTTTGTCAAGCTTCAACGTCACATGAGTATCACGTATAACTTACGTGATATTGCTTATGAATGTCATGGTGGTTTTAAGTAAGATACTGATATACTTTTTTTTATTTATTATTACAATAAATTTTCACAATAAATCAGAATAATTCCCTTTTATTCAACTAATAAAAAGCCACAATAAAATCCGATTAAACACTAATAATTTCAATCAGGTGCAGGGTGATAACTTAGAGGTTGGTGATAGTTTAAGTTATTTTTCCGCGGGGAACTGCTGGATTGCTTGCCACCTATCTGTAAAAATAATAAAATAATAAAGTGAGTTTGTGAAAAAATAACCCGTATCTTATGCTTACATCTTGCAATTAGTTTATAAAAATAACGAACACATCTCTGTATCTAGCCGCCATGTTGTGCACCATGCTGAGTGTCGTAGTCTTTTTTTTTCAGAAGTAGAAACCATGTAAGGTTTACGTGAAACGCACATAGAAATTGTCTATGTGGTAATCACGTAAATTTCATTGGATGCGTTAGAGTGGTCAACAAAAATTTTCTTTAATGTTCAAGTGGTATCACATATATGCTACGTGAGTCACGTAAAGCTGATAGAATAGGGAAACGAGATACCTTATGTGATTTTTCACGTAGTTTTAACGTGTCGATTATTTTGAATGTAGCTTCTAGGACCATTTATTGAGGAATTCGAAAGTAACAATAGAGATGTTCACGTCCGGTTGTTTTGGTGTGATATGTGAGAGTGTGTTAGTGAAAATCCGAGAAAAATACACAACTTTAAGCTGCAAAACAAAGTTAATAAAGTGAATATATTACTCATTTGATGGCTCCTACACAACCAACCACTCTTGCTGAATAACATAAACAACAAAGGTGCTTTTTCAACAAGTAAACAACCTTTACTCAGGATACAGGAAGAAGCATCAGCAGGAAGACCGAGATCGCGAGGCGATGGAAAATCTGTACCGCGCAAACGACACATGGAAGTTCTACGAGAAGCTACATAGTTCGCACAAAGACTACGTGCCGCAAACCGATATGTGCAAGGACTTGCACGGTAATCTTCTCACGAACGAGTGTGAGGTGATTGAGAGGTGCAAGCAGTACTATGACGAGCACCTCAACCAACAATCAATACGAAACTAACGATTTTAAATTGGCTCACCACTTTAGTAGCCTATTGGTCCCAAGCAAACGATTAACGTACCCTATTCTAGTTGAAATTCTATTACTACACTATGTTTGTTTTGATTCGCTATGAAAGTTTGACAGATAACATCAGGGGTGTGTGGATTCATGCAGAACATGCAGGGGTGAGTGAAATAGCTTGGGACTGCTTGGGACCGTTGTTCTGGTACTGAGTGAGCCAAAAATAATAATGATTTTCTTCGGGACCCAGTGGTCTTAGAGTTACCTCTATGCCTCAACGGTGAAGCAGCAGAAAACGAAGGTGGCAGGCTACCGGCCCCTGATCTTCAAGAAGTTGAGGAGGAGATCGGTCGGCTGAAGAACAACAAAGCAACTGGTGTAGATCAACTACCAAGGGAGCTATTAAAATACGGTGGTGAAGCACTGGCTAGAGCGCTGCACTGGGTAATTGCCAAGATTTGGGAGGAGAAGATATTACTGGAGGAGCGGATGGAAGGTGTCGTACGCGCAATCTACAAAAAGGACGACAAGTTGGATTGCTGCAACTACCGCGCGATCACACTGCTAAGCGCCGGCTACAAGGTACATTCTCAAATTCTATGCCACCACCTGTCACCATTTGCAAGAGAGTTCATGGGGTAATACCAGGTGGGAATCATGGGTGCCCGCGCTACCACAGACTAAATTTTCACGATGCTGCAGGTTCTGCAGAAATGCCACGAATACAACGTGCCCACACATCATTTGTTCATCGATTTCAAATCCGCATACGACACAATCGATCTAGATCCGTTATGGCAGATTATGCACGAATACAGATTTCCGGATAAACTGACGCGATTGATCAAGGCGACGATGGATCGAGTGATGTGCGTTGTTCGAGTATCAGGGACACTCTCGAATCTTCTTGAATCTCGAAGGGGGTTACGGCAAGGTGATGGACTTTCGTGTCTGCTATTCAACATCGCGTTAGAAGGTGGGATCAGAAGAGTAGGGATAGACACGAGTGGCACGATCTTCAGGAAGCACATCCAGCTTCTTGGCTTAGCCGAAGACATCGACATCATGGCACGGAACTTTGCGGCGATGGTGGAAACGTACATCAGACTGAAGGCACCCCGAGTTCAGATTTACGGTGACGAAATCGAGGTGATCGATGAGTTCGTGTATTTGGGCTCACTGGTGACCGCCAAAAATGATACCAGCAGAGAAATTCAAAGACGCATTATGGCAGGGAGTCGTGCCTACTTTGGACTCCGGAGGACGCTCCGGTTGAATAAAATTGGCCGCCACACGAAGTTGACTGTCTACAAGACGCTGATTAGACCGGTGGTCCTCTACGGCCACGAGACCTGGACTATGCTCGTGGAGGATCAACGCGCCCTTGGTGTTTTCGAGCGGAAGGTGTTGCGTACCATCTACGGTGGATGGATGGATGACGGAACGTGGAGGAGGCGAGTGGCCCACGAATTTCACCAGCTGCTGGGAGAACCATCCATCGTCCACATTGCAAAAATGGGCGACTACGGTGGGCTGGGCACGTCGTAAGAATGCCGCACGACGACCCAGTGAAAATGGTTCTAGAATGCGACCCAACAGAAACAAGAAGAAGAAGCGCGCAGCGGGCAAGGTGAATCGACCAAGTAGAACGCGACCTGTGGACCCTTCGCAGACTACGAGGCTGGTGAAGTGTGGCCATGGATCGAGGTAGGTGGAGACGACTTCTTCGGACAGCAGAGGACAACAAGGCCTTAGCCTGATTGGTAAGGTAAGTAATGTTTGTTGATTTTAATAAGAAAATTGGTTATGCTACGTACTTAACCTAGTTGGTTAACCTAACGTGCCAGAACCCTAATGATCTATTGATCGGATCCCATGCAGCAATATCTGAACCTTCCGATGTTCGCAGTTCTCCATAAAACCAAGTTATGATGACCAGCCTAGCGGTGGACCTCAGAATTTCTAGTCCACGGTGGGCTGTTCTGGATCCCTTGTAGTTTGAAGTGATGAGAATTCGTGCAACTCTCCCAGATTGGCAACCCGTACTCTATGACGGGAAGGATTATTTGCTTGTAGACAGCAAGCTTGTTTTTCAGGGATAGGGTGGATCTCCTGTTGATAATCGGGTACAGTGACCTTATCAAAATGTTGCATTTTGTTTTGTCAACATGCTCCCTGAAAATCAGCTTGCTGTCGAGTCTTAAGGTGATACGATACGTCACGCTTTTTTTTTTATGTTTTTTCTCACCTTTCTATGTGTCAGTGAATTGATTATCATTGATGCTGTAGTGGTGTGAGTGTACATCATGCACTACCGCAACTACCGTAAATATAGCTGCTAGAGTTCGTTATTATTAGGTCGAATGTGTAACAGAGACTATCACTACATTTCCATGCAATTTGCCAATATTATCGACCTACCACCTCTCAGGACACCCCTTCCTATACAGAAAATAATTATGCACCTAGCCACCAAGACCAACATGTCAAGTCATCATAGTAGTTAATTGATTCAACATCACACTTTGTACACTTTGGTTACATACGACCTGTCCAAAAGTGATTCCAGAGCTCAAACCTCCAGGTACACGGTAAGAAAAAAGATCCCAAAGTGACTCAATTTCACAAATCTCGGCACTATATTGCAGGAAGCCAAAAGTAGGTAATGTGGGTCGAAGAGTTTTCATTTGATTGTGTTCAATTAGTATGGAATTGACAATTCGCTTCTACCCAAAAGTAGTTAGTTGTACCCAAAAGTAGGTGAATATGATTATACTCAACGTGATTATACTCAAAGTCAAAAGTAGGCAAAAATGAACTGGCCGCTGGATATATTTTTTATAGTGTATGTTTTTGTTTTTGAATCATCCTTTTGCCGCCTTTTGCATATTAGCTGATGGCTTCGAGCAGTGCAACCAGAACGACACATATGTTTTCTATAGAAGATTTCTAGAATCATTTACATTTTTTGTCTTGAGAAACAAAATAAGAAATTGTTATAAACATTTATTATTGATGGTTTCTAAGTTGAACACAGTTTAAGCAATTTAAAAAGCAATAAAAGCATTGTTTTTACACACTTTGATTCAATTTAATCGATAGCACTAGATACGATGATAGATGATTCGTACACACAGTTTCGTAATGCGGTGTGTAGAAAAAAGGTAAACACAACAATTTAAACTTGCAAAATTATTTCGCGGCTCGCGTTCTTAACGATGCAAATGATATTTTTTTTTCAATTATAGTCACTTTAACGCTCTTGGGTCATTCGTGACTTGTCCGGGGTGAGATTTGAACTCGTGACTTTGGCGTGAGAGGTATGGATGCTAACCACTACGCCGGGGTCACCTCCGTGCAAATGATATTATTTACCGTGATAATATTTACCGTCTTTAAAAGTGAATTAACTTGAAAGTGCTTGTAGCACGTGTCGTAATTGTTTTTAGTGTGGTTCTGAGAAGTGAAAGCTAGTGAAAACAGTTATTGAAATGTTATGCCCTGAGCAGAACAAAATCGGCTGATCGTACTTTTTAATGCAAATATTACCAATGCATGAATGAATTGGCAATATTTTGGTGGAAAAGTATTTAAATATGCATCCAGATCTTATTCATACAATTCGGGCCCATTTTTTTAAGGTATGTAATTTACTGTTTTGTAGGAAGATGTCTTTCGTACACATACCAAAACACGTTTATTTAATGATTGCAGGGATAGCCATTGTTGCATGACATGCCGTATCCCCTTAATCCGAGGTAGACTACCTGTTTTAAAAATCCACCACTGTGCAGTTCAGGAAGATTTTGTTATTCTCCGGCGGAACAAATCTCGGAGATTTAGAGTGTGGAAATATGATGACCTCAGTCTTTGCTGCTTTTATAAGGATCTTCCAGCTGTTGAAATATTCAGGCAGGACGTTCAATCCTCTCTGACGTTTGGCAGTCAGAGCTCCGACCACCCTATCCTTGTATACGATGGATGTGTCATCCACGAACAGAGGCAACGATCCACCCTCGGGGAGAGCCGGCATATCGGAGGTGAACAGGTTGAATAGAATGGGGCCAAGGATACTTCCTTGTGGAACCCCGGCATCGATGTTGAATTCAACCGATGAAATGCCATTCAGAGGTACTCGGAACGTCCTGTCCGATAGATAATTTTGGATGATCTTCACGAGGAAGATTGAAAGACCATACTGCTGCAATTTATAAACCAGGCCATCGTGCCAGACATTGTCGAACGCTTATTCAACGTCCAACAATGTCATGGCAGAAGTTTTGAAACAGAGTTGTTCCGTCGAAGAATGGTACCCGGGTCAGCTGGTGGCCGGTTGAGTGACCTTTCCAGAAGCCAAACTGTTCCTTGAGACTGCCCTTTCGTCTTACATCAATAATGCGGTTGTGCTTCTAACTCAACCCATTTTTTTTTTTCTTCCGACCTTCATCTTGAGGTCCTGAATTAATCAAATAAATAATTGAGGCCACCAATAACGTCATACGTAAACAAAATGGTAGGGGTGACAATTGCGATTCCTGCTCTTTTTTAGATGTATTTTTTAGACATCCCTGATCCTGCAGCATCATTGATCAAAGTATTGTAATAGTTGACCTAGAAAGCTCTCAACCATTAACTGTGGCAGTGGTCATGAAGCCATGAAGTTAAGGGCAGGCATAAGACCGCATAAGAGGCAAGCAAGGTAAAATATCTGAAATTAAACTTCTAAAAGACTAAACTAAGTAATGACAACCTCAGAAAAGATGCATCTAGGTTATAGCTCCGGAAACTGCAGCATGAAAAAAGCCGGACTACCTAGATCGTTGATCTAGGTTATTAAAACGTCAGAGTAAATTGTAACGTGTGGAAAACCCAACTGGGGCTGTGGCCAGATAAAATAATTCCCTGGATCCAACCTTCTCCCCTCACACTGCATGCTACGTTAAAACCGCAACATGCAACACAAGAGAAAGATGCTGTATGAGTCGACGTACGTGTGACAAACAGTAATTTCCATTGCTTTTGTATTTTTTTTTTTCTAACGTACATACATAGACGAAAAGCGAGGGTTGTAGGTCATTTTCCATTTCCAGTTCTGTAGCTTAACCGCTTTTTGCATCATACGGCAAATGGCCGGGAGATTTTCTTCTACTTCTTTTGTTTGTATTTGCCCATGCACGGGTCGAGATTTTCATTTCCCTGCTTCGGGTTCTAACTATGGAATGTTTTATATCATTTTCAGTGAGGGTTTTTGCGAATGTTTTTATTTATATGCATCTACGATACTTATCTTGGTGCGAGGAAAGAGATTGGTTTTATTCTTTTTTTTGTCACTTTCATTCGACACTCAAGAGCTTGGCTCACTTTTTGTAAATTTCCACAATTTAACAACGTAGCAACACTACAGTTAGCCGGTGGAAGAAAGAGTGCTATGTGGGTGGTACTGGACATGGATGCATGGTTGGAGTTTTGGTATTTTGGATATATCTGTGTGGTAGAAAACTTACAATATGTGTGTGGCACAATGAGGTGGAAAAAATGATAAGGGTTGTGACCGAGACACGACCGCTTTATTGACTCCACGGTTATTGTTGATGTTCCATTTAATCGAAATTTAAAAAAAAAAAATACATAAGTTGAACTCTAAAATCAACAAAGCTCCATTTTTTTCTTATTTTCTATTATTTATTAGAGTTTATTTCAACCGAATAAGCAAAGCAGAATACTAAGATGAAACTGTCGGAAGAAAAACTTTCTATTTTAGTGTCCTCTTTCACGGTCCCTTTAATCGAAGACAA
The DNA here is from genome assembly GCF_037179485.1 of Ochlerotatus camptorhynchus. NCBI lineage: Eukaryota > Metazoa > Arthropoda > Insecta > Diptera > Culicidae > Ochlerotatus > Ochlerotatus camptorhynchus. Next base: position 3,176,932 of record NW_027040773.1, read on the forward strand.
CATATCAAGGCTCATTTTTCTATGCGTTGCTTCCACCTTCGCTCGAGTGCAGCGCTACTATATCTGTCGCCTGGATTCTGGCAAAATTGCCAGTCTTCTTGTTATGTTGTCTTCGCTTTAATCCAATGAATACCCCGTATGTAAGGTAATTTTGTGTGGTTTTGCTGCCTAAAAAAAGTACCCTCGAAGGTACCACACAAGGTTGTTCATGGTTTAGATAACCATTTCCTATTTTCAACTCCTAAAAGCCCGTAAAAGCAAGTTTTACCGTTTTACCGCGGTTGCCTTCGCGTTACTTCGGAAGATGACTGTTTCTTAGGATGGCTGTGGGGACTATTTTTTTTTTTTGTTTCGGCAAAGCATGTTAACCAACCACTGCCTGACTAGCCATATTATGAATTATTATCTATGAACCGTATGGGTACATCGAGGTGAATAGTTGCTAACACACTGAATTGTAGCTTAATTGTTGTTGATGGGTGCTATTATACTAGATCATATACAAGTCCAGTTTTTAATTGTCATAAAATAGCTGCGAATTTACTTTTTCAACGAGGGTAGTAATGGCAAGATTCAAGTTACTGATGTTGGACTTCATCGATTTCATTGCCATTGTAAGGTGGAGAACTTCTCGTTATGCCGATTCATTATGTCCCGAAAATGACAATTTGAAAATAGTTCCGAGCAATTGTCGCACATTCACAACACATTTTTCTCGTGCTCTCCGAGAAAGTCCATGAGTGGTAAATCGACCTTCGCACAAATCACATGGAACACAGCACAACAAAAACCTCGGCAGGCAATACGATCGGAACCGGAGACAACTTTGTTGCAATTTTTGCAAGCCATGACTCTACTATTGGTGCGTTTACTCTTCTGGTAGAACGATGCGCAGAACGCCAGAATATAGGCAATCGATTTAAGCTCAACGATTATTGCATGACGTGACGTGCACGAATCTGGTAAAAGTGTAAATTTTTCGGGTGGATGCCGCCACGAGAAAGCTTCACAACTAAATAGTTTCATACAGCTCAAATTCCACGAAATTATAAAATAAATATTCAGGGGAAATTGCTCTAAGATTGGATGGATCTAAGATTGGGCCCATCGCTAAAAATGTGCTATTTATCAATTTTATCTAGATGAACGCGTCATTGGGACGGTACTAACATCATTTTGCGAACCAAATTTTGAAATTTCGGTGCTGATTTTTACAAATCTTATATTTTTAAATGAAATTACTATGAACCATCTTTTAAATGATACATTTGACGGTAGCTTTTCTCTTCTTCTCAAGATTCTGTAGAGAGAAAGACCCTCGCGTTAAGTGCGTGGAATAACTCTAGGGGCACGCAATAACCTTTAACTCCGACTCAAAACGCATAAATTACTTTAAGTACTATTTTATTTAGCGACTACCAGCTGAAACATGGACACAGCTGGGTGGCGTAGCCTGGGCAATGTTGCCGGTCCGGCAATAGCAAATTGAAGAGGTGCGACGCGAACACTGGTGCGGTAACCATAGTACGGTGATAGAGGAAATGCTTCATCAAACCTGAGCGTCTGTTCACCATGGAGGTGCAGCTCAAAACGGCATCTGTTCTCCATGTTAGGAGCGGCTGATCACCGTCCTAGTGGCAGCGTGGGACTCTTAACAGAGCTGTGCACGATGGTCCCCCGGCGAGACAGGGGGTTGGGGCAGGCCCAACAAGCCGCCCTGAAAAAAAAACAAAGTTGCAAATACTGAAGAAAGAAATACGGATCGGAACAATCGACACAGACCTACGCGACGAAATAAGGATTACGATTGGAAACTCGGAACATAAAACTGCAAATCGCTCGGCTTCCCAGGCTGCGATAGGTTAATCTATGACGAACTTCAACCACGCAACTTCGAAGTCGTAGCACTGCAGGAACTTTGCTGGACGGGACAAAAGGTATGGAAAAGCGGGCATCGAGCGGCTACTTTCTACCAGAGCTGTGGCACTACCAACGAGCTGGGAACCGGCTTTGTAGTGCTGGGTGAGATGTGCCAACGCGTGATTGGTTGGCAGCCGATCAACGCGAGGATGTGCAAGTTGAGGATTAAGGGCCGTTTCTTCAACCACAGCATCATCAACGTGCACTGCCCACACGAAGGGAGACCCGACGACGAGAAAGAAGCGCAGCTGGAGCAGGTGTACAACGGCTGTTCGCAACGCGACGTCAAAATCGTCATCGGCGACATGAACGCTCAGGTAGGACGGCCAAACAGCCTGCATGCCGTATCGAACGACAACGGCCAACGATGCGTGAACTTTGCAGCCTCTCGGGGTATGGTAGGTCGAAGTACCTTTTTCCCCCGCAAGGATATCCACAGAGCCACCTGAAGATCACCTGACCAACACACAGAAAACCAAATCGATCACGTTCTAATCGACGAGAAATTCTTCTCCGACATTTCAACGTCCGCACGTACCGCAGTGCGAATATAGATTCGAACCACTACCTAGTTGCAGTATGCGTGCGCTCAAAACTCTCGACGGTGCATAACGCCCGTGGAAGTCGAATGCCGCGATCCAACATTGAGCAACTACGGGACGCCGGAGTTGCTCAGGACTACGCGTACCCACGGAAGAGCAGCTTGGTGCAACTTCTCTTGAAGATGGCTGGAGGGACATCCGTTCCACCATAGGTAGTACTGCTGCAGCGGCACTAGGTACTGCAATCCCGGACCGAAGAAATGACTGGTTTGATGGCGAATGCAAACTGTTAGTAGAGGAGAAGAATGCAGCACGGGCGAGAATGCTGCAACACCGCACGAGATTGAATGTGGAGCGATACAGACAATCGCGGAACAGACAAAACTCGGTTTTCCGAAAGAAGAAGCGTCAGCAGAAAGACCGAGATCGCGAGGCGATGGAAAATCTGTACCGCGTAAACGACACACGGAAGTTTTATGAGAAGCTAAATAGTTCGCGCAAAGGCTACGTGCCGCAAGTCGATATGTGCAAGGACTTGGACGGTAACCTTCTCACGAACGAGTGTGAGGTGATTGAGAGGTGGAAGCAGTACTATGACGAGCACCTCAACGGTGATGCAGCAGAAAACGAAGGTGGCACGGCAACAGACCTTGGAGCACGTGCAGAAGACGACAGGCTACCGGCCCCTGATCTTCAAGAAGTTGAGGAGGAGATCGGTCGGCTGAAGAACAACAAAGCAACTGGTGTAGATCAACTACCAACTGAGCTATTAAAATACGGTGGTGAAGCACAGGCTAGAGCGCTGCACTGGGTAATTGCCAAGATTTGGGAGGAGGAGATATTACCGGAGGAGTGCACAGTTAATTCAGATCACCGAAGTCGGTAGGATTTTACCGGGTTTTTGAACAGCAGAACAAGTCGGTAAAATTTTCAAATGACCGTTGCACATGAGAAATCAAGAAAATGAATAAATTTTATTTTTCATGAATAAATGGGGCAAACTGAACAAATTCTGTACAAGCTCAGATATTATTAAAAATTGGATTTTTCACTGATTTTTAAACTTTTACAGAAAAGTTCTGTAGTTCAAAATTTACCGAACGACGGATGCCTGGATTAGTGTGTGGATGGAAGGTTTCGTATGACCAATCTACAAAAAGGGCGACAAGTTGGATTGCTGCAACTACCGCGCGATCACACTGCTTAGCGCCGCCTACAAGGCCTACTCTCCCAAATTCTATGCCACCGCCTGTAACCATTTACAAGAGAGTTCGTGGGGCAATACCAGGCGGGATTCATGGGTTCATCGATTTCAAATCCACATACGACACAATCGATCGAGATCAGCTATGGCAGATTATGCACGAGTACGGATTTCCGGATAAATTGACGCGATTGGTCAAGGCGACGATGGATCGAGTGATGTGCGTTGTTAGAGTATGGTGACACTCTTGAGTCCCTTTGAATCTCGAAGGAGGTTACGGCAAGGTGATGGACTTTCGTGTCTGCTATTCAACATCGCGTTAGAAGATGTGATCAGAAGAGCACGAGTGGCACGATCTTCAGGAAGTCCATCCAGCTTCTTGGCTTCGCCGATGACATTGACATTATGGCACGGAACTTTGAGACGATTGCAGAAACGTACACTCAAAAAAATTCACACGTTTGATCGAAGTGTTTAAACACTTGATTTTCTAAATGCACAATCACATTTACTTTAAGTGTATTTCACCTTGGTTCAATGTGTTATACACGTTAATTTATAGTGTTTCAAAGTTTGAAATGTTGAAAATCTTTCACTATCTATTCAAGTGTATTGCACATTGAATCACACAGCAAAAAAAATGTAATATCGATCAACGTAATTCAAGCTGATGTATGAAATAATGATGTAATAGCAAAAAGCAGATACAATATTACATCAATGGATGTAATTTTGTTCGCAAAATCGATGTACATCGTACAATGTGATATTACACAACCGATGGATTGACCTGGTTGCATCAGTTTCGATGTAATATTCAACAACTTTTTTTGCTGTGCACGCTCTGTTCAAAACAGATGGATTTAAAGTGTTTTGCATTTCAATACGATGTGAATTGCTTGCTCAGAAAGGTAAACATCGATAACAAGAGTTGTGACTTTATCCTATCAACCTGCCTCATATATGAGAACAACCGTGGCACAGTGAGATCGAACGAAGACTCCGGCAGCAGCATACCACCCCAACAGTCCATGATCGAATCCCAAATCAGACCCATTAAAAATATATATGAAAGCTCTGGCCTCTGGCAGTTTTGTTTATATATTTGTCGATTCATTTTTAGAGTCGGTAAAGTAGAATTCGATAAAGTAGAATATTGTAGAATATTGAACTATGGTGTGCAAAGCTATTGATATCACCATATGAGGCACATAGAATCCAAGTGTGTCACAATTCAAATCCATAGTGTTCAGGCATGGTTCATAGCATAAGATTCACACATGAAATGGATGTGTTTCACAATATGCGCAAAATTAAGTGTGAGACACATGATGATGGCGTGTGGAATTTTTTGAGTGTACATCAGACTGAAAGCTGAAGCTACACTGAACCAAAACATCCGCCGCCCGTTGAATGAAATCTCATTCAGCGTCAAGCAAAACTAATGATTCCTGAGATTGAATGACAATCAAGTCGAATGATTTTATGATCAGCAATAAGTTATTTTTGTTTACATTTAAAAATAATGTTTTTTCTATTTCATCCGATAATCATTCACATATTAACAGGCACATTAAACGTATGTTTTTCATCATGAACCAAAATGAATATATTTCTTCATAGCCCCTTTATGAAAATCATTCTATTTCAGGTTTATCGTCATCTTTCGGTTATTCTTCATACCAGTTAGCAAATGGTGGCGAACAAACAACATTGTGACTGCGCGAGTTGGTGAAAAAAAAGTGAAATTTAGAGTGATTTAGTAGTGATTTGTGAAAAATTAGACTATGGTGATCTCGATGGTGATAATATGACATCCATGGACGAGAATACTCGAGTGGTAGACGAGAAATTCTACCACATTTACACCGTTGCCTCGCAAATTGGTATACCCGTAGCCACAGTTCTTGCATTGTTCGGTTGGTCCTTTGTTTCAATATTTCTCATATTTTTTATTAACTAGTTTCTTTATGTTTTATAGATAAACATTACCCCGCAGAATGTTTTGGTACGTTAACCGAAACCGAGTGGGAAACTGTCTTGCAAGGCACCGGATTGGAAGGCAAAGGCTTGGAAGTGTTCCGTCGGATAGTGGCGTGGAAAACTGCAGCGGTAATTATAACTTCACTTTTTATTATGTGTGATGGCTGAAGGTGTGATTTATGTCGCTTTTGTCTTGGTGTAGTACTAGTGTAGTGTAAGCGTCAAGAAGCGCGATTTATTGATAGCTCATCATAATTTGTTCACTCGATATCTACACCCTAAATTTGTGGGTGTACACCGTTGCAGACTCGGTGTAACTACATCTCATATCCGAAAACGACATAACCAGTGCTCAGCGCGCACGAGAAAATAAGTTAACATTAATATATTCAATTAAATAATCATGTTTTGTTGTTTTTGACATCATCCACATTCAGAGGGCCATTCACTTTTGAATGTATGGAAATGGTAGGAAACCATTTGGAAATGCATGAAAATTTTCAGTTTTTATTCATTATCGTCTTTATGAGCAGATTTAGATGCACAAAAATTGCACGAGTACATTAGGGGCTGTTCATAAACTACGTAGACAGTTTTTTGGGATTCTTGACCCCCCCCCTCCCCCTGCGTAGACAATTGTCCATACAAAAATTTTAAAATTTGTATGGGCCGTAGATAATTGTCAACCCCCCCCCCCCTAAACTGTCTACGTAGTTTATGGACAGCCCCTTACTATGGTGATAAGGTAAACACTCGTTTATTTGTTTCCTTCTGTGAAAGCATGTTTAGTCACAAATCGTGGATTTTCTGATATTCTCCATACTGCAAAAAATATTTTCCTACCACTGAAGGGGCGACATCTCTCGGATCTTCAGTATAGCTACTACTCAAATCATATAATTAATTATTCGTCTATACTGAAACTGCTTTTTAAAGTTTATGTGTGCACTAATAAACATCCCTAATCCCGTTTTTGTAACCAAACATGCAACATGCAACCAAACCAAACTTGCGTAAATCCCACCCATTCAAATAACAGCATTGTCACGCAGGTGATTATTTTGTCTACCCCAAGCTAGACCTCAAGATTTTATTGATTTGCGTGGGTGGACTTTAAGCTTTGCAAGGAAAGCAAGCTGAACATTGCATGATGTCCTAAGTAACATGATTTGGAGGCGAACCAGCTTCAGACTGAAAGCCTCCTTAATAAAGATAAATCAAGCAATCAATCCTAAGTAACATTGACAAATTCTCTTCGTCGACTTTCTCTTTGTATCCCCACGGCCATGAAAAGACATTACCAGGTATTTTCAGTACACAGATCGATAAAATAAGCTTTTATCTAACATTTAATATGACAAACACAACAAGAAACGGTTCTGTGCTCAAGTTATTAACGAAAGAGAAAGTTGACGAAGAGAATCGATCAATGTTTAGAACCTAATGCAATGTTCATCTTGAAAAGTGTTCCAAAGCTTTGTCAGCAAAAACTGATAAGCTCTTTTCTTTTGTTGGCCGAAGTAAGTACCTTTTTTGAACCGTGCAGCAATCATCGAGGCAATCATAACAATAGTTTGCCTCAATAGATATTTACATATCGATTATCAGAGCTTGTAAAACTTGCAAGTAAATTGATAAATGTAATACTTTCAGTAAATAATTAGCGACAACGTTTGTTCAATACTATTAATTTGATATTCTAGTTCTATGATTGAGCTTTAAAATTATCGATATCAATTCTCGTGCTTTTAATCATCGGTAATTGTAACCAAGCACTTTCCGTTGTCAATAGATTTCTTCTGTCCAGGATTGTAAACATAAGAATTTAGGTGTGAAATGATGATTCGTAAATTCAATCAAAGTAGCAGTGGTAGCAGTTCCCTTTACTTCAGCTGTTCTAAGTTTGCCTGAGTTTAAGCCACCGATAACTCTCGACAGAATTGGCCAATATCGGAAACAGGTACCGTAAAACGGGGTAACATTGATAGTTTTTTTAAAAAGTATATTCTAAATATTTTTTACAGTAATGACTGTTTAAAACAAGTACTGAGGATCCAAGAATTAATTCGTTAGTAATATGTTGAACGAAAATTTGCACTATTTTTTTAGTTTTGTGACCGAACTTCAGTATTTTGATTTGGGGTTACTTTGATAATGCTCGATGAATGTGGAAAAAAAAAATGAGTGAAACTCAAACAATTTAGTTCTTTAAATATGAAACCACAGACAAAATGAAACTTTGAATAACTATATAATCAGGAAACTTCATAAGCAATAAGAATACAACATTGAATTTGTGATGGCTTTATCGGAAATACATTTCATAAGTCATGTTTTGAGTGCTTTTTGAAAAAGGCGAAAAACACTAAATGGTTTATTAATATTTTTGTAAAATATGTAACACATACTATTTATTAACTATATACCATATCAACGGAAATACCCTACGCTACAATATGGAAACAATGTTTCTTATTTGGAAAAAGCACAGCGAGTAAATTTATTCTTTATATTATACTATCAAAGTTACCCGCATTATCAAAGATACCCCGTTTTACGGTACATCAGATTGTTTTGATGAACAAGCACGAAATAAAAAAAAAGTCGCTGGTCGTGTAGAAATGGTGTTAGAACATTCAGGTCAATTAACCACTTCATTCGAGCAGCTTAAATTGACGTTTACTACCACTCGAACTTTGAAATAAAACATTATTTTGAGATTTTTTCTTCTAGAACCTCGAGAAAAGTAGCCAACATTTGTGCGTTCTATAAAAAAATAGAAATTAGTTGGTCCGGTTTTGTGAAATCGCTGGTAGAAAGTCACGCCAAAACTGCTTGACAAAGTGGTCAATTTTTCTGGAATATAGTTCACCGGTATGGGAGGATTGACTGCTTCCGGTGGCTGTATCAAATTATATTATAGAAGCTATTGCACCAACCTACTTCCTGACCAAATATAGCTTTGATTTTCCAATGTGCCTAAGAGAAGCTTTCGCTCGTCAATAGTGAAAATATAAAATATTAAATAATTTATTTATTTATTATTTTTAAACAATTTTTTCAAAAAAGTTGTGCTTCAAAAAAATATTTACGAACTGCAATGAGTATTTGAACTTCTCATGGCCACATGCTGGTCCCCCGGAAGATCGTGAACATCCGTAAAAAATCAATTTTATTAACCTGGTGACGGTAATCAGGGTGACCAACGAATTTTTATTATGAAATTCCTGATTTTTCCCGGTTTTTCAAGGGAAATTCCAAACATTTCTCGCTTTTAATATAGTCAACAATCCATAACTTGATGTCCACTAACTCGATATCGATTTATAAAACCATAGTAAAAATTAATTTCATGTGATTCTATAACTCGATAATTCTATAACGCAATGGTCCCTTCACTATCGGGTTTAAGAGAGTTCACTGTATTAAACAAAAACTTAAAGTGTTCATGATTACATATGTTCGAAGTGATTTTTGGGAAAAACATCTTCTACAGCATTTTTGTATTAAAAAAGCAATCTTTAAAATCAGGTTTTAACCCCATTACCTAAGTTGTTCATCCTGCAATTGAGGATGAGCAAATAATTATGAATTAGTTAGTCCAGCATCTAAGTCAACTGAATGGGTGTAACCATAGAAGTAACTGTATACAGTGAGATTTTGAATTTTTTTTAGACATTTTAAAGTTGATATAAAGTTTTGTGACTTATGAAAATCTTCGTGTAAAAAATAAAGAAACAGAATAGGAATTTGTTTTCTTCATAAATCTGGAACTGAGAAAAATACTCATTAATGGTGGTAAGCTCCAGCCGGTATTATCCTCGTATTAAATCCTAATTAAGAATGTCCGGCTGGTTTGATGTCGACATCAGAGTTAATCGACATAACTTTGAGCAAACATTTTGCAGATCATACAAACAGGGACGGTATTAAAAGTTAATCCGAGTTGGAGCTTACCGCCATAAGAGCATTGTGAAAAATTTGCAAATAACTTTTTATAGATTTTAGGAAAGTTTTGGGTAAATTTGAAAGGAATTTAAGGTTTTATTCTAAAGATTTACTGACCAGGATTCTTTAAAAAATATAGGAAAAAACACCAAAGATAGTTCCAAGCAGAACTCCATGACTTTTTGAAATAAAGTTTTAAGAAATTCTTAGATTTCTCGAAGAAGAAAGGATTATTCTTCTTCTTCTTAGCATTTTACGCTTATTGCATATCGCATATTAGCTTATTGCGTGCCCTCAACTTAGTGTTCTAGATGCACTTCCACCACAAACGAAGTGACAGACGACTTACTGGCGAAGAAATCCATTAAAATAATGTGGTTCACTGTAATAGAATTTTCTTGGAAGCTTGTGCCATCATCCACCAGATGGGTTAGTTTTTTTGTTTTGATTTGAACAAAGTTGATTTTGTGTACAATGATTCTTTGACAGTGTGCAAAGAGTGCGTATCATTTTGTCATTTTTTTATGTATTTCAGTTTTGAGTAGAGTGAAAGAGATAGAACCAAAATAGTCTAGTACATTTGGTGAAAATGCTAGTTCAATCCAATAGTAGTGTTGCCATGTGGTACAATCCAGTAGTAGTGGTGTTGCCATGTGGTACACTGAAAAATTGCAATAGAAGGTTAGTCACCAAAGTTTTCGAGCCGCTCCGTCTGTCACTTCGTTTGTGCTTCCACAGTTATAAATTGAGAGCTTTCGATGCCTGTTCCATTTTTGCATTGGTATAATTGTGTGGCAAGTCCAATCATACTTCTATCATAGAGGTAACTCTAAGACTAGTAGGTCCCGAAGAAACGTCCTCAACTTTTTGGCTCAGCTCTGGTACTATCTTCGGTCTCAAGCTAATCGTTTCACCCCTCGAAACATAGGAAAATCCACTAACCCTCATTTCATCTGTCAAACTTTCATAGCGAATCAAAACAAACATTGTGTAGTACTAGAATTTTGACTAGAATGGGGTACGTTAATTTATTTACTTGGGACTAATAGGCTAGTCAAGTACTGAGCCAATTTAAAATCGTTAGTTTCCACCGGTTGTTACTACTCCCTACCTTGTACATGGCATTAGCGTCACTGGAAATTAATCTTACGATTAAACAAATTTTCAATTTTATTATGCCAAGAAAAACAACACATAAAGTTAAAGTTGATCAGTTGCATTTTGTTGTGCACATATTTTATTTAATAAAAAACCTGGCATGATGGCTTAGTCGTTAAAATGTAAAAAACAATTGCAACTGATTCACTAAGAACCGTTCCAATGCATTTAAAAATATGTTTTGATGAGATTATTCACTGGAATTAACGTTCGAATTTCAGTTGCCGAAAATAGTCCAAGGGAGCCAACAATTACTCTACACTCGAATAACAGGTTTTACCGGTAACTTTTTATCTGCCACTAATTAGATAAAGCTAATTTGACAATTAAGACCTAGCCTGAATTTGATAATTATATATTGTATAGGCATTATTTGTTATATCAAAATAAAACACATTATTAAGATTGATTGAAAAAAAAAACTTGTAGTTCGAATAATTTTTTTGTTTACACAAAAAATTGCTCCGGATCAGTCCTGCATACCACCGTTAGAGTCGAGCGTTTACGTGTTCCAGATCACGGACGACACCAATGATAAACAAGGTTCTCATCCAAACCCGTCAACTTCAGACGGACATGCTCTGCCGCACCAGGAAGTAAATCTCATGACTTTCTCAGAAGTGGTTCCGCCTGAACCCGGTATCTTAGACCCCAGAACATCATCTAATGAAGATCCAGAAGAAGAAGATGATGGTTGTGCTGAAGAAGATGGTTCTTGTGACACTATGGTAATGTGTAATGCTGAACCAAGCGGCAGTATTGGATCCAATGAGACGCAGGATGTATTAAGTACTCCACACATTGCTCGACACGCTGTACATCACAACCAAGATTATGCTGAGGTAATTGCTTGATAAAATTCTTTAACGGGGATGTTAGAGTAGGTTTACATGTTTAGGTTATGACCTATATTTAGACCAGTACCAGTACCCCAGCTGCCCTCCCATTCGTTGGGCTATAGATCATCGATATCGAAGTCAAACGTCATTTTTCATTGGGTTCTAAAATTTGAAAAATGTATCGGACACCATCTCGATCAAACGAATCGTTCGCGAGATATATGTTTTTCTATTGATGCGTATCATTTTTGCATAAGCCCTTTTCAAGTGTTAATCGTGTACAAAACTATGAACCAAATATGTAAAATGACATGTTGGACAATAATAAACAACTGTGTAAAATAACAAGTAATTAATAATTTTGTCAAGCTTCTGCATTCATGTTCCATCAGATGTCACAGCTGTTGTTTGCGGTGACATCTATCGGAAACTAGACACAATCTGTTTTCCTATAATTGTTCACAGAGGACACTGCAGTGCAAAACATGCCTGGTACCTCTATATATGCATTTAGATTATTATTCGAAGTCCCTCCTTTTTTACACATTCTGCACACAAAATAGCTCACCCCTAACAGAATTTCCCGCCGAATTTTATGTATGGGGCGGGGCATAAAGTATCTTTTGCGCAGAACATGTAAAAAAGGAGGGACTTCAAATGTTAAAGCAAATGTATATATAGAGGTACCAGACATGTTTTGTAGTGTCAGGTACTCTATTTTGTAATCTGTGAAAGGGAAATCACAAATCGAGTGTCAACAAAATACATGGCATGTTGAGAGATTGAGCTCGTGAGAGAGAATTTCTCTCTCAAATTTGAAATTTTTTGGCTCTCTGGGGACTGGTAGTAAATAAGGTAAAATTGTATGGGGAAAAATCATTTTTATTTAATTGTAGCTTGTTTAGCATTAATTCCCGGGAAAAAACTGAACGACAAAGCCCCTGACTAATTTCTTTAGGTTGTCGTTCACTTTTTTTGACCTGAATATGCACCGAAAGCGAATTATTCCCACTTCTCTAAATTTTAATGTGGGGATTTTTATCACTTCCTACCAGCGGAACAGCGCCATCTCTGTGGAAAATGGTCGAACAAAATGATTAATTCTAAAAACATCGATCCGAAACGATTTGGGAAACACTTTTTCAAGTTGGAGCTACCATCACCTACACCGCAAAAAAATGTAATATCGATCAATGTAATTCAAGTTGATGTACGAAATAATGATGTAATAGCAAAAAGCAGAGACAATGTTACATCAATGGATGTAATTTTGTTCGCAAAATCGATGTACATCGTACAACGTTATATTACACAACCGATGGATTGACCTGGGTGCAGCAGTTTGGATGTAACATTCAACAACTTTTTTTTCTGTGTAGAGATTGCTAAAGTATTATTGGGTCAGTGATTTGTTTTCATCGGGAAAATTTTCCGCTATGAAGTTTTTTTCCCCGATGAAAACATTTTGCGTATACGTATACGTGACGTAGTGTGCGTCCGATACACGGCGAATGAGAACGACTCAAATTTGAGTTTAGTTCACTCATAATCGCCAAAAGTGCAGGAACTCAGCGATGAGTAAAATTTGTCTCGTGGTTTCCTGTGGAAAACTTAAAAAATCTGCCGGAAAATGAGGAAATTGACGAAAATTTTATTCAGTCTCGGAGTAGTACCAATAGTTTGAGTGAATCCAATCTTTACTTTTCTCAAATTCGGGAATTTTTCCTTGGAAAATCCTGGAACAACCTGGGAAAACATGAGGCAAATTTACTCATCGCTGAGTTCCTGCACTTTTGGCGATTATGAGTGAACTAAACTCAAATTTGAGTCGTTCTCATTCGCCGTGTAAACGTCAGCAATCTCTATGTCCAGGTGACACACACGGAGAAAAAATACTACCCAAAATTTGAGTTCTTTTTACTTAATATTGACTTCAGCCTCTCACTTGCACTCGTTATTGTTGTCAAAAAAGGAACGAGAGATTCGACCCAACGATATAGTTCAGCCCAATAAGTTACTTTTGAGTAAATTGCATATTCTCAAATTTACGTGAATTAAACTTAATTTTGGGTAGACTATACTTAAGAGTAGGTAATTTTTTTGCTGGTGTTAAATGGAAACTACTATATGCGATTTACTCAAATTTGGGTTATTGGGCTGAACCCCAGAATTGAGGGAAAAGTACTTAATTTTGGGTAGTTTTTCATCTCCGTGCACGTTTTATATGGTTTTTAAAATGCATTTTCTTTCCGTGTTTATGTTATCACTATTCATCATCAGAGAGCAGCACATGTCGCTTCGCTAGTCTAAACATATCGTTTTATCGTTTTGTACGTTTATCATTCAATGAACATTCGTGCCATGGCTGCAGCTGCAGCTGCATACACTGTAACTGGCAAGTACCCATTAATGGGTGAAAAAGTACCCATTTCGAAGTAAAGTGCGTAAACTCATAAAATGGGTAAAACGTCTTTACCCAATAATGGGTAAAGAGCTTGTACGTCAAATCATCGGGTACTTTTTACCCATTTTCAGAAATGAAACTATTTAGAAAATGGGTAAAAAGTATACATTTTCGATAATTGAGCTATTTAGAGATTAATTTTAATTTGATTTTTCACATATATCATTGAAATGGCGGAAACATTAACATTAATAACTTGTTTTCATTTATTTCGATAATAATGATTGTTAAAATGCATAATTATTGCCACTTCCGGGAGGTTCACTTACATCCGCAGAGTCTTCTTGTGCTCCTAGAAGGATCATACCGCTTTCCAACTTGGCATACCCTCGAGCATACCCTGTCCCTGCTGTGCAATGTGTTGCTTTTGCATCGGAAATTCCTTCTTGCCATCCTTTCCTGGAACACTTTGTGCACGGCCACTTCCTTGTGGATCTGAAATTAAGCAAATTAAAATTATTAAAGTTCTTCTGAATTTCATAATGTTCACCGCCTAGATATATTCCAAATAAATACTTACATTTCAATACTCATTTTATTAGGCACAGATGACATAAAAATACCATTTTGAAGGCCTCGTAAGATGATTTGTGTTAGACAGTATTCACTATTGATCAAGATAATTTTCACCCTATAATGGGTAAAATAATACTCATTTTTCTTCCCCGAAGGGGTAAAAAAGATGGGTACAAAAGAACCCATTTCCAAAAATATTCAATTACCCATTATTTGACAGCTTCATATACTTACTAATAATGGGTACTTTTATACCCATTAATGGGTACTTGCAAGTTACAGTGTAGGCACAAAGAAATATTACGTAATCGGAAGAAGGTGGGTGGTTACTGAATTTTAATTATGAATTGTTACGGTAAATTTAGGGGATGGCGGATCAATTGGAGTTTGTTACGCGTAATTTTGATCAAAATATAAAACATTATAATAGATATTTAAAAGTTGATGAAGTTGCTCTACTCAAAACATTGTTTCACACCGGCGCTAGTTAACTAAAATTTTAAGTTTTATTTTGTGCAAATTGACTTGTTATCCGTTACGGCTAGGGATGGGCGTGGGAGTTACGGTTGTTACGATTTGTTGTGAATGGGGGGTGCGAACAAATGTGTTTTTAGTGTTGCGTAATATTTGAACAAGTCACAAGTCTGCAATAAACGAACGAACGATTCACGTTATTTCCAAACTACCCAAATGTTGGTCAAAAATTATGCAACTCAAAAATGCGTAAACTTAGTTTGGTATATAGGTCAAGTTGACAAATGAACAACACTGAAAAGATTGAGGTCGATGTTGTTCTTTTGCAACTTGTCACTCCCAACTTATTTAACTCATTTTTGAGTAGCTTCACTTTGACCGATATGGATGGATCCTACTCAAATTTGGGTGGTTTAGAAATAACGTGTAATCTCGAAGGAAGCAAATGTCCATCAAAAAGAAAACAACAGAAAAACTTGAAAAACAAAAGCTGTGAAATTCAAAAGATTTTTCACAAAATAGGTACAATAGATTAACATAAAAATCTTCCATTGCATTTTCATCGATTAGCAAAGAAAGCCAAACTGCCGTGGACAGAAAAATCATAGCAACGATGGCATCAACACGAGCTTTCAACGTTCTCGAGCAACGGAATACCAACGAAAATCCGCGCATTGGCAGTTAGTCCAGTTTTTTCTTTGTTGCAATTTCCAAGTAAGTTATTTATTTATCCTTTGCATTTTCAGAAACGCCATTGCTGGGCAAAAATGCCTCCCGTGGTCCATTCAAAAGTGCCCTCAAAGATCTGACCAACAGCTCCTCGTCGCGGGCTAATTTGAACAGTAAGCAGCTGTCAGATGGAGCAACTGCCATCAAAAAACCTCTCCTGCAGAAGTCCGTCATCGCTTCTTCAGTTTCTCGGAAGAAATCGACCGAAAGCAATGCACAAAAACCTGCAGTAGCAACGAAGAATTTCGCAGCAGCTCCATTCCCGATATTCACACCACTGGACGCCGAGTACAGTTGGGGAAAGGAAGCCTGTTTGCGGGACGATCTTCTGGAGCAGATGATTGATTTCCATGGCGTTAGCTACAGGCGGGAAATCAAGCCTATGAAACCGCTGAGGATGGATCCACTGGAACTGCCAGAACTAGAACTGCCCCGTCCACTGGCGAAGAAGGTGATTCCAGCGAGACAGGTCAAACCGATACCGGATGAATTACCTCGCAGTTTCCTGTTTGGTCTTCCGGAGGTGGAGATTCCGGATTTGGATTTCATGTTCTAATGTTGCCTGCGTGGCTACATGTGATGAGATAAGTATCATTTTGCTTTTATTTTACAATTGTAGTATATGTAAGTTTTTTTTTTTTTCGTAGAATACTTCCTTTGTTTGTATTTCTGATCCGATTTTGTTTAATACAAAATGACTGACTTCTAAACTGTTAAATATGGAACCATTTTATGTGTTACGTGAAAGAAAGCATTTCATTGCCCAAACGATCTAATTTCGATGACCTAATTTAGCAGCCCAACTCTTTCAAATGGTTGTATCCTTGTTCGATAACCATGTTTCAGGCTGCATTTTGTTTATTTCTGATTCCTTCTTGGCATAACTTCATAATGATGATAACATTGGGCTAAAATGATATCATTGCTGAGATACAGAGACCACGTCCGTCTGACCTAAAGGATATTTTTTCGCTTTGTGATAAAATAAAAGAAAAAAAAACGTTACAGAAACCAATATATTTATTAATCTTTCTTATTCAACAATAACTTGTCTGCAAGCTTCTAACAAAGCCCGCGCCCAAATGGACACTCCGAGTGCCCCCGGATCTGCAAATTGGTA
This sequence comes from Ochlerotatus camptorhynchus, assembly GCF_037179485.1. Classification (NCBI taxonomy): domain Eukaryota; kingdom Metazoa; phylum Arthropoda; class Insecta; order Diptera; family Culicidae; genus Ochlerotatus; species Ochlerotatus camptorhynchus. The sequence continues at coordinate 3,193,829 of NW_027040773.1, forward strand.
GGATTTAGGAGTTTCCGAAGAAGCAGCATACGAAGCGCGACCAGACTTGGGAACCATGTGCTGAGTAGCCCGTGCTGCTTCCTCACATCCTTTGGTGAAGCTTTCCACGCAGTCGAGTAATGGTAATCCTTGCACAATTGACTGCTTCAGCCGTTTCTCACCTTCTCGTAGAGGATCCAACATAGTACGATCTCCAAGCTGGGTGAAGGCATACTTGACGATTTTGTCGTTACCGTTGCTCAAAGCTTGACTCCAGTGTTCGATCCCGATGGATTGATGGGCTTCCATTGTATTCATAAAAGTCGAAGCTGCGCCCTGGAAAAACAAGCTGTACAAAGCACCGGACGATCCACCCATATCCTGCTGTAATATGATACTAATCTGTTGAAGCAGAATGCCGGGGTGCATCAGATCCAGTTTCTTCGCAATCAGATGTTGCAAAACAGATTCAGCTCCTTTTCCCACGGTACTACCAGTATCGCCATCACCTGTTTCCTTATCGATGGTGTTCAGCATGCCTGTACAGGAAACCAAGGCCTCGCAGACAAAGTGAACAATATTTAACGCAAGTTTGGCGCCAAATTCCGAACTAATCGAGCACGCATTTGAGCTCTCGGCAATCTTCAATGGCTTCGATGCTTCCACGGTAACTACCTTTGATGGCGGTAAAGCGAATCTAGAAGTCGATCCGAACAGCGCTGATGCAACATTGACTTTACAATCCAGATACTCCAAAAGATTCTGGGAATATCCATTGTTCAAAACAGTCACTGAAATTCCAGCCTGGTCCAGTGAAGTTAGATAAGCTCCACTGTAGATCCGCTTTACGCCGTATACATGTTCAATTTTATTGAGAAAGGCCTCCAAGAAAACACTCATTAGAAATTCCGAAGTTCCTCCAAGATTGTTCACCAACAGCACTACTTCCGCCGATTTAGGTACACTAGTAACCAGCTTACCAATAATGAAATCGATTATTTCTTCAAAATCCTTGCAAGCTTGCATCGTATAAACTCCCGGTTCACCGTGGATGCCCTTTCCTATCTCGATGTTCTCCAACGTGCCATCGTTCAGCTCAAACGTAAATCCAATCGTAGCCAAATTTCCACTCTCAACAAGCCCTTCGCCAAAGCTATAAACATCTTCAATCGTCATTCCACTCTCCGCCATAGCACCTAATATCTTATGCACCAACACGACACCGGCCAATCCGCGCTTACCAACCGATTTCCTCACCTTCTCATTCTCAATAGAACAATCCTCGCCAACCAACAGCATCCGTACGTCCCGGAATCCATACGTGGTTCGTGCCAGTTCCACCGCAATTCCAAAGTTCAATCTGTCTCCGGTATAATTCTTGACAATGAAAATTACGCCTCCATCCCGGTCGGTCACCGTTCTCAAACAGTCCAAAATTGCCGTAACCGAAGGAGAACTGAATACATTTCCGCAAACGGCACCCGAAAGCATTCCCTGGCCTACGTAGCCAGCGTGGGCTGGTTCGTGTCCGCTGCCCCCACCGGAAATCAGTTTTACTGTTTCGTCCTTCGGGTCGTTGTCCAAGCGCACGATACAGTTCCGGTCCTTCAGCAGCTTCAGGCCACCCTGCGATAGAATGAGGCCTTGCAGTGCAGATCCAACGTCCGACAATGACATGGCTGCAGCTAAGTTAAGTACAGACTGAAGGATTCAACTATTAAACATTGTAGGTAGTGTTACGACAGAGACTACTTGTATGAATGCTTGGTATTTATTGCAATCTATTCGTGAAAAACAGCTGTGTGAGTAGTTTTATTCTCTTATCATTATACCTATTTATCGAAGTAAGAATATGCACACACAACATTATAGGAAATGCATTGTGTGCATGCATGTATGCGCGTAGGGGACAATGGGCACATAAGATATGTGGAACTTCGAACTGAGTGCCTTTCAAAAAGAGAAGTCATTTTGCGGTCGCACATCGAAATGTCAAACTTGAAAATAAAAATAAACTGATTCTGGATTATTTTCCTTTAGCTGAAACACACTTACGAACAGGAAAATTATAGATTTGTGGTGATTCAAATTGATTTTCGCAAATGAAATGATAATGACAAAAATCTCAGCACTGGTTCCAACAATACCCTGCGCTTTGATCAGAGAGCGTAAGGGCGTCGTTTGTCAGGTTGGTCGAGACTCATTTTGAGTATATGACAGGGTGTCCGGGTGTGTTTGCCATGTACACAAACATTATTATTTGATTTTGTGTGGGGGATGGGTTTCGGGTGTGGACGGAAATATGGGTAATAATATTAGGTTTACGTTAGGATAAAGTTAAAACATTGATAAATTTATCGCTTCAGTTTGAGAAGTACTTCTCTTCGCAACCGATGAACCATTCTGATGGCCCACATCATTATGCAGGTGCCATGGGTTGGCAGGACCCAGTATTCGATATTTAGTTTGATGTATATTGAGTACTTTCAGTTAAAACTGTATTTTCGAGCTTTATCTCTATATTCTCCTTGATGTTTCCTAGCAGATAATCATGTTGGTGTTCGCTGAATCAAAGAGTACACATGATAAACATTGAGCTATCCATAATTGGGCGTTGTACCCTCCCCTTGGCTAGTTTTTGCACCTTGCTGTTGGTGGGCGGGCTTAATTTCATGCTAGTGGAGTGTTGGAGACGGTAGGTTTATGATCAGCGTTGCTGGCTCATGCCGCAATAGAATGGCGTCATGGGCAGGCAATGGGGATTACTAAGCTTCCCCTCTCTGATAAACCACTGCATGAGAGAACCAAAGATCTAGCCTAGCAGTGATAGTATCACACTTGTTACTCCTTTAATTGAGAGCCGCGTCGTAGTACGCTTACGTATAGGCACTGACGTTGGGTGTGATACTGGCGGGTTTTGCCGCAAATCACTCTTATTTTATTTATTTTTACGCAGATAGATTTATTTGGGTTTGCAAGGGAATTATACTATTGAAATATTTCAGAAAGTGCCCAACGGTGCTCCTTCTATTTGCGTGACAAGCTTTCATTGTTGTTTTCATTGAAGTATTACTCAGGACACAATGTTAAACATCATTTTTGTACATGGTATTGTACAGGGTGCCTTCCATTCATTTTGACTAAGAAAATGTTTTATGAAATTACGGAATAATAAGATTATATGATAATATTTTGTTTGTGTAAGCAACAAGAAAATATTGTGAAGTTTGTGTCTGACGCATAATACCTGCCAATTTTGCTACATTAGCGTCGCAATAAGCGATTTTGTCATTTATCTCACCCACTCTTCGCTCTTCACTCTTCGCGAAGAGGCGATCAGAAAATCGCTCATTGTGACTCTTTTGAAGCTAAATTTGCATGTTTTGTGTGTCAAACATAAACTTTATAATCTTTTCTTGTTACTTACACATACAAAATATGATCAAAATATCTTATTATTCCGTAATTTCATAAAACATGTTTTTCGTCAAAATGAATGGAAGGCACCCTGTGTAACTAATCTTATATGTGCTTCATTTTGATTTGGGATAAGTGTTCGAACTATGGCTCGGGATTTCCACTGTGGTGTGCTTCTATTGTGACATACCCATATGTATTTTTGTGGTGCCACATAGTGGAAACGTGAGAGCGTAGTTGGAACATTTACCCTATACAATATACAATTTAAAATTAGCTTGGAAACTAACTTCAAAGTGAAGCATTTTAGTCACTTGAAGGTGTCACCTGGGACGAACAAAGATATAATAAATATATGTCAAAGCCAGAAGTACTTGAAACACATTAAATTTTAGTTTAAAAGTATGGGTTATGATTGTGTAGGTAGATTATAGATTTCAGTTATTTATTAAATAAACTTCAATTAGAGAATTCAGAAAGTTAATTAACATAAGAGATAGGACGCGGGGGGTCCGCTTAGGGAGGCGACTAGCCTATGAAGTTGTATAATAAATCTTCCTATTTAGTGTATTTGTTAATTACAGACAATGTCAATAGCGAAAGTCATATCTTCAACCAGGCGCTTACGAACAAGTGAAGTTTTAGGAAAGATGTGTTAAATATGTTGATAGGTTTGAAATAAGAATGAGGATTGTTGTGCTTTAGTTTTCGGTAAGGTATGATGTGTCAACAAAACCCTTTTGAGCAAATTTTCAAACATCAAATTGATTGAGTGATTTATTGAAAGACATTGCGTTGCGAAAATTGACAAGTCATACATCTAACATAGTATTAGTAGCAGTGTCGCATAATCTTATCACAATTGCTGCAAATAGTGCTGGAGGGGCCGGCAGGGCTGAATACGGATCAAAACTAACATAACTACTAACACTAAAATGATCCCGGATCTAACACTTATCCATTGTACTTTTAGTTATATTTCAGTTTTATTTTTCTACTAAGTCATCTATGCTTCTTTCTATTGTTTGGATCAAGTACAACTAATACTAATCTACCTTTATGTATGTTTTACTCCCTTTTAACCCATTATCTTTATGAATGGCGAATCATATGACGTGAGACACGTACAAGCTGGAACTCAAAGAATTACTTCAAACAGGATGTCAAACAAATTCAGGACCAATCCAAATGAGACCAGAAACCAACAAGGCATCGGGGAGTTATATATTCTGGGAGAGGTATTTGATAAATAATCAAAAAGTGGTAAGTTAAAATCAGAGCCAGGATCATGAGAGGTAATTGTCAATAATTCATTAATTAGTAGAAATCTCGATAACTTTTTCAAGGTAGCGTATCGGCTTTGTAGGCGGTGCGTTTGGTCGTTGATTTGGCTTAACTGGTGGCTCACCCACGCGGGCTGGCACTATCATCAGATAGGGGAAAATTTCCTCTACCTGCTGGTGGTGTTGATAAGCGTGTGCGAGCTGCCGGTTGCGCCGGATCACCGATCGGATGCATTATTTGCAGGAGCTGGTGCTTCCCTTTGAAAAAGTAATCGAGAAATAGCCATATTATCCTGTAATTGATATTACTATTTTTATATATCAATGAAATTAGTCATGACAGAGTAACAGATGGGGAAGGACAATAGACACAAGTTGACACAATAAACAAGACAAGTGGGGGTTAATACACAAGACAAAATGACAAAATAAGTGACGACAGAAGACAAGACTGGGACAAAAATCAAACTTAAAAAAAAAAGAATGCGCAATTATAATATCAAAACTATTTGGATCAGCACAAAAACAACAGTGACCAAACGGGCACCATAGCCTAGGAACGTCTGTGTGTTGATTTAAAATAGAGGCTCATAGAAGCCAAATTTATCAATAAAAGGGGTCCAGTGTAGAGTTTAAGCAAGTGCTGCCACTGGATGACTACAAAAAAAAAAAAAAAGCTATCCATAATTGGGCGTTGTTGAACTTGTAGTATTGTTGATTGCACGAATTTTTAGACTTCTGCGAGAAGATTTCAGTGACAGTTATGGTTGCGCACTCACTAATACTACTTAATCCTTATGTCAGACAGTGTTACGACAGTGTCAAGTACGAACAACCGGCTTCGTCACTTCCCCGGTGGTGATTATTTCCTGGTTCGGATCCCATTTCAGAATCGATTTCTGTTGAAAAAACACAAATAAAATTAATTCGAGTACGGAAACCAAATGCGATCATTTACCAACCAGAGTAGATTCCACATTAATTAATTTCCTCGATCGAAAATTCACAATTCAAAACAGCAGCAGCAAACCATCAAAACCAAAACAAAACAAAATAAAATTTCTCACGATCTGTCAAATCACAAGCCAACTAGGCTATCCAAGACAAGGAGAGGAGGTCTGGCAATGTGCAGCTTGTTGTTTTTTCCTTCGCTCGCATTCGAATGGAACAGTGAGTTTGACGTCACACTTGTTGTTAAATGGTAACAGTAGGGGAATGAAAGAGACTATAAAATTAGCATTGCCCGATCTTTCTCTTTGACATAGCTAGGCTACGTTTGTGTGAGTAAGAGATAGGTGTACGCTGGGTGTGCGAAAATATTCACTGTGCAGAAATTTTCTGCACAGTTGTCTAAGAAGGTGCAAAATGCGCAATACTTGCACGGTATTTTATGTGAGTAGTCAAGTAACCATATAATCGCAAAATAACTTTAAATGTAGGTTCAGAATGAGGCAATGTCACTGAGACACGATATGGTTAGTTGAGAATTCAGATGAAACTATTACTTAATTTAGAAAACTACACACAAAAAACAAAAATTGTACCAGTAAAAATATTGAACTTTCAATTTAAAAGTATCAACAAATTCGTTACCCTAACTACGAAGATATTTAATTTAATAATGTTATTTTCAATTCAAAAACGAATGTTTTGATCTTATCTTGTAGTTTTAAAAGCTCAAATTTTCAAATCGAAAATTGTTTTACTGTCAAATTTACTTCTTCATGGGTAGATTTCTACCTTTTTATGGGTTATTCTACGGTAGCGTGAGTATATAAAAACAAAACGCGCTAAACATTAGGTGGAACATTTTACCAGCCACCAGCCTGTGCATCGACTCATGCAACAGTTGAGTATTGAAATTATTCCCTGTCTCGATCAAGAATAAAATATTTAATCTTTCAGTAGAATCCGGTCGTCCATTAGAACGTGAAAACCTACCTGGAACTACCTGAAGGACGTCTATACGGCTCTAGAAATGAGCAGCTCGCCAATGCCGGTAGTGAAATCGAACACGAGTACAAGAAACTCTCGAACAGACGCAAACCTCGCAAATGTCCGACAAAGATTCCAGTAAGTGACCTTAAATTTCCCCCTGCTTGGACAAGATTATTTCAGATTATACCCCTTACTTTTACACTCTCATTAATTTCTATATACCATTCTAGATTAGATCCACGACGCTTCGCTGGCTGCTTCCCACATAGAACATGTCCTCTACGAAGCCACCAGTTCATTGAGTTTGTTGCTCCGTACTGGACCACAACAGACATGGATGATGCAGTGCAAAATCTGACTGCTGCTATACGACGTCTATCTAACCATACAAAAATCTAATAATTATCATGTAAACTATAAAAATATTCAATATTAAAACATAAATTTATTTTTGGAATTTGAAATTGAAGCACAAAAATAGGAATTTTATAATTAATAGATTTTTAAATGAAAAATTTGATTGTTATGATTGAAAATGCTGGTATTCATACTGAAAATATTGATTTTTTAAATCGAAATGGTACATATTATTGTAACAGTAAGGAACTTTCATGTTAATAGTTTGTTTTGGTTAAAAAATAATCCACTTTTAATTTCAACACTGTGATGCTTTTGAATTGACAGTAGTACAATTCATTTTGAAAGTTCAAACTTTTAAAAGTAGTGAGTGGACTACTTTTGATTTGACAGTTGGCTAACTTTTATTTTGAAAGCTAACCGCTTTCTACCAAAAAGAACCAACGCAAACTTTTAATTCTACCAACGATTTTTTTAATTTCAACAACGATAATTTTTTGTGTGTAGTCCCAGTTGTCTTTCTTTTTCGGTTGCATGTACCGTGGACCCTCGTTAATCTGAACACATCGTGAATATTTTTTTATAATGCGTTTATTTTCCAGGTTCATTTGCTGTAGCTTTGCGGAGCCGATATTCATTGTTTAGATAACAAAATTACTTATAATTAACGTTAGTAAAGCGGGGGCCGATTACTCGCGGCTATCTCGAGGTTAGGGGTAACAAATTGTAACAAATGGATGGCAGGATAGGGATTGAGAACACAAGGTTTGGAGAGCAATGTGCTCTTGATCTCGAGCTTGATCTCGAACTAAGCGACATACTGATGAATAAGACAAACATGGGGATACATCGATGGGCAGCTAACAACTTTGGAAAACACAAGATGAAACTAACCACTAAATCCTCAGATCTATCTGTTTTAAAAACACATAAATTAAATTCAAATAATCGAAATCTCGGCTAGCCAAGACATATCTAACGGGTATCGCGGGTTGTTTTCCTCGGATCCTGATGGATGTGGATAACTCAGATCTGACAACACGGTGTAGGATACATGACCAGACAACATGCTCGATATCATGATAACCACTGCCACACGCAAATAAATTGCTGCCTGAGAGCCCAATTCGATAGAAGTGCGAGTCTAACGAACAGTGATTGGACATAACGCGTATAAAGTCACGGCTCATGTCCAACCCTTTGAACCATGGTTTGTTCGACACCTGTGGGAGAATTGTAGCGACGCCGGTGGTGTAGTGGTAAGCGTGTTTACCTCTCACCCCAGTACGCCTGGGTCGAGCCTGGGTTCAATCCCAGTCGGCGCCGCCGGGATGTTCTGAAGCATAACATCTCTAATCACGCCTTCTTTCGGATGGGAAGTAAAGCCGTTGGTCCCCGGTTCATGAGTTGATGGGTCGATAGAAAGGGCCTAGGTGTGGGAGCTGCCTCCCTGGCGTCGGTACACACTTAAATTTTTTCGCCGAGATTTCAACAGCCGAGTAGTTCTGCAATTTATTTTGCCGAGATTCAGTAAAACAATTGCCGAGACTCAGCTAACAAATAACTATTTGCTGAGATATCAGCTAACAAACAGATATTTTGCAGAGATATCAGCAAAAGTAAATGCCGAGGTAATCGGCTGTTGGAGATTTCACCGAGCTAGATTAAGTGTGTAGCATTGGTGCTCAGCACGGAAAACAAATCAAGAAACAAAAAACCTGTGGAAGAATATAATGTGGTTATTTTCCCAAATCACCATCATTCCATTTTTGTTGCCAACTGATGAGGACTTGCTGACGAGCAATGGAGAAAAATTCGTTGAAGGCAATTTGTCGTTCAAAAATATTGCCTTCCATAGCGCCCCCACCTTAGCCAACGAGTCCGCTTTCTCATTACCCGGAATTGAGCAATGAGATGGGACCCAAGCTAAGGTGATAGTATAGGAGCAGTTGGATAAAACACTCAGTTTAGATCGTATTTCAGGCAGGAAATACGAGAAGTGCTTTATCGGCCTCCAATGAGCTAAGACAATCCGTTTTTTTCCTTGATTTGTTTTCCGTCGATCTTGTTTTCCGTGCTGAGCACCAATGCTACCGACGCCAGGAAGGCAGCTCCCACACCTGGACCCTACCTATCGACCCATCAACTCATGTGACCGAATCATTAAATCCACTGTGGAAAAATGAAGCGTTTCACACAGCAATCGAATATTCTTTATTTATGCATGAAAACCAAAGACCCAACGACTGCGAATACGAAGAAGTCTTTGAATACAAATTAGCAGACTACGAAAAAATAAAATTTAAATTAAACAGTGTCAATTGGCAATTAATTTTAAGGAATGTAGGAAATGTCGAAATTGGTATAGACGTGTTCTACAAAATTTTAACAGAAATAATTTCGGAAGAAATACCTTTGAAGAAAAAAAGACGTAACAGACACACACAAAATCCAGTCTGGTTTAACAGACAAATAAAAAACTTGAAAAATCGGAAGCAAAAAGCACATAAAATTTATAAAAAACACAATAGTAGTAATAATATATTAATTTATTTGGATCTATGCGATCAACTGAATTTAGCTATCAGTACTGCATTTGAAGAATATAATGCAAAAACTGAACGTGAAATAAAGTCCTGTCCGAAGAACTTCTTTAATTACGTAAAAACGAAATTAAAATCTGACAATTTTCCTTCAATAATGCAACGAAAATGTCAGTGATAGTTCGAAAAAAAAAACTGTAATCTATTCGCAAAATTTTTTCAAGAAATTTATACGACATTTTCTGAAGAAGATCGTGACCGCGATTATTTTGCATTTTATCCAGAATTTTCAAGGGACATTGGCCTCAATCAACTTCAAGTGCAGGACATTTTGCAGGCTTTAAAAAATTTAGATGCCTCAAAAGGTCCTGGACCTGACGGAATTCCTCCAGTATTTATTAAATGTCTAGCAATGGAACTCACTGCTCCATTGTTTTGGCGTTTTAATATGTCCCTGGAATCCGGAACCTTCCCTAAAATTTGGAAAAGCTCATTTATAGTACCTATCTTTAAATCTGGTCGAAAATCTGACGTACGTAATTATCGTGGTATAGCCATTATCTCTTGCATTCCTAAGTTTTTCGAGTCAATTATCAACGAAAAATTATTTCTCCAAATCAAAAATAGAATTACTGACATGCAACACGGCTTTTTCAAGGGTCGTTCGACCTCGACCAACTTACTTGAATTTATAGACTATTCATTGAATGCAATGGATAATGGAAACCACGTAGAAGCTCTCTATACAGATTTTAACAAGGCATTTGACCGCATTGACATACCAATGTTACTCTTTAAACTGCAAAAAAATGGAATTAAGTCAGGGCTCCTGAAATGGCTTGAATCATATTTAACTAACCGCCAACAAATAATTAAATTCAACGGAAAGAAATCGAGCCCAATTCAAGTCAGGCGTCCCCCAAGGCTCTCATTTGGGACCTCTCCTTTTTATTCTATACGTAAACGACATATCTCACATTCTCAAAAAACTTAAATTGCTTATTCATGCCGACGACATGAAGCTCTTTTTGGAAATAAGAAATGAAGAAGACATCAATATATTCCGGAATGAAATACACATATTCTACATATGGTGCAAAAAAAGTCTACTAGAATTGAATGTAAAAAAATGTAACTTAATATCATTTAGTAGAAAAAGAACAACTTCAAACATTTCAATTGCATTAGGAAATCATACTGTAGACAAATGTGAAAGAGTTAGGGATTTAGGAATTATCTTAGACTCTAAGCTAACTTTCATAGACCATTACAATACAATTATTCACAGGGCAAATAACATGCTAGGCTTTATCAAGCGCTTTTGCTATAACTTTCAGGACCCTTACACAATTAAAACACTGTATATTGCCTATGTGAGGTCAATACTGGAATATTGCAGCATTGTATGGTATCCATTTTCAATCACGCACGAAGAAAGATTAGAATCAGTACAAAAACAATTTCTATTATACGCTCTTCGTAAATTAGGTTGGACTTCATTTCCTCTTCCATCATATGAAGCACGCTGCATGCTTATAAACATACAAACATTAAAAGAGCATCGTGAATATGCAATGGTTTTATTTGTAAATGATATCGTTTCGCAGCGAATTGACTCAACAGAACTTTTATCAAAATTAAATTTCCATGCACCCACTCGGCAACTCCGAAATCGAAATTTATTTGCCATAAAACATCATCGCACAAATTATGCAAAATATTAATGGCCCATATATTAACCGCATGATGGCCTCTTACAATCAATACTGCGAAACCATTGACTTTACAATGTCTCGGCAAAAACTAAAACAATATTTTTATTCCATAAGAAATAACAACTCATAAAAGAAAAGACAAGAAAGCTGACACTACTTTTTTATATAAATATATATTTAAGAAAACAAAACTGTATTAGTTGTACTAGTCTACGTTGGTTGACGAAATAAATAAATAAATTTCCCTTAAATGGCTTTACTTCCCTTCCGAAAGATCCGGCGTGATTAGAGATGTTGGGCCTTATTACGGGTGTCACTACACGGTGATAAGGAAGTGATACTCATAATAAGAACCGTGATTGCCGTACAAATCAAATGGGAATCACTTCACCGTGACGACAAGTGACAAATTTTCACCGTGAAGTGACATCCGTAATAAGCCCCGTTATGCCTCAGAACATCCCGGCGGCACCGACTGGGATTGAACCCAGGCCTGCTGGGGTGAGAGGTAATCACGCTTACCACTACACCACCGGCGCCGCTAAGACTATCCGTAAAAATGAAATAATGATCAGAAGGTAGTGAGGCGATTCGCTCTACTACGTAAAATGTGGCTGCGAGTTCCGCAACGTATACGGAGCATGGTTTTTGCATTTTTTTTTTCATTAAAGAGATTTTTAGCCATAGGCTAGTTCATCTCTTCTGGTTTTTGCAGTTTATAGGAGGCGCTATGAAATTGATTAAATGCACCAAATCTAGTGGAAGCATTTATGGTTGATCCATCTGTGAAAAAACTTTTATCGTTACTTACATGGTGGTGCTTGATTGCAAAAATTGAGGGAACAACCATCGACCGATGGTGATCTAGTATTTCATGGATTTCTTGCATCATGGTCAGATCAAAATTTACAGAGGAACTATAGAAGGCTTGAAAGCAATCACGATTGATCACTAATTAAGAAGGACCAACCCCCAGCGTCATGTACTAATAGTACAAACTCATGAATCTTGTTTGAGGATTTCGGTCGAGCAGCTTCTCAAAGTGTTCTATTACCGAAAGATTCATTACTTCACAACGGATGAGAAACCGGAAAGACAGCTCAGCGAAACGATCTGTCAGTAGGAGAACACCCGCGAGTACTTCGAGGCTCATCGTATGAGTCGAGTGCATACAGCCTAGCGCAATACGAAGGCAACGGTATTGAATCCGTTGCAGCGGTTGCAGCTTAAGGATGTGTAATTTTGCTGCGGATTGGAAGCAAGAGCTGCCGTACTCTGAAACCGAAAGGATGGTTGTTCGGTACAACCTGATCAGATCTTCCGGGTGGGCACCCAACCAACTTCCGGTAATTGTACGAAGAAAATTAATCCTTTGCTGGCATTTTTGTTTCAGATATGCAATATGTTTTCCCCATGTGCATTTGGAATCGAAACAGACACCTAAATACTTAAAAGCAATACTTTGAGTGATTGTTTTACCCATTAGCTGTAGCTGTAACTGTGCAGGATGTTGCTTCCTAGGAAAAATAACCCTGAGTTTCTCCGGAGAGAATTCGATACCCAGCTTCATAACCCAAGTAAAAAAATTGTCTAAGGTATCTTGCAATACTCCTTACAGGTCCGGTGCACTTGGTCCTATAACGGACACAACGCCGTCATCTGCAAGCTGCCTTAGCGAGCAAATTTTTTATCAAGAAAACCATCAATGTCTTTTACATACAAATTATAAAGAAGGGGGTTTAAACATGAGCCCTGGGGGAGACCCATGTAACTAATTCGTGAAGTTGTCGAGTTTCCATGAGAGAAGCTCATATATTTCTCAGACAACAAGTTGCTCAAATAGTTGTTCATAATTGGTAAAAGCCCACTATCGTGAAGTTTATCCGAAAGGACATCGATACAAACAGAATCAAAAGCCCCCTTAATGTCCAAGAAAACTGAACCCATTTGCTGTTTTTGCGCATATTCCAGTTGAATTTCAGTTGAAAGCAACGCAAGACAGTCGCTCGTTCCTTTGCCTCTCCGAAATCCAAATTGCGTATCTGAAAGTAGACCATTCGACTCGACCCATTTGTCTAGACGAAAAAGAATCATTTTCTCCAACAATTTCCGTATACAGGACAATAAGTTCAACAAGCGTCTCTTCGCGACATCTGGAAGATTTGTAAACGCGTTTTTTGGCTTTAATCAAGTCGGTGTACCGCTCGAAACCCCCGATCTTACCGTGTTTGCGGAAGCGTTTAAACGCGGCTTAAGCTTCTCGCTGTTCGCGTCGGTGCAATCCTTATGCCACCACGGAGTGAGAGGTCGTTTGCGAACGGAAGCACCCGGAACGCATTTCGTCTGTGCTTGAAGAGCGCATTCAACGATAAGTCGCGATAAAAAGGAGTACTCGTCCAGCGGAGGGAGTATCTCAACCGAATCAGTACCACCGAGAACCGCGGACGCAAATTTTTGCCTGTCGATGTTTTTCGTGAGGTCGTACGCGAAGTCAACCGAGCGAGTGGAAGATGAACCATTGGTAATAGAAATTTTGATTGGCAAGTGGTCACTACCGTAGGGATCTTGAATTACCTTCCACGAGCAATCCAACGATAGTGAACTCGAACTGAGGGAGAGGTCTAATCTACTTTCTCTTGCTGGAGGTTTGGCCACTCGTGTAACTTCCCCAGTGTTTAGAATTGTCATATTGAAGTTATCGCAAAGGTTGTATACCAGGGTTGAGCGGTTGTCATCGTACAGTTCCCCCAACCGGTGAACACTCGTATTTATTTCAGTTGCCGTTGGGACGTAATTTGTGATTATCCCCGGTCCCTTTCAAATTGTATAATTATTTATGTACGGTCCTTATATTTGAAATGACGTTTCACATTCATCTAGTGATGGCCGATTTTCATTCGAATAATCGATTAACGAACCGAAAAGTAAAATATTTGTAATCGGTTATATCATGCCGATATAAGCATTAACTTCTCCAGAGGATCATCACCAATCGTTTCAAACATGTGCTGCACTCTCATTGGTAGAAAAATGGCAGCACAGCGAACAAAAAATAATCGATTAGTTGTTAATCGAGTAATTAAAAAATGGGACATCTCTGATTTTAATGTGATTGTTTCGATAAAAAAAAGTGCGCAGAATTTCATTTCTACCGAGGGGGCATCAAAACCACAAAATTACCTTGTATTCATTGGATGAAAGGGACCGTGAAAGAGGACACTAAAATAGAAAGTTTTTCTTCCGACAGTTTCATCTTAGTATTCATCTTTGGTTCCCCCCGTGGGAGTTAAAATCTCCTAAGATCAACCGAGGCTCAGATAAAACAGAGCAGATATCTGAGAGACCTTGGCGAGAAATCGCAGTTCTCGGTGGAAGATATACTGAGGCAATACTGAGGCATTTACCTCGAATGTTAAGCCGACATGCAACAACTTCAATGTCTGTCACCGAAGGCAGATCGATTATGTAAAAGGAATGGAGCTTGTTGATCCCGAGAAGCACCCCTCCATACGGATCTGCGCGGTGGTTAAGGCGAATAATGTTGAAATCGTGGAAAGCAAGATCGTTGTCTGAAAAAAGCCATGTTTCACAAAGGATAAATGCATCAAAAAGTGAGTTGTTAACTTAAAATTTAAATGCGTCAAGTTTTGGCATAAGACTTCTACAGTTCCACTGAAAAACAGAGATCATATCCCTGACCTCATTTGGAAAATTATCCATCAAAAGATATGATCGATGCAAGGAAGGACCACCTAGAAGCTAGTTGCTTCAAAAGAGTTTTCCCATTGTCAGCACTAAATTAATAATGCTCCTCGTTGAGTCAGAGATATTGAATATACTGAAGAAGCTATCCACAATACCAGAAAACGTGAACATGGGGGCATGTTCTTGCTGATTATTCAGCTGATTTTCTGGCCGAAAACTGGGACATCTGGGGTTTTAGATGATCCTGGAAGTGACGGAAAGTTCTTGTCATAATTACAAGGTTTAAAACCCGGTGGAATGGGTTTCGGTGCATTTCCGTTACCTCTTGATTTTTCCAAGGGGGAAGGGTGGTCCGTACGAGTGGCCTTACGAGGATTTTGAGTGACGTTTTTTTAATCGCTTTCTCGTGTTGCCTTTAAAGAAAAAGGGGCTAGTGTGAATAACTGACCATCAGCGGGAAAGGACCCAACAAACAATTCACAGTCACAAATAAGCATACACTTTGAATAAATGCTGTATAACAGTGTACAATGCTGAATAAAACAGGATGTCGAATTATGTGCTGAAAAAAGTTCATTGAGATCGATAGATGCGCCTTTCTTCCGCCGTTTGCTCTGATATGATTAATTTACTTATTAAAAGCTTTATAAACGTTGACTGTCTTCCTGATTCAGAACCAGAAGTTTGATCTAATAACAAACTGAATAAGTGTAATTTGCACATACATTGTCGCTTTAATTTGACTGTTTTCAATTGCTTTAATAAAATGCTTTATTAGACGTCTTATAAATGTTTTTTTCATTGCGTTGCTTTACAATAAAGGTGTATAAAGGTGAATACAGTCAGCAAAATAGCTCTTATACCACTATGCATCCATGTTTTAGTTGAATGCTCTGTACATGCTTTATAAACGACGTATTAGATTAATTATTCCACAACACTGCCCAAAAAACAATTCAGAGTAACAAATAAGCATATAGATTGAATAAATGCTTTATAACAGTGTACAATGCTGAATAAAACAGGTTGTCAAATTATGTGCTCAGAAAACCTCATTGAGATCGATGATGCGCCTTTATTCCGCTCATTGCTCTGATTTGATTAATATACTTATTAAAATCTTTACAAACGATGACTGTCTTCCTGGTTCAACACCAGATGTTTGTTCTAATAACATACTGAATAAGTGTAATTTGCACATATATTGACGCTTTAATCCGACTGTTTCAATTGATTTAATAACATGCTTTATTATAGTCTAATAATTGTTTTCTAGCTCCATTACTAGATTCCATTGCATTGCTTAACAATATTGCTGAATAAAGGTGAATACAGTCAGCATAATAGCTCTTATACCACTATGCGTCAATGTTTTAATTGCATGCTTTGTAAATGCTTTACAAACGGCGTATTCATTCATTATTCCACAACACTGCTTCAGGCTAACAACAAAACGAAATTGGTAGCATAGTCGTTACCGTTTCCGCTTTCAAATAGAAGGTCGCGAGTTCAATCCCAATCGAAAATATTAGCATCCTTTGCATCGAAATTAGAGAGATGGAGAGGTAACGTTGGTCTAATGTTAAACAACTATGAATGAATTAATCATTCTCACATCTCCTTGAATTAGCTAGAGTTACGGCTGGAAGTGCTGATAGGTTTTCAGATGCAAGCTTTTATTTAGCTGCCCATATGATGTAATCTAGGATAGCTCAGATGGCAAGGCAAGCGGCTGGTGATCGGAAGGTCATGATTCGAATCCCATATAACGACATGTGTGTGTATGTATGTATGTAATAGATTTTCTAGATCTTGTGTGGTGGGTGCGTGCTTCGACCGAAATAAATGACACAACAATCACTAACGAGAACACAACCCTGCTCTTCTGTGTCGTTCTTATTTTCGGATTAATTATCCCGTAGTTGAATAATCGTTTAATATTAAATGTATAATAGTGTCTTATTAAACATTATTTCACATGAGAATCAAGCGTCTATATACACCTTTATACCATCGCTGTTTAAGGAAGTAAATTATGTCTAATAAACGCTGAATAATCAAAAAATTTACCGAATAAGCTCTGTTACAACTCTTGTTAGTCGAATAAAAGCTTCTCGACATACCTTATTCAACACCAAATATTTCGATGTTGTGGTTGAATAAATTCTCCAGATTTGTGTAAACAAAGCCTGAACAGAAGTTATTATTAAAAATAGTATAAGTATTATTAAGCATGAAGTGGAATAAAATCGTCAAGAAGTCGTTTCTTCAATGGGCAATTGTTTGTTGGGGAATCTGCCCGATATCGCCGCACGGCTTACCTCCACGATGGTTGGTGATTGAATTGTCACGAGAATGCAGTGTTCAGTTCGTTGTCCTCACAACGCTCATCATGGCTAACTACGAGTCCCTGCGATAGTGCTAAATGTTCAGCACACTGCACGGAGAAGCATTGGGTGCTCTTTGCACCCACACAACTTCCTTCACCAACCTCTGAGTCAGAGCCCTGATCATCATCTGGCAAATTGGAGTATATGTTTTTGCTTTTTGGGGTGGTTTGGGAAGATGAAGCGGTGTTTTTTAAGAGTTCTGCAAGTGACCTCTTGGAGCGAGCTTGCAAAGACCGCTTAAGTTTGCAATCGTGTTCGTGTATTTTGGCTCACTGGTGACCGCCGATAATGATACCAGCAGATCCGGTCGAATAAAGCAACACGAAATTGACTATGTACAAAACGCTGATTAGACCGGTAGTCATCTACGGCCACGAAACATGGACTATACTCGTGGAGGACAAACGAGTCATTGGTGTTTTTGATCGATGGAAGACGGAACGTAGAGGAGGCGAATTGTCAGCTGCCTACCCGAGCAAAGTTAGAGATCAAAATGAAATCAGAATTTGCTGTTATGATGTAACTTATTTTGAATACTCCATTTGATCTGATTTTGGTTGACTTAACGGTTAAAAAAAAATAGAGCAAAATTTTACACTGTTGAATCAAACAGAAAACTAATTGTAATTTCAATTAAATCAATTTGATTACTGATTGTGCCTTCATAATATTTGATGAATACGAGCCTGTCGTAAATGGTTAGCATCCATGCTTCTCCTGGGGGGGGGGACGTGCTGTCAAATCAGCCTACTGATCATCTTGTATGAAACTGGTTCCAAACGTAAACAAACGCTGTAGGTTTCTTATGGCTTGTTTACGTTTAGAACCAGTTATGCGAGGTAGGCGACGATTGTTCGTATTTGACAGCCACCTCCCCCCCTTGTGCTTCTCACGCTGAAAGATTTGAGCTCAAATGTCACCTCGGGCTAGCTACGAATGACCTAAAATGTGTTAAACAAAACAAATAAACAATAATCGTTAGTTCAATCACAGATGAACTTAAATCAAATTATAAACAAGAAATTAACAGCAGAACTTCAAGTTAAGTTGCTTTGATTTAAAAAGTCTTGACTGCATAATGAAAGCACAATATGATATCAGAGTTCTGTCGCGACAATTGAAATCAAAATGAGTTTTCATTATGATAGGAATTGCAAACTTTAATATCGATTTGCTTTCATTTTGTTAACCGACTTTGCTCGGGCAGGAGGACCAATCATCGTCCACACCGGAAAATAAGCAACTACGGTGAGCTGGGCACGTCGTAAGTATGTCATATGACAGCCCGGTGAAAATGGTTCTTGATAACGACCGAACTGGAAGAAGACAAAGAAGTGCGCTGTGGATTGACCAGCTGGAACGCGACCTGTGGAGCCTTCGCAGACAGCGTGGCAGACTACGTGCTGACATGGATCGAGTGGGATGGAGACGACTTCTATGTACAGCAAAGAACACTTGGACCTTAGCCTAACTGGTAAGGTAAGGTATAGCGAACCAGCTAAGCTAGCTACTGAAACCCCACTGTTACTGAGAAAAATAAGATAAAAAATAACGAACTGATTTTTTTGAAAACCCGGCTTTCTCATACTTTCTAGCAAATCTTCCGTTGGCCTCCCCGTACATTAAACCGTTATTATTGAAGCGTATTTTGTTTTGGAAATCCTTAATATACTTGTACTCTGCACATTTGTCGCAGATTATACTGCCCTTTGAGATCATATCATGAATACTTTTGTCGTGGCAAACAATATGAACCAGTTTGAGGTTCCCAAGCGTGAAAAGCTCGATAAAATAAGTTATCACAGAAAGTTTCTTACCCCTACGGTTATGTATTTTGCAGATTGCATCCGCCTCGTTTTCTATAACACGCCTGACGTTTTCCACAATCGACGGCAGCACCGAGCGGCTTATCTCGACCTGATGATCCAAATTCCACACTTGGAACAGAATCATGTTTTCCCTGCTCGCGTACGGATTGATAACATGCGCTCTGTACTTACATTGCCCTTCGTTCCACAGTCCCATGCAAGGGAAATCCCCTTTGGTATTGCAAAGAGCCACCCGGTACTTCCCGATTGCGTTGCCATCGGTCTCTAGCGATTGTTTTATCGCCAGTTTCAGGCGTTTTGGCAAAATCCTCGGCGCGTCCACTTCGTCCTCTTGGTTTTGATTGTGCTGCTCATTAGTTAGTACCAAGTTTGAAACCTCACCACCAGTCTCTGTCGCCAACCGCTGCGGATGGCCCCGGTCGAATATACAGCTAAAATAATCGAAACCGCTCAGCAGTTGACGGAACAGGTCCAGCATTTCGTCAATCAGCTCCTTGGCCATCGCATTCTGCCGGTAGATGGCACACTTTGTCAGCTCGTCCTTCGTCTTGTAGAAGTAGCCTCGGATGCGGTCCTGACCGCGACGTTGCATGATTTCCTCTTTGGTACGACCAGATTTTTCATCGATTCCTTAAATTGAGGAGGGAGGGGGTGCATTACTATAGACTTTAAAGGGTGTGTTGCAGTGTTAGTAAAATTAGTGGTAAGCATTGTTGTAACGTTATTTCGCTGTTAATACATTTTATTTGTTGTACATAAATAACCCTGATTAGCATGCGTTCTATGTTTCATGATAATAGAAGCTAATAAAAGAAGAGAAATCCACACCAATCCAGCTAATTTAGCCTCTAGCCCAGTAACTCCTTGGTGTCGAACAAACCATGATTCAAAGGGTTGGACATGAGCCGTGACTTTATACGCGTTATGTCCAATCACTGTTCATTAGACTCGCACTTCTATCGAATTGTTCTCTCAGGCAGCAATTTATGTGCGTGTGGCAGTGGTTATCATGATATCGAGCATGTTGTTTGGTTATGTACCCTACACCGTGTTGCCAGATCTGAGTTATCCACATCCCTCAGGGCCCAAGGAAAACAACCCGCGATACCCGTTAGAGATGTCTTGGCTAGCCGAGATTTCGAATACATGAATTTAATGTATGTGTTTCTGCCTGGCCATTGGCATAACCTTGAGGATTGCTTAACTGCAACCAGGTCCCAGGGCTTGTCTGTATCTTTACATTTTGAAAGATGCGCACTAGTGATGCCAGTTGTGATGTAGCGGACTAAAAGTTTATTGGAATTTAACTACAAACCAAAATTAAATAGGGGAAATGACGGCTTCGGCATGACAGACTATTTTCGGCAACCCAAATTGAAACACTATTTTCACTGAATTTTCTTACGAAAACACTTCGCTGAATGCATACAAACGATTCTTTATGCTTTCAGCTTCAATAAGACTATATTTTCACCACTGAGAAAAAGCAATCTAGCAAGGTTTTCTTGAAATGCAACACACGCACTACAAATTGTAGCTGATTTTGAGTTGCCGATAATAGAACAGCAGATTTACATGCAGTTCAAATGGAACGGTTGCCGAAGAAAAACTGGTTGCCGACAGTACTCACTCTCACTAGAGAAGATTGGAGCTTTGTAAAAGCGTTTCAAAACAGTTTTTGACAATTCTTTCGACTGAAATTGTTAGAGCAGCTGGCAGCAAAAGATTGTAAACAAACCAATACTGCATATGTGTGCGTTCCTTAGAGAAAAAGGCTATAGAAAGAAGGTCGCTGCTTAGGTTGCCGAGAATACGTAAATTCCCCTAATTGTGTGGTTTAGAATTATGATTTTAACAATGATTTTTTTTTTAAATAAATTAGTCTAATGACTGCAAGAATATTTTTTTTATTCATTTGGTTCAACATTTTTGGAATGCGACATCACACAGATCCTACCTTTGAATTTGGCTTGATCGAGTGGCGATTTTCTTTTCTTTAGATCAAGACGATGAAGTTTTGAAGAAGACAACGATCATAAATCACAGGGAATAACAAAGTTGGTCGCCGTATTACACCTGGAAAACTAGTGTGAAACAGGCTATCAAGAAATCGGGCCATTCCTTGAATGCTGAGATCTCAGTGAAACTTTTTTTGCCGAGATTTGCACAGCCGAGCTCGGTAGAAAAAACTAAATGTGTAGGTTACACTTAATTGAATGATATATAGCATTTCTCAAATGAGAATGATCCATGCCTTCGTCAAATGACTAAGCAACTGATATCACCCATTCGAAGAAGGTCCCATTTGATAACGAATTGCTACTTTTCTCATTTTCATCAAAAATGTTCAAATGATTTTGAGAATTTACAGCACTGGTTGCAATCTGTTGCAATTATTTGACAACCGTTATAACATGGTATAACCATAGAGGTAACTCTCCCGTATCTGCAGCTCCTTTATTTCTGCCATACGTTTCTGCTCCACCAGTTTTTTTTTTTTTTAGATTATCGTTTAATCGTTTAAACCTGGTGAAACATCCAGCGTGGCCCGAACGTGGTCTCTGAATTTCACCAATGAGACCATTCTAGCTCAAGGTGAATTATAGGCCAGAATGATAAAAAAAAACAATTCTAGAAAGGTTGGGCAGGCCATGGAACTAGAAATACCGGAGAATCTCCCGTGGTCTGGTTACATGTTAATTAAGCGTCACAAGTGATCTCTTAGCATGAGCAAAGCAGAGAAGATTTTTCGGAAAAATTAAATTAGGGACAAAAAGTGGTTTGGTCAAAAGATAGTCAACGACATTTGAAGGATGGCGAAATATACGCAGCATGGAAACATGGATTACAAAAAACTTCCTGGCACAAATTTTATCTGACTGGTCGTGGGGCTTAAAAGGTCTCCTATAGGTACAAATTCATTTTTACTGACAAATTTGCAAAGAAAATTATGATTTGGCAAAAGATCTGCTGCTGTCTAGTCTAGTCTAGTCTAGTCTAGTCTAGTCTACACATACACAGCCAGTACTTGAAAGAATCCTGGAAAATGATACATCTATCATTTTTCTTGTCATTATTAATGCCTGCTGCACATCAAGGATGTGAAACAAACAATAAAGCGGCCAGGCCTACTGTGTAGCGTTAAGTTAATTTTTGTGGAAGTGAATGTTTACCATGTCTACTTAATAAGTATAGACAGTGGTTAACATTTAATCCACAGGTAATCAAAGAGCGGGGACATACCGTACCAACCGCTCCGTATGCAGGGCTATATAAATCGTTGGGAGTGACAGAGCTAAGAAAGTTAATGTACACTCCTTGATTGTCCGATCTCCTGGGATGGAACACGGGTATTTACCCCTTGTGTTCGAGCGTACAGTCCTCCCTCCGTACAAGCGTGGACGGCACCGCCAACCCACTGCCATCCCTCAATCGATCCAGCCGACCTCAGTCGAAGGACAACAGAGAGCGGTGTGCGGACGTAACCTATACGGAGGGAATGCTGTATTCGCCTAGGTTATAGCGCCCTTGCTCGCTACCATTTTCTTCTAGCGGTTGGGACCTGAGCACTAACTCTTGTCCTAGCCCTATATGGCATATGGTTATAGCGCCATTACTCGCTTTCTGAAAAGAGAAGAAGGGAAGGGAAGGAGAGGAAAAGGACTTGGGAAAAGGAAATGCGGAATTCCTTTCCTCATTAGTATTTGTATCGTCAACTTTTATGAAAACTATATAAATCATTCTTCCTTGGTCAGAGGTATTATTACGACATTTGAATAAGATTGTCTTATCATTTCCCTAATAAAAATAACCATAAAAGAGAGCTTAACGACGTGTTCGGGGTATCATCCAAACCCTATGTGGGATGGTTTACCTATCCGAGATACAGTTCGTTTATGGTATTTATTCGATTATCCAATATAAATCGGTAACACTGTCCTGCAACCGATGTAGGAAGCACCAAAGAATATATATAGACAAATCTCAAAAACACAGTTTTAACTGATAGTACTTTATAAACATCAAACTGTCCAATATTGGATCCTGCCAATTATTAGCACCAGAATAAATTGCAACGGACTCACCAAATTGATCCATGAACGATGTCTTGTTACAGTGATCTCCATACTCAAGGGTTGGTTGACTGGGCTCGAAAATAGGTTTTCCTATTCTTAGTATCGGACAAGCGAACCAAAAATCCTGTATGGCCAATCAGTTGATTAGTCAGATGATGAAAGCACAATTGTGGCTGAATGGATTCAGGCTGCTAATCGGAGAATCTGACCCACTTGTAAGGAACACAAAGAGCCACAAAGAACAACCAATGGTGCTAGGTTCCGAGATGATCAGTGGTTTAAGAACTCTGGGGTGGCAAATAGTTGAAGGAACACTAATTACAACTTCACAAAAGTCTAGAAAAAACGGAGCAAAAATTGACGGCTGAAAATTTTCTAAGTCTCTCTTCGAGCACAGCTCACTACGATCTGGCAAAAGATCTGCTGCTGTAGACATAAAACCAAAGTTTCCATCACATATTGCACAATAACGTCAAAGATCTACTGCAGGGGAGAGAGTTTGTTAAAGAGTGATGGCGATGTCAATTTTAAAGCATACAATTTTCTTAGAAAAAACATACACACATATACACACATTCAGCACTCGTAAGCATACACAAATTACTGCAAGTATGGTTGCAACTCCTAAATGGTCTGCCCACATCCACGTGACACAAGCCACACATGGTCGCTTTTAAAACCTTTAACTGTTGGCACAGCATTCGGTCGTCTTCGCACTCCAGAACAAATAGGCAGTAATAATATACATCAAACACCCATGTTACCTCCATCCATTGGCCAAAAGATCATAGTCGTGTGCAGTTGTTATACCTACACGCTTTTTTGCAAACCTTCAAACCATTCCGCGTGCTCACTTCGCAGACTCTTAAGGGTCTGCTCTTCCTGGGAGCGCTGGGCATTCTGCAGCAGTTCGGCTATCTCGCTCTGATTGTTACTGACAAACTCCTTAGCCAGCGTGCCAGCCTGCAGCAGCTCGCTATGGGTAGATTTGATTGCGTCATACATCAGCTGGAAATCTGTATGTAACCAAGGGGGGGGGGGGGTCGAAAGAAATAGTTATAGAAAATTAGGTCAATGACAACCAGAATCGGAATCGGTCTGATTCCGACACGACGAGAGAGAATGATATAAAAATAGGACAAGGAAGAGACTTGCCAGTTTTTACGATAACGTCCCTCTCGGCGACCACGAACAGGACCTGGGCCGGCAGAGTGCAAAAATAATCCTCGTCCAACACTTCGACGCCTTCCCGTGCCAGATAGACGCGACAGTTTTGTAGCTGCAATAAAAAAGCGGAATCAAGTACGGGAAATGAGATATTATGATTTTAATTAAAATCATGTTCACATGACACTAAGAATTTTTTTGCTCCAAGGAATAGTAGGTGCAGTTATTTCAAGGCCGTATGAAATAATTACTCAGCTGGAGTATTTATTATTGCTTTCATAATTTAGTGGAATAACGCGCCTTGCATGGTTGTTTCAGTTACGAATTGGGTCACATATCGGTATCGACGGAGAGCAAGGAAGCGGAAGAGGCGCAAGCATCTCTCGAGAGTACAATCAACCGGGTCAATGTCATTGGCCTTCGTGCATTATCCTTTGTGCATCTATCCGGTTTGGTCCTGCCTGGCGTCGATGTTCGCGTATTTCTGTATCGGTATCGGTGCACGGATGCACCTGTAACAATAGTTGCACTTGCGCTCAATCGTCGACCTCGGTGTGCTGCTGGTAGCTAGTTTTCTCACACTATCAATGCCGTTTATCTCCTTATACGTATAGTGACCTTTAGTTATAGTTCGTTACTGATTCTCATGCCACAGCATCCGAATCAAATAAAGAAGACAGGGGTTCAGGATGGACCATTTGTTGTTGGGTCCCAAGTAATGCAATATAATGCTGATATAAATATTTAAAGCCAAAAAGGACCCTTATCGAATTTGGTGGTTACGGGGGGTATTAATTTTAACCTCGGGTTTAAGTGTTAAAAGAGACTTTTCCACC
Organism: Ochlerotatus camptorhynchus; assembly: GCF_037179485.1. Lineage (NCBI taxonomy): Eukaryota > Metazoa > Arthropoda > Insecta > Diptera > Culicidae > Ochlerotatus > Ochlerotatus camptorhynchus. The sequence goes on from NW_027040773.1 coordinate 3,219,064, forward strand.
GAAATCCGTTGAATCTTCGTACCGTAATGCAACGACTAAAGGACGACTCGTTAATCCGAACATTTAATTTATTATTAAATATTTCGTCTACTTGATTCCGATTAATATAAAGAACGGTGATAAAATTTACAAAGGCAAAGATGGTCAACTTTTAATTTTTGGACAAAGTGTCCGGAATTCGAGCGTTTACGGTATTCACATGGAAATGCTAATTAATGAGTGTCAATAGTTGCATTCCATTCCTTCTCAAATTGATGAACTTTTCACAGATCTGCAGAACTGTCACGTTGCTTATAAATCCGTGCTAAGTACACGAGCTCCAATTAAAAATTAGTTTTTATAGACTATAATATCTGTAACACTGTTCATTTAAAAAATAACAACTCAAGGGCTTTATGCACAACCATTAAAAGAAGCACTTCAAAGAAGCCAGGGCAATGTTTAAAGGATGATTTCAAAGCAGCCTCCCTGATACAGTACTGACGAGGTACATAGAATTTTGTATTTGGAGACTTTAACACAAAAACAAAACTGTTTTTTGCAAATTCCTTTAAGATAAGATATAGTTAAAGCTTTAAACTTCAGGTATGCAAAAAATTGGATTAAATAAAAAGAAAAAGAAAAATTATTACAGCTATTTAACATTCATTGAAATAATAATAGTTTTAGCCATTTATATGAATAGAAATAAAGACATCTTAGTGCTCTAAAACTAACTTTAAACATACTTCAAAAAATACAATGACAAGTAAACCCAAAAATGCCACTTCCCCAGCCTCCGCTATTAATGCTTGTATAGAGCAGCTCCAAATAAGGAGCAATGCTATGCTACCCTATGCAGTGCAATGCAATCCGCTTCCCGCACTATCTAGGTCATTCACCTTGAACTTTTCGGAGGCTTTCGTTTTCAGCATCCGAAGCGAATCCGCGGCCACACCGTACTTTTTGCTCCGTTCCACGTTGGTAATCTTGTAGCCTTGCAGCGGACCAGCGCCGGAGGATTTTTTCGATGACAGAAAATTCAACATCTCCCCTTCGATGGACAGGAATTTATAGCACAACACTACGGCGGCGGGCGAGGTCACACTCCACGGAAGGACACACGATAATACCGAGTGAATTCGCACAACACAGAATGGTTATTTTGCTCTCACGAAGATGCAACGCGAACCGCTTTTGGGCGCCTACGACGACGGAATGTGGCTGCTTGATCTAACGACCGACCAGTCGAACGAAAAAAAAATCTCCACTGCGTGGTGTGTATGTTGGTTGGTTTGTTTATGTACCGAACTGGTTGTCGCGATTTTTATGCTTTGTTTACATTATGCGGCTGCGCGGTGGTTGCAAACTTGCTAACCGTCAGCATAAACCTCATCGGCCGAACAAATATCGCATTAGCGAGGGTCTAGTACAAGAGAGAAGCGGATTCAAAACTAACTGCCTTGGCGCGACCCTGATAAAAGTTGTTTGGTTATTTTGCTTAACGATGGGTTCAGAGCACAAACGAAGTGACAGACGGAGCGGCTCGAAAACTTTGGTGACTAACCTGCTATTTCAATTTTTCAGTGTACCACATGGCAACACCACTACTACTGGATTGTACCACATGGCAACCCGCATAAACGCGAACCATAAATTAACCTTACGGATAATGGTTATAAATTGTTTATAATCCCTCCTTAACTTTAACTGAAATGGTTTTGGAACCTTACATGAACGTTTGTGTGATAAAGTTTTAACCTTATGTATTATGGTTTTTAGGAAGCGGACCTTACAAATAATGGGTTGTTAAGAACCATTACCATTTCAAATTCTTGTTTTCTCCATACATTTTCGGAAAGAGAACTATATTAGAATGTTTTTACTTATGGTTTGAGAACATTAATGGTTATGGTTATGGTAGTCAGTAAGGCACATGAATGGTTTTGTAACATCGATCAACTTTATGTGGAATATATCGCGAATTGGTTGCCTGTAAATTAATAATCATCAGTTCGCGATATAAAATTGAAATTCGAACATCCAGATAGTGTCAAAAAGCACAGTGAAGGATACATTTATTCATACAAACAGGCCGCCATTACCGAGCATGGAAAGCTGGATAACAATAATTTTCAATGTCGACAACAAATATTAATGTTAGAGCATTGTTTCCACTGAAAATTTCACTGTAATTTTTTTTCGGGTCATCCAAACCATTTGTGGAATAGTTATATCATTTGGAATACACGCGGAGATGAACCAGCCTGCTGCTGAAAATCTCCTAAATAAAAGAAATCAATCAAATAAAGAAAAGTAGTTTAGCTCATTATTTCACGTAAATTTGAGAATATGTAATTTACTCAAAAGCGAGCTCAAAAGTAACATATTGGACTGAACCTGGGAGGAAGAAGCAGACTCGAAAAATATAAACGTCAACAGAAGCCAGAACAAGCTGTCAAGATCCGTCATTAGGAGCCAAACAGTTTGATGATGCTTTTCTTACAGTCGAACAAGAATACGCGTAAAAAAAGAACCATAGAGTTACAAAGTTACAATGCAATGTATTGTAACCATACAATAGAATTGTTGTACACAGAAAAAAACAAGTTTTTGAAGATTACATCCAGATCAATCCATCGGTTGTGTAACATAACGTTGTACGATGTACATCGATTTTGCGAACAAAATTACATCCATTGATGTAATATTGTATCTGCTTTTTGCTATTATGTACATCATTATTTCATACATCAGCTTGAATTACGTTGATCGATATTACATTTTTTTTGCTGTGTATTGTATTGTAACCATACAATAAATAATGCTTTTACAATAAATCGTACTGTCCACAAAGATTAAATATCCATATAATTTATTGTTTGCACAACAGGATCTATGGTAAATTGGGAAATCTACAATAGAGCAAGGAGGTTGTTATGTAATTTAACCATTCAAAAAATTACTTTTTCCCGAACAAACTCGAGCCATTTATCATTAATTTTATTCTTTTTCTACTGTTTAAAATTCATACTATATAGAACGTATCATAGAACTACAGTAATAACAATATGTATGTATGATATACATACAATCCAGCATTCCATGCTTGGTAATGGCAGCCTGTTTATATGAATAAATGTATCCTTCACTGTGCTTTTTGACACTAACTGGAGGGCGTATGTTGTTCCATTTTCTTCTGTTTCTGGGAGAGGGAAACGGAGGGATCAAAATCCGAACCTCCAGATAGTGTCAAAAAGCACAGTAAAGGATACATTTATTCATACAAACATTCCACCATTACCGGGCATGGAAAGCTGGATAATTCCAATTGTTGGCAATAGGTTAAGTTGTGAATATGTTATATTTTATGGCTATTTTTTTCCGGGTACACAAGGTGGTATTGAAATATTGCGTAAAGTAATTTACGACAAACTGTCATTTCCAGCTATGTTATTCAATGGGACATTGTTTTTGGAATTCATTAATCGAAAAAACTCAAATTATATTGAAAGGTAGTGGCATACTAAAATACAGAACAGAAACTACATTTTTTCACTGCACACTGGACAATCTCAAAAAATCACAACACGCTCAAAGCAAAACAGGACATTTTGCTGCGTCTATTTTCATTTGATTTCAATGGCATAAATTTTCATGACAAGAAGAACAAGAACCTCCCAGGGCTGAACTTTATCGTTGGGTCGAATATATCGTTCCTTTTTTGACAACAATAACGAGTGTCAGCGAGAAGCTCAACTCAAAATTAAGTTAAAATAACTCAAATTGCAATTCATCGAGCCATCAACTCATGAACTGGGGACCAAAGGCTTTACTTCCCATCCGGAGGAAGGCGTGATCAGAGAGTTTATGCCTCAGAAAATTCCAGCGGCGCCGACTGGGATTGAACTCAAGCTTTTTGGATTGAGAGGCAATCAAGCTTACCACTACCACTGGCGGCGCTAAAAATTGGCATGATGTTTAATCAAAAATTCCTTATTCTGATGTAAACCAACGGTTTGGTTGACGTTTCCTCTCAAACTCTCCTGGCGCACTCTACATTGAGGGGTGCATTGAAAAAGCGTATTGGCTCTGGCTTTGACAGTTCGTTTGACTCAAAACCAGGGATGTAAGGACCTTATTTTGCCTTACCATCAGGTATTCAACATGGCGTCCAGTGTCTTTGTTTTGATTATTTCGATCATCATAAAATACCAGTAAACGAATTGATTAGGCTTCCAATTTATCAGTTTATTGCTCCTCATTACTCATTGCCTTGAAAAACATCGAAAGCCGATTGAAACATTGATTTTGTATCGAAATTTCAAAACAAGTTCATTTATCTCAATGAGCCCTTTGCTCATTGCACTAGTTAAACCAACCAGAAAGTGAGCACCAAAATGCAAAACATCAAAATCAATATGAGAAAGATGAGCTGCTCAAAACCAGCCAGTCCGCTCCTCTCTTATAGCGAATTTGTTTATTATAGGGGTTGGAGCCAGTTCCAACAGCCGGTGGAAACTAACGATTTTAAATTGGCTCACTAGCTTGACTAACTTGGCTTGACTAGCCTATTGGTCTCAAGTACATCTAGAAGCGTATCCCATTATAGTCGAAATTATAGTACTACACTATGTTTGTTTTGATTCGCTATAAAAGTTTGATAGATAAAATGAGGGGTTAGTGGATTTTACAATGTTTCGAAGGGTGCATCGATTAGCTTGGGACCGAATATAGTACTAGAACTGAGCCAAAAAGTTGAGCATGTTTCTTCGGAACCTTAGAGTTAGTTAGTTAGTCTTAGAGTTACCTCTATGGTAGAAGTTCAGGTATACACTAATAAAAAATCAATGATTATTTTTATGTGTCCCTCACATGTATTTTTGCAATGTGATAAACAAATGATATATATGTGTTGGACACATAGTTCTTATTTGACTCATAAATTTCATGTGTACTTCTGAGTGGATTCTTTTTATGTGGACACATGAAAATCATGTGGAATTTTAAATGGAAATTCGTCAATAAAAATGTGTCGAATTTTATCAGTGTATAGACATTTCTGAAGTTTGTGAAATCTAGATAGAGCTGGAATTAGGGCGCAACAGCTTTTGTAAATAATGACTTCTCTCGATGATTTCCAGAAACTCAAGGCTCGCTCAATCAAGTCAATATCACCATCAGGTATGGGAAGTCTTCCCCTACCCGATGCCTGTGTTGGTTTGCGTTGGCGCGCCTTGCATTCCTAGAAATCATCGAGAAAATCTATTGTTTACAAAAGCTGTTAGGCCCTAATTCCAGCTCTATCTAGAAATGCACAAGGATTATTGCAAACTTATGGTAAATTATAAGTATTAGTATTACGCATTTCCCACCAAACTGGACAAATAAGCGCGGTTTCACTTATTAAAAAGTGTGATAAAAGTGCCCGTTTACGTCAAATCGTTTGGTTGTCTTCAATGCATTTATTCCTTATGGAATAAGAAATAAGTGCACCGAAGACAACAAAACGATTTGACGTAAACGTGCACTTTTATCACACTTTTTGCATTTTTGGAGCAGTCCAGTTTTAGTTGCAACCAACAATACAAGAAAAACTTTGAATTTACCCAAAGTTCTGCACTAATACTTGTGTAATTCACAAGCGTCAGAGAAGTCCTATGGAGAAAGTTCTAAAACTGCAGGAACTCAGAGCTGTGTAACTGCAGTTTTTAGAAATTTCTCATACAACTGAATAGAAATGAACTCTCAATCTGAGCTATTCTCATTGGCCGTGAAATAATGTTAACTTTGGTCGATAAGGCACAGTGTCCTTAAACATTATTTTTCAGTGGGTTTGTTATGCTGCGCGATGCAACATAAAGTGCGTGTGTGTACGTCTCATACGGTACGCGGTAGAACATCAAAATAATCGCAATTTTTATCAGCTAGAAAGCAAAATCAATTGATAAGAAATGAAAACAACATTTAATTCCGTTCGATCCACGTCCGGTGTGATCTGAAGTGTGCGATAAATATAGTAACTACTAACAGTTAATGTTGTAATACGTAAACCTACTGCCAGCAGCAGGAAGTGCGCTTCGTGAAAAAGTGCAAATTGCGTGCTGCAGTGAAAATTTTTGACAACAGGATTACCGTGCTAAATCGAAGCATAGTGACACAGACAGGAAAAGGACCTTGGCAGGTTGGTTGCTCCAAATATCCCGAGGGTAGCCTTTCTTCGGAGGGATGAATGTGGAATTACGTGATTTTGAAATCAGTGACTCAGAGGCAGAATTACTAATCGCACCTTCCGGCAGCGGCCGAGTGATAAGCCGAACATACGGTGGACGTTCTTTGCGAAATCGCAGAAGGGAACCGTTCAAGCTGGCGAACTTTCTGAAGACATTGTGCTGGTGAGTGTTGTTTTTTTTTCTTCAAATTCTGTCTAAGAGGAATAAACTGTTGAAAGTTGTAGTTAGTTCTGAATGTTTGTGTCAAAATCACACCCTCGAATCATTTCTTTGTCTTCCCTTATTTAGGAATTTATGACCTACGATACTAATATACATTATATACGACACACGGTATGCGGTACAAGTAATAACATGAAAAGGTTTAAAACTGTAATATCATTTATGCCTACGTTCAGTAACCAAATTTTTGTTATGTTTTATGTTGTTTTGAACTCAATTCAATAGGTTACAGTTGTGGGCTAGGTGGAGCTGCAAAATTTCAAATACTTCTATAGAAAATAAATAGCTACACGGCCAATCATACCAACTCAGCGACTGAGAATAATTGACTCAGAGAATTTTCTTTCCATACGAAATTTACTCAGCTATGAGTAACTGCAGTTTCTTCCAAATCTGAGTAAATTTCGTATGGGAAGAAAATTCTCTGAGTCAATTATTCTCAGTCGCTGAGTTGGTATGATTGGCCGTGTATCTTTAAAATTGTATCAATATTTTTACAATGGGAACTGAACCTACCTTTGTAATCAATGACTTCATTCGATAATTTCTCGTGAACACAAGTTCACTTATACAAACCAACAACATTACCGACTGGGCTGTTAGGGCCCAATATGTCACGCTAAATCGAGGAAAAATTATCCTGAGGGACCCCTGCATCAACGTTGAACGTATCAGAGGGGACATTGTTCAAGTAGACATGGAATGATCTGCCCGACAAGTAGTTTTTGATGATCTTCACGAGGTAGATCGGAAAGTTGTATCGATGCAGTTTGTACGCTAGGCCATCATGCCAAACATTGTCGCCTTCTCAACGTCCAACAATGCCATAGCAGATGTTTTCGAAACAAACTTGTTCCGCCCGATGATGTTAATAACTCTACTTAGTTGGTGGATCGTTTAATGGCCTTTCCTAAACTCGAATTGCTCCTTGAGTAAGATATTATTTTCGTTGGAAAACTCCAGCAACTCGTTGAGTATCAACTTTTCGAATAGCTTCGAGGCCTTCATATTTTTAGTTCTTCTAACAGCTATCACCTCATCAGTCGATATTCTACTAACATCATGCACTACTACGGGGTGTCAGCGACATAACCTCCAGTACGATAGGCTCATTGGGGCTCACCATGGCATGACTGACCCAAGCAACGAATATCACATGCGTGTGTGTGTGTGTGTGTGTATTCAATCTAACCCCCACTGGCCGGCAGTGTTATTATGGAAGAACTCTCTCTACAATGTCGCATTTATGGTCATTGTAGACAGCTTTAGTCTGGGTGTTAGAAGGTGATAGCTCTATTGCAGATCCAGCAACCTATTTCAGAATGTCTGGAGAGTCACGCCCATTCCGAGGTTACTTTCACTCACAATAAGCCCCGCATGTATGTATCATCGTTATCAAATGGATATTGGTATTACATACACGCTTCCAGGTTCGAAAATATATTTTTTCAAACCTGGCATGTATTTAGTTTAATTTTGATATATTTTTTTTTAATAATTGGAAAGCATCTTTTGGAATCCCTTGGACTTTTTCTCTAATGATTCGTATTTCATTCCGTGCTTCACCGGCAATTTCCTTCTGTAGATCGTCCTTGGTTGGTTCTAATATGGTTCCGCCTTTTTTGGTGAGTTTCATTGAATTGAATTGAATTGCCATAGTGATCTAGGACGAGGCTCACGTCCAAAGTCGCTGGAGAATGAAAGAAATAAGAAAGGGATCAGTTTCAAGAAGTGACAGTTTCATCAGATTCCCCAACTAACCATAGTCAAGCAAAGTAAGAATATACAAGCTATATTGCGACTATATGGTACCCAAGCAACGAATATCACATATACCCAAAATATCCGTACTTCCAACCAATCAGAGGACAGCAACTTCCTAGTGTTATAGAAAGGTACTTGCAATCAATCAGAGGAGCGCATCTTCCCTGTGTGATAAAACTGCTTCTTCCTCTTTTTCTTTTATTAATCAAATGAATTTGTAATTCAATTGTTTTAGACTTGTTTATTTTATTATTAGATTCATCTGTACCCTACAATCGGTAGCGTTGAAACACGCTCAACCATCACCGCACGAATTTTCCAATCACCTCCACAACAAAGCCCCTGACACAACTAAAAAAAAGTTAAAGATTTCGATATTTTTGCCATGAAGCAGCAACTTGAGTAAACTAAATAGTAGGTTTGTTTTCAACTACTTTTTAGGTTGTTATTAACCCAAACAATAATTTAGTTTGCTTTAACCTAAAAGCCAGGTTTAACTTTGGATTTATTTAGCCATCTTTAACGTGGTTAAAACAAATTTCTGAAACAACTAAAATGTTGGGTTGAATCAGCTAAAATTCATTTGACTTTGATTCATCATAAATTTTAGGTTTAACTTCAACCATATTTTTGGTTGTTTCAAACTAGACTCATTATTATTTCTGTCCGTGAACTCAATTTGCTTGATTTGATATACGTTTTACTTCAGTGTTGCTAACTGCGCATAGTTTTTGCAGTGGCAAACATAAAAGTAGGTGGTTGTCAAATCGAAACCGTACCCACCCAACGAGCCACCCACATCCGAATGCCTCAATGTTTGTGTGAGCTACCAGCATGATGGATGTAAACAAAAAAACATAGCACTGTTTTGCTTTTAACTGGAGTTGTGTGGTGAGACATCGCTCGTATCCATGTTTTTCTGGTGTTTGTGTTCGAGTATTTTCACGGAAACGTCATTTTTACACAACCGAGACAAACCCAACCAGCAGAAGCAGAAGGGTGCATCTTTTCAATCGTCGTCGAAAGTGTTCTATTTATTATCTTTTTCGCTAGTAATTAAACGTCGTAAAAATCTACCAAAATTCATGAGCTACAAGTAATCCGCGCGATGGAAACCGTTTCGCAGCCCGTTCCATCGTCTACAGCGGTCACCACCAAAGAAACGATCCCCCTCATCGAGAAGAGTCGCAAAAGTCGTCTCTGGTTAAGGTAAAAAAAAAAATACGCACAGCTTGTGCTGGCAACAAGCAGAAAGAAGATGACGAATCAATGATGGCGTTTCGCTTATCAGGAAGATTAATTTTTTTTTATTGCCGAATGTTATTTTACTTCAAATTGTGTCTACCCGGTGATAACGTTAAATTTTAGGCTTGATATTCATTGGCTTGAAGAAAGTAATGTTATACGATGGTTTCCTATTGTGTTGGAAGTTCGGAAAATGACGTCGCCGAGCTAAAAATAAGTGCATTGCAAATGCCTATCGATTTTCACCTGTGGTTCTGCACGGATGCCTTTTTGTAGTCCCATATACGATCCGGTTGAATATTGTTTTTAAATTTCACTACTCTGGGATCGATAAAATAATTGCAACCTTACACTTACAACTTTCTCTGTTATAAAACGATATAAATGATAGCGTATTTCCATTTCCACGCAGGTTTCATTTACACACTGAGGCAAAAAATTCTTAATAATTCCATAAGACATGACTTATGAACCTGGACAATTTTGATTTCATAAGATTCTTATGGATATGAATATGAATGATTATCGTAATACATTAGGTACTACGAGTGGTTTTTATACACCTTTAACCTATTCTATTTGGGGCAGCCTAAGGGAATCTAAGGATTTGTCGACTAACGAGGGTTCGTGGATTTGCCAGTCCCTTGTCACGTGATAACAGATGGCCATCTGGTCGTTTTGTCTTCCAAAGGTCTTCAATGAAGCTGATTGACCCTGCTGCAACAAACCATCAGGCAGAACTTTACAACCGGTAAAGTATCTGCAGTCTGCAGACATCCCTAATAAAAATAACCATAAAAGAGAGCTTAACGACGTATTCGGGGTATCATCCAAACCATTTGTGGGATAGTTTACCCATCCGGGATACAGTTCATTTATGGTATTTGTTTATTAGGGATTGGTAATCCTTGCACTGATGGTGGGTTCCATTCACATCACATCACCTTTAACCTATTCTATTTCCCAAGCGTTGATAGACGTGGAAACAAATCACAGAGTCAATAATCTGATCGCTCAGGATTTGAATCCGGTGTGGTACATTTTATATTACTTTTTTTTAAGTTTCATAAGCTAACTTATGAATTCTGTTTCATAAGCCAAACTTATGATTTCCATAAGAAATCCTTTTGTCGAAATTTCATAAGTGATTATTATGGAATTCAAACGTTCCTTTGCCTCAGTGCAGGAATCTCCCCGAATAGTTTTTAATTCTCCCCTACCAGTGGAACAGTTTAAAGAGACGTTAATAGACGGAAGCCCCCCGAATAGCGCGGTAGGTGGTGACGTTCACGTTCAAAAAATCAATTCAATTGGATGGAGGACAGCCGACAGCCGTGCTATTCGGTGGATTCTTGTATATCAACTCCGTTTGCGTTGCGTTGACTTAAATTCGCCTGTTAGATAATAGATTTAGCTGTCACTTTACCGTAAGGGGCTGTTCATAAACGTTGACAATTTAGAGGGGGGGGGGGTTATTGGCATTTATCCACGGCCAATACAAATTTAAAAAAAAAAATGTATGGACAATTGTCTACGTAGGGGGTGGGGGTCAAGAATTAAAAAAAAAACTACGTACTTAATGAACAGCCCCTAACGTGTCAGATCAGGATCTAATGTGGGTGGCCCTTTCAAATATTATGTAACGCATGAAAGTGGATTTTTGAATAACCCTCACCCCCTTGTCACGCACTTTCCCTATACCTAATACATGGTGGTTAACATATTTCCAGACTAACCCCACTCCTCTAGCGTTACGTAATATTTGAATGGGCCCTTACGGTAATCCCTCCATTTATGCAGTGGTTGGTATCGTTCACCCACCGCTATTTCTCGGCTATCCTTAAACCAATTGAACAGATTTTCTGTAGATTACTAGTTTATGGTTGACACTAGTCACATACAAAAAAGCGCTATTGGTGTAAGGAAAGCCGAGAAACAGGAGTGGATGGATGGTATCACCCACCATATAAATGGAAGGATTACCGTAACTAATAACTGTGGAAGTGCTGCAAAGAACACTCGCTCTACTTTGGAGTATGCAGTTGTCGTCTGGGCTCCTTACTAGCAGAACCTCGAGCAGAACAGCATACAACAAGTAAAAGATATCCAACATAAGTTTATTTACTTTGCTCTTCGGCGTTTGCCTTGAAATGATCCATATAATCTCCCTAGATATGAAGATCGTTGCGACGATCGTTGTAAACTTTTTTTTTTAATCTTTATTATAGAGATTTTTAGCCGAAGGCTAGTTCATCTCTACCGTTGTAAACTATTGACCATGACCCTCTGGAGGTTCGTAGGAATAACAACCTCATATAGATTGTCCTGCAGTGTTATGTGAGTTGAAGTTTGATATTCGTCGTTGTCGTTTACACCAATTTATTCGTATACGTATACGTAATTTTCTACGGCCCACACAAATTTAAAAAATTGTGTATGGAAGAATCCCAAAAAGTAGAAGGGTCTGTGCCTAGGGGCACGAACGGAAGCTTGACGTAGGACCGCTAGTGGACGGAACAAATGTGAACATTTAGTTCTTTTAATTGATCAATCATCAATTATCTTAACTCTTTCCGTGTATTATTTGTAAGCGTATCAAATTTGAAGTATTTATTTCAAATAGAAAGTTGATGAAGAGAATCCAAGGGACTGTCAACTTGAGTATTTTCGATTCATCTACCCGACTTTAAAAGGTGTATTTTGAATTTTTTGTTATTTATGAATTTTTAAGTTTTGTGCATTTTGGTATTAAAGTAGATTTCCTTCCGAATTATATGAATGGGGCGGGGCGGAAAGTATCGTTTGTACAGAATATATAAAAAAGGAGGGGCTTCGAGAGATTGAACTCGTGAGAGCTAATTTTCTCACAAATTTGATTTTATTGGCTTTCTGGGGACTGAATATACACCCAAAGCGAATTATTCCCACTTCTCTCAAATTCTATATGGATTTTTAACACTTCCTACCAGCGTGTTCTGGAAAATGGTCAAACGATGATTAATCTCACCAATACATTCGGGCCTACAATTCCACACCTTCTATAGAGACCAGGTTGAGCCTTGATAGCTAGCTGCTTGCGGAGACTGATGACCTTGACAAATGTCCAAATAATACTCTTAACAAATTTATGGTGGTCCTGAAAAGGACCGTTTTGTAGTGATGGTTGAGTAGTGCTGAGCTGAGCATGACGAGCTACTGATTCCGATCCTAACCTAGCGGTGGGACTTCTTCCTCTTTCTCTATGGTGCTCATATGAGCTCTGCAGGCAGCCTTTCGTTGTGTTGTTGTTGAAAGCACTCCTGCTGCTGCTGCTGCTACTACTGCTGCTGCTGGACTGGACATCACCACTTACGGTGATTGAATGAGCACCGTTCAGTGGGACCGCATCGAATTCGATTTTTATGTCTGTGTTAGGGAATGCGCTGTTTTCAGACATTCGGTGATAATTTTGATCACCATTGCAACAGTTGGACATTTGGTATTTTTAAATAGTGATCTATTGAAAATTAACTAAGCGTTCATTTTAGCAGATTGGTAGATAAATTTCCAATCGTTTGGCTTCTTTAGAATTAAAATCTATCTGCTATTGGTCGAAACCTGACCTCTTTTCGTAATGCTGTGCATTTTGGTTTTTTGAAATTGCGTGGATTCTATAGATCCTGTAGAGATCTATCTAGCCCTGATGTATGTGTTGGTAGAGGGAAAAATGTAAACTTTGCGGGAGACGATGTCTTAACACTCGAAAGCAATTTTGTGAAATATAAAGTAAAACAAATCCTAGCTAGTTCTGCATGATGATTTTGTTTGATTTTATTTATTTGTAAAGTCGCCGGGAAATACCGGCTGGCGATTTGTTTTTTATGATAACTCCTTACTTGAAAACAGGCAAAAACTCACAAACAGGCTGCTTTTTCATGGTATACAGTGTGATAATTCAATAATCAATAAATTATCTCAACATTTAGTGGCAAACCATTCATAAATTTTGGTAACATACAATAAATTCTATAATCCACATTAAATTTCATATGTAAGCGCCGATTGAAACAATCTTTTCGACGTCACTACAAGGGTGATAAATTAAACGAAAGTAACGAATCGTGCGGAATGAAAGCCGAGGAAAAACTAATTGCACCAATATATTCAGGCCTACAATTCCACACCTTCTATAGACAGGTTCAGCCTTGATAGCTAGCTGCTTGCGGGAACTGATGACCTTAGCCAATGTTCAAATAATTTTTTTTCCTTTGGTTTGTTTTCCGTCGATCTTGTTTTCCGTGGTGAGCACCAATGCTACCGACGCGCTAGGAAGGCAGCTCCCACACCTAGACCCTACCTATCGACCCATCAACTCATGAACCGGGGACCAACGGTTTTACTTCCCTTCCCCCGTGACCAGAGATGCTATGCTTCAGAACATCCCGGCGGCGCCGACTGGGATTGAATCCAGGCCTGCTGGGGTGAGAGGCACTCACGCTTACCACTACACCACCGGTGCCGTTAATGTCTAAATAATACTCTTTAACAAATTTTTGGTGGCCCTGAAAAGGACCGTTTTGTAGTGATGGTTGAGTAATTCTGAGCTGGTTGTTCAACACGGATGAGGCTGTCGAGCTGTATGTCGTTTGGATCGAGAATGACACGCTTGGCATAGATGGCCGACCCGCAGCGACTCACAATGAGCTACTGATTCCGATCCATAGCATAGCGGTGCAGCTTCTTCCTCCTTTGATGGTTGCTTATGTGGGCTCTGCAGCTCGCTGCTTGCAGGCAGCTTTTCGTTGTTACTGGAGAACAATTTTCAACGCAACACGCCGAAAGCACTGCTACTGCTGCTACTAATCGTTGGTAGCGTATGGTTCTGAGTATGGCGATGAGTGTGCAAAATATTACGCAATTCCATCCTCCCTATTCGCACGCGCCCGAGGATCGGAGGCGAATGCCACTTCGACTTGGAAGCAGCATATGCATGTAGGTAATTAGTGGATTTGTTAGTTAATTCGAAGCTTTTGGACAATGCTGGACATTTACCAGTTTTTCAATAGTTTCTTGTTGAAAATCAACATTGATGCGTAGCCATATTTCTGATCGATTGGTGATAAAATTATTGAAATTGAACCAGGGGCAGCTGAGTTATTAACGTTCAAAATCTTTCTTAATTTGTTACATGTTCCATTTTCGGTTTTCACAAAGTGTACCCCCATATAGAAATCAAAGACGTAGTCCTACGTCAAAAAAAAAACTGTCTACGTAGTAAATGACTATATTGACGACATATTAAAATTGGAACAGCCGATTATCTTTCAACGGCTTGGAAAACTTCTTCTTCTTTCATTTATTTAACGTCGGTCTCTGTTCCGCAATCTAGTGCCAATCACCGACGGATATCACACCCATTCAAACACACATGGGCCGGGACCAACGGCTTTACTTCCCCGAAGGAAGACGTGACCAGAGATTTTTATGCCTCAGACAAGGCCTCAGGGATTGAACCCAGACCCATTGGGGTAAGAAAGCAGTCACGCTTACCACTACACCACCGGCTCCGGCAAACTTGGAAAACTTCATTCCAATCGAGTAGAAGACATGTCAAGTGGCTGACAAGACGTCGCTCTAATTATAGCGAATTTGTTTATTATTCAGTTCCAACCTGATCATGACCGGCTCTGGTTGTTTTCCGACAAACGTCAGTTTGATCGTCTGTTTTTCTAGCTCAGGTTGAGGTTCGCACTGACAAAAAGTTCGGTTTCACACTGGGTTGGATCCTTGGTTGGAACTGGTTTCAACCCCGATAGTAAACAAATTCGCTATTAGAGTTCTCCAGATGCACAAAGGTGTGCGTGAGACCGTAGGAATCCTTTTTAAGTAGTTGTGATATCGCTGATATCGCGGGGTGCCTTCTTGATTGTTCTTATTTTTTTTCCTCTTTTGTTCGTGAGGCTGTGCTTGGAAATCTCTATAGGCACTAAGAACCTCATGCGTAAGATTATGAGTTTTGCCTTGCAAAATTCTACTCCGATTGATTTATATTTTGATTAATTGCTTTATATCTTGGCGTTCTCTATTGTTAAAACTGTTGTTTTTGCAGCAGTGGATGGAAAACTAATAAAATATACATGAGCATGCTATCAATTAATGTTTGAGCGGTTTTTATGAGTTGCAAGCTGGAATGATATTTTGGCGTTGTGAGTCTCAAGCGTGGGATTAGTTTCTCAGATTCGCACGCGAGTTTATTTTCTTAATAAGGTTCAATGAATGAGATGTAAGAATGATTTTCCGAGCACTGCCGCCGCGAATAAAAAAATATTCTAACGCGTTTTAATTTTTCTTAAAGTATAGAAAATAATATCAAAGATCTATAATCTATAAGTCTCTTGTTCCTCAAATCCTAGACAAATTAGTAGTGTAATATTTTTGTCTATAACTGCATAGTAAAAACATGGACCAAAAGACGTAGCTCTTCATTCTTCTTCTTATTCGCATTTTAAGCTTATTGCTTATTGCATATTTTAGCTTATTGCGTGATCTCAATTTAGTGTTCTAAGATGCACTTCCACAGTTATTAATTGAGAGCGAAGCCTGTACCATTTTTGCATTAGTATAATTGTGTGGCAAGTACAATCATACTCTATGCCCAGGGAAGTCGAGATATTTTCCAACCGGAAAAATTCCTAGATCGGACCGGGAATCGAACCCAGCCACCACCAGCATGGTATTGCTTTGTAGCTGCGCCTTTATCGACTGATCTAAGGGAGGCCCCTCATTCTGGACTATCCTTCATGCATTTAACGTGCAATGTCAATATTTATCAAATTCACGAATTGGGTTACTTTGACAATCTATTTTACTGGGGCAGAGCAATTGAACATTCGTGTGTTGTCAGTAACTGTTGACCCTCTCCTTCCCATAGTAGCACAGGTGATCCACAACATTTCGGTCCGTCTCATGTTTGTCAATCTATACCATTAAATTGTGATGCGGAGTCACTCGAAATGGTTGTCAAAAGAAATCCAACTGATGCTGTCGAAAAAATCCAGTGATCAGGGCCAACACCTTACGTCTTTTATACAGATTCGTTCGAAAGATAAAGTATTACGATCAACACTCACAATTTTATCCTTAAATTAAATGGTAAAGTAATGAAACAAGTATATCTTAAAGGCTGGCCAAATTTATTCATATCAATGAAAAAGTACGATTAGTTCTTTGCCATAATCACTAATGATTGTAAACATCCTCAACAAAGAAAACTTAAAAATCAAGGGAGGGAAAGCAGCCAAAGCATATACGACCGTTTAACTTGATATTGATCAGTTTCTTACCTCTAATCTAACTGAAAAATGATGTCCAGTTGATCAAAAGCAAATTTTTTTTACCTTTAATTTGGCGTTAAAATAATTAATATAGCTTTAGCAGCCGGAGATATCTGAAATTTCATTTTTTAGCTGTATCTAGAAAACTATCCTACTGAGATTTTTTCTGACTACATTTTTGGATTCAGCACACGATTTTACATGGGAAATGACCGCCAGCGTACAAAGTTCAAATATGCTGTAAACTAGTGTTATTAGATGGAATACATTTTCAGCGTTGTGAGTGTGAGTGCGTGAAAATTCATGAGAATCTCAAGCGTGAGATTTCTACTTCTTTTTTGCTTCATTATAGAGACTTTCAGTCCTGAGCTGTTTGGTCTCTTAGCATGCGATTTGTTTAGCAAATTCGCATGTGATCTTATTCGCTCAGGGGTCCTCAATGACTGAGATCAATGAGCACCTCTGAGCGAATAAGATCACATGCAGAATTGTTTTCCGAACACAGAATGTGACAAAAAACCTATTATTGAATTGGAAAAAATGAAATATCATTGGGATTTCGAAAGTCCATTAAAAATACCAATTTCATACAAGTGCTCTATCGTCTTGAGATGAGAGAAATATTTCTCTATTTGAATATATTCATTTGTTAATTTAAAAAAATGGCAGATCTACATCCATTTAATTTTTTTCTGCACCCATCTTAAGCTATCTTGTGACGGCAATCTTTCCCTTTTATACCACTTTCGCAGCTGCTGGTGCTGGGCCTGGCGAAAATGGTGTGCTTCCAAGGAGCTGAAACCGCGGACGATCTTTATCGGCCGCCCGTCGACGGAGAAATTCCCGCCGAACGAAATTCGCAACCAAAAATACAACTTCTTCTCTTTCCTACCGTTGGTGCTGTTCGAACAGTTCCGGTTCTTCTTAAATCTGTACTTCCTGATCATGGCTGTGAGTCAATTTATTCCGGATATTAGGATTGGTTACCTCTATACGTATTGGGGTCCGCTAGGATTTGTGCTTGCGGTTACGATCAGTCGAGAAGCAATCGACGACTTGCGACGGCACAAACGGGATCGGGAAGTCAATTCCCAGAAGTACAAACGATTTATCAGTGCTGACAAACCACCGGAACAGGTGTCATCCTCGAAGCTGAAGGTTGGCGATATCATCATAGTGGAGAAGGATGAACGCGTTCCGGCCGATTTGATACTGCTGCGAACTAGCGACAAAAGTGGCGCCGTTTTTGTACGAACGGATATGTTGGACGGTGAGTTACTCTTTCCTTCAGTGTACGTTTTTATAATGAATACCTATGTTTGGTCAATTACAGGTGAAACCGATTGGAAGCTGCGTTTGGCAGTGCCGGCTACTCAAAAACTTCCTTCCCACAACGATTTATTCAACATGGGTGCTTCGTTGTACGTTGAAAAACCCCAAAGAGACATTCATACTTTTATTGGAACGTACTCCAAGGTAGGTACGATTACGAGCCGTCGTTTTACAAATGAGTAAACCATGTTTTATTAAACCAGCTTGAAGGGTCCGAAGACGAAGGTCTTACTGTGGAAAATACTTTATGGGCTAACACGGTGGTTGCATCTGGAACGGCAGTGGGAATCGTCATCTACACAGGAGCAGAGACGCGGAGCGTAATGAACAACTCGCAACCCCGTTCGAAAGTTGGTTTACTAGATCTGGAAATTAACGGATTAACGAAAGTACTATTCTGCGCCGTCATTGGGCTGTCCTTTGCGATGATGTGTTTGAAAGGTTTCAACGGACCGTGGTATCGATACATGTTCCGATTCGTTCTGCTCTTTTCCTACATCATACCCATTAGCTTGCGGGTTAATTTGGACATGGGAAAAGCATTTTACTCTTGGCAGATACAAAATGACGAGGAAATCCAAGGAACTGTGGTTCGTTCGACAACGATCCCGGAGGAGCTTGGACGGATATCGTACTTGTTGACAGATAAAACCGGAACCTTGACTCAAAATGAAATGATCTTCAAAAAGATCCACGTAGGAACGGCAGCTTACGGGCGAGACACATTCTCGATGGTATCGGCAACAATGCAATCCGTATATAATACGATTTCAGTGCAAGGAGATGCATCGCCGGCTAAAAGTTCTAAATATCAACCACGGTTGAGAAAACCTGACGGTTGGCGTATTTGGGAATCCGTCAAAGCGCTTGCACTGTGCCACAATGTGACTCCCGCCTATGACAATGGCATTGGAGGCAATGTGTTAAATGGTTCAGATCGACGGAACTCACCTTCTCGATCGATTTCAGTGGAAGCCCAAGAATCGGTCAAGCTACCGGAGAAAACGTATCAAGCTTCCAGTCCAGATGAAATTGCCCTAGTCAAGTGGACAGAATCTGTAGGACTAACACTGGTCAATCGTGATCTAAACCATATGACACTTCAGGTAAGATATGCTGGATATGAGTCGTAGAACGTTATATGCTAACCCCGATGTTGTTTTGCTTTATTAGGTTCGTGAAAAGGAATCGCAACGCATTTCGATGAATGAGAATGCCTCAATTAACACGACCGTCACCAACCTGTCGGTTAACTCAAAAACGGATCTCAACTCACCTTCCAGTTCGGGAAGTGTCACCTCGCTGAATTCTCTCGCCGGCGGTATTATGAAGTACCAAATTCTTCAAACGTTCCCTTTCACCAGCGAGAACAAGCGAATGGGTATTATTGTGAAGGAACTGAATAGCGGAGAAATCACATTTTATCTCAAAGGTGCCGATGTTGTGATGGCAGCGATTGTTCAGTACAACGATTGGCTTTCAGAGGAAAGCGGCAATATGGCACGAGAAGGTCTTCGTACATTAGTCGTTGCCAAAAAGATTCTTACCGAGGAGCAATACAATGATTTCGAGACACGTTACAATGCAGCCAAGGTCAGTGTCACTGATCGCGTGACGAAGGTGTCCGCTGTAATCGAAAGTTTAGAACGAGAAATGGAATTGCTTTGCTTGACCGGTGTAGAAGATCGATTACAGGAAAGAGTAAGACCTACGTTGGAATTGCTACGTAATGCTGGCATCAAAATTTGGATGCTGACGGGAGACAAACTTGAGACGGCAACTTGCATTGCCAAAAGTTCCCACCTAGTTGGAAGGAACCAGAATATTCACGTGCTAAAAAGTGTCCTCACTCGAACCGACGCCCATTTGGAGTTGAATCAATTCCGGCGGAAGCAGGACTGCGCATTGGTAGTTTCAGGCGAAAGTCTTGAAATTTGCCTCCAATACTATCAACCAGAATTCATGGAACTGGCAACCGCGTGTCCAGCAGTGGTTTGCTGCCGGTGTAGTCCTACGCAGAAGGCCCAAGTTGTGTCACTAATTCAAAAGTATTCCGGAAAGCGAACGTGCGCTGTAGGTGATGGAGGTAACGATGTCAGTATGATCCAGCAAGCCGATGCCGGTATCGGTATAGAAGGACGCGAGGGTAAGCAAGCTTCCCTGGCCGGAGATTTCAGCATACCGCAGTTTTCACACATTGCCAAACTGTTGATCGTGCACGGCCGGAGGTCGTACAAGCGATCAGCCGCGCTATCGCAGTTTGTCATCCATCGAGGCTTGATTATATCAACCATGCAAGCCGTCTTCTCGGCCGTATTCTACCTATCCTCTGTGGCCTTATATCAGGGATTCCTGATGGTCGGTTATGCGACACTGTACACAATGTTCCCGGTATTTTCGCTCGTGTTGGATCAGGACATTAGCTCGAACATAGCGCTCACTTATCCCGAGCTGTACAAGGAACTGTCAAAGGGTAGGAGTTTGAGTTACAAAACGTTCTTCATGTGGGTGTTGATTAGTATTTATCAAGGTAAGACGCAGTTGTGATGTAGCGCGTTCCAGTGTTAGTGAAATTTGACTATCATTTCAGGCGGTGTGATAATGTACGGAGCGCTGATTTTGTTCGAGGACGAGTTCATACACATCGTAGCGATTAGTTTTTCTGCACTTATCCTGACCGAACTAATCATGGTGGCGCTAACTATCAGAACGTGGCACAAGTAAGCGAAATGTTTCATTTATTGCGAATATGTTTTTTTTTTGTCAAGTATGTTGGTTTTACAAACAAACGATCAAACTGAGATTTGTAAGAAAACAGGCAGACCCAATCTTGATACCAGGTATTAGAATTTGTATGGTGCATTTCATCTGAAAATTACGTTCATACCGGAATGTATGCCTGTGTGTGTGAGTGTGTTGCTGAGCAGTTGCATAGTAGTTTGAGAATTTTCTATATTTACGTCTACATTTACGCAAATTGGAATTATTTCGGTCATTCCCTGAAACTCAATTAAATGATCCATCCAAGCCTTAAAACTTCACCTAGTGTCCTTTTGTCTGTCCTTCCAAATAATAGCGATGACCACAACATTTCAGAGCATACATCTTTGTGCAACACGATTTTCTAGTACAGGAAAATTTAATAAATTTGCTCCTGAATTAATTTAGCGGGTTGATCAGACTAGCCAGTTACTCTGTAAAGACCTGTACAGTTTATCTGGATTCTAATGTAATTGGTTAACAGTTATCTGCCAACTCTTCCAAAAATCAGGAGACAGTAACGGCAACACCTCTTCTGAGCAAAAGTGGAACCTGTGTATGATGGTGTGTGTTAATTCACGAGTGCATTCACACGCATAGGTAGAAATAAAACGTTTCTTTCTTTGCTTTATGCTGACAACGAGTAAAATTCCAGCTGAAACTGAACATATGCGGAAGTATTTTTTTTTTTTTGAAAATTAATGCTATGGCAATGATGCCATTCATAATGATGGTGGGAGCTTATCGATCATTAATTTGCTATCTCAGGATTATCTTCCACTTTTCCTAAGCCCTTTAGTGATGCATTTATTGACTTTAATATGGTTCATTAGTAAAATGCATGCCCGTTCCGCACGGCTTTGGCACCTGGCCACAGCGGGGGGAGTTAAGTTGTGACACTCGGCAACTTGGCACAGTACTCGCTGACCATTTGAATGTCACTGACCAATCCGACACTGTTGTTATCATTCTCTGGAGGGGGTCGGTCGATTCCAAGAATTGTTAAAGCATTCAGAGGATCACTATCCGGTGGTTTCATGTTCTGACAACATCTTAAATGGAAATATATTCTTTATCAATACGTACCGTTTGGGATTGCAGTCCTTCAACATTTCATTTTCTTTAACATTATGTAGATCCTGCTACGCCTTTCGTTGGATCGTGATGTAGGTACCGCATCTTTCTATTTTTTGAGTCGTTGAATTTACAGCAGTTGTGATGGAAGCTGCCAATTCCTTATAATTCTAGATAGAGCTGGAATTAGGGCGTAACAGCTTTTGTAAACAATGAATTCTCTCGTCGATTTCTAGCAACTCAAGGCACCCCTACACAAATCAACTTATCCATCGGGTAGGGGAAGTCTTCCCCTATTCGATGGTAATGTTGATTTGCCAGGAAGAGCCATGTCTTTCGAAAAATCATCGAGAGAAGCCATTGTTTACAAAAGCTGTTATGCCCTAATTCCAGCTCTATCTAGAATTGATTGCTTCCAACAGGCAAAAAAGTTAAAAGTTAATTTCACTAGGTATCGATCCGAGTTTCAATCCTTACTTGATCCACCGTGACAAGTTTTTCGGTTTGGAGTTGGAAAACCGCCTGTGATTAGGATACAAATGGCCGTGAAATTTTGTAGAGCAAAACAAAAAACAAAAACGAGTACCGTGTTATGATTATTCGTTTCGGTGACGTTAGGTCATGTACACAGTCACTGTTTATGAGCAGTCTCACTAACACTTGTGCTTTAAAGTTCCACCTTTGATTGACAGAGGCGTTGTTATCAGTGACGTTTGACATTTGTATGGGAGAAGGGAACAGTTGCCAGTCTTCTTGATTTGTTGTCTTCGAATATACGCAATCGTAAAACACGTCTGACTATGACTAGTAGTACAGATAGAATTAATATTTATTCCGTACACATTTAAGGCTTAGTATAACAACAAGAATCACGGACACTACAATCACCAATAACGGTGGGGATTAGCATTTTTTTCTCCTTTATTAGAGAGATTTTTAGCCTAAGGCTAGTTCATCTCTTTTTGTGGGGATTAGCAGAGGAATACAATAAATCGCGCCTCTCTAAGAAACAACATACTAAAGGTCGCGAAAAATGCTTGAAATCTCAAGTTCTGAAACTTCACTTGATAAGATTTTCGATACAAAAAAAAAACATTAGGGTAGTTAGCAGAACAAAAATAAAAAAATGTAAACATTGATCTTCATCTGTGAAAAATTATAGTAACATACCTAGATGGAATAACATTCAATGTGTTTTTATGTTACTTCATACGCGAAGTTAGCGGTTTTCAGAGTTAGTTGGAAATGCTAACATGAAGCTTTAGTGTTATAATTTATTAGCTAGAGAATGATCTTTAGAAGAGGGTAGGTGGATAGTTCAATTCAATATTCAATTTGCAGACTGCCGCACTCAAACGGAACTATCCACCTACCCTCTTCTAAAGATCATGCTCTAGCTTATAAATTATCAAACTAAAGCTTCATGTTAGCATTTCCAACCAACTCTGGAGTTGGAATAAATTAGTGCGATTACATTTGCAAACATTACCATCTTAGCGAAAGTCTATGGAATCGAAGAAATATATTGTTGTGCTCAGAGTTCAGTTGATGTATAGTAACAAATTGCTGCCAAATTTAGCTTTTTAATTTGGAAAAGTTATACATCTCCTGCCAGTTCAGTCTATACCGATTTGCATAAATTTGAAGTTTTCTTGAATTTGGAATTAAAGTTACGCTTCGACATATTTACAACAAAAATTTCCCCTTCCTTTTCTTTTCAGATTGATGGTACTGGCAGAACTCTTCAGCCTGGTGCTCTACATATTCTCATTAGCCGTATTGCACGAGTACTTCGGTAAGTCACACTCTACTCTATATTTTTTTTCAAACAGTAAAACATTGCATTTTTCCTTCCCCATTCCACTCGCTCACGCCTAGACTGGGAGTTTATCTGGTCGTGGGAATTCCTGTGGAAGGTCCTAGTGATAACACTCGTCTCGTGTCTACCGTTGTACATTTTGAAATTCCTGCGGAAGAAATTCTCGCCGCCGTCATATTCTAAGCTGACTTAAGCTGTGGGCTTTGCGCAGAATAACAACAGATTAAGAAAATACGCTTCTGACACACAAAATTTTTACTCTCGATTTACACCAAAAGAAGCCAACAATGGAACACATATAGCTATTATGCCGGGTGGTTTTCACTACTATATCACTGATCATTTATTCGCGATTTTAGTCAATTTGTTCCCGTACGATTGTTAGACAAATTTTATTTTCGATTGTGACACAGAAAAATCCTCATCGGGGAAATGCCTAAATGTTAAACTTCTTAATGTTGTGTATTTTCGTTTGGTCCACATCGTCAGTATATTCTGATTATTAAATAGTTTCGTTCGATGATTTGTGATTTGTCCTTAAGAAATAATAATCGTGATATTTTAAACAACTGCATTAAACTAAGTAGTTTCATTCATGTTCTTACAAAAAAAAAATCATTTTTTTTTTCTCAATCACCAAAAGTACGCATAACTTTTATACAATCAGGAAAAATCAGAGAAAATAGAGGAGAGAAAAAAATTTGAAGTCGATTTCCAGGTGAAGCAACTAACATTAATTCAACATAGTTAATTATGAATCCAACAAATCGTTAACCTAGTGTTTTATAAGAATGAAAACGATCAATATTTATTCGTGTGACGTTGAAGAAAGCATTTCAGTTAGAAAAGCTTACCGACAGGTGTGAACCAATCGGTAGGAGGTTTGTCGAGCAGCGAAAACGAACTTATGAATGACAGAGAATAGACTACTGACTATTATTAACTGGAAAATAACAATAAAGAAAACTTTTACTGAATCAATTTATTAAAATACTGTGCTAGAGTTACTGTTTTTACTTTTATCCGAACATACATTGTATACATAGGTTGTTTTTCTTCTTGTTGATATTGTGGATGTCCCTAATTTAACCGGAACGTTGCGGTAGATCAGTATTTTTTTTGCTACTTGAGACCTTTTCAAGTCACTATCATGTGAAAACCACAACATAACGTGCGATCATTTTTTTACCTCTGTTCGGGACCTAACACCACTGCGACCAGTAATTTGATCTATTGTAGTATATCCCGTGTCCTTAGTTTAGTGCATGTCGTATAACTTCAGCACTATTGAGAAATGATGAAGTATTCGATTTTTTTACAGTTGTCATTTTCGTATTTATCGCAAGGATCCGACTCTAATTGAAAGGTCCCGCTATTTATACCCTTCGGAGTGTTAAAACACCCTCCAAAGGCGCGCCCTTTGTCAGTCAAAATTGGATTCCTTAGCAACAAAATTAAGGAATGACACCGATAATGACCATGCATCAGAACCCTAGTCTTAACCACTTCAAACTAGAGATCAACGAATAGAAGATTAGGAATCACATAGATGAAGACTAACTAACTCATTTTTTTCTTGTTTCAAGATCATCCTCGGTGGGCAAAGCCGAGTCTTGTCACTATCAACAAGGCATAAAAAGTAACAAGGACTAAGATGTGTTTCTTGGATTACTGAAAAATCCTGTTCCCCTAGTTTGAAGTAGTTAGGACTAGGAATCGATGGTAGATCTTACATCCCGTAACGTGTCACGAAAAGGTGATCTACCCACGTTGCATCCACTAACATACCGTCGTAATTTCGCACACTTCAAGATCAACAATTGAAAAGGCCTCAACTCCGCGAAACGAGCTGGACTTCGTGTATTCAAGGTCCGGAAGGCACCGAACCGGCGTGATCAACAAAACACGGCGGCCAAATCCCGCGCAAGGAAGCTGTATCGAGAGTGGTTAACGAAACCGATGTGTGTGGTTATGGATGACGAAACCTACATTAAGGCAGACGCAAAGCAGATACCGGGGCTGGAGTTCTACGTTGCCAAATCACGGTTTGATG
Source organism: Ochlerotatus camptorhynchus (assembly GCF_037179485.1). Lineage (NCBI taxonomy): Eukaryota > Metazoa > Arthropoda > Insecta > Diptera > Culicidae > Ochlerotatus > Ochlerotatus camptorhynchus. Next base: position 3,244,858 of record NW_027040773.1, read on the forward strand.
TTCCGGAAGACATAAGGAAGAAGAAAGTGGACAAATTCGCCAAAAAATACTTGCTCTGACAGGCCATATGCCAATGCGGTAAACTGAGTAAACCGTACATCACAATGGGTACCATCAACAGCGAAATTTACCGCACCGAGTGCCTCCAGAAGCGTCGGTTGCCCTTCCTGCGGTCCCACGGAGGCAAGACATTATTTTGGCTGGACCTGGCATCATGCCATTACGCGCGATCGACGTTGGATTGGTACAGAGACAATAATGTTGTTTTTGTACCAAAAACCGCCAACCCCCCAAATTCACCAGAGATTCTTCCGGTGGAAAGATTTTGGGCCATAATGAAGGCCAAAGTTCAAAAATCGTCCAACGTGCTTAAGAACGAGCTGGAGTTGAAGAAAGAATGGATGAAAGTGACCAAAAAGGTCGGCTCCACCATTGCACAAAATGTAATGAGGGGTCTTAAGGGAAAGGTGCGGGCTTTCAGCGATGGAAAGGAAATTGAATAAAGTAATTATGCCGAAACATAATCCATATGTATTAGTTCATTCCCTAAAAGTTTCTAGAAAATCCGACTTAAAATAAATTTTTGGCGAACACTTTTGTCTGGTGCATTTTTTTTGAGTACAGGCCTTATTATGGATGAAAAAGAGAACCCATATTTGGTAGCCTCTCGCGAGCGCAATTCAAAAGATATTAATAATAAACTAATCTAGAACTGGGTTCAAACTTGTAACATTTTCTAAGACTGATCATGATTAATCTAGTATGAATAATGAGAATTGTATGAAGAAAAGACGATCCCAAAAGAAAGTTCCCTAGCAATAAAACTATTACTCTGTGGTAATCTGAGCTATTTCAAAATGGGAATCCACGAACAACATACTCAGAAACTATACCCGATCTCAACAAACTCTACAGAAATCAAAACAGCTGAACTACTCGGTAAGATTTTGGCATTTCTATTTAATTGTATAAATCGAGCTCTTTTCAATAATTGCAACATGTGAATAATGCAGAACAAGTCCCTCCGCGCTCTGCCTCTGCTAACCCAACCCCCTAAAACTGATATAGAGAGTATAAAGTAAAATATCCACCTGCACTGTATTGTCCATTCAGAAATCATTACACCCTAAACCACTTACTTGGCCAGACTTCAGTATCAACCGGTAGGCAGTGCACTCTACACTCCAAGTTCCCTTTGTTTCACATTCATCTCAAATTTCATACTTTACCCATTGAGTGTTGATTAATCACAATACAATGTGTGACCGAACGCGGACTTGAGGTTACAAGACTATTATATAATCTAGGTCCTTTTTAGGATTATATTTAAAAAATCCAATTTTGGCTAATGTGCACCGAAAATAAATAAAACTACTTTATGACTTACAGTGTAATGAATGAGCGTTTGTTTCGGGATCATTTTAGTGTTAGAGTTATGTTAGTTTTGATCCGTAATCAGTCTTGCCGGCCAATCCAACATAAGTTGTAGGTAGCGGGTGTTAGATCATGCGACACTGTAACTACTACTATGTTAGATGTATGATTTGTCAAGTTGTATAAACTCAATGTTTCAATTGAGGTAAACTATTTATCTTATAATTACAAAAGCAAACTTAAAACAACAATTATATGCAAATGTAAAATAAAACTTGACAAATCATCGTCAATCCCCTTATTCTTGGGCAGGGCCTGATTATGTGAATCTGATTTTGATCAGTGAACGGGCACCATATGGTACATTCTCTCACTATGAACGTGTCATTTCTAGCCTTGCTGAACTATTTAATAAATGCAAACCATAACATGGGTTACGCTCCCCCTAATCGGGCCTTCCGCATCCTATCTCTGTCTGATCTCAAATACCAAATGCCAATGGTTTGTATCAATATATAAATTAAACCCATACCCCACTCACTTGGCCAGGCTTCAGAATCGTCCAGTGGGCAGTGCGCTCTACACTCCAAGTTCCCTTTCTTTCACCCCAAATTTTATATTTTACCCCTAGTGCTGATTAATCACAATGAAACATTGTGACAGAGCACGGACTTGAGGTTACTATAGTATTAAATAATCTAGGTCCTTATACCTGAAAAATCCAAATCTGGCCAACGCCCACCAACAATTGAAGAGGCCTCAACTCCCTTTTGCAAACAAACCTTGTAAGGCCATTTTGTCGCAAACCAAAATCCGCCAACGCAAACCAATAAAATCCCCTACCGATTGTGTTTTAGGTTTGCGAATGTAGGTTTCGGTTTGCGAGAAAATGGCCTTACAAGGTTTGTTTGCAAAATTGAGTTGAGGTCTTTTTAACACTCCGAATACGATGCCTCCGAAAAACGTGTAACGGCAAGTTTGCAATGTCATAACTTTGCCATTTATTAATGAATTTCAAAAATTTGGGTACCTTTAGAATTCCTAGGGTTTGTAGATGATTTTGATTGCAAAAAGATTGAAAATAGAGTCGTTTACTTTTTAAAAGGCGAAAAGAGTTGTTACACGTTTTTTTGAAAAGTGTGTTTGTAGGGTTTTGCAAGTAGCGCAAGATCTGTAATTTAGATTAATGGGCACAAATCTGCACAATTAGCCAGAAAACAGTCATAGTTCCTATATATGGATCCTGGAGACAACGGAACGGTCGTCAAAAAATCCGGAACATCCGTAAAAGTGGTCAATCCATGAACCTGACCCTAGAGCTCTGCGGTTTTTTTTGAAAACATTAGGAACTGTGATATAAAAAAATATTTGGGGTCGTGACATAAACATGTACCTGTATGGCCATGAGACCGTCCTCCGGAAGATCCCGAACATCCGTAAAAGTGGACAATCCATGAAACTGATCCTAGAGCTCCGCGTTTTTTTAACATTAGGATCTGTGATATAAGAATGAATTTGGGACATGGACCCAGATGGCCATCGGACCGTCCAGCGAAAGATCCGGAACATCCGTAAAAGTAGTAAATCCACGATCCTGATCCTAGAGCTCCGTGGTTTTCTTGAAAACGTTAGGAACTGTGATATTAGAATGAATTTGGGATCGTGACATAAACATGAACCCAGATGGCCATCGGAAGATCCGAAAAATCCGTAAAAGTGGTCAATGTATGGAACTGATCCTAAATATTTACGGATTTTTCGGATCTTCCGGAGGACGGTCCGATGGCCATCTGGGTTCATGTTTATGTCACGATCCCAAATTCATTCTAATATCACAGTTCCTAATGTTTATAAAAAAACGCGGAGTTTTAGGATCAGGATCGTAGATTTACTACTTTTACGGATGTTCCGTATCTTCCGCTGGACGGTCCGATGGCCATCTCGGTCCATGACACAAATTCATTCTTATATCACAGATCCTAATGTTAAAAAAACGCGGAGCTCTAGGATCAGTTTCATGGATTGTCCTTTTTTACGGATGTTCCGGATCTTCCGGAGGACGGTCCCATGGCCATCCAGGTACATATTTATGTCACGACCCCAAATATTTTTTTATATCACAGTTTCTAATGTTTTCAAAAAAAAAAAACGCAGGGCTCTAGGATCAGGTTCATGGATTGATCACTTTTACGGATGTTCCGGATTTTTTGAGGACCGTTCCGTTGTCTCCAGAATCCATATATAGGAACCATGACTGTTTTCTGACTAATTGTGAACATTTGTGCCCATTAATCTGAATTACAGATCTTGCGCCACTTGCAAAACCCTACAAACAAACCTTTCAAAAAAACGTGTAACAACTCTTTTTGCTTTTTAAAAAGTAGGCGACTCTATTTTCAATCTTTTTGCAATCAAATTCATCGACATACCCTAGGAATTCAAAAGTTACCAAAATTTTTGAAATTCATTAAGAAATGGCTAAGTTATGACATTGCAAACTTGCCGTTACACGTTTTTCGGAGGCTTCGTAGTCCGCGTAAAGTTTTTTACCCACCGTATTCGGAGTGTTAATTGTTGGTCTTGACTTTATGAATTTTAATCCTGCAGATTGAGTGACGTGAGCAGGATAGCTTCCACTCACTTCACCATATTTTTTTTCGGTATACCGTATGCATGATAATGCTTGCATCATCGTACAAATAAGGTTCCCGTTTCACCTGTGCATACAATGCCTTGGTTTTCTTTGCATGCACGTAACCTATACCTTATACCGTAGTAGGCTGTGTATAAAAGAAAATGATTTACTTATGTCGTTTTCGTTTTTGCGGTGTAGCTACACCGGTGCTACACTGCCGTACACCGAAATATTTTAGGGTGTAGATATAGGATGCACCTTTGTTTACAAACAAATGATGTTGAGCTGTCAAAGGCTCGCGCTTAATCCTGCTTACACTACACCAGTGCTACACCGCAAAAACGAAAACGGCATTAGTCAAAAGGGTTTTAGACCGAGAAAAGAAAGGACAACTATCCGCGAAGGTGGCCACAGGTCGTCCGAGGTCAGCTCGGGTTCCGAGGGTTATCGCTGCTATCAAAAGGAAGATTAGCCGGCGCCGGTGGTGTAGTGGTAAGCGTGACTGCTTTCTAACATCCCAATGGATCTAGGTTCAATCCCAGCCGAGGTCGGTGGGATTTTTCTGAGGCATAAAAATCTCTGGTCACGTCTTCCTTCGGAAGGGAAGTAAAGCCGTTGGTCCCGGCCCATGTGTGTTGAATGGGTGCGATATCCTACGCCGGTGTGGAAGCTGCCTTCCTGCACATTCGATTGCCGTCAATGGATGGCAATCGATGTCCGTCGGTGATTGGCACTAGATTGCGGAACAGAGACCGACGTTAATTAAAGAAATGAATGATGATGATGATGAAAAGGAAGATTCGGGTGAATCCAGTGCGTTCAATAAGGAAAATGGCAAAGGAACACGGGATCAGTGATTTTACGGCACGGAAGATCGTAAAGAAAGATTGCGGGGCGAAGTCGAGGGCACGGAAAAAACTCACATGATTACCAACCGAATCCGGGAGCTACGAGTCGAACGATGCAAGAAAATCTTGAACTTCCTTAAGCGAAAAAATCCGGTAATCCTGTTCGCCGACGAGAGCATGTTTACCGTCGATCAAGTATCAAATTCCAGAACTGATAGGTATATAAGTTCTCTTCCGGTAAAAGACGTGGCCGACGAGCACAAGAACGTGTATCTGACCAAGCGTTATCTGCTAGCGTTATGGTGTTTGGATTGGTGGCTTCCGATAGCAAAAAATGGACCCGGTGTTCATTCCAGAAAGCGACAAGGTCAACACGGAGGTCTACATCGGGATTTTAAGTAAGTATGTTCTTCCGTGTATCAAAGAACAGTACGGTCCGAAGCCAAATGTTGTATTTCAACAAGATGGGGCTCCGTGTCACACCTCGAACCGCACTCAGAAGTGGTTGCAGGAACATCTTTCGTTCTGGGCGAAGGATGTGTGGCCGCCATCCAGCCCCGATCTTAATGATGATGATGATGATGATGGTCCCACCTCTTACCCCTACAAAGGTTTGAGCTGGACGATTTATCTTTAAGATAATTGAATATGACATTTTAACCAGGTTGGCAAACAAAATCGAACTGGTTTCAGTTACAGATATAGATTCCCTCTAAAGTTTACAGTTGCTTCACAGCGATATAAATGTGGAAAAGCTCAGGCGTCCACCTCTTAGTTCACCTTTTTGTCCACCTAAAATATTCATAAGTATTACAAGCAATCAAGAGTTAATGAACAATCAACAAAGCATCCTATTACACTAGTAACCCCGCAATCTGATGCTATCATAATTTTCAGCAATGTCAGGAATGCTCACGAACCCCTAACATTTGCCAGAAAACTTACTACTAACTCAAGGTATCTTTCAAATAAGCTTCAAAATTGCATTTTTTTTTTTATCAAATGTTAAATTCAGTCCTCTATATCCGTAATACGCGCGCGAGGCTCAAACCTTTGTAGACTCCTTTTTTTTTAAATTAATCTACTATAAAATCATATATTAAAAATCCATCATCACCCTCGTGGCGAACAGAAATGGTTTTTGCAGTGCTACAATAATTATTAAAAAGTCGTTATGACAGCTATCCATATAAAATAATCCGTTAGAGATAACTTCGTCAAGATACATAATTTGTCAATTCATAAAAAAAATCACTGGATAACTGTTCAAAAGACAGTTTTAACGTGTGAAATGCAGTGTCTCTTAAATTCTGTAAGTGTTGCTAAACGTTTGAACAGTAATCCGCTGGATTACTCAATATGGCGCGTCATGAAGGCCAAGGCCTGTTCTAAACGCCACCCGAGTACAGCAAGCCTCAGACAAACATTGACCCGTACCTGGAGAGAAATGGATCCAGACTACATTATTAGAACCTGCCGTGCATTCCGGAAGCATGTGGAGGCCGTAATTGCAGCAGCAACCAGTGCCCTGTGGTTATGCTCCAAAACTGTTGGTAGAAAATGGGGTTTGAAACCAACAATGACAATGTGGGTTTACACATCAGTAATCCGTCCAAAAGTAAGTTATGGTTCGTTAGTGTGGTGGCCAAAAACGAAAGAGGCTACCGCACAGAGGAAGCTGGCAAAACTACAACGTCTAGCATGTATTGCTATAACGGGTGCGATGCGTAGCACCCCATCAAAAGCGTTAAATGCAATTCTCAATCTACTGCCCTTGCATGAATACGTGCAACTAGAAGCGGAAATAAGTGCTCTAAGGCTCAAAAGGTTTAAAAAAAAGTCATGCCTGGTGACCTGGTTGATCACCTAAGCATTTTACAATACTTCCAAAGAGGACCAGTGATGAGTATGAATGGAGACTGGATGAAACCAGAGGACAATTATGACACTCCCTTCAACGTATGTGAAATGTTGCGTTCGGAATGGGAAGTCGGTGGTCCTAGCGTTCGTCAAGGCTCACAAACAGGTGCAGGAATGTTTGGCCCTGGGACAAATATTTCAGTAGCGATGGGACATTGTCCAACAGTGTTTCAAGCAGAAATCGTGGCCATACTTGAATGTGTAAGTCTTTGCCTAAGGAGAAAATATAGATGTGCAAATATCTGTTTTTTTCTGACAGTCAAGCAGCACTAAAAGCTTTTTTCTGACAGTCAAGCAGCACTATTATGCAATCATTAGTTGTAATTGGAAAATCAAAGTTAGTTCCCGTGGAGAATAGAAAAAAACTATGAAAGTGATGATGATTTCAACATTTTGCACGGTGAGGTATACGATTGTAATCTTAAAATCTATATACACTCATCTCTCCATAACTCGATATTGAAGGGACCATCGAGTAATTATCGACGTATAGAATTTTAAATATTTTTTTTTGTTCGTGGTTAATTTTAAGAATAATCCCAAATTATTCATTCTATCGATATGAATTGGAAAAATGGTTTAGGCATCCATTTACGGAAGTTATGAGTTATGAATTCCAATTTAGCCAATATGAATAAAAACACGCACATAGGACTGCCAATTCGTGACATTTAATTTGTCGCATGAAAGGGGGATTGATAGATTGTGGCCATTTGCCCCAATGTCTCCCAAAAAATTGCTGCATGTGTATGCAGTTCAATATGACCAAAAATGAATGAGATTTGATCTACCGCATAGCCTGTTTTTGATCACTTCTTTGGCACTATCTGGCACTATCGCCATGAGTAAGGGATGCTAGAAGACATGTCATCATTCTGAAGAAATTTAAAATCCCGAAGACATTTCATGTTTTGTGAAGTCTTTTTATTCTAATCCTTAGGAACATGGATTTTCGGACATCAAAATTATACATAACTTTATCGGTACATGACATGTGCTGTGAGTAGAAAATGATCGATCATTTGAACCTGTTCAAAACAGACATTTGTTGACAGTTTATTTTTACAAAAAAAAATCTTCTTAGTAAAATGGCAGCAATTAGAAGTAATACTATACTATTTCGTTGAAACAATTGAATATTCTCTTTCATACACATCAATTGTCTTGTGTATTCTTCGTAATCCAAGGCATGAACGCTGTAACTCGACTGTATACCCCAGGGTATTGACCTTTCCCGCATCCGATACCCCAAGAAACGATACCGACCTGAGTCCATCGACCGCTGTTGACCATTAACGGCCCGCCTGAATCTCCCTACGGTGTTGAAGAAGCGTGTCAGAAATGAAATATTCACATTGTCATCACGGATGAAATGAAACTTACGCTACATGAGTCCTTTGCTGCCTGTCCAGCGCACAACATTGTTTCAATGATACCTCCGGGAGCGGCCGCGCCATATTTCCTGCTGCAGTCGGTATTGGACCAGATAGGGAGGTTCACTTCCTGTAAAATAGATGGTTGAGGTCCATCTAAAGAGCAAAACTTTCTGTAATCATTCTTTAATTAAGTCCTAATCAAACTTACTTTCTTGCAAGCTTCCCCAACCAATAACGGTTGCTGTTGCTCCTCTGACCAGAGAGCCGCTGTCGCCTGCCGGTAGGCAAATAGGTCTAACCGATTTCGAGAATTGAACCGGTTGATCCATGGTTAGCACGGCAACGTCGTTATACTAGAATGAAAGATTATTGAAAGTAATTGTTCATGGTTTCATTCGTGTTTCCCAGCGAATCTTACCAATGTTCGCGAATCGAAGCCACGGTGTCGTACCAATCGTTTGACGCGTCGTTCCACGTGTTGCACCTCGGTGTTAATTCGGATATTGTGGTCACCCAGCTTTACGGACAATCGTGAAACGTCCAGGGAGGTCATGCTAAAAACGAAATTTCACAAGACGAGAGAATCTGTTACTAGGAACACTTATTATAACTTGTCGAAGCTTCATTGGACCTACTGAGCTACACAGTGAGCTGCCGTAAGGATGTGGATGTTGTCGATCAGTGATCCTCCACAAAATTGTCTGCCATTGTTGAACAGGGCAGCGATCCACGGCCACTCGTTTGGATCAGCATTGTGACCACCGACGATTCGTTCCGTATCCTGCGCAAAGGAAGACAATTTCAGAGAATCGGGGTTAGGTCTATAAGGCACATGGGTACATTGGCCGAATGTGGAACAGTTGAAAAATGCTCTTAGGAATTGATTTGGGCATCTTGGACATTAAGGGGTTAGGGAGCATCCATTAAGTTCGTCGCGCTCCAAGTGTGGGTAGATCACCTTTTCGTGGTACGTTACGGGATGTAAGATCTACCACATCGAGTTTTGGCCCGAAGCTCTTATTGTTGACGGTTATGAACCTCGGTTTTGAGATTGGATATAAGGTTCAGGGTTCCGATGCATGGTCAAATATCAGTATCATCGCTTGTTTTTCTCACTAAGAAGACCTATTTTGATTGCTGAGAGGTTGCGTATTTGAAGAGATCACAGAATTTTTCAAATGATGCCGAACATCACAATTGAATGAGGATTCATGTAAGACCCATTTTGATTGATGGGAGAGCGCGTCTTTGGAAAGGTCCCAGAACTCTTCAATTGATACGGAACATCACAATTGAATGAAGATTCATGTAAGATATTTTTTGATTGATGAAAGAGCGCGTCTTTGAAAAGGTCGTTTCGAATATTGCGAAACATCATAATTGAATTAGTCTTCTTGTGAGAAAAGCAAGTATGTACGATTTAACTGTATCGAAAACGAATAGCTCTTTACTAACGAGGTACTACGACATGTACTAAACAAAGAACACGGACATATCACAAAAGATCAATGTATTGGTCCCAGTGACTATTCCTCTCCTTGTTAATCTGCTTAATGCTATTGGTCTGTTTGCGTTTTCTTATTGAAGTTCAAGACTAAATAGGAAGATTTATTCTACGACTATGAAGGTTAGTTGCCTCACTAAGCGGATACCCCGCATCCTAATTTGTTAATCTACTTAATGTTATTAAACTTTCTGATGTTTCTTATTTAAGTTCATTTGATGATTATGATATCTCATTAGTCTAGTTTAATAAATAATAATAATTGAAATCTCTAATTCACCTAATCAATCATAACCCATGCTTTATTAAGTACCTGCACTTGTGCTTGTAATCTAAAATTAAACGTGTTTCAAGTACTTTTGACTTTGACCTATATTTATTATATCTTAGTTCGACCCAGGTCTAAAATGCTCCACTTCGAAGTTAGTTTCGTAGCTGATTTTTAAATTATATAGGGTATATGATCCAACTACGCTCACACGTTTCCACTATGTCGCACCACAAAAATGCGTATGGGTATGTCACAATAGAAGCACGCCACAGTGAAAATCCCGAGCCATAGTTCAAACATTTATCCCAAATCAAAATGAAGCACATATAAGATTAGTTACAATACCATGTACAAAAATGATGTTTAACATTGTTTCCTTAGTAATACTTCAATGAAAACAACAATGAAAGCTTGTCACGCAAATAGAAGGAGCACCGTTGGGCACTTTCTGAAATATTTCGATAGTATAATTCCCTTTCAAACCCAAATAAATCTATACGTGTAAATATAAATAAAATAAGAGTGATTTGCGGAAAAACCCGCAGTATCGCACCCAACGTCAATGCCTATACGTAAGCGTACTACGACACGGCTTTCAAACAAAGGAGTAACAAGTGTGATACTATCACTGCTGGACTAGATCTTTGGTTTTCTCATGCAGTGGTTCATCAGAGAGGGGAAGCTTAGTAATCCCCATCGCCTGCCCATGGCGCCATTTTTTCGCGGCATGAACCAGCAACGCCGGACATAAACCAACCGTCTCCAACGCTCCACTATAAAGCATGAAATTAAGCCTGCCCACCAGCAACAAGGTGCAAAAACTAACCAAGGGGAGGTAATGGCATATTAATAGCTTATTCTGCTACCATATCAAAGTTAGCTTGTACTCATGATACCAAACTATGATAACAACAGCAGATTTGATAACATAATAAAATATTGATAGTAAAATTTGATATTATTTTGCTCTGGTATGGCTATTCCACTCTACCTGGATTATGACCCACGCTGCCCAATCCTACGCTACAACTCACCGGATTTCCATTTTTCATTCCGCATCCCGCATTGATGACTCCTGCTCCACCACCCGGACTTCCCACTGGCCTTGCAGTGGTGACTTCGACCGTTGGCATCGGGGGATGAGTGACAATTGGTGGAGGCCAAACCATAGGGGGTTTCGTTGGTTGATTGACCTCCGTCGGTGGTCTCGGTTTCGTAGGCCATGTTGTGCTGCCAGGTCTATTCGTCGGTCTTGTGGTTGGCTTAGTTGGCGATTCGGTGAAAGAAGCAACAGTCGACGTGAAAGAGGGTGGATGCGTGGCCGCTGTATGATCTGGAGGATGGGTCGGAACAGGTGGTGGCCAACTGGGGTAGTTGTTATTCTTGGGTGGTTTCTTCTGAGTGTCTCCAGTTATTTCGATACCACTTTCGACTACGGGAGGTACAGCTATTGATTCGGTGGTTGTTTCCGTGGAAGGAAAAGGTGTGATAGGGTTTGTGCAACATACTCCGAATGCTTGTCTGCCCTGGTCGTTAAAGTAACTACAAGTATCGTAGTTTCCAAGGACCCAAGATTCCCACACGCTCAGATCAGGAACCTTGAAATAAGGATAACATTTCCTAAACGATGTACAGAAGCCAAGATGTCCCTTCGATGTCAGACAGGGGCTTCCGTCGCCCAGTGCCTGCGCCCATGTGGTAGTACGCGTACTTAGCCATATATGTCGCGGTTGCCGTGGTTTTAGTTCGCTAGCTGTAAGGTAATAGAATAAGCACAAAAACAGCGGATTAAATCACACACAATTACCATCCAGAACATGTCATAAATCAACGTCGTGTTTGAATGAATCATTTAGAGACATCAATCTCACCTCCCTCTCATAAAAAATTGAACTGCTAAGAATTTGGAGTTCATTCACTCCTCCGTACTTTGGCGTTCGTCTGGAATTACACTCTGAATAAATTTGCATATCAAACAGGGCCTGTTTTTGTTCTCATTTTGCGGTTCACGGGAAAATGTGTGTTAAGTAGATTGAGCGCGATCGGGATCGTGGAACGGTTGATCGAATGTCGTGTTTAAAAATAACCCACAAAGGATTTGGTTGCTCTCTCTGATCGGTGAAATGTTGTGTTATTGGATTTCAATCGAGTTTGGGTTTAACCGCTATAAAATTGCGCATGTTTTGCGTCTTATTTTAAAGTGAAACCAATCCACCTGCATCGGTTGAAAACAACGTACATCACGACTCGACGTAAACGAATCAATCATATGTTTGGTACGATAGTTTAGTTCATAAATTACTTAACAAAGTTTACTAGGATGCTCCTAGTGAATCCATTTTTTTTTGCCTTCATCCATATGACGTTTGGATGTGTTTAGACAGAATTAAAACTCGTATGAATGAGCTAGAATCAACAATTTGTAATTCGGTATCAAACCTAACGCACACTTAATCATGATTTCCCTGTTCGGTTTTTTTTACAGTTTTTACCGAACATTCAGCTATTCTCAATGATGATCAGTAGCTTTTGCTACAAGCTACTGAATGCGGTAATAACAAGTACTGAACTTACCGTAAAATAACAATAAAATAGTGTACCGAGTTTTCAGTATTCGTAACGTTTTACTGGAGCAGTCATCAATCGAAATTCCAAAATTGCTGATCCTAACAGTAAAGCAAATTACTTGTGTCATCTTCCTCCATTCCACCTCGTGCAGTTGACGTCGTAAATCTTTGCGAGAAAACACGAAACATTTGTGAAAATAAGTGAATTCAACATATGAGTTCAGAAACTGCCACGAAATTTGCAGTTTCTGCACTCCTGCATCGGCTTCCAGATGTTCGACTGATTTTGAAGAAATTTGATTTACCAAATTTCCTGTTATAGAGCTCCAGGTTTAGGCACGCAATCTGGCACATCAAAAGAGCCACCAGCCAGCCAAACCACCCAGAAGCGCTGACCGCTCAACTCCCGCCACTAAACATGTAAAACTTAGTCCCCAAATAAAAATCGTTGTGAATTCGAAATATTTTCATCAAATGAACCCAAACAAATCACTAACTACCAACAATTAAACTTTTTTGATGAAATTAAAAATACTAAAAATTCAGCAAAAAAAATGGTAAAACATTAATTAGGTACTTAAAAAGACAGAAAATCTTTACAAAATAAATTAAACGGTAATTATTGACAGTTCAGGGATTCTGCGATTTACGGAGTTTTCAATTAAAGCAAAACTACTGGATTGATTATTGAAAATTCAGCTGTTTAAAAACCCAGTAAAATTTTACTGCCTTCGGTAATCTAAACTCAAACCTCATTCATTGAGCCTCTCTGCGAGAAAAAAAGTTAACGCAAAAATATAAATTAATAAATTTTAGAACTTGAAAACTCACCGGTGATTTTTGCGACGTTTAAAATTGCAAGGCAAAACTCATAGGCGCATAAACTCATGCATGAGATTTGAGTTTTAGAGTTTTCTGAACACTGGTCTGTGTGTATGGAATTGTAAATTAATTCGGAGGTCATCTTTGGTAGTAACATTCAATTTTTTGTTCAAACCCGTTCGAAAAAGAGAAGTCATCTGTGGGTGTGTGCTTAGTATGACGGAAATTATATCTAAAGGCCCAAGCGAAATTTTAACTTTTTTTTTGCATTTATGTAGGGTAAATTATGGCTTCGGCACCCATTGACTGTTTTCGGCAACCGAAATTGAAACGTTTATTTAACTGTATTTTCCCATCAAAACTCTTCGCTGAATGTATTAAGCCGATTCCTTACCTTTTCAGTTTCAATCAGATTACATTTTTACGACTGTGAATTCCTGTTATACCATATTTTTCTTTAAATGAAATATACATTCTACAAAATACGGCTGATTTCGAGTTGCCGATAATAGAACAGCTGGTTAACACGCAGTTCAAATGGAAAGGGTGCCGAAGAAAAAGAGACTGCCGACAATAGTCACTCTCACCTGAGAAGTTTGGAGCGTTGTAAAAACATGTTCAACCCATTTTGATCAATTCTGTCGATTGGAATTGGTAGAACAGCAAGCAGCAGATAAATGTCAACAAACAAACCTGTCATGTATGTGTGTGACGCTGAGAAATCACTAATAGAAGTTCGGATGCTGCTTAGATTGACGAGAATACGTAAACTCCCCTATTCAGTCGTCAAGAAACTCGAATTTAGACCATTAATTCAATCAAATAACGTTCGCATTTAAAAAAAAATGGACAAAAATTGTCGATTTTTCATGGGTTTACGTTCACCCGCACTGAAAAAACTACCCATGCGCTATCAATCATAGTAACCCATGAGTCAGCAGACAAAATTTGACAGCTCTATCAGGCAAACTCTAACTGTGATGGCAAAAACAGTGAAGCATCTCCGTGTGTGCGCGTTCAAAGAACGGCACCCCGCCGCGTCGAAAACGGACATTGTGCGGTACTTTGTGGACGCCGGATACGCCCGTTCCGGCATCTACAACATCTTGGCACTATTAGACAACAATCAGAGCATCGAAAGAAAGCCCGGTTCCGGACGGCCGACGACCCTGAGCGAAAAGAATCTCCAAAGGATGTTGAAGAGGAAGACCGAGGGAAAAGTGGCTACATCGCTGCGTGCGCTTGGGCGGGAGGTCGGTGCAACCGGCCAAACAGTGAAAAAGTACTTGGCGAATATGAACATACATGTCAGGAAGCGGAAGTCACGTCCACTGGTTTCGGAGCTGCAGACAATGACGCAGCGGCAGCGGCTGAATAAGATGGTCAACTCGTTTTTCCCGGCGAATCGCGACGTGGCGGTGGTGATGGACGAAGAGACCTATCTCACCTGGATAGCAACGACTGACAGGGCACTTCGTATTTTACTTCCCCCACGAAGGAAGTGAGCTCCGAGGTGAAGTTCATTTCACACACCAAGTTCCCCAAGAAGGTGCTGCTGTGGCTGACAATCAGCGAGAAAGGGATGTCAAAGCCGCTTTTCTTTCGCTCCGGACTGGCCGTGAACGGGGAAATTTATAGTACGAAATGCCTGCCGGAAGTTGCGTCGATCATCAAGAAATACCATAAGGGCGAAGACGCGGTGTTCTGGCCGGATCTGGCGTCGGCCCACTACTCGTTGCAGGAGATGGAGCGGCTGAATATCGATGTGGTACCCAAGTTGGTGAACCCGCCCAACGTCCCCCAGCTACGTCCCATCGAGAATTTCTGGGCCAACCTGAAGCGTAAGATCTGCTCCAACAATTTTGTCGCAAAAACTGAGGAGGAATTGATAAATAAAACGAAGAAAGAACTCAAAAACATGCCTACACGCATGTTTTCGTCCGCCATGGCGAATGTTCCGGTAAACTGCCGGAAGGCCACTCGCAAGGGCGTAGAATTTTTTTGCAAGAAAGCTTAAATAATTACCTTCTATGGGAAATTTATCAAAATAAATTATCTGTCTTGGCATTTTTTTTTCATCATGCGAAAAAAGTCCATTTTTTTAATGCAAACGTTATTCTTCATAGGAAATTTTATTCTACGAACGTCACATTGTTGCCAAATGTCGATTTGAAATCCCGTTTTGGCAGCAAAGTGACGTTTGTGGAACAAAATTTCTAAAAATAAATTATTTTTTTCTTGGCATCTTTTTGCAAGAGAATGTCAATCAGGGTTGATGCATATATTATGTCACGCTCTAAAGAGGGGGAAGGGGGTCTAAGATTTTGTGACAAGTAATGCATTAGGTATAGTAAAAACGTCACGAGGGGGGGGGGGTAAATTTCTCCTCGATTTAGCGTGACATAATTAATGCATGGGCCCTTAGGGTTTTTTTAATCCATTTATTTGTCAAGGCTCAATTGTGTTAGCTTTGCGGAGCCGTAATTCTTTGTACATTAACAAGATTTCTTATATCTTAAGCTAGTAAAGCGGGGGCTGAATATTCACGGCTTATTCGAGGATAAGGACAACAATTTTTAAACAGGTTGGACGTGGACTAGGGACAAGGTACATTAGGGTGACTTGTCGTTTTAATCTCCATCGCCGTTGTTGTCGGTGAATTAACGTGGGTGAACCAATGAAGTGGTCTACATCTCGAAAGGTGAACTGACGATTGACGGCACAAATGAAACGAAACACAAAAAAAGGCTATCTTGGGACTGACACTTCAATTGGGAAAACTACTAAACTGAAGACTCCCAAATTCTTAAATCGATCCGTTTTAGGAAATGGCTTTCCACGGGCCATAAGGGAATCCCAAAACTCAGATCTGGCAACACAGTATGAGGTACAAGACCAAACAATATGCTGGACGTTGTGGTAACCGGTTTCACAGTTATAATTATAATTATCGATTGAAATAAAACTGCGGTGCAAATTTACCTACACACTTAGAAATACCTAATCTTACACGTGACGGAAACCATCCTTGACATAAAGGATGAGACGTAAACAAACATGTCATGTAAAATTAAGTGCTCCGAGACTGAAAAGTTCAAAAGTACGTTTGATTGAGCTGAATTTTGCGTCTATTATGACTCAATTTTATGTCAAAATTGACGCTCGTATATGTCAGTCTCAGAGCACCTAAATTTACATCAATTTTTCTAAGTGTGTATGTATATAGCCGTTCCATAGCAAAACGATATACTGGTTCTCAGAATTTCGTAAAAATTGGTAGTTTTGTTCCTTATTGCAAAATATTAGACCCGTATTTTTTTAGGTTGTCATTAGGGTGACCATTTTAATGTTACACAATAAGATTATTTTACCGAAATCTGTGAAATTTTACAGAAATCTCAACAGCTGAACGTTCGGTTAACAGTTCGGTGATTTTTCACAGTTTTCCTGTAATTCTTCAACGAATATCTCTGAAAAATCACAGAACTGTTCAACTGTTGAGATTTCGGTAAAATTTCACAGATTTCGGTAAAATAATCTTAGTATGTAAGGTTGTTCAAAAAATCGTTTTTTTTTTCAAAAACGACTACCACGCGTCGTAACCATGTTACAGTAGCTATAAATCGATGGAGACGCATGGTAGTCTAATCCCATACGAGTATTGAGCGAAAACCCAAAACTTGATAGCTTCAAAAAATATAACTCTAAAACGGAAAAAAGCATAGTTGATTTGTATGTATGTATATAAGGTAGCCACCATCCCTTCAAAGATCTTGTGTTGTATGCAGCTCCACTTAATAGCAAGATCAATTTGAGCTATCGATCTGAATTCTCAATATTGCTGTATGAAGGGCCAAAAACGGAGGGGTGGACCCGTAAGCAGAGACACTTACGCGAAATCCACGGGAATTTAAGAATCTCCTTCCAACGATACGATCCAAAAAATCGAATAACGCAATTCGCAAAACTTATTAAGCTTCCTACAGGATGGTTTGTTAAGAAGGTTGCGTCAATTTCACTGAAACTGTTGAAATAGAATTCACACCACCACAATCGAATCGGTAGGATAAAGAAAATGATAGTGTTTATTACCTTCTAGACTCCGGTTGTCATACCACTCCATCGTCCAATTTCAGGTCAATTGATACCCTGATGCTCCCTCCCAACCCAGTATTTATTTGTATAATGAAAATATATGTAATGTGCAATGGAATATATCAGAACATTAATTATGAAATAATGAATATAATTTTATAAAGATAAAATAGTTGATATTCTGCACTGAAAATAATAAATATGGAGACGCATGGTAGTCTAATCCCATACGAGTATTGAGCGAAAACCCAAAACTTGATAGCTTCAAAAAATATAACTCTAAAACGGAAAATAGTAGATTTTGTGACATAATGTATAAACAAAAGCCTAAATTTTCAAGGAAAAACATAAAAAAACACATTACAGCCTCTATCTACAAACCATGAAAACCATAATAAACAATATAATCGATGTTTTTCAATACTAAATCTATTTTTTAAATATTATACTTTTCCTAAAAAGTATTACCTTTCATTTGATATTTTGATCTTTGAAATCGGCTCAGTGGTTCAAAAGTTATGAATTAAAAAAAACGATTTTTTGGACCACTCTACCATGGAAATGGTCACCCTAAAGACAACATAAAAGAATACGGGTCTAATATTTTGTGATAAGGTACAAAACTACGCATTTTTACGATATGCTGAGAACCACTATATCGTTTTGCTATGGAATGACTGTATAATGACTGAACAGAAGAAAGCTTCTCTTGAAAAATTTAGATTTTGGCGCGTACGTCAAATTAGCAGAAAACGATTTCTTAAGCCTTTAGCATTAGGTCTGTTCCCGTACTTGCTGCACCATATTATTTTCTTACATCAACTTACAGCTAAAGCATAAAAGCAAGTACTGGAACAAACCTATTGTTTTCATTGCAAAAATTAAAAAAAATAAGCGATAAAAAGTTCCAAAAGTTTACTAAAACCTAGGGACACGCAATAACCTTTAACTCCTACGCAGGCATGTGGGGGCGAGTGTGGGGGTATAAGGAGATAATCATAGGGGGTAGCCCCTTAAATAATAGGGGGAGGGGGGGCTACGTACAATATAGCATGCTTTTTTTTTAAATCGGCGCATAAACTCAAGCTAATATTGAATCCCGAGCAAGACCGGGCACACTCAGCTAGTATTTTATAAAGTTACCGATCGAAGTAGGTCGTGCTGGAAAGTTGACGCGTTTTTATTTTGCTGCTGATTTTCATTTTGTGACTTTAGCCATTTTAAGCCTGTTGAAACAAACTATGGCGAATGATAAGTGGGAAAAGAAAAAAAAACGAAGATTCAGGAGCGGTGTTTGTCGGGAGCTGTGTTAGCTGATGGGCTGCGAAGAATCCAAGTTGATCGCGATTATGTGAATCAAACAGACCAACGTCCGGCGACTGATACTGAGAGATACCGGAGTGTTGTATTCGATGTATGTCGTTCCGATGGCTGACAAGGGGTAGCGGTTTTTTACTCAGTATCAAAGAGACGTTTCGGAACATTAACTGCAGTCGAGAGCTTCGAGGACTATTCGGGTTACAATATTCAAGAAGAGATACGAAAAACATCGAAAAGTGATAGATAAAGAGAGAGAAGAGTATTCCACTACAGATGCCGATTATTCAACAGGACTCAACGAAAATCGAGATGACAAAGATTCAGCAGCAAGGACACAATACATAAGCGGTGATTACAACTAGATATAAAACATGAAATGCATCCTACTAAATACGTGCCATCTACAAAGCAGGAATTGCTTGGATGATGGAAGTGTACACGCATTACCAATATACATTTTATATCGGTACTACGTGTATGCGGGGCTTGTTGTAAGTGAAAGTAACCTCGGAATGGACGTGAGTGACCAGGCATTCTGAAATGGGTTACTGAATCGCAACAGAGCTATCACCTTTCAACTTCCGGGAATTTGTTTATTTTTGTGGCCATAAAAGTTACATGAGATTTTCGACATGATTGAAGTTTTTTCCGTCGATCTAGTTTTCCGTGCTGAGAACCAATGCTACCGACGCCAGGAAAGCACCTGGCCTCCCTTACCTCAGTCGGTAAAGGCCCAGCTACAAAACAAGACCATGCTGGAGGTAGCTGGGTTCAATTAACGGGTCCAGTCCAGGAATTTTTCGGGTTGGAAAGTTTCTCGACTTCCCTGGGCATATAAGTATGATTGTACTTGCCACACAATTATACTAATGAATGCAAAAATGGTACAGGCATCGAAAGTTCTCAATTAATAAATGTGGAACTGCATCTAGAACCCTAAGTTGAGAGCACATAATAAGCTAATAAGCGATAAGCAATAACCTTGAAATGCGAAGAAGAAGAAAGAAAAAGAAAACTATAGTAGAAACATTCCATAGTGTGTAAAATTCCGCTCGAAAAAAGGGGTAAAGTGCGGCTTGTGCTTAGCAGACCCAAAATTAGTTCTAAATCCTATTCCTAAAATTTTCGGTTAATCCGAAACGTCTTATTTCAGAACAGTTACTCACTTTCCCCGCAGCTATGACTCACTCCTTAATTATTTCCGCAACAACTATTAGACAATCACACGCGTACAAACGTCCACTTTTTGCCCAAGTCGACAAACAGTTCAAAGAGCTTCTTTATTGCTTTCTATTAAACAACTATTCAATTCAAGTCAGGTACGAGAGCAATACCTCTCACGACGCGCGGGGATCATTAAAATCAGAATCAAATTTCAAGCCACACGAATCTAATCATTATGGTAATGGGAAACATATTTCGCCGTGGTGTCATCGGCTTAAAGAACCCTTTACAAAGTGCGAATTTATTTCTACTACATCTGTGGGTGAAACGACTTGAATATTTTCGAAGAATTCGGCATTCGATAACATAAACAATCAAAACTGTCTCTCGGCGCAGACAAATTTGAATGTCTGCTGGGGATAGCTGTTCATGGCCATAAATTCATGAGGTGACGTATGTTGAATTAATCGATTTCAGCATAGATTCCCGTCGCTGATTGACACCGTACT
The DNA here is from genome assembly GCF_037179485.1 of Ochlerotatus camptorhynchus. NCBI lineage: Eukaryota > Metazoa > Arthropoda > Insecta > Diptera > Culicidae > Ochlerotatus > Ochlerotatus camptorhynchus. The sequence goes on from NW_027040773.1 coordinate 3,265,263, forward strand.
TGAGGAGAGGAAAGTAGAACGTGATGTAATTTTAAACGTGCCACGTAGTCTCCACGCTTCTGCGCGGCACCTGTCTTCGGAAGACGATACCATACCGGTATACTGTTAATGGACGCACGTGGGTCGCACTTGGCATTTAAAGCCGTTTAGGTGGGCTCCCTTGTCGGGGATTCCTCTTAGAGTAAACTAGGTTCTAGAGCGCGCTGTTAGGCACTTATTTGTTATTCTTTTTATGGCTCACGGTGCGAAATTTCTCGGGTGACCTAATTGGAAGACTTGCACGGCTCAAACAAGGAAGAAGGAGTGCAGAGCTATTTTTCTAATTAGCCAACATTCTCCGTGCTGGAAAGTACTGTTATAACGTACTGTGCTATTCTTCGCATGCTTCGACGTATTTTGCGATGTCGTGTCTAGCTTAGGTAAACTGCGAGATTTGTTTTGCGGTTCAATGTTAAAATTAAAAATAAATTAAAACTGAACTGGATATCTGATGCACGCGCATCGCTGGAGTCTGGTCATGTTCGACGTTCAACACGTTCCAATCAGATGAAATTTCCGATGAAGTTGGTCACGGTTCGTCTCCAGATGGACGTTATGAGCAAATTAATGGGTACCGTAAAACGGGGTCAGATAGATCAGATGTAGGTTTTTTTTTTAGATTAAAACTAGGGATGCTCTGAAACAACAAAAATATTGCACTTGAAAAAAAAATAATAATGTGAAATAACAATGATCCAATACTGATAAATTCACTGAATCTAGTATGCCGCGCGGTGTTTTAGGTGCTTTTACAATGTACGGCCGTGCCTCACTAACGATGGCCTGTGATTTTGTTTCTCTTGATTTGTTTTCCGTACTGAGTACCGATGCTACCAACGCTAGGGAGACAGCTTCTACACCTGGACCCTAGCTAACTCATGGACCGGGGACCAACGGCAGAGATTTTTATGCCTCAGAAAATCCCGGCGGTGCCGACTGGGACTGAACTCAGGCCTTTTGGGGTGAGAGGCAATCACACTTACCACTACACCACCGGCGCCGCTTAACGATGGGCTGTGATGATTGTAAATTCTTCATTAAAAATAAGAAATATGGGGTGTGTTGAGTGCTGTGGCATTTCATTTGATGGAATTCGTGTGTATTTTTCATGGAATATGGCAGTACATCCCACTGATCACTGATTGATGGTATCTATTAATTAATCAATTTGCATCGTTATTGGACATAGTACTTTGCACAGGTTCACTACTTAATGTTTTTTGAGCTCTTTATCGATTATTAATTGAATTTTCTAAGCCTTTAGACCCAACCAGGATTCTCAAGGATTTCACGACTACGCGGATCTCTCGATTTTCGCGATTTTCGTGGATTTGGCGCGGATTTGCATTTCTGGTTAACATTCTGAGACTTGACTCTGAGACTCGCTCGCCCTACTACTGAAACCATTAAAGATCATCAGTTAGTTATCCTAAAAATAACGTTCAAATGTTCATTTATGTTTTAGCTCTTTTCCACGGAATCCGAAAAAAAAATCTCTCACTAACAGTGGACGGTGACATGATAAGTTTGAGAACAGTGCACAGTGGGCCAGGAATGAAATCTAAAAGGAAAAAAATAAAACACTCTGAGCTGATCTTCTTTCCTTTATTTAACGTCGGTCTCTGTTCCGCAATCTAGTGCCAATACCCGACGGATATCGATTGCCATCCATTGACAGCAATCGAATGTTCAGAAAGGCGGCTTTCCACACCTGCGTAGTTTTTTTTCCTTTGTTCGGGACCTAACACTACTGCGACCAGTAAATCGATCTATTGTAGTATATCCCGTGTCCTTAGTTTAGTGCATGTCGTATTACTCCATCACTATTGAGAAATGATGAAGTATTCGATTTTTTTTTACAGTTGCCACTCTTGCATTTATCTCAAGGATCCGACTCTAATTGAAAGGTCCCGCTATTTATACCCTTCGGAGTGTTGAAACAGTCTTAATCTTAGCCTAGTCTTAACCACTTCAAACTAAGGAACAACGAATAGAAGATTAGGAATCACATAGATGAAGACAACTAACTCATTTTTTCCTTGTTTTAAGATCATCCTCGGTAGACAAAGCAGAGTCTCAAAAGTAACAAGGACTAAGATGTGTTCCTTGGATTACTGAAAAATCCTGTTCCCCTAGTTTTGAAGTAGTCAGGACTAGGAATCGGTGCTAGATCTTACATCCCGTAACGTACCACGAAAAGGTGATCTACCCACGTTACGGGGCGTTACCTGCGTAGTATATCGCACCCATTCAACACACATGGGCCGGGAATCTGAGTTCCGGAGAACTTTGACATTTGGGCGTAATTGATTTTGTAAACAATCACGTCAATCGCCGATTTTTCGCGAATTAAAGCTCAATCTCGAAAATTAACAACACAATGAGTTAAAAGAATGGCATAGTTTGTTCGCGAGAAATCGGTGATTGACTTGTTTGTTTACAAAAGCAATTACGCCCAAATTTCAAAGTTCCCCGGAGTTGATGTATTCAGCAAAGTTTCGTGACTTACGTAGGACCAGAGTTGCGACCTATCACAATCACGACCGTCAAACAGCTGATGGTAGTAACGCTTTGTACATTCCTATCAATGTGCTCGTCGAAGCTCTCTCCATGGCCATCTATCATATTGACGCGTTGTTGTATCATGCGTTGTTTTCATTTTTTTCTGTCGTTTCGCTTTTTCTCATGATCGTACTGCAGAAGTCTTCACTGTTTTCGTTGTGCTTTTCATCATCAGCAGCGAGTGTAAAGTTTTACTTGTGAGCAGCGACCATTACTGGTGATTGTTGTTTGCCATGGCTCTACCTCTCACTGCGTGACAAAACGTTCTGTCAGCGATAGTCGGTTGATGCGTAGACGAGTGTCACGTGAGTGTCATGATATTTTGCATCATTGGGTAGGGCTATGATTTAGTAGATAAAAATAGTTCAAATTTTTGCCACAAAAAAGGCGCAGCGATACCATTTTTGCTATTTCATATACTAGAAGTTTGCTATCTTGGGTACGTAAAATTTTATGAAAAATTGTTGATCTTCAAACAACAGAAGTAGTGGAAATGGATGTAATGTTGGCCTAAATGCCCCTAATTTGGGCCCATACAAAAATACAGCAATCGACTAAAAAAAAAAATCTCTATTTAGAGATATTGACAACTGAAAAGAGCCATTTATTCGAAGAAAGTCGCCTTTAACTTTAACTTCAGCAAAAATATGCCACATCAAAAGTTCTAAATGTGTCCACAACAACTTTTTTACGAGAAATGAACGTATGAAATATATTCAAAGAAAACAAATTTTTTCAGGAGCCACCCTAACCTGATTGTTTAAAATAATCATAACTCATGAACCATAAGAGATAGAAATTTGATGTCTTCAGCAAAGTTGCTTCAAATTGATTGTTCTACAACTTTCTGGAACACTGTATCTAAAATAATAAAAAAGTTGTATTTTCAATTCACCAATTTTATGCATCACCTTAATTTCACTAACATAAAAAGATCGGCCAAAAATACGAAGAAACTTTCCGGAAGACACTATATACCTAAAACAGACGGTTTGGGTGCAATCATTTTTGTCTTCCTAAATACGGCTTTGGGACCATTTTGCATTGCTTGTCATAGAAAGCTCACAATTAATAACTATTGAAGTTAATAACAGGCATAAATTCCAGCATGAATATAGGAAACAAAAAATGAAGAAGATGATAATGAGCAGTTCCACACATCAAAAAATTCTGAATTTTAATTGTGATGTAAACATTCATTGACGTAAACTTGTATTTCATTTCACGCTAAGGAACAACTTGTATGCAATGTTGTTTTCAAAGATGGGCTTCTGCATACAATATTTGCAACTTTTCATGAAATGTGTCAGAAGTTTACATGATTTATAATGTAAACTTATATGATTTCAAGATAATTCTTCATAAGTTATTAAGCCTACACATTACTGATGATGTAAACATCCATGCATGTAAACTTGTATTTCTTTTCACGTAAACCAGCAACTTGCAAGAAACGTTGCGTACAAAGATGGAAAATTGCATACAATTGGATTATTCCATGAAATTTCTCATGATCTACACACTTGGAAAAGTTCATGTAAATTTAGGTGCTCTGAGAGTGACATATACGAGCGTCAATTTCGACATAAATTTGAGTAATAACAGACTCGAAACATAGCTCAATCAAACGTATTTTTCGTCGAGCAACGAATTTTTCAGTCTCGGAGCACTCAATATTACATGACATGTTTGTTTACGTCTCATCTTTTATGTCAAAGACGGATTCCGTCACGTGTAAATGTGTATAATGTAAACTTGTATGACATATGACTCTCTATTTTTGTGCATCATATGTTTCAGAAATTTACACTATTTTTTCGAACTGTGTGCTCACATCATGCCGCATCCCTCAAACGGCTAACATTTCTCAAAGTATCTGGGTCTGAGGGATGGCCCAAGGCGCAAAAGTGCTGAGCGACTATAATTTTGAAAAATATCTAAATCTGGATCATTGTGATTGTCAAACAATATATAAATGCAACGTGGACTTGTACAGCATTCAATTATTAACATTGGATGCCTTCCTAGCACACGATTTTTTTGATTGGTCTGCTTACGATGGGCCTAAAGTTGAATTCAAATTTTGAACCAGCAAAATCCGAAATTATTCCTAATCGAATATTTTGTCTTCCGCAAAACTCACTTCAACATCAACCACTGCTTAACGCTCAACCGCAAAGAGAGCGGAAGAGAAACAGCAGCGGTAGCGGAAATCCCCCTCATCACATTTTGCGCAGTACAATTTTTCGGGAGATCAAGGACCCCATGGCAGGGCGTTTTACTTTAGGGCTGTTCATAAACTACGCAGATGCTTTTTGAGCGATTTCAACCCCCGTACAAAGTTGTTCAATTTACTCGCAAGTGCCCCACTTATACCTTGAGTAATTCTTGATTTATTACCATCCAAAAACACTAAAAACTGGTACAATTTATTTTCCATTTTGCATTTTAGCTGCATTTATATCATTAAATATGAATTACTTATGATTTATATATGCAGTGCTTGAATTGATGTTATTGAAATATGATCAACTTTATAGATTCAATATATCTAATCTGCACATAATTGCATCACCGGCACATCTTTGCTTGATTCCCTATTCAAGTGGGACTGTTATGCGTTTATGGATAGTAAAGGTTTTTTTTTTGTCAAGAGTAATGCTAACAAGCTTTTCTAATCTTTTTTATGCAAAAAAACACACGAAAATAAATTTACATAACCGTCACCACCGTTAGTTAAATTGGTACAGATTTAGAGAACACCCACCTTCGACAACCACCGAATCATCTAAATCCTCGTTGGAATCCACCACCTTTGTTGCTGATACCACTTTAAGCAGAACTAGTCCACCAATCAATCCCGACAGTAACTTCATTTTTTTTTGGCACTCCTCTGAATGCCTTGTTTTAATCCACCGAAAATAATAGAACTGGTTCTTCGAAACTTAATCTATCATTTTATTCCCGGTAAGTTATTATCTCAAGGAATCACCACTACTTCAAAATTTCACTTGGCCCTCCCAGTAGAGGTGGCCTTATTGATAGTTTCCACTTAGCATCAAAATTGATCGCACTTTCCTTGTCTTCACTTTAGCATTGCCATTCGCCAACTAAGCCAACTAGCTTCACTGCCCCCAACGTCCCGAAGGAGGTGGGAATCGAAACTCTAGCCGCGACGATAAGTACCAACACAACACTCGCTACAGAGTTGCTCCACCAAGAACACCCGTCCGTGACATTGACTCGGAACCGTTTGAAAAAGAACTGTAATGTGAATTGGTTATTGATGATGTATTTATATATATACTCGGGACGTCTCCCCCGGTCTTCCCGTCAGTGTGTATGCCTCCAGAGTGAGCTCCCTCGTGTTCCGTTTGTAGAGGCTACTTGTTTGGGGATATACGCATTGCCGCGTTCCCGTTCCTTGCTTGTGCGCAGCTTGCCATTCGAAACGATAGGGTGGTTTTCATATGGAAAGATGTCCAACAGTTAACAGTGATCCTTCCGCGTAAGTCGAAACTGAATCACTGCAGAGGAATTTGCAGTTAACGTGGAGACACATATTGTTGAACTTTGAAAACTGATCTGATTACTAGAATTAGGAACTGGAATCAGGCTCCAACACACAGGTTGATCGGTATTCCCAAAATAGATGTTTTGTCTTCTATTTTTGTGGTTATAACGTTCATAGTAGTTTTCTCAGCTAGTAAAATTTCTGCATTCCTAAGTTAAACATTCAAAAAAATTAAGGGTGTGTTTACAAGTTACAAAAAAATATTTAACAGCTACTGTGGAGTGGTGTTGAGGAGTTGATCATAGGAAGACTGGCCCAAATTTATACGGGAGAAATTTTGTATCAATTTCTTTCAGCTTAGAATTTGCCCCGTAACGTGCGAAAATCACCTTTTCGTGATACGTTACGCGATGTAAGATCTACCACCGATTCCTTAGTCATCTTAGTCGATGATACTTTTTATGCCTTGTTAATAGTGATAAGTCCTCTGGTTGTCTGGACCGATGATGATCTTGAAACAAGGATTTTATTTTTTGTTAATAATTCGCTTGGATAAACGCCTTCTCGGCGCGTTTGCTGTTGCATTTGATAGCCAATAGAACCTGTTACAGCACTACATTGAACAAATTCCAGAAAATTATTTCGCTTAGCTGTAGTAATGTAAAGAGAAAATCGATGAAGAGGATCGATCATCGCGTTTACGGTCTTATGCATGCTCACTGTCGAGCTAGTCTTCATCCATGTCATTCCTAATATTCTATTCATTGTTCCCTAGTTTGAAGTGGTTAAGACTACACAGCAAAAAATTAATTTTAGTATCACATCAAAGTGGGTGCACTTCAATCGTGTTGAAAATATGGTGTAATATTACTTCCCAAAAGGACAAAATTATCATTAATACAGTGCATGAACTGACATTACGCTGCTTTTACTGTATTTGTTTATTTTTGTGGCATTAAAAATTAATGAAATTTTCGACATTATTGAAGTGCAGTATTAAAATTTATTTTTTGCTGTGTCATTAACGGCGTCATTGCTTTATTTTATTACTACGGAATCCAATTTTGACTGACCAAAAGGGCGCCTGTGGAGGGTGCTCTCACTTGTCGAAGGTTATCAACAGCGGGACCTTTCAATTAGAATCAATTCCTTGCGATGAATGACAACCAGGGCGATCAGCTTCAGAAGACAAAATCGATCCTACGAAGAGACTGCTAGCTCGACTTTGATAGTTTCGTCTTTCATGAAACAAATCAACCGAGGATTCATGACGCATATGACAGATATTGAAAATATAGATTTAAGCCTTTTTCACATGAATTAAGATTACACTTAATATGTTTAATTTATTTATAAAACGGAACGAAAATGGGACCTAACGCATATTAAATAAATTTACAGAACAGGTGACAGTGAAAGGGATTGAAAGGCTTCGTTTCAACTCGAAAATCGACGTTAGTTTCATTGAAAGGGGTGAGCAGAGCAACAACATAGAAACAAAACTCGAGTTCATTTTAGAGCTTCGAAAATGTAGAGCCCTGATGACAACTGTATCAAAACGGAATACTTCATCATTTCTCATATACAATAGATAACATTATTGGTCGCACTGATTTTATGTCTCGAACAGAGGAAAACAAATGTTGGGACTTCAACGAAGATCAGAGAACATCAAGGCAGTTTCATTAATTTCAAGAAAATTGAAAGAATTTTTAAGTAGTTCTGAAATCTCCGAGAGAAAGTCTAAGGGATTTCAAAAAAGATTAGATATGTTTAGGTAATTTTCGTAGTTTCATCATATTCAGAAAGTTCCGATAACTTCAAAGCAACTGAAATCTCTGAAACAGGATATTTTTGAATTTTTGTTTTTTCAGCATGTTTTTAAGCAACATTTCAGTTTTATATTCGAAACATTTCAGCCCAAAATATTATTTTTTCTGCTGTTGGCAGCCCTGCAACCAGACATATCTAAAATTTAACAATGGGATTTTTTCAAAATCTGCGAAATTACCAAAATGGCGGCGTTCGAAAAAAAAAGTTTAATTTTTTTTGTTGAAAAAATCGCTACTCAAATGCGCGTAAAAAATCGAAAAGTGGGTATATCCTATGTTAGATTTTAGATAATTAAATTTTACATCACGGACAGAAGAATCAGTAAAATTGATCGAATAGTCTCCGAGATCCCTGCCTCACAAAGTAAAAAAAAATTGGTTTCGTTGTGTTAAGTACTTGGTTATGTTGAGTACTTGGCACTGATGTGTGATGAAATACGCGTATCTGTCAAAAGATAAGCAATTATAACGGAATTAAAAGGAAATAAATCGACACACTCAAAAAGCTCTTCATAAAGGGATTTCATTAAGAAGATCGACAAAATTAAAAGGTGCAACACATTCAATTTTTTAAGAGACCTCAACAGATCTTCTTTTTATTTGCATTTCAAGCTTATTGCATATCGCATATTAGCTTATTGCGTGCTCTCAACTAAGTGTTCTAGATTCACTTCCACATTTATTAATTGAGAGCTTTCGATGCCTGTACCATTTTTGCATTAAAGTCCGTTTCAGTTAGTATTTGGCCGCTTCTTTTTTAATTACTGTAGCGCCTCTAGTTGTCGTAGCAAGAAACTATTGACAGCGTTTTCCGTTTATCTAGTAGTGAAAATTTCATCAAAATTCATATAAGGGAAATGGCTCTAATGTTGGCCTATGGATCTAAGATTGAGCCAATCGCTAAAAATCTGGTATTTATCAATTTTATCTAGATGAACGCGTCATTGGGACGGTACTAATGGATATTTTTGGTCGCTATAGAAATTTTATTAAATTGGTGAATATATGTATGGGCCCAAATTAGAGGCGTTTATGTCGACATTACATCCATGTCCCCTACTTGTTCAAAAGTTATCGAAGATGGAACGTGACAGTCGTGAAAAAATTATGCACATTCACATTTTGATGGACGATGAAACTTACGTAAAAATGGACTTTGAATAAATCCCGGGCCAAAAATTTTACTTTGCCAAACGTAAAGAGGATGCTCGCAAGTTGATGATTTGGCAAGGCATCTGCAGTTGCGGAAGGAAAACAAAGGTTTTCATCACTGGAGCGACTATGAATGGACAACTTTACAAGGAGGAGCGTCTCCAGAACATAATTTTGCCGTTCATTCAATCACGCGAAGGTCCCGTAAAGTTCTGGCCTGACTTAGCCAGCTGCCATTACAGCCGCGATGTCATACAATGGTATTAGCAGAAAAATGTCGATTTTATTGAGAAAAGTATCAATCCACCGAATTGTCCAGATTTTCGTCCCATTGAAAAATTTTGGGCAATTATCAAGCGCAAATTGAAGAAATGTGGCAAAACAATCAAAACACCATATGATTCGGAGAAGTGGTGGAAAAGGATGGTAGATGAGGTTGACAGTACTACCAACCGGTGGAAACTAACGATTTTAAATACCCCATCCTAGTCGAAATTCTAGTACTACACTATTTTTGTTTTGATTCGCTTTGAAAGTTTGACAGATCAAATGAGGGGTTCGTGGATTTTCCTATGTTTCGAGGGGTGCATCTAATAGCTTGGGATCGAAGATAGTACCAGAGCTGAGCCAAAAAGTTGAGCACGTTTCTTCGGGACCTTCTGGTCTTAGAGTTACCTCTATGGTACTACTGTTGAGAGGGATTCCGCGAAAAGTTCGAAAATTCATCCGAAAAGCTGACGAATAATTTTTGTTGTATTTTCCCCTTAAAGCTAAATAAAAATCCTACAAAATGATACCTTTAGCGTTTTTGTACTTTATTTCCCCTTGGAGAAATGACCTATTTTGTGCGGCCAAATTCTAAATGAAACAGATTTTAGTATAATTGTGCGGCTAGTACAATCATACTTCTATGCCCAGGGAAGTCGAGATAAGGGAATGGCTCTAATGTTGGCCTATGGATCTAAGATTACCGATTGAGCTAACGGAGGCCCCAGATCTCAACAGATCTTATCTTTAGAAAGAGTGCAGAAACTTTCAGGAGTTCCGAAGAATTATGGTATATCCCGAGAACTTCAGAAATGTTCCGAAAACTTCGGCAACATTGCGGGATCGTCTGACTAGTTATGTGATCACCAAGATAATCTCCCGAACATTATAAAAAAATTGAGAATTTTAGGGAAGTATCAAAAATCTCAGGAAAGTCCTGGAAATTAGGAGAAAGTTGAGTTACAGCTCGCGTATGCTCAACACTTCAAAAAATTACGGGAACTTCATTTAAATTCAATTAACTTCAGAAGAATAGTGGGGACTTTTATAAAACACTGAGAAATTCAGAGAAGTCAAGAGAACTTTAAAGAAATTCAGAGATCTTTCGGCTCATTCGAATAGCATCAGAAAAGCACGTAAATCATCAGTAAATTCTGGACTTTTGGGGATTTTTCGAAGATGTTGAAGAATTAGTTTCAATAATGTATGGGCAGTTCCATGAATTTCAGAAAAAATTTAGAGAACTTCATTGGAAATATAAGAACTACCGTAAGTGGAGACTTATCTTACAACATTCACATTTTAGCAAGGAAAACAATGTTAAGCATGTGATTATATTCATCAATGGTATATTTACGACTGTCATGGAAATGGTTGATTGAAATTGACATAACATTTTTTTTCCTTGATTTGTTTTCCGTCGATCTTGTTTTGCGTGCTGAGCACCAATGATACCGACACCAGGGAGGCAGCTCCCATACCTGGACCCTACCTATCGACCCATCAACTCATGAACCGAGGACCAACGGCTTTACTTCCCTTCCGAAGGAAGGCGTGATCAGAGATGTTATGCCTCAGAACATCCCGGCGGTGCCGACTGGGATTGAACCCAGGCCTGCTGGGGTGAGAGGTTATCACGCTTACCACTACACCACCGGCGCCGCTGACATATCATTTTACTAAAATTAAATAAAAAAATAGACCAATGTAGAACCTTATGTATGTCTGTATGCATAGAAAATCACTCATTGTTGCAGGCACAACCATTTGACAGTGGACTGTCCACCTCGTACGACTTGATCAAGTACAACACCTGATTGTTTTCAATTTACCATTGTATGAAGGGCTAAAAACGGAGGGCGAACTTGTTAGCAGAGACACTTACGCTTAGTCCGCGAGTTAGAAAACCACCGACCTGGGTTTCTTTTTAAAAAATACAAAAGACAACTTAACCGCTACACTACTGAACTAAGACTGCTTTATTATAATTGAATTATGCTACAGTTCACCTTCTCTGCACACTCAGCACCTCGCGCGATGAGTACTAAGTCCAACGATAGCCCTCGATGCCGCTGCTGCTGGGTTGACGAATTCTGCTGATCGATGCCATGCTGCTGTTGCCGTGTTGATAGAAGTTGCTGACACCGTCGATGGAATTTGTACAAGTCCAGGTAGCGGGGTCGTTAACTCGCGGGATCAAAGAGAATCTTCTTCCAACAATAAAATCCTACAACCCGGTAATGTACAAGCCATCGCACTAGGGGATGTCCCAATGAGTGGGGAAGAAGAGCCCGCCTTCAATTCACAATCTGTTAACGACAGGAAGTTGGCAATTCCACTCTCCCCATCCAAATCGCTTCAATCGAGTGCCCTGGTTGAACCGTCCCATACCCAGCATATAATGTGTCATATAATAATTGAATGAATTTTAAGAGAACAATAAAGGAAAGATCTCACCCGATATGTTTCAAAGGAATCCATGACTTCACGGCGATTTCGAAGATCTCCTATAGATTAGAGGACGATTTATATCCTTCTGCAGTTAAACAAAAACTATCGTCTCTGCAAGACTCTCGATAGAACTACACGATGAAAGAGTGACATTCAAACACGGCACGACACCGGCCTCCCAGGAGGCAATGCAATTCGCAAGCATACTTACAACCGCTGGTTAAAAAAAGACACAGCCGTTCAAAGAAACGGATTCAATAAACTTCACTCTCGCGAAAGCACACCCGTCGTCGTCGAACGGCAAAAAAAAGGAATCGGTGGGCGATTTTGTGATACGAAAAATCAACCGGGAATGCACGAATTTCACCACACCCAACTGCGAAACACTTTCGATGGTAGCACATTTTTTCAAAAATAGTTGCGAACGAACTAACATCATAAACTGAAATTAAAATTATCACTCGTGATGCCACAAATTTCTGGTCCGGGAGAAAAAATTCTCGGAAAGCGAGAAAACCACCAATCACACACGTATAACCGTCCGGGAGGCAGAGTGCCAGCGCTGATCAGGCAAATGCAGCCGAAAACTATGAAAACAAACGCACGCACAAAACGTATCCGAAGGGGTTCGAAAATGCACTGAGACCAATGGGCCAAAACTTGAATTTGTTTAAAATATCTTAAAATACAGCCATTCCATAACAAAACGATAAAGTGGTTCTCAGAATCTTATAAAAATTGGTAGTTTTGTTCCTTATCACAAAATATTAGACACCCAACCGAGGGATGTAAGATTCGCTTACAATTATGTGGGATTCATCATCAGAGGATGTTAGTGGATACCGCATGAACCGAGGATGCGATATACCTAGCTGCGGTCCAATGCAAGAAAATTGGAGACCGAAAAATGTAGAGTGTATAAGTGAGGTAAATTAGTTATGTCGAAAAAAATAGGAATCCGATTGCCGACTGGACTCGAACCAAGAACGCTTCGATTATCAGACCTGTGCTTTCTCCACTGCTCTCTCCATGCTCCTGAATATGGATAGCCTAAAGGCAAACATGAAGCGCTCAATTTCTCGCATACTCGACTTCGTATGCTTTTTCTGCTGGAGAGATTCGAGGCAAGTGTGTGCGTCGTTTTACAATGTTCTACAATGTGCGTCGTTCTACAAGCTTACTGGTATAGTCGAAAGCGTAGATAGAACACGAAATGAAAAAGACAAAAAACCATTACATCGCCTGCATGGTCAACTTCTAACATTCGCTGCGATGTTCATGAACAGAGGATGATAGGAAACGGAACTAACATTCATTGTAATAGATTTTTGGTTTGCGTGGAACAGTATTTTTTATTTTGTCATTAGGGAGACCATTTCCATGCTAGGGTGGTCCAAAAAACCGGTCCATGTTACAGCCGCTATAAATCCATGGAGACGCATGATAGTCTAGTCGCATAGGAGTATTGAACGGAAACCCAACACTTGATAACTTCGAAAAATTGTAACTCATAAACGAAACAAAAAATATGTCGCTGATTTTTTTATATGCTGTGTAAAAAAGCCTAAATTTTCGAAGGAAAAATATAAAACATAGTGCGCCCTCTGTCTACAAACCTTGAAAACCATAAAAAAAAACAAATACAATCAATGTTTTTCAATACAAAATCCCAATTTTTTAATATCACTATATTTTCCCTAAGAAGTATTTTCAATTACCTTTCATTTGATATTGTGATCTTCGGTCTAGCGGTTTAAAAGTTATGAAAATGAAAAATAGTCTTTTTTTTTGACCATTCTAACATGAAAATGGTCACCCTAAACACACACAAAAAAATACTGGTCTAATATGTTGTTGCAACGAACAAAACTGCCATTTTTTACAAAATTCTGAGAACCACTATATTGATTTGCTATGGAATGGCTGAATATGTAAATGTATTGTAGCTATTAGCAGTACACTTGGTTATGATCACAATGTACTTCGTATGTATGGCTGAAGATCGCGTGTAACCCTCGTCTACCCACATAAAAGTGTGTTCAAACTTTTGTTATTAAAAACGTGTTTTTGCTACTATTTATTACACTTAATTTTACTGCACTATTTAAATACAACAACTGGTTAGTGTAATCTACACTATACTCTACTAATCATTTTCTGTACACACTAAGATTATTTTAGCGAAATCTGTGAAATTTTACCAAAATCTTAACAGCTGAACGTTCGGTAAACAGTTCGGTGAGTTTTCCTGTAATTTTTTAACTAATATCTGTGAAAAATCACAGAAAATCTGTGAAAAATCACCGAACTGTTACCGAACTTTCAGCTGTTGAGATTTCGGTAAAATTTCACAGATTTCGGTGAAATAATCTTAGTTGCATCATAAACATTTTTCCATTTTGGCCCAATGTCACCCCCTAGGCCCAATGTCACCCCTTCTTACGGTACATTAATGATTTCGTTTTAATTTCAGGAAAATATACTTTGACTATATGTTTTTAGTATTACTTCTACGTGAAGTCAACGATTTACATAGTTGAAGATGCTAATTTCAAATAACAGACTGTAGTGGTAATTTTTATACGATAGATGGAGTAGATGAAAGCATAGAGTTGATAGTTCCGTTAGAGTACGGCAGTGTGAAGATTGTATATAGATATTAGAATAGCGAACTAGGACAACTTTTTAAGGAAGGTACAAATCGGTTTTTTCATCTCTCTTTACCAAACTCCCCCTTTGGAGAGGGATGGTGAGGGGTGTCCCCCCCACCCCCGCCACCACTGGCAAAAGAGATGAAAACCGACCCGTTCAAGTACCAACTGTGTGTTTGAAACAGTTCTACCGATTTTTACCGCACTTCAATTGTTATTTGAAGGAAGGCATCCAGTCGTAGGTTTGGAAATTGCAACTATTGTTTACCCCTACCACGATATGTGCTCCTGTCATCGTCGACTTGACGATCTCGAGGGGACACATTCACACACATTCTAATATCTATATACAATCTTCACACTGCCGTACTCTAACGGAACTATCAACTCTATGCTTTCATCTACTCCATCTATCGTATAAAAATTACCACTACAGTCTGTTATTTGAAATTAGCATCTTCAACTAAGGAAAATATAGTTCTAAGAACTCCAGAGTAGTTATGAATTTTCAGGAAATCTTAGAGAACATAGGAGTCGAGAGAACATGATGAAACCTTTACAAAAGCATAGAACATTTTAGGGGAGATCCGATGACTTCAGGGAATCTCAGAATAAACAAGAAAGTTTCATGAACAGCAGAAAAATGCGGGAACATTTTGAAAGAAGTTCTGAAAGCTTCTGGGCAGTTTTGAGGGTTGGGGGACTTCAGGGAAGATAATTGCATTGTTTTGTTTTTTTTTTTGCATTTGGAGGTCTTAAAGATTTCTTTAATTATTATTAACCTAGTCTCTTCACAATACGCCCAGATCATCGTTCATGCTAATTAATTAAAAAAATGGAAACATTGAAAGTTAAATTAATAATATGAGATTTCCAATGTTTTCGTTTTCAATGAATTCGCATGAGCAATGTTCTGGGTACATTGAGATGAGACCACCCTACATTCAGAACTTCTCTCTCTCTAGAACTGGACGCTCGTATTGGATGCGAAAAATCACCCAGCAAAGCCAAACAGTAGGTGTAGCAGGTAGAGGACACACATTACCATCACCATCATGAACTAGTCCAGAAAGATCAAGCTTCTGGTCTTAAGAAGGCTTGGCTCTTATTCAGAATAACCAGATCGGCAAGAACACGTACCACTTGCCATTCGCAATCGGGCACAATGAAGGTGTTCAGATTTAGTGCGAGTAATAACACGCTTCTTTTCTGCTGTGTGCCACCTTTAAGGTGATACTCTAAAGAAGCCTTAGCGTGAAACTTTAAAGGCACAAATGTCAGCTTCCACAAAACATACAAATTTGAAATTGCTACTCCTTGTTTGCTGTGCTATTACAAACAGAGAGTAGCAATTTCAAATTTGTATGTTTTGTGGAAGCTGACATGTGTGCCTCTGAAGTTTCACGCTAAGGCTTCCTTAGAGAATCACCTTAAGTAGTATTCAGACCTAAGCGAGCTTAGCATGCGCGGGACGGGATTACCGTTGGTAAGTGAGAGAAAGTACTTGTAGTCTCTCTCTCTTACCAACGGAAATCCCGCCCGCGCACGCCAAGCTCGCTCAGTTCTGAATACACCTTTATCCGTCTACCCTCCTTCCGTACACAGTCCGCGCACACTTTCATCCTGTGGTTCTTACATAGGTTCTCTGCGGTTGTGGGCAAATTTGTCGTATTATAAACTGGCATCCATAAGGAAGAGGACTGCAATTTACCACCCATCATCATGACGACAAACTAAAGCACGCCGCGCATGCTCACCATCGCAGGTTGGTATTTTGAGCAACTATATCTTATGGTCACGATAAAGCGTTGTTCACATGCGAACCTATCCTGTAGGACTATTCATCAGTCAAACGAAACGATAATCCTCTGGTCTGGACTACTTTTTCGAATTAAATGAGAAGTTCGTTTGCTGGGTTTGTCCAACGTGCACGATGACGAAATCTAGCAGCGAATTACGCAATACATATAATTGTTGGTAAGGTTGCTACTACATCAACATATAGTTGGAGAATTGTTTTTTTTTTTTTTTGAAGAAGTGTTACTCTTACCTGTTTTGTTTTCAAATTTAACGCATGAAATGTTGGTTTAGTAGTGAGCCAAACGTACTATCACTTTTAATTGAGACATTGTTTTTAAATTACTCTACTGTTAAAATAAAGCTTTGCGAAGCCGATAGTCTAATGTTTTACAATTATTTAAAACAGCAGTTCTCAAACTTTCGTTTAATGTGATCAACTTTGATACATTTCAAGAACTCGCGACTCACCATTCAATATTGGTCTAATATACAGATCTTGTAAGACCAAAACAACCTCAGAATGAAAATGCCTAAAAGGAAAGTGAACATCGAACGACAAACCGACATGAATGACCATTAGCTTTACAACCCTCTGCTCCCCACTGTTCTTTCGATGCGTATTGAGGTCCCCAACAACTGTGCCAAATTTGAACGAATTTGGCTATGATCAAAATCTGCGGTAGAATAAAAAATATATGGGAAAATGTATGGGAAGCGGAAGGAAGCTATTAATTGCTTGTCAAAAATTCAGAAATAGCTCAATTTTGACCAAACCGCGGCCTTAGATTGGGAATACTATTGGATTGATTGGACAGCTGAACTATTTAAATCGGTTGTTATAGATTTTCAAGCAAAAGTTCAAGATTCATGTTCGTGTGTCGGTGATAAGAGCTTCAAATTACCAAAAGCTGGCCATAGGAGACTATCAGGGTAACCAGCCAACCAGGAAATCACCCGGAAAAAAAATAAAAATACAATTACCATAAAATAAAATACAATTACATCAAAATCTATTGCCAACAATCGAATAAGGTACGTATATTGTACTAGAAATTTTAACATATTGTTATTTCAATAGATTTACAATACGTCCCATATAGTAAGAATTTTCATCAATAGACCAACAATACAATTAATGGTAAATGGCTCATCTTTGTTCAGGAAAAAGTGATTTTTTCTATGGTTAGGATGCATAACAACCCCCTTGTTTTATTGTAGATATACCCATTTACCATAGATTCTATAGTGAAAACAATACATTCTTCTATGGTCATTTTATCGTTGTGGACAGTATGATTTATTGTAAATACAATAAATTCTACAGTATAGTTACAATACATTTCATTGTGCCTCTATAGATCTCAAAAAAAGGCTGAGAATTAAGTTATGCCTTTAAAGAATATTCCCAGAGATGACGCTGTTTCCTTAGTAGACATTGTTGAAATTCATTATGGGAGAAGAGATAAAATCAATTATTTCTAATCATTACAAGTATACACATATGAATTATCTATAAACGGTTAGTTTTGAACGCCTTTTTTAAGGTAGGGTTGATGTTTGAGTTGGGGTTTATTTTTAAATAACACAATAAGAGACATTTCCCCTATCTACTAAAATAAAACCATAACTGGCTCACTTACCCTATTTTAAAGAAATAGTTACGCATCATTTTAGATTCCACACAGAAATTAAAGATCCAGGATCAACAAAAATTGTCAAGATCCTGAGACTTGTCCGTTGGTAAGATCTGAACTCGTGTTTCTGGCATGAGAGGTATGGGGCCGTCGCTCTATGATTCTGCCGGAAATCTTTTGAAATTTTCTCCATAGAAGTCGGAATTAGTGCACAACACTTTAGGAATTCCCTCCAGAAAATTCTTTGTATTCTTAAAAATTCCTAAATTTCTTTAGTTTCTCTTCTTTCATATTATTTAAAATTCGCTTTGAAAACTCCTGGAAATGTCGTGGTATGCCGTTTAGTATTTAGAAAAGTGTTATCTCAAAATTTATTTGGTTTTAACTTCAGAATTTCATAGAAATTTTCTTCCTAATTTCCTTAAAATGCTTCTGAAAATGCTCTTGATAAGGATCTCTTGAAATTCTCTTGAAAGTCTCCCTAGAATTCCCTTGGAAAATTCTTCTGAATCTCCTGGAACACTGCTTGAATTTTTTTTCAAAATTCTTATCAATTTATTTGGGAATTATCTTCAAACTTTTATCAAACTAGCTTAAAATTCCGCAAAGATTTTTTTCTAGCTGTATTAGGAATTAGATTCCTTTATTATTAGATTCCTATATTATTCAGCCTCTGGCTGAAAGTCTCGCTAATAAAGGTAACCTAACCTAACCTTTAGTATTATTATCCTTATTTCGTTGCAGCTATCCTCAAAGATACATTGATTAATCGATCGATCAACATTTAACATTTGACTACTCGCCCCAACTTTCGTAACACGAGCACTCGCGCCAGATATTCTTCAAAATATTCTTCAAGTATTGGTCTATTGGACATGGGTATTAAATTTCATGAAACATGTTAAGTTTCACGTTGAGTGAGTTTCAAAGTCAGTTGGTTTTTATTCCTTTTCGTGTTGTACTTTGTACAACGGCGCTTGTACTAAAAGATTAAGAGATTGTCAGCAGTAGTATGTACTAATGTATGATCAAAATAAAGAACCGGGAATTTAATTGAACCTGTAGCATATAATTTTAGAGCGACGGCCCCATACCTCTCATGCCAAAAACACGAGTTCAGATCTTACCAACGGACAAGTCTCAGAATCTTGACAATTTTTGTTGATCCTGGATCTTTAATTTCTGTGTATGGAATGTAAAATGTTGCTTAACTGTTTCTTTAAAATAGGGTAAGTGAGCCAGTTATGGTTTTATTTTAGTAGATAGGGAAATATCTCTAATGTTGGTCTATGCATCTAAGATTGGGCCCATCGCTAAAAATCTGCTATTTATCAATTTTATCTAGATGAACGCGTCATTGGGACGTTACTAATGGATATTTTTGGTTGCCATTGAAAATTTTGTCGATTGCTGAATTTATGTATGGGCCCAAATTAGGGACACTTAGGCCGACATTACCTGCATTTCCCCTATATAGCAAAATCTATGTTCTAACATTGCATCGAAATAAATCTGGTAAAGAATGGATAATATTTAAAATTAACATAGAGCCAAAAACTGGTTCACTTGCCCTATATCTTAGGATGTGTTTGCACATTTCTTTTGAGTATGCTTACGGTAATAGTTCTAGTAATTATTTTTACTTCCAGGATTCTTCAAGAGACTTTATAGTCCGAGAATTCAATTTTTTCCGTAGATCTTATTGTTTTACAAAACAAAAAATACATGAGCCATCTATCAATACTAATGTATGATCAAAATAAATTATAATAATTTACATGTAACTTAGTTAACCCTCTCCTACTCATAATGTAGCACATGTGATCCATAACTTTTCGGTCCTATTCATGTTTGTCAATCGGCCATTAAATAGTCAGTACTCATTTAACCTTCTCCGTATGTTTGTTTTTATTCTCGTCCATGTATATTCTTGAGGATTCATCTTTGTTTTTCCTTGATTTGTTTTCCGTCGATCTTGTATTCCGTGCTTAGCACCAATTCTACCGACGCCAGGGAGGCAGCTTCCACACGTGGACCCTACCTATCGTTCGATCAACTCATGAAGCAGGGAACAACAACTTGAACAGAGATGTTATGCCTCAGAACATCCCAGTGGCGTGCATTCATCTGAATAACTATTGATAATGAAATAACATACTATTGATTTTAATCAAAATCTTTTTTTGATGGATTCGATAATGTTAGGCTGTATGAAACATCTGTATTTAGCACTTTTTTTCAAAAATACATTTTTACATCTTCTTCTTCTTCTTCTTCTTCTTCGCATTTCAAGCTTATTGCATATCACATATTAGCTTATTGCGTGCTCTCAACTTAGTGTTCTAGATGCACTTCCACAGTTATTAAGGGGGGAAGTACAATTAGAAGCCCTAAAATGAGGCCTATCTTTGAGAGTGGATTGCGAGTAGGGAAATAAATTAATGTTAGCGATTCTTTATGTATGTTATTAAGGATTTAATGAAGATTAATTATTAGTGACATTTTTTTAAAATTTTGCAATTTAGCCCAATTATTATAAATAATGTGAAGTCAATTTTTTAAGCAGCACTTCGCGCCGTGCAGTCCCTACGTCCATGATCACGTCTGAAACAAAAAAAAACAGGACATTAAATTTGAAGGTACAGCGCACAACATGAATTAATTCGTATGTAAAAATAATGTTTTTTTTCACAAAAAAATTTTAACTTGAAAAAAAAAATTTAAAAAACCCTATTTTTTTCGACTTTGTTTATAAAAAAAACATGTTATAACAAACAAATCTAAAAAATCTTTCTATTCATGTTGTGGATAATTTAATTATGAACATAAAACAGAAAACCGGAATCGATTTGAATGAAAACTCTGACCTGTACACTTATAACTTACGAAAAGGGCATATTTTCTACAAAAAATTGATTATGATGAAAGTAAATTTGAAATATCTTGAAAACGGTTACATTTAGGAAGTTTATCGATATGAGCACTATCGTTTGAAATGATTTTTATATTCATATACTGACATCAAACTGAACATTTTGCCGTAAATAATGAAAGTTTCAAAAATGCCTTAAAAGTTGCTCTTAGAAAAACTTTTTTATTAAAAGTTTTTCCATCCTGGAGTTGTTTTCAAAACTTCTGCTTTTTATTCAAGTTTTTATTAAAAAAATATAAAAAAAAAAAATCAAAAATACGTTTTTTTTTTGTTATTTGAATTTTGAGGTTTATTTTTAATTTTTTTTTTGTAAAAAAACGAAAAAAAAAATCCGTGTATATTTTTTTTTATAAAGCCTTATTAAAGGGTGATACGGTCAAAATTTGGTCAATATCAACTTGACGTATTTCTTTCAATTTTGCATTTAAAAAACCTGAACACCCCTCATTTTGAAGGTGTGTGTGTGTAGAATGTTGCTCTTATTTTGATTTTGGAATTCACTCTTCAGTTGTCAAAATGCCGTCCAAGCAAGAAGAGCAGCGTATCAAAATTTTGCTCGCGCATCGCGAAAATCCGAGCTACTCGCACGCAAAGTTGGCAAAATCGCTAAAAGTTGCCAAATCAACCGTTACAAATGTAATTAAAGTGTTTGGGGAACGTTTGTCGACAGCCAGGAAGTCTGGATCGGGGGGAAATCGAAAACCGGAAGCCGCTGAGACGACAAAGAGAGTTGCCGGTAGTTTCAAGCGAAACCCTAACCTCTCTCTCCGAGATGCCGCAAATAAGCAGGGTGTATCGTCTACAACCGTGCATCGAGCCAAAAAATGAGTCTCGTTCGACTTACAAGAAGGTAGTGACTCCAAATCGCGATGATAAACAAAATACGACGGCCAAAGCGCGATCCCGGAGGCTGTACACGACGATGCTGACGAAGTTTGACTGCGTGGTAATGGACGACGAAACCTACGTCAAAGCCGACTACAAGCAGCTTCCGGGACAGGAGTTTTATACGGCAAAAGGAAGGGGAAAGGTAGCAGATGTTTTCAAGCACATGAAACTGTCAAAGTTCGCAAAGAAATATCTGGTTTGGCAAGCCATCTGTACCTGTGGCTTGAAAAGCAGCATTTTCATAGCTTCCAGGACTGTCAACCAAGAAATTTACGTGAAAGAGTGTTTGAATAAACGTCTGCTGCCTTTCCTGAAGAAACACGGTTGTTCCGTACTGTTTTGGCGGATTTGGCATCTTGCCATTACGGTAAAAAGGCCATGGAGTGGTACGCCGCCAACAACGTGCAGGTGGTTCCCAAGGACAAGAACCCTCCCAACACGCCAGAGCTCCGCCCAATTGAGAAATACTGGGCTATTGTCAAGCGGAACCTAAAGAAGACCAAAAAACTGCTAAGGGCGAGCAGCAGTTCAAGGCAAACTGGCTTTCTGCGGCGAAGAAGGTGGACAAGGTGGCTGTACAAAATCTGATGGCAGGGGTCAAGCGTAAGGCCCGGCAATTCGGATTTGGAAAAGCGGAAGTCTAACTGAATATTTTTCCTGAATTTTATACTAATTGAACTTGAAAAAGAAATTTAATTTGATTTTTTAAACAAACGATTTCACCGATTTACACGCGTTTTCCCTTGACCAAATTTTGACCGTATCACCCTTTAGTTTCCTACAACTCCTTCTTAATAAATTTTTTTCTACAACCAACTGTTTTCGAACTACATTTTTTTTTAAAGTATGTGTGCAAAAACACATAGGCCCTTTTCAAAAATTACCCTTGAGTCAAAAGGGTCTCCTCTCCTGCAGAAAATACTTGGTCTATCATACTGAAAATATGTGCCAAGTATCATTCAGATCGAAGATAGTCAAGTTTGGTGACTGACCGATTTGGCGTGGAATTGGTCAATACCAATGATAATCTCAATTCGTTCAATCTCATTTAAAACATCATGTCAAATCTGAGCCTTTTTCGCACTGGAGCCTTTGTTACATGTTATAATAAAAATCGTTTGGAAAATGCCAGCCTTGTAACATGTTATAACTCTCTAGAAGAAGCATATGTATAAATTACATTCCGAAATCCTTGTTGGAAAATATTTGGCCGGATTCATGAAAATGCCGAAATTTTTTAAGAAATTTAATCTCAGCTTATAGGACATATTAGGATAATATAATAAAAACAAGCTTACACTGTTCTTACCAACAAGGCAATGTGTATCGATCCAGAAAGGACTGTCTGAATTACGTCTGTCAGACAACTCTTGGGCAGAACTGGTTGACTCAGTTTCGATCCAGATTTCCTGTAGCTGCTGTGCGCACAAGCGGAAAAAAAGCATCATCCATCAGAAAAATTTACCAACACATGGGATGATTAATTCAATATCAAGTCCAAGGTGGCGGCTCCAACTAAATCTTCCTTTTCGGTTGCTAAAAAAAAGGTGACTGACTTTGTTGCCGGCTAAATTTATTTTCTGCATGGTTTATTATTATTTTTACAAATGAAACAATAAACCATGTTTTATTACTTAAGTTCCACTCGGAGGATTCGAAAAATATTGCTTCTTCTTAGCAAATGTCGATGGTCATCGGATGCGCAAATCGAACTCTTCAATACTCCACTCAAAACCATTTTAATGCGTACACGCGTTTGTGTATCACGGCGTGGATTGCGTTTTATAGTTAATGGCAGGTTGATAAACTTCTGCTCCACACGGTAAGTCACGTTTACTAGTTGGCAATTCATCCAGACAATTCGCAAAAAAAAATAATTGAACAGTAAAAGTATAAAGCGAAAAAGGCTATTTGCCCGTATAGGCTGAATCGTTAATTCATGTTGCGTAGATCACAGTTGTATCCACCCTGCGTCGTCTGCTTCCCTTTACCGCAGGTGCTTTCGAATACAGGAATCCCCCCAATAGCACGGTTGGCTGTCTTCCAACCAATTGAGCTGATTTTCTGTAAGTAACAAGTTTATGGTTGACACTAATCACATACAAAAAATCAGCTCAATTGGATGGAGGACAACCGAGAAATTGCGGTGGGTGGACGGCACCACCCACCGTGTTGTTCGGGGGATTCCTGTATCTTGTTTTATTCTTCCGTCGGACCTTTCAACGATAACAATCTACCAAGCGCAAACATTCAGGGTTCTGCCCACCCAAGCAAAACAGCAACGAAGA
Source organism: Ochlerotatus camptorhynchus (assembly GCF_037179485.1). Taxonomy (NCBI): domain Eukaryota; kingdom Metazoa; phylum Arthropoda; class Insecta; order Diptera; family Culicidae; genus Ochlerotatus; species Ochlerotatus camptorhynchus. Next base: position 3,289,273 of record NW_027040773.1, read on the forward strand.
CAAGACGACGAAAGACAGCACAATAATGTGGGTCTTGTAGTGCATTAGTGCGATGACATTATCCCCATTTTGTTTTTATTTGCTCGAGTCTCTGATCGATCGTGCCATTCCAGAGACCATCGTCTTGGTCTTCGTCTTCGTCCGCAGACGCTGTGGTAAAATCTGTTGCAAGGTGCATGTGCGCTTCTTCGTGAACCAAACCAAAACAAGGAATATCTTATGAACACAAGAAGGAGGGGCAACGCCATCCTCAGCAAGCTCGTTGTTTGCGATGCATTGAAGTCTTTCTCGTGAATTCTATACGGTAGCCACAAACCGGCTGAACGATGTTGACACATTAAAATCTTCTTTGCGCTTTTAATTTTGCCTATCAGGAGACGGCCTAGGAACGTGTTCTTTTTCCCTGCAGCAAGTTTTCACATGCACTAGTCCTATAATTGGTTCATATTACCCAATGGAAAACGGTTTCGCTTGTAAGCATTGGAATTTCTAGTTTATGGATGGACATTGTACTGTTTTCCCCTGTGTACCTACACCCACTGTTGGTATTTATTATCCTGTACTTGTCAACAGTGCCAGCTTTACAATATGATACAACATGCTTGCATGCTAGTTGAATGTTTCCCAGGAAAAGTGCACACTTAGAAAAATTTATGTAAATATAAGTGCTCTGAGAGCGTCGATTGAGACATAAAGTTGAGTCCTAACAGGCGCTCAATCAAACGTGCTTTTCGTCGAAAAATTTTTCAGTCTTGGAGCACCTAATTGTACATGACATTTTTGTTTACGTTTCATCCTTTTTGTCAAAGATGCATTTCGTCACGTGTAGAATTAGTTATTTCTAAGTGTGTAGGGCTACAACATAAATTCTGCGTCCAGATTGTTACTAGACCAAGCTTGGCAGCAATATATTGAGGTTTATTAGCTATAGTATCTGCTTCCAATCTGCTCCCAACACTCCGGAGCTCCACCCCATCGAGAAGTACTGGGCGATTATGAAGCAGCACCTTCTTAAACGACCTAAGGTAGTGAAGACAGTCGAGGAACTGAAGAAAGTATGGGTTTCCATGCAAAAAACGGTTGATTCACAGGTTGTGCAGAATCTTATGGCCGGGGTTAAGGCCAAGGTGCGGGCATTTGCGTATGGACTGTAAATGAAATACGAGTAAAATGGTAAAATGAAGTTTAATAGTTATTTCTCAATCCCTGAAAATTTGATGGCAATCGGATGAAAACTCGAATTTTGCGAATCAATTTTGTGTGTGGCAATTTCATCGTGGACACCCTTTAGATATGGACGATTTTTCCATTACTGGCCACCTTTCTCTCCATAGAAAAACAGTCAACTAAGAATGGGAACCCCTGCAGGATTCTGAAGAGTTACTATCAGAACCGGGTACTGGTCTACGAGACAGACATGGGACAGATATCGATTAGGATCAAAGTGGGAGTTCAACAAGGTTCCATTCTTGGTCCAACGCTCTGGAATGGGATGTACAACAGTACAACGGCGTTGGCTTTGCGGACGACGTCATCCTAACGGTAACAGGCGAAACGCTAGAAGAAGTGGCAATGCTGGAAGCCGAAGCGATCGAAACGACTGGAAATTTGAAGCAAGGAGCGAAACTACAGATAGCCCACCACAAAACGAAAGTGCGGTACAGCCATCAGAAATCCTCATCGGGGAGCATATGCCGTAGCCTAGAAGCGCGTGCTGAAATATCTAGGAGTCGCGATGGACGACCGACCAAACTTCAACAGTCATGTCGACTATGCCTGCGAGAAGGCGACGACGGCCATCACAGCGGTAGCTAGAATCATGCCGATCAACTCTGGACCTAGCAGCCGGAATGAACCCTATAGGTATTACCTTGGTGGAGGACAGCGAGTGCTACAATTGGAAGGAAACCAAAGAAATTCGAAAAATAATGAGAGCGGATTCGATGACCACCTGATGCAATTTCTATCTGGTCACGGCTGTTCCAGGAAGTACCTACGTCGGTTTGGACAGGTAAGGTTACGGAAATGTGGAAGAAACACCGGAGCATGTGGTTTTCGACTGCCCTAGCCGAACAATTTACTATACCGAGGGAGATCGCAGAAAAACCGATCGCTAACAATTTAAATAGCCGGGTGCGATAATTTTTTGGGTCAGTGATACAAATTAGTTCAATTGGTTACAGCAGTTCATCAGCATTTGCATGACGCTTGCGTTTATGGGATGCAGTACAATATTTTTCTCCATGTTAATACCAATTTAAATGGGTCAATTAATGTTTAAAGCTTGAAAATAAAAAGTGATTCTTTCTTCAAAATTCTCACTCAGCAGAATACAATCGTAAAAGGATCAGCATGCAAAAAAAGTGAGGATCATCCACCCTACTACACTCAAGATCATAACGCTCAGTGTCTTTTTTTGTTTATTAATTGATTTGATAAGGTTCAATCGAATTCACTTTACAGAGCCGAGGATTCTTGTTCACTATACAATACACCTTAAAACTATAGTCAAAAGGTACAACACAATTAACCTTTTATCTTCCACTATCCAATAAGCCTCCTCCGCCAGAACGGGAGTCACTTCCAGTGATTTCAATGTGTGGTAGATTCGCCAACGGGGGTCAGAGCGCTTCCATTGCAGCACTCACACATTCATCACGAAACGGTTGCTTTCCAAAGTCGACGATGCATCGACCGAAATAAACTGATGATGAAGAACAATGAGGAGGACCACACAATGGTTGCTGCCGAGTAAACAGACGACAGACGATCGCGTGACACACATCGAGAGTGGCCTGCTTCTGTCGACAGCCGAGTGAACACTGACGCTCAGCTGTCTGTTTTGCTCAATTCTGCGTTTATCGGAGAAAATAGAAGCAATGAGAAAAAGAATGAAATCAGTGCGGCTAGCACAAGCTACTGCTCCGAGACGGCTAATACATAGGTGTAACAGTCGGAAGAAGTGTTAGTTTGTTTACTTAAATGAACCATGCCCATTTTGTTATGGCATGTTTGCTATACGAAATGCGCCTCGTGTTTATTAGCGAATTTCACATCAAAGATTGATTAATTGAGTAGGAAATCAGTTTGGCACGGCATTTGTGACCAGCATACACCTTCCGGTAGTATGAAACAGGTCAAAAACTGTTCAAATCCGCAGATAAAATTTTTGTTTTGAATTTCTGTATAGCAAAATAGTGAACTTTTCGTGAACATTAACGGCAAAGAACTCACCAACACTGGGAGACTGTGAGTTCCTGCCCACCTGTTCATTTTCCATCGTGCTACTGCTCGTTCCTGATATTGTATGCGTGTGAGTGAGTAGTAAATGCAAAATGAAACGATTTTTTCCATGCTTGCCTAATGCTTTTGTTTCTGGTTTTAGACGTTTGATGTCTTTAGTAACGTTTTTGTACTTGATAGTTCCTTTTCCGTCATAATGATGGGTCTGTAGAGTTTTTTTTTTAACAAGTTTGGAAATAGCCCAGAAAAGTCTTGGAATAGTCATTGGTTCAACAGTAGCACAGCAGGACCGTAGGAGTACAAAATTATGAAATTGATGAGATCTTTCCTTATTTTCATTTGTAGGTGACTTAAATTTTTAATGTATTCTGGCCAAGTAATCAAAAATATCTCCAAATGACAAAATGACAAGCGACCAACAAGCCGAATGATAACGCTTTGTCAGAAATGGAAAGCAATATTGATATTATCTTCACACTTAGAAACAACTAATTTTACAAGATGAGACGTAAACAAACATGTCATGTAATATTAAGTGCTCCGAGACTGAACAATTCGTTGCTCAACGAAAAATACGTTTGATTAAGCTATATTTTGCGTCTGTTATGGCTCTAATTTATGCCAAATTGACGCTCGTATGTGTACCTCTTAGAGCACCTAAATTTACATGAGTTTTTTTTAAGTGTGTTCTTCGTTTTTGACGTATGACTACGTCTTTGTTTCCTATATGGGAGTACACTTAGCGAGTACGAAAAATGAACATGTTACGAAAAGTGGTCAGGTTTTGAACGCATATTTCTCATAAGAATCAACGAAGTTATTTCAGTTTGAAGCTTTATTTACATTGGATGGAGCGTGGATTCAGTAAGCTCCCCTCTCTTACTACGCTTACGAAATTGGCAATTGTTTTTGAATAATTAATCAGAACATACCAAATCGATAAGATAAGAAACTCCAAAATTATTTAAGTTTGCAATCTGAATTTCATTGGTACACCTGTAGTGTTGGCAGGATAAGTGATTTTCGGCTTTTAATTCAATTTGAACAACTATAAATTTTCTTTAGAGACATTCTAGCACGGTATATGTTGTAAGGCACTTCCTGGACAATATGTTTACATGAATAATTGCATGGTTCAAGCAAAATTGTGGTCCCTAAGAATGAAAATGCAAAAAAGAAAGGTTTTTCCATACTATTTTCCATACACATTTCAAACGCAATGCGGGAAGCCGGGTTGCAGCCAATCGTCTCCAAATTTTGCACAGTTGTTTGAGACCCCAAATGGAACCAAAAATGATCATGATGACCCACCCTAATTAATATGAACATATGATTTAGTGATGTTTTAATAAGGTTATTCCATGAAATAACTATTATTCATCATAGTCACCGCATATTCCACCTCATTTACGAAAATAAAAATGATTAGGGTTGGTGAGCCAGTAGTAGAGGAACTAATACAATTTATTTATTAAAAAAAATTAATAAACGATGTACATACAATTTGTATACGCCAAACTATAGCTTTCAATCTCTATTTTGCTGGAAAAATATTAAATCGTAATTGGGGGCGACCCCGGCGTAGTGGTTAACATCCATACCTCTCACGTCAAAGGCACGAGTTCAAAGCTCACCCCGGACAAGTCACGAATGACCCAAGAGTGTTAAAGTGACTATAATAAAAAAAAAAAAAAATTAAATCGTAATTAAATTTTACACATTTTTCGAAAAAATGTCCTCCATTAATAGAACCACTGTTCCAGTAGTAGTAGTAATTGCTAACTTCGGTTCCTATAATAGTGGAACGCATTGGTTTCTTAAGGGTTCCACTATTAATGGAACACTACCGCAACTATAGGTGCAAAGGAGTTAAAATCTTAAGGAAAATCAATTGTTGTCCAACATTTTTTTCACTTCATTTCATTCACAGTAACGAATCTCACTCGATCCATTAATGCAATTCAGTCAGTCTATGCTTAAATTTTGCCACAGTAGAGTTGAAGTCGAAGAGGATGTAGACTTCGTTGAACCTAGCCGACATGAAGCGGACAGGATCATGAAGGCCGTACAAGGAGTTCCGGGGCTCAAGTTTCGTTGGCGAAGCAATCGTTCAGGAACGTAAAGATTAAGTTGACCTAGTATCTCCGGTGCGTCCGTTTCTTCTGTGAGAATTTTAGCAAAAAACACCGCCTGGGCATCATTCCGCCTCTGCTCAAACGCCTGCAGCCCCAATAATCTGCATCCATCTCCATATTGTGGTAAGTTCAACGGATCTCGCCACGGAAGGTGTCGTAGGGCATATCTCACAAGTTTTCTCTGAATTGCTTCGATCCTACCAGTCCAGGTTAACTGGTACGGGCACCATACTACCATAGAGGTAACTTTAAGACTAGAAGGTCCCGAAATAACGTGCTCAACTTTTTGGCTCAGCTCTGGTACTCTCTTCGGTCCCAAGCTAATCGATTCACCCCTCGAAACATAGGAAAAACCAATAACCCCTCATTTTATCTGTCAAGCTTTCATAGCGAATCAAAACAAACATTGCGTAGTACTAGAATTTCGACTAGAATGGGGTACGTTAATCGTTTGCTTGGGACCATTAGGCTAGTCAAGTAGTGAGCCAATTTAAAATCGTTAGTTTTGTATTGATTGTTGATACTACAGCGTTGAATTCCAAAATTTTTTAAGCTACCCAGTTGCCTGGCCACTTCAATGACTGTTTCATATATCTAATCGAGTAAGGAGGGCAAAATGAGTCATCGACTTGATTTTTTTTTATTGTTAACATCAACAGGCTCAATGTAGCGCAAATGCTGGTTTGGAAAAGCAAAGCATCATTAGGGTTGCATTGAACCTGGGGCTTCATTGGGGAAGTTGAAACGAAGCGTTTTTCGTATGAACACTTGAGTGAAATAGTCGTTTCGACTTGATTGCATAATGTGTCCCTTGTTATATTAAATATTATGTACATTTTGCATACAGGGACACTAATAAAAGCCACTTGTCTGCTCTTAACAATAGTCAAAACTCTGGGACAACCCAGTTTTTCCCAAATGTAGGTAACCTGCTAACATTGGACACTGAATTTTCTTTACAAAATAATCACTTATGCTTCTACTAAACCTTTCAACATTTTTTTTTATTTATATCACATTCGCAATAGTAGCTCAACATTGCACCATAGTACATACACTGGGTATCCTCTTTTTATTCCGTTTCAGTTTTGGGCAACAGCCTTCGGTAAGGAACTCGGTTAAACATCTTGTTGATCACATCCAGCATGATCGGTTCCCAGGATCGACGCGTTTCCGGAAGCATTTCCTTGTAGAGTGACGGCCAATACTGATTGACAAAGTCCAGCGCGACTTGATCTGAAATTATTTGGATTGAATAAATAGCTGCAACCTTTGTCAAATATATGGAAATTACTTAGTCCTGGATCGGGGAACAGTCCGGTGGCGAAGATTTTCATATCACCTACTTCTGGACTCATGTCGAATTTATCTATCAAGACATATGTTTCGCCATTACGCTGGGTACTACGGCCAGAAATTTTCCATGTGGTCGTAACATCGGCTAAAATATTAATACATTTAATGCATCAAATTGATGCGAACTTTCAAATCGAAACATACTGGTGGTGACGTTGAAATATCCCTTCGACACAACCTTGATGGCGTTGAAACGTCCTTCGCCCTTGTATTTGCCTTCGGTAATCAGTTTTGGAAACTGAACGTCCACTTCCATGGCGAAGGAGTCATCCTCTGCTGTTGCTCGGACATTCTGGATCTTGGCACGGCTCAAACCGTACGTTTTGGCGCTCTTGATGTGCAACGATCCGTACATTTGCTGATTCTTGTACTCGAAGTAGCTACTGTCCTGGGTGAATGGATCGATGGCAGGGAAACCGATCGATGGAATACCATTCTGGGGAAAGAGAAGGAATATTAGATGAAAGAAGGATTCAAATTGGGATTTTTCTTCTATTTTCATGCGTTAATAATTAAAAAAAAAATACACAAAAAATGTGCTATAACTCTTCCAGAAATAAGATAGTCTTGGACCAGAGAGTTTATTTTTGCGGTTCTGGTAATTGTCTAGAACATTATGAGTTGCTAAAATAATCACTTAAAAGGTATGATCGAAAAACTAAATTAAAGGGAGTTACCATAAAAATACTGCATAACTAAAAAATACTGGACTAAGAATTTGTTCTTCCTGAGAAAAGTTGCTTCAACATATTCTACAACTTGGTCAAAGACATAGGGTAAATGTCGGCTTCGGCACCCATTGACTGTTTTCGGCAATCAAAATTTAAACGTTAATTTCACTATGTTTTACCATCAACACACTTCCCTGAATGTATCCAAATGATTCTTTAGTCTTTCAGCTTCAATCTGATTATATTTGTAGGACCGAGCAATCCTGTTATGCCAGATTTTTCTTCAAATGAAGCATACGTAATACAAAATGGGCTGATTTCGAGTTGCCGATAATAGAACAGCTGGTTAACACGCAGTTCTAATGGGAAGGTTGCCGAAGAAAAAGAGGCTGCCGACAATATTCACACTCACCTGAGAAGTTTAGAGCGTTGTAAAAACGCTTTCAAACAGTTTTGAAGAATTCTGTCGATTGGAATGGATAGAGAAGCAAGCAGCAGATAAATTGAAACAAACAGACACGTCATATATGTGCGTGACGCTGTGAAAATGCTAATAGAAGTGCGGACGCTGCTTAGATTGACGAGAATACGTAAATTCCCCTAATTTCTCTATATGTTCAAAGAAAAAAAATATGTTATCTATTTTTATCATAGCGTCATGACTAAGTTTTGTTTTTTTCTTGATCTCTTTTTTTTTTCGCCGTCTTGTTTTCCGTACCAATGCTACCGACGCCAGAAAAGCAGCTCCCACACCTGGACCCTACCTATCGACCCATCAACTCATGGACCGGGGACCTACGGCCATGCTTGGCATACACAGTTGTACACACCAATTGCTCATTTGTTAATAACTTTTCACTCAGTTGTTGAAATTTGTTTTTCTTTAAAGTAATTCAACAATTAATTGCATGGACCAATAATTATGTCACGCTAAATCGAGAAAAAATTCACCCCCTCACCCCCTATCGTGACATTTTTCCTAATGTATTGCTTGTCACAAAATCATAGACCCCCCTCCCCCCTTACAGCGTGACATAATATATGCATCAACCGAAATGGCCTTAACTCCATTTTGTAAACAAACCTTGTAAAGCCATTTTCTCGCGAACCGAAGTCCGAAAAGGCAAACCAACATTATGAACAGGTAGGGGAAATTCTCCTCTACCCGATTGTGGTTTAAGTTTGCGAATGTAGGTTTCGGTTCGCGAGAAAATTACCTTACAAGGTTTGTTTACATAATGGAGTTAAGGCCATTTCAATTTTTGGTCTTGAATGGATAGGTTAGGATCATAGCTTACTATAGATATGCAAAAAGTGGATAAATCTTAAAATTTGAGTCAACACCAACGAATTTTTACTCTTTACTCTTAAAGCCCGAGATGTGCAGCGAGCATTTCTCATTTCATTTTCACAACGCAAAAAAACAAATACAGTTCGTTAACTAGAATTAAACTCTACTTTTTTTACGTATCTATCACAAGCTTAAACTCTATTCTATCTACTGCTTCAAAAAGAACTATGTTTCGTCAACTCTGTGCAAAGTTATTAGCAAATGAGCAGATCGTGACCAAAACTGTGTATGCCAAGCATGCCTACACAGCAAAAAAAAATAATTTTGATATCACATCAAAGTGGATGCACTACAATCATGTCGAAAATTTCATGTAATTTTTATGACCACATAAATAAACAACTGCAGTAAAAGCAGCGTAATGTCAGTTCATGCATTGTATTAATGATAATTTTGTCCTTTTTAGCAATTAATATTACACCATATTTTCGACATAATTGTAGTGCATCCACTTTGACGTGATATCAAAATTATTTTTTTGCTGTGTACGGCTTCACTTCACTTCCGAAGGAAGGCGTGATCAGAGATTCTATGCCTAAGAACGAGATGGCGGTGCCGAGTGGGATTGAACCCAGGCCTTTTGGAGTGAGAGGCAGTCACGCTTACCACTACACCACCAGCGCCACTGACTAATTTTTGTTACGCAGTGTACGACGGGACAAGATCGCCACCAGGAGCAAGATGAGCACCCTTTAATTTTACATCAAAAATCGTATATTTTTAAAAACTGCACATACGTCCCCTTAAGCAACGTTCTAAAAATGATTTAGAAATATTCAATCACGACTGATAAATTGATAAAAATATGCCGAACGAAAAAAATCCTCTTATTGTAATAATGATTTGCTATAATAAATATTCCCTATTTTGCTTCGTTTGTTACAACTTTCAAAATGTTTCAGCTTCGTGCTGGTATTTCATTTTTATAAACTATCATATCATATTAGAACTAATTCTGCTGTAGGTGCTGGTCTTCCCCCGCAGGGGTGCTCATCTTACCCCGGAGTGTCTAAGAACGGTGTAAAAAAGTTACTTTTTTAAATTTATTTTGTAAATAGTCAAATTTGAATATTTTGAACTACATCAACCCTAGGGAGCTAGAACATTAATGAACTAGGACAGACAATATTTTAATGTATTAATTGCGATTATGAAATATAAACATGATTTCAACCTTAGCGTGGCGATCTTGCCCTGTCCTAAAGGGCGAACACGAAATTATTGCGACACCGAAAATGTCATGCCAATTTTCTTATAATGTTTAGAATCAAACCAAAATTTTAGGGTAGTTTTATACATATATTTACTTCAAAAATCAAAAGAAAAGTTAATCGATGGAGCCTTGAGTGTAAAATTGAACGCATTTTCGCTTGATGCCCTCCATCAAAGTCTTTACAGTGTCATCCGGTACCAGTTTCTCAGTTTTTTCCATTTTCTTAACATGTCCTTCTCGTCTTTGACTGTCTTCTTGCTCTTCCGAAGTTCCCGCTTCATTATTGCCCAGTACTGCTCCACCGGGCGCAGCTCCGGACAGTTTGGCGGATTCATGTCCTTTTGAACAAAATGGACAGAATTGGCCTCATACCACTCCAGGACACTTTTAGAATAGTGGCATGATGCCAAATCTGGCCAAAATAGCGGAGCTTCGTCGTGCTGCTGCAAGAACGGCAAAAGGCGCTTCTCGAGGCACTCAGATTTGTAGATCTCGCCATTTACTGTGCCCTTTGGCACGAAAGGCTCACTCCTCAGTCCGCAAGAGTAGATGGCCTGCCAAATGAGATATTTGGAGGCGAACTTCGACATTTTCTTCTTCTTAAATTTGTCGTCCACATCGAACTTGCTCTTGCCGGTGAAAAACTCCAACCCCGGAATTTGCTTAAAATCGGCTTTTATATACGTTTCGTCGTCCATCACACAGCAGCCATATTTTGTCAACATCTTCTCGTAGAGCTTCCGTGCCCGAGTTTTAGCCGTCGATTGTTGCCGCTCATCGCGGTTTGGGAAGTTCTGTACCTTGTATGTATGTAGTCCAGCTCTCTTCTTTGCATTCTGGACGTAGCTCTGCGACATGCCGATCTTTTTAGCCACATCACGGCTTGAGACGTTGGGATTTGCTTTAATCATCCGCTTCACCTTTCCCTCCGTCTTTTTGTTCTCCGGTCCCGTTCAACCGCTCCTGGAACCGCTTCAACACTCTGGAGACGGTTGAATGGTGAATGTTCAACATTTTTCCCAACTGCCGGTGCGACAGGTCAGGAAATTCCAGGTGTTTGGAAAGAATTTGTTCTCTCAACTCGCGTTGGTTCAGCTCCATTTTCGTTGAATCGAAAAACACGACTTCGAGTTTAACAGCATGTACACAATACACATCAATGAGAAAGTGTGCAAAATTTGGTTGATTTTTACCCAATGGTAAAAAAGTTATGCCCTGTTGAATGTGTCGCAATAATTTCGTGTTCGCCCTTTAGCCTACAAATTGTAGAGGATACTCATACAAACAAATCTTCTCAAGACACTTTATGGCTTAAATGAAAAAGTCAGGCCAAGTTTTTTTTGGACTACAGAATGTTTCACAATCTTCCGGAACGACCTACACAGTTTCATGAATCCCCCTCTATCCTTTAAAGGTGTCTCACTTTAGATCTGATTGTGATTCTTTTTGGATTGATCATGGACATAATAATGGCTACAGAATAGTCTTACAAACGACATGCCCTAAAATTGCCTTTGAAAATCTAGCAGAAGACACCCCCTCCACCTGAATTATTCCTAATCAACTCTCGAAGCACATTGTTCCACCCAGACAACCAGAAGTCGTATAAAAATATGCAGACAGTAAATATCGTAAATTGTTACAGTTTAGGTCAAAATTGCATATAACAATGGTATGCGTCGCATTATGTTTAAGTTAAATCGTATAGAATGCAAATTTTCGACCTATAGGGTAGATAGGGGCAATATGGTCCCCCTAAGAAAAACACATCATAACACATGAAAAACATTCATAAATGTATGATAGCTGTGATCATGCTCATGCTTTGGAATATGTTTGATAATATACAATGTTCAAAATGTGGATAAAATATGATAGACTCAATAAATTATTATGTTTGAAACATTTCAGTTTTTGCTCCGATCAACAACCATACGGGGCAATATGAGCACCCTTGTAAAAGTTAACTTTTTGACAGGTTTTCATTAGAAAATAACATTCAGGAATCATGTGAAATAGACACATAAGTTCTTTTAGCCACAGTTACGTGTATTTCTCGCTATAGAACCAGCGGATCAGTAAAATGTAATATGCAATGCTTGTTTTCTTGACTGCATATCTTATAATATTCTAGAGATTTTGAGCTAATGTTACATTTCCATTACTATCTTAGACATGTAATTGAATTTTGATACAGTTTTCATGCAGATGCATATTAGAAGCATTTTAAACAAGTTTGTAAAAAATTTGTATTATGCCCAATGGAACGGTGGCCCATCTCGCCCCGTATGGTCTTCTTGCCCCCATCTCCTCTATGCGATGATTCATTTTTCCGTCGTACTGTATCACAAAATCAAATCGGATTACATCGTAAGAAAATTTGCATGTATATGGCCTCCACTTTTGTACGTACAAGCCATTTCTTTGCATTCTATACGATTTGTTTGTTTGTATATATGTTTGTATATCACGAAAATAACTTTGAATATACGTGCACTCTGGTTGTCTGGGCAGATGTTTAATTCCTCCGAAAATGTCCAAAAATTCACCGAACCTTATAGAAGTATACCTCACGCGTCTCAAAGTCTTCAGACATGTTCCTAAAATTCTTTAGACCCTTGAAGGATTCATAAAGTCCTCTGAAGTCATCCTTAGTATTTTCTGATGTTTTCTAGATTTCACTGCACTATGGTCCGAATCGACAATTTAGCAGGAAAAAAATGTTTTCTCCGTTGTTGTTCATTTTAGATGCTAAGTGTCGTGAGAGAAGTTGTTTGTTATCATACCATGCTTCTTTTGAGCAAAAATCTGATTAGGGTGGTCCTCGTTTAAATCCAAATTCAAATTCAAACTTTTTTGTTTCAAGTTATAGGTAGTTACATTGCTGAGCAAAGTTGCAGAAAATATTATTTTAGACAACTTTGCTGAATACACCATTTATTTATCTCGTTAGTTGACTGTTTTAGAGCATTTATTAAGTATTTAGTTAGGGTGTCCCTAAAAAAACAGTTTTTTTTTATTTTGAACCATTTTCTTTTCGAAAAAAAAATTGTAGAACAAATATTGGCGCACGTTTTTGCTGAACAAAGCATGTTGATAAGTCTTAACGTTAAAAAATAATAGACTATTTTGCCCAAAAAACCAAGTGGAGTTGAATCGCTAAAAATTTTCTTGTGGTATCATCTGAAAAGCGATACTTAAAGAAATATTTGAGGAAAAAACTGCGAGGACAACTTTCTTTAAATTTTAATAAATCAATTTTAAAAATCCCCTAAAAAAACTTGAAAAAACATGTAACTTAAAAATGTCTAAACATAACAACATACTGTCTTGATAAAAATGGTAGGTTTTGACTAGATCTTAAAGTCTTCTTTGCACAACTTTTTTGTAGAATGTAAAGTAAAAGAGATAGAATTAATTATGTTTTTTTTTTGTAGCTTAAAGACAGTAATATTCAATGATTGTTTTTTTTTTCTTGATTTGTTTTCCGTCGATCTTGTTTTCCGTGCTAAATATATGCGTGTTTTTCAGGAAAGAAGCTGAACGATCGAGTACGTCAAGAGGATACAAACGATCCTTTGCTTTATTCATTTGGGATGTTCCCTCTCCACGCATATATCCGGTATATGGAATTGATGCTTGAAATTTCAAACAGGTTGGCCATGGAAAACCAACATGGAGAGTTAGCAAGTTGAACGAGAAAGTGAAAGAACGAGAGCTCAGTATGAAAATTGCATTCAGGAAACAGTTGGGTTTGCGCATAACTGAACCAATGCTGTCTGGAGGAAACTCTAATGAGCGGTTCCACGAACAAGTGGGAAATTTTTCCAGTTTTTATTTTTTGTATTTTTTGATTTGCATGAAACCTTGCATACAAGTTTTTGGGGAAGAAAAACGCCGTTTTGCATACTTGGTTCGCCATTTTGAATCTAGCCTTACTTATGAGAAGGCCCTATGGAAAATGCACATGATATCTTCAAAAAATTGTATCTCGGAAACGGTTTGTCCGATTGGTTTGATGTCTTGAGCGAAGTTTTAGACAATTGTTGGTGTTATATGGAGAAAATATGCGCGGTAAAAAAAAAAAGTTTGGTATTTGTGTTTTGAACTAAAATAAAAATTTTCCCTTTAAAGTGACATGTCAACAATTTTTTTATTATCCTTATGTTATAGCTGACTGAAAATGCTATCTAGTGCACAGTAGGTTGTTCTGGAGAAAAATAGGTTACGATGAAAAAAATTGTTTTTTAAAAAAATACAATTTTCAAAAAAGCTATTAAGAAAAGTCAAACAAGTTTGTCACCCTAATTTTATGAAAGTACATCAAATTTGCAAACAAAAAGTACTTCAGTAACATTTTTCTAAGATGCACCGTTTAGAAGATATTACTGATTTAATTTTGTTTTTTTTATAACTTAATAAGTTTTGGCCCTTTTCGGATGTACTCCGTGTTTTTCCAGTTTCAAAAGTATTTTTTTCGGATAGATTGGAAAATTTTGAGTTAAAATGACACTGACAGCTTAAAGATTCGAGTGAAATTCTCTGCCTTAAAAGTATTTTGAAAAACAAGTTACAAAATCCCACTATCAGGAACAATGATTTCTTCAAGTGATTTTTGGTGCGTTGTGCTGAAAACGTGCTAACAAGTATTAGATACAGGTAATCAGATACCAGTTAGCTGTACTACGTACAGTTGGTGATTGTAAACATGGTCTTTGTTGAAACTAGTCCACCATGGCCACGCTGGCCATAACGAGGCTAGCTCCGTCGTTGACCGTTCCTTAATAATAAATAAAAAGAACGCAGTAGTCACCTTCCATCAAACTAGAGGGCTGCCGACTGATACCTCAATCAACAACCGCCGCACTCTTTATTCATTCCAGGTATATACAATTTACAATCTTCTTCAATAACAATATACCTACGCCAGCAAATCTACCTCGCTCCAACTCTCCAAACTCGTACCTGAAGGTTCGACGATACCTGAGCGTTCAACTCTACCTATCTTCCAACAGTCTTTACCCAGCATTCTATGATTTCTACCCGTGAGCTGTATAATAATGTCTGACTCGGTTCTGAATTCATCCAGTATCTACTAGGGAAAACCAAACAGTAAATGCAGAAAGGTTGCTAGTAGCATAGTGATTATAGTAATTTCAGCTCATAATCCTGTGTTTTTGAACGAGATCCAGTGTTGTTTGATAACATAATAATTGTAAAGGAAAGTGTAACACGTTTTAGTGCAAAGGTAAGTTTTAAATACACATTTTAATTATATGTTTTGTGATATTTTCGTACAAAACTAACAATTGGAAAATATTTTCTATGTTACAGATTACAAAATGAGTAAAATAAGATGTATTCGCCCATTCAAAGACATTCAGTGTTCGAAAGAGCTGCGATATCTCACGGATGGTATCATCCAAAAACTAAAATCAATTGGATTTTCCAAGGTATCCACACTGAACACCAAGGATTTTCGTGTTTGTTCGTCTTGCCGTCTACATATTGATTCAAGAGCTCACCTCACCCAAAACGAGGAACAAAGCGTAGCCGGCGGCTCAAGGATGCCAACTGTTCAGACCATACCTGATGTACCTGATTCGCAAAGCTATGAAAGTTTGGTCACGATACCATCAGAGTCAACGCTAAGCACAATTAAATCAAATGAAGACTTCACGATGCCTGTAGACGTCGAAATATTCAACCGAGGAATAGCAGCTATTCGTGTTTCACCTATAGATTTAGGTAAGGTTAAAAATGTTCACTATCCTGAAAAAAAGTGCGCTGAAATCGTCGAAGGTGTACGAAGAAATCTTTTAAAATTAGACGCTAAAACAGAAAAAGCAAACGAGTTTGATGAAGTCATAGAAAATATGAAAATTAAATTTTTAAATTCAGCCGCAAGGCAAGAAAAACTATCAATTTTATAATTGTTGCCAAAATCATGGTCAGTACAAAAAATTGTAGACGAATTTAAAACCAGTAGAAATATGGCATCAGATGCAAGAAAGGAAAGAGATAATGTATTTGATTCATCTCAAGGTTAAAGCTCTGGAAAAGCTTTGAGTAATGAAACAAAAGAACTGGTTTTGAATTTTTTTTGAGGACGATGATATAAGCCGTGCAATGCCAGGCCAAAGAGATTTTGCTAGCGTAAAGACAGGAAATAAGAGATTAGCTGTCCAGAAAAGATTGTTAATGATGACATTGAGAGAAGCTTTTAATCGCTTTAATGAAATGTACGTCAATGTAAAAATAGGGTTTTCATCATTTGCAAGCCTCCGGCCAAGGCAATGTAAACTATTGACTATCACAGGAACACATAATGTTTGCGTTTGCACTACGCATGAAAATGTCAATTTAATTCAACATAGCTTAAAAAATACAATGTCTTGAATGATCTAAAAACATTAACGAATAGATTACTTTGCGAAAATAAGACAACTCATTTCCATCTACGAAGATGTAAAAACTGCCCAGATACCTCAGTTTTAGAAGACAGTTTATTGAAACAACTGGAAGAAAACTTTGTTGAAAAGCTTTCATTCGAACAATGGGTTACCACTGACAGATGTGATTTAGAAACTATTGTAAAGCAAACCGATGAGTTTGTTTCATTTTTCAGCTCAAAATTAGAAAGTTTGATTCCGCATGATTTTGTAAAAACCGAACAATCCAATTTTTTGAAAACTACAAAACAAAACTTGCAAGATGGTGAATTTTTAGCTATTTGTGACTTTTCTGAAAATTACAGCTTCGTTTTGCAGGATGAAGTTCAATCGCACCATTGGAACGTGCAACAGGCCACAATCCATCCTTTCGTAATATATTATACTGAAAATATGCAAATTAAACATATTAGCTTCATTATAATTTCTGAAGAACTAAGACATGATTCAGTCGCTGTCAATTTGTTTATTTATAAAATGATAAACTTTTTACAAATTGATCAAAATAAAAACATAAAAAAAAATTATTTTATGTCAGATGGTGCTGCTTCACAGTATAAAAACCGAAAAAACTTTTCTAGCCTTTGTAAATTTAAGTCAAAGTATGGTATTGACGCTGAATGGCATTTCTTCGCAACATCGCACGGAAAAGGTCCATGCGATGCTATTGGAGGTACGATAAAACGCATGGCTACCAGAGCAAGTTTAGCCAAAGAACGCGAACACCCGATAAAGACTGCAAGAGAGTTGTTTAATTGGGCAAACAAACGAAAAGAAGAAGAACTTACAAAGTTGTCATTTTGTTATTCTACTACAGAAGAATACGAAAATATGTCTTTGCAGCTAAATAATCAATATAACAATGCAAAAACAATTCAAGGAACTCTAAAATTCCACTCATTTCTTCCTCTATCAGAAAATACAATAAAGGCAAAGCTTTATTCAAACTGTCCTGACAATGATGCCAAAATATTCAATATTGTTAAGAAAGTTGTGTAAACAATAATTTTATAAAAATACAGGAATAAAAATAAACTGATGATATCCAACATATAATGTTATTTTTTATTGCGCACAATCACCATCCCTGAAAAATAAGCTTAATTCGCTCTTTTGAATCTTGCTAATTGAGGAGCTTACATTTGCAGTTCTCAAAAAGGTGTATCTCGAAATCGAGTTGTCTCATTGGTTTGATGTCTGTGGTGATGTTCGGCAATAGAGAGAAAATATGCACAGTATAAACACATCCAGTTTAAATGGATTAAACTGTTAGGCGATATGCAAGAGTTGAATGCACATTTTCAGCACAACGCACCAAAAATCACTTGAAGAAATCATTGTTCCTGATAGTGGGATTTTGTAACTTGTTTTTCAAAATACTTTTAAGGCAGAGAATTTCACTCGAATCTTTAAGCTGTCAGTGTCATTTTAACTCAAAATTTTCCAATCTTTCCGAAAAAAATATTTTTGAAACTGAAAAAATACGGAGTACATCCGAAAAGGGCCAAAACTTATTAAGTTATCAAAAAAAGCAATATTAAATCAGTAATATCTTCTAAACGGTGCATCTTAGAAAAATGTTACTGAAGTACTTTTTGTTTGAAAATTTGATGTACTTTCATAAAATTAGAGTGACAAACTTGTTTGACTTTTTTTAATAGCTTTTTTGAAAATTGTATTTTTTTAAAAAACAATTTTTTTCATCGTAATCTATTTTTCTCCAGAACAACCTACTGTGCACTAGATAGCATTTTTAGTCAGCTATAACATAAGAATAATAAAAAAATTATTGACATGTCACTTTAAAGGGAAAATTTATATTTTAGTTCAAAACACAAATACCAAACTTTGTTTTTTACCGTGCATATTTTCTCCATATAACACCAACAATTGTCTAAAACTTCGCGTAAGACACCAAACCAATCGGACAAACCGTTTCCGAGATACAATTTTTTGAAGATATCATGTGCATTTTTCATAGGCCCTTCTCATAAGTAAGGCTAGATTCAAAATGGTGAACCAAGTATGCAAAACGGCGTTTTTCTTTCCCAAAAACTTGTATGCAAGGTTTCATGCAAATCAAAAAAGATGAAAATTACTCGTTGCTTTAATGATATGGAACCGCTCTAATGACGGCAATAGGAATTGATGAAAGGTTACTGGAGCGATTTTATGTGCTTCTCACAATAATTAACAGTAGATCTGGCATAAACATTGAGGTATTTCGAAGCTATTCCGAAGAAACACGGGCTCGGGGGGAGAGGTAGCTCATCGATTCTTCCGGTTCGCCTCCTAGCATCGTGCTATAAGGTACCAGGCGATAACCAGGGTAGTTGATCGATAGCTCGATGACGTCATTTCGTTGACGTCTGCAATGGGAAATTCTCATAGCAGGCGTTGACGATGGGACGTTGTCGAGTTGTTGAATAGCAACTATCGTGGTAACTCACCGATTACCTGTCGATCTGCCAAATTTGGAAAGACGTCTGCATTGAATTGTCTCATATAATAATATTCCGCCCACTATATCACAAGAAATTGCGAGTAGCTGAGTGGAATGGAGATAAGTTAAGCATTGGGTACATGACCAAGTCTCCTCTGGGTGGTGCCAAAAGATGAGCGCAATAGAATCATCAAGTTGCCATAAGGCACGGAATGAGACTATTGCATGGCTGGATAGTCAAAGTCTTCCATTCGTTAGTCATTTCAGGTGGATTAGAACAGGTTTAGGAGGGCGTTGGCCAGATTTGGATTTTTCAGATGTAATCCTGGATAGGACCCTGTCATTGAACGTCGCGTGAAAGTGGAACTTAATGAAGGCCTAAGTACTTTTTCGTAGTTTTTAGTTTTCGGATTTGAAAGATCGTCGGTTACAGTGGCCTGCTTACTGAGCAGAAAAACGCGGTCCCAGGTCCTTACATATCAAAGAGATTTATGGTAAAATCGCTTGTGTATCGTGTATTTTGCGAAACTCGTTGTTGTCGTTGGTTCTGGGTTTGAATGGATACACAAATTTGAGCAACGGTATTATGTGATATGAGGGGCTCGGTGGCCTTAGAGCAACCGTTTTTGCTTACTGAGCAGAACATCATGAGTCTAATCTCAGGCCCATCCACATTCAAGATTCGTCAATCGTTTTATTTGTTAATATAACTACATGGTAATAACAGCAACTCGGTGATTAAAAAGGTGCTCGTCTGCCTAGTGGCAAACGTTTTTGCTTACTGAGCAGAAGACCATGGGTTTGGTCCCTAGCTCCTTCGCGTTATATGATCGTTAGGACATCAATTCAGCTTATCGTTTACCAAAACGAACCCTGCTGCAAACCCAACCCTCTTATCCAACATCCCAGTGATTCCTCGTGGAAGTGCATCAGAGGTGTTCTCGGCTTCCATCAAAGCGAGTGTCATGTCAACACAATCCTTCCCATTCCTTTCTTGACCTGTGTTCGGGCGCGGCCGGCGCTGGTATTGCCTAATTTAATATCACCAGTTTTTACACATTGAGGATGATTGCTAGTCCCAAGCATCGTCTATTGGTTCTCTGTGTAATTACAGCTGATCTGGCAGTAACAGAGTAGCAACCGTGGGCGCTCAATCAAGCTCAAGCTCAAGCTCAAGCTATTCCGAAGAAACACGGGCTCTTTATGTCGAACTTTATGGGTGGTACCCACTTTCGCCAACCGCCCATAAATTGCTGGTACACGGATCGACCATAATCAGACATGCAATTTTACCGATAGGCATGCTAAGCGAAGAGGCGCAAGAGACACGGAACAAGAGTATCCGTAAGTTCCGAGAACATCATGCCCGAAAATTTAACAGAATATCTAACATCGAGGACGTTTTTAAAAGACTGTTGATCACCTCTGACTATCAAAATAACAAAAAATAGTACATTGGCTTTACCAGAAAATGCTCAACATCTGGTACTTAGTTAAGTTTTATTACACTTGTTTCTTTATTTTTGTGAAATATGCCTCAAGAATATAATATTTGTTTCGTAAATCTATATGCTTCGTTCCATTTAAAGTTTTCAGAGCCAATTCGTACAATGACAGTTTACTAAAAGGTTGTTCCCCATGATAATTTATAATTGATATAGGGTGTCTCACACAAAACAAAAACATAATTAATTCTATCTCTTTTACTTTACATTCTACAAAAAAGTTGTGCAAAGAAGGCTTTAAGATCAAGTCAAAACCTACAATTTTGATGAAGACAGTATGTTGTTATGCTTATACATTTTTGAGTTACAGGTAATTTTCAAGTTTTTTTAGGGAATTTTAAAATTCATTTATTCAAATTTAAAGAAAGTTGTCCTCGCAGTTTTTTCCTCAAATATTTCTTTAAGTATCGCTTTTCAGATGATACCGCAAGAAAATTTTTAGCGATCCAACTCCATGTGATATAAGCATTTTAACATCACTTGGTTTTTTGGGCAAAATAGTCTATAATTTAAGACTTATCAACATGCTTTGTTCAGCAAAAACGTGCGCCAATATTAGTTCTACAAGTTTTTTCAAGACCATTTTCTAAAAGAAAATGGTTCAAAAACGATAGAATAAAAAAACTGTTTTTTTTAGGGACACCTCAATAAATACTTAATAAATGCTCTAAAACAGTCAACTAAAGAGATAGATAAATGGTGTATTCAGCAAAGTTGTCTAAAATAATATTTTCTACAACTTTGCTCAGCAATGTAACTACCTGAAAAAAAAGTTTGAATTTGAATTTGGATTCAAACGAGGACCACCCTAACCAGCTTTTTGCTCAAAAGAAGTATGGTATGATAACATACAACTTCTCTCACAACACTTAGCATCTAAAATGAACAACAACGGAGAAAACAATTTTTTCCTGCTAAATTGTCGATTCGAAGCATAGTGCACTGTGACTCACGCTCAAATTTTCCAATTTTTTTGTGTTGCCAAAAACGGAACAAGCATAATCGGAACGTGCTAAAAACGAAACAGCAATAATTCTAAAATTAATGTTTTCTTGTATAATAAAACCATCGATCAAAATAAAAATTAAGTAATCGATTATTGCATATGCATAAATCGAAGACAAGTACTATCCTATCAATATAAAAAATAAACCGTTAGCTATAAACCAGGGCCGTCTTTACAACCCTTGGGGGCCCTGGTCTAATTTGATCGTAGGGCTCCCTATCTGTTTATAGTTTTCAAATTTTACCTTCCATGAAATAAAAAGACTTGTGATAAACCTTTTTCGTATGAACTTTTCTTCCAAATTGATTTTATTCTAACATACATTCAATTTTACTTAACTAAATTCGCAATCGACTAGTTTGTTAGTAAGTTGAAACCAATTTTCATCAATAATTCGTAATAAATAATAAATTAAGATTGGTCCATAGCATCCCTCAAATAACATTTCACTAATTATTAAATTAGAAACTGACTGCTATCCTGAGCAGTTGGTGGTCATCATTGTATTAAATATCCTGAGGATAATTCTCACATTTGGGAAAACCGACTTCAGTGCATATGTATGTCGTTAATTAGTTTGTAGCAAATGTTGCCACCATCTTCAACAAAATTATATAAGTTGTTGACATTCACGAAACATGCTTACAACTTTCATGATTAATTTGAGCAATCTTACAACAGTTCATCATAAGTGCATCGATTGACTAAGTTAACATTTTTTAAATGTGGACGAAAACCATTTTTTCAACGACAGATGAAAAAGTTAAACTTCGTTTTTTTTTAAGTTGCACCCAAATTAAGACAAAATCGACTAAATCACCATTACAACTCATCTACTTCTGATTTATAATTCAGGCTAACCAGCAGTACGAGATGATGTTCTAGTCGCCCATGCAAATATTTTCACATACATTATGATTGATGTCTCTGAGCCGGGGGCCCCTCCAAATTGGGGGGCCTGGCTTTAGCCCATCATTGCCCTACCGTTAAAATTGGAAAATCGGACATCCCTAGTTGTAACTGCAAATTCAGGAAAAGTGCAATAACTTCTTGCGAAATTGCCAAACAACTTCTTAAACTTATTACCTACCTGGCTGATGCTATATTAAGACTTACTTTCAACTCTGGAAGCAACCGCTCAATGGAATCCTTGAGGCACTGTCCAAGTTCAGGGTCGTCGCGGTTGCATATGCGCATAAACGATGCTGTAATGAGTAAAAGAGAGAGAGATATATATCGATTGAAAGCTGTTTAATTACCTATTGTAACAGGATTGAACAAAACTGCATCTGAGGTGAGCAACATGTCCGCCTGGTTGATCGATTACAACATTTTCAAGACCTCAAAGCGGTTCACATTCAACGGTCACGAACCCTTTGATGACGGCGTTGCCAATTCAAGTCACTCTCAGCGTTTACGCATATGCAAATTTCGTAAGCAACCGGTAGCTTAGCCGGCGATGTGGTGATGTGTATTGTGCAATAACTGCATCGGGCAGCATCGGACTCGGAGAAGCTTCCGTTACGTACAGTATTGGACATATGTATATAAAATCATGATTTTTTTTTTCTTTAGTTCAAAAACTGTAACTTTTCAAGATTTGCATCAATGTCAAACATTCAAGAGTTTTTTTTAATTAAAGTTTAAGACTTTATTGGCTGAGCGTGTATGATGATTGAGCAATTTTAGTAAAACGCATTTTTTAACTACTTTATCTTGAACCAAATTAATTGAAATTGTTCGAGTTTGGATCTTTTACATCCCTCTAATTTTAGATGGTCAGATTATCAATGATACGAATATTAGGAAAGTTTTATGTATAGTGAAACTTTAGTTAATTGGGTATTGTAGTTTTAGAAATTACATATATTTTTTTAAATAATTAAAAAAAATGTTTTTTTTTGTTGTTGCATTTGATCAAACTTTTCACTGATTTAGCCAATCAAGTCTAATACTATACTGCTAAACCAGGAGTCATATAGTTTCACAAACTTTGATGTACATTTCAAAAAATAACAGCTCTTCAGACTTTTTCGAAGTGTAAAAAAAAATCACGATGTTATATACTTATGTCCGGTACTGAAGTTAGCCGTGAAATCTTATTAATTAGCTGCGAATGCGGGGATATGCTACGTGCAGCTAATTGCATGTTTACGTACAAGTTAATCATACACGGAGCGTATTCATTAGCACTTGTCGTTTTATTTCCGTAAATCTAGTTTTTTTTTTGACTCGTCAATCTTTATTTCAATGAAATTGAACTTAAATAGTGGGCATATGTTGACTTCTAACAATATTAGCTGATCAAAGAACAGCTGGTAATTCTGAAAAAAGTATATAAAGCTACCATGCTGGGGTGTCATGCATATATTTGTTTCGGGTTGGAAGTTTGCGCTAGCTACACAGAACTGATATAGATTTAAAAGGTTCTCGATTGAGTCATAGCTTCCACTATCAAATTCGATAAATGTTGCCCCACCAGTGATGGATAAACGGAGATTTTTGAAAAATCATCGATTTCTCTTCAAACCTTTTCTCAAGCGGTGAGAAAATGTCTAATTTTTTTTTCATTTAGTAATAGTTACATTGTATGCAGTGAGTGAGCTGAAATTTTCAGAGTGTGGTTTTCTCACCTATTGGCACAAATCTAGGGGTCCGTGAAATTATAACTTTTATTTTTGTAGGCCAGTCTAGTGGTGAGTGCTGTCAGAAGCAGCATGAAACACCTATTTATAAATCGCTGCGAAATTGTACAGTAAACTATGAGGGAGGCGTAAAGGAAGAAAGAAGGTGGGTTTATTTATTTCTCCTTCCGTCATGACTTGTAATTGTGGAAAAGTTTTCGCCTTATTCACATGGCATGCAGCTTTTCCACTAACTCGATTCAGACAATCGTCCAGTTAATCTTATTGCTTACCCTTATGATAGTGATTAGAACGTTCTGAGTACCGTATCATTAACCAAGCTACGATTTCTCAAGTCATCGCAGACTAGAGCTAGCTTCATACATTGATAGACCAGTTCATATGAATTTAGCAGAAAAGTTATAGAACAATGAGTCGTTGTTTTTGCAATTAGTTCACATGTTTTTCAAATCTAATAAAAACCGCAAATTCATGTAACCTGTCTTGTGCTAACCCTGTAAACCATGTGGTAACTCAACAAACTTTTTCTGTGGCATAACTTTTGCTTTATAAAACAGATTTTTTTTTAAAGCGAGCTTTAAAAATAACTCCGTAGAATAAAATAAAATAGTAATCTTCGCTTGAAATTATTGTTTATTTTATTATGCTTACAAAAGTTAGTTCGTGCCATTTTTAGTAGCTTTTCAATAATAGACAGAAAATGTTAGGATAATGCTAAGCCCTTTCTTTGCTTTTTCGATCAAGTATGCCACGTTTATTGCTATGATTTTTTTTTCGGAGTAGATCCCAAGTAACAATTTAACAGCCTTTCGACTTTCACACTGATTTATTGTGGTTTTATAAAAGCAATAAGGGGCTGTTCATAAACTACGTAGACAGTTTAGGGGGGGGGGGGGTTGAGAATTATCCACGGCCCATACAAATTTTAAATTTTTTGTATGGACAATTGTCTACGCAGGGGGAGGGGGGGTCAAGAATCCCAAAAAAATTGTCTACGTAGTTTATGAACAGACCCTAAGCAAACTTTTTAGTTTAAATGAAGCATTTAATATTGCAAAACATTCTTGAATATTAATATTAACATTGAATAATTAATATTGCAAAACATTTTTGACGATAAAGTCAGAATGTCTTTGGTTTAAAAAATTAATTTAATGCAGCACTCTATCCCTTTATAAAACTCAGTGCCGTCCCTTAACCTCACTTTTTACCTGTGCATCAACTTTCATAACTAGATTTAATGGCATATTCATACTCGAATCGGTTGAAAAATACACTTAATCTTCTAGTTTACTCGATGTCTATCAATTGCAAGCAATGTTTTGATAATTGTTTATGTTTTGAGAGTTGGTGCACAGATAGATTGAGGTTAAGGAAACGCCACTGATAAAACTGTTCAGTTAATCAATCATTTTATGACTCGTTTTTTTTTATTGATGTTGCAAAAAAATACTCCATAAAGGCGTTTTATCATTATAAAAGCAATTATAAAACGTTTGGTTTTAAACGGGGTCAAATAGCATATATTGTGAAGTAATGAAATTGAGTTGTTAGCGGAATGCTTAAATAAAACAGCACGGTTATCTTCCATTTGATTCCACTTAATAAGTTTTGGTATCCATGACAGATACGTATTTCGACTACAATGTGCAGTCTTCATCAGTGTCACTCCCACTAAAGAACTTATCAAAATCTAACCCCCTTAAGTACTCATCTCCTAGGTAAAAAGTCAAGATCAAAAGTATAACAATGAAACTACAATGTGTTGAATCGGAACCTACCTAACTAATAAAAACCAAAGCTTTAAGTAAAGTAAAGGAGAAAAAATCTATACAACTCTCTAATAAGGAAAATCCTAAAGGCTTGGTACCCATCATAATGAAGTAATGAAATTGGGTTGTTAGCGGAATGCTTAAATAAAACAGTCTTCATCAGTATCATTCCCACTAAAGAACTTATCAAAACCTAACCCCCTTAAGTAGCTAGTGATTTCATGAAGGTAAAACAGCTTTTTCACAAATAGCTTTGAAAAATTACTGTATAAGTCAGTAAAGAAATTGCTGTCTATATCAGTAATTTATTTGTTTACATTTGTTTTTGCTGAGTTTTTCAGTATTTTTATTTCAGTATTTTGATGAATAAGTCAGTAAATTCATAAAAAAAAGGTTTATTTACTGGTAATGTATCACAGGCTGACTTCCCAAAAAAAAAAGAAATTCAGAGACAAATAAGCATGCATATTGAATAAATGCTGTATAACAGTGTACAATGCTCAATAAAACGGGTTGTCGAATAATATGCTGAAAAAAACACATTGCGATCGATAGATGCGCCTTTATTCCACTGTTTGCTATGATCTGATTAATTAACTTATTTAAGGTGATTTCTTGTAGAGTCCACAAATGGCCACCACGTAGGCTATACATGCACTTCCACCTCAAATTTTCAATTACACACATTTCGAAAATTAATACCCCATTTCTCCAGAAATAGCTACTTCATGTATGCTGCAGTACAGCAAACTTGGAGTAATAGTTTCATTGTGGTACGTTTCGTAGAAGCTGATATTTGGGCTGTTAAAGTTTCAAAGTGGCTACGAGAATAAGGATCTCACAGCGAAACACCTTAAAGCCATATAAACGTTGAATGTTTTCCTGATTTAACACCACAATTTCACACCCCCACCCAGAACTTTTGGTGTTTTTTTTTTGACTCACCGGTATTATGTCAAGCTTGTCAAGTTCGATGTTACTATTAACAGCGATTAGTAAATTGAACCACAATCAACGATTTTTTTTTTAATCCTTTATGTTAACAACACCATGCAGTTCAATGTTCTGGTTGAATAGATTCACCAGATCCTGAACAGAAGTTAATATTAAAAATAATACAAGTATTATTAAGCATGCAGTTGAATACAATCGTCAAAAAGTCGTTTATTCAATAGGCGATTGTTTGTTGG
The DNA here is from genome assembly GCF_037179485.1 of Ochlerotatus camptorhynchus. Classification (NCBI taxonomy): domain Eukaryota; kingdom Metazoa; phylum Arthropoda; class Insecta; order Diptera; family Culicidae; genus Ochlerotatus; species Ochlerotatus camptorhynchus. Next base: position 3,316,255 of record NW_027040773.1, read on the forward strand.
GTGGTTGATCCAGTATTTCACGGATTCAAACAAGTGTCATCCGAAGGTATCTTAAAAGCATGGATGTTGTTGCAATTTACCTATGTTTTATTCATTTTTAGAAACAACCAGGCATCTGGCTTTGCTTGATGGAATGTGATTCGCAACAAGAAAATCTAGAACCACGCTATGCATTTGATTAATAATTTTGTATGCCATCTGCGTCGAAGGAAACCCCAACTAAACGGCGCCTGGAGAAGCTTTCACCACCTTCTGTGGCAACCGCCAAGCTTATCGTTTGTACGTGGAAAAACTCGAGATCGCCAAGAAAGAAGTGGAAATGGAAAAAAAAAACAAAAGAAAAAAGCCGGAAGGCAGAGAAAGAAACAACTAAAGCAAAAAGTCCTGACCAAAAGCAACTTTAAAAAAATAAGAAGAACAATTAATCCATGCTGTATGATTTTCCGTTTAAACATGAATTGAAATATATTTTTATATATTACTAGCTGAGTGTGCCAAATTTGGTTCATTTGCTTGATTAATTCTCGAGTTATGCAGAAATTTCTGTTTCATTTGTATGGACCCCCCCCCCCTTACAGAGGGGGAGGGGTTCCGAATCATCATAAGAACCTTTTCCACCCCCAAAAACCCCTGCATACAAATTTTTACGCCGATCGGTTTAGTAGTTTCCGAGTCTATAAGGGTCAGACAGACAGACTAACAGAAAGACAGACAGAAATTCATTTTTATATATAGGTATAGAAAATTAATAAAACACTACGAACTTGCCCACGTAAAATATGATCTACTACTATTTTTGACCTAAAATAATAATAATTTGGGTGATTTGAATTAGGCACACAAATGAACGGAATAAGAAACAAGGCCAATTTTCTGATTGGAATTAGGATCAAAAACGGATTTAGTGTGTATACATTATCAAAACAGAAGTGCAGTGATATGCTTAACCAAATTTATTTACTACTAGCTGAGTGTGCCCGGTCTTGCTCGGGATTCAATATTAGCTTGAGTTTATGCGCCGATTTAAAAAAAAAGCATGCTCTATTGTACGTAGCCCCCCCCCTATTATCTAAGGGGCTACCCCCTATGATTATCTCCTTATACCCCCACACTCGCCCCCACATGCCTAATTTGGTTCCATTTGCTTGATTAGTTCTCGAGTTATGCAGAAATTTCTGTTTCATTTGTATGGGATCCCCCCCTTACAGAAGGGGGAGGAGTCTCGAACCATCATAAGAACCTTCCACGGCCCCAAAAACCCCTGTATACAAATTTTCACGCCAATCGGTTCAGTAGTTTCCGAGTCTATAAGGGTCAGACAGACAGACAGACAGACAGACAGAAATTCATTTTTATATATATAGATTGAATAAACAGAATAAAACAATATAGCGTGTGGCTTTCAAATACGAAAACACTATTTTTTAGAGCACTTAGACATAGTTCACTGCCTTAGGTGAACGGAATTAGGGCACAGCGCGGTATAATAAAATATGAGCACTTCCTTAAACCACAGACAAACAGACATAACACATTGAATACAGGGTGCGTGACGAATTTTTGCAGTAAATTTCAAATAGTAATTTCTCATGCTTGTGCATCATGATTTAGATATATTTGGCAGCACTGGATAGCTTATACTGTTAGGTGTAAGATTTAAACAAACAATCTTGAGTAAACGTAAAGATGTCGAAACAAGAGAGCAATCTGTCAGCCGTTGTGGCTTTGTTGCGCGCCGGAGTATGCATGAAAGAAATAATTCGGTCGGTAAATGTGTCTGAAAGAACAGTGTATAATATTAAAAAGGCTTGCTCATACTGCTCATAAAGCACAGAAATGGCTTACGGAAAATATTTCGTAAATTTGGGAGGAAGAAATTTGGCCCCCAAGCAGTCCCGATATCAATCCGTTGGATTATTTTGTATAGGGCGTCGTCCAACGGGATACCAATAGAACCCCTCACACCACACTTAAGTCGCTAAAAGCTAAAATCAAGGCAGTGATGACATCTATGGATCGAAACATTTTAAAACGTGCATACTGCAGTTTCCGGAAGCGTCTAACTACAGTCGTCGAAAGGGAAGGCATTTTTTTTTTAATAAATTTACTTACAACTTCCATATGTTGCGAAAAAAAAAAAAAATCGCACAAAATTCATTGCTAGAATAACTAACTGGTGTATTTATTCTCAAATATGCCATTTACTGCAAAAATTCGTCACACACCCTGTATTTCTCACTGTAAAACATCTTCGTTAAAACATTACCGCCATCTGTCGAGTACACTGTGGTGGGCACACCGCAGATGGCGGTAATGTGTAAACATCAAACGCAAGTGAATTGACTATGCGCGCCACAGGTGGCGGTACTACCAACTACGATACTTTTAAATAGTCCGTTAAATGCTTGTTCGATGAACAACTTGCGAGTGTTATGACTTAGTCACTATTTTGAAGTAAGTCACTAAAAAGCCACTTTTTACACCAAAAAGTCACTAAAGTCACTATTTCCCTAAAAATAGTCACTAAAGTCACTTTTTCACTACTAAAATAAAGTTTTGTAAGGAGTTTAAAAATATTAACAAAATGCTTAAATTTAGTGGGTGAAAATGCTTAAATTTAGTACTTGGCTCTAAGAAAGTCTACAGTAGTTTTAGCAAAATATGCATACCTGTTATAAAATTGAAAATGTTAACCAGAGTGACCAGTGAAACGCAAAACTTTAGAAGACCAGGAAAAGTATTGGGAAATGCCTTCAATTTCGATTAAAAATCGGGGAAAATTAACCTTCTTTCCCAGAAAATAAATAGTAAATCTTGTAAACTTTCCAAAGGTATTTGTCTGTGATAGATTTTAAAAAGGCTTTCAAGGATGATAATGAACTTTAAATAATTCAAAGTAAATTTTAAGAGAATTTTAAAGGATTTTAGAATATATCGAAAAAGAATACCAAAGTACAGACTACGAAAGTCTCATGTAAAATTAAGTGCCCTGAGGACTGATTTCTTCATCTCCGCTTAAATCTTAAGCCAGGTTTACCTATACAGTTAAACTTGGCTTAACACACACGAGCTTCACTTTTGATTATTGTTTAAATTATTAGAGACGCAAAATTCAGCGCTGAAACAATTTTTTTGAAATAATTCCAATATAATGGAGAGTGCATTCTAACGAGAGTTCTGACTAGAATTCTATGATGATTCGATGAGGATTCTAGGTTCAATTCTAATAAGAATTCAAAATTAGTTCTGAAATTTTGCTTGAGGGAGCTCTGATGAAAATTCCATGAAAATCCCGTGAACTCCAAAGATGGTCTCTGCGGATAGTTCTAAAAGAATTCTGGGGTGATATCTGAAGATACTTCCATGAGAATTCTAAAGAGCTCGAAATAAATTCCGAGAAGAATTCCAATAGAATCGAATTTGGAGGGTTCAATCTCAAAGGAATTCTGAGATGAGTTTCAAAGTTATTCTAAAATGGATTTTAGTTTTGAGAATTCTGCGGAAATACTATGGGAATTCTAAGAAGAATACGAATTGAATTTCCAATTGAATGCAGGGGGAAGTCCAAGATTATTCTAAGCAAAAATTTATGAAATTTCTGAGGTTAATTGCATGGAAATTCTAAGGAGAATTCAATTAAATTTAAAATTGATTTATGCAAGGAGCCTTCAGGAAGTTCCTAGAAGAATCAATAAAAAATCGAAAATAATCTACTTTAACTAATCATGTGTTATTACATCATGCGTTAATTTAACGATTTACATAGCCGGAGATGCTTAACGTAAAATATCAGACTTAGTGGAGATTTTATACAATAGATGAGGATATTAAATTATAGAGTTGATAGTTCCGTTATAGTACGGCAGTGTGAAAATTGTATAAACAAAGAAGAAAGCGATCAAAGGACAATTTTGAGGAAGGTACGAAACAGGTAGTGGTTTCCGTCCGATGGGACTTGAGTGTGAAACAATCGATAGAACATTGGAGGTACATAAGCAAATCGGCGATCATCCCTTTTTTCGGTGACAGGGGGAAACACCCCTCACCATCCCTCATTAACGGATGAGCTTGGTAAAGGAAATGCGATTCGTGCCTTCCTCAAAATTGTCCTTTGTTCGCTTTCTACTTTCTATATACAAATTTCACATTATAACGGAACTATCAACTGTTTACTTTCATCTCCTCGTCTATCGTATAAAATGTCCACTTTAATCCTGATTTTTGATGTTTAGCATTTTCAACTACGAAAATAATCTATTTCCAAGAATTTTGTTGATTGTTCTGCAAAGAATTTCAAAAATGCAATATTATTTTTGTAAAAGCTTATTTGCCTCAAAGTTTAAGAGAAGGGGAATTATTCTAAAAAAGTTCTTGAGATCATTCTGAAGAAATTCTGTGAAAAGTTCTTAGCGAATTATCAACGTTATCTACCTAGATAAATCAAAATTTTAAAGATTTCAAAGGCAGAGTCAAATTCAAGATCTTAAAAAAATGGGAATTACTATTTGCTAGTCATCATGTATAACGTAAGCAAAAGTAAATTATTCAAATCACTTCAAATGCTCTTCACAGGAGATTCCGTTGTGAAATTCTGTTGTGAGATTCCGTTGTGAGATTCCGTTGTGAGATTCGATTAAATTAGAGGAATTTATGAAATTTGATTTTAAGTTCCATGCCATAAAAGGTTTATCAAACCGTATTTGAATTTCTAAGTTACAATATGAATGGTTACTTATTTAGTATGTTCAAGTCACTATTTGGTCACTATTTCCGTAATTTAAGTCACTAAAGTCACTACTATTATATCGCATCAGCACTACCAGCCCTGCAAGTGTGACCATGGGTGTTAATGTATTATACAAATAATGCTCATACTCATAGTTTGTTATACAAGTGTATCCGCAGCATTACTCTCTGAAACAAAAAAATTGCATGTTTTATGTGTCAAACACTTATTTTACGACCTCTTCTTAGATGTATAAAATATCATAACACCTAATGATTTCATAACTCATAAATATTTTTTTAGTTAAATAAGCATTTTTAACGTTGTTTAGAATTTAAAATCCAGTAGTTTCTTTTTTTCTAACAAATGATTTTCAGCTATGCGAAAAATGTTGTGAAATTTCGATGGTCGATGCTGAATGATATTGGCAGCATTCTACTCCTGAGGAAAACTAATGTTGGCATTCACTTCTAGCCTAGCAGGATGAATTGCAAATGCTAGGTACATATCCAAGCAACACACATGTTCTATAAGAGATATTCATCAAAAATCTAATCACATACTGCTGACAAGGCAATTTTATTTTATTTTTTAGAGTCCGGTCATAAATAAAGAGGTTCAATCAAGTACTTAAAGACTGCTAGTATAAATATTCTTGGCAGCCCGAAACTAAAATCTCATTTTATATTGAAAGATCTTGGCCTGTGCTTGATTTTCGTCTTCGAAATGATTACAGTTGAGTTGTATTCAAATGTTTATCGAAAATCCGAAAATGAAACAAAACTTATATATTTTGACGCAGTAATTACCCTGCCTAGTCTAAAGTGACAATTTAAGCTTGTTTCCTCTATCTATAATCCTATCATTTAGCTCCACTAATTACACACTGAATTAAAGTTGTCAATCACAGAATGAATGACATAATCCAACGTTGACACAGCACAATTGAACTACCGACCGGTAAGGTCGTTTGAACACTTCATCAGTTTATGACACTAGACACTAATTAACACTGTGACTGCTCAAAAATGAATACGACCTTCACTTACGTAGCTCTACGTCTGGATCATCCACAAACTCGGTAGCACTGGATAGGGCGCACAAAGCGCACAATAGCATCAACACTTTCATCTTACTTAGCAAGCACAAAACCTACAATCTCACCGAAAATCGTCAGTTTTCAACTCGGGAAACTCACAACCTAGTCTGGAAGTGGCTACACGAGAACCCTTCTATTTATATGACTTAACCGAATCAAGCCGCACACCGGCAAGATTTAGCTACTTGCCTTGAAATGAAAATCACTAGTAGGTAGGTAAGTACAAGTTTTACAAGATTTACAGTAGTATTGTGCCGAGTGATGCTACTACTATCCCGATCAGTAGTGTAGCTTTGCAGTTCTATAGATACTATGTAAGCTTCAGTGGAGCCTTAACCTGCCTAGGGGATGTAGAGAAGAAAATCGGAAATTTATCACTGCAACTGCAAACCGGCATGACGGCCAAGTTCAAAGGTGAACCTGGAGTCTGTTCGATAGTCGAGAAGAGAGGATGCTTAGTTGTAGTAGTAGTCTTAAACAAACCTCACGAACCCACCGATGTATCAATCGTGCGGAGAACGTTCTAAGAGATTACACGATGTTTACAGTTCATTAGATATTCAAGGCGCTAATGTTCTTACTTACTGGTTAGGATTTTACAGGAAATGATAAGTGTGCACTGTTATAACGCGTGACATAATGATGGTGATGTAAATTATTAGCACATTGTGTCCAAGCATGCCAGGTGCAGGAAACCTCAAGCCTTAACGGAAACCCTACTTGACGATGTTGCAGGTCGACTAAAGGGAAATAGGTTAGAACCTGACCTGCTGAGGTAAACCAGCTTAACGGCTGATTGAAGCCTTTAAAGGAAATATAGGAAGCTTATCTTAAACCGCTTTTGCTCAACCCCGTTTTACACGAGGTTTTACAGCGAGGTGAAACTGATTGTATTTAAATGTATGAATTTATGCAACGTAGCATATTTATACGGTTTCCATCTGTGATAGACTCATGAAATTCCTGATTACCGGTGTAGATAAGGTTCCAATGCGTGACATCAATGACGATATTCACAGCCGACTATGACCATCACAATGTAATGATCTATTCCAACGGTCTCAGGAAAATTAGTCTAAAAGATGAGCTGTTCGCAGATGCGATGGCAATTTAAAGAAATTATGACCCGAGTTTCGCTCTTCATCCACTGACCAGTGCACAGTGGGGCGAACACAATTTAAAAAAATAATCAAGTATGTCAGATCTTTTGATATGTTTCCCTAATCTCCAATACAACTTAGAAATTCAATCAAAGCCCAATCAGCAGAGAAATGTATTTTTGGTGGAATTTAAAAGTACCAAAATGCATAAAATGCTAGACAAATTACATTTTCCATAGAAGTAGTTTCTCTCCTGTTAAAAAATGTAATTATAGCGTTTATATTTCTTTAAAGAGTACGTCATATCCAAAAAACGAATCGGACAAAAGGTCAAAAGACAATTATCAAATGGACAAAAGGTCGATTTGAACTTAAAGGAACAACAGGTCCAAGAGACAAAAGGTCGAATTGAACTTATAGGGACAAAATGTCGAATTTAAAAAGATCGAATTGAAAAAGAACGAATGGACAAAAGATCAAACTAAACACAGAAGTACAAAAGGACGAATGGTGAAAAGGTCGAATTTAACATAGAGGGACAAATGGTCGAATGGAAAAAAAGGCCGAAATAAACAAAAAGTTCAAGTGGATATAAGTTCAGAAAAACAACATCAAAATTGACCAAATATTGTTTGGAAAATTTTCGCTCAGAGTTTAAAAGAACTTTAAAAAATACTATGCATATACTCCCATACAACTGATCATGATTTAAAGAAGGAATTCTAGATAAAGGCAGTTATTTGTCGCTTAAATTGCAGTGATGCGTGCACCCAACAAACAATCACATATTGAAGAAACGACCTCTTGGCGATTTTATTCAACTGCATGCTTAAGGGGTTACATATATGTAAAATCGACCAAAAAATCGATCTGTTTAACGAGTCTTCATTCCAAAAATGAACCGATTTGGTTAAAGCAGTTATGATATCGTGGGACCCGTTTTTTCAAACCACTAACTTTAAATAAGAATATCTCAGCAATTTTGATACCAAATGTCTTCATATTTATTTGGTCGACGAGGCTTGGTAGCTCAGCGGTTACCGTTTCTGCAGTGGTTACCCCATCCTTTCAATTTTCACTTTGTCTTATTCTATCCCCACAAGATTTAAAATGAAAACGACTTCTGCTTTAACCAAACCGGATCGCATCACTTACCACACACTGAGACAAAAGAACGTAAGAATTCCATAAGAACCACGTATGAATTTTTCAGCCACAAGAAATCAGTATGAATTTCATTGATTTGCCTTGTGAAAAATGTTATGTTGTAAAAAAAAAATTATAAAATGGAGCAGACTGGAACCGAACCATGGCCGATAAGGATACGGGCCCCATGTGTTAACCACTCGTCTAAAAATAACCCACCTCACTAACACAACTTTCCTCCCCGTGAAAGCCGTGGAGATGCAGAGGTGTATTCGCTCTTTAGTAACAACGGACGTCCAACTAATCATCCTTCCCTCCCCAAAAGACAGTGAGGACATGGCCGGCGCTGTGATGGATCTATAAATAGATTGACTTAGTGTGCTTGTACATTGAAGATGGAAAGCTAATCCCATGCACCATCTACGTAATTCTCTGTGCAAGTGCATTAGTTCTGATCAATCATGGAGGAGCAACTACGAAATGCAGGGTCTTTTTTTTCAAGAAAAGTGTCTTCATATTTATTCTGTTTACAGTTGAAAATGTATATTTTGATACCCTGAAAATAAGTTCAAAGAAAAATTTGAATGTGTGTTTATTATACCAACCCTTGATTTTATTTACCGACATATTTACTTACTAATAATACAATACTTGTACTATTTTTAAAACTGCTCTATATATCCTCTATTAAACTTCTGTTCAGGCTTTGTTCACACAAATCTGAAGAATTTATTCAACCACAACCATTGAACTACTTGGTGTTGTATAGGGTATGTCGAGAAGCTTTTATTCGACTTACATGAGTTGTAATTTTTGATTGTTCAGCGTTTATAAGACAGCATTGCTCCCTTAAAACAGCGATGATATAAAGGTGTATATACACGCAGGCAAAAGAACGTACACACTAATCGAGTCAGTACGGTTTTACCGAGTTTTTGAATTGCGGAACTGTTCGGTAAAAGTTTAAAAATCTGTGGAAAATTTATTAATGAGAAAATTTGTTCTGAACTTGTACATACTTAGTTCTGTTAACCCCATTTAATGATAGAAAATAAAATTGATTGATTTCATTGATTCCTTACGGATAACGGTCATTTGAATTTTTACCGACTTTTTCAGCAATTCAAAAACCCAGTAAAAAAATACTGACTCCTGTAAAAAAAGAATTCCATAAGAAACACTTATGAATTTTAGCCACAAGAAATCAGTATGAATTTCATTGATTTGCCATATGAAAAATAATGTTGACAAACATAATAAATCGGAGCGCAGACTGGAACCAGACTGGATAATTTCACTTTTTGAGAAATTATCCTGCAATTAATAAGACACTCAAACTCAATACATACATATATAGACATGTCCGTGTTTGCATGGGATTCGAACCATGACTTTCCGATCACCAGCCGCTTGCCTTGCCATCTGAGCTATCCTAGAATATATCATATGGGCAGCTAAATGATCAATACAAGCTTGAATCTGAATACCTATCAGCACTCCCGATCGTAACTCTAGCTACTTCAAGGAGCTGTGAGAATGATTAATTCATTCATCGTTGTTGTACATGAGACCAATGTTAGCTCTTCACTTCTCTAATTTTCATGGAAAGGATGCAGGGCTATTCTTTTCACTAGATCGATGAATTCGTTGTCGTGACTGATGTTATCGATTATTACGATTTAAATTAATTAGGCGTAGAACATAACTAAAAAAAGGGTTGAGGTTGGGATTGAACTCGTGACCTTCTATTTGGAAAGCGGAAACGGTAACTACTATGCTACCAATTTCGTCTTTTTGTTAGGCTGAACCAGTGTTGTGGAATAATAAATGAATACGTCGTTTGTAAAGCATTAACAAAGCATACAATTGAAAAATGACTACATAGTGGTATAAGAGCTATAATGCTGACTGTATTCACCTTTATTCAGCAATATTGTAAAGCAATGCAATGAAATCTAATAATGGAGCTAGAAAACAATTAATATACGTCTAATGAAGCATGTTAGTAAATCAATCTGGTATGTGCAAATTACACTTATTCAGTATTTTATTAGATCAAACTTCTGGTGTTGAATCAAAAAGACAGTCAATGTTTATATAGCTATTAATTAGTAATTTAATCAGATCAGAGCAAACAGCGGAATAAAGGCGCATCTATCGATCTCAATGAGGTTTTTTTCAGCACATAATTCGACAAGCCGTTTTATTCAGCGTTGTTCACTGTTCTACAGCATTTATTCAATATAGGGGAAATGTCTCTAATGTTGGCCTATGGATCTAAGATTGGGCCCACCGCTAAAAATCTGCTATTTATCAATTTTATATCTATGGATATTTTTGGTTGCTATTGAAAATTTAGTCGATTGCTGAATTTATGTATGGGCCCAAATTAAGAACACTTAGGCCAACATTACCTGCATTTCCCCTATATTGAATCCTCCTATGGACCACTTAGTACCGTTCCAATGACGCGTTCATCTAGATAAAATTGATCAATTGATCTGTATGTCTTTTTTCCTTTATTTAAACGTCGGTCTCTGTTCCGCAATCTAGTGCCAATCACCCACGGACATCGATTGCCATCCATTGGCGGCAATCGAATGTGCAGGAAAGGCAGCTTTTCCACACCTGCGTAGGATATCGCACCCATTCAACACACATACAAGGGGCGGGACCAACGGCTTTACTTCCCCCTTCCGAAGGAAGACGTGACCAGATATATGCCTCAGAAAAACCCATCGACCTCGGCTGGGATTGAGCCCAGACCCATTGGGGTGAGAAAGCAGTCATGCTTACCACTACACCACCGGCGCCGGCTCTGTAGTGGCAATGCTGTGGCATAGCACTACTGTTCTATTGCCGAGAAGCGAGGTTGCTCAAGCTTGTCTACCAACAATAGATCAGTGCACACACAACAAACAATTAAGAGCACTTATAAAACACCTGAGTTGATCAAACGTTGAATGATAGTTTCCATAGTAGAACAAGAATGTAGTTGTATTGCCATTTGGTTGAAAGCTTTAAAACTGCATGGAGCGCTTTTGAATGTTTGTTTGCGTTCGGTTTAACTTTATGCTTCATAAGACTTACGATACCTTTTATAGCACCTCAGTTAAACCGATTGACAAGAGCTGTATAGAACGTAGAATAAAAACATTATACTCCAAAAAGACTTCTATTGTGCTACACTATGTATTGAGTTTAAAACTATCATGAAAAACCACTTAAGAAACACACACACCCTTCCCTGTCCCTCGTTTAATAAATGTATAATAATGTCTAATTAAACGTTACTTCACATGAGAATCAAGCGTATACAGAGCATCACTGTTTTAAGGAAGCAGTGATGTCTAATAAAAGCTGAATAATCAAAAATTGTATCGTATAAACTTTGTTACAACTCATATAAGTCGAATAAAAGCTTCTCGACATACCTTATACAACACCAGTAGTTCAATGTTGTGGTTGAATAAATTCTCCAGATTTGTGTGAACAAAGCCTGAACAGAAGTTATTATTAAAAATAGTACAAGTACTATCATAGAGGTAACTCTAAGACCAGAAAGTCCCGAAGAAACGTGCTAAACTTTTTGGCTCAGCTCTGGTACTCTCTTCGGTCCCAAGCTAATCGATGCACCCCTCGAAACATAGGAAAATTCACTAACCCCTCATTTTATCTGTCAAACTTTCATAGCGAATAAAAACAAACATTGTGTAGTAGTAGAATTTCGACTAGGGGTACGTTAATCGTTTGCTTGGGACCAATTGGCTATTCAAGTAGTGAGCCAATTTAAAATCGTTAGTTTCGTATTGATTGTTGGTGCGATTGCGCCCATTGATTTAACACACGGCGGCTCTTTATCCAGGATTCGGTCCTCAAGCTGCTGGTATAAAATACTATCTAAGTTACACACCTGTGTATAATTATTATGGGCGGGATTGCATCGCGCTTATGAGCAGCGCGTTTCGACCGTCACCAAATGAGAATTTAACATAAGCGCGACAATTTATTTTTGACAAAATGTAGAGAAAAAATCGATCATTACCTTTGGGGGCGCGTATTACCCCCACGTTCTCCTACGTATTTGATTATCACTCAAAATAATCTACACGTTGAAGCTACGTGAAAAATCACGTAAGTCCTCACTTTTTCCTCTCCTCTCAGTTTTACGTGGCTCACGTAGAATGTACGTGATGTCCCTTGAATTCCAAAGGGAGTTCCTGTTTAACACACCTACATAATCAATAAAATGTACGTGATTTTCACATAACTCTGAGTCAATGTTTTTTTCACGTAAAGCTTATGAGATGTCCACATGTAAACAAAAGAGTGGTACGTACACTCAGAGCAGTGCAAATCATGGCAGCATAATAATGGGCGTTTGTTCGGTATTTTATTAAGAAAGTGGCAAGATGTAAGTATAAAATTATGGATTATTTGTTTCTCTTTGACAAAAACAAACTGACTGTTTCATCGTACTTAACAGAATGATGTCAAGCTGTCCAGCAGTATCTTCATCAAGGGAAAAAAGCATCTAGGCCCATCTCCATGGTCGTCCAGATTTGTGCTGCGTATCGAATATAAAAAAATGATGATGTGATGATTACTTAGTAATTTTTAATAAATTAAAGGAATATTACTATTATTACTATTAATACCGTAAAGATTTTCATTTTTCATTTTCATTTTCATTTTGCAGCGTTTGGTGGGGCAATGGGAGCGCAAGTCAATCCAAAGCCGAGAATAAAGGAAGGGTAATGGCAGAATAGTCTATGCGGACCACTTGAACGCCATTGGAAAAGGAAGGGATTGAAGAGGTCGGTTATTGGGGGTTTTTGAGGAAATGACATATAGTACTAGATTCGTGATGCAAAATGTAAAGAAACCGAAAATCCATCTCCCACTGATTCATCCTTTCACATATATACCAAATTGATATTTTAAAGCAACCATCAAAATAAACAGACAATATATGAAAAGGCTAGTTGCCAGTTGCTTTAATTAATACTAACAGACGACTCGAGCTATGGTGCTTACTAGCTCACTGCAGCTTTTAGGCTCGTATTTTGATCAACTGTGTGTATTAGATTACGACCATAAATCCGGAGAACCCCGAGATCAGGGCGCAATCGCCCCTGCAAACAAACACGTCAATCGCCGGTCTCCCGCGAACAAAAGAACAATCATGCAAACAAACTATACCAAATCATAGAGGAACTATTCCTCTACCTGTTTGTGTTATTAGTTTTTCCAGACTGACCCCCAATCCGCGAGAAATCGGCAAACGACGTGCCCATCTACAAAAGCAACTACGCTCCAACCTCGAAGCTCTCCGGAAATATGTGATAAATCATGTAAATGTAAATGGAATACAGTAATGTCCCGATTTTGTCAGCCCCCTTTTTTGAAAATGTTTTCCAATGTTCTACAAAACCCATGCCCTTTTTCAGTAATCTTCTTGAACCTATTGCACCAAAGTATACTTTAAATATCCCTCTTAACGATGAATGAGAAAAATTTAGATTTATGGGTATGTGAAATTATTGAAAGAAAAAAGTCTGAAACCCGGAGGGGCTGACAAAATCGGGTCATTACTGTATTTAAAATAAATAAATTCATTCTTACCTTTTTAAGGTTGTTTGATTATTAATTGCTATTATTACCTGCTTAGAGTTGGTTGCTTCAAAATACTGTGTAGAATTTACCTCATTATTCCTCAGCTCCATCGATTTCCGTTCCTGCGTGGTTTTTGTGATATAACCACGCTCGGCATATTATCCTGTAGTGCGACTTGGGCGTGCACCATGCAAGTAACTCATCTCTCGTCAAGATGATGGGATATGGGGTGATGGTGAAGGGATATGGAAAACGAATAAAAGAACAGAGAGAAAGGTATTAGTATTGGTTACATTAACCCCCCCCCCCACACACACACACACACAACGAAAAATAAACACTACCACCATCTGTTGAGTATCATGTGATGGATAGTACGCTGAACAGATGGCGCTAGTGTGCAGACGTCAAACGCAAGGGAACCGACCATGCGCGCCAAAGGTGGCGGCACCAACAACCAAAAACACTCAAATTGACCGTCAAATGCGTGTTCGATGAACCACCTGCGAGTGTTATGTCTGTTTGTCTGTGATAGATGGGTTATTAGGAAAGTACAACTACATTATGATTATTAGTGCAATGGATGAACGTTAGTTTCGGGGTCATGTTATGACCCGTCAAGTTTCGAAGTGCAAAAAAACTGTTAGAACTTTCTTATAAATTAACTTTTTAACACTCAAAGCAAACTGTTTACCTTAGCATTACAAAAGCGAATTTAAAAATACTATTTTATTTTATGCTAAGATTAAAATTATGATAAAACTACAATTTACTGAAATTAACTCGCTTGAACCGTTCAAATCAATGAACTGAAGAAAAACTTAAATATTAACAAATTGCAAAAAAAAATCATAGCGACACTTGACAAATCATCATCAAGCCCCTCATCCTTGGACAGGGACTATTAATACCGTAAAGATTTTATCTACATAGGTATTAAGGAGATATTTGTATAAACAGTGTCAAATATTGATACTAGAATACTCCAATGAATGTCACCGTCCAAATCACGTAACTTCTGTGTGATAATCCTTCGACGGTTAAGTTTCATGAAGTGAGTGCCCCTACATGAGAATCACGTAGCTCTTATGTGAAAAGTACGATGGAAAAAATCTACGTATGTTTTCACGTAGCATTGACGTGGAAATTATTCTATAGTATTGTCGCATTAATGGCTTGCTCTTCAGAACTTGCTCTACTTAATTAATTAGCGCACAAAGTATCATGTTGATATAAGTACAGCATTTCCGTTCAAGTCTGAAACTAAATAATTAATTGATCTTATTCTATATCTTGATGGTCCCTTCAATATCGAGGTATGTAGAGTTGACTATAGCTATTTAAAGCAAAGTTGATCAAATTAGATATAAGTGACAATCATGAAAACTATCGGGCCAAATTGCTAAAGGGTGTCCACGATGAAATTGCCACACTATGAAATTGCTCTAACTTTTTAACCGTTGGGTAGAATTTAATGAAAATTTGGGTGGATTTAGTTCATAGTGCATTATTTAAATCCTGCAAGTTTTAAAGTCCTGTGATCAAAACTCGCGGAAATGGAGTCGAAAGAACAGCTCGTGCGTGATAAAATCTTGCGCATTCATCACGAGAACAAGGATCTCTCGCATCGTTCCATCGCTAAAACGTTGGGAATCGCGAATTCCACGGTGTCGCGAGTGATTAAGCGGTTCGAGGAACGGTTGACCACCGATCGGAAGCCCAGAAGTGAAGGAAAAAGTATTCCGTACAACACCAAAAATCACAACCGCGTAGTTGGGGCCTTCAACCGAAATCCGAACGCCGCCGTTAGGGATGTGGCTAAGAAGCTGCACCTAAGCCGAAGTTTTGTCCAGAAGGCCAAAACTAAGGCTGGGCTTCGAACGTTCAAGGTACAAAAGGCCCCTAATCGCGACGAGAAGCAGAACAAGTCCGCCAAAACCCGTGCCAGGAAGTTGTACCTCAACATGCTGACGAAAGTTGAATGCTGCATCATGGACGACGAAACATATGTGAAGGCCGACTTCAAACAGATCCCCGGCAACCTGTTTTTCACGGCCAAGGATAAGTTCAGCGTTCCGGAGCATGTCCGCACTCAGAAGATGTCCAAATTTGCGAAGAAATTCCTGGTTTGGCAAGCCATCTGCACGTGCGGGAAGCGGAGTGCACCTTTGTAACCCCGGACACGATGAACGGACAGGTGTACATAAAAGAGTGCCTCCAGAAGCGGCTGCTTCCTCTCCTGAAGGCCCACAACGTCCCAACAATCTTCTGGCCGGATTTGGCCTCATGCCACTACTCCAAGGACGTGCTGAAGTGGTATGCGGACAATAAGGTCAATTTCGTGCCGTAAATGTTCAACCCTCCCAACACTCCGGAGCTCCGCCCCATCGAGAAGTACTGGGCGATTATGAAGCAGCACCTTCTTAAACGACCTAAGGTAGTGAAGACAGTCGAGGAACTGAAGAAAGTATGGGTTTACATGCAAAAAACGGTTGATTCACAGGTTGTGCAGAATCTTATGGCCGGGGTTAAGGCCAAGGTGCGGGCATTTGCGTATGGACTGTAAATAAAATACGAGTAAAATGGTAAAATGAAGTTTAATAGTTATTTCTCAATCCCTGAAAATTTGATGGCAATCGGATGAAAACTCGAATTTTGCGAATCAATTTTGTGTGTGGCAATTTCATCGTGGACACCCTTTATTTCAACAATTGTACTGGGACCTTTCATTGCTGTACAAGTTCAAATTCCAAGCAAATCTCACTTTCTACGGTCTTGAGGTAGCAACAACATTTATGATTATTTAGACACTGTTCAATTTATGGTGTTTGCACGGTATTATAAGTTCAAGTTCGGATTAAAAAAAAACAAAAACCTTCTAGGGAAAGCATGAACGAAAGTAAGATTATTTATTTCTCTGTATTGACATACACCGTCATCTGCTGTAGTATAGTAGGAATAGAAATGAAAATTTAATGTATAGGTATACACTTGCAGAACACCGGATGTGTCACTGTAATCGAATTGCTCTTGATGCATGAACGAAAAGCTTCCAATGAATTTTGTTGTTCTAAACTCTAAAGCATGCGGCTTGCGTGAAATTAGATGTTTTAAAACATTATTAGCTACCCGGCAAAGGATAGCAACACGAAAGACAAGCCAAAACTGCAAATTGAGACATTGTGATTGATTTTCTCGAATAATTCATGACATGTTTAAAATTAAACTGATCCTAGTTTATGCTGAATTTCGTACTGAATTTCTTCCGCTTTTCTTTCTAGCAACAAGGCAATGGAATCTAGTTTTGCTATTATTGTTTAATGAAATGATAGCCGTTCCGATCATAGATGTAAAGCCGGTCTAGTTTTTTTCTGCTTCAGAGACATCAACCAACAAAATGATTTTCCTTCCTACCCTTTGAAACGTCGATGATAGTAGAAAATGTGTTGCTTTTCTCTAATTTTTCCAGATCAGATCCTATTGCAACAAGATTCTACTTCGCTGAAACCAGGGACGAGTGAAACGGAAGGACTATGCTGCTTTTGTGGTTTGAGTGAAGATTGTTCTCCGAGATAAAACTGCTCCCACCGCTTCTGTTGTTGATCTTTTGTCTACCTTATAGAAAGCAACCACCGAATCCCACAGTATTCCATGCCCTCTTCCATCGACGACCGCTTTCCGTGATGGCTGACGAGGGTGATTCGGAAACGGTGTTCCTTTGTGTGTATTAATCCGCGCTATTCTTTAGGATGATTACCAAACCGGGAGCTCATTTCCTTTTGTAGCTGGAGTAGAAGGTTACAATCTGTTCGAACTTGACCGGGATCGCTTCGAGAATGCCAATGTAGCTGGAACTGTGCAGTTTCTTATCCTGCAACGACTCTCCGGACAGGTAGGTGATGATGTCCGTGCGTTCCTTGTCGGCATGGTTCGAGACGATGTGGTTGCAGAACTGAACAATCTGACAGAAGACGGCTGCTTCGCGGTCTGCAGGCAAAACAAAAACAGTATGAAAACTATTTGAACACACTTCATTGGAAATCAAGCGCAGTTACTTACCCATTTTTTTCGGAATTTTGAATAATGGCATCGGAAGCATCTCGTGGCTCTTCTGGGTACGAAGGAAGCGGTTTCCTTTGCTGAATTCATACTCGAGCCACTTAATGGCATTGCGTGCACCGTCGCTGTGTTTCTTCAACTCGTCCAGATCCGATAAAACTGGAATGGGAATCGTGAAATTGCATCATTGGCGAACGAATTACAATAGGTGATAAGGTGAGCTGGATAAACAAATTAGTTTATGGGAACTTGATAAATTCAAGAGATAAATTCGAACGGCTCGTATATTTTGCATCTGAATACTCAACCATAAATTCCGATTGTATTAGTGTATTAGTATTTAATTAGTTAATGGTATGTTGGTAGATGAATATCACTAACACGGCAGGGCAGTAGGCCAAATAATGCCATGTTTCTTTATTCATTCATTCATGAAGTAGATCAAGATTGACAATTCGAGTAACACCTATAAGTATGAATGTAACCCTTCTTGATTTCGGTTAGGTCATACTTAGGTTTGGTCTTCATAGAGCGATTCATCTTTGTCATCGGTGTTTTCAATAGTTGTACTACTGAAACAACTACAATACTACATATGGAGAAAAATAATATTGGTCTCCTGGAAGCTTAGACTGGTCAATGAATTTAATTATTTATATTCCCAATTATTTCCGGGTGTCCAAAATATGTTTCTCTGAATAGAATATAAGCAGCTAAATAGGTAAAAAGGGAATACCAAACAATTGTTGATTTCAGCAATAGATGTGGCTAGTAAAAAATATTTCGGCATTTTTTTTTTCTTCTTTGGTTTGTTTTCCGTCGATCTTTTTTCCGTACTGAGTACCAATGCTACCGACGCCAGGCCATAGAGGCAACTCCAACACCTGGATCCTACCATCGACCCATCAAACTCACGAACCGAGGACCAACGGCTTTACTTCTCTTTCGAAGGAAGGCGTGACCAGAGATTTTATGCCTCAGAAAATCCCGGCGGCGCCGACTGGGATTGAACCCAGCCCTTTTAGAGTGAGAGGCAGTAACGGTTACCACTACACCACCGGCGCCCCTACGGCATTTTATTGTATATGCTGAAACCGAATGCCGAAGGGCACTATGCCGAACGCTACTTCATTAGACCAAAAGTCGGAAAATTATAGATTGGGCTTAGATGATTAAAAACACATTGAGATATAGGGAACAACATTTGTGATCGCTTACAATTTTTTCCCATGTGTAAAACACTGGAAATGAGAAAACGGCGTTCAAAGATTTTACAAGTATTTTATGACCAAAACCTGTGTGGAACTGACTTGCGATTATATTCAACGTAAATGAGAAAAATAACCGCAAGTCAGTCACAATGCCATGACGATACCGCATTAGTTTAGCATAGAATTGAACAGTGAAATAATACCATGGTCCCATATAACGTTATTGCATGTTTTTGGAGTCGTACCGCTGGTTCCGGAACTATGGCCGGAACATATTCCGGCGAGTATGGGTCTTGAGACCCATAGAAATTTGGTCAGAAATTTTCAAAAACGTGCCAAACCCACCATGCGATAAATCAATTCACATTAGAATTCGAACAGAAAATCAATAGGCGTCATGATGAGTAACCAGCACCATGTTGGTCACACCCGGCCATGTTTCGGGTATCCCCTGTGAAGTGGTAAAACCTTTTTAAATCAAAATTCATCATGCGACGCATCAAATCACATGAGAATTCAGTGATTTGAACTATACTGCCGTTATACGCATAAGAGTCCCACGGTACATAAGGATTGCATAGAACATGGGACAGTTATGCGTATAATGGCAGTATATTGGCCACATCCAGACATGTTCCGGATACCCTAGGAAGTGATCAGAATCTGTCTTGGGTCAAATCTTATTCTTAATTCAATAGAAGCAAGCCTAAACACATAGCTGTTACGTTGTTTTATAGTTTATTAAATAAAGTCACATTTCTCCCAAATGTGATAGACTTGCGGTTACTTTTCGTTGTGGGACAATTTGACATGGTATTGTTTTTCATTTTTCTTGAACAAGTTAACTTTTTTCAATAGCACAGTTTAAAAAACATAGAAAGATAAACTGAATAATAATATTCAAAGTGTTTTTATGTTACTTCATACGCGAGGTTAGCGATTTTCAGAGTTGGTTGGAAAATGCTAACATGAAGCTTTAGTGTGATAATTCATTAGCTAGAGAATGATCTTTTTTTTTTTAGAAGAGGGTAGGTGGATAGTTCCGTTAGAGTACGGCAGTATGAAAATTGAATAGAAGTTGAAAATGAGCGAAGGGCCATTAATGCGACAGTTTTTAAAGATAGACGCACATCTTTGCCTAACCCGTACGATGTACGCGGAGACTTGAAGTATGTCTCCAAGTCTACAGGCAAAAATGTGCGTCCCTCTTTTGCTCATAAACTGACTGCGGCTGTGGAATAGTTCTAGCGACGTTTTCATCACTACCTAAAGCCCCACGTTGCGAGAGCATTTCCAGTCGATGGTGTGTTATAATGCAATTCTTCTTTACCCAACTATTGTGTTGCTCCTCTCGTCATGACAACTTCTGAGATGACCAAGTTGGCCAACTTTACAAAATTACAGAACACCAAAATGTGATATTTCACATCATGTTGTGAATTTCCCATTTGTCGAGAAGCAAAATATGTGTGTCTTTATCAGTATTTAACTATAAGATGGAACCTTAGTCAATCCAGTCCATTTTAAATACATTAAATGCACGTAAATGTTTCAAATCCACATTGAACCTACCTGCCGTGGGAATCAAAATGACAAATTTCTTCGTCTTAACAAGGTTTTTGACAATCGACGTGTATTCGGTCAAACACTTTGAATCAAGCATCAGATACGGAGTTAGTGTAATGTTGACCACTCTCTTGACCTAGAAGAATGAAAAATCCTTGTAATGCA
Organism: Ochlerotatus camptorhynchus; assembly: GCF_037179485.1. NCBI lineage: Eukaryota > Metazoa > Arthropoda > Insecta > Diptera > Culicidae > Ochlerotatus > Ochlerotatus camptorhynchus. The sequence continues at coordinate 3,336,943 of NW_027040773.1, forward strand.
ATTGACCACCTACTTATCATACCCTTATCAAAGTTATCATACCTTTGATTCCAAAGTCTTCACCTCGTTCCGCAACCACAACTGGCCCATCAACTCGTTGATGTTCTTCTCCGGTTGCCCCTCATCTCCCGTATTATCCGAGTGCGTGGATTCTCCCCTTTTTTGCTGGCAATCTGTTGTGGTCTTCTGCAAGAGTCTGCATCCGTTGGTCTTATTCTTCAAATACCCCTTCTTGGTAATGATGATGGGAGCCACTTTTCCATCACCTTCTTGGCTGGATTTTGGGCCTTCCCTACTGGAACCGGTTCCCGCTTTGCGACGTTCGCTTTGCTGGCGATTACGGTCCCTGTTGCGTCGTGTCCTCACCTCTCCACGCTGTTCCTGCTCGTTGTGTTGCTTTCGCGTGCGACGCTTCTCTTGCTGTTGCTCCTGTCGGCGAACGCGCCGGTTGGATTCTCCTCTTCCGATACGTTTGTTTTGATCTTCCTTCTTGCGTTGTTGTTGCTTTTGCTGTTTCTTACTCTTCAAACTGAAGTCACGGGATTTCGGACAGAATGAATATTCAAACTTTTTGGATTTACACAGCGAGAAACCGAAATCGACCATCTTCATGAGACGCAGGAAACTCAACTCCGCCGGGGTCACTTCCAGGCGATAGTTAGTCTCCCAGTCGAGGGTTTCCTGGGTATCCTCAAACAGTGGGAACCGTTTCATGCACATGTCCTCATCCAGTGGGATTGTTCGACGAATTTCGAACAGTGAACGGAAATCTTCCCGCACGCCCTTGACCGTGATCAACTGACGTGGGAAATAGTAACGGTTGGAGAAAATGTCTATGTTGAAGTGGTTCAGTAGTTTCATAATATTATGTATGAATTCCGGATTGGAATGGTAGCATCCGATCAGAATGTCGATGTTGGCGTGAAGCCAATCGAACAGTAGCATCAACGAACGGATTGTGCGTTCTTGTTCGGCGAAACCGATGATAATATTCGGGTTCAATTTGTGATAGCGCTTCTTGAACTTGAGCTGCGTTTGTAGATCGTCGAAATTGTTATTGTTGCTTTCTTGATCGGCGCTGTGGTGGTTCTCGGCTTCCACGGAATTGGATTCTTCAAGCTTGTTCTTATTGGACTTTGCGAATGATTGTCCGTCTTCTTCGTCATCGGTGAAGTCATCGTAAGAGTCAAAACTTGAAATGGAACTAGCGTTATCTTCTTCGGAATCTGAATCCAGTTGGAAGTCGCTGTCATCTTCCCCATCGGACAGTTCCGATTCCGATTCGTTCGACAAGACCCGACGACGACGACGGGCATGTTTCTTCCGGTTTGCAGCCCGTTTAGAGCTCGTCTGGCTCTTGTTGTCAATTTCCTCGTTTTCTTTGTTAGAATGGTCCTCGCTTCCATTGCCTTCTTCAACGCCGGATGAGGATTTTTGGTCCTTGACAAATGTGGACGCAGTCTCTTTCAACGATTGACGGGACTTGCGAACTTGTTCGTCGTATTTTTGGTACATTGACATGTACAGTTCACGGAACTTTTTGTCGTCTCGTACGTTCTCTACCATGTACTTTTCCACCGCCATGGTACAGTACTCCAAAAGTTCCGAGCACAATGCCACCATGAACGCATTCAGGCTGTAAATCTTGTCCGAATTGTTGATTTGTACTTTATACATACAGAAGAACAAGATCGAAACTATCTTAAAGATGAAATCATCCGTTATGTAATACTCGTCATCAACCAAACGGCGAGCTCCCAGCACATTCTTGAAGTCGATCAACACCGAGTGACACAAACTGGTGAAGTCTGTAACACTCTTGTCGTAGAAAAATACATCAACTACTAGCAAGAACTTGGCCACAAACTCTCGGATTGCGTAATCCTCTTCTTCTACAGCTTCTCCTCCGTTATTCTCAAGATATCGAATGTTTTTCTGGAAAATTCTGCTCACGTTTAGTTCACTGCAGTCGAATGGAACTGGACAGCACAGCGAATACAGATAATGGTACACCGAATCCAAATTGTAGTTTCGTCCGTTGAACAACGTTCCCAACTGATTTTGGGTGATGCCGATCTTCGTGTTTAGTTTGAAAGCTTCCCAGTAGTATTTCGCTGTTAGATCCTTTATATTTTCCTTCACTACTAACCCGTCTAGTCCAAACTCACAGTAGTATCTATGCAGATCGCCCAACGCGGTCAACAAGGAATGGATTGATTCCAGCGCAAACGATACCTCCTGCTTAGTGTAGATCACCTTTTTATCTTCAACGCTCCTCTCCACTTCCAGTTTCAAGTTTTCGTAGCATCCCGATTCTCGCACCAGCAGTTCATCATCATAGTTCTCCAACAGTCCGTAGCTAACTAAATTCTTCAGATTGTCCATGTTGAAAATCTGCGCCATCCGTAGCACAATCACTTTCAAATGATTTATTCCATCCAGCAGCAATCTTTCCGCACCTTGCTTCAACTGTTGCTCCTTTCTGACCAGTTCGACACTCTCGCCTTCGGTGCTCTTCCGCTGTTGCTGCAGCTGTTGGTGGTGCTTTTTGAAGACGGCAATCAGATCGTAATAGCCCTTGCGCCACAGGATTTCACGGGCCTTCTTGCCCACCGTCTCGTAGTCCTCGAATATCAACGTAACGCAGCGGCCTACCAACTGCCGATGCTCCTCGATGAAGTCATTCGCCAGCATCGCCGGCACGGTGAGCGTACCCTTACGGTCATCCTGTTGCTTGACCAGGGCGTAGACAGATCTGTGTGTTTGGAAGGTAAGAGAAAAAGAGAATTCTTTTAAAACAGGTGAAACCAACACATGGGGCTAGTGTAACACTTACACGAATGTCTTACACTGAATGTTTAAGGCTTTCATGAGGAAGATATGTACAATTTGAAGAATATTCAATGAAATTTAGAAGAGCTAGTTCAAACACTACGTAGACAGTTTTCGATAGGTTTAGAATCAGCCAGTTCCTCCTGTATAGAAGGAAATTTGTATGGACTGTAGATTCTCGCAAAGCACCATGCCAAATATGTCTACTTTTTTATGAACAGTTTAAAGGTAAATTTTATAAAAATATGAAGGCTTTCCTGAAAAAGATTATTACAGATTCCTAATGGAAATTTAGAACACTTGTTGAAGAAGTCCAAGGTTTCACATTTCCAGGGGATGTTTTAAAATTTTCAATTTTCTTCTACAGGAATGTCAGGGGACTTTAATGGCAAGTTTGGTAGTCTTCCGGGGAATGTTCAGAGCTTGATGGGAAAAAATTCAGAGAAAGTTTCAGAGCCAAATAATAATAAATGGTCCAATGCTCAGAAATTTGAATATATGAAATGTCGAACGGTCCAAAGAGGGAGAATATCAAGTTACGTAGATACATTTTGAACGGGAATAGTGGTTTTAATAGCCTGAATTTTCATTGAGTTTGGGAGAATAACGGGTAAGGGAGAGGTTACTGTATCGGTGCATCAAAAATGTGGTATTTGGTAATTGCAAATTTGAACATATTTGTATTTCTGTGGCAAAGATTTCAGTTGTATTGATCAAGGTTGCAAAGACTCATTTCAGCTAAAATAATGTTTTTCGGAATAATAAAACCAAAAGATGGTATGATGGCATGTTTTACTTGTAACTTACAAGAAGAGGTTACAAAGTATGCGTTGGAAACATAAAACCTGTAAATTTTGCTTTCTATGAGTCACAATCAGCGATTTGCTGATCGCTGAGTGAGTGAGTGAGTGAGTGAGTGAGTTTGTGAAAAATCGCTGATTGTGACTCTCATGAAGTGAAATAAACAGGTTTAATATGTCAAACACATTCTTTGCAACCTCTTCTTGTATCCTGCCAATTCAAAATTTGATCATGGCATCTAATTATTTCATAATTTAGAAAAACATTGTTTTAGCTGAAATGAGTCTTTGCAACCTTGGTATTGATCATAAGAGAACAAAGTTGCAACATGTGTCAAAGTTGACCATTTTCTATGAAAATCGGTATGCGCTGCTATTATATCGAACACAGGGCTGGTAGCAATGACTGCTGTTAAAAATAGTGATTTTAGTGACCATGTTGATGAAATAAGTGGCCAAATAGCGACTTATAGTTGTAACAATAGTGACTAAAAAGTGATCTAAAAGTAAATTTTAATGAAAACTCTTAGGAATTTCTGAGGAGCACAACTCCTGTGAGCTTCAGAGAAAAATTTCAAGGGCATCTGAGCATATTTTTTATAAAGTTTGTGGGAGAAAACGAATCCGGAGCATAAGCCCTTGGATTTTTTTTTTTTTAAATACTAAAAGGAGGATTACAATTAAATCTGAGAATAACTCCAGGACAGCTTCAAAAGAATTCAGGAGAGTTTGCCAAATAAATTATGAGAAGAAATCTAAGGAATTTGTAAGGAGAAATGCCAATGAATTCTTATGAGACTTTCAATGTGAGTAAAATACCAAGGGAAGGAGTGAGATTGAAAAAGAAATCTGAAATGAATTCAATGAATATTCGGAGAATCTTTCGAAAGGGTTTCTTATTGTGGAGAATTTCAAGGTAATTCCAAGGAAAACTAAAAGAAAATTGAAAATAGGTTCACCAAAATTTTGAGGAATATTTCAATGGAAATCTCCGTTGAATATGGAATAGACTGTTCTGAGGTTTTCAGAACTACTTGAAAGTTTCCAAATTTTTCCTGAAGTTAATTAAACTGCCTTTTGTAGTTTGCGAAACTAGTCTGAGCCTCACAGTACTTCTCATCAAATTTTTCAACTTCCCTGAACTTTTTAGGACTTCTAAAAGTTTCCTAATTTTTTTCAATGATCATGGATCTTCTCTAATGGTTTAACAATTCGCTGAAGTTCTCTAAACTTATTTAAAATTTTAAATTTAATTTTCTTTAATTCTTCTGCTCTAAGGTTCTCTGTTCATTTCTGAAATTCTCCAAACTTCTCTAGGTTTTGCAGTTCTCATGAAGCTTGATGTTCTGCGCTGAACCGTCCTAACAATGTTTAAGCTTCAGTGATCTTCTGAACTTATGCGAAGACCTCAATAAACTATTTAAGGTCTCCGAATTTATCTGAAAATCAGGGAACTGCTTTAAATTTCCCAATAATTTTCTGAAACTAATGGAACTGACCTCTCCCTGAAATTCCTCCAATTTTCGGAGCTTACTAAAATTCTCATTATCGACACTAAATTAAAACTTCTTCAATAGTTTTTTTCTGGTCTTTCCTGATGTTATTTAAACTGCCTAAACGATTTTTGAATTTCTTTAAAGTTCTCTAGACAGCCCTGAATTTATCAGTGTTTTTTAAGAACCCGCTTACCTAAAGTTCTCTGAATTTGTTTAATAATCAGGTAAATTTTCTGATATATTTTTATAATTTCCTGACGCTTCTGACGTTTTTGGATCAATCGTAGAATTCTTGAAATATCCCACAATACCACGGAACTTCTTGTAAGTCGCTGCAAAATTGCTTAAGTTAATGGGATTATTCTGAAGCTATCTGATCGTCCTTGAAGTAGTCGAAACTTCGCTGAATATGAATTTCATTTCTTTTTCATTTTGCAGCGTTTGGTGGGGCAATGGGAGCGCAAGTCAATCCAAAGCCGAGGATAAAGGAAGGGTAATGGCTGAATAGTCTATGCGGACCACTTGAACGCCATGGGAAAAGGAAGGGATTGAAGAGGTTGGTTATTGGGGAGTTTTGAGGAAATGACACATAGTACTAGATTTGTGATGCAAAATGTAAAGAAACCGAAAATCCATCTCCCACTGATTTATCCTTTTACATATATATCAAATTGATATTTTAAAGCAACCATCAAAATAAACAGACAATATATGAAAAGTCTAGTTGCCAGTTGCTTTAAAGGCTAGTTGCCTCCCTAAGCGGACCCCCCGCATCCTAACTCTTTTGTTAATCTACTTAATGTTATTGGGCTGTCTAAATTTTCTTATTTAAGTTCGTTTGATGATTATGATATCTCATTAGCCTTATTTAATAAATATTTGAAATATTTGAAATATTTGAAAACCTAGTCAATCATAACTCATGCTATACATATTAAGTACCTAAGCTGCTATTTAATCTAAAATTTCGTTTCCACTATGTCGTCCCAATTACGTATGGATATGTCACAATTGAAGCACGCCACAGTGGAAATCCCTAGCCATAGTTCAAACACTTATCCCAAATCAAAATGAAGCACATATAAGATTAGTTATAATACTATGTACAAAAATTGTGTTTAACATTGTTCCCTGCAAATAAAGGTTATCTTGTGTATACAATGGATACCAAAATTAATTAAGTGGTATTAAATGGAAGATAACCTTTATTTGCTGTTTTATTTAAGCATTCCGCTAACAACCCAATTTCATTACTTCATTGTTCCCTGAGTAATGCTTCAATGAAAACGACAATGAAAGCATGAACTTTGGTTCTCTCATGCAATGGTTCATCGGAGAGGGGAAGCTCAGTAATCCTCATCGCATGCTCATGACGCTATTCTGTCACGGCATGAGCCAACGATGCCGGACCTAAACCAACCGTCTCCAACGTTCCACTATGAAGCATAAGATTAGGCCCGCCCACCAACGTCCAGGTTAAAAACTAGCCAACTTGCATTTTTTTTAAATTAATGGAACTTCGTTGATGTTCTCTAATCAACTTAGCTAAATTTTCGTATTTTTTTAAGTCTCTGAAATCTCTATGATATAACATCCTTAAAATACTCTAACGTTTTCCGGTTGTTCATTTGTTTTTTATCACTTTCCAGGAATTCTCTCGGAGCTGTGCAGAAGTTTCCGGAAAACCCCGTTGATTGTCTGATCTGCCTTGATGTTCTCGATGCTTTCCTAAAGCTCTCAATTCTATTGAAGATCTCGGTTCTGCTCGAAAATAAATGGAATTCCCCTTTAAATTCCCAAGAAATTCTCTGGACTTCTATGAAGTTCCTGAAATATTTTCGAAGTTTTCATAAATTTTCTGAAGATCTCTGTACTGCCTTAAACTCTCAGAACGGGTCTCGATTTTTTTTTCAGCACATCATGGAACTATCTTGAATGTTTCTAAATTTACGATTATAGATCTTTAAACTGCCCCAAAAGTTTTGACTAAAGTTACGGGAACTGCTCTTAAGATCTGAAATTCCCCAAAGGTCTCTAGATATAGCTTTTCTGAGTTGCTTAGAACTTCTTAAAAATTTGCAAAATACCCCTCAAGTTTTCTATATTTCTCAAGTTCGCCTGACACCTGTGAAGTGTTCTGAAATTCTGGGAACTTCATAAAAGACCATAAAAATTTTCGGATGCGAAAGAACCGCTTTGAACTTGCAATCACCGTAAACTCTGAGATTCTCATAAGAAATTTTATGCCTAACAACTTTGTCCAAGACCGCATGACGATCCGAGTTGATCTGAAAGCATTTACTTGTGTTTTATACAAACTGTATCTATGTTCCGTCATATTGTATCTTCAAGTGATCTTCGCCAGCGCTACGTTTCATTCAGGCTCTTTGGAACTACATGTGGTGAAATCTGAAACGCACCTTTTAAAATGAATTGCACATAACAATCGCTTCCTCACACATCATCTGCCTCAACCAAACTAACAGAACGCACCTTAACCCTCACTGAACCAAAGGGCAGGGAGTACCAAAAGGCCGAATACCAAAAGACCGAAAAAGACACGCGCGGGACAAGTGCTCGTTACGCTCACTACGATTCACTTGCCCCGCGCGTGCCATTTTCGACCTTTGATAAATGTAATTATTTTATTTCAATACAATTTCTGCCTTTTGAAGTATTCTGCCTTTGAACATTTCCGCCTTGTAAAATCCTCTCTCTTTTGAAATTCTGCGTTTAGATTGTTTCTGCCTTTTGAAATTCGGCCTACAAAAATTCTGCCTTATGCCTTCGACCGCGGTCCCGAAAAAGGTTGAGATCCGTTGGTTGATGTTAGGTTCTCATTCGAATTCGCCTTGACACCAGTCCCGACGTGACGTTTCTTCACACACATTTTGACAGTTCCTTATGGGGTTTTGCGTTGGAGTGAGGGAATAAGAAAAAGTCCACTATGTTTCATACATAGACTGACAGTTACATATGAGATTTCTGCATAGGTGTAAAGAGTTACAAAGCTAACATATGATTTCAAATCAAAGGTTGCAGAACACATCTTCACAGAGTTCAACCGAGTAGCGTCGATGTTCGATTTCCACTTGACACGGAATATGCTTCGCCGAAGATTCTCTGCCTTTTTTGCTGACCGAAGGCGCTTGATACCCAACAGCTAAGTGTAAAATTTAAGACTTATAAATTTTTAGTAACTTGACAATGCTTTCCAAGTTATTTTTGTTTGTAACTGTAGTAACTGTAGTATATGTATGTCGTCTGTATAATCTGTACTTTTTTTACAACACATCATTGGGACTATTTCTAGTCTGTTGATGCAACCATAACAAATAAACAAATAAACAAATAAACAGAGGACCACCAATCGATATCGACGGGAACATCACGATTTTACGAACCGTATCCACACCATGGAAATTGGATGTTGCAGAAAGCCTCGAGATCAACAAACAACGTAATTCAACTTTACTCAACAGAGATCAAGGAAACGGACAGACATGGCTTTTCAAGTTACTACCTAGGACACATCAACGAGTAAGCAGCGGAGTACCTGTTCCTACAGGAAATTAAATTTAAGTTTTCCTAGTTTCTAAGTGAAAATGTACCTGTGTTAATATATATTCGGTAAATGCGATGTTTTTCTTCAGTCGAGTATTAGTACAAGACACTGAAGAAGTCTGCACATTGTAGACGAAATACGCGTATCTGTCAAGGATAAGCAAATAAGGTAGTGGAATTAAATGGAAATTACTAATCCTTCTCTCTCTCTCTCATTATACAGGTATTCCACTAAGACGCCCACATTCATCAGGATTCATTGTCACGTTACTAAAAATGTATAAGTCTTAAATTTTACACTTAGCTGTTGGGCGTCAAGCGCCTTCGGTCAGCAAAAAAGGCAGAGAATCTTCGGCGAAGCATATTCCGTATCAAGTGGAAATCGAACATCGACGCTACTCGGTTGAACACTCGCTGCAAGCCGTAAATAGCGCTCCCTAAACCCCCAATTTCTGTTAAGACATGATAACAGAAAAAAAGCTGATCTATAAATAGATCACCGGGCATTAATGGGTTAAGCTAGCAATAGCTTATATTTTAAAAATCAGGGTTATTAACTGAAAATTTAAGAAATCGCCTGGAATCATACGAACAATGTCAAACGTATTTCAAACATGTTTTATCACAATATTTTTAGTACTGAATATCAAAACACAAGTTTTATTATTCAACAATAATTGATCACTGATAAGCATATATCCATGATCGGTAAACGTCATGGTTATGGATAAATGCTACACAGTAAACAATGTGGAATGTGCAGCAATTGGCAAATTTTTTATCGAAGCTAAGTTTTCAGTTAGCTGTGTCCAGCTTTAAAGTAAAGCTTAGTTGACTAACTTTATTTAGTGGGACAGTCAAGTATGCATAATGTTGAACAATAGACTTGAAATGGCACACACGTAATAACACGTGCTCAAATAAACGTAATAAAAGTACATATAGCACATTATGTAGGCAGGAATACACAAGCCAAACCTCCGCTAGAAAGCGAAACTGTACTGTTTACAGTATCTTATCAGTAAACAGCATTACACTTGCGTAGTCTTGATCAAAGAACGGAAAAATGTCCATTAACGTACGGCACGTAGACCACAGTCATTCAGACGCTGAGCTTTCATAACGGCCAATGTCGCAAACGTAAACAATGGCTTCTTTCGTAAATTCAGTGCCAACATTTCAAAGGGGCGTAATTGCTTTTGTAAACAATGACTTTAGCCGTCAATTTCTCGCGAATGAAATCTTACCTCTCCAAAATAACATTCCTCTACCTGCTGGTGTCATTATTTTTCATGAGTGAGATTTTATTCGCGAAAAATCGACGGCTAAAGCCATTGTTTACAAATGCAATTACGCCCCTTTGAAATGTTGGCACTGAATTTATCGCAAATCAAAACCCATCCATATAAACCACCAATTCTATCGGATTGGGGGGCTCTCTCTCTCTCTCTCTCTCTCTCTCTCTCTCTCTCTCTGCCTATCATCGTGCTTGGGCAGTTTTTAATTCTCGAGAAATTCGCGGAATAAGTCATTGTTTGCATCATTTACCTTTATGATAGAAAAATCTAGATTAAATTTATCTGGCTTCAAAGAAATGCAATTTGATATGTGATTGAATAAACTCAGCTACATAGATAACACATTGCACATTTTAAGCTTGTTCGCCTTCTAAACAGAACAAAAGGAAAACAATGACTCGCGACTACCAATCGCGTGAGGAACAATAGTGTGCGATGACGTCAGAATAATCACTAATTAATGATGTCATCAATAAGCAAACACGTTTAATCAATAACTCCCCTTCACTACATAGCAGTCTGAATCGATTTCTTCTCGAATCGACAACGTACGACCTTGACGTTTATCCGAATGCCACGAGAAGTTCAATTTTTTCCCCGAAAATAAAACTATCTGCGTAGTAACAGGTTTTATAAGAGGGTATAAGGAAACTTCACTCACCTGAACAGCTGCTTTACGTCGTTACTAGAATATTCCATTGCGTTTGCTTTGTTACTCTCGCCAGATTAAAAACCAATCAAACAAATCTTTCCGTTTCCAACACTAATTTTATAAAAACCAAAAACAATCGAGCAAAAATAAAATAGTACGCTGCAATGACACCTTGAATTCGGTTCGTTTTTTTAACTCTCTTAGTTAATGGCTGCTTTTTCTCGACAGCAACAAATTATTGGAATCCGATATTGCTGCCCGTTAGCATTCTCCTTATATATTCCTCAGCCAACCAAAATAGAATCACTTTCGGAGGCCGTTTACCGTGATGCCTCACTCGCTTGCGATGTTGTGTAATCTGAAGATATCCTTCCTTCGTGGCCTAATCCCGTCAGGACGTGTTGGCCCTACTTCCTTCCGAAGTGAAACAATATTCCTCCAGCAGTTCAGTTTTTTCACCAACAATTAGCAGTAAATTTTCCATCTTCAGTGCATTTTTGGCGTGAATCTTCATCACAAATGCGGCTTAGCGAGGGTGGCGAGAATTGTTGGTTCCTGCAGGATTGTTTTCCTAGGCGTCCCACGCTAGGAATTTCACAATATTGGATTTTCCACCGTTTTCACAATACGCGCACAGTCACTCGTTGAAATTCATACAAGAAATCTCCGCAAAATGCGAAACTCTTCCGAACGAAACGTCAACCAGACTAGAAGTGAAACCTCGATGATTTGATTTTTCATGTTGGCAGATCTGGAATCAGGGATGTGCTGGATTCGAGGCTAAAACCTATGTACTAAATTTAGAACACCATTTTAGGGTTCGTTTCAGGAAAACACAATCCTCGATAATCATTTCAAAATGTCCTATCTTCTTAGATCGATTTTCCTCATCGACTTTCTTCTTTGATAACCACTGGTTATACCGACAATCAATACGAAACTAACGATTTTAAATTGGTTCACTACTTGACTAGCCTATTGATCCCAAGCAAACGATTAACGTACCCCATTCTAGTACTACGCAATGTTTGTTTTGATTCGCTATGAAAGTTTGACAGATAAAATGAGAGGTTAGTGGTTTTTCCTATGTTTCAAGGGGTGAATCGATTAGCTTGGGACCGAAGAGAGTACCAGAGCTGAGCCAAAAAGTTGAGCACGTTATTTCGGGACCTTTTAGTCTTAGAGTTACCTCTATGGTATAACCTGCATCTGTTTTCGACTTTCATCTCTCGCGTGATGCGCTTCGTCGGAAGTTTTCTTCTGTTTTTCGCCGGCAGGAGTAATTGACTATAAGATATATGTTTTTTAATGTTTTTTATGTTATGACCATGCTTGAATGTATTTTTCTTTTTACCATAGTTGATAAGGTTAACATCATTGGGGCTTCATCCAGCGCTGCCGCTTTGCCGCATTTCTACCCACAATGCATGCATGTTTTTCTTCTTTTCCGCTGTTTTGTTGCTTTCTGTAGGTAAACAAACCAGGTGCTGTTTTCTTTTTGCTGTCAGTGGTGCAAAATTGAAAACTAATTTCTCTCGTCCACGTTCAGTTTTATCGTTAAAAAAAGTCCCAAATAATAGAAGCTATTGGGAATATCATTAAATTCGTGCAAGCCGTAAAAGAACTGCGGGATCTGCAAAAAAATATATCCACGCAAAAGCGTCGGTGGTGAGTGGACCCTCCAACCAGATGCGACAAAGTGAAGGTAACCTTTTTCTCCATTCATTCCATTAACATTTCCTCTTGTTTAAACTGTATTTATTTTAAAGGATTTTACGAAACAGCATTCAAATTGATGAAAAATGAGGATCCCGAATACTTTCTCCGGACTGTTCGCATGAATTCTCAAGTATTGGATATGCTGTTGAGCATTGTTAAACCAACAATCAATACGAAACTAACGATTTTAAATTGGCTCACCACTTTAGTAGCCTATTGGTCCCAAGCAAACGATTAACGTACCCTATTCTAGTTGAAATTCTATTACTACACTATGTTTGTTTTGATTCGCTATGAAAGTTTGACAGATAACATCAGGGGTGTGTGGATTCATGCAGAACATGCAGGGGTGAGTGAAATAGCTTGGGACTGCTTGGGACCGTTGTTCTGGTACTGAGTGAGCCAAAAATAATAATGATTTTCTTCGGGACCCAGTGGTCTTAGAGTTACCTCTATGGTTAAACCACAGACAAACAGACATAACACTCGCAAATTGTTCATCGAACAAGCATTTAACGGACAATTTAAAAGTATCGTAGTTGGTAGTACCGCCACCTGTGGCACGCATAGTCAATCCCCTTGCGTTTAACGTTTACACACTACCGCCATCTTTTCAGCGTAGTGCCCACCACAGTATACTCAACAGATGGCGGTAACGTTTCAGCGACGATATTTTACAGTGAGAAATATTCAATGTGTTATGTCTGTTTGTCTGTGGTTAAACCGCATTTGGAGAAGTTTTCAATTGATGAATCTACGCAAAACTGCACCAGTGCATGCGACACCTAGGTTTGAAATCCAAAACCACAAAAGTGATGATGTACTAAAAAATATTCCATACGATTTGACAGCTAGCAAAACGTCATTATCATTTTCACATCATTTCCATCTGCTGGTTGATCGTAACGTAGATTCATCAATCAATCTACAATAAATCTTTTTTCTTCTAAACCCATCTACTCGCATCGCTCTCCACCTTTTTGCAGGAAATCTTCAAAATCATAATCAATCGAGTTTCTATCTATTAAGCGCGAGTGCATCTCACATCAGCAAAGCAAAATTTTTCCTGCATCTTAGATAGAGTCGCCCTCCTCGCCTGGATACACAGCAAAAAAAAAAGTAATATCAATCAACGTAATTCAAGCTGATGTATGAAATAATGATGTAATAGCAAAAAGCAGATACAATATTACATCAATGGATGTAATTTTGTTCGCAAAATCGATGTACATCGTATAATGTGATATTACACAACCGATGGATTGACCTGGTTGCAGCAGTTTTGATGTAATATTCAACAACTTTTTTTGCTGTGTAGTACTTTTCAATTTAAAACCTTTCATTGAATCAGTGATCACATTGACCGTTTACAAACGGTCGACCAGCAGATAGAAATCAGTGCCAACATTTCAAAGAGACGTAATTGCTTTTGTAAAAAATCGCTTTAGTCGTCGATTTCTTGCATCTTACACGCAGAAAAATTTACCGTCGAAACAAAAATATTTGAGGTAACTCTAAGACTAGAAGGTCCCGAATAAAGAGCCTGAATTTATAAAGAGACGACATCTTATCCATTTGACAGGTCTTCTGCTCGATTGGAATGACTTTTCCTATGACTTTGACAGACAATCGATTGTTCCAATTTTGAAATGTCGCCTCTTTATGAATTTAGGCTCTTTAGTCCCGAAATAACGTGCTCAACTTTTTGGCTCAGCTCTGGTACTATCTTCGGTCCCAAGCTAATCGATTCACCCCTCGAAACATAGGAAAATCCACTAACCCCTCATTTTATCTGTCAAACTTTCATAGCGAATCAAAACAAACATTGTGTAGTGCTATAATTTCGACTAGAATGGGGTACGTTAATCGTTTGCTTGGGACCAATAGGCTAGTCAAGTAGTGAACCAATTTAAAATCGTTAGTTTCGTATTGATTGTTGGTACAACGGTAGTACAACAGTGAACTTTGTATGTCTGTACAAGGTTTAACGTAAATTCATCAATAGCAAAAATAAGTAGTAAGTATTAATTTTTGAGTAACAAATACTCATAAATGGGTAATATGTATACTCATTTAATGGGTAGTCCCAGTCTCCATCGAAAATGCTTACTTTGTAGTCATTATTGGGTATTTGGCGGTTACCGTGTTGCGTAAATTCATCAATTCTCGCGTTACTTTTCAAAGAGACCAATGTAAAAAATGTAAACAAATCGAGTTAAGCGATACAAACTATTGCTCTTCTATCATTGTATGTGATACAAAAACATCCATCCAAATTTACTTTCATTTATTTAAGATAATCATAGGTCAAAAATTGTCCAATGTACAGTTTGAAATTATGGGTACATGTTTGTTACTTCGGTCATTCGGGACTGCCTAACATGATTGGTGCTCATTTTCTAAAGGCGGGGCCAACCTAAAGTTAGGTACTCTACTCTGAAATCTGTGCAAGGGAATCTAGTATCATGTAGAAAAAACGTCCAATGTAACACTCATTGATTATGTCATTGAGAAAAATCATCCAATGTAACGTGTCCAATGTATAACTTGACTAGTCAAAACGTCCTATGTGGTTTTTTTTCTATATTGTAGCATGAAATTTCATAGTAAAATTGTGATTTTACCGTTTTTAATGAATTTTCAACGTTATTATTCACTGACTACATTAAAAATGGTATTGCAAAATGCGAGGCAAAATGTATTGTTTCTAAACAGTTAAAATAATAATTTGTCGTTGAAGTTCTTCGATTTTCTCAAAATGGTGGATATGTTACATTGGTCTATTTGAAAAGTGACGCGAGAATTGCTTTGCAGCCCTGCTGTGTTTGTACTCGTTTCCAATGCTACTAGCCAGCGCTGCCATTTATACAGATTTATCTGTATTATACAGATTTTTTAATCTTAATACAGACCCGATACAGAATACAGATTTATCACAGATTTTTAAATTACAATACAGATTTATACAGATTTTTATAAAATGCTTGAGAAAAAAAATTCAAAATTTTTAAAAACAAAATAACTTGCTCGATTTTATCAGCGTACCCCCCCGCATAAATCACAACCATACGATTACCACATTAAAAATGGTTTATCTTCCTCTGAAAACCATAATGAGAAAGGTTCAGTCAACTTTAATCAAACCATACCTAGATAAAGTTTTGACCATATTGATTAAGGTTTTCGAAGACCCAACCATATGAACAATGGGTGGTTAAGAACGTTCACCATACGAAATCTCGCTTTTTCTCATACATTTTTAGCAAAACAACTATAGCCTTACCACATCAGAAAAGGTTCTAGTTGGATATGTGAAACTATTTCCATTAACTTTCGAATAAGGTAGTACGGTTTAGAACCAACCATTGTTGTTAACTTCATGATATACTATGAAATGGTATAAATTACTATACTTATTGACGTTATAATAAATACTGTCGTAGCTTATCCGGAATACAGCCATCATGGGTTGTTCTTTAATTTTAATGTGATTTACAAGATTTCTTTTTGTGGACACCTCCCTTGCTCTTGGTAACATGTTTATTGATCTAATATAAAATGAATAGATAAATGAATTTGCCCTGCAAAACAAACTCCATTCCATTTCTGGAAGATAAAAAGGCCCCGGCATAACGTACCTGCTTCGATTTCCTTTTTGGATGATGTGAGCCACCAACATCGAAATCTCCTTCACATGTAAACCGCTGTTAGCCCTGAATATTTGTGTAGAAAATGCATGCGCTTTTAAGAAATATTTTATGCTTTAAGCTATTATTACCAAGGGTTTTAAAAATAAAATAACGAACAAAACAACACAATGAACTCACGAGCACCGTTTCAATCAAAAGCGTTTTCTTCTGTTTGCACAAATTGTAAAAACATAAAGCAACCATAATCGAAACACGTAAGCGTTGTACAAGTTGTTTACAACTTTTATTCGTAATGTTTTGTAACAGTTCAGTATAGTTGATCAACCGTAACAAAATTTAGCTGAAACATACCAGAAACTGTAACAGTTGAAAGTAGTGTTTCTTTAATGTTTATTACATTCCATAAACCATAACAAAACTATTTTGTGAAAAGTTAACATAGCTAGTAAGGTGTCAGTGAAGTTTGAACTGTTCTAGAAATTGTATTTTTCTATGCGGGCCCTTCTCTCCAAAATTAATTGTTGTGCTTTACATGTGGATTATGGGGATTTACAGTATTAATTGAATATTTCCAATATAAGCATGTATGTTAAATGCAAGAAAAGTGCCCGAGCACATTAAAATGGTACAAATACAAGTACTCGTAAACATTTTACTTGCATTGAAAATGTATTTCGTAAGAAATTGCGGATTTTCTGATATTCTCCATACTGCAAAAATGATTTTACCAGCACTGGCGGGGCGACATCTCTCGACTTTTCGGTGTAACTACCACACAAATGATGTAATTAATTGTATTCATCTATATCAAAAATATGAAATAGTAATGAACTCGTGCACTTTTTTGCATTTAAAACTGCTTATAATGTTTGATAATGAATAGAAACTAAAATCTCCATACATTTTCAAACGGCTTCATATCACTCTTATAAATAAGTACGGACGATATCACAAATGGCGCAATTATATCCCGTATGGTTAGTACGATAGCCCGAATAGGTGGTTAAGCACTTTTTATGGTTATTTTGTATGCACTGTATTTGTAAAACAACAAAACATGATTAATTAAGAAAAAAATCGTCAATACAGAAAATACAGATTTTATAATAGAGTGGATACAGATTTTTTATAAAACCACCTGGCAGCTCTGCTACTAACTGTCACGCTCTCGACTTGGTGGGATGCAAACAAAAACAAAAAATAGCTCACCTGTAATGGCTGCTTGAGTTTTCCAAACGTAAATTTGCAAGTTTTCCAGTTTTCCAACCTGTTAATCCATAAGTTCCAACATTACATTACTGAAAATGACCTCCGCTCTATATCTGGAACATTACCTAGATGGTGAGTAGCGGATCGTAATAGAAAACAATGTTATTTTCATTCTACTCCCCCCCCCCTTGGCTTGCCAACAGGATTGGAACATCTGCCGAATGAGCTGAAGCGTAATTTCACGCTGATGCGAGATTTGGACTCCCGCGCACAAGTCTTGATGAAATCCATCGATGAAAAGGCGAACGAATTCATGAAGCAACTGGTTAACTCGAAAGAAAATTTCCCAGATGATGTGAAGAAGGAAAAGTTACGAGCGATTCAGGAGCTGTTCAACAAGGCCAAGGAGTACGGAGACGATAAGGTACAGCTTGCCATTCAAACATACGAACTAGTGGATAAGCACATTCGTCGGTTGGATTCAGATCTAGCACGGTTCGAGGGTGAAATACAGGACAAAACATTGAATGCTCGTGAGAAATCGGAGGAAACCGTAACAAAGAAGGGCGGTCGCAAGAAGGTTAAAGATGCGAAGAATTCCGCCAAAAAGAAGCGGGCCCACTCGTCGGAGGATGAGGGAAGGGCTGCTGGAGCTAGTAGCACAGGTGCTAGTGGGAACACCGGCGGCAACACTAGTGCAAATGGTAAAGGCAAAAACACCAAGAAGCAGAAGGTAAATCAAGAAAAAGAGGGCCGCAAAGGTCATAAGGTAGGATCATCGTTTCATCTCTCATTTTGTTCAGTTTTTACTGCATTTAATAAATTGTTGTTTAGTAGTTGGTTGCTGATATTTTTTACTATTGATACATATATTTGTAAGCTCCCAAATGTATTAGCTTTTTACAATGTCAGTTTTCTTTTGAAAGCATTGTAAAAAAGGAAATTCCCAACAAAGTTTTGGCTGTCATATTTTAGAAATGAAAAATCCACACTTAATTGTTGGTAAATCCTATTCCATTTTAATACGAGCATGTATATATTGGGTGGAGGAACTAAATGTTGATACCTCTCAAGTAAAAAAAAAAATGGCAAATTTGATTTTTGTGTAAGTATATGCAATAATTTATCATCACCATTTTCATATCATTGTCTATAAGGCTGGTACCGGTCGGTCAGTATTTGATTCTGAAGAGCTCGTTACCAGCTGTAGAAGTTGTCAGAATTCTGGTAGTTTTAGTTGCTAACATCGCTTGCATGCATCATTTAGATTTCGATCGCCTCCTTGTTCTAAAGTCATTTTGAATTCTAACATGCCTTTTCCTAATATTTATAGAAAAATGCAGAGCAGGATGATAGTGCCCAAGATGGAGGACATGGAACACCTCATCCGAGTGACGTTCTGGATATGCCGGTCGACCCGAACGAACCCACATATTGTCTGTGCCACCAAGTATCTTACGGCGAGATGATTGGTTGCGATAATCCGGATGTGAGTATTGGGATGAAGGCATATTTTTGCATGGATATTATAATCTCGCCCTAAATTCTCAGTGCCCCATCGAGTGGTTCCACTTTGCCTGTGTCGGTCTCACCATCAAGCCGAAAGGTAAGTGGTTCTGTCCGAAATGTTCGCAGGATCGAAAGAAGAAATAAAAGGTGAAAACCGGTGTCTCGCTGCGGAGAGCAATCTGCAAACGTGTATGAATTTGTCTGCAGTTTCCTGAGACAGGCTACTACTGAGTATTGTAAGAAGAGGCAGTTTTCGTGACAAAGTTTTATTTTAGATGGGTATGACTGTTTCGGATATGAATGTACGAGAAAAATATTGAGGATGTATTCGAATCTAAAAAAAAAATCATTCACTATTCCTTACTGAGAATCTTTATTTTGAGAAATCTCCTTTAGATTTTGAAATACCATAACAGCTGGAGCATATTTTGACCTAAGGCTTAGTAAAATAAATAGTATGTAAATCGCATAAAAATATTCACAATACATAGCAATTGATTTCAACGAAAAACCTCATCGATAACTGTCGTCAATCATGCTTGATCCGGCGGTTTGAATTGACACTTTTTCGCGTGGGTTCTCATGTTGCTAGACTGCGTAAAGGTTTGACCACAGCTGGGGTGGGGGCACTTGTACGGTTTGTAGCCGGTGTGATAATTCAGATGAGTCTTCAGATGATGCTTTTTGGTAAATGCCTTCGGGCAGATTGGGCAAGCGAATGGTTTGATTCCGGAGTGCAGTCGATGATGCAGTGTCATATTGCTACGGTCAGCAAAGCTTTTCCCACATACTGAGCACTGCAATAAAGGTATACTTTTAGTGATAGTTTTGAAAAGAAATACAGTAGAATATACTATTACCTGATAAGGCTTTTCCCCCGAATGCGTTCGTAGATGTTGCTTCAAAAGCATCTTCCTTGAAAATCTCTTGCCACACTCGTTACACTTGTGCGGTTTTACACCTGTATATATAAAAAAATCAGCATTAGTTGACAAAACTTTCTTCATGCCATTACCGTTCCTACCCGTATGAATCCGAACGTGCATGTTGAACGCAACTCGCTGGTTGAACGATTTTGGACAGTGCGGGCAGGCATATTCCTTCTTGTTGCGGTGAATCTTCAAATGGCTACTGAGGTATCCCTTGTCGTTGAATACTTTTCCGCACTCCGGACATTTGGCGGCGAATTCCTTCGTTCCACGGTGAACGGAAATGTGGTACTTGTAGTTTCGTAGCTGGGAGAAACCTTTTCCGCATTCCTCGCACTCGAAGCGCGGTGATTTGTGCGTTTTCTCGTGAGTCTGGAAGTGTAGAAACATACAGTTGAATTAATTTGGTACGTGCAACTAAGCAGTTAATTTAGTTTTTGGTACGATTGCGGATCCTGGATGCAAAAGGCTATAAGTGATTGAAAGGTAATTACCAAAGATGACAAGAGTGTAACGTGCTGGAGGATATAGCCACTTTAATACTCTTCGGTCATTCGTGATTTGTCCGGGATGAGATTTGAACTTGTGTCTTTGGCGTGAGAAGTATGGATGTTAAACACTACGCTTGGGCCTCGGCCCAGGACTAGTGAGGCTACCATAGATAGATCGTTCTTTTTGGACTCGTAATACCCTGGACAGACTATGGCTTATATCATGTAATATAAGCTGTCTTGCAATGAGCACTCATACATCTAGTTTTCACTGGAAATCCTATGTATGAGTGCTCATTGCAAGACAGCCTATATTACATGATATAAGCCGTAGTCTGTCCAGGGTATAAGGGGCTACATATATGTTTTGTTTTTATTCTTTATCATAGAGATTTTTTTGTAGGCGTTGGCCAGATTTGGATTTTTCGGATATAATCCTAAATAGGACGAATCATACATCTAACATAGTAGTGCTTACAGTGTCACATGATTTAATAACCACCGCCTGCAACTAATGTTGGAGGGGCCGGCAGGGCTGATTACGGATCAAAATAACTCTAACACTAAAATGATCTCGAAACTAACGCTTATTCATTGCACTTTAAGTCATAAAGTAGTTTTATTTATTTTCGGTGGACATTGGCCAATATTGGATTTTTTATATAAATGTAATCCTAAAAAGGACCTAGATTATCCTCAAGACCGCGCTTGGTCACAATTTGTATTGTGATAATTCAACACTCAATGGGTAAATTATAAAATTTGAGAAGAATTTGAAACAAATGGAACTTGGTGTGTAGAGTGCACTGCCCACCGGTTGATGCTGAAGTCTGGGCAAGTAAGTGGGTTAGGGTCTAATGATTTCTGAATAGAAAATACAATGCAGGTGGACATTTTATTTATACTCTCCATGTTATAATCTTTGAATCAGTTTTAGGGTTTTGGGTAAACAGAGGCAGAGCGCGGATGTTTATAAAGTACACGCTGAGAAAATTGACCTTATTGTACCAAAAAAAATATTATTGAAATACTTTGCAATGTCAAATATAACTTTTTTTGAATTCAATATTTATATTTTGTAGCTTCAAAAATATTTTTTGTTGTTTTCATTGCAAATTCTGGAAACAAATATATTGTAGATTCAATAAAATATATTTTTGTCTTCAAATATTATTTTAACTACTTTTTAAAAATATATTGTAAATTTAAAAGCAACACTTTTCCAAAACATACACAGGCTCATTTTGTCAATGTATGTGTGTGTTTTCAATGCTTGCGCATGCTCGGCTTCCCAGTCTCGTCGGAAGAAGTTCTTTTTGAACAAGTTGTCAATTGCTTTCTTTGTAAGAAATTCAGTATTTGCATTTTAATACGTGTTTTAACGATTTTTTCCCCAATTCCAGCAAATCAATACACCGTGGAAACGTTACCCGTTTTGAAACGCAAACTATTAATTTACATACCGTTAATGAGAGGTCATAATTCCGGTATTTTTCGTATAATTGATAAACCTATTGAATCACTATTTGTACCGTTTGTTAATAAATAGAAAATGAAACCAAAAACAATTTTTAAATTTATTGAAAATTATTTCTCGAATAGAAAAACTGCTAAAATTAAAAATTAAAATATTTATGCCAAACCAATTTTATTTTTAAATTATTAAAAACAAATTGTTATTCGCAGCATTTTTTTTTTAAATAAAAAAAGTTATTGTTGGTAGCAGGTAGCAGGCATGGAAAATCATTTGCATTCATTTCGTGCATTCATTTGCATTCATTTGCCTCTAACTGTATTTCATCAACAGCATTCCGCAAAATGATGTATAGAGCTTTTGTACGTTTTGTGTCTCTGATGCATGACGAACCAGAGCGAACAGAAGCCACTACTGTTTTTCAGTGAATGTATTTTACATTCACTGAAAAATAGTAACAAGTTCTGCCTGCTCTAGTTGGTGATGCATAAGTGATACAGATTTAAGATATAAGCAAAAGTTGTAGCTAATAACAAAACCTACAAAAGCTCTATACATCATTTTGCGGAATGCTGTTGATGAAAAAAGTTAGAGGCAAATGAATGTAAATGAATGTATGAAATGAATGTAAATGATTTTCCATGCCTGGTTGGTAGCAACTTAATTTTTTTTATCAAAAAAAGATTTTGTCTGTTTGAAAATAAATATTGTAAATTCAACAAAATATATTTTTAATTGCGTTTTTGACAGATTTTGAAAACAACAATATTTTATGTCCGAACAATAAAGATTTATTGTTGAATTCAATAAAAAAAAGTTATTAGCCGTGAATGATTATTTTTGTTGTTGTTTTAATACATAATATCATTGAAATTAAAAAACTTTTTTCTGCGTGTACTATCAGTTAAAACTGTGTTTTTGAGATTTATCTCTACAAATATTCTTTGGTGTTTCCTAGCGGATAATGATGTTGGTGTTCGCTGATTCATAGAATGGATGGGATAAACATTGAGCTGTCCAAAGCTGGGCGTTCTTGAATTTGTGGTACTTGCACAACATTTTATATGAGTATCCAAGTAACCAAATAGTCACAAAGTAGCTTTGAATGTGGGTTCAGAGTGGGACAATGTCACTGAGACTCAATATGGTAGCTTGGGTATTCGGATCAAACTATTACTTATACTTATAAAAAAAAAACTAATTCTGGTTGTATTTCTTTTTCGTTTGCATGCATTCCGGGTAGTGAGCGAACATGATGAAGAAGAAGAATTTTTTTTTGACGTAGAACTACGTCTTTGTCGACTATACTGGGGTGCAAATCAAAAAATATGTGTGGTGAAGGAGTGTTAGGTTTTGAACGCTTGTAACTTTGTCATTTATAGATGAAATTTAAATCTAAATACGCCAATCGATAGGATATTACATTACAAACCTGTTGAAATAAAAAAATTCCAATTTTTTTTGTATTTAAACTATGGAAAATGTACAAATGATAATTTTATCATTGATTTCATGAAATAAGCCTTTTTCCCAAACCCAGTCATCATAAACGAATACCACTTGAACCTGAAAAGATATAAATCAGCGCTGCTCTCATGCCTCTGCTCATTACCGCTTCGGACGGCGTGGATCACGGCGTGTCCACCACAATGAGGAATGAGACTTGAAAAAACGTGCATGTAAAACCCATGTCCTGCAGTAAGCAGGACCAAATCAGCGGCTAAATGTGGATCACGGCGTGACCACAATGAGGAAAAGTAATTATGTAAACCCCCTCCCCCTTTCACAACAACCTCTTCCCCTCCCCCCACTCATCAACAACATTGAAATACTTGAAAATTTTAAGATAAAGTATAATAGTCAAAAATGCATGAAAAACATCAATTTTGTGTGGTTCTACGTCATACTGCGGTCGTGTCTAGGACACAACCATTTAATTTTTTTTTTTTTAATTCTTTATTTAAGAGATTTTTAGCCTTAGGCTAGTTCATCTCTAAAGAAGAAGAAGAAGATGGCTTTATCACAGAGCCCCGTCTCGGAACGAGTGTATTGTTGATGGACCTGGTCTACGATTCAAGATTGGTTTCTGTAATGATAAGTATCACGATCTTCATCGAAATGTAAGTATTATTGACAATAATCATAACAATCTCGTATATACATTGAAATACATATATACAAGGGAAGGGACGGTCCAACAGGGCACCCGATGGAAGCGATTTGAACGGGGAGAGTGGGAATGCCAACTCCCTGTTGATAACATTTCGTGGATAAAGGGCGTGCTCTTCTCTCCACTCATTGGGGCATCTTCCTGTTTGGGGACTTGTCTTTTTGACCAATTGGTTGATTTAGTTGCTTGAAGGAGATTCTTTATTGTTCCGTAGATGCGTATAGGCGACTTTGCCTATCGATCTACCCAATCCGTTTTTGGCCGTTCATTCAGCGACATGTTGAGGACAATCAGAGGTTATTAAGCTTGATCAAGATAAACAGAGCAGAGGGCCCACTGCTGTCGGACTTAGTTTCCGTGCTACAATGGGTGGTAAACCACTATCATCATATCAAAGCTCTCATTTAATAAATGTGAAAGTACATTTAGTACAATAAGTTGAGATCATGCAATAAGCTAATATGCGTTAAACAATAAGCATGAAATGCGAATAAAAAGAAGAAGAAGACGAAGTACATTGTGATCATAACAAAGTGTACTCCTAATAGCTACGTTACATTTACATATTTTAAGATATTTTAATCAAATTTATGTTTTGGCCCAATGTCACTAACATTGAATGTTAGTAAAATTAGATATCAATTTCAACCAACCATTTTCAGTCGTAAATATATTATTGATGAATATATTCACATGCTTAACATTGTTTTCCTTGCTAAAATGTGAATGTTGTAAGGTAGGGAACGACATTTTTGATTTTTTGGCCCATTGTCACCCCCGTTTACGGTAGTTAAAGAAATTTTTTGAGCATGAATTTATTTCAAGTTCGTTTTTTCCGTTGATTTGTTTTTCGTCGATCTTGTTTTCCGTAAGGAGTACCAATGCTACCAACACCAGGGAGCCAGCTATCACACCTGGACCCTATCTATCGACCCATCAACTCATGGAGTTCAGAGATTTTATGCCTCATAAAATCCCGACGGCGCCTTTTGGAGTGAAATGCAGTCACGCTTAACACTACACCACCTGCGCCGCTAAGTTCGGTTTTCGGATTGGTAATGGCTAGATTTAGTTGGTAACAATTGCAGCACGAAAACGCCACGTCTAACACGGTGCATATGGAAAAATGCAAACTTTAGAAGTATTGAAAATCTTGGACATTTAAAAATTTACAAAAATCAATTTTTGGTAATTTTTTTTTACTTTTGTACTTAACTATGTAATTTTAAACAGAAAATTATAATTGAGATATTTTAAATCGTTTTCAGTGTTACCACAATTACTCAAAAAAGTATACTAAAAATAGGGGAAATGGATGTAATGTCGGCCTAAATGCCCCTAATTCAGGCCCATATCCTAAATACAGCAATCGACTAAATTTTCAATAGCAACCAAAAATATCCGTTAGTGCCGTCCCAATGACGGGTTCATCTAGATAATTGATAGATAGCAGATTTTTAGCGATGGTCTCAATCTTAGATCCATAGGCCAACATTAGACCCATTTCCCCTACATGTAGAGCCATTTCCCCTATGTTCAAAAGTTGAAGTTACGATTTTTGTTAATTTTCATATATACAAGTTTTTCAACATTTCAAAAGTTTACATTTTTCATAAGCTTTTTGCTAAATTGAGATATTAAATTTTTTAACACTTTCCTGGAGTTAATACTCAAAATTACAAAAAACAATTATCGGGTATATTTTTCCTAGAAAGACATTATTTTTCTCTAAAACTTTTTCCAACAGAAATGACGTATTTGCTACGCTAAAATTTGTGGAATAATGTCAAAGCCGCTTTAAAAAAAAATCCGAATTTTAGGAAAAATGTGAATGATTGCCCATAACAAACATTTATGCACAGTTTTATGAAAATCTAAGAAGATCGAGGCAAAGAAAAATTTTGTTTTGCTATTTGGCTTGGAATTGCTCAAGTGTCATTTATATGTATGCCACTAGCAATAAAAAAAACATGTATACTGAAGAATCCACAGTTACAGTTGATGTACATATGTCATTTGTTTTGCGTGTAAGCTATCTGAGGCCCCCAAATTGGGTTCTTTAATTTTGAAAAATATATCAGTCGATATATTTTTCGAACCCACACACTTTCATCTCGATTTTTGAATCAAGATTTAAAGCAAAATAATAACTTCACTGTTTGACACTAAACAGACAAACTGATAGCTCGCTCCCATACAAAGTGACATCGAGGGGCGCTAATAAGGTGATTTTTGCGAATGTAATCGTTCTTATTTAAAATAGTTCTAGTGTACCAAAATTGATGAAATTTTGGGTTTGGGTTCCATTTTTAATGCAGATTGCGAATATGCATTTACCTCAATACCCTTAAAGAACCCAATTAGCACTTTTTGCAATATCAAGCTGATATACGACTAACGTTATATTGCAAAAAGGACCATAAGCGGGATTGTTGGTAACTTGGGCCCCCCTGCAAAAGTAACATTTTCCATAGATTCTATGGTGCAAAACAATATCTAACTATAACTCATTTCAATAACAATTTCTATGATCAATTCCGTCTGAAAATGTAAGTTGCAGTTGGAGTAGTTGGATTTAAAAATTTTAGATGTTTTTCTGGCAGCAGGTGTTCAACATAAGAAGAAATTTACACGGGAAAAAATTACAAGGTTTAGATAGTTTGCATCAATAGAACACGAGTCCTAGAAGACACGGTAGATTAGGTGTGACCTATCATAACAAAGTGTTTGAAACCAATCGCTTCTTTTCGAGCATTTTGTGTACACTGGAAGTTTTTTCTGTTGAAAAAACATCACATTTCAATGTTCGGCGCTGGTGATGTAGTGGTAAGCGTGATAGCCTCTCACCCTCAAAAGGCCTGGGTTCAATCTCAGTCGGCGCCGCCGGGATTTGCTGAGGCATAAAATCTCTGATCTCACCTTCCTTCGGAAGGGAAGTAAAGCCATTGGTCCCCGGTCTATGAGTTGATGGGTCGAGAGAGAAGGGTCCAGGTGTGGAAGCAGTACTCAGTACGGAAAAAAAGATCAAAGAAAAAAAAATTACATTTATATCTAATATAGGGGAATTTACGTATTCTCGTCAATCTAAGCAGCGTCTGCATTTCTACTAGCATTTTCTCAGCGTCACGCACATATATGATGTGTCTGTTTGTTTACATTCATCTGCTGCTTGCTTCTCTATCCATTCCAATCGACAGAATTTTTCAAAACGTTTTGAAAGCGTTTTTACAACGCTCCAAACTTCTCAGGTGAGTGTGACTATTGTCGGCAGCCTCTTTTTCTTCGGCAACCTTCCCATTAGAACTGCGTGTTAACCAGCTGTTCTATTATCGGCAACTCGAAATCAACCCCATTTTGTAGTGCGTATGCTTTATTCGAAGAAAAATGTAGCATTACTGGATTGCTCGATCGTTCAAATATAATCAGATTGAAGCTGAAAGGCTAAACAATCGTTTGGACACATTCAGGGAAGTGCGTTGATGGGAAAACATAGTGAAATTAACGTTTAAATTTTGGTTGCCGAAAACAGTCAATGGGTGCCCAAGCCAACATTTACCCTACATTAGACTGGCCCACATATAGAGTTAAATACCCCATTTCCGGCATATTAAGCACAACCCGCACTTAATCTTTCTTAATCTAGCGCAGTTTAGCACCAAACGGAATGTTATTATTACTGATGACTTCCAAATTTATTTACCTTTCCGTATGTACCGTAGCTTATGCAACGTATCAACTAGATTACCACTAAAAATAAAAGTTCATATTTTCCACTGACCAACATCCAGGCTCGTGTATTTTGATGCGATAACCACTCTCTGAATGTTTCAGCTCTTTTTGACGTTACATGGGCTGGCGCTTTTAGTTTAATGTTCATATAGGAGATTTGGTTAAAATTTTCGTATCCAAAATAACCATATGCATTGGGGGCCCCTAGCGGGTTCGGCCTACACGGCCTGAGCGTCTGTTCACCATGGAGGTGCGGCTCAAACAGCGTCTGACTGGCATCCAGCGGCTGAATAAGAAATGCTGTATTGTGTCAGCTAAATCTAAGATGGCAGCCCCATCTACACAATAACTGAGCGTGTGTCCACCATGGAGGTGCGGCTCAAACAGCGTCTGCCTGGCATCCAGCGGCTGAAACAAGAAATGCTTATCCCCGAAAGCTATACCCAAGATGGCAGCCCCATCACGGCGGATAGGAGACCTTAGGCTAACTACCTACTGTCCCCGAAACTTTACAACTGTTACAGAAACCAATAGAGAAAGATCACGGACTGATATTACGGCAACGACTTTTAGCGCAAAACAACGGACAAGAATTGGAACATGGAATGTACTAACGCTAGCCCAACAGGGGAAGCTGGCACAACTCGCCAGCGAGGCTCGACGCATGAAGCTCGAAATCCTGGGACTAAGCGAAGTCCGTTGGCCAAACTTTGGAGAACACAAGCTGCCGTCGGGACAGGTACTACTCTATTCTGGTATTCGAGGTGAAAACGCTCCCCGCCACCGTGGAGTTGGTTTCCTGCTTAGCGCCCAAGCAAATGCGGCGCTCATCAAGTGGGAACCTATCAATGAGAGGATAATCGTTGCCAGATTCAGAACGCGGGTTCGTAACCTAACCATAATCCAATGTTATGCGCCAACCGATGCTGCCGAGTTACAGGACAAAGAGAACTTTTACAGTCAACTGAATGCAGTCGTGGATAAAATTCCGAGAGGTGACATCAAGATCTACATCGGCGACTTCAATGCGAAGATCGGCTCCGACAACACGGATTATGAGCGTGTCATGGGGCGCCATGGTCTTGGCGAAATGAGCGAAAACGGTGAGCTGTTGGCAGAGTTTTGTGGCAATAACGACATGGTGATCGGGGGTTCGCTCTTCCCCCATCGACCAGTGCACAAAGTCACGTGGGTTTCCCGTGATGGACATACCGAAAATCAAATCGACCACATCTGCATCAGCCGAAAATGGAGAAGGAGCCTTCTTGACGTTCGGAACAAACGCAGTGCCGACATCGCGTCTGACCACCATCTCCTCGTTGGAGAGATCCGCCTTCGTATCGCGCGGGTCCAGCGGCGGGAGGAGCGGCTCGGACGGCGATTCAACACACGCCGATTGGAAGATCCAGCAGTAAAAAGGTCATTCGTCGAGGAACTGGAGACCAGAGCTGCGGATATTCCTGATGGTGGCAGCGTAGAAGAGCAATGGACGGCGATCAAGGATGCCTTTACTGAAACGAGTGAAAACAACCTGGGCGAGCTGCGCGCTCAGAGAAAGGAGTGGATCACGGATGACACCTGGAGGAAGATAGAGGAGCGGAGAAATGCAAAAGCCGCGATAGAGCGGGCGAGAACCAGAGGAGCGAAGAACCAGGCCCGCCAACTGTATTCGGCTCTCGAGAAGGAAGTGAAGCGCTCGTGTAGGCGGGATAAGCGAGCGTGGGTGGACTCCCTAGCCGATGAAGGTGAGAAAGCCGCAGCAACAGGCGATATCCGTCTCCTCTACGATATCTCACGACGCCTGAGTGGAGCAAGGATGAATCCTAGGATGCCAGTGAAGGACGCGACTGGTCAGTTGCTCACCGACCCCACTGATCAGCTGAAACGCTGGTTTGAACACTTCGAACAGCTTCTACAAGTTTCGTCGGTCAACCAGCCATCAACATCTCGGCATGAACCGCCAAGAGTGCGACGCATCACTCGCGTCAATTCTGAGGCGCCATCCCTACCGGAGATCGAAGCTGCTATCCGAACCATGAAATCCAACAAGGCTCCCGGGGTCGATCGCATATCAGCAGAGATGCTCAAAGCTGACCCCATGCTATCTGCACAAATGTTGCATCAACTATTCTGCAATATCTGGGACACCGCGACTTTTCCGGCTGACTGGATGCAGGGCGTCTTAGTGAAGGTCCCAAAGAAGGGGGACCCAACTGTATGCGATAACTGGCGTGGCATTATGTTACTGTGTTGTGTTCTCAAAGTTCTATGCAAAGTTATCCTCAACCGGATACAGGAGAAGATCGACGCGACTCTCCGACGGCAGCAGGCGGGATTCCGTGCTGGAAGATCCTGTGTGGACCATATTGTCTCGCTCCGCATAATCTTGGAGCAGGTCAACGAATTCCAAGAGTCCCTTTACTTGGTTTTCATTGACTACGAAAAAGCTTTCGACCGACTCAACCACGAAAACCTGTGGGGCGCCCTAAGGCGCAAGGGAGTTCCGGATAAAATCGTCAACCTCATCGAAGCTCAGTATGAGGCTTTCACGTGCAGGGTGCTGCACAACGGAGCCCTATCTGACCCTATTCGGGTAGTCGCTGGAGTGAGGCAAGGATGTATTCTATCACCGCTACTGTTCCTCATCGTAATCGACGAGATAATGGTTGGTGCGATCGACCGTGTGCCGAACCGTGGGTTGCTCTGGCAGCCTATTACAATGGAGCATCTAAACGACCTAGATTTGGCGGATGACGTTGCTTTAGTATCACAACGGCGTTCTGACATGCAGAGTAAGCTCGACGATCTCGCCGAACGCTCCTCAGCGGCAGGTCTCAACATCAACGTCAGCAAGACTAAATCGTTGGATATCAACACGGGAAATCCATCCAATTTTACGGTAGCTGGTCAGGAAGTGGAGAAGGTTGAAAGTTTCCAATATCTTGGCAGCCAGATAGCGTCGGACGGCGGAACCAAGAGTGACATAGGTGCACGGATCAAGAAGGCAAGGGCTGCTTTTGCGAGTTTACGAAACATCTGGAAGTCAAATCAGATTAGTCTCCGCACGAAGATCCGAATTTTCAACTCTAACGTGAAATCTGTACTGCTGTACGCTAGCGAAACATGGTGCGTATCAGCGGAGATCACACAGAAGCTGCAGGTGTTCATCAACCGATGCCTGCGGTATATAATTCGTGCTTGGTGGCCTCACAACTGGATTTCGAATGCCGAGCTCCATCGACGGTGTCACCAGAAGCCGATATCGACAGAAATTCGGGAACGTAAGTGGAGGTGGGTTGGCCACACTCTACGGAAGAGCGGAAATGAAATCTGCAAACAAGCGCTGGATTGGAATCCAGCCGGACATCGCAGCAGAGGCAGACCCAGGGGCTCATGGCGGCGAAGCCTAAATAAGGAGATTAAGCAAGTCGACCGGAATTTGACCTGGGCCCAGGTCAAGGCGAAAGCAAACAATCGCCCAGGATGGAGATCTTTCACGTTGGCCCTTTGCGCCAGGAATGGCGCTCAGGACACTTAAGTAAGTAAGTAATTGAAAAAAAAAATCTCAATTAAACTAACTGGAATCATAATAAAATCTTCAGCAAAGTTTTACTCATTAACTGAGCTACAAGTTTTGAAAACCTAAATCAAATCGAGAATAAGGAAACTTTTTTATGATCGATGAAGTGTATCAGGGAGGAGTATCATTTTTCAATGCATTTAATCCAAATTCCCCATAAACAATTCAAACTTAAAGCGTCAGCTCATCTTAGAACCAAATGAGGTGAAACTGGTTGGTTTTCTCACCTAAAGGCACAAATCTAGAGGTTGGACCGTGGCAAATAATAACTTCTATTTTTGTGGGCCAGTCAAATATACATGTGCTGATCACATGCTACTAGTTAAATAATCTATTTCAGTGTTAATTGCAAAGAAAACATTATTCACTGTGTAATGAGGAATCCTTATTTCCGGATTTCCGGATTACCTGCCGAAGCTCAAGCATATGAGAATCCGAATTGAGAAATACGGGCAGAAAAGCCACTTCGCTACACATAGTGTAAATTTTTATGTTTTTTTTAACAAAACTCAGGTAATCATTACAGATCCTGTCGCATTAGGTATCTTTTTTTTCTTTCGCGTTGGTTTCAAAGAAAGATTGAGATTTGTCAATGATGATGATGTTATTTGCACGCCGTACAATGTAGAATAAGGAATAAGGATACTCAACTGCATGACAAATAAACGCATCCATATATATTTGGAATAACACACACCACACACCAATCAGGCTAAGGCCTTGTTGTCCTCTGCTGTCCGAAGAAGTCGTCTCCACTCTACTCGATCCATGGCCACAGTTCGCCAGCCTCGTAGTCTGCGAAGGGTCCGCAGGTCACCTTCTACTTGGTCGATCCACCTTGCCCGCTGCGCGCCTCTTCTTCTTGTTCCTGTTGGGTCGCTTTCTAGAACCATTTTCACTGGGTCGTCGTGCGGCATTCTTACGACGTGCCCAGCCCACCGTAGTCGCCCAATTTTTGCAATGTGGACGATGGATGGTTCTCCCAGCAGCTGGTGCAATTCGTGGTTCATTCGCCTCCTCCACGTTCCGTCATCCATCTGCACTCCACCGTAGATGGTACGCAACACCTTCCGTTCGAAAACACCAAGGGCGCGTTGGTCCTCCACGAGCATAGTCCAGGTCTCGTGGCCGTAAAGGACCACCGGTCTAATCAGCGTCTTGTAGATAGTCAACTTCGTGCGGCGGCGAATTTTATTCGACCGGAGCGTCCTCCGGAGTCCAAAGTAGGCACGATTCCCTGCCATAATGCGTCTTTGAATTTCTCTGCTGGTATCATTTTCGGCGGTCACCAGTGAGCCCAAATACACGAACTCATCGACCATCTCGATTTCGTCACCGTCAATCTGAACTCGGGGTGGGAGGCTAACATTGTCTTCCCTAGAACCTCTTGCTTTCATATATTTTGTCTTTGATGCGTTGATGGCAAGTCCAATCCGTCTAGCTTCAGCCTTCAGTCTGATGTACGTTTCCGCCATCATCTCAAAGTTCCGTGCCATAATGTCAATGTCATCGGCGAAACCAAGGAGCTGGATGGACTTCCTGAATATCGTGCCACTCGTGTCTATCCCAGCTCTTCTGATCACACCTTCTAACGCGATGTTGAACAGCAGACACGAAAGTCCATCACCCTGCCGTAACCCCCTTCGAGATTCAAAGGGACTCGAGAGTGTCCCCGATACTCGAACAACGCACGTCACTCGATCCATCGTCGCCTTGACCAATCGCGTCAGTTTATCCGGAAATCCGTACTCGTGCATAATCTGCCATAGCTGATCTCGATCGATTGTGTCGTATGCGGATTTGAAATCGATGAACAAATGATGTGTGGGCACGTTGTATACGCGGCATTTCTGCAGAACCTGCCGAATCGCGAAAATTTGGTCCGTGGTAGCGCGGGCACCCATGAATCCCGCCTGGTATTGCCCCACGAACTCTCTTGCATATGGTGACAGACGGCGGCATAGAATTTGGGAGAGTACCTTGTAGGCGGCGCTCAGCAGTGTGATCGCGCGGTAGTTGCAGCAATCCAACTTGTCGCCCTTTTTGTAGATTGGGCATACGACACCTTCCATCCACTCCTCCGGTAATATCTCCTCCTCCCAAATCTTGGCAATTACCCAGTGCAGCGCTCTAGCCAGTGCTTCACCACCGTATTTCAATAGCTCACTTGGTAGTTGATCTACACCAGTTGCTTTGTTGTTCTTCAGCCGACCGATCTCCTCCTCAACTTCTTGAAGATCAGGGGCCGGTAGCCTGTCGTCCTCTGCGCGTGCTCCAAGGTCTGTTGCCGTGCCACCTTCGTTTTCTGCTGCTTCACCGTTGAGGTGCTCGTCATAGTACTGCTTCCACCTCTCAATCACCTCACACTCGTTCGTGAGAAGGTTACCGTCCAAGTCCTTGCACATATCGGCTTGCGGCACGTAGCCTTTGCGCGAACTATTTAGCTTCTCGTAGAACTTCCGTGTGTCGTTTACGCGGTACAGATTTTCCATCGCCTCGCGATCTCGATCTTCCTGCTGACGCTTCTTCCTTCGGAAAACCGAGTTTTGTCTGTTCCGCGCTTGTCTGTATCGCTCCACATTCAATCTCGTGCGGTGTTGCAGCATTCTCGCCCGTGCTGCATTCTTCTCCTCTACTAACAGTTTGCATTCGCCGTCAAACCAGTCATTTCTTCGGTCCGGGATTGCAGTACCTAGTGCCGCTACAGCAGTACTACCTATGGCTGAACGGATGTGCCTCCAGCCATCTTCAAGAGAAGCTGCGCCAAGCTGCTCTTCCGTGGGTAGTGCAACTTCCAGCTGCTGCGCGTAGTCCTGGGCAACTCCGGTGTCCCGTAGTTGCTCAATGTTGGGTCGTGGCGTACGACTTCGACGTGTGTTATGCACCGTCGAGAGTTTTGAGCGCATGCATACTGCAACTAGGTAGTGGTCCGAATCTATGTTCGCACTGCGGTACGTGCGGACGTTGATAATGTCGGAGAAGAATTTCCCGTCGATTAGAACGTGATCGATTTGGTTTTCTGTGTGTTGGTCAGGTGATCTCCAGGTGGCTTTGTGGATATCCTTGCGGGGGAAAAAGGTACTTCGAACTACCATACCCCGGGAGGCTGCAAAGTTCACGCATCGTTGGCCGTTGTCGTTCGATACGGCATGCAGGCTGTTTGGCCCGATTGCCGGTCTATACATTGCCTCCCGTCCTACCTGAGCGTTCATGTCGCCGATGACGATTTTGACGTCCCGTTGCGAACAGCCGTCGTACACCTGCTCCAGCTGCGCATAGAACGCTTCTTTCTCGTCGTCGGGTCTCCCTTCGTGTGGGCAGTGCACGTTGATGATGCTGTAGTTGAAGAAACGGCCCTTAATCCTCAACTTGCACATCCTCGCGTTGATCGGCTGCCAACCAATCACGCGTTGGCGCATCTTACCCAGCACTACAAAGCCGGTTCCCAGCTCGTTGGTGGTGCCACAGCTCTGGTAGAAAGTAGCCGCTCGATGCCCGCTTTTCCATACCTTTTGTCCCGTCCAGCAAAGTTCCTGCAGTGCTACGACTTCGAAGTTGCGTGGTTGAAGTTCGTCATAGATTAACCTATCGCAGCCCGGGAAGCCGAGCGATTTGCAGTTCCATGTTCCGAGTTTCCAATCGTAGTCCTTATTTCGTCGCGTAGGTCTGTGCCGATTGTTCCGATCCGTATTTCTTTCTTCGGTATTTGCAACTTTGTTTTTTTCCAGGGCGGCTTGTTGGGCCTGCCCCAACCCCCTGTCTCGCCGGGGGACCATCGTGCACAGCTCTGTTTAGAGTCCCACGCTGGCACTAGGACGGTGATCAGCCGCTCCTAACATGGAGAACAGACGCCGTTTTGAGCCGCACCTCCATGGTGAGCAGACGCTCAGGTTTGGTGAAGCATTTCCTCTATCACCGTACTATGGTTACCGCGCCAGTGTTCGCGTCGCACCTCTTCACTTTGCTATTGCCGGACTGGCAACATTGCCCAGGCTACGCCAACCAGCTGTGTCCATGTTTCAGCTGGTAGTCTTTTGTTATCATATGACTCGAGGAGGCGTGAAGTAGGAACTTGTGAGGACCAGGGCTAGGTATTCCGCTCCTTCCAGGTTGTCAACTCACCATTTTGTAGCCCCTTTGGAATTTGGAATAACAACAATATTTATTAACCGAAACTATAATAAGTATATTCAAAGTGCTACTGCCGTACTCTAGTGGAACGCGTAGAAACGCGTGGGGAAGTTGAAACGGTAGATGTAGTTCTTAGCGAAAGTGAATAATCAGATTATTTCTAATATACGGGAAATGGCTCTAATGTTGGCCTATGGATCTAAGATTGGGCCCATCGCTAAAAATCTGCTATTTATCAATTTTATCTAGATGAACGCGTCCTCAGGACGGTACTAATGGCAGGGCTGGTAGCAGGTCACTTTTAGTGACTTGGTCACTATTTTCAAGCCAGTCACTAAAAAGTCACTTTTTTCATCAAAAGGTCACTAAAGTCACTATTCCTTAAAATTTAGTCACTAAAGTCACTTTTTTACTACCATGTTGAGGGTAAAAACAAACTTTAAAAACTTACATCAAATCACAGATTTATTTGGTATCTAATGTGTGTTAGAAAGATTATTTGTTTGATCTCGAATTGGTTTTAGACCTATCACAAATTGTCAGAGGTTCCGAAAAAATTCTAGACCCAGTAGTCTGGCTATTTTCCTTCGAGATCTTGCATGTTTTCCAAGCCTAAAATGTCAAAAAGTAGTCTAGGAAAGTGCTCTCGACATTTTTTCAAAGGTCAGAATTTGAATAATCTCTGACACCCGGTAGCTTTAGCATTTGTCCAAACACCGAAAATATCATGTCACAGAATCAGGAGTTCCTTTTTAAGTTTCGTACGAATAATCCGGAACTACGAAAACAAATTCCCAGGTCCAGGTTTTAGAAAAACAAAATATGTCCATGGCAATAACATATTATTTTATATGTTTCAGAAGCATTTAAATTTTTTCAAGGACTGTTAACTTACATTCTATATGTAAAAAAATTGGAAAATTATGTCAGGCATTGCAATTTTCTCAATTCGGTGATCTCGAATTTTGAAGCCAAAAAAAATTGTCCAAAACCAAGGGATAGGTCCAATCTTGGGTCATCTTATTTGTCAGTGTACCACAAGTGAGCCGATTGTGCCGGTCATAGAGCAAGCTGCGATTGTTTGTA
Source organism: Ochlerotatus camptorhynchus (assembly GCF_037179485.1). Taxonomy (NCBI): domain Eukaryota; kingdom Metazoa; phylum Arthropoda; class Insecta; order Diptera; family Culicidae; genus Ochlerotatus; species Ochlerotatus camptorhynchus. The sequence continues at coordinate 3,373,262 of NW_027040773.1, forward strand.
AAATACCCATCCCGGCAACCGGGTATTTCTGACACCTTGAATGTTTTGGTTTGAAATCGCAAGGATAAATCGGATTGAGGATGACGCGGGAAGTGGCGGGTGTGCGAAATTATGATGTTTTGTGTTCATAGGACAATAAAAATCCTGTGTTTTAGGGTTTTATAATGCCCTCAAAAGCAGATCAGAAACCTAGCCTTTCGTGATGTGAAAAGCAACGGTCTATTAGCGGCCGGAAAGATTTGGAACCGGTTGGGAACATAATTCAAGATCGACTATAGATGATGATGAATAGACTTCTGTAGTTTGTTTGGTGTGAGTTGCAGCATTATTCGAATTAAGGGTATTCATGAGGTCTGATCAACTGCCTCTGTCTTTTGAGCCCACTCTAGAACCTACATTTCGTATTTAGATCTATAAGCTAACTGCTCGTCTGAGTTCCTCTGGTATATTCAATTAGAGGATGTTACTGAATATACAGTCAAACAGCACGTAATGACAGTTGTCCAGCAGTGCTCCCATTTTATTTAAAATGTACCAATACTTACGAAATTGTGCCGAAGATGTGCCGATGGATGTGCCCAAGTTGTGCCGAATTTAATTTCGGCATAATGTGTTGAGTGACTTACCCCTTGTCCAAAACTCTAAAATGCATCCCTAAATCCCTATTTTTTCACGATCGAGATTTTTAGTCCTAGACGCATTCAAATGTTGCTTTATGTCCGTGATCTTTCCATCTGGGATAATTTTCTTCGTTCCATACAAATGAGATGTTTTTGCGATCTAGAAAAGTTGTCTAGGTCCAAGTCTAGGTCCCACAGTTATGAATTTATTTCTATGTGTTACAGAAGATTCTCTTCTTGGAAGGAATAGAGACGACCAGTGCGCTATAGCGGCTACAAAGAGGAGAACGATTTTTTTTAATTAAAATACTAATCGCTAATCGCATCGCTTATTCTATATTCTAGATATTTAAAATTGACTGTCCTAAAATTGTTAAAATCTGTCTAAATCTTTGAATTTGAACAATTTTGTCTGTGCCTCAATTTTGTGATCTAATCATCAAAGTGTGATTTGGATCTAATATCAACTTAGTAGATAGTTTGTTTGAAAAAACAGCTTATTCAATTCATACTTATTTTTTGAGGACAATGGGATCCTTAAATTGTTTGTTTTATTTTTTTAGAAACATGAAAAATGCCCATGATGGGTTTGTGAGTTTATAAAATTTCTCGAAGTGGCAATCGCAATCAACGGAAGATTGAAACCATATCTTTCCAATTAATAACTGTCACTATTGGTCACTTTTTTATTTTTTAAAAGTCACTATTTGGTCACTATTTTCGTTATTTTAGTCACTAAAGTCACTACTATTCAATCACATACTCACTACCAGCCCTGTAATGGATATTTTTGGTCGCTATTGAAAATTTAGTCGATTGCTGAATTTATGTATGTGCCCAAATTAGGGGCATTTAGGCCGACATTACATCTATTTCCCCTAATTTGCGGTAGTACACAATGCCTCTCAAAAATAATTACAGTGAATATTCACTTCCAAAGAGATATACGTACTGTTTCAACTTGCACCGGTGTACCTTAATGCAATCTTCATTTTCTTCTCTGATTCAGAAACCTAACTAAAAACTAATGATGGAGCTACTGAAAAAAAAATTAATGTATTTTTTGGCAATTGTTTTATCCCACAACATGCATGGCGTTTTTGTGTACTATACTGAGGTGCAAATCAACAAAAAATGTGTGACGAAATAGTGTCAGTTCCTATTGTAGTCGATGTCGTGTTAAATTTAGTGTACATTGATCACAGCAAAATAACTCAACATTGATCAACTCAAGGTAGTTATGTAGGAGAAATTCTGTCAATTCTTAACCATTACATTAAATTTAAATACATTATCTCATGCGTAAGATGAACCGTGGTCTGATTATGCTAACATGAATTGTCGCGAGTTTTGAACCATAAACGAAACATTGAAATACTTAAAAATTCAAGATAAAGTATAATAATCAAAAATGCATGACATACATCAATTTTGCGTAGTTCTACGTCATACTGCGGTCGTATCTAGGACACAACCCTTTAATTTTTTCGTTTGGTTCTTTACCACTTTGATCATTTATTTGATGTATTGCTTGAATGCTTTTTAATCAGCTTTACTTATCAATTTTTATCTAGTGCTGTTCTGTTCGTATGCGAAGTGTTTTTCAAAAATATGTACTTCAAGCACATATACATATGATAATGCTGTTCCACTAGCATAAATTTCTTTTTTTTTCGATATTCGTATTCTAAATCTAAACCAGGACCCGTTGGACGGTCCCGATGTAAAGGTTAGCATCTATACCTCGCACGCCAAAGTCACGAGTTCAAATCTCATCCATGGACAAGTCACGAATGACCCAAGAGTGTTAAAGTGATTATAAAAACAAAAACAACAACAAACCAGGTCGCTCTTGCCCCGGTGAACGGGCGTATTGCACATTTTTTTAATATGATATTAGAGATTTTTTTATGTTGAATATTTGATTTCTATGTCCCTACACTTGTCTAGTGATGCCAATAGATAATGTATGTGCTTTTGAAATTTTAAAATAATGATTATCAAATTTTTAGGTCCCACTTGCCCCGGTGTACCTTATATTGTATTTTGATTGCGCATGCCAATAAGATTGTGGCAGCTACGATGATTTTTATTTTATTAGTACTGGAATTTCTATTGTAATTTTATATTTTTTACTGCTTGTGCATCTGATATTTACCATGCGATTCAAATCATTACTCACCATCAGCGTATCTTGACTGCCGAAAATCTTATCACAGATTTGACACTGAAACGAATACTCCGAAAAGCCGAGTGTAAAAGTGCCGACGGGCGATGCCTCTCTGGGTGCTATGCTGTATCCAAGAATATCTGCATTATCCATTCCGAAGAAAGGATGCATATCACTACTGTTGCTATTAGTGCACACATTGCCAGAACTGTTACTCGTGGCGCTGAAAATACTGTTTTGGTTTTCATCACTCTTCTCGATTTGGTACAAGCTGTTCAGGACCGTCGGGACTGTGACACTTTGCTGCTGTGGCAGATGCTGTCGATGATGATGGGCCGCTATCGATGCTGCAGCAGCATAGGTATTGAAAAACCCGACCGGATAGGGATAATTGATAGATAATCGGTTTCGTTCAATTACACTGCTATTAGCATACGCGCTTAGCATCACTTTTCTCTCGACTTCCGTTTTTATCAGCGGTATCAATGGACTACTGCTGGTGGAAGGCGCTATCGACGCTACCGTAGATGCTGCCGTTACTGCGACGGTGGACTCGATGACCGTCGCTGGTTTCGCACTGACGATGATCTTTGGGTCAAACATTAACGATCCCCGGGAGCACCAGGGATTGGCTAGAACACGATTCAGGGGACGTTGATTGGATGGTTGAGATGACGATGACGACGAGGCCGGCGACGGCGACAACACCGAGGTAGATATTTTGAGGTCATCCTTTTCGTATTTGATGCACGTCTTCACCGTAAGATCCACTTTTTGTTCTAATTCAGCTGTCCTTGAGGTAGCGGTTGTATTTCTCAGCAAAATATTTTCAATGCTGAAGTTGGTGTGCTTTTTGGGCAGAAAGTTCAAATCACTCATTTTGTTATCACTAAATCCCATAGTACATAAAATCCTCTGATCCGGTTCTAAATCATTAAATAATCACAGTCACATGTACGTAAATTCGAACAGTAGCAACCGAAAAAGACCACGCTTGTTGACACGGTAGCTGTTGGAGCGCGCGCGCTTGGGCAACCATTAACGTCTGTTTACTTAGATAAACTGTTTGATTACGATTAAGCCGACCATCTGAGAAGTCTCCGTCGTTGACGAGATCGCGACACTCTCCAAGCATCATGGAGACACGCATCTCTCGCGAGGATGCTGCATCATCAGTGCACAGTGCTGATGCGAGATGAGTGACAGATACAAAAAGATTAACTCTGAATAATTTGTATCTCACTTCTTCCCACATGCTTCTTTATTCGAAGAGACTGTCGGTGGGATGCTGCTTCTGAAGGTATCTTGTTTTCTTCTCACTCCACGGCAGTTGTTATTCCTCTTTCTTCGTTATTAATGAGCATGGTGGCAGGAATAGTGGGAATAGTATAAATTCGACGATATAGTTAGGGCGGTTAACATTCTGTGACCATTTTACTTAAAATTTAACGGATAAATAGATTTAAACTCATTTTATGTGTTTTCGTAAGGGATCATCATTAAATAATGTAAGAATATATGTTGATATCGGAAACTTATGCTTTAGATAGGGGCTGTTCATAAACCACGTAGACACACAAACTTCAAATAAAAATGGTCTCGAAGATTGTCTACGCAGTTTATAAACAGTCCCATACTTTTTGGATAAAACAATTAAAAATCTAAGAGGATCGAAGTGTGCTCTGCTTCTGTAAGGACGTGAACAATTTGCAAGTATCAAATTTTAGGCTTAATTTTTTCTGTCATTGATTTTTTCATCGCGTTTTAGCCCTAAACAATGTGCCACTCGATAACCTAGTTCTAGAAAAGAACCTTTGTGAAGCAAGAAGCAAGTGCTCGGTTAAAATGCATTTCAAAGTGTTTTTTTTTATATCAGCATCCTTTTCGTCAGAACTGCTATTAGGGGGTTGGCAAGCTGGCCCGATGATTATGAGGCGGATTGTGCAAGAGTTTCTATGAAGATCCAACGGATTGGTTTGAAGTGTTGACCAAGAACTAGGAGATGCAACAGTCTTCCAAGTTTGCTTGCTTCACGGGCAAACCATCGTTCATTTGGTTAGTTTGTTCCTGTTTATATATTCACCTGTTAGGGTTTCTACAACTTTGTCTTAGACATCATTTCGAAGAGCCGCTTTCGTGCTGTATTTTGATGAGAAATCAAATGTCGAGCGCGCTATTGTCAAAGGTTGGGAACGAGTGGGTATGGCCAAGTTCGAACAAAGATTTGCCTATTGGTTCATTCGGCAAGAGAGTCGTCCTAGTGCTTTTTTTTTGGTTTAAGATGTTTGATGTTTTGTACCTTAAAGTTCCTGAAGATTTTTTGAACTAGTTTGGAAATAACCCGGAAAAGTCTTGAAAGTGCCTTTGGTTCAACAGTAGTGCAGTAGGACAGTAAAATTACAAAATTTATGAAACTGACTGAGATCTTCCCTTCATTTTCATTTAATGTTCTTAAATTTATAATATATTTTCCTTCTATTGCTCTCTACTGAAATCTAGCTCTCACCTGTTCGTGTTCAGCGTTGGATAATTTTGCGAGGTTTTATGAAGCACACAAAAGTAAAAAATCGCGAGTCATTGTGAGTTTTAGCGTACTTTTCTTGCAGATTGATTAGAGACCCGTTTTTTTCAGTTTGTACACAAGGGAAAATAGAACTAGGGTTCCCTCCTCCTTTTCCTTTCTCCTGCAGCCTTTTATTCCATTTTTCTCTTTTCAGAAAGCGAGTAATGGCGCTATAACCATAAGCCATATAGGGCTAAGACAAGAGTTAGTATTCATGTCCCAACCACTCGAGGAAAATCGAGCATCATTTAACTTTTTTAGATTAGATGCTCCCAACGACCAATGATTTATAGATAACAATTCAACGGAACGTACGGGACGAGATGTCCACGTTTCATCCATTTATTGGATTCTGAAGCATCGTGTTTAAATTTTTGATTTAAACAGGCCCGATGTTTTTGAATCATCTTGTCCCTTAAATCCAGGCCTGGTCGTTTTGATATATTTCGCGCATCTCTGATGTACAAAATATACCAAATAGACAAGAAAAAGGATGGAGGTATATCTTTCATTTTCCAGGATGATTTCATGAATTGGCTGTGTTGGTGTTAGATTAGATTAGAAAAAAAATTAAAAATCTAATTCCTTTTTTCGTTATTTTTTTGTGTAATTTTGAGGGGAGGAAAGGAGTTTTTAATTTTCTTACACGGTAGTGGAAGGGTGGCGCTAAATTTTGCTCAAAACTCGATGCATAATTTATCTTTTTTTCACCGAACTCCAAACCGAACGTATATTTTTCTCGAGATTAGAACAGCTGAGCACTTGATGGTCGTTTCGAGAATTACACCAGATGCTGAGTACTCGGTAGTTAAGGGACTCTTGCGAAGCTGTCAAATATTACCGTAACGGTTGCTGTAGCGCGACAACAAATCAGTACGTTTTTGAAAAGCTTACGGCTAAAATATACAAATGCTCGATAGCTGAGTACGAAATCGGATTCGTTTTTTTTTTAACTGGAGCTTCCTGAATAGAGGGAAATTCTGACCAACCTTCTCTATTTCCCGGCTATCCTCCAACAAATTATCACATCGAAAATTCAAGAGCACAAATATCGGTTCATGCAAAACATACAATAATGAAACAGGATCTCCATGTTTGCTGCAGCGCAGCAAACCGGGAGTTCCAATTTCATTAGCGATGTTACATCCGTATCCGAAATGTGTGCTCTAGAAAACTTGAAGTGACATGGCATATCAGCCATCATGACAGCCATTGTTGGACTCTTCAAGGAATCACCTTAAAGTCAACCTTAAACAAGTCAAATCAGTTCGATTGGTTAGAAAATAGTCGAAAAAAGCGACAGAAAACTGTTTGGGGGATTCCTGTATAAACATAGACGGAAAATAATAGACGTGTGTATTTCAACGAATAAATTGTCACGACTATGGTGGTTCGTTTTACTATGGTGCGAATAAAAAATGAGCTGCAGATGTATACAAAAATACATGATTTTTTATATTTGCAAACAAATCAAGTTAAAGCTAGTTGACAAATTCCATTATTTTTGTCGATCCTACAGTGCGTTTGAGTAAATCGCTCATTTCCTGCAGTTCTTGCCAAAACTTGGTGAGAAATTCACTCAAACTTCATGGAAAATACACTTTTTACTTCGTAATAAAAAATTGTACAAACAAACTGATGTGCTTTCGAAAATTTTGATAGATATTCCACGTAAGATCACAAATTACAGTTTGTCAGTCAATTCGAAATTGTTTAGTAATGAAATGATGAATATACAGTAAAAGAGATGTGATTACCGACGAACCAGTAATTTATATTACTGAAATAATTGACCACAGAAGATAATTTAAGGTTAAAACCCATACCAATAACGCAAATAGCAGAACATTGTAAATGATTTTGGAAAATACTAACCTTTAGTACAAAATTGCGATATAAGCATGGAAAAAAGCAGACTCTATTTCAATTTAAAAGTTTTGCGCTAAAAAATAGTTCCGAACATCGCGTATGCCATTAAGTGTGCAGCCTCTGTATTTTGGTTCAAATGACTTCAACTTGGCAGGCGACGAACCCAGATCATTATTTAGTCTATTGATCAATCAATCTATATTAGGAAGCGCCAAAGCTATGCAGCACACGTGAAGACGCTAGGCCATTGTGCAGAATTCGAGTGAAAGCTATAAAATTGAACATCTATTTAGTTCTACCTCAATTTTAAAAACTAAACATTTCGTTTGTTCGTGGGGAAAAATGAAGGCAACAATTGTCTTAATGATTAATGTTGCCCACTAATATTCAATCTAGCAAATATTAGCCATACTATGTCCACCAATATTGTCCGTATTTATGTCCACCAAAACGCTTATATTTCATCCAGTGTGCTGATAACACTCGGATATGAAAGCGCCGCCGAGAGAACGTGGTTGCTACTTTTGTCGCGTGCGTTTTATGATGGTCCCAGTTCAGTCGACCACCACCGGGAGAACCCACCGAATGCCTGTACCTGATGATGTGCCAAAGAGACAATAATAATATGTGATAGGTGAGCTCTTTGCTCTTGGAGATTCACCTTCTTGGTGGCGAGCGATCAGGTTGAGAGGGAGAGCCAACCCAATCGTGGATCGCTATTGAGCGCTGGAGAGCCGATGAGTTTGATGCTAGTTCGAGGATGACGAGATCAGTTCAGCGTTTATCTGTTTGAGCTTGATGATGGTGTGTCTCCAAGAGCTGTGATATATTTTACGTTTGATGATGATACGTGGGCTTTGATGGCTTGATTCCTTTGTCAAGCGGCTAGCCATCGCGATGGGAAGCAAGGCGACAAGGAGAAAAAGAAAATCAAAAATATGTAACATCTCGGGCATTGCCATATCAACTAATCATTCGGACACTCCCAGCCGACGATGACCGACCACCATGAGAAACGCAGGCCTGGAGATGGACCAAATTGATGTTTTATGGTGTTTGTATCTTAATTACTTTGAGAGATGAGTTAGTTTATGAATTTGAAAATATGGGTTGAATAATATTAAGATTGGAAATTGTATTGAGAATTGATGACACTGCATGTGGTTTATTGACTAATGAATATTGCTTTCCGGTACATATCTTCAGAATGATAATAAAAAATTTCATATCGATCCTCTGTTTCACAGGATAAAATCATGTATTTTAATTAAAAAAAAAAATTAACGGCTCTAAATTAATTTAAACTTTATTCACATCCTATTTCCACTTTTATTAAAAACGTATTTATTGAACATTTTGCCCCCACTTTCACACCACAAAAAGTTCACACCGTTTTCAGGATACAGTAGTTCGTTCTGTTGCTACCGTTTCGTTTCCAGTAGCGAGGGCACATTCCAGGGTGGCGTATCGAATTATCGGTTTGTTTACATGCTATTCCCGGTATGTTTTCCATTATCGAATATTTTCACGTGAGTCTCCAAACCAAAGTAACCTGCAATACCATCTAGAACATTTGGCAAAAGGTTTGGCGGGAATTCAACCTCACATTTGATAAGTTTAATGTACATGCAAAAAAGTTCCTTTCAATACATTATTTAGCGAAAATATAGTATTAAGTACAGACAGTAGTTTTTTATGAAACAGTTCGAAAAGATCCCGTAGTCTCTTATGAAGTTTTCTCTAGTTCTGCGCATAACTGAAACGCATGAAAACAACATTAATAGGGGAAGTGGCTCTAATGTTGGCCTATGGATCTAAGATTGGGCCCATCGCTAAAAATCTGCGGTTTATCAATTTTATCTAGATGAACGCGTCATTGGGACGGTACTAATGGATATTTTTGGTCGCTATTGAAAATTTAGTCGATTGCTGAATTTATGTATGGGCCCAAATTTGGGGCATTTAGACCGACATTACATCCATTTCACCTATAAAAAAGTCATCATGGAGACGCACGGTGACGTAGAAAGCGAAATGGTTTGGAGTTAATTGCTTTCTAAATATCAAATATGCTTACTACACCTCATTAGGGGCTGTTCATGAACCACGTAGACACTTTAGGGGGACAAAATGTTTTGACGGCTGTCTATGAATAGGAGGGGAGAGCTAAATCCATTAAAAAGAGTAGAAGAGTCTATGACTAGTGTGGTAACGGTTCCGATAAGTAGGGGTTTTCTCCCAACAGTATCGCTACCCAAGAAAACCAGGATAAAACAGTGGTGACTAGGATTAAATGGGAATCTTCCACCGCGTATGAAAGTGAATTTTAGAGAAAACTTAGTGAAGATCATCGCTCGGTAGCAGTGAAGGAATAGGCGGCCCGTATTTACCCGGATAAACGAAATATCGGCGGGGAAATTCGTGAAAACCCACCTGGGGGGAATTTTATTCGAGCAAGGGTAAGAAATCTTTTGTTATCAGAAGAATAACGTTGAGCTCTGCTAGTGGCGTTGTTCCCATACCTTTTTGCAGAACGTTTTTCAGGTTTTATGAAATTTAATGTTGTGGCACATTTGGCTCTAAGATCTGTAACTTTATCTCGCTCAGTGGTCGTTCAAATTTTGGGCAAAGTCAAATTTTATCTAACCAACAAATAAAAAAATCCCCCTGTAGCGTATTTTCATCAGCAACGCCATTTTTTGATTAGTGATTCGCAGTTGGCTGTTTCGTGACGCTGATTCTTTTATTCTGTTCATCCGGTTTTCATGCTATTATAATTTTAATTATTTCCGTTTTGTGTCATCAGGAATAGTAAGGCGTGAAATTTACGGCGTCCATGGAAGTCATTGTGATAACGTAAAGGGTGCCCCACATCAAATTGCATCACGGAAAAAAACGCTGTACAAAATTACCTAGTTGACCGATTCTTTTCAAACTTTAAGACAATAAAATAAAGGGTGATACGGTCAAAATTTGGTCAATATCAACTTGACGTATTTCTTTCAATTTTGCATTTAAAAAACCTGAACACCCCTCATTTTGAAGGTGTGTGTGTGTGTAGAATGTTGCTCCTATTTTGATTTTGGAATTCACTCTTCAGTTGTCAAAATGCCGTCCAAGCAAGAAGAGCAGCGTATCAAAATTTTGCTCGCGCATCGCGAAAATCCGAGCTACTCGCACGCAAAGTTGGCAAAATCGCTAAAAGTTGCCAAATCAACCGTTACAAATGTAATTAAAGTGTTTGCGGAACGTTTGTCGACAGCCAGGAAGTCTGGATCGGGGGGAAATCGAAAACCGGAAGCCGCTGAGACGACAAAGAGAGTTGCCGGTAGTTTCAAGCGAAACCCTAACCTCTCTCTCCGAGATGCCGCAAATAAGCTGGGTGTATCGTCTACAACCGTGCATCGAGCCAAAAAACGAGCCGGACTATCGACTTACAAGAAGGTAGTGACTCCAAATCGCGATGATAAACAAAATACGACGGCCAAAGCGCGATCCCGGAGGCTGTACACGACGATGCTGACGAAGTTTGACTGCGTGGTAATGGACGACGAAACCTACGTCAAAGCCGACTACAAGCAGCTTCCGGGACAGGAGTTTTATACGGCAAAAGGAAGGGGAAAGGTAGCAGATGTTTTCAAGCACATGAAACTGTCAAAGTTCGCAAAGAAATATCTGGTTTGGCAAGCCATCTGTACCTGTGGCTTGAAAAGCAGCATTTTCATAGCTTCCGGGACTGTCAACCAAGAAATTTACGTGAAAGAGTGTTTGAATAAACGTCTGCTGCCTTTCCTGAAGAAACACGGTTGTTCCGTACTGTTTTGGCCGGATTTGGCATCTTGCCATTACGGTAAAAAGGCCATGGAGTGGTACGCCGCCAACAACGTGCAGGTGGTTCCCAAGGACAAGAACCCTCCCAACACGCCAGAGCTCCGCCCAATTGAGAAATACTGGGCTATTGTCAAGCGGAACCTAAAGAAGACCAAAAAAACTGCTAAGGGCGAGCAGCAGTTCAAGGCAAACTGGCTTTCTGCGGCGAAGAAGGTAGACAAGGTGGCTGTACAAAATCTGATGGCAGGGGTCAAGCGTAAGGCCCGGCAATTCGGATTTGGAAAAGCGGAAGCCTAACTGAATATTTTTCCTGAATTTTATACTAATTGAACTTGAAAAAGAAATTTAATTTGATTTTTTAAATAAACGATTTCATCGATTTACACGCGTTTTCCCTTGACCAAATTTTGACCGTATCACCCTTTATAACCCATTAGTAAGCTTTTGACATATTTATTTCATTCAACTTCAATACCATAACCATGCGCTCGCACCTTACGCTTAACTCCACTCATTAGGTTATGTATAACATCTGGCTGCAACTTCTTCTGTACGGAAACCCACTTTTTCTTCATGTCTTCAGAAGAACAATAAAATCAACCGAAATTCACAATCTAAACAAATAGAAGTAAAACCACACGATCGTTGAAAATTACGTGATGATGGTTTGTAATTTTACACTCGAAAAAAGTTGTATGTAAATTAATGAACACGTGTTAAATTATGCTAAGGGCGTGTTAATTTTATGTGCGCTAGATTTAGCGTAAATTTACTTTTTTTTTCGAACTGTGCGACAGGCATTTGATCATTATGAGAAACTGTAATATCAAGGTTCGTAAGTGCCTTCAGATTGTTCATGATGATATTATTATTGACCTATAAAAAATATAACCAATTTTGATGGTGAACATAAATTGTCATTTCTATCAGTTTGGTCAACAAATATATTTTTCAGAGCAATTTCATTGTTTTCACTACCTTGAATTTTATCCAGCTTTCCATGCTCCGTAATGGCGGCCTGTTTGTATGAATAAATGTATCCTTAACTGTGCTTTTTGACACTAACTGGAGGGCGTATGTTGTTCCATTTTCTTCTGTTCCTGGGAGAGGGAAAGGGAGTGGTCAAAATCCGAACCTCCAGATAGTGTCAAAAAGCACCGTGAAGGATACATTTATTCATACAAACAGGCCGCAATTCCTGAGCATGGAAAGCTAGATATTAGTCAGTAGGAAAATGTGTAACAACTTTTTGTGTCTAGAACCACATCATAACCAAAATTTGCATATTCCAAAGCTTTGAATAAGTAGAAACAAATGTAATCATTAAATTGGTGCTGTTTCTTTGATCTATTGAAATTGATTCTTTACCATAACTTTTCAACAACATTTCTTATTTTCTATGTTGTTATTACTACATATCATAAAATCATAAAAATATTAATTACAGTTAGAGGTTTTCCATTGCAGATCACAAGCAAATTAAAGATATTGGAAACGTGTTGAGGGGCCTCATAGCCTAGTCAGTAAAGGCACGGTATTACCAAGCCGGAGGCGGTGGGTTCGATTCCCGGTCCGGTCGAGGGAATCTTTCGGGTTGGAAATTTTCTCGACTTCCCTGGGCATAGAGTATCATTGTGCTTGCCACACAATATACAAATTCATGCATTGGTATTGGCATCGAAAGCTCTCAATTAATAACTGTTGAAGTGCATTTAGAACACTAAGTTGAGAGCACGCAATAAGCTAATATGCGCTAAGCAATAAGCTTGAAATGCGAATAAGAAGAAGAAGAAGGAAACGTGTTGCAAAAATCAGACCCTTACTGTACATAGAATGTATCGTGTACACACTTAGATTTTTTCGCCGAGCCCGCCTAAAAAAGTGCTGAGAATCCAACAGCCGAGCTTTCGGTAGAAAATTGCAATCATGTGCGTGTGAGCACTGAAAAAAATCTTTTTTTTAACTCTTTATTTGTCCAAATTTCAAAATAAATTACATTTCATTTTAACCTAGGCGCTCCAACTACCACAGTAACTTACCAGCCTCAATTGTTATGATATATATCTAAGTGTTTTACATTGTTCCTGCCCTGGCAATTCAATTTTCAACAAGTTTTCTAAACCTGCATGTCAGTATGACTTTTGACATCTTAAAACTAAAAACTTAAACTAAATCTTATCTAAGTATAAAGGGAATTAATCGTTGCAATTGAGGATTGCAACGATTTTTGCCTGAAATTATTAATTAATTTGTTTGACATTAGTTCTGAAGTCTCAACATTGGAAATTCTATTACCTCGGTAATACTGTACCACGGAGGCAACTTCAAAATGCTTTTTTCCTGGTAGTGCAACAACTAGACCATATTGACACAGTGTAAAGCATGGCCGGCCTAAAAACTTGTTTAAATATTTGAAGTTTATTTTTCAGGCAAAGTTTGGATTTCCTGTTTATAAGATGATACAAACATTTTATATATTTGTTACATTTGATTTCAATGCCCTCAATGTGATCTTGGCATGAATGCTCTCAATTTTTGGTCAAGTACTAATTCAAGATATTTCACTTGACTTGACCAAGAAATTGGAACTCCGTTCATAGTTACTATGTGTCTACTACTAGGTTTCAAAAAAGAAGCTCTAGGTGTATATGGAAATATAATAAGTTGAGTTTTGTTCCTCAGGGCAGAGAATCGCTTTTTAATTTGTTCATGCAAATCTCGCCAGATAAATTTCATGGCAGAATCACGTGTTCTTTGGTATTGCCTCCTACGGAAACTTTTCAGACGGATCTGAAGATCGTCGTCTATTATAATTGCATCGAATTTAACCTCGCATTTTGGTACTGAGGCAGCTATTGCTTCAACTAGAGAAGTACTCAGAGATTCAAGAGCATAATTAACATCATCTTTGGTTTGCAAAGGAATATTTGGATATTCCATAAATGTTCGACATTGCTCCCAATGGTAATTGAAAGTAGAGCTGTTGGGATTAGAAATTATTGCTTGGGATATTTCAAAAGTTACTGGATGGTGATCAGAACCGAAGTCAGCATGGGTAACCAATTGTTGTAGCCAATTGACATGAATCAGTTAAGACCAAATCAATAGATGAGGGATTTCTTGCTGAAGAAAAGCATGTTGGCCTGTTTGGATATTTAATAGTGTAATAACCTGCAGAACAATCATCAAATAGAATATTACCATTGGAATTACTTTGAGCATTATTTCATGAGCGGTGTTTTGCATCACCAATAATGAAGAATTTAGACCTATGACGGGTAATTTTCTGAAGGTCACCTTTGAGAAAATTATTTTGCTGGCCTATACATTGGAATGGCAAATAGGCAGCTATAACAGTAAGTTGTCCTAATTTTGTGTCGACAGAAACTCCCAGAGTTTAAAAAACTTTGTTTTCGAATGAAGAAAGAATGAACAATGATGGCCACGCCACCACAGGCTCCTTCAAGACGATCATTTTGATAAATGAAATAATTTGTGTCCGCATTAACCGTATGTTTAAGGGGGGAGTACACTTTGATTTTTCAAAAAAATGCATTTTTTTGCTTAAAATGTTCCTTGGGATGTATACTTTAATATAGAAAAGACTCCAAGTCCGCCAGAATATTCCTTACCGCTTTACGAAGCGATTTCCTAAAACATGTACCGGCGCGCTGAGAAAGCAATTTTATCTTTAAACGCGTTTATCTCGAAACGGGGTTTTTCAAACTGGCGTGAGAATTAACTCTAACCAGTTATCATCAAATTTGGATATCGCCTAGGTTTTCTTGTTCAGAATTAAATTCTGCTTAGAAATACGTATCCACATTTTCGATTTTGTCAAAAATGGATTTTAATCCACGATTTTGTAAGCATTTTTAGGGTGAAAAAATGGATTTTTTTTTCCTAAGGCCACAACTTTTGAAAGAAATAATTTAAAAAAAATCGGAATACGTATTTCTAACCCAAATTTCATTACTAAACAGGATTTTTGTTCGATTTATGTTCCAGGATCACATGGAAAAGAGTATTTTCCCACGTCGTTTTCCGACTTCCGTGCGAGGACGCCCGCGCGATCTGGTGCACCGGCCACGGGGAGACGCCAATCGAGTTCAAAAAAATACAAATTGTAGTTCGAAGGATAACTAATAAATGGGTTATAACATATTTGCCCTCCCTGAGTGTTTTATTGCTTAAAAAATTAACGAAAATGCCTTACTTTTTGGACGTTCAAAGTGTACTACCCCCTTAAGAAACGTTTCAGTTATGAACTCCCAAAAAGTCATTTCATTAAACATCCCGTTGCGTAAATCGCCAAGACGGGATTTCATTTTCATTTTGACTGGCACAACTCCAAGTAATTTTGTCAGTTCATCTTTGATCTGATCCAGGGATTCACCACTGGGCAGTCCTTCATGACAACCTTGAACACACGTTCAGTTTTGGTGTCGAAAGTAAAAAAAATATGCTGCTTCGAAGATACTTGAGAAGACATTTGAATCCGTCCAAGGTTTCAGCCAATTTACGGAATTTACCCCGACGGCCAATTTTAAGCGAAAACGTGAATTTAGCGAAGTTCAAAAAATCCGTGTGAAGAGTATGGAAATTAGAAGCGGTTATCACAATAGGGGGATCTTTTCCTTCTTGGCATTAATCCGGGAAAGTTTACTAGAATTTTTCCTGGATGATGGATCATATTCATCATTTGTGAGCATATCAAATTAATTGCTCAAATAAATTTAATCAGAAGGGGGATAAAGAGATTGCCCCTTTCTTTTGCGTTTAGGTGCCATTGCGGCAGTAAACGATTCTCCAAATCAACTTCCAATCAGATTACCATAAGAATCCAGAAATTTTCCAAATCGATATCCAGCAGGTTTAACTCGGGTAGGGTCCAAACAAGGATCGAAGAGGAATAAGAGTTGAACAAGGTAGAAATTTGCAGGTAATTTTGAGCACTGAAAAGTACTGTTTAAATTTATCGTAGCTTTAGGTGCTTCCTTCAGCAAAAAGCAAATAAATCCGTACGGCAAGAGAGTACGATGCGAACCGATTGAAAAAATATAATTCCTAGCACTAGTTTTCAACAGCTACTAGGTATATAGTCATAGCAGATATTGTTTCAGAACTGTTTCCCCGGTCTTATAGAACATTAGACATGTTCGCAAAAATCTCCATATAAATTTCAAAACATTTGAGAGACTCTAAATCTTCAACAACCATTGTTTGCAGAGACTGATGTTTTGGGATTATGAAACAAATCGGAGGGTGGCCTAGTCTCTTTTTCAAAAATGAGACTCCCTAGTTGGCACCTTTATCAATTAAGGACGCACAGCTGTTTTCACATAACAAGGAAACCACTGTGTTTTTTGATTTCGAGAATGACTCAAATCAATCATTTAGTAGAGACCTACTATGGGTAATGTCATTATATAAGGTATACTAACGGAACTAGTTTTTAAGAACAAACATTCTATTGTTGTTAGTCGTTTTGCGTTTGACACCTAGTGAAGAAATGCTACTGATGAGTTGAAGGTTGCTTTCACTTTTATCAAATCTCTTAACCTTTTTTTTACAATCTGACTAAGCTCAAACCAGCGAGGGGTTTCTATTCATGCCTACCGAACAAGGTGTCTTCATTTCCATATTTTATGTGCGGGTGGCGCGTGACGAAACGGAACTCTAAAAAAAACGTCAGCACGGCCGTACGTTACGCGATCTCGCACCGATATAGGCTGAGCACAATTATTATCATTGTTATCCATCCAACGCACCTAGGCGACCCAAAAGCAATCGAAATCATTATTTAGAATTATGCAAATGTCACACGATGCGGACGACCGTGTCACACATTGGTGTTAGGGTGGTCCAGCTTTTCTGGTTTTTTTAAAGTATCAGCTCCTTTAGTTGCACAATGTTTCTGTTGGTTTGGAGTGTCAATGCGAATTTTAAATAAAATGGGATACGGCAAGAAATATGCTTCATATTTTCAAATAAGACATAGGTATATCTAAGCACAAGCAAAACAAATGACTTATGCGAAAACCGAAAGCATGTATTTTTTTCATTCTCTGTAAATATTTCTTACGAGAACTGTAGTGGAAGTTCTTACAACATGCAATGGAAGTAGAGAGCATGTAACTTTTTCCAGAGTCAAAGTTTTTCGTAGAAAAAAACCTTCATACGATAATTTGCTAGGTTTAAAGTTTTAGCGGATATGTGTTTACTTAATTAAACGAGCAAACATTAATTTTACACAATTATTTGAAAAGTATTTCTACGACCACATTGCCGAATCTGTTCATACGGTAATTCCTTACAGATTCGGTTCAATTTTTATAAGGAATCTTACATAACTCAATTAGGTGCTCAAAAAACAAGCCCTAAACATCTAAGAAATCCCAAAGCTTTAAGGACAAAAGGTTCAATCCCAGTCGGCGCCGCCGGGATGTTCTGAGGCCTAACATCTCTGATCACGCCTTCCTTCGGATGGGAAGTAAAGTAGTTGGTCCCCGGTTCATGAGTTGATGGGTCGATAGGTAGGGTCCAGGTGTGGGAGCTGCCTTCCTGGCACGTCGGTAGCATTGGTGCTCAGCACGGAAAACAAGATCGACGGAAAAAAACAAACCAAAGGAAAAAAAAAGGACAAAATAAAAAATGAGGTAAAATGATTCATTCAAAAGAATGTATCTTTAATTTGACATTAAAATTGTCCAAATTGGTGACGCGATGTACTAAAATTAGTCTTTCAATATATTGTATTCTATTCTTACGTGAAAAAGACGTTAAATTTTAAATAAACTTACTTGTAAATTTTCGCCTATAAAATATTTTTTAACCTTTTGCTTCTTGTTTCTAATCCAATCTAGGTTCATTAAAGTTCGATAATATTCGTGTTTCAATACCTCGTGTGGTGTGCCACTTAAAAACAATAGTATCTGCTGCTGGTACATCTAAGGCTGTATTCTAGTTGGTGAATTTTCTCTAAAAATTGAAACTTCGAATTAATTAAAATGTTAGAAAATCCATCTGTTGTTGATCGACCGATTTACATATCATATGAAAAACTTTTCTATTTCTGGATCACCCTATGAAGCACATAAGCGTAGCTAAATTTTCGCCAACACCTTCCTTCAATCTCGATGAGCGAAATAGCACGCGTTTCAAAAAAAAAAAAAATCCGTATGACACATGTTTCCTATCATTGTGCTGGATGTTGTTTTGGTGTCTTTTGCAACCATCATTTTTTTTATACAGCAAGCGAATCATCGAACGCTTTCTGTCTCTTTTCAGCTTTGATTTATCTTCCGAGCACCATTTTCGGTGTTAGGAAATCATCATCTCAATGGCAGTATCTCCATTGATGAGTGCCTGTTTCTATTAGATTATGCAAATATACCTACGCAGGTTCGGTGGGTATCAACCGAATGTGTGCTGGAATTTGTCATACGGCAACTTTATTTATTTCACGGCTCGATTCATAATGATCATATTTTACGATGATGTTAATAATTTTGAGCTTTTCTAAGCCATTTCAATCAATTCGTCCACCACCACCGCGAGTGGAAACTCAGAACAGTGCGATGCGGAAGAAGACTGTCAGCCACACACCATTCGGGGCGGAACGATCCGGATGGTATCCCGGTGCGAATGCGGCAGCAGTGCAGATCAATCCCCTACCTATGCGTATTTCGGAACATTAGTTTTGATTTCCCACAGCAGGACTGATCGGAGGCGATCGTCTCATATGTATGACGAGCAATGTGCCGGTCGGTAAACGATATAATATTAAATTATAAATATGATACTACTGTCGCGCAGCAGGATTTTACGACTCCTTTCTTATTGTCGATCAATGAAATTATGTTGATTTTATTGAGAAGGAGAGGCACTACCATCTGTGGCTGAGGCTTTCCAGTTTCATACTAGTGGGCACCATTTAAACGATTATCGCCATTATCTATTTGGGCGATCCGTTGTTGGTGGCATCAGTCGTCAAAATTTGGACGTGTCACCCAAATTGGAACGAGCGATTGGAACAATTTGGGTGGGATTATCTGGGTTTTTTTTAGCAAGGTGAGCATGACAATCACCTAGCATGTATCTATTTTTCCAAGCATCTTCTAAATGGTAAGAGTCAATCCTGCCTTCTTGACAAACAACAAAATTAGGGAGGATGTATCCGAAAACTGATATCAATTAACCACTTCATTCGAGCAGTTAAAATGAAGTTTACTACCACTCGAACTTTGAAATAAAACATTATTTTGAGTAGTTGAAGATGCTAATTTCAAATAACAGACTGTAGTGGTAATTTTTATACGATAGATGGAGTAGATGAAAGCATAGAGTTGATAGTTCCGTTAGAGTTCGGCAGTGTGAAGATTGCATATAGATTTTAGAATAGCGAGCTAGAACAACTTTTGAGGAAGGTACAAATCGGTTTTTTCATCTCTCTTTACCAAACTCCCCCTTTGGAGAGGGATGGTGAGGGGTGTCCCCCCCCCGCCACCACTGGCCAGCCAGTCGTTGACTTCACGTAGAAGTAATACTAAAACATATAGTCAAAGTATTATTTTGAGACTTTTTCTTCTAGAACCACGAGAAAAGTAGCCAACATTTGCGCGTTTCATAAAAAAATAGAAATTAGTTGGTGCAGTTTTGTGACATCGCTGATAGAAAGTCACGCCAAAACTGTAACTGTAACGGCAACTGTAAAAAAATCGAATACTACATCATTTCTCAATAGTGGTGAAGTAATACGACATGCACTAAACTAAGGACACGGGCTATACTACAATAGATCAATTTACTGGTCGCAGTAGTGTTAGGTCCCGAACAGAGGAAAAAAAAAGATATCACTTTTCTTTTTCAAATCACTCTTTTTTTTAACGGCGTCGGTGGTGTAGTGGTAAGCGTGATTACCTCTCACCCTAGCAGGCCTGGGTTCAATCCCAGTCGGCGCCGCCGGGATGTTCTGAGGCATAACATCTCTGATCACGCCTTCCTTCGGATGGGAAGTAAAGCCGTTGGTCCCCGGTTCATGAGTTGATGGGTCGATAGGTAGGGTCCAGGTGTGGGAGCTGCCTTCATGGCACGTCGGTAGCATTGGTGCTCAGCACGGAAAACAAGATCGACGGAAAAAACAAACCAAAGGAAAAAAAAATCAACAAGGAATAAAAAGTAACTAGGACTAAGATGTGTTCCTTGGATTACTGAAAAATCCTGCTCCCCTAGTTTGAAGTAGTCAGGACTAGGAATCGGTGGTAGATCTTACATCCCGTAACATACCACGAAAAGGTGATCTACCCACGTTACGGGGTAAAGTGATATCTAGTCATTGTGTGGTTGGAATCGCTGGAGAAAGAATTTTTTATAATGGCTAGAGAAAAATATGCGTGGAGGCATCGGGAATGCTCTTCCGGATATATTTATTTGGTGAGTACGTTCCAGTTGAAGATTGTTCTTATACATTTCTCGATTGCATTTTTGAGGGGACGTGTATGTTTTTGTGGGCAGTGTGTTTTATGGCCGGTTTGGTGTGGCTGGTGGATCGCATGTGCGTGCTGGCGCCGCTACCAGGTGGTGATTTTGGCATGCGTGGGCGGGATGCCGGTTGCGCCGGATTGGGGTTCGGATGCATTGTTTGCGGCAGCTGATGCATCCCTTCGGTGGAGTAATTAAGATTTATTTTCATCGTTTCCCCATTTGCCAGAGGGATGACCTCGATCGCATGAGGCATGCTCCTCGGTTTTTACGGTTAGGTTCCTACGAATAATGCATAATGCTTTTTTTCATGTTGAAGAATCATCGTTAAGAAAATAAATGCCGCGGTCGAACATGCAAGCTTGGCACTCGACCGATTAGTTTTTGATGTGTTGTTAGGTGTGTCCTTAACACGATCAACGGGCCGTGGTTGAAGACTGACGGTAGTCACGGTGGGTCGTGTTTGATTGTGTGATTTGGTGGTTTTGATGTGGTAGTTTGACGCATAATCGGGCACCAATCTTACAGCACCGTAAATCGATCATAATTTCACCGGTGACCTTCGTTCGTGTTGTACGATTTTGGTGGGTTGTTGACAAAAGTTTATTATTATTATTTCTGAACAGAGTGAACGTTCAGGAATATTACGCGTATTCCGCTGATTATTTTGATTGATCGGTTTTAGAACTTTTTCTGTTTATAATGTTGTGATTCAAAAAGTTCAATGAAGGTTTTATGGTGGTGGTTTTTGCATTAGGAAGAGTGCCATTTTCCTGTCTATGTGTTTTTATATGGTGCGTATATTTTTTTCCTTTTATTACTTTTCGAAATTTTCCAAAAAAATTTAAGGTTGTGTTGGTGCTGCAATGGTGATTGTAATCGGTAAACTTGTACAAGTTAAAAACAATCCGTCGGTTTCCTGGCGGGATGGCCTCGATCGGGCGTGATCTATTTTGCGGTTTTATATAGAACATAAGAAAAGCAATACTGTCGATATGGTATGCATCCGAGTGCAAGAACATAGTTGAGTATTGTGGGGAAAATACATTAAGAACGCTTCGGAATATTTAGAAAAATAGAGTGCATGCTCTCGAAAACGTAATTTCATTTTAATATCTTGTTTAATCAGGGCCTCAACCATCGTTACGTCGGTCATAGCTTGTTATGATGTAAGAGGCACGATAGCCTGCGTAAAGAGCAAATCGAAACATTGAACGTCGCGTGAAAGTGGAACTTAATAAAGGCCTAAGTGCTTTTTCATAGCTTTTAGTTTACGGAGTTGAAAGATTGTCGGTTGCAGTGGCTTGCTTACTGAGCAGAAAAACAAGGTCCCAGGTCCTTTCATATTAAAAAAAATGGTCAAATCGCTTGGTTATCGTGTATTTTGCAAAACTTGTCGTCGTCGGTGTCGGGTTTGAATGGTTACAACAACTCGAGTAAAGATATGATATAAGGGGCTTGGTGGCTTTAGAGCGATCGTTTTTGCTTACTGAGCAGAACATCATGAGTCTAATCTCGGGCCCATCCACATTCAAGATTCGTCAATCGCTTTATTTGTTAATATGACTAGGGGAAACAGCCCTATTCTTGCGGTACGTTAGCAGCGTTAGAAGCTTATTGTTGTGTATGGAGACCTCCATCAAAGAAAGGAACATCAACTTTATGTAAACGCTGATCCAGAAAGTGTTTACTCTGACGATTGAAAAATAAACATCGATTATTTCCTCCTCTTATCATTTCATATTTAGCGTGTTCGTTTATGTCAGCTTAATCTGACATAAAACGGTATAATTTCTGACTACGTTTTAAAATGACCGTTAGCTTAACAGTTCATCCTGCTTAATACGAACTGTTGTTTTAAAGCTCACAAAAATCTGTACAAAAAAGTTTTTTGTATTTATGCGTATGCTGGCCATATCTAGATTAACATTTCAAGAGGTCGTGTCTGCATTTATCTATTCACTCCAGGATTCATTCGATATTCTATTTGAATAAACACAGTTTTGCAAACATGCTTCATGCTGTTTGTGCCAAATAGTTAAAAGAAAAAAGGCAATCTTCTTCTTTTTCTTCTTTGGCTATTATGCCCCAACTAGAAGCTAAGGCTTGCTCTCAACTGAGGGGATTAGAGACAACAGGGTGCAAGTTATTTTGATTGATTCTCTTCATCGACTTTATATTTCGTTAATAATTCAGTGGCAAACATATTCCTTGATGCGATTACTATGCTGCATGACAGATGATAACCTCCTTTAAGTATCAAACTATGTAGCAGAAATAATATAAATACATCTAAGGGAGGCTTTAAAATATGTAATGTAATGTATATCTACCAAATATAATAACAATCACAGCAGTGAATGTTTTTGCAACGATATAAAAAAATGTGAAGAAAATCGATCAATGAAAATTTTCCTGGAGCCGAGGACAACAACACACAAATCGACAGTGAGCATGCATAAGGGCGAATACGCGATGATCGATTCTCTTCATCGATTTTCTCTTCGCTTTGCTACAGCTAAGCGAAACAATTTTCTAGAATTTGTTCAATGCAGAGTAGTAACAGGTTGTATTGGCTATCAAAAGCAACAGCAAACGCACCGAGAAACGTTAAATCTAGCGAGTTATTAACAAAAGAGAAAATCGACGAAGAGAATCGATCATCGCGTATACGTCCTTATGCATGCTCACTGTCGAAATGTTGTTGTTTTGATGTTATTTGACGTTTTGTCTTGCGTTTGGTTGACAAATGCGTCAATCACACGCTAACTATAAAATACTCAGCGAAGAGTAAAATTACATGCAGTTTGATAAATTATTATATCAAGAGCAAATTTTCATTACGTCGAATGTAACAAAAGTAAACAAAGTCGAGCTATCAGTGTCAATCGATGCTCCTGCTATTACACTATATACTGTACGAATATAGGATCACATCCCATTTTTTAATTTATTTACCAGTCGAATTGCTTTTTGACGTAATCACCTTCCGATCAAAATAGTTTTCGATGTTACTTAAGTCACCCGATCTCTATGGAGATGCCGTTTGCCTAAAGTAACAGCACTGAGAAGCCCGTGAAAAATGTACTTTCGTCGGTTCGCTTTCTCAGTATTAAAGTGAATAAATCGAACTGTTTGTTGCTAAGATGATTTCGGTGGTTCTAAAATGATGAATGGGCTGCACGTAAGGAGACGTAATTGATAATTCTCCCGAATATCACTCAATATACACTTTGACTTAAGTAGCAATAGGGGCCACCAAACGACATATAATAACTTTTGACTCAAAAACCAGTATTTTTTAGCATGAAAGCTGACGATTTGCCTTTGTATGATTAAAACCCGGCTAAATATGTTAAACATTGCTATCACTATGAGATTATATGTGTTTAATTGGAAATAGGAATAACTTTTCGGTCATCAAAACAAAACTTTATTTTTCTCGGATCGGTGCGAATGTTACTTACGACATAATGAAAATTTGCTCTTGATATCACACATGTCCATTAAAAAGCTCGTAAACGAGCTCGTGAATTAGTATGTGTTATGCACTCGGTTATCTACAAATGAATAATTCTTACTCATTTATGGATCACAGTCAGGCTTGCAATTGCTCATTACAGCTAAAATGCTATTCTTCGTAATTATGAAACTATGAGATACTATAATGATAATTTTTATTTGTAAGAAGCAAGAATAGGTGGTAAAGTTTGTGTATGACATATAAAATTTGTCAATTTTGCTTTCAGGAGGTCACAGCTAGCGATTGTATGATTGCTGATTGCTCGCTCATCACGTTGCTCATCGTTACAGCTAATCGCTATTGTGACCCTCTGGAAGCTATATTGACAGGTTTTATGTGTCATACACATACTACCTGCTCTTCTTGCATCTTGTAAATAAGAATTATCATTAAAATATTTCATAGCTTCATAAATCCGAAAAATA
The DNA here is from genome assembly GCF_037179485.1 of Ochlerotatus camptorhynchus. Taxonomy (NCBI): domain Eukaryota; kingdom Metazoa; phylum Arthropoda; class Insecta; order Diptera; family Culicidae; genus Ochlerotatus; species Ochlerotatus camptorhynchus. The sequence goes on from NW_027040773.1 coordinate 3,397,746, forward strand.
TTATTATTATTATTTAACTTTTTTAAGGAGGCTTTCAGCCTTGGGCTGGTTCGCCTCCAAATCCGAAAAATATTATTATTATTATTTAGCTTTATTTAGGAGGCTTTCAGCCTTAGGCTGGTTCGCCTCCAATTCCGAAAAATAGCATTTTAGCTGTAATGGGCATTTGCAAGCTTGATTACAGTTCCTCATTAATAGGCAATTTATTAATTATTTATGGTGGTAAGCTCGAGCCGGTATTATCCTCGGATTAAATCCCGATCAAGAATGTCTGGCTACTTTGATGTCGACATCATAGTTGATCTACATGACTCTAAGAAAAAAATTAGCAGGCCATCCAAACAGGGACTGTTTTAAAAGTTAATCCGAGTTGGAGCTTACCGTCATAATTGTTTTTCATAAAATGGGAGAAATTCTACTCATAAATGGGTACTTTAAAGTTACCGTGCAGTGAATAAACGGCAATAATGAATTTTAATGCATTTTTTTGTGATTTGAGCTCGCATTTGTCAGAGACGTTGATAGAGACGCTGCAATGAAAATTTCTGTCAAAACAGCAGCACGGTCTTTGAGGGATTTTTTGGCAATGTCACTGGTAAACATGTTTCTTCGAGTGGTTTCAAATGACTTTCATACAGTGCCGCAATGCTGTTGAGAAAATTTGAACGTTCGACAGGAACTGAATAGAAATGAAGTGCGCTGAACATTTTGCAAAAATAAAGTGAAGACGAGAGATGACAGTCGCTCCATGACAGTATAATCACAAACGAAGCGACAGACGGAGCGTCTCGAAAACTTTGGTGACGAACCTGTTATTGCAATTTTTCAGTGTACCACATGTACCACTACTGCTGGATTGTACTAGCGTGAACAAATCATGATATTTTTTTTTTGTGATTGAGAATTCATTTGATGTTAGTGAGGTCAAATTTCGAATACGCATTTACAAGAGTGTCATTAACATTTTTACTGAAGACATATGGGAAACATAGAAAAATAATTAATAAATTTGTTCAAAATTTGATTTCAAATCTTTAGAATATTTCCCATAATTTCAAAAACTATTCAACATGAGCCAATTTATATTTCGCAATAACACATTTTAAAATAACATCAAGGATTAGAATTTGTTTATTTTCAGTTTGTTGATTAAAGAAGAGTGGCGTATCAATCGAGTTATCGGTTTACAGCAGTTACTTCCCATGATGGAGCAAGCTCACTCAGTAATAATGCAGAAAGATAGTCCAGTTGCCCTAATTTCATACCTCCAAGCTCACCTCCATCCATCCTGATGATTTAATTACGCTCCCCAGCTGATATCGATGAGCATCAACTTCATCATCGCGATCATCGCTCTCCGGTATGCCTGGCGTCTTCGAAACTGTCGACAATGATGATGTGACAAGTTACTACCAGATACCAACCGTGCCAAGTTTCTGCACGCTACTGCAAGTAATCCGCGTGGCGTTAATAGCACGTGATGACATAAATTATTGTAATTGATCCTACGGCAATTACCGATCGCTCGCTTCATTGATGCATTTTCCGATATCGGATGGATTCACCCGTAGCGATTTTTAGTCTCTTGTGCGAGTGTGAGCTGTAAACAGAAGCTTCCATTAATGCCATCGCCGGACGGCGATGGATTGATTATCGGCGACCCGAGCTGTGTTTACCGGTTTCCTTTAGAACAAGTTACCTTTTCATTTGAATATCTATATTGCTGCATGTAGACGATGATGGACGTTGCTCGGTCAAACACCAAGAAAATGACCGCAGAAGACAAAGCTGTTGACGGCACTTCATCATTGTCGCGCCTACTTTTGATTAATGATTAATTTGTTCTGGTGATCGGTAGTGACAAGGTAAGTGCAGCAAATAGCTGGATGAATAATTGAGTTCCGTTAGAGACGCAACCAATATTAAGCACTATGCTTTGGCCAAATATTGAACTTTGCATTATCGATTTTCACGATTTTCTATACCAGTCCGGGAAACAACTCACCGCCTTTTCGAGAGTAAATCCACTGTGAAATTTATTACTACTTAAAAAAGTCGATGTGTTACGTCAGCGTCCATTTAAATCCAATTTTCCAATGTCCGGTTTTTCCCGGTTATTTAAAAAAAAAACCAAAAAATCACCGCTGCCTTAAAATAAAAAGGCTTTCAAAAGTAACTGTTTATAGGTAGATAATCATATAAATCGTTACTTTTTACTTTAAATAGGCTATTTATTACTATAAATTAGGTAATTTTTAACGTTAATTATTGGTAATCCATGATTACCGATAATTTAGGTATGTGCACTTTCTTCGATTATCGGTAATTTATACCGATTTTTAGGTATTCTTTACCGACTTTAAGGTATGTGCATCTTAGCGTGTAGGTGTCCGACATTCTATTAGTTTTAAACACAAGGTAAACAGAAAGAGCTTAGTCCTACAGCCATCGGTTCAATGATACACACAAAATCTGTTGCCAAAATTAAAAAAAAACACATTGGTAGATTTAAAAGTTTGCATCGGTTCTTTTTGGTGGAAAGCAATTCCTCGCATGCTACTTTTAAAAGTTGAAACTTTCTAAACCGAATTGTAGAACTGTCGAATGAAAAACATGATAGTATTATAATTAAAAGTGGATTATTTTTGTATCAAATCAAACTTTTGTCATGAAAGTTTGATAAAGTTGTAATAACATGTCAAGAGCCACATGCGAAAAGGGCATACAAGCTTTTTGTAAACAAACCTATGTAGGTCCTTTTCTCGCCAAACGAGGGTCGCCCACGCAAACCAACAACATCATCGGGAAGGAGAAAGTTTCCCCAACCCGTTGATGATGATGGTTTGCGTTGGTGTCATATGAGTGGCGAGGAAAGGGCATAAAAATGTTTGTTTACAAAAACCTTATATGCCCTTTTCACATGTTGTTCTTGATGTGCCGTTGTAACAAGCATTTTCAACATTGCAATATTTATTTTCATTTTAAATTCTAATAAATATTTATTCAATCGATAGTAAAACATGTTTAATAAATTAAAAAAAAAAAGAACTACAACCATATTTATTACTGCTATCCACATGAATACAAATATATTAATTATGCCGGGTTTCGGAAGGCATCATCCGCAGGTTTTCAGTGAGTAGAAAATCTTTGTCATCGTATTGCGATATCACGCAGGTGGATTTTTTCGGTTGACTGTTGATTCCATGGTTGATTAGGATCTATTCATTCGTAGATTTCAGCGTCTGAATAAAAAAAATCTTAATAACTTCACACTATAACATTGATAATTAAATACTTACAATTTTAACTGTTGATGTCACAATGGACTCCGTAACCTTCTTCTTCTTGTTCGCATTTAAAGCTTATTGCTTAGCGCATATTAGCTTATTGCGTGCTCTCAACTTAGTGTTCTAAATGCACTTCCACAGTTATTAATTGAGAGCTTTTGATGCCAATACCAATGCATGAATTTGTATATTGTGTGGCAAGCACAATGATACTCTATGCCCAGGGAAGTCGAGAAAATTTCCAACCCGAAAGATGCCCTCGACCGGACTGGGAATCGAACCCGCCGCCTCCGGCTTGGTAATACCGTGCCTTTACTGACTAGGCTATGAGGACTCCGTAACCGAAAATAGTAAAAATATTGCCTGAAATATCCAGCGGATTTAATGTTGATTTTCAGTTTCATTCCACACAAGGAACATGATTTAAGACTTTTGACGTTAAAGCTGGGTTTAGACTAGGCAAGTCAAATGATCAACTCAGTTGATCGGAGCCGTCGGAGCGATGGCTACACATTGAGCTTTCGTTATTTCTGGGTGTGTGTATGTGTCGTCTTCTTTTCTCCGCTGTTTTACACTTGCGCAGGATGAAAAACAACCCAACTTTGTGTTCGCTTGATTCTCACTTTGTATATTTCAGAAAATCAGTACATTGCGCGCATAGAGATCTCCAAGCGCAATCTCACGAACACTAAAATCCAACATCCATACGTAAAAACGAAGAAGAAGAAGAAACAAAAAGGTATCGCGATATCACAACTACTTAAAAAGGTAGCGCGCGGTCTCACGCACATTTTTGTGCATCTGGAGAACTCTATTGAGTGATCAGATGACAGCCCTGCCTTATGGTATCAAAATAAACAGGGGGTCTCAAGTTTTTTCCTGTGCTAAAATCAATCAAATCGTTGCCTTGGGCTGTTGGTCTTCATGCTCCATCTCAATGATGGAGTAGACGCAAACAGCTCAAAATGCACCCGAGGCAAACACCCGATAGCATTCCCGTTTTTAATTCATAAATGTTACAAGCCACAGTCTTAGTTAGTACTGAAACTGGCATTTCGTCACACATACGAGATGAACTAGCCAACGAGCTAAAAATCTCGCTAATAAAGCCTTTTAAACCAAATAACCATACAAATTTTTATTGGGGATGGCTTCTAAACTTTATTTTAGCCGTTTATCAGCCATATATTGCAAAAATCTAATTAGTGGGCTTTTTACATTGGATCTGGGGAGTTTAAAAGACTTCGTGGTGTTTTTTTAGAATAGTGTTTCATTATTAAGGGACAATGTACTCTGGTGCGTTTTCCAAAAATTCAATCACAATTTTTATCGATGCATGCATGCAACACAACTGGGTTTATTTTATTAGAAAACAAGTCAAATTTCTCGCTTAGCCTATTTTTAAAGCTATTTTCGTTGAAGATTATAATGCAAATTAGGAGATAACAAGGCATTTATTTTGATAAGCATCCTGAGCACCTTCAATTCAATTCAATTCCACAAAAGGGGGCTGCTTGTTTTTGCTTTACCCAGGGCCCAGGTCTAATTCCTAGCATGACTTAGATTAGACTGTGTATAGCTTTGTTATCGGCTTAGTTTTGGCGTTTTAAAGAACATGTTGACGATATTTTTTTATTTTTGGCTTTTCAAATACCTTATCGGTGTTTATTACGCCATTTTTACGTTTTAACTGCTGGGCGGTTTATATACCACTCATTTGTAGTATTGTCGTTACAGCTGTAAACTGGAAAAACTCACTAGCGAAAATCGATTTTACTCTCGTTCTATACGTTGTATACTAGGTCTGGCGAAGATATATCGTAGTCACATTTCGGTTGGCACCCCTCGATGTCATGTTGGTAAACAAAGTAAATTAGTGCATGAGCTGTGCATGACTTTCTTGTAACGACAGTACCTAGGTGTTACGCGAAGTTTTGCAGCTACACTGCAAGTGCACCGGTAAACAAAGCTTATTTTGCTTCCCGAACGATATTCTTTAGGTATCCAAAAAATCAATTTTAGTTATTCACAAAGTATTTTGCATAGCGGCACTGGTAGTGTAGTGGTAAGCGTGATTTCCTCAAACCCCAAAAGGCCTGGGTTCAATCCCAGTCGGTGCCGCCGGGATTTTCTGAGGCACAAAATCTCTGATCACGTCTTCCTTCGGAAGGGAGGGAAGTAAAGCCGTTGGTCCCCGGTTCATGAGTTGATGGGTTGATAGGTAGTGTCCAGGTGTGGGAGCTGCCTCTCTGGCGTCGGTAGCATTGGTACTCAGTACGGAAAACAAGATCGACGGAAAACAAATCAAAGAAAAAAAACATTTTGCATGTATTTTTTTGGTATTTTACCTCTTATATCATGCTGGTCAATACCAGATTTTGGTATCAGTTCAGAATTAGGTATCCATTAGTTATTTTCTCCTGCTCGGGTAGCGAATCAAGATAAATCAACCTGCATCGATCAGTATAGCTGGGAAGATTTTTACGGTCATTCTTTGGCAGTGTAACCGTTCGTGAAATTTCGCTGAGGTTTTGATTTAACTCAGTGGCTTAAGCGCCACTCTCTATTAAGAGAGACCACTGGTCGTGTTAAATCTTTGCCCGACAAATGAGACTTTTCTCTCAGAGGACCTCTTGAACGGTCGTTGGTTACTAACGGCAATGAAAAAAACTATTAACTTTCTGGAAATGCCAAGTCCTTCAGTAATACAGGAATGGAGCGCATGAACCAAATAAAGAAACCAAAGGTATTACTCTGACTCACCCCCGAAACGAAACGGAAAGAGAACGAAGGAATGCTGACTCAACTGAGCGGAAACGAAAGAAAACAGAACGTAACGTAGTAAGTGTGTTTTATTCAGGGAGTAGCATTCAAAACGTTCGAAAAACTAATCTTCAACTTTTTCTTTAAACTATATTCTAGCATTCATTCGCATTGGATTTCTGAGAGGGGTTTACGGGAAAGAGCAAATCATGGCCATGTATTAAACATGCTCTCACATACCTGCGCAGGTTTTACTTGACGAAACGATGAATCGATGACTGCTGACCGATGAGGGCTCGATGACTCGATGATGGCGGTGTAGCGATGGCGGCGTAAACGTGATGGTGCCGCTCACGTGCTGCAGTATGGCGCGCAGCAACCAGTAACCAAGACGAAAAATGATCACCAAGCTTGACGGACATTTTCCGTCCAGTCAGGTCCGAGCGTAGCCAACAGTGAAGGTTACCGTCATTTCCTAATCTGTCAAACTTGTGATCCATTTAATTGAAAGCAGTCAACAGATTCGCATCTACTTGCGAGCCTTGTTCCATTTTGCGTAAATCACCCATATTCTTGTTTTCGTTTTGTCACAAGGTTGATGGAAGTCGACCGTTTGGGAACAAATCCATCTTAATCTGAGCATTTCTGTGATAAGAAATCCAAGACAATCAGTTCAAAAAGTTTTAACGATGCACACAAGGCGGCAATACGACGATATCTGTAGGTTTATTTGAGAAAACGCCGGTAAATTGTTCACGAAAAAGGGATGCAATTTCATCAGTAGTGGATAATTCTAAATCACCGTTGGACATGGTTGAAGGAAGTCCGGTCTCTTTTCGTTGATCACTAACATAGCGCCAAAATACTTTCGGTTTCGATTTTTGACTTATAACCTTTTTTAGACGTTTCAAACGAGAGTTTGCCCAGATATGGTAAACTTGTTCTTTTTGGAACAAACCGATCGATTGCGTACAGTAATATGTCACAAACAGTGCTAGCAGCTAGGTTGACATCGCAATCACGTATTCGTATTAGTTCAACCCGTAACGTGGGTAGATCACCTTTTCGTGGTACGTTATGGGATGTAAGATCTACCACCGATTCCTAGTCTTGTCTACTTCAGACTAGGGAAACAGGATTTTTCAGTAATCAAAGGAACACATCTTAGTCCTTGTTACTTTTTATGCCTTGTTGATAGTGACAAGTCCCCGGGTTGCCTTGACCGAGGATGATCTTGAAACAAGGAAAAAATGAGTTAGTCTTCACCTATGTGATTCCAAATCTTCTATTCATTGTTCCCTAGTTTGAAGTGGTTAAGACTAGGGTTCTGATGCATGGTCATTATCGGTGTCATTGCTTGTTTTTGTTGCTAAGAGATCCAATTTTGATTGACAAAGGAGCGCGCCTTTGGAGGGTGTTCCAACACTCCGAAGGGTATAAATAGCGGGACCTTTCAATTATAGTCGGATTCTTGCGATAAATGCGAGAATGACAACTGTAAAAAAATCGAATGCTTCATCATTTCTCAATAGTGATGGAGTAATACGACATGCACTAAACTAAGGACACGGGATATACTACAATAGATCAAATTACTGGTCGCAGTGGTTTTATGTCCCGAACAGAGGAAAAAAAAACCCAATCAATACCTGTGAATCCATGTTTGAGGTGTGATCGAACGTGACGTTTGTTTTTTTTTTAAATGAGTTTTTTTTATCTATAATCGGTTACTGATCTGGTCAAAACCAGGCCCAGGAGACGATTTCTAGATTGTCAGCGAGTTCATTAAGACAGAAGAAGTCCTGCGAGAGCTGCATCTCATTGTATCTAGTTCTAGTTCGTCCCGCGATTAGTTCCATAATTCGTCTCAGCGTTGAGTAGCAGCGCTGAACCAGACAATTGGCCACAAAAAAGCTTGCCAAATCACATACACTTAGACAAATTAATATAAATTTAGGGGCTCTGAGAGCGATATATACAAGCCTTAATTTTGACATAAATTTGAGTCATAACAGACGCGAACTATAGCTCAATCAAACGTACTTTTCGTCGAGCAACGAAGTTTTCAGTATCGGGGTACGTAATATTACATGACATGCTTGTTTACGTCTCATTTTTTATGTCAAAGGTGGATTCCGTCTCGTGTAAAATTAGTTATTTCTAAGTGTGCAACAAAAATCGACTACATACATCCGAACAATTTTTATCTCAAATCGAGGAAAGACATTTCGCTCAAATACATAAACCGGACTAGTTTATGTTGATCAACACAGGAACACATATCAAGCTACCTTTTGGTTCAATTGACTACACTTGGTGAGTTCGTTCCACTTTGTATTTTTTTATCTTTTCAAACCAGTAACGTTGGGGATCACCTTTTTGTGGTGCGTTACTGATATAAGATCTACTACCGAATCCTAGTCGTGACAACTTCAAACTACGGAATCAGGATTTCCAAGTAATAAAAGGATCACATGTTAGTCCTTGTTACTTTTTATGACTTGATATGACAAGACTCGGGTAGTGGCCACCGCCGTTATGTATTTCTATATTGTATATTTCAAATCAAAAATATTGCTTATGTTCATAATCCTTTTCGCTTTGTCCTTCTCCTATTCCTTTCCCTCTTCTCTTTTCAGAAAGCGAGTAATGGCGCTATAGCAATAAGCCATAAAAGGCTAGGACAAGAGTTAGTGCTCATGTCCCAACCGTCAGAAGAAAATGGAGCATCACTTAATCTTTCTAGCTTTGATACTTCCAACGATCAACCAATCATATAATTACCAAAATCGGAACGTACGGTACGAGATGTCCACGTTTCTTCCATTCATTGGATTCTGAAGCATCGTGTTTATATCTTCGATTTTAAAAAGGCCCGATGTTTTCTGAATCATCTTGCCCCTTAAATGCTGCACAGTAGGCCTGGCCGTTTTGATATGTGTGACACATCTTCGATGTGAAACATGTATCAAATAGACATGAAAAATGATGGAGGTATATCCATCATTTTCCAGGATGCTTTCAAGAACTGGCTGTGTTGGTGTTAGATTAGATTAGATTAGATTAGATTAGATTAGATTAGATTAGATTAGATTAGATTAGATTAGATTAGATTAGAATGAATGACAGATTACTGACATCCTAACCGTTGGTGAATAGTCTGAATGTATCAAGGTCATTTGTTCCTAACCTCTGCATCGCCAGTTCACATACTTGCTCCACTGTGACGTCACGAGAAATACGCGAAAGGTAGAGCCAAAATTTCTGGTACAGCGAAAGTGATATGTCTGTTTGTCTGTGGATCAATCCTCGGCTTCGCAAAGACCCACTTGCATTCGTAGTACGAGTTGATTATTTTGGTGTAAGTGCACTGGAATTGATCAAAGCGGTGAAGTTCAGACGAAGTTCACTTTTGAGTTCATTCATGATTTCCGACTTAATGTTTTGAATATGTTCTTGTCCAGCCACATAAGCACCTCGAATTAAATTGCGGGAACGAATGTCATTCATTAATTTGGTACACGACCTGCAAATCCAGAAAAATTGTGAGTTCATTTTCATATCATCGTTAACCCTATCATATCATCCTGATTATCCTGATGAAAATTTACGTAGTTGTCAAACGTGGTACCACAATGCACCGAATACCGGACGATTCATTAATCCAGACATTTAATTTTTAAGTAATTATTAAGTCAGTTTTTCAACATAATAAACATGTGTGATGAGAATGAACGATACCATACGGTTATGTTAAAATTAACGTGCTATTTTGAGCATGGTAGCCATAATTTGCAATCAACTTGTAAAAGTGTCTGGATCTCCGTGTATTACGATGTCTGCTTTGACCCAATCCAGCTGAAATGTCGGGAGGGTATTCAAACAGCCCCTTTTCTAAATTAAATCATGACTCTGGGGAACAGACTGCTAATCCCAATAATTTCATTCTTTTTTTCTCTAATTTAAGAGAAGTAATAAATTCAAGATCAGATCTTATTGTGTATTTTGCCGCAGATTAGACTTCCAGCTAAATAATGTTGGCACACCACCAAATTTTTACAATGTTTTCGGCCATTTAATATTTTCACGTAAGTCTATTAACCAAAGCAATAATGCACACTAAATATTTCTAGAAATGTTGCGATTACACGATGAAATATGGTTGAGTGCGTGGGTTGGATATCAACATCAAAGCCATCCAATCTTGCATATTGAGCCGTGGTTTAGTCTATCATCACCACAGACAGACAAGGTGTCAACGAAATATCATTCAAGATGTTTCCCCTCGTTGTTTCAGCTTTCGTTATGTGTATAAATCTTTTAATTTATTGAGCAATCTCCTCGAAGCACTACGGAATGCTTGTTCCAATTCCTTGCGTCTCTAAGCTATGTTATAGTCCATTTACCTACCGCGTTTCGGAATGAACACAACTCAATTCAGTCCATGTGGTCCCTTGGTTGAAAACGGATGGCATTGGCGCATAATTCTGAGAAAATTTGAATAATGTTCTATCAGATGGAGAGGATTTTAGAAGAGACTTTCAATTTTCCCAGGAGCTTTTAGACTTTAAACTGAAGCATTCGGGATTATTAGAAAACTTACTGTTTGGTCATTTGATTCCATTTTGTATGACATTATTAAATACTTACCTAACCTACAAGTAGACCCGCTCCACATTAACGTCGCGTTATATACTGACCAGTAATTAATCATAGGCAATTACGGTGGACACGAACATGTCATGCAGCAGCGGAGATGAATAGCCTTGCCTTGAAGCTCATGAGCACTCAAGAGCTGTTCGTAAAGTTTAATATCGAGCTGTCATGGTAGCATAAAGTGCGAGGAAAACATTTTCCAGGGGTAGATATTTTGTATGAATTTGGCAACAATTAAACTGTCGCTGTACAAAGTACAAGACACTGATTAAAACAATAAATTTCTACGAAATGCGACCAAACATGGTTGGCCGTATAAAGAGGAGAAACAGGGCCGGTTCGAACATGCTTTCCACCCAACATGACAATGGGTGCTGAAAAATGCACAACAATTAACAGGTACTTGTAAGGTGTCAACGGTTGTTAAAAGTCACGATGTTGTATATAATTCACTTTACTTTGTACAGTCAGTGACGTCACTTGAACAATTTAGTCTGCAGTGTACGTACCTTCATCTGGAAAAGCAACTGTAAATCTGACCAGAGAATATTAACAGAAGACAAGGGAAGGGAAACAGGATATCATTAGGCCATAATTAAATTAACGACAGATATGTTAATTACCTTCACTATTAATATGGTTGTACGTAAATCATTTGTTTACATACTATTTTTCAACTCTAGTGTGCTAGGTTCGATAAATAGATCGATGAATCTTCTTCAGATCAGTTCGGAATGAATGACACTAGCGATGATTATCGCTGTGCGACAACGCTTGACTAAGGAACCCGACGCGATGGCGACATTTTTCTTACCCGCGATTTTTATCAGTGTCTGCTTTGTGCCTTATTATTATCATCACTGCCATCATTAGCATATACATAGGAAGCTTGATCAATTACTATGGAAGTATTGTAGGACGGTCGCTGAAATCTGCTACTTTTGTGACGGGAAAAATGTAACTGGAACGTGTAGTCGTTTGTCTTCTCGATAGCCTACCTACAGCATACTCGACTTCCCTAGGCCTAATTGCCAAAAAAAATATGCAATTACTTGGAACCAGGGCTGGCAAATGTCATTTTCAATGAAAGATCACACGCGATATTTACAGGAATACTTCTGTCACTATCATCGGATGAGAAAACGATGATAGAAATTTTCTTCACAATCTCATCGAATTTTTTGTCATGACAGAATGTGACAGCGCTGTGATCATCGTAATCATTTATTGCAATTAAAGTTGCTTGTACCGAAGAAATAATAATAATATATTCACTCTACCGATAACATATCGTTTCGTGATAGTGAGAGGACCTGTTTCTCATTGTCACATGACAACCATGATATTTACCAACTCTGTTTGGAACGCTCGCAATGAACTTCTTTATTTATTCACACATTAATTTATTTCATTTATTTGTTTGTTTGTTTGTTTATTTATTTATTTATTTATTTATTTATTTATTTTTAGTTTATTTTGTTATATATTTTATTTTGTTATTTATTTTATTTATTGATTTATTTATTTATTAACGTATTTATTAATTAATTTATTTATTTATTGATTTATATATTTATTGATTTTTTTATTTTTTTATATTTATTTTTATTTTTATTTTTTTTAAATATTTATTTATTTATTCATTTATTTGTTTGTTTTTTGTTTATTTATTTATTTATTTTTATATTTATTGATTTTTTTTACTTATTTTCATTAATAAATTTTTGTATTAATTTATTTATTTGTTTATTTATTTATTTATTTATTTATTTATTTATTGATTTGTTTATTTATATATTTTTTTTTTGATTTTTTACTTATTTTCATCAATAATTTATTTATTTATTTACTTGTCATTTATTTATTTATTTGTTTATTTATTTATTTATTTATTTATTTATTTATTTATTTATTTATTTATTTATTTAGTTATTGAATTACTTATTAATTTTTTTATTCATTAACTGATTTATTTAATTATTTATTTATTTATTTATAGTACATATTATTTTTATTTATTTTTTATTTGTTTTCTTTAGCTTAGCTTAGCTTAGCTTAGCTTAGCTTAGTCTGACTGCACGTATCGATAGTTGCACTCCGTGATTGATCTGAACCAGTGAAATTGTACAAAGAATCAACTGAATGGGGCATTTATTTTTTATTTGTTTTCTTTGTTTATTTATTTATTTTTGTTTTCTTATTTCTTTATTTATTTAATTATTAAATTATTTGTTTATTTCATTGTTTTTCCTTTTTTCTTTCTTTCCTTCATTTTTTGTTGCTTTGTCTCCTTCTATCTTACTCTTTTTTTTTTCTTTTTTTCGGTCTTTTATTTTTTCTTCTTTTTTTATGTTTTCCTTTCTTTCTTTATTTCTTTCTTTCGTTGATTCTTACATCCTTTCTTACTTTCTTTTCCCCTTTTGGTTCATGCCCCTTAGTAGCGGGTACGATTACTAATTCAATTTTCGTTTCCTTTTTTTGTTTTTTCTCGAATCGAAAAGCTGTTTTAGCCAGACTTGCTTCCACTCACTTGCTATAAAAAAATATTCAGGATTTTGGAATCATTACTTGTTATAATGATATTTTGTATCATGATGAATGCAGGCGTCTTAGTGGAATACCTGTATAAAGAGATAAGGATTAGTAATTTCCATTGTATTCCACTACCTTATTTGCTTATCCTTGACAGATACACGTATTTCGTCAACACTGTGCAGACTTCTTCAGTGTCTTGTACTAATACTCGACTGAAGAAAAACATCACATTTTACCGAATATATATTAACCCAGGCAATTCTTGAATGCTCTGTAATATGCTTGCGCAGAAATTATAACCATTCGAATATCTGCATTATGTCAGATAGTCAAGCAGCATTAAAAAACTCGTATGGGAATGTGCAATGTTACTTCAAAAATTGGCCTGTCAAAACCAAGTAAACCTATATTGGGTTTCTGGCCACTGTGGAATTAAAGGGAATGAAAAAGCCGACACGTTAACCAGGCAAGGATCATCTCAGCAATTCATAGGACCAGAACCATTCTGCTTGTTCTCTTAAAATGGAGTTCAAGAAATGAAAAAAAAAAATGAAGGTGGAGACCAATTGGAACAACACTTCCATTGCTAGGCAGTCGAAACGGTTCATAATTCCGAACATTTTAATGACTAGCAAAATTCTTGAATTATCAAAGAAAGATCTCAGTGTCTATACTGGACAATGTCCTGTTGTCCATGTAAATACAGGGCTGTTACAACAGGCGCGGATTTCGCGAATTTCACGGATTTCGCGATTTTCGCGGATTTGTCGCGGATTTGAACTTTCAGTCGCGAAAATCGCGGAAACATTGAATGATGTTGCGAAAATCGCGAAGGGACTGATGTGCTGTCACAAAAATTGTAGAATTCATTGTAACCTTTCCGTCGCGGATTATTTTGCTGTCATCAATTTTGTTGTTCATTTGGCTCTCAATTTTTACCGGTTCAAACCAAACACCCTGTAAATAATCGAAAAATGATCTCAATTCCATAAGGCACACCGGATTTACACGGAAATTCCCTGAGGTCTGTCCAATGTGAGACATTTTCCTTTTTTCCAATATGAACATAGCATTTTTCGTTGTCAAATCACAAACGAATCGTATATATGCGAGTAATTGCCATGTATACCGGATATTCTAGGTTCTCGAAATCGTCCTTGAGTTCAGTTGATTTGTTCTATCAAGACTCCAATAATGTCTGTAGTATCGAAATATGTCCAAACAGATTCAAAGTGTCTATGTGGATTGTACCCGACCTATTGCTACGTATACAAGATGTTATAGGTTCTGAAATCATTCTGGAGATCAGATTATTTTTTCTACTAGATCACCCAAGACTAATTCAATATCTGTAGTATCGAAATATGCCCAAACAAATTTGCAGTGTCTATGTGGATCATGCCAACCTATTTCCGCGTATGCCAATTGTTCTAGGATTTCCAAATCGATATTTCGATACTACAGATATTATCCTAGTCTTTGTTGATCTAGTAAAACAAATCATCTGAACTGCAGGACGATTTGGAGAACCTAGATCATCTAGTATACGTGGACATAATTATTTATTTGTCGTCAATCAGTGTAGACCGTTTTTCAATAGTGCTGTTTCCTTACATGCTATTTTAAAACATACGTTTTATTTGAAATTGTCAGTAAATGTAGACTGCATATACAAATATCTAAAAAATAAAAATTGTTTTAAACTTAACGAGATGAAATCCTAGCAGTTAGTGTTCTCCTTACTGTATCTTTAGACATCGTTAGATCTATATACTCACAATAATTATTATACACTCTCATCATTCTTTTAATTGGTCCATTTTTACCATAATTCGTTCTGTGAGGTGACAGTTGAAATACGTTTCGAGTTCTTAACATGCGTGATAGTACGTAAAAATTTAATCTTGCTAATATTTTTTCTGAATTTACGCGTTGTGAGATAATATCATTAACAAAGGAAATCATGGAAATTGTAGAAAACATTAATCTCATTTTTAAAATGTAGCAAATCATTAGTGTTAAAAATTTCCATGTACAGTTTCATATCGTCAGCATATATGAGCACATTTAAGCGATTCAACACAAACTTTACATCATCCACAAATAAAATAAATAATAAAGGACCTAAATGAGATCCATGTAGAACTCCCGAGGTAACATTAACTGGCGAGGACATTTTTCCTTTAAAGTGGACCATCTGTATTCTTTCTGTCAAGTATGATCCAATCCATTTTAAAAGTGTACTTGTCATACCTAAACGTTTTAATTTAAAAAGAAGTAAGGAAATGTCTACTCTGTCAAAGGCCTTACTTAAGTCAGTGTATAAGGTTTCAACAGTATTACCTCTATCCATTGCTTCAATAGAAAAGTTTACAAATTCCAACAGATTAGTAGACGTTGACCGACCTTTAAAAAAAACCATGGTGATTATTTGAAATGCGATGCTTAACCTGGTTAAATATTTTCTGGTTAACAATTGCTTCAAACATTTTAGGAATGCATGACATAATTGCAATACCTCTTTAGTTTTTAATGTATGACCGTTTGCCAGATTTAAATATTGGGACTAAAAATGATTTCTTCCAAATTTTTGAAAAATCACCTGTTTTGAGAGATAAATTGTAAAGCCAAAACAATGGTTTAACAAAACTAGTTGGTATTTTTTTCAATAAAAATTGAGGTATTTCATCAGGACCAGGTCCTTTGCCGGCATCGAGACTATCAAGAGTCATAAAAATTTCTTTAACAGTGATATTATTAACTGATACGTAATTTTCCTGAAACATTATCCATAGAGACACTATGAATCTGCGGACATATTTTGATACTACAGACTTCATCCCAGTCATGGTTGATCTAGTAGAATAAATCATCTGAACTCCAAGAACGATTTCTTCTTCTTCTTATTAGCATTTCAAGTTTATTGATTAGTGCATATTAACTTATTGCGTGCTCTCAACTTAGTGTTCTAAATACACTCCCAAAGCTATTAATTGGGAGCTTTCGATGCCAATACCAATGCATGAATTTGTATATTGTGTGACAAGGCAAGCACAATGATACTCTATGCCCAGGGAAGTCGAGAAAATTTCCAGCCCGAAAGATTCCCTCGACCGGACTGGGAATGGAACCCGACGCCTCCGGCTTAGTAATACCGTTCCTTTACTGACTAGGCTATGAGGCTCAGAACGATTTGGAGTACTTAAAACATCTGGTATACAAGACAATAGTTCTAGTAGATCAAACTAACTGAACTCCAGGACGATTTGAAGAATTTTGAACATCTGGATTACTCGGAAATAGATCATGCATGATCCACATAGACACTGTGCGTTGTCTGGAAATATTTCAATACTAAAGACATTATTGCAGTCTTGGTTGATCTATTAGAACAAATCAACTGATGTCCTGAACGATTTGGAAAACCTATAATTTCCGGTATACATAGTAATAAGTCGCGCATGATTCACAAAGTCACATATACACGATTCGGCTATGATTTGACAGCGAGAAGAGGTAGGTTCATATTAGAAAAGAAATATCATGAAAATGTCTCACCATTGGACAGACTCCAAGGAATATCCGTGTAAATACAGAACCGCGACGGGACCAACAATAATTTCTCGATTATGTGCAGGGTGTTTGGTTTGAATCGGTTAAAAATTGAGAAAACTAGAGCCAAATTACTACAACATTTAGGACAGCAAAATACGTCTCTGGTTAATTTTCAAAAAAAAAAACTTGCATTTCAAATGAAAATGCATTAAAAATTTTTAAATAATATTTCATCAAATCTAGGCCGGTATTATTAAATAGAATCTCATAATTTAAGGATGTTTTGTTATGTTCACTAATTACTCAGAATTTATACTATACATACATAACTATGATACAATGTTATTTTTTTTTAATTCGAAGGTTACAAACGATACTCCTTTAGCTCAGTCGGTAAAGGCGCAGCTACAATCTAAGTCCATGCTGGAGGCGACTGAGTTCTATTCCCGTCCGGTCTATTAATTTTTTAGGTTGGAAAAATTCTCTACTTCCTTGGGCATAGGATGGTACAGGCATAAAAAGTTCTCAATTAAAATGTGAAAGTACTTCAAAAAACACTAAGGCACAAATCTAATATGATATAAGCAATAAGCTTGAAATGCCATGTAGTAGTGTACAAATGCTATTTTTAGGCAATGAAAACAGTTTTTTTTGTCGCGGATTAGTATTTGAAGTCGCGGATTTCTTTTGAGAAATCGCGGATTTCGCGGATCAAATTTAGAAAATCTTGTAATAGCCCTGTAAATATCATTCGAAGTTAATAGGAAAACTTCAAGAGGATATGTGTCGATTCTGTGGCTTAGAAAAGGAAGACTCTGAACACCTGATATGCTCTTGTGCAGCAATCTTCAATAAAAGGCGCATTTTTCTGGATAAGGGGCTGGCAGAACCCTTTGATATTTGGAATGCAGGTCCCGGTCAAGTAGTACATTTCATTCAAAATGTAATACCTGGCTGGGAAAATGCTTTTGGTCAGTCTATGTCGGTCGCTTCACAAAATAGTGATACGACATAACTGATAAAGCAATATAAAAACGGGGAATATCACAATATATCAAAGTAATGGTCGCAGTGATGAATATATCCAACACGGAGAAAAACTCAGGTACATTTATACTTAGAAGCTAGTTAAACTTAATATTGATATATTGATATTTTGTACTTGTT
This sequence comes from Ochlerotatus camptorhynchus, assembly GCF_037179485.1. NCBI lineage: Eukaryota > Metazoa > Arthropoda > Insecta > Diptera > Culicidae > Ochlerotatus > Ochlerotatus camptorhynchus. Next base: position 3,415,712 of record NW_027040773.1, read on the forward strand.
GATACAAGAAGAGTTTGAAAGGCAAGTGTTTGACACATAAAACCAGTCAAATTCGCTTTCAAATAGTCACAATCAGGGGTTGAAACGGTTGACGTTTTTTACTACACTCGCTTCGTTGTCGTGAGCAACAGTCTGTTTGTATTGGTCATGCTTGACCGTCATCTCTCTTACGAGCAAAAAAATATCAAATAACTATTCAAAAATTATGATAGCGTAATTGACAGGCTTAATGTGTCAAACACATACTTTACAACCACTTATTTAAACTAACAAATACAAAATATCATTATAACATCTAATGATTTTATAATTCCGAAAAAATACAGCAAGTGAGTGGAAGCAACCCTAGTTTTAGGAAGCTAAAATTTAATAATTACTAGTTTCATATTTTTCCTTGAAAGCTTATAAAAATATCCAATAGATTCCGTAGAGCATCTCAGTCTTCTCCAATTTGCTTGAAAATTTGCATAATTGCTTGTTATAGGCGACGATTCACATTGCACATTCACAAATTCGGCCATTTTCAATTATGTTACATTTTCAAAATGGCGTCTTTAAATTTAAAAAAAAATGTAGCATGAAAATAACAATTGAGTTGTTTTACTTCGAAAAATATACCGATTTTTATACATCATTTGATAGTGTTTTGTTTTCTGAGCACAACGATATTTTTATCGATCCCGTAGACATTCATCTCGATTTTTAAATCAAGATTTAGATGTTTGATCGTTGAAACTAAATCTATTTGTTGACAGCTCGCTCCCATGCAAAGTCCCACCAAGGGGCGTTAAGATGGTGATTTTTGCTAATCTAATTGTACTCATTTAAAATAGTACCAGTGTAGCAAATTCGATAAAATTTCGGGTTTCGGTTCCATTTTTAATTCAGATAATGAATATGTATTTACCTCAATACCCCTAAACAACCCAATTTTGAAATGACGTCTGAGACAAAGTTGTAGAGAAAAAAAATAATTCTGGGAAAAATGTACAAACATTTTATTTTAGTAATTTCAAGTAAAAATTCAAAGAAATGTTAAAAACCTAAATATCGTAAAATGTCCTAGTCAGATCTTTGAAACAAATGATTTTTAAAGAAAGCTTTTGAAAAATGTTATGGAATGTAAAAATTGCCAAAATTTAATCAGAATACATTTTAAAAGGGTGGATTATTTTATTGTTGGTAGTGTATTGTGATGTACGATATATTTCTTTTTATATACATATTTGGTACATTTAAAAAGCATTTTTTTTCAGTTGATCATAAATGTATTATATTTTACAATAATTTATTGTTTTTAGCACCTGCGTGAATGATAAAACCGATTTGTACCTTCCTAAAAAGTTGTCCTAGCTCGCTATCTACTATCTATATGCAATTTTCACACTGCCGTACTCTAAACGGAACTATCAATTCTATAATTTCATCTCCTCCTCATCTATCGTATAAAAATTACTACTTTAGTCTGTTATTTGAAATTAGCATCTTCAACTGTGTTTACTTAGTTTACTTAGCTCCTCGCTAGCGCACTTATGGGCGAGCAGGCTGGTCATTAACTACGACATTTACGCGCTGTGCATTATCATAACAGTTATTGTATCTTGACGGTCATCCTCGCATAACCATCACATCTCAGAAATGACGGTCAACTAGCATATCACTTGGAAACACCTCTACCTCACTAGACCATCTTCATAAAAGCCATCCATGACAGTTAGATTTAATGACAAGGAGAGAGTAGCAAAATCATTCTCTCACTGATCATCTCTGTTGGGCATTTAGTCGGAAGTGAGAATAATGCTCTCTCATTTTTCTGTTCTTGCTAAAAGTTGTTGAGTTCAGAACATACGAAACATTTTGAAGAAAACGTTGGATTTTCATTTTCCTTGTAAAAAATAAATATGTGGGTGCTATTACGTTACAATGTCGAAAAATATTCGTTTATCTTCAAAAATTTCATTTCTTAACATACAAATTAAAGCCACTTTCACTTTTTCTGTGATCCATCGGCAATATCAATTCTCTTTTACGTACGCGTCATTGTTTGTGCTTAGTAAATCTGAAAACTGGCACAACTCACATTTGACAAGCTCACGAGAATTTTACTGTCAAAACAAATATCTTTTCAACGTTATTACGTTTCGTGCGAAAAGTGATGCGAAAAATCTTAAATTTTTGAATAGCTCCGAAAAATTACAAGGACCATCATGGAACCAACAGGTGGAACTTCGACAAATGTATGTATGTATGTAAGGTAGCCACCATCCCTTCGAAGATCTTGTCTTCCCGCATAAACGCGAACCATAAATTGACCTTACCTAAAATGGTTAAAAATTGTTTATAATCCCTGCTAAACTTTAACTGAAATGGTTATGGAACTTTACATGAACGTTTAATGATAAAGTTTCAACCTTATGTATTATGGTTTTTTAGAACCGGACCTTACAAATAATGGGTTGTTATGAACCATTACCGTTCCACATGCTTGGCATGCTCCTCAGTGAGAGACGAGAGACACAGTTTGGGACGCATGCGGTCAGATTATCAGCGTGAGCGTTGTGCTTGGTGTGTGTATTTTTCTTCACCCTCACTCTGTGTTCTCCCTGACTTGCGGAGAGTTCATAGGCTCAAACACAAACACACATAACAAGTGAGAGGATTAAAGTGGATCTCACGCTTTCATGCAAAGTGCGCAGAACTGTGAGCGCAGAACTGTGTACTCAGTTCAGTGCGCTCGCTGCACGCAGTAGAGAGTTCGTAACCAATTTTCGTGAGGAACGATTTTTAAAATCGCAATACGCTTTTTTTGATTCTATCACTGCAGAAAACATGGTGTGTGAATTTTTAATTCACTTATAATTCACAACTGTTTTTTTTTTGTGAATGTTGAAATATTAAGTTATGATGATGCTATGATTTCAATAGCACAGTGTATAAAAATGCAAACCATCCGTCACATTCATAAGGGAGAATTGAACCATTTTCTTTAGTCCCCCGATAAACTGTCGATACGATGCAGATAAAGTGAGCAATTCTTAATAAACATTTCAAAAGGTCTTATATACGTTGATTCACAAGATCCTATTTGTGTTGATCAATTCCTTCCGTTCATATGATTAACCAATTATAGCCACGAATAACTTCTCTAAGAAAGTTACTTCAGTTCATCCTTAGTGGAACCGTGGAACCATCTTGTTCCATTGCAAATGTTTGTGATATTTAGCATGATAATTGTGAATAATGAAGGGGTGATCTGTGAAGCTTGTTCAGATATAGTTGATTAGTTAGCTCTTTTATTAAAATTAAAACAACAGTGATATTGAATTGTGCGTCCAAAAGCATCTCTTTCTTTCTAAAAACAATAAATGAAAAATCAACAGCGAAGTGATGTTTGAAAGCAATGGATGTGATGAAAAAAAAAACTTAATTCAATCCAATAAAAAAACTAGCTGTTTACAGCTTAGGCATCAGGTTTTAGATCGTATTGGAAGTAAACAGTTTCCGAAATATCATTGTTCGCTTTTACGAAGAGTATCTGCTCCAACGGTACTGCACCAAGTCTCATCCTCGATTTTGTTAGTATTTGCCCCAAACCGTTGAAACAACGCTCTACGGAAACCTGAGTGCACGGCATTTGCAGCGCAGTTAGAGCCAAATCTGACAACTCCTTATCCTCTCGCTTTTTCTTTTCCCAAAAACCAATCACGTCAGCGCTTAGTAGCAGATACATTTCCAACGGAATTCTCCTAATCCGCTTTTCCATATCATTTGAATCTGTTGGTTTGGATTGTCGACTCGCTGCCAAAAGCCTTTCCACTCGGCTTAAATTTGTTGCACCACTAGATGTTGATGGTGTTGCGTCCTCAGTGCTAGCCGAAACACCCTGTACTGTGCGGAGATACTTCCATGTTGTCAAGAGATGTTGCTAGCAAAAATATATTGAAGTTAGTTTACACAATAATTAGTTATTTTGCTACAAAAGCAAATATATAAAAATTCCATTGCCAAAAGGAAATAATGCCTAAATAATCGGATTTCTTGATAACAGTTATGCATTACTTATTTTTAAGGATAGTTTGATGGAAATGGAAGTCTAGGTAACCTCACATTGCACATAGAAAATTTGATATCCAGCAATATTTATATTCAACCGATTTCAAAATGCACATAGAGCATTTTCAGCCCAAATCGCAAACAAGTTGGACATGAGTGTTTAGTAACTTTTGGAGAAGGCGTATTCAATAAATGGATCAAATATTTTATTTAAATCATAACATGAAAATGGTTCATATGATCACAATTACATCAAAGAAAAAGTTATGTGTAATTAAATGTTCTTCGAGAAAAAAAATACACTGAATGAAAAAAAAACAGCAAATTCTCAATAAAAAACATAAAACGTTGATTTTCTTAAAACATCCAGCTACGATTTTTTACATATTTATTTTTTTTTTGTAAAGAAGCTAAAGTAATGCCCTAAAATTTAGTGAAGAGTGTAAACTGATAGTTTGCTTAAACAATCTTCTATACATTTTTAAATTTCTATTGACTTTCAAAACATAACGAAATGCGTAGTTATTAATAAATTTGCACTCATAAACATTTTTCCTAAGTCCAACAGATATTAAAATATTATTATGAATTTTCAATATTTTATACCATTGATAGTAACAAAATGTATTTTCCATGATTGTATATTAAATAACAAACAATTGATTCTCATATAAGGTGGCTATCAGACTTGCCAGTTTCTAAAAAATGTTGCGTGAATTCCAAATAAATTATTTTACTGAGAAGTATGCAATTTCATTATATTGTGAATATCAGTAAACATTTTAAACATTATAAAAATTGTTTTTGAAGCAGGTTTACAGCTTGCACCCTTCACCAAATAACAGGGCATTACTTCAGCTTTTTATTTACAAAAAAAAAATTAAGATCGAAGAGAGGCTATTATTAAAAAAATCAACGTTGTATGTTTCTTACTATAAATTTACTGAGTTTTTCTTTCAGCGTATTTTTTTTTCGAAAATAACATTTAAAAACCTATAACTTGTTCTCAGATATCATTTTTATCAGATAAATCATTTTCATGTAGTGATTTAAAAAAAAAATCAATTTTTTGTATCCGCCCTTTGCAAAAGTTACTCTTGAGAAAAGAAAAATATATTTAAATGAAAAATGCTGCCATTGGTAGCAGAGAATATGTGAGCAATGTTTCAATCAAATCAGAAGGGATCGAGTCAAAACTGACATTTTTTTCAACGTTTTGGGCTGAAAATGCCTCAAAAATTTCTAGTTTTACGCAAACGTTTTAAGGTTAAGGTGACGCCACTGTATAATACATAATTAGTTTATGAAATAAAATAAAATATTTACTATGGCAACTTCCTTCTGGACTACTGACAGAACAGGTGGATCGAAATCATGTAAGCGTGGGTCTACAAATAAAGCTGCAAGAAATCCTGCGTTATCGAACCATTCTATTCTATAAAGCCTATTCTTCAACGCGCTGAGAAGCTGATTCGCCAATGGGTCGTTAAACTCTTCTAACTCTAGGCAACATTCTTTCCAGTACAGATACATAGAGCCACAGATCAAATCTTCTTTCTGGATCCTTTTCGTGAGAAAGTACAAAGGTTTTGTAACAGTTACAAATCGTTGAACCATATTCCAAAATGTCTCGTTGTACTCTTTTTGGAGGTCTAATGATAACAACGACAGGATGAAAGCCTTTTCATCGAATATGCGCTGTACCATGACGTGAGCAGAATTCCATCTTGTTTCTCCATCAAGAATTGGAAGATTCTTCGATTTGTCGATTTTAAACGAGTTGATATACGGTTGCGTACGAAGAACTTTAACCAGCTTTCGTACTTTTACCAAAAAGCTTGCAACTGACTTCTTCTTTAATACGTCATAAACAGATAGTTGGATATCATGCGCAGCGCATTTAACTCCAACCAGATGAGCCTCTCTCACAACAGGAAGATCGTCGTCGATATTACATTCTGATGGTTGATCTTCGGAAAAATCGATAAGCTCTGCTTCATCGTTGATCTCGGGATTATCATCGGCCCTTTAAAAAAATATAGAAAAATTTGCATGTGGTTGTACAACACACAGGTCACTTACAATATTTCTTCAAGGATATACACAGCAAAAAAATAATTTTGATATCACATCAAAGTGGATGCACTACAATCATGTCGAAAATTTCATGTAATTTTTATGACCACATAAATAAACAAATGCAGTAAAAGCAGCGTAATGTCAGTTCATGCATGGTATTAATGATAATTTTGTCCTTTTTAGCAAGTAATATTACACCATATTTTCGACATGATTGTAGTGCATCCACTTTGACGTGATATCAAAATTATTTTTTTGCTGTGTAGTTTTACTCATTTTCTCAATTATTTCTTAATATGATCAATTGATAATGATAAAAATAACACAAAATCTGTTTATAAAGTTGTGGCTATCAAAAGAGAAAGTTGATGAAAAGATTCGAAGTCACTTACACCCCTTTCCTTCTAACCCCCTCAAATGTTATTTTCAAAAACAATGAAAATTCAATGGAACATATTGACATAGAATTTATTATAAATGAATTTACAACAACTTTTACAACAACAATTTACAAAAAAAAAAACAACTTTTACAATAGAACAGGGGGAGTTGGTTACGGTAAACATAACATGAATTGATTTATTTATTTAATTTTTAAATATTCCTTTATTTATTTATAATGATCCCTTTCGGTCCTGTTCTGCGTACCCTCGTGGAAGTTTTCAAGTTCTGACTAGAAATGACTCATCATATTATATCAGAATTCAAAAACGGATGTATCAATGTTTTTGCATGATTTTTTGGCAGTTTTCGTACTGTAACGGAACAAACATAAACGTAACTCTCAAATATTATTAATGATTTTGAAAGTGTGACAAATTTCCTGTAAGAATTGACCAAAAGCTTATGATTTGAATAGCTCAAAATGATTTGATGAGCGATTAATGTTGCGTGACATTACAACGATTTGCACTTATCGGCTACACTACTTTCAACTACTCACCAAAACGTTTTGAGCTTCTCAAATCAGAAACTTTTGTTCAATTTTTATAAGAAATTTAACGCATTTTTCAAACCTGTAGAGGTTATTCATTTTTATCAGTTACACTTTAAAAACTGTAAAAAGCTGTGTCATTGCTATGAATGTTGCTATCACCCCATTTTCCCCCAATGTTTCAGAAATCGAGTGAATGGAAGACTCAGAGTATTGTACACGGGGTGTTCTATAAATTACGTAGCATTTTAGAGGGAGCAGCGGGGGTTTGTGAAAGTTGTGACTAAACGTGCATAAAGTATAGAAAAATTTACTAAGAGGTGGGAGGAGGTTTAACTAAAATTTGCTAAAAAATACTACACCATTTTTTAAATTTCCATAAGACAGTAGAAATAACTTACATTGAAATATCTGTTGCCGCAGCTTCCTCTTCCTCGTCGGTTTCATTGTCTGATTCACTTTCGGATAGGTTTTCACACCTCGCTCCATCTAACGACAATTGCATCTGCTGTTTCTCTTTTATTAAACGCGCAGTTTTCAAAAAGTTTGCGCCATTGTCCGTCGTAATGGAGTACACCTGCACGATTTTGATGTTGAAGTGATCCAACACTTTTAAAATTTCAACCATCAAGTTTTCCGCGGTGTTTCTTCCAACCCTCTCAACCATCGCAAGGGTTCTCACTAAGATCTTCCCGTTCTCTATAAACTGCACATTTATTCCTAAAACGCATCGTCCTTTTCGCGATGCCGTATCGGCTTTCACGCACAGCATTTTCCCACGAATTTCATGAACTATTTGATGTTCAATTTTAAGCACAACTTCACCCAAATGGGCAACCATGTTTCGCCGGTTTATATGTGGAAGCTTTAATGCATCCTCGGTAGCATGCATAATCCGGCTAACACAATTCTTTGAAAAAAAATTCAGGGAAACATTGGCTTCTGTAATCCACTGCACTGTCGACGTCACAAAAACATTCCGGTCCAACTTCACCCACACTTTACTAGATTTTTAGGTTCACTCGCGACTGCAACATCAGCAGGGTCCGGTTCGACTGAAATTAGACCGTGTTCCTCCGCTTGCTGCTTGTGCTTCAGGGTAACGTGCCTCGACAAATTGAACGAAGTACTGCACTTCAATGGTTTGTTAGCTGGGCCACAAAGATCACAGATTGATACTATTGATTCGTTTCCAGAAGCGTCTTTTACTTTTTTCTTGGAGAACAATTTTTCCAAAACAACATTGATATTTCTTTTATCCGACATGGTTACCGAACCAAACAGCGCAACTGATACAAGCTAACAAGAGCAACAAGCAAAGCATGTACAGGTGGGAGCACAGAAATCTGCGCGCAGAAATATGTGCGCAGACTATCCACTCTTTACTGTGTAGACTAGTACTCTCTTTTCTCTCGCACACGCGGGCGTGTGGGTAAAGTATCTCTTCACATGGAAATAACTCATTTCATATAATACACATTCGCACACTTGCTCTTTCACAGTATCTGTGCGAGAATGTCTACAAGGGCACAGTTTTAGGTACGTGTTGTATCTGCGTTTTTGCTCACTTTAAACGTGAGATGTGACACATGAATGAATTATGTGTGAGCAATGCCAAGCATGCCGTTCCAAATTCTTGTTTTCTCCATACATTTTCGGAAAGAGAACTATATTAGAACCTTTTAACTTATGGTTTGAGAACTTTAATGGTAATGGTTATGGTAGTCAGTAAGGTCCACGAATTGTTTTGTAACATCGATCAACTTTATGTGGAATATATCGCGAATTGGTTGCCTGTAATTTATTGATTACCAATTCACGATATATTCCACGTAAAGTTGAGATATAATACAAAACCATTAATGGACCTTACTGACTACCATAACCATTACCATCAAATTTCTTAAACCATAAGTTAAAACGTTCTTATATAGTTCTCTTTCTGAAAATGTATGGAGAAAACAAGAATTTGGAATGGTAATGGTTCTTAACAACCCATTATTTGTAAGGTCCAGTTCCAAAAAACCATAATACATAAAGTTGAAACTTTATCATTAAACGTTCATGTAAAGTTCCATAACCATTTCAGTTAAAGTTTAGCAGGGATTATAAACAATTTTTAACCATTTTAGGTAAGGTCAATTTATGGTTCGCGTTTATGCGGGTTGTATGCAGCTCCACTTAATAGCAAGATCAATTTGAGCTACCGATCTGAATTCACTATATCGCTGTATGAAGGGCCAAAAACTGAGGTGCGGACCCGTAAGTAGAGGCACTTACGCGAAATCCACGGGAATTTAAGAATCTCCTTCCAACGATACGATCCAACCAATCGAATAACGTAATTCGCAATACTTATTAAGCTTCCTACAGGATGGTTTGTTAAGAAGGGCGCGTCAATCTCCATGAAACTGTTGGAGTAGAATTCACACCATCACAATCGAATCGGTAGGATAAAGAAAATGATAGTGTTTATTCCCTCCTAGACTCCGGTTGTCATACCACTCCAATCGTCCAGTTCCAGTTCAAATGATACCCTGATGCTCCCTCCCAACCCAGTATTTATTTATATATATAGTAAACATATGTAATGGAGAATATTAAAATGCGTAATAATGAAAATACATTTATATGGATAAAAAACTGGTATTCCGCAATGAAAATAATAATTATTTTACATACAATATGATGCAGCTCTATGTCTCCTCAGTTCCCAATAAGGAAGATGTAACCCTGAAATTTCCAGGTTATATTATGCAAATAAATATTTTTAGCTAGAATGATACTTGATATGTTTGTGTTGTGTTATGTTGTGGCAGAGCTTGGGATTAAACCCATGATATTCTGCTCATTAAGCAAAACCGATCCCTCTAAGGTTATCGAGCATCTCAAAACCAAAACACTCCACGGCAAAACATTATTAACCCCTCACCTGGTATGTAATGAACAACAGAAATACGCGATAATTCATATATTTTCAGCATATGATGCAATGTCACAACTGTTGATAAAAGGAACGGATCCCATCTTATTTAAGACCTGGATGACCTGAAATGTGTGTAACCGGGTTAATACTTATTTAAATGTAATGTAATATTGAAAATGCGTTATAATGCCATATAACAAGATACAATAAACACAAGATTTTTACAAAACAGATAATGAACAATTCAGATTTCTTTTCAAGCTGGTCAAGCTATGCTTCCCTGGAGCCGCTCATAATAGCTAACATTAAGAATTAAGTATAATGAAATGTAATTTACAATAATATTAAATGATGTAAAGTCAATAATGAAAGATATGTAGTACTACAAACACTATACATATACGATAACGATAATCAGAATCAGTGAAATTGTACAATGAATCAACTGAATGGGGCTGGGAGTGACCGTCCATTCTCATTGTTCAAGTTTCAATGACTCTATATGTTGTAGATCAATAACGGCGCCGGCCACGTCCTTGCAATCAGGTGGGAGTAGGGAAGGAATATTAGAGTAACCTTTGTTGTTTGTGGGCCGTGTTTACCTCTGCACTCCAACAAAAGACACAGAAAAGGAGATTTTGTTAGTAAGTTGGGTTCGTTGGATCAGGATTCACCTTGATAAGTGATGCGATAATGGTTTTAAATGAATCAGTGTTATCATGCATTTCATTATACTTGGATTTGCCCGAAGCCAAAACCAAATGGTGTATCCTTGGGCCTTATTTTGGGTGTCACTACGCGGTGATAAGCAAATGATACTCAGAATAAGAGCCGTGATTACCGTACAAATCAAATCGGAATCACTTCACCGTGACGACAAGTGACAACTTTTCACCGTGATGTGACACCCGTAATAAGCCCCATTATAATATAAATATGAACACGTTCCATCATCGAAATGCTGAAAATAAACTTAGAGCATGAGCATGAGCAAAATTGATCGCCCGCGACTGCCAACACCAAACAGCTGAAAACCAATTCAAACAAATCAAATCAACAGACAAAACTAGGGTGAAAGCTGTAAGAGTGAATCATTACAGTATAAATCTAATGATATTCCGTCATCAAAGAGCTGGAAGAAAACTCAAATAATTTAAATCAATAGATCCAGTCTGAATGAAGGCTGCAAAAAGAGAATAATTATACAGCAATGGCCCCATTTTGTCAGCTAGCAAAGTATGTGTTCCTTAAACATTCATCTTGAAGGAGGAAGGTATGAAATTACAATTATGTGGAATTATTGAAAATAACAGTCTGATGCGCGGAGAGGTTGACAGGATCGGGTCATAACTGTAATGTGAATATTAGAAAGATTTATCATCACCAAACTATTCTTGAATTGACCTGGAAGAATGCTTGTGAATAATTGTTATACAGATAAATTAAATTGATAAACTAAATGGTTCAAACAACAACTCCAGCCTGTAAAAAAGCTGAAAATAGGGAATCTTTACAATGTGGATCCCCCACGGTCTTCTACTCAGTAAGCAAAAGTGGCAGCCACCAGACTAGTCGAGCTGCTCAATTTAAATATTGAAACCTTATTTTGTGAAGTTCTTAAGAATACCGATTGAAACACAATGTAAACAAATAAAAGTTAAGAGTCTCATCCGAATCAAATGATTCCAAACGATACGCATTCATAGAAATTATGTTTAAATAGACAAAAGTAGAAAAAGGAACAATCTCACCAAATCAGTCCAACTGAATCCCTTGCAAGCAGCTATGTCACGCTTGGTGTAGGAGCTCCGATCATAGACTCGCCCTACGGGGATCAATCCTCTGGTCGAATGTAGTCGATTGCTCCATGACGCGAACACAAAGCGACCGCTCACAAATTCATACAACGCGTAAACAAACTGAAATCAAAAACTATCACACGCGACGCCACAAATTTCTGTACCGGGAGCACAAGCGAAGAAAAAAACAAACAACGCAGATAGCGACATCTCTTCTGATGCCTGTAAACATGATGCATCACGTTTTCTTTTTCGATTCTAAAACTTCTCGGAAAGCGAGAAAACCACCAGTCACACACGCATAACCGTCCGGGAGGCAGAGTGCCAGCGCTAATCTGGCAAAATCAGCGAAAGCACGCACAAAACAAAAACAAACTTATGCACAACCGTATCCGAAGAGGTTCGAAGCTGAACTCGAACAGGTGGAACTTCGACAAATCAGTGCGAAACCGAACTTTTTGTCAGTGCAAACCTCAACCTGAGCTGGGTTTTAAAAGCAAACGATCAAACTGACGTTTATCCGAAAACAAGCAGATCCAATCTTGATACCCGATCCAGGTTGGAACTGAATAATAAAAGAATTCGCTATTAATTTTAGCGAAAATTTATTGAAATACATTGCGTTCCCTTAACGATTTGAAGTTTTCTTTGCTGATGGATAGCAATGGTTGCTTTGATTGCTAGCCACAATTCCAATATTTAATGGGGAATTCCTATAGTATACTTACGTAAGGATTTTTTATTGGTTTTGTTTTTTTACGGATCCCTTGATACTTGGGCTTCGGTAATGTGGATACGATATGCGGTCAGCATCCTTATTCTTGGATTCAAGCGTCACGGTATCCGAAAAAAATATTAGCTGCAAAATCTCTTTCCATTCATGCATTCTTGACTGCAGATATGAATTCTCACAATAATAGTTATTGGTTATGATACGATTGTATAACGCAGGAGCGCAGGATAAGACTTTTTCCTTGATACATCACAGCTATCGCCTCATCCGTGATTTTGGAAGGGGAATAACCGTCATAACCGTATTTATGCTCGAAATGAGATGACGATCAATTTATATGAAACAGCAAAAAAGGTTATCTTCCATTTAATTCCACTTAATTAATTTTAGTATCCATGACAGATACGTATTTCGACTACAATGTGCAGTGTTCATCAGTGTCATTCCCACTAAAGAACTTTTCAAAATCTAACCCCCTTAAGTACTCATCCCCTAGGTAAAAAAGTCAAGATCATAGGTATAAAAATGAAACTACAATGTGTTGAATCGGAACCTACCTAACTAATAAAAACCAAAGATTTAAGTAAGCTAAAGGAGAAAAATCTATACAACTCTCTAATAAGGAAAAGGAATTTATATGTCTGTTTATATTTCCTCGGTGATATGATGGTAACACATGACAGATGTTAGTGATATTGCGAATGAGTGAGAAAAGCAAAACAACGATATCTCACGGTTGTTGTGTCATACTGGTGAGAAGTTTTACGGAGAGAGGGTTCTCAGTTGTTTTGATTGTTAACCGTAGGAATCTCTTTTGTCAATCTAAAGGCTGTCAGAACCGTGATGGAACTCAGCACTGCATACATTTTTTTTTAAATTTGTATGGGCCGTGGATAATTTCCAACCCCCACCCCCCACCTAACATGTCTACGTAGTTTATGGACAGCCCCTAAAGAGATTGAATTCAAAATGTATGAATCCACACTATTAGAATCGATGTGGTATTTTGTGCGTTTGTTTCAGTTGAAATTCATTCTTATTCATTTATATTATCATTTTTCTATATTTCCTTTTATTACCCAGCGGCATAATCTCGATCGTGCATGATCTATTGTTCGGTTGTTGCGGTTAGGTGTGTGTGAAAAGTGTAGCTTTTGCTAATTTTGAAACATAATTCGGAATTCCGGAAAGCGTGAAAAGAGATTGAATAATTGGATTTATTTTTATTTTAGTCGTTTCTAGATGACCAATGAAAGTAAAGCTGGTGCAGTTTTAATTATTTGTGGTGCACCAGTCTAATAGTGATTGAAAAAAATATTATTATTGATTCCCTGTAACGCGATTTGCGATGCGTTAAGCGTTTGCTCCTGTTAAAACTATTATAAAATAATAATAGTAAAAAAGTAGATATAAAAGTAGATACCGCGATCGCAATTGAATATGCAGGCTTAGCGTCCTTCATGTGACAACCGTGTAGGTGTAGAGGTGTTCTCGGTCTCTAGTAACAACGACTGTCGAACTAAAAATCCTTTCCCTTCTTGATGACCGTAAGCACGTGGTCGTCGTCGTTAATGACCTTCAAAGCATTGATTCACCGGATTTTTCACACTGAGAATTGATTGCTAACAGTCACCGTAGTCGACATATTTTCTGTGATAATCGACTGCCTTTGCTTCCGACACTTGCAAAACAAGCTATCAAATTACAGTACCAAACTAAAATGTCATATGACAGGCTCTGTTATACTACACTGTTGCCGAAGACCGCCACGAATGTATATATTTTAGTTTTTCTCATAATAAGAGCTCCCGATGTTGTGCTTGTGTGAATTTTGAAAATAGCATCAACGATGTCCTTTTAATAACATTCATAATCAGAAATGGTTTAATTTACACCAAATTGAGAATTTAGAACGAAATCACACATGTCATATGATAGCTATTTGAAAATTTTCTTTTTGCTCGAATGTTGTTCTACCGTTTGTGTTGTTTAAGAGAAGCGACGGTAGAGCATGAGAGTACGAATACAAACAGACTGTCGAGCACGACAAGGAAGCGAGTGTCGTAAAAAACGTTAACAGTTTCAACCCCTGATTGCTAATAACCATTCATATAGCTTTGTACAAATTTTGCTCATTTGGTCAAACACGGAGTAGTTAGAGTCGGTGTATAATGAGTCACGCCAAGAGTGAACCCAAGTCTACCTATTTAACTGTCAAACCGGCTACCTATCGTGCAAAGTAAATAAACATTACGATGCTATGAAAGGTCCACGAAAGGTATTGCAATAAAATATAAAATATAATCGAAGAAATGAGCATAAACACGCAGTAAGCGTTAAATTGTCATGGGATACGCTCGGTAATGATTAGTAATGAGAATTTCTACTATTTTTTGTTAAGATAATTTGACAAAATCACTGATATAATGATTTACTACAGCCGTTATTTTTTTTTCCTCGCTAGAAGTCATTTGAAGTTGTTGTAGAAGTCCTCAGTTGCCAAGTGAAAAGAATGGGAATCTTCCGAAAACCGTGATGCGAGTTCAACTGTTTTTCTCTTGGCGTGACTCATTATACACCGACTCTAGGAGTAGTAACTACTAAATGTATGGTCGTCAATGCTCATGCTCAAAAGACCTTTACATTGCTGGATCATCAGATTTTGAACCACCACCCGAGAATCCTACCGCTTTTTTTTTTTTTAACTCTATTTGTTCCAAATTCAAAATAAATTACATTTCATTTTAACCTAGGTGCTACAGTTACTGCAGTAACGTACCAGCCTTAATTGTATATAAGTGTTTTTACATTGTTCATGTCTTGGCAATTCAGTATTTTAAACAGGTTTTTTAACCTGCATGTCAGTATAACAATTGATAGAATCCTACCGCTGGATCTGCACAATGCGTAGGCGGACCTCGCCGATTAGTTGGTGATGATCAGACTTATCTCAGAGATTTTCCTGACATCAAGAAGGCTCCGTTTCAATTTTCAACTTGTCGATTTGATTTTCGATATAATCATCATGGAAAAGGATATGGTCGATGAGGGAACGGCGAGCCCCTGATCACCATGTTGTTATTGCCACAAAATTCTGCAAACAGCTCACCATTCTCCATGATACGCTCATAGATAGTGTTGTCGAAACCAATCTTCGCATTGAAGTCACCAGTATGGATGGAACCTTATCCACGACGGAATTCAGTTGACTTTATAAATTTTTCTTGTCCTGTACCTCGGTCGCATTGGTTAGCACATAACGTTAGATTATGATAAGGTTTCGGACCCGTGTTCTAAAACTGGCATCAATTATCTTCTTATTAACAGGTTCCCAATTGATGGCCACACCATGCACAGTGCCTCGGAGAGCGTGTTCATTAGGGTGGGTCAACTTTATATGGCGGATCAAAACCCTCATTTCCCCATAGCACTTTCGATTCGTATTGGGATCCCCAGCAACTGTGCCAAATTTGAATGAATTGGGTTTCGATCTGGATATGCTGGTTTTGGACCGTTTCCCATACATTGTTGCATACAATTTATAAAGCTTTCCCGCATATCCAGATCGTTGCCAAATTTGTTCAAATTTGTCACAGTTGTAGGGGATCTTAATAAGAGCTGTTAAGTTGACCCACACTAGTGTACACCTTGAATACCAGAATATATCAGTATCTGTCCCGACGGCAGTTTTTGTTCTCCAAAGTTCTGTGTTCAATGACAGAACTGAACAATTCATCATAATATTGATTAACAACGCACAATATTACTGAACTGATCCTAATTGAGCACATTTTTTACCTCACCAAGCATTTTAAGTCCAAACTGCTCATTTCGCTGTAATGCTTAGAGGGTGCAATAGCTTCCATATTTCCTATGCATACCTTCAAACCAACGTAAACGAATCGTGCAAACTATGCTAGGCTCTTGTTTCATTTAACTGGCATACGTGTAGCAATTAGTTCTAATTTTCCGAAAACTTTGAAAATTAATCCTCAACTTTTCTCCGTATGTGATGACAAGCCAAATGAGACAAAGATAAGCATCTAAGCTTCTCACTCCCGAGAGCTTTATTCTTCCATTTATATTTAAATTAATTGGGTTGCTTCTGTGGTGCGTTTCTCGCTTTTATATATTCTTTTCAGCATAAACTGGGATGCGACGGATGGACCATATCAGAGCTACTGCTGCTGCTGTTGTTATTCTACCCATCCATTTCTTTTGGTTTCATTCGCATGGCACCTTGTCACCTAAATGGGGATAGACCGTTTGCTGGCTATGTGCTCTACAACAGATTTTATTTTCAACACCAAATTAAACGAACATAAAACGCACAGGTAGTTGCGCTTCACGAGAATTACGGTGCGCGCGTTGATCGGACAAAAACGTGGAATAGGTTCACCTAAACCAAGCAACGTCAGGTGCTGGAACACGAGGTCAAATGTCACTTGTTTTCATATAAAAAAGGAGAAGGCAACACGCCACAGTTGTTGCAGGTGAATTAATTAGCAATTAAAATAAAGATGAGAATTAACATTTTTACTTCGTGTAGTGAAATACCAGCGTGCAGTACCATCAGGATGTTGTGGATGATTTGTGATGAGAATAAAATGTATCACCCAAGCCGTGGTGGGTCACTATGGTTTCTTGCAATTATGCTAGTTTTCAAGGAAATAATTTGAGCATTCCGTGGGAATCAGAGGTATGAGTTTGTCGTATGTAGCATAAAGTTTTGGCAAAACGAAAAGTGCCCATATTCCTATTTCGTTTCAATAGTAATTTGGTTGATATGTTGTTTTACCAAAGCATGTATACCTCTCACTCTTGATTGCGTGCACTCAACAGGTGTCCTGCTTGAGTTTAAAAAATATGACACTTCAAAAATTCCAACATTTCGACAGTCCACCGCTCATATGCAGTCATAACCGTATCGTTAACATTCTTGTTCGCGCCCTTGCCTCAAAAATCAACGTGACATTGTGCTCCAACTGGCCACCGTGAAGCAGCCGATCCCATTCTCATGTTTTGACGTCGAAAGTCCACACAGCATCTCTCATTCATCGAAATTTTAATGGATCGAAGAAATTGAAAATAATCCCGCTCGGAACAACATCATACCAACGCCATCGGAGTCTGAGTCAAACGGTTGAGCTTTTGCCGATCAACCGACCAAAATCTGCATAATATTCCTATTTTGAACCACTTGAAACGAGCTGTCGCTTGAGCATCGCCTTTCTGTGTGGACCCTCTTATCGTGTACACACCACTAGCTGCTCGCGGTCAGCGCGGTCGCATTCGAATATGAGAAAGACGACCATCATTATCCGCACGCTTTTTGGACGAGTTTTGACGAGATGAGATCGGTGGTCGAGGTTAAAAATGAAACAAAATTCAGACACCTCTCGAGATAACAGCATGAACTACCTGCCTGTGCGACAAACCAGAAACTGTAGGGATGTTCACTTATGCCTTGTTCGGATTGGGGAGTTGTACCATGTTATAGGCGGTTTTAGTGATACAAGAACAAGATCACTACTCATAACAAGCTACAACTCTCTATTTAACTGTAGCGAAGAGCAGAACGAACAAATTCAATTGTCGTTATCCAAACTGCCTGATATGGACACCATGCTATTTACTAGGTACATCGAATTCCAAGATCGATCGTACTAGATAGCAGTATACTGGCACTTTGCGGCATTACAGTCCCATATTCTAGAATAGTAAGCTGAAAAAACGTTCTTGTCCCATTCCATGAAGTTCTTCACAGCAACTACGCAACTTAAATTCTTATTTTCTGTGTTCTTTTATTTTTATTTATTTTTTTAACTCTTTATTTATTCCAAATTCAAAATAAATTACATTTAATTTTAACTTAGGTGCTCCAACTACTACAGTAACTTACCAGCCTTAATTGTTATGATATATATCTAAGTGTTTTTACATTGTTCCTGCCTCAGCAATTCAGCATTTAAAACAGGTTTTCTAATCCTGCATGTCAGTATAACAATTGACATCTTAAAACTAAAAACTAAAACTAAATCTTACCTAAGTATAAAAGGAACTAATCGTAGCAGGATTGCAACGATTTTTGGCTTAAATATATCAAGCTGAAAATTGCACTAGGTCCTAAGTAATATTGACAGATTCCCTTAGTCGACTTTCTCTTTGTATCTCTACGGCCATGTAAAGCCATTCCCAGGTATTCTCAGCACATGGATTGATAAAAGAAGTTTTTATCTAGCATTTAATACGACAATCATAACAAGAAACGGTTTTGTGCTCAAGTTATTAACGAAAGAGAATGTCGATGAAGAGAATCGATCAATGTTACTTAGGACCTAATGCAATGTTCAGCTTGATTTGTTCTAAAGTCTCAACATTCGAAATTCTATGTACCTCGGTAGTACTGTGCCAGGGAGGCAACTTCAAAATTATCTTCAGAACTTTGTTCTGAATTTTTTGAAGTGCTGTTTTTCTGGTGAGGAACAACTAGACCATATTGGCACAGTATAAAGCATGGTCAGTCTTAAAACTTGTTTAAAAATATTAGATGTTTATTCTTCAGCCAAAGTTTGGATTTCCTGTTTATAAGAGTATACAAACATTTAATATATTTGTTACATTTGATTTCAATGCCCTCAATGTGATCTTTCAAAGTTAATGTTTTGTCAAGTACTAATCCAAGATATTTCACTTGAAATAACCAAGAAATTTAAACTGATTATGTGACTACTACTAGGCTACAAACAGGAAGCTCTAGGCTAATGTGCAAATATTATAAGTTGAGTTTTGGATGCGTTGGGAGAAATAAGACAAATAAAAAGAGAATATCAAAAAAATCTGCAGTCTGCTGCAAATAACACGAATACTTCTTCCTTTAGCGGAAATGCCTGTGTCATCAGCAAACAAAGATTTGTGGAAACCCTGAGGCAAATCAAGGAGGTCCGAAGTGAGAATGTTATACAATATAGGCCCAAGAATGCTACCCTGAAGAATTCCAGTTTTAACAGGTAGTTGATCAGATTTGGAATTTCGATAATATTATCTGCAGAGTTATGTCAGTTAAATAATGTTGAACTAATTTCATAATATAGAGTGGAAAATTCAACTTTTTTAATTTGGCAATCAAACCTTCATGTCAAACACTGTCGAATGCTTTGTCTAAGTCTAGAAGAGCAACTTTAGTTGAGCAGCCTTCAGATTTGTTTGATAAATTGGTAACTCTTAAGAGTTGATGAGTAGTTGAATGCCCATGGTGAAATCCAAACTGCTCATCTACAAAAATTGAGTTCGTCTTGATGTGAAGCATCATTCTATTTAAAATTATCTTTTCAAAAAGTTTACTTATTGAAGAAAGCAAACTTATTGGACGGTAGCTCGAAGCTTCAGCTGGATTTTTATCCGGCTTCAAAATTGGAACAACTTTTGCATTTTTCCATTTATCTGGAAAGTATGCCAATGTAATTTTACCAAGAAAGACAAGGTACTATCTGGGAGTTTTTTGATGAGGATATAGAAAATTCCATCATCACCTGGAGCTTTCATATTATGAAACTTTTTAGTTATAGACCTTACTTTGTCCAGATCAGTCCCCCAGGAATAATCCAAAATATTTTTTTAATATTCAGATAATCCCGAGCAACCTGATTCTCAGACCCAAACTGAAGTTATGGGAACTCTCGAATTGCTTAGCAAGTTTCTGAGCTTTTTCCAAATTTGTAATTAAAAATTTAACACTTTCTTTAAGCGCTGGAATAGGCTTTTGAGGTTTTTTAAAATTTTTGTGAGTTTTCAAAAGGGTTTGGAACTCAGGCCTAATTAAGAAACATTATTTTCAAAAGTTTTGTTCGTCAGGGCAGAGAATCGCTTTTTAATTTGTTTTTGCAAATCCCGCCTGATAACTTTCATGGCAGGATCGCGTGTTCTTTGATTTGTCTCCTACGGACATTTTTAAGACGGATCAAGAGCTGAAGATTGTCGTCTATTATAATTTAATCGAATTTAACCTCGCATTTTGGTTCTGAGGTAGGTCTTGCTTCAACTATAGAAGTAGTCAGAGATTCAAGAACATAATTAATTTTATCTTTGATTTGCAAAAGAATGTTTGGATAAAAGCTGTATTCCATAAATGTTCGATATTGCTCCCAATCAGCTCTATGGTAATTGAAAGTGGAGATGTTGGGACTAGAAATTATTTCGTGGGATATTTAAAAATTTACGGGAAGGTGATCAAAACCGAAGTCAGCATGGGTAACCAATTGGCTACAAAGTTAACATGAATCAGTTAGGACCAAATCGACAGTTGACGGTTTTCTTGCTGAAGAAAAGAATGTTGGGCTACACAGCAAAAAATAAATTTTAATATTACCTTCAATATCATGCACTTCAATCACCAACAAACCGACATGAATTACCATAGCAAAAACAATAAAATTTCTGACCAAATCACACTACTGACATCTGGCTCCGTGTTCGCGGGAAATATTTAGCTAAGCATTCTAGCATTCTACAAGTCTAAATCATGGTCTACAGAACCCTCATAAAACCAAAAATGTTACTTGGATGCACATGTCAGAAATCTCATGTAATTTGTATGGTCACAAAAATATTATTATTATTATTTAGCTTTATTTAGGAGGCTTTCAGCCTTAGGCTGGTTCGCCTCCAAGGTCACAAAAATAAACAAATGCATTAAAAGCAACGTAATGTCAGTTCATGCACTGTATTAATTATAATTTTGTCCTTTTTGGCAAATAATATTATATTTTTGACACGATTGAAATGCATCAACTTTGATGTGATATCAAAATTAATGTTTTGCTGTGTATTTGGATATTGAATAGTGTAATAACCTGCAGAACAATCATCAAACAGGATATTACCATTGGAATTGCTTTGAGCATTATTTCATGAGCGGTGTTGTGCATTAAAATCACCAATCGTAAAAAATTTAGACCTATGACGGGTAAGTTTCTGAAGATCACCCTTGAGAAAATTGTTTTGCTGGGCTACGTATTGAAATGGCAAATAGGCAGTTATAAACGTACGTTGTCCAAATTTTGTTTCGACAGAAACTCCCTTAGTTTAAAAAACTTTGGTTTCAAATGAAGAAAGAATTTGAAGTTTGATATGTCTATGAACGATGATGGCAACGCCATCACCCACTGGCTCCATCAAGACGATCATTTCGATAAATGAAATAATTTGCGTCCCTTATAACCTTATAGTCAGGTTTAAGAAACGTTTCAGTTGTTCAATGATTTAAAATCCAGTACTGAATTTCAAAGTCATGACGATATTGTTCGCAAATTTTACTCTAGTTTGAATAGCATAAAACATTTAGTTAGTATTTAGCATATCAGTAATCATATCGATTAATGATTTCTGTAAAAATTCCAATTTAGGTGCAGTAATGCTACCTAAGTCAAAATCATCAAAATTTCCGTTGGAATTATGTTGACTAAAATTCCGACTTCTACCAGCTGCAATAACGGTATAGGTAGCTCCATTTACTTGCAGAACATTGTTAGCAGCAGGTATAGATGAATAATTTGAATCACAGGACAGTCGTCCTTTGCGTGAGAGGAATCACCAAAATTCATGCATTTATCTGGCATGTAGCAGTTTTTGGTTCCGTGACACCCCCATTGGCACTTACGGCACTGGTTGAAGTTTTGGAAATTTCCTTAAGTCTTCCTGAAGTGTACCCACTCCATTCCGACATGGAGCGTAAGGCTTACTTTTTCTAAGGCCTTAAGGTTGTTTAGTTCACTAGACTTCAAATGAACTAAATAAAAATCATTAGAAATCCCGTTACACGATTACTTGGATTGGTTCAACTCCAAGTAATTTTGTCAATTTATCTTTGATCTGATCCAGGGATTCACCACTGGGCAGACCTTTCACGACAACCTTGAATAGGCGTTCAGTGTTGGTGTCGTAATGTAAAAAATACCCCTACTATCCCTCTCCAACGGGGGGTTTGGTAAAGAGAGATGATTATCCCGATTCGGACCTTCCTCAAAAGTTGTCCTAGCTCGCTTTCTACTCTCTATATACAATTTTCACACTGCCGAACTCTAACGGAACTATCAACTCTATACATTCATCTCCTCATCTATCGTAAAAAAATGACCTTAAGTCTGTTATTTGAAATATGGCATCTTCAACTATATATGATTTATAATGTTGCCAAATTTAAATTGCATTTTGTAGCTGAAAATTTTATCTTATTTTTTTAAGTGAATGCAACTAATGATTTTATTTGCACTATCGTGTTTCTCAGCTTTTTTGCCATAAGATAAATTAAACGAAAAAAGTTGAAACCATACTTCCGGTGATATAGCATTTTTCGAAGGTTTAAGGAGCATTTCATCGTTTTAATATTCCGTTTTCATAGCTGCATTTTCTAAAGCAATTGAATTATTTTGCACACCAACTGTTTTTAATGATTCCGGAAGATATCTTGAATCTAAAGTTTTTTTGGTACTGTTTTTCAAAAAAAAATTCACTTTTGAAAACAATAAATGTGGTTTTTTCAAAGACAATGCAATTATACTTTCACACTGCTTCATTGGTTGCACCTCGAACACTGCTGTTTAACCGTTCATTAGGTTAAATAACTTTCCCGAGTCTTTGGAAAACTGCTTTAATGATCCCTGTTCACAAATATGATTCGGTTACTAATGCATATGCTGTAGAGAAGCTAAAACTTATTGGATTTGGACATACCATCTGGCGTTCCGCAAGGTAGTGTCATCCGTCCTTTAATCTTTGTACTCTTCATCAACGACATATGTCATCGCATTTCTTCTGGTAAGCTGCTTTATGCTGACGATCTGAAAATGTTCCGAGTCATCTCGTCTGTCTTGGACTGCCTGGTGCTGGAGACTGAGCCATTACATTCAATCGAGGACGGAATCAAATTATTCACCATTACCTGATCGACTCTGTTCAATTAGAACGTTTGCACACCATACAAGATGTCGGTATTACAATGGACACCAAACTTTGTTTAAATGCGAATGTTGCTGTAACAACCGCGAAAGCTTTTTCCGTGCTTGGTTTCATTCGCTGCAATGCCCAAGAACTATCTGACGTATACGCAGTATTTTGGAATACGCAGCCTCAGTTTGGAACCCGTATCACGTGTTCCAGATAATCCATACCCAACAAACAATTGCCTATTAAAGAAACGACTTCTTGACGATTTTATTCCACTTCATGCTTAATAATACTTGTAGTATTTTAATAATAACTTCTGTTCAGGCTTTGTTACAAGAGTTGTAACAGAGCATTTATTCAATCAAATTTTTGATTATTCAGCGTTTATTATTAGACATATGTACTTCCTTAAACAGCGATGGTATAAAGGTGTATATAGACGCTTGATTCTCATGTGAAATAATGTTTAATTATTATTACATCATCATATACATTTATTAAACGATTATTCAACTAGGGGATAATTAATACGAAAATAAGAACGGCACACAGAGCAGGGTTGTTCTCGTTAGTGATTGTTGTGTCATTATTTCTGTCGAATTTATTACATACATACATACACACATATGTAGTTATATGGGATTCGAACCACGACCTTCCGATCACCAGCAGCTTGCCTTGCCATCTGAGCTATCCTAGAATACATCATATGAGCAGCTAAATAAGCAATAAAAGCTTGAATCTGAAAACCTATCAGCACTTCCAGCCGTAACTCTAGCTAAGGATGCTATTATTTTCTATAGATCTATGAATTGGTTATAGTGAAAGAAATACGCAAAAGTGATACGATTTATGATTACGATTTAAATTAACTAGGAGTAGAACATAAATAAAAAAAAGGGTTGAGGCTGGGATTGAGCTCACGACCTTCTACTTGGAAAGTGGAAACGGTAACCACTATGCTACCAATTTCGTTTTGTTGTTAGCCTGAAGCACTGTTGTGGAATAATGAATCTAATACGTCGTTTATAAAGCATTTACAAAGCATTCAACTAAAACATGGACGCATAGTGGTATAAGCGCTATTTTGCTGACTGTATTCACATTTATACAGCAATATTGTAAAGCAATGCAATGAAATCTAATAATGGAGCTAGAATACATTATAAGAAATTGAAAACAGTTGAATTAAAGCGACAATGTATGTAAAAATTACACTTATTCAGTTTGTTATTAGATCAAACTTCTGGTTCTGAATCAAGAAGACAGTCAACGTTTATAAAGCTTTTAATAAGTAAATTAATCATATCAGAGCAAACGGCGGAATAAAGGCGCATCTATCGATCTCAATGAACTTTTTTCAGCACATAATTCGACATCTTGTTTTATTCAGCATTGTGCACGGTTATACAGCATTTATTCAATGTGTATGCTTATTTGTGACTGTGAATTGTTTGTTGGGTATCGAACGTGTTTAAAAACTGTTATATGCTTTGCACTTCGAAACCTTCCGCTGAACGATCCTGTACATATCCCGTCCTATCAATAACGCTGCCGTTTAATACACTTGGAACTGCTCTCAGACAGGCGTAAGATGCAGTAACAACTAGTTCGACAGTGAACATCCGGCTCCTCTATGGAATACCGAACAGCATACGTAACGCCCTCTCTAACGACCCGTCCACGGAAGCAGCCCTAATAGTTTTCCTAAAAGATGCTGGACTGTTCTATAAAATATAATCAATATATACAAAATGACTACGCTTCGAACATGGACACCACTGGAGTAAGCCTGGATATCACATGACGATTACCTGACTGCCTTCGACAACGACCACCGCCATTCACACCATGGTCCGCCAACCACGCTAAGAACCAAGACAGGAACTATAATGAACTCTGTTTAAAAATACTCTGTACTAAGGGGACTCCCTTCTGGAGCTCCACCAACCTCTAGGAGAACCCCTTCTGGGTTCTCCAAACTGTCAACTATGTAATTAAGGAAGCCCCCTTCTGGGGCTCCCGGAGATGAACCAGCCTGCGGCTGAAAATCTCCTAAATAGAGATAATAATAATAATAATAGTTCGACAGTGAGCATGCATAAGGGCGTGAACGCGATGATCGATTTTCTCTTTACATTCCCTAATAAAAATACCATAAACGAACGATAACCCAAATGATTGAACTATTCCACAAATGGTTTGGATGATTCCCCGAACACGTCGTTAAGCAAATTAACCTTAACATTTTTATTAGGGTTGCTGCAGCTTGATTTGTTTTCCGTACTGAGTACCAATGCTACCGACGCCAGAGGGCAGCTTCCCTCCCACACCTGAACCCTACCTATCGACCTTTCAAACTCATCGACCGGGGACCGGGTAAATTCCATTAAAAAAATCGCTTCCGCTTCATTTTTTAAACAGCACATCCCTAACAACAACAAAAAAGGTGACAATTTCATCGATCGGCCACCTTGTAGTGATGTGCCGCCAAAATATCTCCAAACCGCTCATACCGAGCGAATAATTTGTCACCTTTGTTAAATATATGTTATTTATTCAAATCGAATTGTGTTCGATTTCATATATGGCAGGGTTTATCTTCGATACGCGATATTTATATCGTTTTGAGGTGCGATAAATATGAGTTAAATGGATAATATTTTAATTTAAAAATAGTTTCGTTAATATTAATCTATAATTTACGATGATGCGCGGGGATCAACTCTTTTTGACTCCTCCGAACCATTGCGGGATGGAGTGGGAGAAGAATCAACCAAGTTGAAATTGGATCTATACATATGAAGAAGCATCATCGTCATCAGAAGCGGCGTGAATGAAATTTGAATGGAAATGCTTCTACGGAGGTGAGCTGTTAGGATAAGAATTCAGGTCAGGTCATTTTTTTATAAAAATGCAGGAAATGAGGCATTTGAATCAATTTCTACATTAAATGTGAATGACATGGCCGTCTTCTACAATGCTTGTAAACACTTGACCGTTACAGAAGTATAACAAGATAATTCTCAAGAAAAGTCTCCTCCTGTACGCACCATGAAGATCGTTCGTACCTGCTCACGGATTAAAAGATTGTTATGAGAAAAATGTTTTCGGAAAGCAGCGACATAAAATTACTCACTGGTTCGCGACACAACATAGCTCATTGCTCCACATATCACCTAGACGACAGTACTCTTGGTTGTCATATCTCAGGGTCCAGCGATGTAGCTATTTTGAACACACCGACCAAGTTGGACAGACAATTACAAGCTCATATAATTACCTACCACCTAAAAGTACACCCATAGGACTGTAACTGTTGTGTGCTCTCATAAACTGGAGTAAAGCTACTCGTACAGTGTAGATAAATCAAAACAAAACATAATTAATTTAATCGCTATAAAATGTTTGAAGAGAGGAAAACACAAGGATTTTTAATTACATCTAGGTTTCTTTCCCATTCATCACCTTCGGGTCATTCATGTGGCAACGGATTGCGGGGTGTCGTTCACTTTTCGTCTTTCTCGTACACATATAAGTGTACCGAAAGACAATAATATCACTTGAATAACATATCCAGATAATTTCACGCGCGGGCTCGTGAGTGTGTATGTTAATGTTATCCGAATTGGATGTTTTATTGCAAAGATATTATCAAAAATAAAATTTTAGCCTGCTTTCCAATTTTGTTGTTCCACGTTATGCGTACAATATCTATTTAAACTGCGCGCAATTAAGGTTCGTGTCACTGTTTGATGGATTAATCCGTTTTTATTTTAAGTACCACAGTTCCCGTCTCGTGTCAAACAGGGTGTGCTCTGCGGAGTGATTTTAATGCGTGTGATGCTGTTGCGAGAAGCTCTCCAGCAGCCATAAGTAGCAGAAAAAATACAAGACATCTTTAAAGTCACACGCTCGTTTTGTACCACGTTGGAGAATAACATTTGCAAAAGTGAACTTTTTACAACTTGTAAAAGAGAGAACGATTTGTTTTCAAGATTAGGACACTATAAAAGCACTAGGAAGGAAAGTTAAACGGGAATGGCACGTCCTAACACCTACTAGCGATGGAACAGTTTCCGAAATCTCCCGATATCTACATCTATGATCAGAGATCCCCATAACCTCAGGATTCGCTTTCAAGACTGCGGGTTGATCAGGTTCTATTCTTAAGATCTCATACTGTCCAACAATTGAAATCACATCTCCCAGATATGCTCTCATGATACCAGGTGACTCAGAAAATATTCCAAAGTCCTTCAGGTGATCAGAGATCTCCAAAAAGTTCTCATGATATTTTTTCAAGTTTTCAGGTTGATCAAGTATTATTCGGAAGATTTTCAACAGTCTAACAATTTAAATCACGTCTCTCATATATTCACCCTAGATACCAATTACTTCAAATACATCACCGATCTCAAGGACCTCTGCGAACTCGGTACCTGACACTGGATTACGTTGTTATAACCATCTTGTGCCAGAACACATGTTCTAGAATCAGAATCACCTTCTCCGTCCGTGCTAAAATCACCGAAGCAAACAAACTTTGCAGATGCACACACATATGTAGGGATAAATACCAAATATATTGAATAGGGGCAACTATCACCTTTCCGAAAATGGTATTGGTTTGCGTGGGCGTACTTTGGTTCGCGTGTTAAGGGCATTAGAAAGTTTGTTTACAAATGCTTTTGTGTCGTTATCAAATATCTGAAATACCTTTTAAAACTGTGCGTTGCGCTGATAGTATTGCAGTTGAATTTTTGACAATTTTTAATTTTAGAACTGTAGAGTAGTTTGAAACAATTTTGAAACTCAGCATTGCGAACGGCCTAATTAAAACTTCACAAAACACAAAAACAACGGGGTAAAAACTGACGCCTTTAATTTTTTCATGTCTCTCTTCGATCTCTACTCGCAAAAAAAAATCAACAAAACAAAACAAAAAATTACGATAAACTGAACTTCACATTTTCATGAAATAAATCCCAAATGTATGAACTTAGTTCACGCCTGTTCAGCGCGACCAACGATTTCGTAACGATACTGAAATCACAAAATAAAAATCATGTTTTCGTGATCCTTGAACCCATAAGTCTGATTTTTGTTCCTGACACCGTGAACTTGGATCACATGCAAAGCTGCAGCTGTGATTTTCAGCTGTTGTCGAATTTATTCTTACAGAGTGCTCGGATCCATCGCGAATAGTGTGTTGATTATTAGTGAATTCAGCTGAGCCTTACCATCAGAATGGTGGTCTGACACAACGCCACTTTCTAGGACGAATCATCAAACTGCCTTTAAACCTCTAAGAAAAGGATCCCCGAACGCATCTGGTATTCTTGCTCCCGCCGCTCTGATGGAAGTCAAATGTGCTGATAGCCTACGTTCATGGTGACCGGAGATCCTTTGATTTGTTGTGCTGAAAGTGTGTTCATTCCATCAGCTGAATCGACGCTAGCTAGACAGTTTGGGGTTTGGTTGAAACCTGCCTCAAGTCTTCCATTGTTTTCCTTTCACTTCCTCACTCCATTTAAAATATTGAAAATTATTTTAATGTTAACATTTTACAGTCCATGAACCATGTTCCCGTTTTCGAGAACAGGTTCACGATATCAAGCACAACTCATGAACATAAATCACGTTTACCAGAACTACACACTTGGAAAATTTCATATTTCATATAAACATATTTTTACATGTCCAGACGTCGCACGGGACAATCGGACATTTTGCCGTTATTCCTACCACGATAGCTTACAGAGTAAATTTTAAGAATTTCTTTTGGTGTCATTGGAAGAAAAGTGTTTGATTTTTTTTATGCTACAGTTTTCCGAGTGAAGTAGGGTTAACTACCCCATTTCCGGCCTATTAGGCACAACCCTCACTTAGTCTTTCTTAATCTAGCGCAGTTTAGCACAAAACAGAATGTTATTATTACTGATGACTTCCAAATTTATTTACCTTTCCGTACGTACCGTAAGATTTGATAAAGAGAAACCAATCGTTGAGATATTGTCAAAAGTCTAACACTACTTCTTGACGCCAAACTCGGCCTACGGATTCTGAACTCGGCCTAACGCATTGAAACGCCATTGAAACGCCAATGAATTCATTTCGGCCTATCGGATGAAGATAAAAATTGATTCGGTCGGAACGCTTCTTTTGTTTTTGGGAATAATGGGTTTAAACCTTCATATCACGCGTTCTCATTTACTTCTTTCGGTAGCTTATTAACTAAAGTAGTGTACCAAACGCATAATTGACTTGTTAACTCTGAAATTAAAGGGCGAACACGAAATTATTGCGACACATTCAACAGGGCATAACTTTTTAATCATTGGGTAAAAATCAACCAAATTTTGCACACTTTCTCATTGATGTGTATTGTGTACATGCTGTCAAACTCGAAGTCGTGTTTTTCGATTCAACGAAAATGGAGGTTAACCAACGCGAGTTGAGAGAACAAATTCTTTCCAAACACCTGGAATTTCCTGACCTGTCGCACCGGCAGTTGGGAAAAATGTTGAACATTCACCATTCAACCGTCTCCAGAGTGTTGAAGCGGTTCCAGGAGCGGTTGATGTTGGACCACGGGAACCGGGACCGGAGAACAAAAAGACGGTGGAAATGGTGAAGCGGATGATTAAAGCAAATCCCAACGTCTCAAGCCGTGATTTGACTAAAAAGATCGGCATGTCGCAGAGCTACGTCCAGAATGCAAAGAAGAGAGCTGGACTATATACATACAAGGTACAGAACTTCCCAAACCGCGATGAGCGGCAACAATCGACTGCTAAAACTCGGGCACGGAAGCTCTACGAGAAGATGCTGACAAAATATGGCTGCTGTGTGATGGACGACGAAACGTATATAAAAGCCGATTTTAAGCAAATTCCGGGGTTGGAGTTTTTCACCGGCAAGAGCAAGTTCGATGTGGACGACAAATTTAAGAAGAAGAAAATGTCGAAGTTCGCTTCCAAATATCTCATTTGGCAGGCCATCTGCTCTTGCGGACTGAGTAGTGAGCCTTTCGTGACAAAGGGCACAGTAAATGGCGAGATCTACAAATCTGAGTGCCTCGAGAAGCGCCTTTTGCCGTTCTTGCAGCAGCACGACGAAGCTCCGCTATTTTGGCCAGATTTGGCATCATGCCACTATTCTAAAAGTGTCCTGGAGTGGTATGAGGCCAATTCTGTCCATTTTGTTCCAAAGGACATGAATCCGCCAAACTGTCCGGAGCTGCGCCCGGTGGAGCAGTACTGGGCAATAATGAAGCGGGAACTTCAGAAGAGCAAGAAGACAGTCAAAGACGAGAAGGACATGTTAAGAAAATGGAAAAAAAAACTGAGAAACTGGTATCGGATGACACTGTAAAGACTTTGATGGAGGGCATCAAGCGAAAATGCGTTCAATTTTACACTCAAGGCTCCATCGATTAACTTTTCTTTTGATTTTTGAAGTAAATATATGTATAAAACTACCCTAAAATTTTGGTTTGATTCTAAACATTATAAGAAAATTGGCATGACATTTTCGGTGTCGCAATAATTTCGTGTTCGCCCTTTATGGATTTTTTTTTATGTTTTCTGCTCGATAGGCCCAAAATGGGCGATTAGGCCGAAGTACTTCTCTACCCTAGTTCTAGTATAAAGCCTGAGCGAGACATACCCTGTTACGAAGCTACTTGAAGATAGAGAAGCATTTTGAATCGACACCGGACATAATCAACGAATTGAAAATATCATGAGATGATTGCCCGCATAAATCACAACCATACGGTTACCACATTGAAAATGGTTTATCTTCCTGTGAAAACCATAATGAGAATGGTTCAGTCAACTTTAATCGAACCATACCTAGGTATCGTTTTGACCATATTGATTAAGGTTTTCGAAGACCTAACCATACGAATAATGGGTGGTTAAGAACGTTCACCATACGAAATCTTACTTTTTCCCATACATTTTTTGCAAAGAAACTATAGCCGAACCACATCAGAAAAGGTTCAAGTTGGAAATGTGAAACCAATTTCCATTAAAATTCGAATAAGGTAGTACGTTTTAGAACCAACCATTGTTGTTAGCTTCAATATATACTTTGAACTGGTAGAAATTACCATACATATTGACGTTAGAGTAGAGCAACTTTCATCTAAACGCGACGGGATGCTGATTTCAACTAACTTTTTATTTACATTTTCTGTACATCCTATGCTACTATTTACATGTTTTATGTTGCGTTGGTTTGACAGCGCAAGTGCGTTGCTGTTTTCACCGTTTTCACCCGTCTGTGCTATTCGTGCGCACAACGGGTGCAGTGCGCGGTTTTATGGTGAATATTGAAGTTCATGGAATTTAATTTTCTTAATGACTTTGAACATTTCGGCCGCCATGAAATTTCGGGAATTCATCGTTCACCGGCAAGGAAAATTCTTCTACGACTCTTCTTCAATGATGGTGGATCACAGATTCTGGAGGGTGATTTGTTGGTGCAGTTCGTCGCAACAGGCTTCCTTCCAGCTTCTAATTCATTGGCGGAAGGCGACAAACAATTTGGTATCGAATGGTGTGCTGTAAAGAAGGGACATCTGTATGGAGGAAATGAAAGAGGTGGTACTTAACTAGTGTCAAGTCCGAGCCATGGGGTTCTCCGAACCCACATGGCGAGCTTGACTCTTTACAGTTGTATCAGGAACCGCTCGATTCCCCCGAGCATGGGCCAGGATCTCGTCTGGCGACTCATTTCCCCGAGTAGGGGCCGGGAACTCGTCCGGCGGCTCTGTTCCCTGAGCAAGGGCCGGGAGCTGGTCCAGCGGCTTGGTTCATCAAGCGAAGGTCTTCTTCCAACGACGATTTAGCAGAATTACTGATGTTTTGAACCACATTCGCAGTTACGATGGCAGGATCAATCTCGACTGGAAGTAGGCACAGCTTTGAGATGGCACGCTTGGTTGTTCCTGAACTGATCTTTACTGTGGCGACCCGCACTCGTCCGTCGGTACCAGGGTGGATGCTGATCACGCGCCCGAGAGGCCATTTTTGTGGCGGAACATTCTCGTCCTTGAGGGCGACGATGGAACCGATGGCGAGGTTGTCGAGAACTTGATTCCACCGGTAGCGATTTTGCAGTGTAACCAGATACTCCTTGTGTCAACGGGACCAGAAACGTTGGGTGAGCTGCTGTACTCGTCTCCACCGGGTCAAGCGGGACTCGGGAATGTCCTGCTGGTCAGGATTGGGCATTGCGTTCAGTGGTCTGCCGATCAGGAAGTGTCCTGGAGTGAGAGCGAACTCGTCGGAAGGATCGTCTGATAGTGGAGTAATAGAGCGTGAGTTGAGCATTGCCTCCACCTGCACTAGAGCAGTTTGTAGTTCAGGCTCAGTGAGGTGTGCATTGCCAAGAATCTTGCGGAGCAGGGTCTTGACTGATAGCACGCAGGCTTCCCAGATTCCACCAAACGAAGGCGAACGTGGTGGGATGTAGTGGAATTGGATTCCATTTTCTGAACACTCTCGCGCTACCGACTCCTTGTGCTGCTGGGACATGAACAGTTTCCGTAGCTCTTCTAGCTCTCTCCTCGCCCCCACGAAGTTTTCGAAGGCTGGCAATGAATGCCTCGCTGGTGAGGTCAGACACGAGATCGAGATGAGCGGCTTTGGTTACGAGACATACGTAGACCACGATGTATGCCTTGAAGAACGGAGTACGTCTGTTTCTCACCGATGTGCGCACGTAGATCGGGCCGGCCAGGTCTATGCCGACATTCTGGAATGGGTGCGCCTGGTTGACCCGAACAGGAGGCAGTTGTCCCATCAGCTGTTCGAGAGATTTCGGTTTAGCTCGGGCGCACGTCATGCATCGGTGGATGACCTGGCGAACTAAATTCCGACCGCCAAGAGGCCAAAATCGTTGACGTAAGGACGAAAGCAACAATCCAGGGCCAGCGTGGAGCGTCTTCTGGTGCTCTTTGGTCGCTATCATTTCGGTCAGTCGGTGCTTGGCCGGGAGGATGATCGGATACTTCTCTTCGATCGGGATCTGTGCGTTGTGCAACCGACCACCGACACGAATAATGTCGTCCACAAGCTGTGGATGAAGGTATCGGAGCTTGGACTTGCGATCTACTTGATAAGTGGTGAAAAGTTGACGGATTTCCTTCTCAAAGTGCTGCTCTTGAGCTCGATGCACTAAGGCGAGTAGAGTTTGATCGATTTCGGTTGCGGTGAGCGGCCCCACAAGAGGATCTTGATGATTCTTGCGACGCCGACAATTCTCGGCAAACCTTCGTATGAGAGAGCCTATTCGAAGCAGCGGACGAAGGCTGAAGTAGCGGAACACTAAATCATTGGTCGTTTCATCTTCAACGACTGGAAGTACGACGATCTTGCGAGCTTCTGATTCATCCGACGGTAACGATTTTGTTGGAGAGTACTTACCAGGCCATGGTATAGCTAACGTGCCAAGCCACTGCGGTCCGTGCCACCACAGTGAACTCCTTTCGAGTTCGTCGAGATTCATGCCCCGAGAGATGAAATCCGCTGCACTGTTCTTGGACGGAACGTGATTCCAGACAGCATGAATGGTGAGCTCCTGAATCTCAGCTATACGATTGGCCACAAACGTCTTCCACGTAGACGGTGTTGCGGAGAGCCAATTTAAGACAATGGTGGAATCCGTCCACAAATATATCGTGGCGGAAATATCGAAGCTGTCCATGGCTTGAACCAGAAGTTTGGACAGGAGCAGAGCAGCACACAACTCGAGTCGAGGAATGCTTTTGGTATCTATAGGAGCGACCTTTGATTTTGACATCAGGAGGCGAACTGTGCAGGATCCAGCAGATGTTATCGAACGGAGGTACAGACAGGCACCATATGCAGCCTCTGATGCATCGATGAAGCCCTGAACTTCCAGCCTTGCGTAACCTGAACTGAGAACGTGTCGAGGAATACGTAGTTGAGTGAGAACGGTGAGCTTTTGCTTGAATTCCTACCAATTGCTTACAAATACTGGTGGGACTGCCGCGTCCCAGTCGAGTTGGAGTTTCCATAATCCTTGGAGCAAAATCTTTGCCTTCGAAATGGTCGGCCCGATGAGACCTAGTGGGTCGAACAAACTGCTGATTTGTGACAGGATTGCCCGTTTCGTTAACGTGGCAAACTCCGTCCACTTCGGTTGCTTGAAGGAAAGGAGATCGGTAGCCGGCTCCCATCGTAAACCCAACGTTGTGACGGAGGCTTCGTGGTCCAAGTCAAGTAAAGTTTCAGTTTCCCGAAGCTCCTGTGGAATGGCATCAAGAACGGTTTGGCTATTAGAAAACCATTGCCGGAGTGGAAGTCCTGCAGAAGCAAGCAGTAGCCATAGGTGACAGTGAGTAGCTGGAAGATCTGCAGCGGAAGATCGGGATGATTGCGCCAGACAATGCTCGTGAGCGGTTGGTCAAGTAAGAACACAAGGATCTGCCGGTACGACGGTGGAAAAAATTTCCTGGCTGTGGTTCTTTCACCTTCCACCGCAATTAATTAGCTCGACAAAAACGGATTCACTCCACACGGCACTTACGTGTAAGGGGTTTCGCGAACGAGGCACTTCGGACACCACACACGGAAGTAGAGCAACTTTCATCTATACGCGACGAGATGCTGATTTCAACTAACTTTTTATTTACATTTTCTGTACATCCTATGCTACTATTTACATGTTTTATGTTGCGTTGGTTTGACAGCACTAGTGCGTTGCTGTTTTCGCCCGTCTGTGCTATTCGTGCGCACCACGAGTGCAGTGCGCGTTTTTATGGTGAATATTGAAGTTCATGGAATTTAATTTTCTTAATGATTTTGAACATATAGTTTGTTCTTTAATTTAAATGTGATTTACAAGATTATTTTTTGTGAATACCTCTACCTTCACTTGGAAATTGTTTTTATTGTTCTGCAGATAAACATAGCACTAAAAAAAATACACCCTGCAAAACGAACCTCCATTCTATTTCTGATAAAAAGATAAATTTTCACTAGCAAAATGAACCTGCTTCGATTTCCTGTTTGGGTTGATGTGAGCCAGAAGAAGCAAAATGTCCAACCCATGTAGACCACTGTTACTTATCCATGACAGTTGGGATTCTCAAAAGCCATAGATAGTTTTGTAGGAAATACATGCTTTTTTAGAAATACTTTATACTTTAAGCTGGTTTTACTTGCGTTATTCATTTTTCTCAACGATAAAACAGGTTTTCCATTTGGAGTAAAGTTTTAAAAACAAAATAATAAAGCAAAAAACACCGTGAACTCATGGCCACCGTTCCAAAAAAAAGCATTTTCCTCTGTTTGTGCCAATTGTAAAAAAAACATAAAGCAACCATAAGCACGAAACACGTAAGCATTGTACAAGTTGTATACAACTTTTATTCGTAATGTTTTGAAACAGTTCAATATAGTTTCATATAGTTGATCAACCGTAACAAAATGTAGCTGGAACATACCAGAAACTGTAACAGTAGAAAGTAATGTTTCCTTTCTGTTTATTACATTTCATAAACCATAACAAAACTATTTTATATAAAGTTAACATAGCTAGTAAGGTGTCAGTGAAGTTTGAACTGTTCTAGAAATGGTTCTTTTCTATGCGGGAAGCTAGCCAAGGACCTCAATTGAAATGTTAGGACCTTATTTGGTAAAGTTTTTATAAATAGAGTAAGTCGGGGCAAAAGTTCGACCATAGAAAGCAAAAAATTAATTTTAATATTGCATCCAAGAGGATGCACTTCAATCATGTCGGAAATCTCATGTAATTTTTATGGCCACAAAAATAAATAAATAAATAAATTCGTGCATTCCCGTTTGATTTTGGAAATCCGTACCACAAAATTGCCCACCGATTCCTTTTTTGCCGTTCGACGATGACGGGTGTGCTTTCGCAAGAGTGACGTTTATTGGATCCGTTTCTTTGCACAGGTGTTTTTTTTGTAACTAGCGTAAGTGTGCCTGCGATTTGCATTGAGTGCCGGAGATTGTGAGTTAGCTGAAGGATGTCTCGCTGGATATGCCCAAGTCTGGACGGGCGGTAGCTGGTGGCCGTGAACGGTTCCTGGGGAAAGCACTATATGCGAACCTCCTCCCAGATCACCATGGCAATCCAGGAAGTATCACAACAAAGGTAATTGCTATTCGATTTTTTGCATACAGTGACAGATAGCGGTCATGAAGAACCAGTGGAGGTGCCGAGCAAAGGTATTTATCCTAGACAAATGGTAAGTTATACCCCGTTCACATTACAGCCTATATCACGTAATATAGGCTGTCTTGCAATGAGCACTCATACATAGGATTTCCAGTGAAAACTAGATGTATGAGTGCTCATTGCAAGACAGCGTATATCACGTGATATACGCTGTAATGTGAACGGGGTATTACAAATTCTCTGTTGTCGTTGTCGTAGGCGCCGTCGTAGTCGCTGTCGTAATCGCCGTCGTAGTCGTAGGCAGTACCGTTAGTATATTTAAAATTAAACATCAACCGCTGAAAATATGAATTATCGCGTATTTCTGTTGTTCATTACATCGAGAACGTAATTTCATTTGAATAGCTTGTTCAACCAGGTCTTAAACAATCGTCACGTCGGTCATAGCTTGTTATGATTGTCTGAACCATGTGTAAAGAGAAAAGCGAAACATTGAACGTCGCGTGAAAGTGGATCTTAATGAAGGCCTAAGTACTCTTTCGTAGCTTTTAGTTTTAGGATTTCAAAGATCGTCGGTTGCAGTGGCTTGCTTACTGAGGAGAAAAACACGGTCCCAGATCCTTTCATATTAAAAATATTAAAATATCGCTTGTTTATCCTGTATTTTGTAAAACTTTTCGTTGTCGTCGGTGCCGGGTTTGAATAGTTATAAAAACTTGAGTTACGCTATAATGTGATATGAGAGGCTCGGTGGCCTTAGATCAATCGTTTTTGCTTACTGAGCAGAACATCATGAGTCTAATCTCAAGCCCATCCACATTCAAGATTCGTTATTGATTAAAAAGGAGCTCGTCTGCCTAGTGGCAAACGTTTTTGCTTACTGAGCAGAAGACCGTGGGTTCAATCCCAAGATCCTTCGCGTTATACGATCGTTAGGACATCAATTCAGCTTATCGTTTACCAAAACGAACCCTGCTGCTAAAAAAACACCAAGAAGACCGGAAGAGTGTTCAAAACGATTTTTTTTCCTTTTTGTGCGGCAAAAGTACGTTTCAGCAATGGAGAAAAGGATTACAAATTTAATGACAGTTTTGAATAGTTTTGTCACTACAAAACTTTACATACCCCATGGTAAGGGAAATAAATAAACCACATGTTTGTGCCCAGATATTGTCAGAATTTGGCAAACAACGTAATCCACTCAAAAATAGTCTTCTTCTTCAATAAATGCAAAAAGGTTCGCAATTTTTCCGATGTTTTTGTCACATTCTGCTACATTTATGATTGTTTAGTGTAAATAAATGCGCTTTAGACATTTGTGAATGATTACATGGGTTTGGGACACGAGTTGAACTTTCTCTACTGTTACCTATAATTCTTCGAAAACACCACCAATTTTTTAGATTTTTTTTGTGGGAAAGTCTAAAAACAAATACATTCCAGAGTTTTATTTTGCACATGCATTGAAAAACTCAAAACGAACTTTTGCCCCACCTTACTCTTTTGGTTGAAATATAATGTAAACAAATAAAAAGGAAGGGTCTCACCCGAATGATCTGTAATTATTAAGCTTTCTCATGTTTCCCAAGCTGGATCAAAATGCCTCTCCGATATGCAGCACAATTTCCTTGATTTGTTTTCCGTCGATCTTGTTTTCCGTGCTGAGCACCAATGCTACCGACGTGCCAGGAAGGCAGCTCCCACACCTGGACCCTACCTATCGACCCATCAACTCATGAACCGGGGACCAACGGCTTTACTTCCCATCCGAAGGAAGACGTGATCAGAGATGTAATGCCTCAGAACATCCCGGCGGCGCCGACTGGCATTGAACCCAGGCCTGCTGGGGTGAGAGGTAATCACGCTTACCAGTACACCACCGGCGCCGTTACAGCACAATTTCTTTGAACCAAATAGCCATGGTGACATGTAATAAGTGATCCCAATTGCTTAACGGGGATGAATATGAAATGGTCCGGCATGTGGTAGAGCTTGTTTGAATGGCTTTCTCCCTGCGCTTGGAATTAACGATTTTCAGATAAAGTTAAATTTTCAGTGCCAAACAAGGCAGTTGTTCTTAACTTCAAACTTGAACTTACTCTTTAAAAAAGACTGAAAATTCTTCTAAAAAAGTACTTAACAAAATTATATAAAATTGTCCATAACATCAGAAATACAACTTAAATGCAAAAACAACAAGATTTGGATTCTCATTGATTTGAAGAGGTTTTTATGCATGGCCAGCGATTGTACGGAACCGCCCCGCTGTGCGCCGCCGATGAAAGGACCAATGCACAGGTTTATACGTGAGGTATTCCGGAGATGTGATTTGATCTCGTGACTTTAGCTGGGGAGGCATTGATGCTAACCACTAAGCCGGGCTTGATCCCAAGATGGGCAATTTAGTTTCAAACAGTTTCTAGGAAGACATCAACCCCCAAAAATGTTAAAATAATGCTGAGAACCCAAGAAACAATTTTGGTTTTATGAAGGTTCGGTAGACCGTGATTTGGACTCTATAAAGCTTGCTTGATGTTTACCTGTTAAATTGAAGCTTTGGAATGGTTTGCACATAAACACATATACACACATAAGGATATCTTCTTTTCTTGTTCTAATAAAAAAAACTCTAAGCTAATCTTATTTCAAGTAACATCAACATTTTATTTCTCAAAAGAAAAAGAAAAATGTACAGTTTAATATAACATTAGTTTTACCTAGTCAACTGCTTAATTTCTGATTTCGTGATGTAATTAACAATCGCATTTCATTTTAGTAGATTCATTCCTCATATTTTTTTAGATGTCATCGAAATCAATACGCTGCGGATTGAACTTAGAAATCGTTGTGAAATAAAAAGTGAAAACAAACCTTCGATTCAACACTGAAAGCCTGATGGAGTTATCTACATCTGAGGTGATTTTGTATGGAAACTGAAGGAAACTGCATTGACAACATCGATGGTTCGCAAGAATGCTTTTAGAATATTAGTCGACTTTATGATAGACTTAATGTTGATAGTTTTAGGGTAAGATTAATACTAGTAGATCGGTGATGAAAAGTTTCTTTATTTTGTTTCCCAAAGAAATGTAATTACAATAAATAGGGAAAATGTTAGATTACAGTCTAAGAGTAAAATTGTTATCTACAGAGGTTAGATGTGGGTTGGTTTTAATTGTTTGTTTTTGATACATGTCAGTTCAAGAATGTTGTGCTTGCATTGCGTATTCAATATCTCTATACACTCTGTGTGACTGTATGCATCTTTGACTGTATTGTTTCGGTGAGTTTATGGTTGTCCTAATTCGGCTGGATGTGTGAAGACGGTTTCAGGTTCTGTTTCCTGCTCAATTGCATGACGGTTTTCTCTTTGTGGCCTGACCTAATTGACGTGACGGATTCTTCAGTGTATGTACCTGCTCTGATTGACCGCCAAAAACTTCGCTGGCCAACCCTGCGGCTAATAAACAACTGTGATGTATACATGAGGCTAATTTAGATTTAAATGCAATGTACATAAAACTATTCACTCTTGGCGAAAATATATAGAAAATTATAATTGATTGCATTGTAAATATTATTGCATGAAGTTCGCTTTGCCACTTGGACATTCGTTTTTGAACTTTAAGTTACATGAATGGATACTCTCAAAAGCTAATATAACGAAGGTTAGACAGTGGCCCTTATAGCGGGTGTCAGTTCACGGTGAAATTTAAGGGGTTTGAAAGGTTTTGATATTATTAAAAATGGCGGCCGAAAATACCCATGTCCGCTGTGCACTCCTGGCTAGCCGATAAGTTTTATCTGCAACGGCTAATCTGTAACACATAAACGCATGCAATTAGCAATCTGTATAAGATTCTTGGGCTAATCTCCCTTTCACATAAAAAAATTTGTTATTTAACTAAATGGCAGCCATACGAAAAAAAAGGTCGATTTTTACCCATTTGTTTACTGTTTTCGGACACTTGAAGAAAAAAAAACGTTAAATATTAATATATTGATATGAAAATGGGAGATTAGCCGAAAACAAAAATGAAGAACCAAAATTTAAAAGCTCAAGTCGATAAGTTGTATAGTTTCTGAGAAAACTTATCAGCCAGCGAAAAAAAAAAGTGGTTCTGAGACAAACGCGTTGAAAGATTTGACTGTACCCTTTGCGTCAATACGCAAAAAATCGGATACCGATTTCGCGTATCGAAAAACGACACCGTGAAGTGATACCCGTAATAAGGGCCAGCATGAACTGATTGTCTGCTAAAGGTATTGAATTGATAGACAGATTAAAGATTTGAATTAAATCTGAACTTTTCTGTGTTAAAAATACAATGTTGCTACAATAAAGTTGACCAAAATAAACAGTACGAACGATAGCGGTAGACAAAGGCAATATCTGTTAGGTCGGTGTTACTTCTTTACGGTTGCACATATGTTAAGCTCAATACAGCCTTAAAAAATCACTGCTACGTCATTATACAACAAGCTAATAAACAATCTAACGTTAACATACTGGGCACGGGCAGTCTTCGGAAATGGTGAACTTCGCAAAGGAACATTTGTAAAATGTTTCGTTTATGATTTACAACGTGAAGCACCATAATCCATCTGCACTCTACGATATGTGCGCAAAATTGTCATTAGAGTTGAAAACTGGAAAAACCCACTAGCGAAACCGATTTTACTCTCAGTCTATACTTAATGCATAGTGTTGGAAGTTGTGCGTATTATAGCGTATCATTGTGCGATCACAGCGCACTTCTTCCGACACTATGTATAACGTAAAGAAAGAGAGTTAAATCGATTTTCGCTAGTGGGTTTTTC
The DNA here is from genome assembly GCF_037179485.1 of Ochlerotatus camptorhynchus. Taxonomy (NCBI): domain Eukaryota; kingdom Metazoa; phylum Arthropoda; class Insecta; order Diptera; family Culicidae; genus Ochlerotatus; species Ochlerotatus camptorhynchus. The sequence goes on from NW_027040773.1 coordinate 3,457,183, forward strand.
CATTTTTCAGCTGTAACGACAAAATAAGTTCAAAACAACGAGTGATATGCCTATTAAATTGATTGCTGTTCACTGTGGTGTTCTAATTCAAGCGTCAATTATCACAAGATATTACAAAGAAATATGAAGTTATGTTGCACTCATTTATCGCATGTTGATGCATCATGTTTCAGAACACCGTTTGGTCAAAATTGAGCGCTCAAGGACTTTGTTTACCCCATCACGATAATAGGTAAATATATTGCCAAAGCCGTCGTTTACCTTACAAACAAATACTTACAGGGACGATTCAAAACGTTCAAAAAATTTTTCGAGTGTAGCAAAAAAAACAAGAAACAAGAACAAGTATGGATGGGGCGAATGTGGTCCTGGGCACGAACAGCATGGTTTGCGACATCACCCGTGGGGATCATTGACCGGACGGAGAGAAATCGGAAAGAGAGTAGGCTGTGCGTGTGATCTAAAGTGACGTTTGTTTTTTTTTCCGTAGAGTTTTTTTTCTATAATCAGTTGCTGATCTGGTCAAACCAGGCATAGGATACGATTTCTAGTTCCTCAGCGAGTTCACTGCGACCTGCAATCAATCTATCTACATAGTTCTACATTTTTGTTATATGCCACTGACAAGCTGTTCCAAATCCAAGAAGATCCAACATGGTGCCCTAGACGTCATTCTTCTCTTCGTTGGCTGAAGCTGACTAAATATTGTCCACAAAAAGGCTTGCCAATCGAAAATCGAAAATGACTAAATATTGTCCACAAAAAGGCTTGCCAAAAATCGACTACATCCGAACCTCCTTTATCTCAAATCGAAGGAAGACATTCCGTGCAAGCTCTACCACAAACCGGACTAGTTCATATTGGTCTTCGTCAAGTGGACCGTCTACATTTTGGACTTCTACAACAACACATGTCAATCTGCCTTTAGGTGGAACTTGCTAAATTTGGTGAGTTCATTCCTTTTTTTGTCTTTTCAAATCAGTAAAGCTGGTAGATTACCTTTTCGTGGTGCGCTACTGGTATAAGATCTACCACCGAACCAGTGCTGACAACTTCAAACTAGGGGAACAGGATTTTTCTGTAATCAAAGGAACACATTTTAATCCTTGCTACTTTTTATGCCTTGTTACTAACAACTGATTTGTTAGTAGTGACAAAACAGCGGTAGTGACTACCCACGTTATGTTTTGACGTAGGATTACGTCTTTTGGCAACATATTGGGGTTGCAATTTCAAAAAACCAAATTTGACCTCGTTACGAAAAGTAGTCAGGTTTTGACCACTTATAACTCTGTCAATAGCGGATGGATTTTAACAAGCCAATCGAACAACACTTTATAAATTTTCAATAGGTCACTATTGAAAATTACACAAATGTCCAACTGTTGCAATGGTTATCAACATTATTACCGATTTCCTGCAAAAAGCGCTTACCCTAACACAGATTTCAAAATCGAATTCCATCCGGTCTCACCGTACGGTGCTTATTCAATCACCATATGTGGTGGTTGAGCTGCAACCCACATGAGCGTCCATTCACCGAAGAAGGATGAAGAAGCCACACCGCTACCGTGATCGGATTCAGTAGCTCTTCGTTATTCGCTGTGGGTAGTCTATGCCAAGGGCGTCACACTCGTTCCAAACTACATACAGCTCACGACAAAACGGCTCTTTTCAGCACCACCATAAATTATTGTTGTTTAAGAGTTTATTTTCATTGAACATCACCCCTAAAGCTCTTTGATAATGTACCCAGCAACCAAATGTTTTTGGTTAAATGCGTAACAGTATTGAAGTAGGTCTCTTGTCAATTAATATGCCTGAAGTAGGTGTCTTGTCAATTAATTAGAAAGACTTCGAATTAAGGTAAGGTTTTCATCAGGACGCTACAAAAAACCAAAATATATCGAATTTATATGATTGATCGCGAATATCTCGCGATTGAAACGTTTTAGCAAGAAATTTCTCCATTCAATTATCGCTTTTTTATTATCTATTGAATGAACCACAAAAATGCGTCATTTCTCATCAGCAAACGAGACGTTTCCTTGATGAAAAAAAGTGGTTTCCCTAACACAGTCGCAGAATATTGGTACATAGCATGTAATCCTACGTAAAATCTACGGTCGTACCTTGGATACAATCTCTTGCTTTTTTCATATTGTATATTTCAAATCAAACATATTTGTTTATGTTCATAGAGTATATATAATCCTTTTCCTTTGTCATTCTCCATTTGCTTTCAATCTTATCTTTTCAGAAAGCGAGTAATCACGCTATAGCCATAAGCCATAAAAGGCTAGGACAAGAGTTAGTGCTCATGTCCCAACCATCAGAGGAAAATGGAGCATCACTTAAACTTTCTAGCTTAGATGCTTCCAATGACCAACCAATCATAAAATTACGGAAAACGGAGTGTACGGTACGAGATGTCCAGGTTTCATTAATTTATTGCAGCATCAATTTAAACAGGCCCGATTTTTTCTGAATCATCTTGTGTGTGTGTGTGTGTGTATTCCCTCTAACCCCCACTGGCCGGCAGTGTTATTATGGAAGAACTCTCTCTACAATGTCGCATTTATGGTCATTGTAGACAGCTTTAGTCCGGGAGTTAGAAGGTGATAGCTCTATTGCAGATCCAGCAACCCATTTCAGAATGTCTGGAGAGTCACGCCCATTCCGAGGTTACTTTCACTCACAATAAGCCCCGCATGTATGCATCACCGTTATCAAATGGATATTGGTGATACATACACACTTCCAGGTTCGAAAATATTCTTTTCAACCCTGGCATGTATTTAGTGTAATTTTGATATTTTTTTTTTTTTTTTTTATTAATAAATGGAAAGCTCTCACCATATTCTGCTCTTCCGCCGTCATTATTTGCTTCTTTTGGAATCCCTTGGACTTTTTCTCTAACGCTTCGTATTTCATTCCGTGCTTCACCGGCAATTTCCTTCCGTAGACCGTCCTTGGTTGGTTGGTTCTAATATGATTCCGCATTTTTTGGTCGGTTTGATGTCCACCATATGTTATTGAATTGCCATGGTGATCTGGGACGAGGCTCACGTCCAAAGTCACTGGTCCATCGAGCGCTCCGTTTGCGAAAGGAGAATGAAAGAAATACGAAAGGGATCAGTTTCAAGAAGTGACAGTTTCATCAGATTCCCCAATTAACCATACTCAAGCAAAGTAAGAATATACAAGCTATATTGCGACTATATGGTTACTTGGGTACTCATATGGCCGTCAGAATGGTTCATCGGTTGCGAATTGAAGTATTTCTGAAAGTGATGCGTAATATTTCTCAATGTTTTGTATTTATCCTAACGTTACCTCAATGTTATTTCACAGACAAGCATACACAACACATTGAAAATTTATAATTATAAACCCTACCGCCATCTGTCGTATATACTTTAATGGGCCCGATTTTTTCTGAATCATCTTACCCCTTAAATGCTGCACAGTAGGCCTGACCGTTTTGATATGTGTGACGCATCTTCGATGTGAAGCATATATCAAATAGTCAAGAAAAATCATGGAGGTATATCAATCATTTGCCAGGATGCTTTCAAGAACTGGCTGTGTTGGTGTTATATTAAATTAGATTAGTACGGTAGTAGTTCGATTCTTGCTTCAACCGGAATTGCCCTATTGGTCTAGTAGATGTTGTGTGTTGTCCGGTTGTCTACTGTTAAGTGTTCAGTGCAACGGTCAACGGTCATAGTTTTAAATTAAATGTAATTTGCGAGGCCGCATAATGCGTTATTCCCCACGGCTCTAAAATCGAGCTATTTTTGGACTCTTAAATCGAACCAACTTTTACTCTCTCGGTATAAAGAAATGAATAGAAGTATTGCAGTCAATCAATATTAAAATTATTCAAATTTACCTCGGGGAACCGAAACTGCATTTTTTTTTAAATTAGCAAAAACAATTTTCTAAAATCTTCAATCAAAAATAATTCATTGTACTTCATCCTAGGTTTTCAACAAATAATGCATGTAAACAAACCATCGAATTGGCTTGACGAAAAATGCAGTTTGTCCTCCATGCTCGTGACATAAACCCACTACGATCAGTAGTTTGATCTATTATGGTAGGGGATATGGCTTTAATGTTAACCTATGGATCTAAAGATTGGGCCCATTGATAGAAATCTCCTGTTCTTCAATTTTTCGTCATCTGGACAATACAAATGGATATTTTTGGCTGCTAATGAAACATTTTCAAAAAATGCTTTCCTTCGAAATTTTTGTATGCAAGATTCAAATTGGCCGATCTTTTGCTCTAATGTGAATGAATGACCATAAAAAGCAATTATACTAAGTTGCATACAAATCGGAGAAATTCGAGTCTGAAATTCATTTATTTTTTGCTATTTGGCCTGTGCTCAATACCCTTCTAATACCTAGAGCACCCTCCAAAGGCGCGCCCCTTTGTTAGTCAAAATCAAGCAATGACACCGATATTGACCATACATCAGAACCCTAGTCTTAGCCACTTCAAACTAGAGAACAACGAATAGAAAATTAGGAATCACATAGAAGTCCAAAAAGCGCCCCACTTGACAGAAGTTTCGTCAATATTTCCATCAATATGTTCATGTCAATATTTTCAACAATATGCTCGGGAGGTAATCAATACTGAGTCGCTCCTCACTAACAATGTTTTAGCCGCTGGCATATTTCGAATCAAATCACAACCACCTTGACAAAAGATGCCAAAGAACAGGCCACATCTGCTGCTGTAGTCAAACAGAAGAGGAAAATGAGGGAAAATATTGAAACATGAAATCAAACTTTTTTGATTTTGCGTCAATATACTCATCAATATGATACTTTTTAGTATTGACAATATTTTGCCTGTGTGGTGCTTGCTTAAGGCATTGTTTTCTTGTTTCCAGAGTTTTGTTCCTTTGGTTACTGCAAAATCCTGTTCCTCTAGTAGTCGACTATGATTCGGTGGTAGATCTTACACCATAACGCACCACGAAGAACTCGCGTTATGTGGATTAGTTTGCTAGTGTAATTTTATTAGTTTATCCCTCCCTTGCCTTCATCCTCACTATGCACGCCAGAGGAAAACCTGAATGTATCCACCTATGATGAGATCAAACCTAAGAATGAGATAGAAATGAAGAAGTTCGAGTCTGAAATTCATTTTCTGTTTGGTCTGGAAATGCTCTAACTCATCACCCATATTCTTGTTTTAGTTCAAACCGTATTTTTCATACAAAACATAAATTGTTTAAAAACTTTCGAACAAAATCGAGAATATGAGTGAAAATAACGATTATAAATAATAAAATGTCAATGCATTTAATATATCCAGAGTTCAGAACTTTGTATGTCCTAATAGAATACCTTCTTTGGCTTTAGTGTATGGAAAACGTAGTTCTCAAGCTGTATAAATCTATTGGAGAACTCCTAAAAATTGTTATTAAACAAATTTTAAAATCTCCAAATTTAGTGTTTAGGGTTCGTTCTAATATTACGTAATCCAATAAAATGGTCTCCCCATCCTCTCGCCACGAACTCTTTCAAAACCAAATACATGACATGTAATGCGATGATAGGACAACTTCACCCACTGTTGAGTTTCGTAATATTCGAATGGGGCCACACCACATTTTTTCCACCAGTTATAGAACAAGCAGAGTATGACGGAAGAATCGTGAACAGTCCTAGATAACCTATGCCACCACATTAGAACGAAATGGTTAAATACTGACATCATCACTAACATAAAACTCGTTGTTTCAACCTCTTACGCTCTTTGCTATCAGTTCCTAATTATATTCACAATTCATTGAGGCGCTTTTGCCAAAGCACTAAATACTTTAGAACATCTGTCTCTAATTCACTTTTGGCCGTGGAGTTCGGTACCGCTCAGTCCTCTCGTACCCTTTTGTTTGTCAACCAATTTTGTAAAAGTTTTACCAAAACTACAATCGCACCCGTGTTTTATATTTTTTTCTGTTTATGTTCTATTAGACCTCTTCCTCGTCCTTCCTACCAATTATAATACTGTCGAGAAGCACCCAACACCACATCACGAACGACCCCTACTTCTGATATTACACTCCATTCCTAAAACCCTTGGTTCCTTCTACTTGTGTCTACATAGATACTTGTCTCGTTCGCTCAGGTTCTTACTTTTAAAACTGCCCTTTTCCTGATGCTTTTCCCGCTACTGTAAAATTCCTAAACATTGAATCACTTCTGCAAATTTCTACGATTAAAATGGCTCTCAAATGGTTCGCTTCCTATGTTAGCTTTTACAATGTACATATTCGATTCTCTTCTGATGCTTTTGCCTTCAACAATATTATTATTTTACCTGATTCTAAGGATTAGTCAATGTAACGAACTAGTGTGTTGCTATTTTCATATGCTGTACAGAGAGGATTACCTCGTCATTGTGTATGTCACCCGTCACCCGCCGTAAAGCATGCTTGGGTCTTACGTACTTCCTGAGCCATTGTTGCTATTGATATTGGTGCTAGTGCTACCGCTAGAGTGCGTTTGATTGCGCTGGTTCAGAACGTCGTCAACTTGAATCAGTTGCTCGATGGGAATCAGCGACAGTTCGCCACCGGGCGGTGGTGCTGGAAGTGCGTCCTGAAAGCGAGCGTAAACGGTTTAATTCGAGGAGATACGATTAGTAAATAGTTGAGGGCAATTACTCTCGCTTCTTGTGCAGCTCTTTCGGCGCGCTTTGCTCGTTGTTCTTTCAACTTTAAGGAGAATATTGCCACCGAACGGGCCCGTTTCACCAGACTTTGCTTAAGTCGTGATTTCTTGGCGGCCAGTTCAGCTGCGACTGAAAGAGTACAAGCATATTACCAACAATCAACGGTCGCTATTTGAAACTAGGAAGAGAATGCAATACCTTTTGCTTCCTCTTCAGTTTGTGCCTTTACGGGAGGTGCAGTTGTGCTAGTTCCGCGTTGCTCGATGGCAGGTTTCGGGGCCATGTTGCTCCACGAGGGTGCCCCTTTTAGCAGCTCCGAATCGGACCCCGTCGCCAGTTCTTGTTGCTGGAATAGTTAAGATTGTTTTAATAAAATGAAAGTTATACAAAGACACACTCGATATTAAGCAAAACATTTTGTAACAGCAACCTTCAATAAATCGAAAAAGCCATTCTTATGCATTATCAGAATACAGTCAACGTGCCATCCTGAAATTCCGTGGAGTAGAATATCGAAAATCATGTAAATATGTGTCGGTGCTCAGAATACATTCTGGGTAGTTCTTTTTACACAGTGACACCCAAATGTAGACAGGTATGTATCTAAAAATACGTTACGCTTTATAGCAAAAGTATATTCTAGATAACTCAGGAGACCATAAGAAAGTCCAATATTGGCGAACGGGCCCGGCATAGTGGTATGCATCCATGTCTCTAACACTAAAGGTAACGAGTTCATATCCTATTCCCGGACAAGTCACGAATTACCTAAAATGTGTTAAAGTGACTATAATGTATGTAATCTTAAATGGCTTAATTTTATATTATGGTCACCGGAGTTATCCGGAATGAGTAAGTTGTGTAGAACTTAGTATGGAGTAGATTAAAGATGATGTTGAGTGAAAAGAACTCATAAATAGGTACATAGCTTACATATAAATAAGAGACAACTGAGGCATTCCACGAAGGTTCGCAAATCGATCCTGACCGATCATTTCCAATTACGCTGAAACTTTGCACAGTTGTTCCTTTTTAGTAAAGGCGCCATTTTGTGCTCTCAGTTTTTCATATTGAATCACGACTACTTTTGGAAAAGGGCCTGTGTAAAAATAGTACTAATAAGTTTAAAAATATATATTGCCGAAACGCTTTGTTCGATTGATTTGGTGTCTTCAGCAAAGTTGTAGATATTATTTTGGCAATTGTGTAAAAATATATACACTGTAAAAAATTTCGTTTGTATCAATGAAAAAAATTATATTTATTATTAAAAAAGTTAATTTCTCAAAAAGTGCATTTTTGAAAAATTTTGTTTTTAACCTCATTGGTGATGGTGATGCCAAAGTAACATCTACAACTTTGCTCAAGACACCAAATCAATCCAACAAACCGTTTCAGCAATATATATTTTTTAACTCATTAGTACTATTTTTACACAGGCCCTGTTAGAAAAGTAGTCGTGATTCAATTTGAAGAACTGATAACACAAATTGGCATCTTTACTAAAAAAGAACAACTGTGCAAATTTTCATCAAAATCGGAGCCGATAAATAAAAAAAAAATTAAAAAAAATCGTAAAAAATAAGTAGAGAATTGCTCAACTACTTAAAGCTTTTTAACTCAAAAATTACTTCCCGCACGCAACCTCAAGGTTGGGAAAATTTTACCCTATCTGGTGATGGTTTTAGTTTGCGCAACAAATATACGATATATCCGGAGGAACATGATTTCGTCTAATTTTGTAAATATTTTGTAAAATTTGACTAGTGATCGCTCACAGATAGGACCCGATTTGTACGTTGTGATTTTATAATTAAAATGTGATGATGATTTGGTCCGTCCTGCCATGGCTGAGGCAGATGATACTATTCAGTTCATTTATTTATTATACATAACATAATGATTAAACTAATTGTCAATTACATATACATTGAATGGTGACATCTATTGATAAAAATAGAAACTATTTTATTACTTAGGGTAAAGGCGGTAAATGTCACTTGCACGAACAACAAGGTATATGTTGTATCCGAGGGATCGCGGATACAAAGTATATTCGTTATGAATCTGGTAACACTGTAGTAGGCCAAACAAGTTGATGTTTGAAGTTATTGTTTACAAAATCAGTTGCGGAAGCGGCGCCGATGGTGTAGCGGTGAGCGTGATTGCCTCTCACCCCAAAGGGCCTGAGTTCAATCCCAGTCAGCACAACTGGGACTTTCTGAGGCATAAAATCATTATTTTTCATAAGGCAAATCAATGAAACTCATACTGATTTCTTGTGGCTAAAATTCATAAGTTTTGTTGCCTGCGTGTATTGTTATCACCATATGAGACACATAGTATCCTAGTGTGTCACAATTCAAATCCATAGTGTTCAGGCATGATTCATAGCATAAGATTCACACATGAAATGGATGTGTTGCACAATAAGCGCAAAATTAAGTGTGAGACACATGATGATGACGTGTAGAATTTTTTTGAGTGTAGATTAACCAGTCATAGCCATATAGACCTATCATGGTGCCTTCCTGTTATATGGCATATGGTATCCAACGTATCCAGTATTCTGCGCTCGATAAGTTTGCCAAGTAAGTTTTATTGAGTGCCCTTTTGACATTCTTGACGTATCTTAAGTTGGAGGCGAACCAGCCCAAGGCTGAAAGCCTCCTTATAAAGCTAAATAATAATAATAATTCTTGACGTAGAAAATATTTACATTTTTGTATCTATGTAGGCTTTGCAATCAACAATATTGACTATGAAGGTCTCTTTAATAAAGAAATCTGAATCTAATCCATCAACAATATTGTAAATACAACCAAAAACAAAATCAAGCGAATATATAAAATATTAAGCCTGCCAAGACTAAAACAAGTAAATATTTTCTCCTTCTTGAACGTCACATTCATGGGCACTCACGGCGTTCATTAACGATCGCAAAATACTGGATTGCCATGTCTGTTAAATCTACCCAACACACTACGAAAAAATCGTGTAAATGTCGGTTCCCTGAAACCGACACATGTAAGCGGCCTCTTTGACATAAGAACCAGTTGAAAGAAACGAGAAAATCAATGCAACCAAACGTTCTCTTTGTCGAGTTGCTTATGTTTCGGTTGGAAAACACTTAATTTGATATGAAATGTTTATTTACGTTCCATGATTTACATCCATTATGGATTACGTCTCGTGTAAAGGCAGTTATTTCTAAGTGTGCACAGCAAAAAAAATTTTTGATATCACGTCAAAGTGGATGCACTACAATCATGTCGAAAATATGGTGTAATATTACTTGCTAAAAAGGACAAAATTATCATTAATACAATGCATGAACTGACATTACGCTGCTTTTACTGCATTTGTTTATTTATGTGGTCATAAAAATTACATGAAATTTTCGAAAGATTGTAGTGCATCCACTTTGATGTGATATCAAAATTATTTTTTGCTGTGTGTAGGAGCTAGATTAATCGCATCATTCGTGCAGTTTAAAATTAAATTTTCATACCCCTCGAACGGAGCAATATTTCAAGATATGTTTTTCTATAACCTCAAGAAAAGAGGAATTTATTAAGGCTAAGCCTAAAACTACTGCAAACTTTTGCTTCATTTTCTTAAAATTTTGGGATTGACGGTCGTCCTGAAACTGCTCGAATAAGTGATTATTGATACCGTAATACGGGGTAACATTGATAGTTTTTTTTAAGTATATTCTATTTATATATAATGCAATGAATGTTTTTCAAAAAAAAAATTAAACAAGTAGAGTAAACGCTCCTACACAGCAAAAAAATAATTTTGATATCACATCAAAGTGGATGCACTGCAATCATGTCGAAAATTTCATGTAATGTTTATGACCACATAAATAAACAAATGCAGTAAAAGCAGCGGAATGTCAGTTCATGCATTGTATTAATGATAATTTTGTCCTTTTTAGCAAGTAATATTAAACCATATTTTCGACATGATTGTAGTGCATCCACTTTGACGTGATATCAAAATTATTTTTTTGCTGTGTATAGTTGCGGTACGTTAGAAGCGTTCTAAGTTGTATATTGAGTCTCCATGCAAACTATACCCAAGTAACCAAAAGTTCCGCATTCAACGATTAAAATCACTTCCAAGTTCCATAAAGTTGAAATAAAGTTCCGACCGAACCTTCAAGTTTCATAAAGTTCAAATAAAGTTCCGACAGCACATTCAAATTCCATAAAGTTCAAATAAACTTTCGACAGAACTTTCAAGTTCCATAAAGTTCAAATAAAGTTCCGATAGAACTTTCAAGTTCCATAAAGTTCGAATAAAGTTCTGACAGAACTTTCAAGTTCCATAAAGTTCAAATAAAGTTGCGACAGAACTTTCAAGCCACATGAAGCAATCCACACAAGACTTTATTTGTAACAAACTTAAATGTACGTAAATATGAAATGATCAGTGGCCCGAATAAATCATAATTCTTATATTTATGCAACATTCTATAAAAAATAAAATAAAAAGTAATTTCCTGATTTCGAACCCGTGTATTCGGGCATGCGATCTACGATTGCTCACCACTGCGCCACAAGTGTGATGGAATATGATGCGGTCAAACACCAATTTAAAATTCATCAAAGTGTTGTGTTTCGTATTCAAGTCAGTCAGGTGGCTAAGAAAACTCCAACAATAGGCGGGACAACAGCTCACTTTAATATATATCAGATGACGTAGCGGATTGTGCTGAGACTCTCACGTAGAAGAACTGGGTTTAATTCTTCAAACAGCTCCATTACTACTACTATAATGCTGATAAATCAATACACATTTAATATTTGCCTTTAGATATAACTTTCATAAAAGTGCGAACTAAATATAGAATTACCGGAACTTTCAAGGTTTTATAACGACTTAAAAATGAGGCTGCTAAGAATTCTATACACCACCTTCAACCAAGCTGCTTAAGCCATAAACAGCCTTTTATCAGAACTTTTGGTTACTTGGGTAGGAACCTAACGCTTTTAACGTATCGCAACTATTGGAGCGTTTCCCCTACTGAGGGTCCTAGAGTAAATTCGACAGTAATATCATAGAGGTAACTCTAAGACTAGTAGGTCCCGAAGAAACATGCTCAACTTTTTGGCTCAGCTCTGGTACTATTTATCTTCGGTTCCAAGCTAATCGATGCACCCCTCGAAACATAGGAAAATCTACGGACCTCTCATTATATCTGTAACTTTCATGGCAAATCAAAACAAACATTGTGCAGTACTAGAATTTCGGCTAGAATGGGGTACGTTAATCGATTTGCTTGGGACCAATAGGCTAGTCAAGTAGTGAGCCAATGTCCTAGATAGTCGAGTTGCACAGTATTTTCATTCACAACCATTAAATGGATGAAAATTTGTCGTATCCGATAACAGCTTTTTAATCACTAGATTTGAAAGTTGTGAGATTTTTTTGATATCATTTTTGCGGTTACCATCTGGATGACATCAGAAAATAAGGATGAAAAGTGCAGTCATGTTCATTTTTCTACCTTCATTGAGCTGTACAAAGCCAACAATGCACTGTGGTCCAGGAAGCAAAATTAGGTGGAATAAATTAATAACTCGAAAAATATTAGAGATAGCGTATTGACGTCTTCTAAACATTTTCTTGTGAGCTTTATTCGCGTTGGTTGCAAAAGTGCCCTAAACGCCAAATTCTACCAGCAACGTAATTTGGCCTCTAACTTTTTTACTTCTATAGATAGAGAAACTAAATATTGTACAAAGTTGTGAATTATAAAAAATTAGAAAACTTTCTTGAACATTGTTTTTGTTTATCTCTTCTATATTTGGAGATATAAGCCATTTAAAAAAACAAAAGCCAAAAATCAGTTTTTCTGTCATATTTTTTTTAAATATCACTTTTTCTTTACAAATTCCAATAAATCTTTTACCTTATCTCCGTTCATGAGAAGAAGGGTAAGATCGGCCAAACGAATCGCTGATAAATAAAATCTGAGTTAATATAATGAAAGCACTTGAAAAAAAAATACCATTTCTCATTTTACAACGTTTTGAAATGAACAATTCAGCGTCTCAAAAATCAACGCTTGCTTTAACTCATACCGCAGTGAATGATTGATTAAAATTTTCAAATTCGTCTGTTTGTGTATGAAATACGCATACCTATAAATAATATTCTTGTTTATGTTAAGGGCATTAGCAGTCTTGCTTGGGTTCCATTTCTTATGCTATTTTGAAGATTATATGCTATATATTATATAAATGTATTCACAAAATAGTGTATCATCGATCTGGTTCTTTGATACTCGAAAGAAGTCCGAACAATGTAGATTTATGGAATAAAAACCCCTATTTTCAAAGTGCATTTATTTAAAAAAATCAAAAATTACCTTCACCAAAAGTTGCTAAAATGTACTTCTTGATATGCTTTTTAAAGTGATATGTATCACTATCGGTTGTACTTGCGCCATTTTGAAATATTACGCTTGAAAATTTGAGCTAAAAGACTACAAAACTGACGATAACTTTTGACAGGAGACTTGTACTGGTATAGTGTCTTTGGAGCAAATATGTATTTTAAAATTAACTATAATCGTTCTGAACATAGTAGGCCAAAAAAGTGATATTTAAATAAAATATGACAGAAAATCTGATTTTCGGCTTTTGTTTTTTTAAATGGCTTATATCTCCAAATATAAAAGAGATAGACAAAAACGATGTTCAAAAAAGTTTTCTAGTTTTTTATAGTTCACAACTTTGTAGAACATTTAATTTCTCTATCTATTGAAATAAAAAAGTTAGAGGCCAAATTACGTTGCTGGTAGAATTTGGCGTTTAGGACACTTTTGCAACCAACGCGAATAAAGCTCACAAGAAAATGTTTAGAAGACGTCAATACGCTATCTCTAATATTTTTCGAGTTATTAATTTATTCCACCTAATTTTGCTTCCTGGACCACTGTGCAATGTTTGATTAAGCAGGTTTGGTCTGAATAATTTCCTTCCAACTAGGCGTAAATAGTTGACAAATGACATGATGCGAAGACGTCTGTATTTTTCAAGAAAATCCAATTATTAAATTGCTAATATTTTTCTAACCTCGCAACCTTTTTAATTTCAGTCAAAATAAAAGGTATCTTCAAACTACGCTTGCGACTTGAAATACAGTAAACAAAAGTATATGCAAATAAAGTATAGTTTTGTGCAGTTTAAAAACGGAAAAAAATATATTTTGCAAAGACATGTTGACAGATAGATGTAAACAGTAAACTCAGTTAAATGTGAAGCCTAGGTATACGGTGTTTCAAAGCTAGCTTTATTTTGCCAACATGACAGTTCCCCCGAATTTTTCCCCCAGTTTTTACGTTTTTAGAATTATTGATTAAGTGGTAATTCTGCATTTTTTTAATTTGATAGGCATGTCATGATTGAAAATAAAAACATATAAAACTGTTACTGTAAGTGTCTAGCAAAAAAAACAGAAGTTACTTTAAGTGCTTTGCGATACAATCATGCAGATTTCAGTATGTATCAATTTTGACAGCAAATCAAACAGACAAGTTATTCGATGTATTTTTAAGCAGTGTTGCGCTGCAAGGTAAAACATAAAACATGTTAATAAATTTCAAAGCATAGCCTTCAAGTGCAACGGTCGACGAATCAATTTTTAATTTTGCGATCATCTCTTGGGCCAAATCGTGAATTCACACACAGCACCGAGTCCAAAAAGGCTACGCCGCCAAGCTGGTTTTGCAAGTTACCTTCGCTACAATACAGTCGGTGCTTCTGTGTATAATTGAAGGGTCTGCCGCCTTCAAACGTTTCGCCCACTCGGCACCTCCACTAGGCCCAATCGTGAGATGGTGTTCGGTGTGCTTTTTGTTGCAATTCATTACCATTATTCAATGAGATGTCAAAGTGGATGATAATCAACGGAACGAAAAAAAAAACAAATAATGCGATGATAGTACCATGAACAGGAGAGAATAGAAAGAAAAGTGCATCCACACGGGTTAGTACAGTACTGTCCGCTTGTTCAAAACTGACCTTTAGTCGGCTCACCTCGATGTTGGGCATCCACTCCTTTGATTTGATGCGCGGCCGGAAGGGAGGAATTTCCGGTATCCTGGGTGGGGAAGCGTTCGCCGAAGAAACGTTTTGCGGGCTCTGGTTGACCGGTGAGTGCATAGTAGAATGTGCTTGCTTGCGAAAAGGAGGAATCTCTGGGATTTGAATTGGCTGCGAGGATATCCGCGGACTCATGGTTTCACTGCAAGTATTGATATGTGGGTGTTAGAGAAGATTTATGGTTGGTGGGGACAAGGGGGGATAACATTCACTTGTTCTAGTGTTATGCTCGTTAGACCGAATTGTTCAATGGACAGTTTTCTTTTGATAGAAGAAACAACTTAACAATAAGAAAGCTAGAGATAATTTTGAAAAATATTTGCATACTTCAGCTAGATCGGATAAAATAAGACGTCTAAGTTCACACCTACGGGAAGATTTAGAAACATCTAGATTTAAAGAAGGGAAAGTTTATACTTAAACCATACCCAAGATTGATGCTTCGTTTATCGTATATACTATAACTGTGCTTCATCGACTGTCCACGGAATGGCGGAATATCAGAGAGCTTAATGCTTGGCTGCTTTGGACATGCACTATAATTGTAGTTATAAAGAATGTATAGCAAAAATGCTAGCAATAATATATATAATAAAGTGTGATTGAAACCATTCGACCCAAAATGAATAATTGCGAAAACATCGCTTTACCTTGAATTCGTCGAATTATTTCATGAACATATTCAACAAATACACGTAAATACATAACTAACTAACCATCTGCATTACAACACATTAAAAAACACAAAAGACTGAAAATGAAATGATATTTTACGGATTTTTTTTTAAAGTTAACTTTAAAGTACCTTGATATAGAGATTTAACTGTTACTTCAAGTGGATGATTGATGCTCTGATGTTGGTAAAAATGTGTGATACAAACGAATTATGTATATCTTTTTTTAATTTAATTAGAAGTACCGTAAAACGGGATATCTTTGATAATGCGGGTAAATTTGATAGTAGAATATAATAATTAAATTTACTCTCTGCACTTTTTCCGAATTGGAAACATTTGTTCCATATTATAGCTTAGGGTATTGCCTTTGATATCGTATAGAGTTTTTATATAGTATGTGTACATATGTTCCAAACATATTTAACAAAAAACATCTTGTTTTCGCCTGTTCGAAAAGGTACTCAAACAAGCACTTGTGAAATGTATTTCCGATATAGCCATCACAAATTCAATGTTGTCTTCTTATTGCTTATGATGCTTCTGATTATATACTCATTCAAAGTTTTTTTGTTTAACTAAATTGTTTGAGTTTCACGCATGTTTTTCTACTTTCATCGAGCATTATCAAAGTAGCCCCAAATCAAAATAATGATTTTTAGTTATAAGACTAAAACAATAGTGCAAATTCAATAATTTACGTTAAACATATTACTAATGAATCTACTAAATCCTCAGTTAAAAAAAACATTCATTGCTGTAAAAATATTTAGAATATACTTTGAAAAACTATCAATGTTACCCCGCTTCACGGTACTCCTAACCCTACACTGAGGAAATTATAGATGCGATTTTCATAGTCACCATCGTATAAACGTATGAAAATCTGATTCCAAACCACTTTCATATGCTTCGTATGAATTCATAATACCCGTATGTACATTGTTTTTCAATGCAATCAAAGATATACGGCAATCGTGCATTTTCATCATGGTATTATTGATTTGCAGCTAGCAGATTCAGTAGCAGCTGTGCCACCACAATATACAGATTTGCCTGCTTCAGGATGCAGAGGATGTCCTATAGGAGCCGAAGTGGATCGCGTGTTCGGTGACGGCACCACCATCTTCTGGGACAACTAGGGTGGCTGTGGTGCTCTATACGATTTGTATTCGGCCAAGAGCTGCCACTCGCTTTGCAGTGCCCATCAGTGGCGGAGAGGCCAAGAATACTTAGACGCTTTTCCTCTCCGGAACTGAAATTGCAAAACATATTGCAGCTTAAATGAATCTTGCAAAACATCGCCAATAATAATGCAGCATTGCCTGTAAAACCAGCTGTTGTGCTCATCGACACTTAAATCACCTCCCAGGAGAAGAAATAGAAAGCAAGCAGCATTAATGTCTCCAATGAGTTTCGTACGACGCACTTTATGAAATTATTTGCCTCAAAATGACAAAATGATTTTCATAGCTCAATCTTATGAAATCCATAATAAATTCTTGTCGCAAAAAATACGATATTGTTTTTGGAAACCTGTAATAAATGACTCCTTGTACAGATGTGTCAAAATGTAGTCGTTGGAAAGACTTAATTATCCCCAGACTTAATCCAGAAATTTGAGATTTGGTAATGTGGTTCAGGTGGTGCAGTGCGCCGAGTGTCTGCTCAGCAAGCAAAAAGGTGTGGGTTGATCCACGGAAGAACATACTTACTTAAAATCCCGATGTAGACCTCCGTGTTGACCTTGTCGCCTTCTGAAATGAACACCGGGTCCATTTTTTTGCTATCGGAAGCCATCAATCCAAACATCATAACGCTAGCAGGATGCTTGGTCAGATACACGTTCTTGCGCTCGTCGGCCACGTCGTTTACCGGAAAAGAACTTATATACCGGTCGGTTCTGGAATTTTATACGGGATCAACGGTATACATGCTCTCGTCGGCGAACAGGATTACCGGATTTTTTCGCTTGAGGAAGTTCAAGATTTTCTTGGTAGTTCAAAATGCGATTGGTAATCATATGAGTTTTTTTCCGTGCCCTCGACTTCGCCCCGCAACCTTCTTTTACGATCTTCCATGCCGTAAAGTCACTGATCCCGTGTTCCTTTGCCATTTTCCTTATTGAACGCACTGGATTCATCCGAATCTTCCTTTTGATAGCAGCGATAACCCTCGGAACCCGAGCTGACTTCGGACGACCTGTGTCCACCTTCACGGATAGTTGTTCTTTCTTTTCTCGGTCTAAAACCCTTTTGATGGTCCACCGGACCGGGACACTCCCACGGCGATTGAAATGTCTTTTTGCGACATTTGCACGTGGGACAAATCACGATAACGCTGCCACTTCGTCATGGTGCAACTGTCAAACTAAGTAAATCATTTTCTTTTATGCACAGCCTACTACGGTATGAGCTATAAGTTACGTGAACGTGCATGCAAAGAAAACCAAGGCATTGTATGCACAGGTGAAACGGGAACCTTATTTGTACGATGATGGTGCAAACATTATCACGCATACGGTATTTTCGGAGGGAGGCATAATATTGGTATAATCTTATGGTTCTCAGAATTTGTAGTTTTGTTCCTTATTGCAAGATATTAGACCCGTTTTTTTATTATTAGGGTAACCATTTTTATGTTAGGTTGGTCCAAAAAATCGATGCCTACTATGCGTCGTGACCATGTTATAGTCGCTATAATTCAATGGAGTCGCATGGTAGTCTAGTATTGAAGATTTTTTGGACCACCTTAACATGGAAATATTGTTTTGCTATGGAATTTGTGAGAATATAATTGGCATGTGGCTAATTCGCCGTATTAATTTGGAATAAAATTATTATGATACATCATGCCAATGTGAAACCTAAAAATAATAAAATATAAATAAAAACGTTGAACGTTAAACGTATTGAACTGAGTAGATCTTAATAATCACGATTCAGGCGAATTATTTTAGTTTTCGTGATAGCCATTCGATTTCAATCTAATTAATCATGAGCCAAAAAAGTAGCACGTGGACCTAATTAGGTTCACGTTTCAAATTATTTATTCATAACAGTCAAAGTCGAAGTCGGTACTATTTCTTCGCCTCCGACTCCGACTCCTTATGTTTAAAAATGTGTCCAACTTTGACTCCAAGACTCCTACTCCAACTCCACAACCCTTGTTCCGTAAATGATTTGAATCTCCTAAAATCAGTCCCAATCACACAACTCCCATCACATACACATGTAAAACCTATAGGAAAGACATCCATGCAGCCATGTTTTGTAATGGGTTGCCTCCATTCCTGGAATCATGTTCATCACACTAGTTCTTCTCTAAAATACCCTTTCCATCAATCAGATCAACCATCCACCGGCCATTCAATTTCCAATCAACACGATTATTCCCGGTTCAATCATAAACAGCATGTTTCCCCATATCAAGCCACTCCGCGTTTTATTCAAAATATGTTCTCTCCCATCGTCCGGTCCCTCTCTCACTTCCACGATGGTTACCGAGCAGTCGAGGATCCTCGTCCATTCTGCTTGGACCAGAACTTCCAGATTGGAAGTTTTTGCCGTATACGGTTGCCGTCGACTATGACGATACATGGCACATCACCGGCACAATAGAAGTACGTATAAATGCACAACCAAATGAAAACCATCGAAATACCATACACCATGCATCGTCGGATGGCGAAGAACAACCGTCGTCATCGTCAGTAGTAGGTGTATGCGAAGACAAGTGGTACGGGAAGATGGGTGAGACTTAATAACATTCATTATGCATGGAAAAGCATACGGTCGAAAGTGTTTGAAATGTTCATCCGTATATTTTTGCTTGGTGAATTTTTCAACAACTGTTTCACCAGTGTGCATCAACAGAAGCAACTGGTCACTGAAATCGATTTGATGCTGTTCAAACAATAAGAGTTTCCCAGTAGGACATCATACCGTTAAAAAGGAAAACTACTTCGGTATTAATGTTCCGTGGGCTACCCAAAGTGTATTCCCTTGCTCATCTGTTGATGTATGTCACCGAATTAATCCGCTAAAAAGTTCCAACCTCTAATAGATTGAAACTATTCAGCGATTTTAGTTTTGACAACAAAAATTACAAACGCCAATTGCAAAGCATAGAGAGTGTGGTGCAAATCAAAACGATTTCCAAAAATCCAATCAATACGGAATCACAATGTAGGTACAATAACAAAAAAAAAACGAAAATAGCGTGTTACGCACAACATTTAGAAACTAAGAGAAAAATATGTCATACCCTGAGTTCGACTGTGAAGATTCTAATGCAACAGTTTGTGCTGATTGACCACTAAGGGGAGAATCTTGGAGAGGTCGTAATAATACTGTGCTGGTCTATTGAGGAAAAGAGCGATTTGTTTTCAAAATTGTATTAGGTGGTCAAAAATCGTTCGAATATAGGATGGTTTGTTTTTATTTTGGTACAGTTGGATGAGGAAAACAGCAAGAAGGTTAAACATATGAATCAAAAAACAATTTACATACATCATTTGTTACACATCTGGCTTAGGAGACAGAATCGAGGGGTGGAATCCAAAATGGAACATAATTTAAAATAAATCAAGTGGTGGCAGAGCGAAAGAAACCTAATTACATACATACCTGTTGGGATAAATGCCATATTTCTGACGGTGGATATATTGGGGTGCTCAGAATAAGGATCAAATATTTGCATTTTAAAAGCAAAATATAACATTATGATTATTTAAACAAAATGGTAAAACGAAATTTGCCTGCTTTAATATGAATACAACTGGATCACACAAACAAATTGGTCAAAAATCGGTCGCGATTTATCATAAAAAAATACTGCTTCAAATCCAGATTTTTAAATATTATAAATGTATGGCTTTTTAAGTGTAAAGGCAGTTCATATATATTTCCAGATAATTTATCTTAAGCCTTGTTCAGTCACAGACTAGGAAGTTGTAACGCGTTATAAGCGATGTTTGTGGTAAAATAACAATTGTGTTAAACTGTGCTTATATCACGAATTCCGCTTATAATACGTTAAAAATTAGAATCATTACAACTCAAAAAGTCTAATAATTGCTAACTCACATTCATTTAGACAAGTTTTTGAAAAACTTGGACTTAGCTAAACTGTCTTTTAGAATATTTTAACACATTCTTGAACATTTGAGTAAATCATTAAAACCCTTGAGCACTGTTCTCGTTTATTAACAATCCTCGGTTGTTTGATTTTGGATGGAATAAGTTGTCAACGGGTCACATTGACCCGGATTTCAATCTGAATTTTAGTAATGGTTTTTTTTTATCAACTGTTTTTATAGTCAGACGGTTTGCTAAAGTCTCAATTTTCAGATTATGGTCGATATTATCGATTTTGACCCGGTTTGCTACTAGGAATAGATGCCGGAAGTAGTCATTTTTGGCCACAGTACACCTATGCAAGTTTTGCATCATATATCACAAATCTATATAAGAAATAGTTAAGAGAGATAGAGACAATGTCTGTTTGAAGATAAATGATTATTGTCTGCCTTTAGTTACCAAATTTGGATGTACCGGACACCGGCTCCGGTGGCCACAATAGACTTTACATAATACTAGCCATCAGACTGATGCAAAATTTGACTTTTTAGCTCCACAGTGCTTAAA
The DNA here is from genome assembly GCF_037179485.1 of Ochlerotatus camptorhynchus. Classification (NCBI taxonomy): domain Eukaryota; kingdom Metazoa; phylum Arthropoda; class Insecta; order Diptera; family Culicidae; genus Ochlerotatus; species Ochlerotatus camptorhynchus. The sequence goes on from NW_027040773.1 coordinate 3,478,324, forward strand.
TGGTTTCAAATCGGGTCCTGATTAGCCTCCCAAAGTTACAACTCATCTGGTAAGAAACCGATTTCGCACAAGCCATTTGAAGTTTACATGTAAATTACTATGGGAAATCTCAACTTTTTGTTCATTGCGTTCTAGTCTTTTTCCATATTAAGCTGCGAAACCGTTCTATAGCCATTCTTATAGAAAAATTTCTCAGCTACTACTTTGCTCAATATCGTTTCTATGTAAAACGAGACAGGAAAAAGTTATTAATTATTTAATATATTGGTAAATTTTTTTTTTTTTTTTCCTTTGGTTTGTTTTTTCCGTCGATTTTGTTTTCCGTGCTGAGCACCAATGCTACCGACGTGCCAGGAAGGCAGCTCCCACACCTGGACCCTACCTATCGACCCATCAACTCATGAACCGGGGACCAACGGCTTTACTTCCCATCCGAAGGAAGGCGTGATCAGAGATGTTATGCCTCAGAACATCCCGGCGGCGCCGGCTGGGATTGAAGAATCCAGGCCTGCTGGGGTGAGAGGTAATCACGCTTACCACTACACCACCGGCGCCGTTGAGATTGGTAAACTTATGACATGATCAAGCAGCTGCTCTGTAGGCAACACTGTATTTTGCAGTGTGACATGGTAGCCATGATTTTTGTGTCCTATTCAACGCCCCAGAAACACCAATGTTGCCTGCTGAGCAGTTGATTGAGCATGATCATAAGACATTAGTGCATTGAACCATTAATAACTTTCGATCCTTACATTTAATCAAAATGTGGTCTTGAGCAAAGTTGTAGCTGGGAAAATTTCCTACAAGTACAGTTGAAAGCTTTGAAGCAGACCGATATGGTGAATTATCGACATGAACAAAAATCTTGGTTTTACCATAGTAATTCCAATACAAACTTCAAATGGTTTGTGCCATCTCAGTTTCTCACCAAATGCGTTCAAATTTTGAGAGGTTAGTCAGGATCCGATTTGGGATCGTTTAAGTATTGTGGCGTGAAAATTTCATATTTTGCATCACTCTACTAACCATGCGACACATCATGTCACATTAGACGAGCCAACCCCCAGATTTGTGCCATTAGGGGAGAACACCACTTTCTGAAAATTTTAGCTCATCCGGATGAAACACGAGCTGGCGCTTTTGATTTTAAGTTCATAGTTCAGTTCAAATAACATTCCTTCACTCTTTCGTGCATAGAACTGGTTCAACAAACTCGATTAAGCTCAGAATTTCAGAACATGTATCTTAAACTTTAAGAAACAAATTAGCTAAAGACAGCGTTACGTTTCAAGCTAGTATTAAGGAGATTTTCATTCTTGAATTTATACGTGCTTTTTGTTGTGTTTGCAACAAAATACAGGCAACGTATCAACTAGATTTCCAATAAAAAGGCCAACATCCAGAGTGTGGTCGTCTCACCTCATGCATTTAGGTGAGATGACCACTCTCTGAATGTTTCAGCTGTTTTTGATATAACACGGGCCAGAGCTTTTGGTTTAATGTTTATACAGGGGATTTTGTGGAAATGTTCCTATACAAAATGCTCATATGAGTTCAAAGGCGAATATCTCAATAAAACTAACTGGATTCATGATGCAGTTATTAGAAAAGTTGAAACTCATTGTTTGAACCACAAGTTTTGAAAATCTGAATCAAATCGAGAATAAGAAAATTTTATTATGATCGAAAGAGTGTAGGGGTGTCACTTTTACATGTATTTTATCCAAATTTTCAATATAAACTTCAAACTAAAAGCGTCAGCTCATCTTATAATCAAATAAAATCTGAAACTTTCAGTTAATGGTTTTCTAAACGAACAAATTACGGGGTTGGCCCGTGAAAAATTTATTCTTTATTTTTGTGGGCCAGTCTAATTTCACATTAGATTGATGTTTTAAAAAATTATTCCACGAATATTTTACGAACTTCCCTGATTATATGTGACTAGTAATCTATTCCAAATGTTTCCGATACCGGTTCCAGTGGCCACAATCAACATGTTCTTAGTACTGAGCATACGACATATCTAGTCACATCAGATTGATGTGTATGAAAGGATTCTGGCATATTTCACAACAATTTGATTATAAAAACATATAGATTAGATCAAAAATAACTTCTCCCTGATTCAGTTTAAAATTCAAGTCAATATAGCACCTTATTTGTAACTTTTTTTCAGCAGCCTTTCATAAATGTACGTAATGTATAGTTTAAATGGGTAAACGTTAGTCTCCACAAAAAAGGAAAAGTCAAGAAAATTGTACCTTCTAGATGTTTTACTTTTCACTCTTGGGTCATTCATGACTTGAATAAACCTTCAATTATTGAGACAAATATGAACTGAAGCTAATTAAATCAATCACCTGGCGGTAGCACGGTGCCTTTGTTGAATTCAGTGCTGCAAAACTTCGACTATATGGCGATTTTTACAAAACAGCTTCCGTCACTCGATCGAGCTAAAAATGATCTTCAAAGGAAATCACATCAATTGTCAGTGACCATGTAGTCAGTACCGAACATGTGCAGTTTTTGTTATTATCTAAAGCTAAATAAATCCATGGAGCCATCAAACTGAACGTATTAAGTATATACGTCCGTAAAGGTTGCAGACAAATAGTCGAAAAACAGAACGTCGAATGAAAAAGTAGATTGACAAAAGGTAGACAGGACAAAAGGTTTAAGGTACATCAGGTCGAATGGCCAAATGTCAAATTATCACAACCGAGTCAAAACGTAGAATGGACAAAAGGTCGAATGATGAGAAGGGGAATGGTTCAAAAAGGGACAAAATGCCGAATGGACAAATGATCTAATGGACAAAAGGTCGAATATCCAAATGGTCGAATGGAAAAAAGTTCGAATGGACGAAAGGTCAAATAATTCAAAGCGGGACAAAAAGTCGAATGGCCCAAAGAGGGACAATAGATTATAAGAGAACAAAACACCGTTTTTGACACAGGGTATTAAAATTCCATTACCATATTTTCTTCTTTCTTTCCATCTCGCGTTCTTTCTCATAATCTCTGGTTGAATCTTTTGGAAATGTATTCGTATTGAAAGGACTTTATTATGTTTTTTGACGTAGCACTGCGTCTGTGATTTCTATATGGTGGTACACTTTGTGGAAACCGAAAATGGAACATGTAACAAAATTATGAAAGATTTTGAACATTAATAACATTAATAATAACTTTATCACCAATCGATCAGATATATTTCGACGCATCTGTTAAATTTAAGATTTTATAATTTTTCAAAATGTCACTTTTGAAAATTGCACGGATGTGCAACTGTTGCTATGATAATTAAAATTATCACCGATTGCCTGTGAAATCATGAGCATCCATAGAAGGAGGAAGAAGCCGCACCGCTATTGATCGGAATCAGTTGCTCTTCGTGAGTTGCTGTGGGCCATCTCTACCAAGTAACATTTTAAGTTTTATGGAATTCTACAAAGCTACTATAAAACAACATTCATAAAACCCTGGTCAAGACTACTTTGCCATTGATGCATCCACCAAAACCTCATTGATGCTAGAATCTGTCTAGTTGGCCCACCCTGGAGAAGGTTCTGACAGTTTCAGTGGTTTCCTGTCGGTACTGACACAAGTTATTCCAATCATCATTCGCAAGGTCTGGAGAAGGCTGGTCTGTTTTCAGACTGTTTTGACAATGTTTTATGAATTTGAGGACCACGCTCACTTCATTCACCTCTAACTTTTTTCATCAACAGAATACCGTTAAATGATGTATAAAGCTTTTGTAGCATTTGATATTAACTTCAACTTTTGTTAATAACTAAAATCTGAATCTCTTATGCATGATGAAATAGAGCTGGCAGAACATATTATTGTTTTTCAGTGAATGCAATTTACATTCACTGAAAAACAATGGTGGGTTCTTATCGCTCTGATTCATCATGCATAAGAGATACAGATTTGAGTTGTTTACAAAAGATGTAGTTAATATGAAAGCCTACAAAAGCTTCAAACATTATGTTACGGAATTCTGTTGATGAAAAAAGTTAAAGGCAAATGAATGTAAATGAATGCACGAAATGAATGTAAATGATTTTCCATCCCTGGTCGTTAATGCTACCCGTTCAGCTGGACATGCTGGTCCTTCTAAAGAACTAAATTTTACTGAAATCGACTTCCCTTCGGTCGCTAGCATCGCTTGAAATTTTCATCCTGCTTCGTTTATCCTTGTCATAAATTTGGCTTCACTATCACTATGAGGATCCATCATTAAAATTCAATTTTTAAACAGAGGGGATTTTATGATATGTACACTTTAAAAAGCCTAAAAGGCAACAATATATACTTTTTACTCTCATTCAACATAATGGTTTTTTGGTTGCTTTTATAATGATAGAACACGTTTATAGAGTATTTTATCAAGACATTCATAAAAAATCGCTAATGAAGTTTATGATTGATTTATAGAACAGTTTTATGGTGGGATTGAGAGCTACTTTAAATTAAATTTTAAAACAAGACAGTTTTTGACTTCTCACCAGACTGTAAAAGGTTTTTAAAACAGCGAAAAGATGAACTACTAAGCAGGAACGTTTTACACTGTGAAATGTTGTATTTAAACTAAATGGATCATTCATTCTCATTATAAAACCATCATAAATCAGAGTGGATGCCAAATCATTGCAGAATTGTTACTTGGGCTGTCAAGTCCATCATACTAAAGAGTATAAACAGATACTGTCCCTTGTAGTTTTTTCTAGCTGGTATTAAATCAATCGGTTGACAAGTTTATTGCAGAGCTAAGCTTGGATTGCATAATCATTATTTTTCTCCTTTTTATCTCTGCTCGGTCTTTCATAGAACATAAAAAAATCGATTTTGTGATTAGTCATTTAACATTCAACGTAATGGTTTCTTAAATCTGTCTAGTATAATTATCATTATTTAGCATCTGACCAAGTGGGTTTCCCATCTAAATGTACCACCATTCCACTTTATGTCCCTCTTTGAATCATTTTTTTTCCATTCAACCTTTTCTCCCCCTTCTCATCATTCAACCTTGTGTTCACTCGGCCTTTTGTCCCCTATCCTATCCTTCCTATCTCATCCTTTGAATCATTCGACATTTTGTCCATTCGACCATTTATCCATTCAACTTTTTGTCCATTCGAACTTTTGTACATTTGACCTTTTGTTCCCCTTCTCCATTCCATTCGATTTTTTACCGCTGCATTAATAAGAATACCTTTAATTTTTACTCCAGATACTTAAAAAAAATTACTCCAACTCCACAGTCCTAGATAATTCTTACGGAATTTCAAAGCGAATTCTGAAAATAATTCTAGTGATAATTCCAAAGATATTCATATTGATCGGTATTCCAAGGGAAATCAAACAAGTGGTTAAATTCTTCGATGCACACAGCAATAATATTAACATTGTTCGATTAATCCCAGGTAATCATGATATTATTGAAAACAAGATGAAAGCACTGGTACCATAAATATGAGATTGCCATGGCATAAGATTTGTAAAATAAGTTAAATACAGTGGGGGAAATTCGTTTAAACGCAATGTCATTTTTGCGTTTATTTTCAACACAAAAGATCGAGACAAAAAATCAAATATAGTTTGTCATAGCCCATCAGAAGTCTCGTATTTGAGAACACAATTTGATTGGAAGTTCATAATGACTTTTGAAAAAATCCCAAAAAAGGTGATTTTGGGGGGGAAATTCGTTTAAACGCACACTAACGTAAAGCCGCATTGAGCGTACCTATGCTCCTGTTATCTTGCGCATCTGTCATATTTACACTGTATAGCCCTCGTTCGCCATTAACACGAGTTTAAATTTGCGTTGCGCGGTAGTTGTTGCTTGTTTTCGGCAAAATGGGTAAAGGAAAGTATTTAAGCCAGTCGGAGCAAATACTGGTTCGAGAACTCAAAAGTCGCGGTGAGAGCAATCGCAAAATTGCACGTGTGATCCACAGATCGGAAGCAGCAATCAGGAACCTGCTGAAAAAAGGCAAGACGTATGGCGTAAAAAAGAAAACAAAGGGAAATTCGAAGATCACCAACCGTGTCCGAAACCAAATCATACAAATGGGAGACTCTGGAAACTTCTCTGCTGCGCAAATCAAGCAAGAAATGGGGCTTTCCATTTCTAAGAGGCGTGTACGGCAGATTCTACATGGAAGTGGCCACTTAAAGTACACCAAAAAAGCAAAAAAACCCAATCTTCAACCGGCCCACATTAGCGCCAGATTGAATTTCGCTAAAAAATACATGTCTTGGACTACGGAATGGGACAATGTTATTTTTTCTGACGAGAAGAAATTCAATTTGGACGGCCCAGACTGCACCGCATATTATTGGCACGATTTGAGGAAATCTCCGCAGGTTAAGTTGAGCAGGAACTTTGGAGGTGGTACTCTAATGTGTTGGGCCGCTTTTTCGATCCATGGAAAGACCCCTATTGCCACCATTTCAACCAGGATGAATTCGGGAAAGTACTTGGAGCTTCTGGAAGATGTTTTGATCCCGTTTACTGAAGACGTTATGCCGGAAAATTTCGTATTTCAACAGGATAATGCAGCAATTCATGTCAGCAAGCAATCTTTGAAATGGTTTTCTGAACGAGACATCAGTCTTTTGGATTGGCCAGCTCGTAGTCCGGATCTAAATCCTATCGAGAACTTGTGGGGCATCCTGGCACGACAGGTTTACAAAGGCGGAAGGCAGTTTAAAACAGTTCGTGAACTTGAGTCAGCCGTAAGAGAAGCCTGGAGCTTGATACCTGATACAACTCTGCAGAAGCTGGTGAAATCAATGCCGAACAGAATTTTCGAAACTATTCAAAAAAACGGAAAGCAAACGAAGTATTAACTATTGTTTATTGTTGATTTTTGAACTGTGAACTCGATTTGATTAATAAAACTAAAAGTGCGTTTAAACGAATTTCCCCCCCAAAATCACCTTTTTTGGGATTTTTTCAAAAGTCATTATGAACTTCCAATCAAATTGTGTTCTCAAATACGAGACTTCTGATGGGCTATGACAAACTATATTTGATTTTTTGTCTCGATCTTTTGTGTTGAAAATAAACGCAAAAATGACATTGCGTTTAAACGAATTTCCCCCACTGTATTATTGCCCCGTGCACTGAAAAATTATGAAAAAAGTACCAAAAGCATCCTGACAATAATTCCATTTGAATTCTGATTACAATTCAAACGGAATCTGAATCTGAGGATATTATCAAAGTAATTCGAAGTCAATATACAATGCTGAGGATATTTTTTATGGAATTACGAGAAATATTCCAATGGAACATCCCATAACTTTTGGGAGAGTTCCCATAAATAAATAAATAAATAAATAAATAAATTTCATGCAAGTTTTGTGGAGTGTTATAATCGAATATGGGATACTAAGGAAGGACCCGTAACGTGGGTAGATCACCCTTTCGTGGTACGTTGCGGGCTGTAATATCTACCACCGATTCCTAGTCCTGACTACTTCAAACTAGGGGAACAGGATTTTTCAGTAATCAAAGGAACACATCTTAGTCCATGTTACTTTTTATGCCTTGTTGTTAGTGACAACAAGATCAACGGCTTTGTCCACCGAGGATGATCTTGAAACAAGGAAAAAATGAGTTAGTTAGTCTTCATCTATGTGATTCCTAATCTTCTATTCGTTGATCTCTAGTTTGAAGTGGTTAAGACTAGGGTTCTGATGCATGGTCATTATCGGTATCATTCCTTAATTTTGTTGCTAAGGAATTTAATTTTGACTGACAAATGGGCGCGCCTTTGGAGGGTATTTCAACACTCCAAAGGGTATAAATAGCGGGACCTTTCAATTAGAGTCAGATCCTTACGATAAATGCAAGAATGACAACTCTACTCTACTTCATCATTTCTTAATAGTGATGGAGTAATACGACATGCACTAAACTAAGGATACGGGGTACCCGAGCAAAGTACAGCATCAAAATGACAGCAAATTGAAATCAAGTTTTGATATCAACATCAAACTGAAATCATAATTTGATTTCAGTTTAGACAATTGACAAATTTGATACCTTATTTTGTTTTCATTTTGCTGTACATTTGCTCTCCAGAAATATGTTGTTGCGGGTTTGTTTTCATTGACTTAGCATAACATCAAATTGAATACTTGTTTTGCTATCAACAGGAAAAATGGATATCAAATTTGGTTTTCAGTTTGCTCTCACTGATAGCAGAATTAGTTTTCAATGTGATGTCACAGGAAGATTTTTTTGCTCTCAATTTTGATATTTTAACCGTTAAAACGACCAAAACGACAGCAACCTGAGTAATCATTATCAGCGAAATCAAAACATCAAATTTAGATTTCAGTTTGATCTCAGACTTTGCTCGGGTATACTACAAGAGTTCCTAGGGAATTTACATGGGGATTCTGAGGATAACTCTCAGATAATACTGAGGAGATTTCTTTGATTATTCAGAAGGGTATACTAAGGAAATTCTGAGTAATATTCCAAGATTATTACTTGATTTTTGCCATTAGTAAAGGGATGTCATTTCTTAAATTACCTATAACACAATAAACCCTCATTTTGACGCCACCAGCAACAAACTAGTTTGTTACTTAAGATTTCTGAAATGATTTTTTTTTAAAGAGATTTAAATTTGCTTCAATATAATGAAAATCGTTCAGTTTTAAACGGTTCGCAAATGCCTTTCTGGACGAGTCCGAATGAGTTCTTACGTCTTATGCCAAAGTAATAATCTCGGTTTTATTATATTCTTGTAGACCATGATTTACCGTTATAGAAATAGTAACAATAACTTCTACTACTAATAATAAGTAGCGCTCATTACTTGATACATAATCTATAAGACCAAAAGACTGAATTCTTACCTTTAACATATAAAAAATTGCTGACATGAAACATTTGCCTAAAACCTAAAAGAGCGAGACTAAACTCGATCCCAATTTTATGAAACAGAACGAAAATGCCTGAACTCGTTATTTGCCGAAAGCTCTGCCTCATTACTCATTCTTCACAAATGAGAACAAAACAGATGGAGCAGAAAATTATTATTCACGCATTTTAGCCCATTTTCCTCCCATGCACCAAATAGAATGAAACATAACACAATCACGACCGTGCCGATTGCATAATTAATCACCAGTTGTATACAGATTGGCATCGAACGTAATTCGGTTTCTTTAGCTCAGCTTGCAAGTTTTTGTCGTTTTTTTTTCGATCCCGTGGTGGAGAAAAAGGTACCATTAAAAGTGAAGGGAAAATCCGTGAAGAGCAAAATGGCCAAAAAACAAGGAAAATCGGAAATCAAATGCTTGCCAGGAAAAAGGAAGCCAGGTGGGCGGGAACAAACTCATCAAATACCTGTGAAATCGGTGAGTCCGGTGTGACCTCTCTGGTTTCGGTGGCAAAGATGTCGATGTTATCATTGCTGCTCAGTAATTCTTTGTGGTGATGTTGCTGGTGCTGTGTTTGTGGGTGGGATTGATGCTGTTGTTGATGTTTCTGTTGACTGGTCAAGTTGTCCAGTTTCGCCGCAACGTTCGTTAGAGTGACCCGTTCTAAATCGTTTTCCTGATTATCGAGACTAGAGGAGACGTGAAATCTTGGTTTGTGAAAGAAGCGTTTAGAATCACTACGTTTATTGGGTGATATTGCTAAACACATAAAATCTATACAAGTACCTGCCAACGGACTGTTCGGTTTTATCGAAGATATCCTGATTGCTGTTGAAGTCTTGGTCGTGATGGGAGAGCGACGTCGACGACGGTGGAGACGGTGGCGTCTGCCGCGGCGATGGCCCTTTACATTGCATTTCCCGGCGACAGTGCTCTGCTCGAGCAATCTCGGCAGCTAGCCAGGATGGAAGTTCTGGTAGTATCCAGGTCAAGGCTGACCGTAGTCCTAACATTACATGCTCAAGGGCAACTATCAATATTACGGTTTGTGTTGAAGTTAATCCAGGCCAAAGGCGCGAAACTTGACCGGATAGGCCAATAAGAGCACAATTCACTATCACAGCTGCCAAACCTAGCATTCCCAGGGCATTTTGCCACGTGCCGATATTAGCAACTCGTTGCCCAAATGGCCTCTGATGTACATGAGCTAGCTTGAAGGCATCGGATCTGATTTCCAACAAATTGTTGGCCAAAGCGCACAGTCCAGCTAGGGGAAACGCTGAAGAGAACAATACAACATATCCCATCTGAACTAACATTTCCAGGTGATCGGAAAATGTTCCATCATACTTGTACAGAGAGCTCTCGATTTCTGCCTGATTGATTGATCGTTTTGGTGTCGATGTAGTGCAATCCGAAGAACTCTTGCTATCTCCCAACTGCTTACTCTCACTGGATGGCGGAACTTCTTGAGTAGGACTGAGGGCACCCCACATTTTAAAACTCAACTTGGCCAGCTTCCACTGTTCCACCAGATATGGCCAAGCTGACTCACGTAGATTACCGATAATTTGTCTCGATATGAGCAAACCAGCCAGTTGCTTGAAAGAAGGTGTAAAACCAATATTAAACTCACAACCACTTAAACTGGAGTGATCTCAATTACCTCCTTTAGCTTATCTTGATCGCGCAGATAGAACGCAATGTAGAACAACGACAGAAAGCTGTTGACGAACTGAAACAGTGCCACTTTGGCGATTAGGTGGTTCTCGTACTTGGATTGAAGCCGATAACTCTCTATTGGAAAAGAAAAAAGGAACCGTTAATGACTAGAAAGCACTTGATTGGATGCACTGAATTTCACCATCGGTGGGAATAGTTCTAATCGTTTGCAAGAGAATGCCACTATGTTACATCGTTTTTTTTTTAAACCACGAGTGAAATGAACCAAATGGAACCAAACCATAAAAAGAATCAAGCCTCACCTCTGTCGTTCAGCCAGACGGCTAGTTTGTAGTACGCTTCGTCCATCAGCGTAATGGCGCCGGCCAGGAGGACCTTTGGTATCACACTCAAACAACTGAATATGCCCTGCTCGGGGAGTTTCTCGTCCCACCAGTCCTGCCGAGGGCGAATCCACCGGAAGCGGATGGCAGTGGAGAGGACAGAAAAGAGAGCAAATTGTACTTCCACAGTTGGTTCTGTGATTGCGATTTGCGCTTTCAATATATCGATTGAATTTTAGATTCAATGACGATGGCCACTCGTTGCGTTGTTAGATGGGGGGATGAGGTTTATGACTGTATAGCAAATGAAATGTGCAGCACTAAATTTTGAATGCATTATGTTGATTGTTGGGAGGTCCGATGATGATGACCTGTGTGTTGCCAAAACATTGCTCCATTATTATACCCGGTGGACTGTGGTGCAACACGTGTTATTCCATCATTGGATTAGTTTTCTAATAATCTTTCAACACATGCCCTTTGGTCACACGGCTGTAGATTTAATTTTGCTTTCTTATGATTGAGTGATCAATTTGATTTGCCATTTCAATGTTAATCACTCTAAATTAAAATGATAAATCCAGCAAACAACGTCACAAGGGACATCAACATGTTCCAATAGTTTAAAAATATTGGCATATTTGATGCTTATAGTAGGCTAAATAAATAATCACGATTCAAGTTAGTGTTATTGAGATATTTGCAAATTCTCATACAATTGCATGCAAATATCTCATTAAAACTAACTTTAATTGTAAAGCAGTCTTCAGCACAGTTGTTTCTTATTGTTTAAGCTTGTCTGAGCTAAATAAATGCTAAATTCTATAATCGAAAAAGTGAAGGGGTGTCAAGCTTTTTGTAAACAAACCTTTGTAGGCCCTTTTCTCGCCATCCATATGACACCAACGCAAACCATCAACATCACCGAGTAGGAGAAATTTTCCCCTTCCCGATGATGTTGTTGATTTGCGTGAGTGACCCTCGGTTGGCGAGAAAAAGGCCTACAAAGGTACATGTGGCTCTTGATATGAACATTTAACCAAAACCGCCAGCTCGTATTACAACCAAATGAGCTGATGCTTTCGAAAAGTGGTTTCAATCCTAAAAACAAAATTCTACGGGATACTCCGTAGAAAAAGTTGGAAATAAAATCTCCCATATACATTTGGGCCAGTCAATACTGGAGGTTTTATCGAGCTTTTAAAGAATTCTACCTGTTGGGCCACAAGAGCACTTTAAATCCAAAATGTTTACTGGGTGCTAATACATAGTATCATTCAATTAATAACATAGTCGAGCAATTTTAGGACCACCGTCTACAGAGATTTTAGAAAAATGAGGCAATAAATTGCAGAGGGAGAGGGTTGAGAGAGCATAAATAAGAGCTCATTTTATCAAGGTTCTATACAAAAATATCTCAAAATATTGTTCCCCGGCAACGTTTGAGCGTCTTTTAAAACGGTAGCCCCTAGTTTGCACCAATAAAAACAATAAAATGCACCCTAAACAATCAATAACACTGTTCAACAAGACTTTCTAGGACTGAGAAAATTCACTTTATTTGACTTTCTCGTGGTCCTCTGAGAAAAAGTCTCCAACAATCTTATACCCTAACACGTCCTAATTTTGTGGTACCACCCTCTTGATGAAGTTTGGTATGTTGTCCCAATGTCGGTCGTATACTGCCTAACTAAAGCATGTTACGACACTGCCGTCAAATACTTTTTTTGTATTTATTTACTTGCGAAACATTTTTCTAGAACATTTGAAAACAATATCTCGTTGTCTTACCCCTCGTTTGGGTGATTTTTTTTTCACTGTAAAAACCATAGTATGTGCTGGTATGTTGAGATTTCCATAAAGTAATTATTTTAACAACCCAAAAGAATGAAAGCACTCTTAATTCGATGATTTTAATCATACTTTATCGTTATTTTATTCAATTTAAAAATATTATTGGTCTTTCCTGAGTAAAAGTCTAAACCATACTTATATCCTAACACGTCCTAATTTTTTGGAACCGCCATCTTTATGAATTTTTGTATGTTTTGTACCATATAAAATAGGAGCTCCTCGCGGAAAACAAGCTTGGTCGCTAAGTCGCAAATAATGTTGCATGCAATATAAACAGAATACATAGAAACGTCAAAGTGATCCGATGCGGTTAGTAGATGGCGGAAATAATAATATTCAAATCAATCGTTAAATGGATGAACGAATATCCAGAATGAAGAGTTACGTCTGTTTGTCTGTGATTTAATCCTTTTTAGGGAACATTTAATGTATAAGAAGCCTCTATTGGAAACTTGCTCGTCGTTGCTAAAAAAAAACGGGCAGGACAGTAAATCTAAGCTTCAAGAAATAGATGAAACGTTCCCTTATAAAGAAGAATTGTTCCTTTAAAAATAGTAAATGTACCAATAAAATATAAAATGCACCAATAAAAAGACGGAAATGTTCCATAAACTCTGGGGATTTTTATGAAACATTTGTTCTATGCCAATAAACTCATTTCATATATTTTAAGGAACATTCAATCTTTTTTAGGCAACATTTCATCTTTTAGAAGCTTCTATTGGACGCAAGCCCGTCACTGTGACTAAAAAATTACACAGGAAATCTACGCATAAGAAACATATTCTATAAACTTCGGTGATTTCAATGGAACATTATTGGCATATTTCAATTTTGTGATTGGCTCAATTCAAATTTTTTAGTTATTCATTTTTAGGAAACATTTTTTCTAACGGGTGTTCAATAAAAAATGAGAATGATTTCAGTGCTGTCCAGCGCTCTTGTGAGATCATCGCGACTAAGTTGCGTTGTACGGCTGACCAGGGCCCCTTCTCCAATATTCATTGACGTTTTTTGAAGAATAAACCTTATGTTTTTAATAAAAAATACTGAATTCGTTGAATTTTTTTTTAACTAGCTATATGACTGAAAAAATTCTCATTTTTATTGAACACCCGTTATTATAAGCTTCTCTTGGAAGCCTAACTGTCCTCCGTTCCTCAAAGTTAAAAAAAAATACGGGCAGTACAGTAAAAAAAGATTAAATGCTCCCTAAAAAATATGAAATGTTCCATATAAATCGCCCAAGTTTAAAGAACAATTCAAATTTTGTATTGGCACATATCATATTTTTTATGGTACATTTCAGTATTTTCTAGGGAATATTTCATATTTTTCTTAGAGAACATTTTATCTTTCTTATTGATCATTTCTCTTATTTTAAGGAGAATATTTTTAAATTCACTGGTGCAATTTTACTTTTTTTCGTGCGCCCACATTTTTTTATTGAGCATTTCAGCTTATGTATTGGCACATCTGCCTGTTTTTTGTGGGGTAGTTTAATTTAAATTTTATTGAACTTAATGATTAAAAAATAGACATAAGCACATTCTCCCAAGTTGAACTGTTTGAAAGATGTGATCCATTACCATCTAATTACATCTAACCGTATCGGTAACCGGTAAAAAGAACTATTCGAATATTCGCCATTGTAATCCCCGTAATGGAGCGTAAATTGATACGAAAACGCAATCAGGACTAAAGTTTGTTCCAGTTAGTATTTTGCCGCTTCTTTTTAATTACTGTAGCGCCTCTAGTTATCGACATTCGTTGCGATGTTCATGAACAGAGGATGATACACGGTTAGAAAAAAGTACCCAAAATTAAGTTCTTTTCACTCATCTCGGCACTATAGTGCAGGAAACCAAAAGTAGGTAAAGCGGGTCAAAGTAATTTTCATTTACTTGTGTGCAGTTCGTATGGAATTTTCCACTGGCTTTTTAACCAAAAGTAAGTACCCAACAGTAGGTAAATATGATTATACTCAACGTTGGGTTCCCACACTTTACTACCCCTGTTGGGTGGTTTTGCCCCTCCGTTTTTGACAACATTCGAAGGAGAAAAGGAGACAAGCTAGTCAAAAGTAGGTAAAAATGAACTGGCCGTTGGGTACTTTTTTCTTACCGTGTATCTACGCTTTCGACTATACCACACGGCGAATGAGAACGACTCAAATTTGAGTTTAGTTCACTCATAATCGCCAAAAGTGCAGGAACTCAGCGATGAGTTAATTTGCCTCATGTTTTCCCAGTTTTTTCCAGGATTTTCCAGGGAAAAATTCCCGAATTTGAGAAAAGTAAAGATTGGATTCACTCAGTCTATTAGTACTACTCCGAGACTGAATAAAATTTTCGTCAATTTCCTCATTTTCCGGCAGATTTTTTAGGTTTTCCACAGGAAACCATGAGACAAATTTTACTCATCACTGAGTTCCTGCAATTTTGGCGATTATGAGTGAGCTAAACTCAATTTTGAGTCGTTCTCATTCGCCGTGCAGTAAGCTTGTAGAACGACGCACATTGTAGAACATTGTCGAACGACGCACACACTTGCCTCGAATCTCCCCAGCAGAAAAAAAAAACACGAAGTCAAGTATGCGAGAAAATGAGCGCTTCATGTTTGCTTTTAGACTATCCATATTTAGGAGCATGAAGAGAGCAGTGTAGAAAGCACAGGTCTGATAATCGCAACGTTCGTGGTTCGAGTCCAGTCACGGCAATCTGAATTCTATTTTTTCCACATAACTAATTTACCTCACTAATACACTCTTCATTTTTCGGTCTCAAATTTTCTTGCATTGGACCGCAGCTAGGTATATCGCATCCTCGGTTCATGCGGTCTTCACTAACATCCTCTGATGATGAATCCCACATTGTAAGCGAATCTTACATCCCCCGGTTGGGTGTACGATTTCTGTCAATTTTCAAGTGCCCATGGTTTTAAATATTCCAAAGTTTGGATTTCTCTAGAGCTTTATTTAAAATAAAATAATTATTGAAGATAAACTTTGTGAAATAGTACAGTTATTAAACTTTGTGTTTTTTTTTACTCAAAATTACTAAAAAAAATACCATGTATATTTTTCCCAGAAAGATTTTATATTTCTAAACAGCTTTGTTTCAGACGTCATTCCGATCAGAAGTGACACTTCGTGCAACAATCTATTTAAAAATGTCAAAGATGCCATATTGAGAAAAAATGCGATTTTTTCAAAAATGTGAATTGTTACCCATTTCACACAATTATGCAAAGGTTCATGAAAATTGGAGAAGATCGACTAAAAAAAATGTTTCTTTTTTGGCCTGGAATTGGTCAAATAGATTAGTGTGAGAGAAGTACGAGTAGCTTTTAAAAGCACGAAAAAGCATGATTGTTTATTTTATTCATGGTTCCAGTCATCACGAAAACAATAAAACTCAAAAGAATTGATCTTTATTAAAAGAAGGAAAAATACCTACAAATGTTACATTTTGATTGCTTATAAAATTTCCAAACCTGAGTCTTCGAAAGTTCAGTGGATATAAAAAATCAAAGACACGTATATTAGTGTGAGAAAAGAACTTGCAGCTTTTATAAGAAGGAATAATAATAGTGATGATATATTTTATTCATGAAATCATCAAAACAGTAAAAATCGGAAGTCTCACAAATAATTAAAAATTGCATTTTAAATGGATGCCAAACCGCCAAATCTTTTTTTCTATTCCGAAAAAATTTCAAGCTCTTCAAAAAAAATCCATGTTTTGGAAAAATATCTAGGGTTTTTGATTTAATTTCCGTCCTAATAAGCACAACCCGCGCTTTACCTCTCTTTTCTGAACGAGTTTAAACAAAAAACGGAATATTTATGTCAAAGATGACTTGCAAATTTATTCACCTTTCCATACGTACCGTTGGATTTGATGAAGAGTCACAAATTGTTGAGATATTGTCTAAAATCTAAAACTGCTTCTTGATTCTAAATTCGTTATACGAGTTTCAATTAATCATTTTGTCAAGCTTCTGCATTCATGTTCCATCAGATGTCACAGCTGTCGTTTGCGGTGACATCTATCGGAAACTAGACACAATCTGTTTTCCTATAATTGTTCACAGAGGACACTGCAGTGCAAAACATGTCTGGTACCTCTATATATGCATTTAGATTATTATTCGAAGTCCCTCCTTTTTTACACATTCTGCACACAAAATAGCTCACCCCTCACAGAATTTCCCGCCGATTTTTATGTATGGGGCGGGGCATAAAGTATCTTTTGCGCAGAATATGTAAAAAAGGAGGGACTTCAAATGTTAAAGTAAATGCATATATAGAGTTACCAGACATGTTTTGTAGTGTCAGGTACTCTATTTTGTAATCTGTGAAAGGGTAATCACAAATCGAGTGTCAACAAAATACATGGCATGTTGAGAGATTTAGCTCGTGAGAGAGAATTTCTCTCTCAAATTTGAATTTTTTGGCTCTCTGGGGACAGGTAGTAAAGCAGGTAAAACTGTATGGGGAAAAATCATTTTTATTTAATTGTAGCTTGTTAAACAATAATTTTCGGGAAAAAACTGAACGACTAAGTCCCTGATTAATTTCTTTAGGTTGTTGTTCACTTTTTTTGACCTGAATATGATAATCTTCTATTCGTTGTTCTATAGTTTGAAGTGGTTAAGACTAGGGTTCTGATGCATGGTCATTATCGGTGCCATTGCTTAATTTTGTTGTTAAGCAATCCAATTTTGACTGACAAAGGGGCGTGCCTTTTGAAGGTACTCTCAGTCTTCGAAGAGTATAAGCGGGACCTTTCAATTAGAATCGATTCCTTGCGATGAAGGCAAGAATTAATACTGTATCAAAACCGAATACTTCATCATTTCTGAATAGTGATGGAGGAATACGACATGCACTAAACTAAGGACACGGGATATACTACAATAGATCAAATTACTGGTCGTAGTCCAGTCACAGGGTGTCTGGTTAAGGTGGAAACTATTCGGTCTGATGACCATTCGGCCCTATGGTCGGACGCACACTGCAGGGTATACCATAGAATCCAATTTTACTACTAGTGGGTGATCCACGAGATGGATATAAGAACTTCACAGCTAAAAAAAATCTCAGCCTTTCTACATCATGCCATAGGGAACAAGAAGGACACGATGGTGCAGGAGCAATTGTGTACGTACATATTAGCAAAACATGACAAATTAATGTTATATGATAGTCACACAGTCCACCGGATGTCGACACTTCATCATTAAAATTCAGGAGCTAAACGGTTTCGCATTGGATAAGGGACCGCTAGGATGGTAGAGAGGTTTTTCTGTTCCGCCAATTTGCACTGTGTCATGATGAAGATGAATCGGTGGAAGGCAGTGGAAGCGCAACCGAAGCATAATAATTACTACGCGTAAACGTGTGGTGGATGTATTTAATCAAATCGAAACCGCCAGGTTCGCACACGGCTGCAGCAGGTTTGAATAGCTAGTAAGACTTAAAATTAAAGCTGACCAGACCTTCGACGCCATGCACATGCAATCCCAGAGGCCATCGTTGGAATTTGGTAAGTGCTGATCGAGCCAATCCTGCAAGTTGTGTCGGTGTTAGAGAAAATCAAAGAAACAAAAATGTGATCAGTGTGTTTGCGAATGTGCGTGTGTTTGGAGTTTGGGAGATAATAAACCTGGTGGCTTTAAAAATGTATACAGGGATTAGGAATAGCTTTTAAAAAATTATTGTGAATTTTGTACAAACAAGTTAATCGAATTGAATTACAATATGATACAAAAATCGAATAATCAAAAGAATTAATAACAAAATGACAAAAAATATAAATGAAATCAAAGCACTGATAAGAAAATTAAATATAGTAGAAACATAAATAATATTTAACAATAAATAACAAAACACAAGTAAGCACCACAAATTATTACAGCGAAACCAACAACAACAAAGCATGTAACGTACCATTTTAGGGTGACCAGTAGACTGATGCAAAATTTGGTATTTTCGCTCCACAGTGCTCAAACGGTTCCAAAACGGGTCCTGATAAGCCTCCTAAAATTTGAACTCATATGGTACGAAACTGACTTGGGACAAACCATTTGATGTTTATATGGACATTAATGTGGAAAATCCAAACTTTTTGTTAATTATTGTCCATATTGTACTGTTAAAATTTTTTATAGTTATTCTTATCGAAAATTTTCTTAGCTACATCATTGCAGAATATAGTTTTTCAGCCAAACGTCAAATTTAATAGTTATCAATTGTTTAAGAGATTGATAATATTATGGCATGATCAAGTAGTTTTGTGGGCAATACTGAATTCTGCAGTATGACATAGTTTTCTATTCTACGCGCCAGAAACACCAATGTTGCCTGCTGAACAGGTGATTGAGCATAATCATAAGACATCAGTGGCTTGAATCATTAATAACTTTTTATGCTAACATCCTAGAAAAGTGGCCTTGAACAAAGTTATAGCTGAGAAAATTTCCTACAAGCATAGCTATCATTTTTGGTTTTTGGTTTGTGCCATGTCAGTTTCTTACCAAATTAGTTCAAATTTTGGGTGGTTAATCAGGACACGATTGGAAACCGTTTGAGTACTGTGTGGAGCGAAAATGTCAAAGTTTGCATCAGTCTAGTGACCAGTCATGTAGAAAAATACGCTACAAGGAGTAGGGGGTCCAAAATTGGTGTTTCATCAAACGTAAACAAACGATTGACGTTTAACGTTTGTTTGCATTTCATAAAGCACCAACTTTGGCCCCCTCCTCTTTTAGCGTATTTTTTCACATGGCTGGTCACCCCAAAATGCTACGACATTTATGCATCGTCCCTACAGGTAAATCTAGTGTCAATATTAGGCAATAGGTTCCGAAAGTAATATGTTAACAGTTCGACTAAGTAAAGATACAAATTAGAACAAGCAGTGATAGCGTTTGTTGCTGTTTACATCTGTAGGTGGAAATGAGTCAACTACGCGTGTGAAATGGTCATTCGTGACACTGTTTATGTTAATATTAACTTTATAGTAGACTGAGCATAAATACCTGAAGTCGTAACATTAGGAACATCACTACAAATACTAGCACTAAGCAGAGTCCAATAATTGGAAAACTAACTAGGTACCGAAACGCACGTCGCTGCCAGGCTGGAGCTTCCCGAGGCTCTAGTCGCCCTGTTACTGTGCTTACTTCCAACGGACCCTTTTCGTAATGGAACAAAGTAGAAACACAAACAGAGAGAAGCGGCGCGACAGTTCGTTAGTGGTATGAATTAGTAATTGGTGCAATGTGGATAGCAAGCTTACTTTATACAGTGGTCTTGGTGGCTCCAGTAGCTCCGGTGGCGTTGAAAGCGTACCCCATCGGAAGGCCAGTTCGACTGAATAGCGTCTCCAGGCCTCCAGATACAGAGACGCCCACGCCACGTTGAACAAGGAGAAAATAACATGACCAATATCCTGTGCCGTCTGAAATAAAATTAAACCTACGTCACCGAGATTGTTCCGAGTTGTTTAGGCTATTAGCCGACACCTACCTGGCCGCGTCCCCACAGGCCAACATATAGAATCGTCCCCAGGACAGCGGGAACACACAGAGCGCACGTGTAATGGCCCAACCAGGCAAAATATAAAGCAACTTTCACTCCAAAGTATGCCGCAATATCATCTGCCGTTGGGAAGCAAAATAGTGAAAGAAGAAAAAGTACAAATTAGATTACGCAATTTTTCTTCCCGACTTCGGGAAAATGATATAGGTTGATGCCATGCAAAGAAGACGGTATGACACTTTTGCAGTAATTACCTAACGGCTGTGGTGCAAAAAACTTCCGGACCCAACTGGACTGCAACTGTTGTAAGGCGCTTGTTTCGTGTAGAGGAAACACTTGTGTTATCAGACCCAGCTCCTGCCAGGCAGCCACTGTTGGGAAAGGGAAGAAATGAAAACGAGAATGATAAAGGCTGGACTATTGCTATTAGTAGGTATATGCTGTAAGATATAATTCGGCAGAGGGCTGTACGATTCAGTCTCGGGAGGGCGATGACAATTTAAACTAATAAATTTACTGGGCTTTAACGTTTCGAATGTGCAAATCGTTCGCTTCATATTCATACATAAATTAAAACTTCTATTGTGCAGAGAGATAATACTGTTTAGAAAGAACCCAAGAACAGTCACACGTCAAGGGATTTGAGCTAATTGGTTCTAAGCTTTATTACTCAAAACTACAGTTTAAGGGACTAGACCAGCGCTCTAGCTCTCAGCAATGATATCATTCGAGCCCAATGTTATTCTTCATTATGAATGAGAAATAAACAAAATGCAGTTTGAAACATGGGCATCGAACTTAGATACAGCTTCTTTTTTTTTAAGTAAGTGTTGAAAGGTTGAGCAGGCCTGGACTAGACACTACATTTGTGGTATGTTTTTCCTTTTCTGAGAAGTTTAGATATTTTTTTTATATTTAGGGGAAATCCGTTTAAAACCGACACCCTAACGATTTCCACAGGTATGCAATGCTTGTACATAATTTATCGACCTATTAACGTCACAGAATCTTACTTTGACTCTAGATGCACCATTCCACCAGATCTTACTATTACATATTTTGATAAAACTTGATTTTTAAAAAATAAGAAACAATCGGGAGCGTGGGTGAGATCGACACAATCTTATCAGGGTAAAATTAACACCAGTTGGGGTAAAATCGACACCATATAAATATCAAATGAACATTTTTCGATAAAAAAAAAACGAGAAATCTACTTTATTTTGTCGATGTCTCGTGTTTTTAGGGAGGGGTAAAGGGAGAGAGATTTGAATTAAAGTATGCTAAGTTGAAGGTTATATGTGTAGTATATCTGGAATATACTGATTTTAAAAAATCATACAAGCGTTCAATCGCTACGGTCATTTTTAAAAGTGACAGTTATTCCGAATCACTCTGTACATCAATTTTGCATTAAACATATGACATATCCTGTTTCTGAACAATATTTCAAATGTCGATTTTACCCTGACTGAAAGTGTCGATTTTACACCGAATGAACTAAACATCTTTTAGCAAACTGTTTGAGAGTCAATAAACTAAAAAATCACCAACCTTCGTACGGAATACACAAAAGAATGTTTTATGATGATCTAGGCACGCATCAATTACCGAAGGTTATAAAATATTAAAGTCTGAAACAGTTAAAACCCGAGAGCGAAATCTTACAGCAACGGTTGGATCAATGCTGACCGACTTTCTCTTTGCATTCTCACGGCCATGTTAAGTCATTCCGAGCTATTTTCAGCACACAGATCGTTTAAAGAAGCTATTAGCTATAGCTTCTAATAGGACACACATGACAATAAACGGTTCTGTATCCAAGTTTTAAACGAAAGAGAATGTCGATGAATAGAATTGATCAATGTTACTTAGGATCTAATGCATTGTTCAGCTTGAATTGATTTGTTATTTATTTTGAAAGATACAGGATAACAGCAGCTATAGGGTGGTTCGGAAGAAATCACAAGCATAGGGGTTACTAAACACCACTTTGTTAAAAGCAGCTAATCTAAAAATTCAAAGGGAGGTTTCGCTATTACCCCTCAGTGTTGGTTTTACCCGGATTTCCCCTAATCTTAAACGGTAATCATGAACATGATGATAAAAATTCTTACACAAAGTTGAGCCATAGTTCAGTGAAAACTTTTTACTATTCAGATTTCAAACAGAACACTTTTCTCGGTTAATTAAAGCTTGAGTCATTTAGAATTTGCACGCAAAAAAAACGGATGTATTTCGGAACCATCTTAATAAAATAAAAATGTTGAGTACCTTAAAACGGGGTAACATTGATAGCCTTTAAATTATATTCTAAACATTTTTTAGGGCAATGAATGTTGTTCAAATTTTACTTTTTTTTTAAAAAAGTACTGAGGTTCTCAGAGTTCATTCGTTAGTAATATGTTTAACGAAAATTATTGCATTTACACTATTTTTTTAGTCTTGTGACCAAACATCAATATTTTGATTTGAGGTTACTTTGATAATGCTCGATGAATATAGAAAACATGCGTGAATCTCAAACAATTTAGTTCAAGAAATATGAAGTAAAGTAATATGAAGAAAGAAATATGAATGAGTATTTAATCAGAAAACATCATAAGCAATGAGAAGACAACATTGAATTTGTGATGTCTATATTGGAAAGACAAGTGATTCCTTAAGTGCTTTTTCAAACAGGCGAAAAACAAGATAATTGTTTTTTAATATGCTTGGAAAATATGTAACACAAACTATATAAAAACTCTATACGATATAAAAGGTAATACCCTAAGCTACAATGGAACCAATGTTTCCAATTTGGAAAAAGTGCAGTGAGTAAATTTAATCATTATATTACACTTTCAAAGTTACCCGGATTATCAAAGATACCCCGTTTTACTCAAAATGAAGGTCATTTATTGCACTTTAAAAAAAAATAGCAAAATTCCAATTTGGTTTTGATGAAATCTCGAACTTTTCTTCGAATACCACTCATCATATTTTGGACACTCTGTTCGCTAACCGGAGCGGCCGTTTTTTTTTCACCATCTCTTCATCTCTGTCGCATCCCCCGAGTCACCTTTCCACTCTTCTTCAACTTCTGTTTGAAAATTGCCTAATCATTTCCACAAACCTTGCTGAAGACATCAACTTGATAATTTGTCATTTTCGCTGAGATATGAAGCATTTTTCATAGAAACCCCTCTAAAATCGTTTTTTCATAACTTTTTTATTAATTTTTTACAGCATACTATGCTGGAGAGAGTTTTTCAATTACTAAAACACACAAATTTCTAGAATATTCTACATGTTTCAAAAACATTTTCATGTAAAAATATTGGAGGGAAAGTTGTGCAATACTACATGAGCGTAAATAGAAAATAGTGATTTTCAGTGAAAAAACACACAGATATTAGTTTTTTATGGCATACTTTGATCGGAAATGCTTGATTTGCATTTAATGAAGTAGCTAGAACTCCACTGCCCATAATCGTAGGTCAGTCCCATCTGTAAAAAACTGGAAATGAAAAAAACGGTGTTCAAAGATTTTACAAGTTTTCTGATTTGACACTTATTTTGGAGGGATAATTTTAAAAATAAACGTACAATGTGATAGAACGCATATATGTTTACCCAAATATATTGGAAAAACATCGTGAAATTTTTATTTTATGGCCAAAATCTGAGTGGGACTGACTTGCGATTACACTTAACGTCAATGAGAAAAATAACCGCAAGTCAGTCACAATTCCATGAATGCTGCATTAGTTAAGCACAGTATTGAACAGTAGATATATACCATGGTTCCATAGAACGTTATTGAATGTTTCTGGATTTGTTCCGCTGGTTCCAGAGAAAAGGCCGGAACATATTCCGGTGAGTATGGGTCTCCATCAGACCAGAGCTTTTCATAAACGTGCCAAACCCACCATGAGATAAATCAATTCACATGAGAATTCAAAAATAAGATCAATAAGAGTCATGAGTGACCAGCACCATGTAGGCCACACCCGAACATGTTCCGGGTATCTCCGGGGAAGTGGTAAATCCTATTTAAATCAAAATCCTTCAAGCGATACATCAAATCACATGAGAATTCAAAGCCATATCCATTGGCGGTCAAACTAAGTATCGTACACACTTAGAAATTTTTACCGTATTCGGCAATTTTTTACCGAATTTTCAACAGCTGAACGTTCGGTAATCAAAAAGACTACCGAACGATCCGTAAATATTTTTTTTTTGATGAGCTGTCAACATTACTGAACGTTTCGATAGGTTTGATTTGAATAATCTATTCGGTTTATTTTGATTAAAAACTCTTGCTGTATGAATGTTTGATAGTTTATTATGGCTTTAAAACTATTTCGAGATTCTCCTTTACAAAGTTTAGAATTTTTTCATAAGAAATGTCATTCATTCGCTGATTCTGTCCCTTCGAACAACTTTTTTAATGTCACAATGCAATCCGCAGTAATGCAATGCAATGCAGTAATTCCTACATTTATCCGGTAAGTGGTACCATCCACCCACCGCTGTTTCTCGGCTGTCCTTCAACCTATTACGCTGATTTTTTTTGTATGTGATTAGTGTCAACCAGTGTTTGTTTTTATCATTTACCATCACACGCAAGGAGTAGCGCTTCAGCCGTTTGAATTGCGTTTATTTTGAAAATCTTCGCTATTACTTACGAGTCATCATTATCTGTATATTCAAGATATTTGCATCAATAAACATTTTTCAGTGTTGGCCCAATGTCACTCCCGTCTTACGATACATATTAAAACTTAAATAACTTCGATGTTGAATGGTTATTAATTACACGATAGCTAGCGTAATCTATTATGGAGTAAAAAACATATTTAAATTAGGTGTTTTTTTATATCTTCTACATTGTTTGTCGTAGATTTCAAAACCTTCCCTCTTTTTTGGAGTGTAACATAATTAATGGATCATCCCCTAACGAATTTCAAGTGTCTGTTAGCCCGTGCGTGAACGCACAGTGTGACTAAATTAAAAAAAGTGGGACACAGCTATTTGCGACGAAACTATTGAGTGTAGCATTTTCTTCAATTTTTGAAAACTTTATTTGAGTGGAAAAAAATTGATTAAGGGCGGTATACACTAAGATAAAAAAATAACTTTTTTATGTCTTGTTAAAATCGATGAACATCTATGGAAACATTGTAAATGAAGTCATTTTAAGAAACTTTATCCAAGAAAATAATGTTCTATCTCTCAAGTGAATGAAGTTATTGGGTAAAAATGGAGTACAAACTGTAGTGCACCCTTAAAACCATTTTTTATGCCTTTTTTTTATTTTACATTTTTTTTTCAAAGTTGTAAGTACTCTGAAAATGCATATTTTTGCTCTGTAAAGCAAATCGCTATCTTTTCGTTTAAAGTATTTACATCCGTATTTATAATGTTTTAACACTATCTTTAAGGGGGTGTATCATGCAGGTTAGCAGGTATTAGCAGCTAAACTCAACGTAAGTTTGTTCAACAACTAATACCCTACTGTTACATGTACAATTTATATGGGGATCCAAGAGGATGCCTAATGAATTTTCTAATTAAGTACCTCAATGTTTTGTTAAGTTTTGCTGTTTTCATGACCGGTATTTGAATCTTGCAACTACTGACCGGATTCCTTGGTGCAAAAGATAATAATAATGTATCATATTTAGCTGGGTTTCTATTCAACCGGAAACAAAACCCTGGAAAAACGGAAATGTTAAAATCCAGTGGCCATCTTGATTGATGATTTTAATTTCAATTGTATAACCAGTTTTTCATCGATGCCACTGAAAACATCGACTCACAATAATGAATTATTGATCAGCTATTGATTGACGTTAAGGGTTAAATCCAGTTTTACATTCGCGGTACTGTTGGTACACGTTCGATCGCTCATTCAAACCACAAGGGGGCTGTCACATATTTCTGTGGCGCAAATTGGTACCGTAAAACGGGGTATCTTTGATAATGCGGGTAACTGAAAATATAATATAATGATTAAATTTACTCTCTGCGCTTTTTCTGAATTAGAAACTTTGGTTCCATATTGTAACTTAGGGTATTTCCGCTGATATCGTATATAGTTTTTATATAGTATGTGTTACATATTTAAAAAAAAAACATATTAAAAACAATTTTCGTGTTTTTCGCCTGTTTGAAAAAACATGATGGTTTGATCTCTTATGAAATGTATTTCAGATATAGCCATCACAAAATCAATGTTTAATTCTTATTGCTTATGATGTTTATATATATATATATTATTATATATACTCATTCAAAGTTTCATGTTTCAAGCACTAAATTGTTTGAGTTTCACGCATTTTTTCTACATTCATCGAGTATTATCAAAGTAATCCTAAATCAAAATACTGATGATCGGTCACAAAACTAAAAAAAAATGTGCAAATGCTTTAATTTCTATTAAACATAGTACTAACGAATTAACTTTAGTATCCTTAGTACTTGTTTAAAAAAAAAAAAAAAAAAAATATATTCAACAATATAAATAATTTAGCGGCGCCGGTGGTGTAGTGGTAAGCGTGATTACCTCTCACCCCAGCAGGCCTGGGTTCAATCCCAGTCGGCGCCGCCGGGATGTTCTGAGGCATAACATCTCTGATCACGCCTTCCTTCGGAAGGGAAGTAAAGCCGTTGGTCCCCGGTTCATGAGTTGATGGGTCGATAAGTAGGGTCCAGGTGTGGGAGCTGCCTTCCTGGCGTCGGTAGCATTGGTGCTCAGCACGGAAAACAAGATCGACGGAAAACAAATCAAGGAAAAAAAAAAATATAAATAATAAAATAATAAATACTTAAAGAAAACTATCAATGTTACCTCATTTTACGGTACCTATTCATATCACACGTGTAATATTACCGCACCACCACTAGGCGCCCAAAATATCTGTTCTAGTTTGACACGAAATAGGTACCCAAGGTCGATACGGTGTTTGGTTAAATGCTTTTCTTGTGTTTTTCTTCGCCTTGAAAGACGGGTACCTATAGGCCTATAAAACATGGCCTTCCGCTGCCATCTTGAAATACGTCTTGATGATTGCCATACGGCGATGTATGGGAGAGAAGTAAAAAAACGCTTTTTTCGAAAAAATGCTTTAAATAAATTTTATTGTTATGGGGGGAAAAAGTCGAAATCTACCTATTTGAACTTTCATCATATATTTAAAAAATCTAATATTTAATTTAGCGGCGCCGGTGGTGTAGTGGTAAGCGTGATCACCTCCCACCCCAGCAGGCCTGGGTTCAATCCCAGTCGGCGCCGCCGGGATGTTCTGAGACATAACATCCCTGATCACGCCTTCCTTCGGAAGGGAAGTAAAGCCGTTGGTCCCCGGTTCATAAGTTGATGGTTCGATAGGTAGGGTCCAGGTGTGGGAGCTGCCTCCCTGGCGTCGGTAGCATTGGTGCTCAGCACGGAAAACAAGATCGACGGAAAACAAATCAAGGAAAAAAAATATTTAATTTAATACTTCTATTGAGCAGCCTTTGTGTTTTTATCATCCATAGAATTATCGACAAAAATCATAAAAGGTTTATTTGCGATAAAGAAGACGTTTTTCAAGAAGGCCACGATAGGTCGTTTTGTAGGCCTATACTTAGCCGATATTCCAAATTGCGGCACCGATAGCAACAGGGGGTGACCATGTACATTGTAGGACCAACACCAGTTCCACTGTGTTAGCTTCCTCATTTTTGACACAGGCATGTATATTTTTTGCAGCAGGGATGACTAGAATCACCTACTTTTTCTGGTTTGCTTCGGATATGCAACAATTATATACAGCTACATACACAGACAAAATGTATGGACAGGTACGTGAATGAGAGGAGAATACTTGTTGATCCATGTACATGGTGAACTCATGTTGGATAAAAGGGGACATATGTACACTTTGCCGCTTCTTACGAATTGCAATGAAATTATACTGACGTTAGCTATAGGTCACCTTTATTAATGTACCCTGGACTGCAAGCTAAAAAGTTATCCTTAATTACGGATTCACGAGTTGCTTGATCTACGTGAAATAAAATGCCATTAAATTCATATAGGTATGAAAAATATTGTTTAGGGAAATAAAATTTTCTGGCAATAAGAAACTCAACGGTTGAAACTGGTGTCGATGCCTTCCCCTCAAATTGAATTTAAGACCCAATCAAATGAAATAAATGTATACAAATTTTCGTGTGATCATAAATTCCGAATCGGAATTCACTCCAAGACACGATGCTCGATCGGGAACTGATCCGAGAGTAATACTGACTGAAGCTTATCGCCATCCAACCGTCAACAACGTGTGAAACGTTACAGCTCGTCACAACCATGTCGGTTTTATCTTGTGCTTCAATGTAAAGACCACCACATTTCGCCCACTCATCGTCATCGTCTTCAGGAGGACATGACGATGACGATGTGGATGGTGACACCGAGTGACGAAGGTGAAAACGTCTTCAATTTGGCAAACAAAATCTCGCTATCGGTGTGCATAATATTTAGGTACGTTGACTCACTTCAACCCATTCCTATTGAAACCACAAATTTGTACCGCGTACTCACCTATGCTCTGACCTTCCTCGACCTGTGCCCTTCCTTGTAGTGCTTTTAGATCTGAAGCTCCGGCTCTCAGTCCTTGCAGTACCTGTGTTTGAGAGGATACAAAAGGAAATTTGAAGACAAACGGACCAGATAAGAACAAAATTGCTTGCTCAAAAATGCAAGAGCACTTCCAGTTTTTTCTCTTCTTTTTACGATACTGGTGTCTCCAAAACATGGTACACGCTGACTGTTGGCGGGCATGCAAACAATACCCAATGAACACAAACACACACACTCACACCTAAGGTCTCTTCAGGCTGAGAGAACATATTTCCAGCTGTTTAGGATACCAGTAGCTTCATTTCGGATCCAATATCACTTATGCATGTGTATGATGGAAAGGAAATCCTCTTGAAAATAAGAGCCCCAGATACTTGAGCGCAACAAAAAGGAAAAACACACTCATGAATTACCATCTTCGGTGGGTAATGTGGGAAATAGAATGCTCCTCGGTTTTTCTTTCTTTTCGATACCAAGTTATTTAGATAGGAAGGAAGCAGGAGAAGCAGAAAAAAGAAAATAAATGTCTTCGTGGACATTTCGATTTGATGAACCAAGCATTTGACCGGCACAAGGTGTAATGTACCACAATAAAACATGGCGAGCGTGTGACATTGAAAGCAAGACGATGCTTATGGTGTACAATATACTTTTTTATGACTACTCAGGGAACACATTCGCAGTGCAAGGTCGTTATTTCTGTCTAAGCAAAGAATTGCTGGTCGATTAGTCTACACGGCGAATGAGAACGACCTTAATTTGAGTTTAGTTAACTCATAAATAACATAAAGTTAAGGAACTCAGCGATGAGTAAATTTGCCTCATGTTTTCCATGTTTTTCCAGGTTTTTCCAGGACACATTTCCCGGATATGAGAAAAGTAAAGATTGGATTCACTCAGTCTATTGGTACTACTCCTAGTATGAATAAAGTTTTCGTCAATTTTCCTCATTTTCCGGCAGATTTTTTAGGTTTTCCACAGGAAACCATAAGGCAAATTTACTCATCGCTGCGTACCTGCACTTTTGGCGATTATGAGTGAACTAAACTCAAATCTGAGCCGTTTTCATTCGCCGTGTACAACGGATGGAGGGTGAACATAACAACGAGTTGTACCCCAAGAGGTGTCAAGACGAAAGTCGACATGGATATTTTCTCCTCGCTATGAGTTTTCGATTAATCGTCGGTACTATCAAATGTATTTCGGTCAATTGTTAATGGATCATATCTGAATTACGATAAAGTGCGAGTTGTCAGGTTAAAATTACACACTTAATCGCATACTCGATACTCGGTTCTTTTTTTTTTTGGCGGACTAGCCCAGCAAAACTAATTAATTGTAACACTATCGGCTTTTTTTAGTTTTAAGCGCTGACTCAATAGTTTTAACATGTTATAACGGTTTTCAAATAATTGCAACACAGAATTCCCCATCAATATAGCGCTATAACATGTTATAACTCTGTAGTCTGAACAAGGCATTATACCGGAAACAGTAATATGAGTTACAGAAGGCTAGTAAATTATCAAATGGTTTACTGTGGTTTGCTATTTTCGGTAATATTGATTACTGTTTCGTCGGTAGCCATGATATTTTTACTGCATGTTCATCATTTGGTCATTGACCATTTGTATAAAATTACTGAACAAACGGTTATTTTTGATCACTCGTGGAGAATCTGCCAAAACTTTTGAATCGGTATAATAGTGTGTGCATAATTCTGTTAAGAACCAAAAAATCAATTATTGTGTTAATTTTTGGGAAAACTCCACGTAAATTTATTGAAATGGTTGATATTTTGGAGCAGATCAATGAGTGCAAACTAAGACTAAAGGAAATCCTGTGTGAGTGCATTGATTTTCATTTTCATCGCAGAATACTGAGGTTGTAGACAGCAGCATAATCTTTCTCTACCGTTGGTCAGTTCCAGTTACAGCAAAGATCCGAATCCCAATGCAAATGATATACCGATATTCTACGTCAAAGAAAGCTTCCTGGCAAGTCTCGTGACAAATTGAGTGTTTTTACTTTGTGAGATTGAATGGCCATTTGCGAGAAAACGACGATGAAAGTCAAAAGTGACAATTACGTTATATCAAGGCATACCTATACACTACCGATGATATGTTTAAGGACACCCCCAAAAAACCATGCAAATATGTTTTGTTCAATGATCTCTCATTTTACCTCAATACCTTTCAAATGATCTACAGAGAACGAAAATTGGACGTAACATGACAGAGATATGAACATAAAGGGTTATACGGTCAAAATTTGGTCAATATCAACTTGACGTATTTCTTTCAATTTTGCATTTAAAAAACCTGAACACCCCTCATTTTGAAGGTGTGTGTGTGTGTAGAATGTTGCTCTTATTTTGATTTTGGAATTCACTCTTCAGTTGTCAAAATGCCGTCCAAGCAAGAAGAGCAGCGTATCAAAATTTTGCTCGCGCATCGCGAAAATCCGAGCTACTCGCACGCAAAGTTGGCAAAATCGCTAAAAGTTGCCAAATCAACCGTTACAATTGTAATTAAAGTGTTTGGGGAACGTTTGTCGACAGCCAGGAAGTCTGGATCGGGGGGAAATCGAAAACCGGAAGCCGCTGAGACGACAAAGAGAGTTGCCGGTAATTTCAAGCGAAACCCTAACCTCTCTCTCCGAGATGCCGCAAATAAGCTGGGTGTATCGTCTACAACCGTGCATCGAGCCAAAAAACGAGCCGGACTATCGACTTACAAGAAGGTAGTGACTCCAAATCGCGATGATAAACAAAATACGACGGCCAAAGCGCGATCCCGGAGGCTGTACACGACGATGCTGACGAAGTTTGACTGCGTGGTAATGGACGACGAAACCTACGTCAAAGCCGACTACAAGCAGCTTCCGGGACAGGAGTTTTATACGGCAAAAGGAAGGGGAAAGGTAGCAGATGTTTTCAAGCACATGAAACTGTCAAAGTTCGCAAAGAAATATCTGGTTTGGCAAGCCATCTGTGCCTGTGGCTTGAAAAGCAGCATTTTCATAGCTTCCGGGACTGTCAACCAAGAAATTTACGTGAAAGAGTGTTTGAATAAACGTCTGCTGCCTTTCCTGAAGAAACACGGTTGTTCCGTACTGTTTTGGCCGGATTTGGCATCTTGCCATTACGGTAAAAAGGCCATGGAGTGGTACGCCGCCAACAACGTGCAGGTGGTTCCCAAGGACAAGAACCCTCCCAACACGCCAGAGCTCCGCCCAATTGAGAAATACTGGGCTATTGTCAAGCGGAACCTAAAGAAGACCAAAAAAACTGCTAAGGGCGAGCAGCAGTTCAAGGCAAACTGGCTTTCTGCGGCGAAGAAGGTGGACAAGGTGGCTGTACAAAATCTGATGGCAGGGGTCAAGCGTAAGGCCCGGCAATTCGGATTTGGAAAAGCGGAAGCCTAACTGAATATTTTTCCTGAATTTTATACTAATTGAACTTGAAAAAGAAATTTAATTTGATTTTTTAAATAAACGATTTCACCGATTTACACGCGTTTTTCCTTGACCAAATTTTGACCGTATCACCCTTTAACAAATTTGTCATGTTTTTTGGGGGTGTCCTTAAACTTATGATCGGGAGTGTATATATGAATTTGAGTACGTAAAGACGGAACTACAAAGCAAGAACATTTTGTAGCCGGTTTGCTTCAATTACCGATCCGGTCAAGAAATTTGTCGGGTTGGAAAATTTCTCGACTTCCCTAGGCATCAGTGATGGCAAAATCATCAATCAAATGATATTTTTCCGCTCTCAATTTAACGCGTGATATTGGAACAAAATGCCGGCGTAAAGTCCCAGTAGGGACGCAATAAAGCCAAAAGAAGAAGATGCATTTTTTTGCAATTCTATCTAGGGGAATTTACGTATTCTCGGCAACCTAAGCAGCGACCTTCTTTCTATAGCCTTTTTTCTCTTTTGCTGCCAGCTGTTCTAACAATTTCAGTCGAAAGAATTGTCAAAAACTGTTTTGAAACGCTTTTACAAAGCTCCAATCTTCTCTAGTGAGAGCGAGTATTGTCGGCAACCAGTTTTTCTTCGGCAACCGTTCCATTTGAACTGCATGTAAATCTGCTGTTCTATTATCGGCAACTCGAAATCAGCTACAATTTGTAGTGCGTGTGTTTCATTTCAAGAAAACCCTGCTAGATTGCTTTTTCTCAGTGGTAAAAATATAGTCAAATTGAAGCTGAAAGCATAAAGAATCGTTTGCATGCATTCAGCGAAGTGTTTTCGTAAGAAAATCCAGTGAAAATAGTGTTTCAATTTGGGTTGCCGAAAATAGTCTGTCATGCCAAAGCCGTCATTTCCCCTAGTAGTTTTTGTAAAAAAAAACAAAATTTTCAATTTTCTCTCGAACGAACCAATTTTAATCAAACTTGGTCAGATGAAACTAGAACTCACAAGCTGTTCAAAATTTCAGTTAAATTATGTACAGGTTAATTACAAACGATGTTTGGTGACGAACATGCTGTATGTTAAGCTAATAACTGGATCGTATTTAGACGCTTGGCCCGCCTAATGCAACGGTTCATAAATATTTTCCTCCCATGGTTGCACTATGGGAAGGTCTCATACAAAAAGGTGACCAAAATATTATTGGCACTTAAACCTTTTTTTTTCATACCCTAGATATATATTTGGGCATATTTCAATCCTTAACTCTTCAGTTGGAGCATTAACCTTTGCTCAGCCATGATTTTTTTTAGCTAAAAATGTGGATATAGCTCCCATTTCATCGTATCTTGACTTTCAATCGATCATATTTTATTTCTTGGTTTGATATCCGCATGTTATATTTCAGATGGAATAGATTTTCAATCTTTAAAGATGGTATGCATGTTAAAAACATTATAATTTTAAATAACGTGTTCTCACGGTAGCGTAAGTTAGCGCAGATAATATCACCTCTAGAAGTAGCGACAATGTTTAGATTTCATTTCCTCATAAATAGGTTTGAAGAAATAAGAGGAACTTTTTATTTACGAATCATTTTGTGAAAAAAAAAAATCTACAATTGTTGTGTTCATTCTAATGTAACTTTACATAAACATGCTTGGTGTGTAATTTCATCCACACTACCGGAAAGCTGAGGTTTTAAACTTAAAAAAGTATACTACTACTTTTATTAAGAACTGAATACCATACGGAAAATGAAATACGGTCTTCTTCTTATCATCTATCAATAATGCAATAATAGAATTTTAGACACTCGGAGACGAGCCAGCCAACGGCTGAAAGTCTCCTTAATGAAGATATAAAAAAAAAAAAATAGACACATTCAAACGATTTATTATGGTGACAGTTTTAAAGAATATAAATTGCAAATGAGCTTTGGAAATATTTCATGAATCGTTAAATAACGCGTACTTAGCTGTGCAACAATTGATTACATATGAGATCAGACTCCAGTGCTATAAAATAATTAACAAAACTAAATAAATCCCCCATAAAAACCACCCTAGTTTCTCTTACCTGTAGTACAAGCCATTGTCGCTCCTGGGATGTGAACAACGTGTTTGCACCATCACTGTCTTTTGTTTGGGCAAAACAGTGACTTTCCCGTTTGGTAAACTCCTTCAGTGCCCCTCCGAGGTCCGTTCGAAGTCGCTTCGGTAGACGTGCTTCCTCTGCTGCTTTGAACAACCTGGTTAGTTGATGAGAAAACATCATAAAAAGACTACCCGTAATCACCAACCAGAGCCCAAGTTAAATTTGTACCCTTCACCAAACAAGCTTACAACCCTCACCCTCACACCCACATTTGCCGAACGATGAAACATGTAACTACCAACCAAACGTCACTGCCCTAACACCTGTCTATCTGGAAAATTGGAAAGTGAACCCAACGGGAAACTTACACATTCATCGGAGCTGCGACATAAAAAGCGGTTCGTTTTGTACTGTCATGTGCTCTCACCAGTGCCGATAAACCTAAGCCTTCTGGTGGGGTTGCCTTAATCTTATTTAACAGCCATCTTAGAGCTTCGTCTGGTGCATCCTCTGTAACCCCCGCGAGCACCGGAACAGACAGGAAAATAAAAGCATACGTTTTTTCAATGGGATTCCTTTTTTTTCGAATGGGAATGAACACCCAGTTTACTCTTACCTGGAAACTCTATCACCACATCACACTGCGTGGGAATTTTGTTCAGCCACAGTCGTCGTGGTGTCATCAGATGTCCTGCACAAGGCACTCGCCGGCGGATTAATCTGGATGCTAGAAGGCAGAAGAAAATTTAAGAAAATCATCAATAATTGACTAACGCTGTTATGTGTTTGATTCTCAGAGAAATTCGCTTATATAAAGACCACAGATATAGATTTAATATCACGCACCCGTTCCAAATTTAGGTTCTCCGATATGGTTACTTCGCATTGACTTTTCGAAGGTAGGTATATGAGAAAATCAAATATTTACCAACGTTTCAAAGAACACTTGTACACCGTCCAATGCATATTTCATAAGATTCTTCACCCTTCTTCAACATATCCTTTACATTTACCGGAAAATGACTGCGTGGAAAACCTAACAGTTTCATGACATTTGCGTTGCTTGAATGTTGATTCCATTTCAGAATCATTTTCCTTCGCAGTAAGCTATCCAAAGTCGCAGAAACGAGCACGATACGTAAAACTTTAACTCACGACAATCTAATAATATTGCTGATCCAGTTTAGGGATTTTGTGGACTGGAAAAATTTCGGTTTTCCTGGGCGGCATATCTAGTACATTACTTGCTAGTTGCATACGAATGCAAAAATAATACCTACAGTCAGGGATGGATCGGATTTTTATTTAGAATGCTTACGTTAAATCCAATTGAATTTTTTTAAATTAAAATATGTATTAAAAAATTAGACATTTGCAGGAGTTTTTTAAATATTAAAAAAACACCTAAAAGATCGCGTGCTGCCACATGTTTTTATAACTTTTCGGCAGTAAAATAAGTATAGATTTAGAACTCTGCCTAGAATTTTGCGCCAATTTGCGCCGGAAATAGTTATTTGAGGAGCCCACCCCTAAAAATATCGATTATTTAAGAATAACTTTTTTGTTTCAAGAGATAATTAGTTACAATGTTCAGCATTGTAAAGCATAAACACATGCTTTTATATAGTTGTAGAAGAAACCAAAATTGTAGGATGCTTAGAAAATCAGTTATACTAAAAACATGATTTAAAGGGGCCTTTCACGAAAAAATGATACATATCTCGCAATTTATAAGAGCTAGAAATTTGCTGCAAAGTTGCTTAATATAACATTTGCTACAAATTTATTGAAGACGTTAAGTCAATCTGAATCAAATAAAAAAATATTTTTTCGATCTCACTTTTAGGTAGATTAATCACAAAACCGTCTACATCAAAAGAAGCGGATTCATCTTCATTCACTTGATTCTATCTATTGGACATGATTTGACATGCCACAAGATACTTTTGTCTGAGATATTACTATGTCCTACAGAACCGATTTTCGGGACTCCCGGAACCGATAATATCGTAGCCATAAGAGATGAACTAGCCTCAGGCTAAAAATCTCTAAAATAAAGAATTAAAAAAAAAAAAAAAATTTGGGGCCATACGTTATAGAAATATCTAAATTCATTCTTACTAATCATATCTCAGCTATCTGATATCATTTGCTGCACCAGACAACCGATTAGCGTGAAAATTTAAAACAATTGGTCAAACTGGTTAAAAAAGTACAAAATAAACACAGACATATCACATATCTACATCTCCCAACAACGAGAAGAGTTCTATGGGGGTGGTACCAACGGCAAAAGTTAGTTCAACTATTCCCGTTGAATAAAAATCCAAGTTTATGAAAATCGGATGAGGCATTGCTGAGAACGAGTTTGTTGAAACAAAATCGTTCGTCCTGGTACTTTACGGGTTAAGTAAAAATGTGACGAGTAGTTCGGTAAGCAATGATTTTGTTGACAAAAAAAGAACCGAAGTTATCAGCAATTTCATCTGAGTGCTCAGTAAATATTGAAAGACATCCACCTCCAACCCAAAAAGAGATCTCCAGTTTTTTTTTGTTTCTTGGTATTGGCGTTCTGCATTGGGGATAATATACGCAATAAGACAAAAATAAGTTTTGATTTTTTTTATTCAATAATCCAGCGTGCGATTAAAAATGATTTGCATTTTTTTTCCGCGATCTGTGGTTGCTATTGTGAGACAGATATAAATGCTTTTTTTCAAATACTACTAAATACGTGATGGATTTTGAAACTTAAAGTGTGTTTGCAGTACATTATCCACATGAAAACATGGATTCATGTAAGTGATAGTGACCTCGGAAAGGACAAATTACCAGGCATCCTGAAATGAGTTGCTAGATATGCAGAAGAGCTATCAATTTCTACCTCCCGGATTAATACTGCTTTCAACTGTTACATCAAGGATTATTGCAAGCAGATTTCATCCATAATACCACTGCCGGCCAGTGGGGGGTTAGATTGAACAAACATACACAAATACATGTATCAAACTGAACGGTGGCCTATAAGAAATCTAGCTTTTTTTTCAATATGAAGCACTTTTGATGCAATATTCAGCAACTGTTGTTACTGTGTAGAACAAAAAACAACTTTCTATAACAGACAAATCAACTCAATAGTATTGTATCTATGCTTAAAAACCATGGCTGCACAAAAAGGGTCTCGTTGTTATTGTTAGTTGCAACTAAAACTTGACTGCTCCAAAAATGCAAAAAGTGTGATGAATGTGCACGTTTACGTTAAATCGTTTTGTTGTCTTCTAAACACTTAAAGTAATGACCCGATTTGTCAGCCCCCTTTTTGAAAAACTTTTCTAATTTTTTACGAAGCCCATGCGTTTTTTTTTTTCGTTGTCTTATTGCACCAAAATATACCTTAAGCATCCATCTTGAAGATTAATGGGAATGATTTGGAATTACAGCTAAGTAAAATTATTAAAAACTTAAAATCTGATGCGTGGAGGGGCTGACTAAATCGGAACATTACTGTATTTCTTGCTTCATAAAGAATAAGTGCACCGAAGACAACAAAACTATTACATTTTGACGTAAATGTGCACTATTATCACACTTTTTAAAAAGTGAAAACGCGCTTATTTATTGTCATTCGAAGCAACCATCTTCAGCATGACATGCTCAATTACCTTGCAATTTGCTGACTAGTAAAAGGGTTGCCCTATGAAGAACAAAACTAACTAATCAAAATCAAAAGTCAAACAATTGAGGTTTACTAAGTAATACAGCAATGACCCGATTTTATCAGCCCCTTCGTGCATCAGAATTTTATCTTTCAATAATTTTGCATAACCGTAGTTCCAAATCTTTCCCATCCATCATCAAGATGGATGTTTAAGATATCATTTGGAGAAATAAGACTACAGAAAAAGCGCATGGGTTTCGTAGAACATTAGAGAAGATTGACAAAAAAGGGGCTGACAAAATCGTACTGTACCACCAATACCACCTCGTTACAATTTCCTAGTCAGTAGAGGCATGGTTTTACCAAACCGGAGGCGGCGGATTCAATTCCCGATCCAATCAAGGAAATCTTTTAGCTCGGAAATTTAGGGCATATAGAGTGTCATTGTGCTTGCCTTGCCCTACAGTATACCATTTCATGCATTTTTGGTTGGTTCGCTCAGAAAGCTCTCAATTAATAACTGTGGAAATGCATCTAGAACGCTAAGCTGAAAGCCGGAAAAACGCGCGGTACAGAAACGTAAAAAGCCTAGAGGAGGAAAGAAGCAAACTTTCCACAAGCAATTCTTACGCCTACGTAGTAATCAATCAAGTATGAAATGTACAGTAATATGGTAGTATGTACTAGCATAAAAATAGCCTACGGTTGTCTTTTTACATATTATGAAACCTTTTCCATCAACAACGTACAGCATGTTTGATCAATGTTCACGGCAAACACAAAAAGTATGGTAGGATTGACATACTTTCCAGTGGGTTGATTGATGTTGATTTCCTGCTGGTATGTACTTCGCTGAGTGCTATAGCTGATTGAAAAGGACTTTTTAATGGTACTCGACAAATACAATACAACTATGATTATAGAAATCATTAATGTCGCATAATGTTATCCAAATGAGAGCTGGGTACCCGGAACCCGTCACGCACATAATGGTTAAGAAAATTAAAAAAAAAATTCGAAATTTTGAATCAAATAATCCGAAACTGAATTAGCACATGCCTCTCGTAGCTCAGTTTTTAAAGGTATAAAGCAAGACCATGCTTGAGGTGGCAAAGTTCGATTTCCGGTGAGGTCTAGGACTTTCCAAGATGATTCTACTTGACACACGATATATTCTAATGCAAAAATGGTACAGGCTAAGAAAGCTCTCAATTAACAACTGTAGAAGAGCTCAAAGAACACTAAGTTAAGAACCATTGTAAAGTCCCAGTAGGGACGTAATAAAGCCAAGGGTGGAGACGAGCACTATATCTTTTAATGTTAATGACCGTGGAATTTGTAGTTGTAGCTCGCTGATCGATGAGAACTAGTAAAAGGGTTAACGACCTAAATAACAACTTTGGTTTTATGAGAGTTCTATAGACCATGATTTAGCCTTTGTAGAATATTTTAAAACCTCGATAAAACATACAATGTTACTTGTTGAGTCATGTACATTTAATGTAATAATAATATCAATTTACCATCCATACAGGCCCGCATTTTAGGGGCTCCACACAATTTATAAATTTTAATATCAAAACTTAGTACTTATCAGAAATGTTATTACTAGGACATCGTTGCTAGTTATATTTTTAGAATTCACACAAGCGCAACATTAGCAGTTCTTATTATGAAACAAACTAAAATACATAAATACTTGACTATCATCGGCGACAGTGTCGTATTACAGAGACTGTCATATGACATTTTAGTTTGATACTGTACTTTGATAGCTTGTTTTGCAAATGTCGGAAGCAAAGGCAGCCGATTATTACAGACCGCTTACAGCACTGGGATGAATGTAAACTTTATTACATTACTTATCCAATAGCAGCTGCATTAGAGTGACAGTCTAAATCGACATATGCCTATAATGGCAACTGCAGAATAAAGATACTAAAAATCATGAGCCCCATTATGTAAGATAATCGAAACGAGTTTTTCATATAAGCGGTTCGTATAAAATTCGGATCGATCGACTCATTCATCATTTTGATACGATATTTTTTTTTAACTGATGGCATACAGTAACCGGGAAATTCAAATATGACGTTTACTCTTTAGGGGCGATGGGTCCTAGAATTTGTGACAATACGTGTAAAAAGTATAGGAAAATTCGTGATACATCAGGAGAAGAGGGCAGGGATATGGAACAGCACAAAGTAAGCACAGTCGAGGAAACACGTACATCTTTCTGTTTGAATGTCAATAATAAAGAGACGTGCAATGAGCTAAATCTATAAGCTTTTGCTGATGAAAAATGTGCGCTCATGCA
This sequence comes from Ochlerotatus camptorhynchus, assembly GCF_037179485.1. Lineage (NCBI taxonomy): Eukaryota > Metazoa > Arthropoda > Insecta > Diptera > Culicidae > Ochlerotatus > Ochlerotatus camptorhynchus. The sequence goes on from NW_027040773.1 coordinate 3,518,755, forward strand.
GAATGTGGTGATTTTCCATAACTTAAGTTTGAAGTTTGATTGAAGTATAATACTGTTCCATTCTACGGAACTAATATCCAAAATGTAGTTTTTGTTTACATTGGTTTTGGAACTGTTTATAATGAGCTTTTCTTTTGCTAATTTTGAGCTCTCTTTGTGCTGTTTCTGAGCACTCCTACCCATAAGGCATGTCTCTCAAACTATTGCGTGTTTTTAGGAGATTTTATAACACAGCGCAAAATCTTTTTTGAGCTGTGCGCGTGCATCTACGAGGAGGGTGACTCTTGTTTTGCTGTGGTTAGTCGCACGCACGCTGAGTAGATAGAGAGAAGATTGATGACGGTTTTGAAGTTTTCCTGCAAAAATATAATGCCGATGCAAGTAGATGCGAGAAATTCAAGAAGATTTTTCGTAGATTAATTCGCTAGTGTAAGATTTTTCGAGCATCTAAAATTTCGATTTAGATGTCATGCCCCCTCGTGCATCCAGATGATCCCTGGAGGGTTAAAACATTTGAAAAACTTGTGGACGTAATATTTGAATGGCCTAACCCTATTTTTGCTTCAGTGCTGAATATCAGTTATTGAAAACTGGATGTCGGTAAAAAAAAGTAAACATTCATTGACGTAAACTTGTATTTCATTTCACGCAAACGAGCAACTTGTAAGCAACCAAATTCCTAATTTTAATGAAAACAATCGTGCATGTAAACATCCTTTTCACGTAAACTAGAAACTTGCAAGAAATGTTGCTTACAAGGATGGACGGTTGCATACAATATTTGGAATATTTCATGAAATATCTCAAAAAATTTACACGATCTATGATGTAAATGTTTATGATACATGACGCTACATTTATGTACATCATAGTGACAGAAATTTACACTACTTTTTTGAACTATGCAGGACCACATTGACCATATCCGGTCATGCGCCACTTGAGATAAGGCATTATTAGTTTTGACCCACGGGCATGAACTTTGGCCCATCCAATGTGAATTCAACATCAAGTTCAATAGAGGTCATAACGAGCGTTCTGGGTCACATTGGCCTTATCCTCGAATGTTCCGAATACACCCTGGGTTGTTTCCCGTTTCTGAGATGATTTCATAAGAACTAAAGATATTGGTCATATTGAGTTGCCACGCTTACATCGTCACACCCGGATATATTCCGGGTACCTTCGGGGAAGCCAAAATCTAACATGACCAATTTTAAAAGATAATTTTTTTTTTTTTTTAAATAATCATTTCTGGAAATTACATTTAATAGCAAGAACAACATTGGCCATCTCCAGAAATGTTTCTGGAGCCCCTCAGAAAGTGACCAGAATTTTAAATAAGTCAAATTTTATCTAGCAACGCATCAAATCACGTGAAAGTTCAACTATTTAATTATTCAAGAAATATTCAGTTCCTAGTCATAAAACTGCTGACGGAACCAAATTCGTTCAGATGTTCATCCCAAAGCGTCTATCGGGTCGGCAGCACCCTCCCAGATTCAATTGAATAATTGTGGGTGTAAAGACTTTGTTTAGTTAAGCGCGGGCCGGACATGGTCTCTAGAGCTCACGATATCATTCTAGTCAAATATTATTCATTTTTATGAATTTTATCCCAGAATTAATGTGAAAAACAAACTAAATGCAGCTTGACACATGTTCATCGAACATACTATAGATACTGCCATTTAACAAAGCTAGTTTAGAAAGGTTGGGCAAGCCTGATCTATGTTGCCAAAAACGAGAGCGTGCCTAAATCGAGACCTTTTACGCCGTGTCACAATTGTGTACTAAAATGTCTTAACAATTAGAAAAAATACTCCCTTAGTGAATCCTTCTGAGTTAAAAAATTCTGGTTTAGAAAATTTGAAAAAAAAAATCAAATTTTCGTTATGCCATAAATCAAAAACCATGTTGCCAGAATCGAGACAATTTCAAAATCGTAGTTTTGTTTACGTGTGCTAAAGTAATGTAATATCATTTACAAATAACCCCTAGCAAATATTTCCTTAAATGCTGAATTATTAAAAAAAAAAAAAAAAACATTAGTATCTGGAAATTCTAGAAGAAAAATTAAAAAAAAAATGTTGATCTCGAGACTCATATTCACCGGCACCTGTTCTGATCCGAACATCTCCAGAACGAGCTGTTCTATTCCAAAAATACTGAATAGCGTTCTACCATAGAGGTAACTCTAAGACCAGAAGATCCCGAAGAAACGTGCTCAACTTTTTGGCTCAGCTCTGGTACTCTCTTCGGTCCCAAGCTAATCGATGCACCTCTCGAAACATAGGAAAATCCACGAACCCCTCATATCTGTCAAACTTTCATAGCGAATCAAAACAAACATTGTGTAGCATTTCGACTAGACTGGGATCCGTTAATCGATTTGCTTGGGACTAATAGGCTAGTCAAGTAGTGAGCCAATTTAAAATCGTTAGTTTCGTATTGATTGTTGGTTCGACGGGACCTTTAATTTGGATGTTGTTACGTCCAATTGGGTTTAGTGGATGTCGAAAAACACGCTCTCAAAATTATGCAATTTTTTATCAAATAATACAGTGCTTTGTTTAACTTCCTTAATTAGTCAGTCTTCGGACCAGCAATATTTTATTCTAATTTCAGAGGGGTCTTGATGAAATTTGTATGATTTGAGATGAAATTGATGTGCTGAGATTTAATTCAGTGCAGACACGAAAAAATGTTGATGGAATAACTTTGTTTCTTGTCAGAGTGCCCATCTAAAATGTACGGATGATTTGAATAATTAGTGTCTATCTACAAAAAAAATACATTTTTCAAAATTGATATTTTTGAGAAAAATCATGTTCATTTTATTAAACATATTTTTGTCAGTGAAGAAATTAAATGTTTAGATTTTTTTTAATTTTCTTATGAAAGCTCATATTTTTTTATTTAATTTATTTGATAAGGCTCAACCGAATTAACTTTACAGAGCCGAGGATTCTTGTTCACTATACAATACATGTTAAAACTATAGTCAAAAGGTACAACACAATAAACATTTTATCTTCCGCTGTACAATAAGCCTCCTCCACCAGAACAGGAGCCGCTTCCAGTGGTTTCATTCTATGGCAGATTCGCCAACGAGGGTCAGAGCGCTTCCATTGCAGCAATGGACCCAAAACGTGGTCAGTACTCACACATTCATCACGAAACGGTTGCTTTCCAAAGTTGACGACGCATCGACTGAAAGAACTTCTGATGAAGAACAATGAGGAGGACCACACAATGGTTGCTGCCGAGTAAACAGACGATCGCGTGACACACATTGAGAGTAGTCTGCTTCTGTCGACAGCCGAGTGAACATGAAAGCTCATATAATAAGGGAAAATTACGTATTCTCGTCAATCTAAGTGTCTACACTTCTATCACCGACAAACAGACATGACACTTAATTCTGACTTTTGTCCGAAAATCATAAACGGCCGATTTAAATGTACAGTGATCCGAACTGGATGTTTTGATCTAGATGAAAATAATTTGTCCAGAATGGATCAGACACGAACTAATTCATAACTTTTGCATGTGGGTTCATGGCTTAGCTAAATATTTCCCGCGAACATGGAGCCAGATGTCAGTAGTGTGATATGGTCAGAAATTTTATTGTTTTTGTTATGGTCATTCATGTCGGTTTGTCGGTGATTCTATTTAGCAAATTTCTCAACTTCACGCACATACATATAGGGGAAAAGTTGGCTTCGGCAATACCTTAACCTATTATCGTCAGGGGGGTAAACAACGTAATTAAGAGCTCAATTTTGGCATGTGGATACATTGTGTTTCAGAGCAACTATTAGCCAAATTTGAGTGCTCTAGGACTTTGTTTACCCCCCTGACGATAATAGGTTAAGGTATTGCCGAAGCCAACTTTTCCCCTATGACGTGTTTGTTTAATTACATTTATCTGCTGCTTGATATTCTATCCATTCTAATCGACAGAATTGTCAGCAACGGGTAGAAAAGGTTTTAAAAAACGCTCCAAACTTCTCATGTGAGAGTAACTATTGTCTTTGCATTTGATATGCGTGTTAACCAGCTATTCTATTATCGGCAACTCGAAATCAGTAGTATTTTGTAGTGCGTATGTTTCATTTCAAGAAAATTAAGTTTGAAGCTATGTATAGATAGACAAAGAATTCGTTTTAATACGTTTATGTTTTGGTGAGAAAATACAGCAAAATTAGTTTGAGTTTTTGTAGGTCTTGTCATTTTTAATTATATTTTATTTTTAAAAGCTCCACCATTTTCAAAAGGTTGTCTAGTTTTTTTTTTCTAGGAAAACAATTACAGATGGATATCTATTTTGACATGCTTCGAGTTTGGCATGCACCGATTTTGGAAGAAAATAAGTATGCGAAATCTTTACACCCACAGAGTTTCAACAAGCAAAGGACGACGACAAGGCGATGGTCTTTCCTTCCTCCTGTTCAAATTGTGTTAGAAGGTGTAATGGAATGTGCGAGCTTTTACATGTGGGGGAAGGCACGTTCTTCAATAAATCCAACCAGTTCATCTGCTTCGTGTACATTTTCGGAAAAACGTTTCAGGCAGTGGTAGAGCAGTTTACCAGGCAGGGACGCTTGAAGCAGAAAAGATTGAAAACGTCGAAGATTAAGTATCTGTTCGCTGGAGGAATCGTATTTTATGTACTTAATAAAGACTCCACGAAACCGTGAGGTCTGATAATCTTCGCCCACGTATACCCCATCTTCGCCCAGAAGATCCTCGAATCTACGAAAAATCTTATTTTTTTACCGTTATAACGGGCATTAATCCCATAAGAAATCTTCGTGAATTTCATATCGCTTCTAGATCTTACACGTAAAGTACTCCACGTAAAGTACTACACCGTTAGCATTTCCAAAGTTACAAAGTCAACCAACGAATTGAGAAGCTGTTTAAGAAATCGCTAACAAAAAACAATTTTCCGAAAAAAATGACATTCCGAGAATAATTCCAAATGAATCCAATTCTGAGCATTACTCTAATTCTGAGAAGAGACATTACTCCACAGACAACTCCACATTATATAGCAGCACTACAATTTATAGTTGATCTACTCTAAATTTTAATTTATTTGAATTCTTGAGTGCCCTTTGCAAATAAACCTCCACGTTTCCTGTGAATAGTTCCTAGTCTCACGCTGATGATATGGTGATCTTGTATTAAATATTGAAAAAGATCATTGTAGCCCATTTCGAGACAGATGCTGGTGCTCTGTGTATTAGTATGATTCAAAATATCGATTTTGCTCCATCCAGTTAAATCGATTCCAAATCAGGTCCTGATCAATCTTTCTAAAATGTTATCTCATTAGATTGCGCAGGGTTGCTTTCACTCACTTCGCTATAAAAAATGTATTTGGAATTACTAAATAACTAGATGTTACAATGATATTTTTTACTTGTAATTTAAGAGGAGATTGTACACGAATCATAAAATCACTAATTGTGACTCACTGAAAGCGAAATGGACAGGTTTTATGTGTCAACACATACTTTACAACCTTTTCTTGTAATTTACTAGTACAAAATATCATTACAAGATCCAATGATTTCATTATTTCGAAAACATTTTTTTTTTTATAATGAAGTTTGAGGTTCGATCCTGGTTGCGATCACATAGTGCACTGGCACAAGTTTATATGGGAGTTATCATGTTTCTTATGCTAAAGTTCACCAGTTCTAATATCATCCCACACAAGTCATGAGTCATGAATGACATAAAATGTCTTAGTAAGTATAAGAAAAAAAAACGAAAAACTTTCTCAAAACACCTTAACTCTAGTGCGTGAATACCTACAAATCCATCAATGTAATGTACTAATGATCAATTAACACAAATCCACAAACATGTATCCTCTCCATTGTCAAAAGCTAAACCGTTTAAACTATAATGGATGAAATAAAGAAGCTCAGCAAGATTGCCAAATTAAAAACGAAAACATCCAATTTATTTTTATTAAATTTCTCGTCAGCACATTGAAACGATCACGGTCCTACTCCGTGTACCTACCTAAAAGCAGTGGATGAAAAACTCTCAAAGGAAAAACTGATTTCAAAACAAATCGAGAGAAAGGCAGACGCGTCACACCAAGAGACCTATCATCGGAACGGATTTTGCCAAGAAGAATGAACCAAAATGAAAGAAGGACGAAACAGATCCTGAGGAGGGTGCTGCACATCCAGTCAAAAAAGATTCCTCTAACCAGCGGTAAAACGAAATATGTTGTCATTTTCCACATTGGATATTCTATACTTCGCACAGACTTTTCGTATCACGAACCATTAGTTCACGCTTCGTGCCTCGTCGGTGTGACACTCGTGTCGGTCGGATACTAGCGTGAGATGAAAAGTGAAGCTAAAGATATTATCCAGTGAGTGCCACTCACCTTCGACTGAGCTCCATAGAAGGGCTGGGGATGATGGGGACATAAGAATGCTATAAGTGTGTACCGACAGCACACAAACTTATTTGGCTGTAAACCGTCGATGGGGCCAAATGTATACCAATGGTGACCCATCGCCGCATCACACCGTGCCGTGGGGAGTTGTAGAAGAAATTGGTATAAAGATTACATAAGAACAATGCTCCAAAAAGTAAGCCACAACAAAAATCGATATGTTCACATCATAACAAACAAACGGTGACACAGTAGCGTGTTACAAGAGACAGTGCACAGTATACCCAGTATACCTCTGTTAGTTCGTACCGCGTTAATAAAACTATATAAGGGGCTATCCATAAACACCGAAGACATTTTAGGTGAAGACGTAGTGGCTGTGTCTACCGTTCATACATTTAAGGTGAAGCGCTGTAGAAACGTGTAGAAACCTTATTCCTGATTGATCTTACAATCACCTCGAAATTTCAAGAGCATAAATATCAGCTCCCATAAAACGTAATAAAATTTCAAAGATTGTTTTTATGCGTCCCACACATGATTTTTTGCAATTTGATCAACAAATGATATCTATGTGTCGGATACATACTTAATATGTGTACACATAAAAGCCATGTGTGACCACACATACTATTCATTTGACACATAAATTTCATGTGTCCTTCTGAGTTAGGTCTGTTTATGTGTGATCACATGAAAATCATGTGGAATTTGACATGGAAATTCATCAATAAAAATGTGTGGAATTTTTTCAGTATACGTCAATGAAACTGGAACTCTATACAGTACAGCAAATAGGGAATTTCAATTTTATGAGCAATATCGCAAGTATTGTATTGAATAAACGGGTTTTGGTCAAATCCACAAAAACTATATTTAATGCTTGTCAAAAAATTATTTTCCTCTAGCGGTGATGTGAAGTAAATTTCGGTGTACAATTCCTACGGTCGTTAAGCTTCAAAACAGTAAAATGCTTACAACAGTCTACTATCCTGTTCCTGTCTCCGACGCCATTTCGATCAGAACTGTAGCATGAGATTTAAAAAAAAAATCAAAGATGCCATTTTGAATATTTTACAATGTTCAAAATGGCCAGACAAACAATTATGCAAACTTACATGCACATCGGAGAAGGTCGAGCTTTTCCGATTCACATTTGGCTTGGATCTGTGTTTTAATATAAAACCAAAAATGCTTTCTTGTTGAATTCCCTCCCCTTGGCTAGTTTTTGCACCTTGGTGTTGGTGCTTAATTGGGGCTTAATTTCATGCTTTATAGTGGAGTGTTGGAGACGGTAGGTTTATGGCCGGCGTTGCTGGCTCATGCCACGATAGAATGGCGCCATGGGCAGGCAATGGGGATTACTAAGCTTCCCCTCTCTGATAAACCACTGCATGAGAGAACCAAACATCTAGTCTAGCAGTGATAGTATCACACGTGTTACTCCTTTGATTGAGAGCCGCGTCGTAGTACGCTTACGTATAGGCACTGACGTTGGGTGTGATACTGGCGGGTTTTGCCGCAAATCACTCTTATTTTATTTATTTTTACGCAGATAGATTTATTTGGGTTTGCAAGGGAATTATACTATTTAAATATTTCAGAAAGTGCCCAACGGTGCTCCTTCTATTTGCGTGACAAGCTATCATTGTTGTTTTCATTGAAGTATTACTCAGGAAACAATGTAAAACATTTTTTGTTTTAACTCTTTATTTGTTCCAAATTCAAAATAAATTACATTTCATTTTAACCTAGGTGCTCCAGTTACTGCAGTAACGTACCAGCCTTAATTGTTATGATATATATCTAAGTGTTTTTACATTGTTCATGTCTTGGCAATTCAGTATTTTAAACAGGTTTTTTAACCTGCATGTCAGTATAACAATTGATATCTTAAAACTAAAAACTAAAACTAAATCTTATCTAAGTATAAAGGGAATTAATCGTTGCAATTGAGGATTGCAATGAGTTTTGCCTGAAATTATTAATTATTTTGTTGGACATTTGTTCTAAAGTCTCAACATTCGAAATTCTATGTACCTCGGTAGTACTGTACCAGGGAGGCAACTTCAAAATCATTTTCAGAACTTTGTTCTGAATCCTTTGAAGTGCTTTTTTCCTGGTAGTTCAACAACAAGACCATATTGGCACAGCGTAAAGCATGGTCGGTCTAAAAACTTGTTTAAATATTAGAAGTTTATTCGTCAGGCAAAGTTTGGATTTCCTGTTTATAAGTATCCTCCATTTAATATATTTGTTACATTCAGCTTGAATGCCCTCAATGTGATCTTTAACTGTCGGATTCAGCGCGCCTACGTCTTCGGAGCTTACGCAGAAGTGATACGCAATTCGGTAGAGCTTGTCAAACGCTTTTGAGCTTATGTAGTATAGAATTTGTTCGGTGCGGTCGCGAAATCTTGATACAAAGCTCAGTAGTAAATAAGTAGAATATCTAGGGAGGAAACCAAAATTAATCAACTTGCTATCACATTTATTTTGGTGGCACTCTTTAAATGATAATAAGCCTTTTTTTCTCGCTTCGGTTGTCTAGCACGGCTTTCGGAATTCGCGCGGTTTTCGTAACTTACATAATTTAGATATTTCGTTCGAAAGGGATTTAGGACTCAGCTTATTGAGCCTGATTTCCTTGGAAATGATTTATTACTCATAAATATCGCGAAATTTCAACTTGTTAGTTATGTACATATTATCTTCATATGAAACACGTACATTAAAAATAAAATAACATTTCATATTATCATATTTCCAAGAATTAACGCTCATATAACTGTCTGATCGCGCACGAGCAGAACTTCTTCCTACGGATGGTTAGAAATAATAAAACAGATCGAATTACTGACCGTCCTGCCATGGCGGAGGTAGAACTACTATTATTTATTGATAATGTATAGGACACAATACAATACACAGCTGGTAGGGTAGTACCACACGTAGTGGACGTTTGCACAAACATACTCCCTCCAAAACCAACGGTTTTATTTCACACAAGACATAGAAAACTACAACTATTCTAAACATTTGGTGAATCGATTGCCGGTCACAATAGTCGTATCGTATCGTCGATGAATCAGTGCTGTAGCGCATGCAAGATGGGTTGAAATGGTTTCTGCTGTTATCATTCTGTTGTAGATCCGATGTATTGTTCTCCCGTACAGCTGATAGCACTATAGTGATCACGAAAACTACGCGAGAATCTGGTAAACGCACTCGCCATTGAAATGAGCATGCTTCTTGACCAAGACCCTTGCAGTCCACGGTGAGTCAAGAACTACACATGCTATGCCAGATGGCTACCTTTGTGGCCACACCATCGCAGCTGGGAGGGAATATAACTATAATATAATATAATATAATATAAGAATATATCTTCGGATTGGAACGGTAAAGACAATCGCATCGGATTGTGGCCCGCGGGTATCGAACGGTTGGTCACGGCACTATTATGATCGCGCACGAGCAGAACTTCTTCCTACGTTGTGTATTACGGATGGTTAGAAATAATAAAACACAATCGAATTACTGACCGTCCTGCCATGGAGGAGGTAGAACTACTATTATTTATTGATAATGTATAGGACACAATACAATGCACAGCTGGTAGGGTAGTACCACACTCCATTTTACCCCATCGTTTAGCATATTTTTAAAATGTTCGCAGTTGGACAATTTTTAACGGATTCTTAACATTGTTCATTTATTACTAAAGAATTTGTGCTAATTAAATGCAGAATAAGTCATTTTTATATGAAAACCCATATGTTTACCTGAATAAGTTCTTGTGATGCTTCGAATGTTTGTTGGGGATCTACATTTTTACATAATGAAAGCTCACACGAAACAAATTCAGTACAGGTTTAAAACAGAAATGATGGGAATTCCACTCGTAATTTTTTTTTTTTTAATCCAGAAAAGTCAGCTGATATCACCGGGCTTGATCTAGAGCTAATACAACGATGTGCTGCAATCGTCCAAACTCTGGCAACTGGCATGCAACTCGGCAGTAGCAAATTTGATTGCTACTGCCGAGTAACTGCTGAGAAATTTGTGGAATTATACCCTTGTATTATATGCCGGTTACTGTTCACAAAATTCTGATCCACGGATCTAAAGTTTTGGGAAAGGTCTCTAGTTCCAATAGGCCAATTGTCGAAAGAGGCACAAGAAAGTCGTTATAAAGACTTATTTTCTATTAATATTGCATTTAATCAACTAATATAAACATATATTAAAAGGTGCCGAATCGATCATACCAGGAAGATAGCTAGGACGACAATGAATGAAGATTTGATTTATCGGCTCCTAGAACCGTCAGATCCATTCGTTTCTAGTTTAAGAGATTTTAGCGATAAGCGAGAGATGGATTTGGTTGAGGATGCTAGAAATATGCTGGATCTACAATCAATTCACCAGCTGGAAGACACTGGAAACGAAAGTAGTGATTTCAATTGAACAAGGATTTAAACTGATATTAAAATAATTATTTCGACGGGAAATTCTTTATCAGGGAAATGAAAATAAATGAGATGTAATAATAATCAATGGAATAAAATATCTAAATTATATAATGTTATCTGGGGCCTATGGGTACAACAGGATACAGATGACTACTAGATGAAATGATAGTATTTTCACTATATTTTCATCATATTGAGGAGCCGTCTGCCCCTTTTATCCTCTTTAAAGTTTGTGGATGCTTGCAATTTGGCTATTTTTGAGCTGATATTGCCTATAACAATTTCTGTTTTGCAGATAGATTTTTTTTTGTCTTCAGTAAAGTGGTGTATTTTATAGATTATTGAAAAGTTGTAGAACATTATAGTCATCTAAAACAAATAATTTCGGAAATATTTACATAAAATTTAATTTTTGAGGCCCTTTTATAAAAACGCTTCATAACTCAAAATCACAAGTAGATAGAGACATGACGTCTTCTACAAAGTTTTCAGATATGAAGCAATCTACAACTTAGCTGAAGATTTTATGTCTCTATCTGGTCAAGCTGAAAGCTAGATTTTGCAGCGCCACCTGTGGTGAAGTTCAGAACTAAAACTAAACTTCATTCAATGGGTCTTGTCATCTTTAAAAACTCTTCTGAAGCACCCTGAAAAAACCACTGTGAAAGGTGTCAATGAAAAAAGTTCATGGATTTGGCCGTTTGTACCACTGTGCACGATCGACGCTAAACATCGACGGAAAACAAATCAAGGGTGGGAGCGGAATGGCCAAATAATATGTTCTGTGTATGATATGGTAATGATTCGTCAACTGTTCAAAGAAGTACTTAGATGCTACGATCGCGTTCGGTTTTGTATTGTTTTTATACCAGTAGCTTACAACCAACTGGACAGGATTACTGGATACATTGGATTCATATAGTGAGACCTTTCCGTTATTATCATTTTATATACCATTTATTACATGACATATTATATATTGACTAACATTTATATAGCTCAGAGCGTTATGTTGGGTTGTTCACGCATCCTTCCACCCCTGAGGATTCAAGAAATGCTTCGTTGTTTTAATGTTTTTATTTGAAAACGAATCATTTCAAAGAATTATCTTTGCGGTGAACTCAACGCAGTAGGCCTGACCGTTTAGATGTTTGTATCATATCTCAGATCCGGAGTGATTTGAGATTTGGGCATAATTGCATTTGTAAACAAACACGTCAATCCCCGATTTCTCGCGAATAAAAGCTCAATCTCAAAAAGTAATAACACTATGAGGTAGAGGAATGATTCCTCTATCATTTGGTATAGTTTGTTTGTGAGATTGAGCTTTTATTCAAGAGAAATCAGTAATTGACGTGTTTGTTTACAAAAGCAATTACGCCCAAATCTCAAATCACTCCGGAGATATCAACATCAATATTGACAAAAATTATTAGGCTTCATCTAACCTAATAATTTTCCAGGATACTTTCTCGTATTGGCTACGTTTGTATTAGATTAGATTAGATTAGATTAGATTAAGTTCCACTTTCATCTTAGTGGAAATCACATATATTCACAATTTTCCGAAAAATGCAACTGCACATTTCTTTTTTGATAACTCAAGAATTTTGCTAGTCATTGAAATGTTCGGAATTATGAACCGTTTCGACTGTCTAGCAATGGAAGTGTTACTTTAAACAACTTTATGTTTGAAATGTTCATGAAATATTGCTGTTGCTCACACTACCCCGCTGACGCGTTTAATACAATTTTCCCCTGATTTTGTTTTCCAAAAACAAAAACATTTTCAACTCTTATACACGAAAACGAATTTTGTTCATTTAAATCAAAAATATAAATGTTCCTTCTCTTAACATGTGAATAATTCAAATTAAATTGAAAACATGTAGTAATCAAAAAGATCTACGTTCAAATTAAATTCAAAAGCATGTTTATTCGACAACATGGAATTTGGATAAACGATTTTTAGCGTATCTTTCCTTCTTTTTTCCTTCTTGTTTACATTCAGCAGAATTTAGCTCCAGCTGCTCCAGTTATTCCTCGGAACTCAACCGAATCCGGAAACCTACCAAACCAAGTGTCCAAATAAAGTTCCAGCACGACAAAACCGGCAGAACCCCACAATGTCAACGTCACTCTGCCGTTTCTGATGCCAATCCCCATATCACTCTTACCCAGGCCCGACGTCGAAAGAAAAAATAAAATCCGAAATAGATTCCGAATCCATTCCGGATGCTTCCCCTGCCCCGACACAAAATTTAGAATGAGGACCAGCGTCAGAAACGACAAAACAACGCCAATATCACAAAGTTTTCCCGATTCCACTGAACTGGAACCCCCGGATCCCGAACCAAGACGCCCACCCACAGACCAACCTTAATCGACCCCGAAAAATAGCTGGAATTTAGATACCCTGATGTCTACAGATCTTTATTCATTTATTTCCCATCTTTTTTAAAACAATGGTGTTTCAATGCGTTAGGGCAGAATTGAAACACGTATGTATAACGAATTTTGAATCAAGAATCTAGATTTCTAACAATATCTCAATAATGTGTAACTCTTTATCAAATCCAACGGTTCGTATAGAAAGGTAAATAAATTTGGAAGTCATCTATGGCAGAATCATGGCCGTTTTCGGTTCATATCCGATCGAAAAAGAGAGGTTAAGTGCGGGTTGTGCTTAGTAGGATGGAAATAAGATTAAAACCCCTATTTTTCTTCACATAGGTAGGTAGTTGTCAATTACTAATAATATTTACGTTTTTTTGTCAAAACGAATATTTTTAACATAAACGTTGCTTCCCGGAAAATTTGGAAACCCTAATTATAACAGTTTTTATCCTCTTTAACAGAGCACAGACATCCAAGCTTAAACAATTTTTTCGAAAAATTATGTGTAAGAATTCAAATTAAAATACGTTAGAAACACTAGCGCTGCCATACGGAATGGTGCGACTCGAGTTATCACTTTTTGCGATTATAACTCATTAACTGAACTAAAATTTAGGGTGATCTTATTGACCGTGTATCCAAATGAACTGTCAAATTAGTTCAAAACAAACAAGACAAAGCAACGAAAATCAATTGAGTTTTCGCGGAACCATTATTTTCGAAAAAAAAACTAAGTTCCTTTACAGTTTCCTGTAGATCTACAACCGCTTTTCGTTCCAATTTTAACTGGGCATAGTCGAGGGCATAGTAGTCAGGAGCAAAACTGACTTTTGTTGAGTTCACTGGCGGCGTATCTTCAAATGATTAAGTGAGGTTGAGTAAGATTTGAACACTGTTTACCCTGCATCCGTTCATCCAGGAATTCGAAAAGCCTCCGGGAGGAGGTTAGGAATATGACTTGGATGGCTGTTCTCTGTGCTACTACGTAAAAATGACATCAGAATGTATTTTGGTGATGACGTCACATGTTTTGTTAATTTTTAAGTTATTTGATAGTTTTAAAAATCACTGAATGTTCCGTTTGTCATAAGGTAGCAATAGACGAGTGCAACGGTGGATTTGAGTTCACCCACTCGAGAAAAAGTGACACAAGGTGCGGACAATGTTTACTAATAATGAACACTAAATGTTCATGATCAATTATTAATGAATATTTCAGGCGTAACATTTGATAATGGCACAAAAGCATTAGTAAACAAACTTTTTAAGGCCCTTTACATGCGAACCAAAGTACGCCCATGCAAACCAATAGCACTTTCGGAAAGTTGAGAGTTGCCCCTATCCGATGATGTTGTTGGTTTGCGTGAGCGTACTTCGATTCGCGTGTAAAGGGCCTTAAAAAGTTTGTTTACAAAAGCTTTTATGCCGTTATCAAATGTTACGCCTGATTTAGTGTTCATGATTAGTAAACATTGCCCACAGCTTGTGTCACTTTTTCTCGAGTGAGTGAGCTCAAATCTATAGTCACTATATTAATTATCTGGCGGATATAATATCCTTCAAACTGACAACTTTAATTTCTTCAATAATAATCTGGCACCCAGTGAAAATGCTCAAGCTTTTGCAGAACGTTTTCGTTACACGCAACATCTTATTTTATCTGTGCAGTATCAATATCAATTCACAACAAAAATATTGTTATATCGATCAACGTAATTTAAACTGATGTATGATGTCAACGGATGCAATTTTGTTCGCCAAACCGGTATAGGGTAGAGAACTACTTCGGCCTAATCGCCCATTTTGGGCCTATCGATCAGAAAACTTCAAATAAATCCATGATTTCAGAGTTAACAAGTCAATTATGCGTTTGGTACGATACTTTAGTTAATAAGCTACGGAACGAAGTCAATGAGAACGCGTGATATGAAGGTTTACACCCATTATTCCCAAAAACAAAAGAAGTGCTCCGACCGAATCGATTTTTATCTTCATCCGATAGGCCGAAGTGAATTCATTGGCGTTTCAATGCGTTAGGCCGAGTTTAGAATCCCTAGGCCGAGTTTGGCGTCAAGAAGCAGTGTTGGACTTTTGACAATATCTCAACGATTGGTTTCTCTTTATCAAATCTTACGGTACATACAATTTAATATATATCTGAGTACTGCGAAATCAGCCGATTTTATTTTTCAAAATCTTCCGAAGTTTCAAATTGTTTTGCTGAAACAGCTCACGAAATTGTATATACATGCTGTCAAATAAACTCTTGGCTCCTCCTCCTCTACTCCAGAAATAACGTATTGGTGATGGGAGTGCACCTGCCCACAAAGCTCACATGACTCTTATAAAGTTTGATTACATTCTTATTTCAGCAACCCAGTTTTGGCATTATCAATATCAAATAAA
The DNA here is from genome assembly GCF_037179485.1 of Ochlerotatus camptorhynchus. Taxonomy (NCBI): domain Eukaryota; kingdom Metazoa; phylum Arthropoda; class Insecta; order Diptera; family Culicidae; genus Ochlerotatus; species Ochlerotatus camptorhynchus. Next base: position 3,534,463 of record NW_027040773.1, read on the forward strand.
AACACTTTTTCGAGCATCACGCTCGATGATTTACATTATCCGCCTATTAAGGTGGGTGTTTCGACAGTTTCATAATTATAATTCTTAATTTGTTTTCAGTAGGTGGTAACACCTTTACTTGTGGTTCAAACAGCAACTACCTACGTGACTTCTGAGCTCTTTTGAATGTTCGGCTCCTGTTTGACAGTTTGACTCGGCTCCCAGATGACAAGCATTTTGAATTAGTTTGCAGTACTCAGATATATATTACACAACCAGCGGAATGACCTCTGTGCAGCTCTTTGGATGTAATATTCAACAACTTTTCTTTCTATATGTACACATTTTTTTACGAAATAGGAGAAAATCTGTTAAAAGAACCTTTCAACGCATTCCTGTAAAATTACTATTCCATCCGTCCGAAATCTATCTATCAAAAAGTATATTATTTATCGTCTACGCACTAGCCGTCTACCGTTCTCCATGAAAAACAAAAAAAAAAGCATTTAGAAACGCATTGATAAATTAGCACCTGAATTGATATAATTTTTGTTCGATTTAATTATCGTCACGATCACAATACTTCCACCACTTTGATTTAAAAATAAACAGTCATGCTCGATTGGCTCCCGCAAAAGACAGGTCGAGGTCGAATCGGCTCCGGTCACTGTCTCCACCAGACTATGAATATAGTGACTGTACTCAAATCCATCGGTGTGCACTCGTCTATAAGAGTTAAGATCAAAACAGTGATATTTAGGGACAGTGGAAATTTCCGGCAAAACAAGCAACACTTCGCGGTTGAGAAATGTGAACAACATGAAACTTCGCGGCGATTCCGAGGCAATATTTCAACTCACAAAATATTAATAATGCACTGTAGTTATTTTTTTATTTTTCTTAAAAAATAAATGCAAATAACATTTTCAGAAACATTTCTACTCCACATTATTTTTTGGTACGAAATACTTAAATGATACATGCGTTTTTTGTCAATTTGACATAAAAAATATAGATGTAAAATCAGATCGATAATATCTAGACCAGACTCAACATACTTCATCGTCATTGGAAAAAAAAACAATGACTTGCATATCGCTAGAAAAAAAGAGCGTTCTTGATTGGCTCTCGTCATTTTCAACCAATTTCGCGACATTACGCCACTGTCCATAGTGATAGTTAACGTTTTTCCGACGAAACAAGTACCTATCCGTTTTACTCGGCCAGCCCGTTTTAACCCCATCTCTCCTACAGCAAATACTGTTTTTGCTGTCAACCTAAACTCAATAATATGAGTCAATTGGTCTGTCGGAAGTCAAACCGGAAGGATACGAACAGCAAGGAAAAATAGACCACTTTATGAGAAGAGAACATTACTAGGTACCTGATGACTGCACTGACGGACCATATCTAGGCACTAGGATAGTCTGCTTACCATTTTCAACGCACGAGATGATTTTTCCCTTTCGGCGACGCAAATTGGACTCCAAATTGCTCTCGTCACCGTACTCCTCATTTCCAGTGTCCTCCGATTCCTGATGGGCATCCTCGATGATGCCGCTGTCGTGGATGTTTTCGCTCGCTAGTAGAAGCGGATGTTGATCCATGGTGATAGCGTGCCACACACGCGACGAACTTGTTCAAATACACAACGGCACAGCTTTTCCTACTTACACACACGCAAACGGTAAGAGCTCGACCCCGTTTCTAGGTTGGTAATTGGATCGTAGGCAGAAACTGGATATCTAATTCCTGTGCATATTTATTTAAACACCCATCCACAAATATGGAAAAATGTTGAATCTCATTTATTTGTGTTTCACTTTTATTTTTCGTTTTCCGTTGATGGTTTCCCGGTCGTATTTTCAGTGATAACCTCAGCAGCTTATTCGAATACCTAAAACAGAACATTAATCACTCACTCATGTTTCACTAATCTTCTGCCTGCTAACGTTTATCCTTCACCCACTTATCAAAGTGTTAGCGTGGCCCCTTTCCACCTTAATATATGCACTCTTAGCACAAACGCCTTCCACCCACGCAGTGCCAATTTTTTAACCGTGGTTCGAAATTTATGCAACCATATTCGTAACTACAACAACAAAAACTCACCGAAACCGATTATCTTCCTTTATTGCTTTTACAGACCTTACGTCAGAACGCCACTAGGTCTGTTAAAACTTCCTCCGCACTTCGAGCATCAAATAGCTTGTTTTCTGGTTTTCACGCGATGCCAAGAAAATCAACTTTGCACGCAACACCTCTGAACGTAAGAACCTGGAGGGTGGAAGTGAAAATTCAAATTTCCTTGCAGCTCCGGCACTGAAAAATTTCCTTTTAACAATCGCACTAATCGATTACGCCGCAATTTACTTCTTCTTCTATCGATTACGACATTAGCTCGCTATTTCGCATTAAAGAAAATCCTCCGATAATGGAATGCATGCTTCACACTTCACAGCGATGGGATAGACATTTTTCTTGATCCCACACCCATCTGATATTGCGACGGGATAGTGAAAAACACTATTGTAATTATCCTTCGATATGTACCAGAACAAAGACCTGACTAAAGCGAAAAAAAAATCTTCACCTCACGCTCCACCCACAAGATTGAAAATTTTCAGTCCAAGGGAAGGGGAAAACGTATCAGACTGCGAAAAACACGGACTGGACGCTAGCTTGCCTGTGACACGAATGACGATCTGCCAGCGAATCCAACAATGAGTTCCCTCCGTCTAAATTCAGGCGCCGTGGAACGCCTGCGCCGCCCGAATGCCGGCTCCTGACAGAGGGCACTCACATTTACGTTTGTCAACATTACGAACGGATGTTGACCGCGCGCTTCCATAGCCATGCACCGTAGCTTCGCAACCAAGGACGCATAACCGAGATACCACGTGAATTTTATGATCATAACATAACAAACGTAGACTGCGTCTGCGACGATTGGGGTGTTATTTTTTGTCTTTGGTTTGGATGAAAAATGCAGAAACAAAACACGAAAAACGCCGGCAAACAATGTGCTTCAAGCGAAAGTACATCCATGTTGAAGGGTTGTTTTTGAATAATTTTAATCAGTGTGAAAAGCTTCTCACTTTATCCTGTGAAGAGCTCCATTGGAATTAAATACATAATCAATGTTGGATCAGGGCCTCCCTTAGTTCAGTCAGTAAATGGGGTAGCAATTAAGGGTATGCGATAAATCGAATTATTCCGTTTATTTCGCTTCGAAACGGAATTCCGTGGAATTTCACGGAATATTTTGAAGCTGTTTCGCTTGTTTTTTGTTCCATTTCGTTTCGCTTAGAGCAGAGCAATTTTGAGTTAAATTTTTCAATGTTAACGGAATTTCGAGAAATTTCGTCTATTTACAATATCCCAATTATTTTTTTTTTGTTTTTTTTCTGAAAACGAAGAAGTTCATAGAAAATGTTGAGATACGGCCAAACAAGTGAAATTTATTTTCTCCTTAGTGCTTGCTTATTCAATTTTGTCAGCCCCTCTCCACGTCATGTTTTTTCTATATATATATATATGTTTTTCCATCGCCATAAATATGGATGTTTTGGACATGATTTAGTGCATGTCCATTGGATAAGTGAAGGAATTTTAAATATAAATGTGAAAGGTCACATTTATAGCTGTCACAAGCGGAAAGCAGTAAATTTTTCCTTCTTTTGTAAGTACTATACAAATTTCCAACTCCCTCTCCTACCCTAACTCGAAGACATCATACCAAGAAGACTGGCAACTTTGCGACAGATACAATAGCGCTGCGCTTGAGTGAAGGTGGAAGCAATGCATAGAAAAATGAACAAATATACAAACCATTCTTCAGAGGTTGTAATCTTTGCTATCAAATTCGTTCGAAGCATTTACCTTTGAGCGGCAGATGACGCGATTGTACCTGTCTCATAGTGTTCGTCGAAGAAAATGAAAGAGTTGCCAGTCTTCTTGATTTGTTGTCTTCGCCTAAATGCTAACGAAGTTATTGCTTAGGCTCTCAACATTGAAAATCATTATAATGGGGTGTTTACATATACGCTGGTTCACTAGCTCAACCACCTCAACCCGAGGGGGACGACTCTATCTACGATGCACAAAAGATTGTGTTTTGCTGTGGCTAGCTGCGCGCACGTTGAGTAGATAGAAAGAAGATTGATGACGATTCTGAAGATTTCCTGCAAAAAGATGATGCGCGATGCAAGTAGATGCGAGAAATGAAAGATAATTTTTCGAAGATTGATTCGCTAGTGTGAGATTTGTTGAGCATCTAGGCTTGAGATTTAGATGTGTCGCCCCCCTCGCCTCAACCAACTAGCACGAATTTCAGTAACTCCTGAAATCTCATGCTGGTAGCTGCTGTCACCCTGCTTACATTATGCTGGCTACTTTTTAGTACAGTTCTAGTACACTAGCGCTATCACACCAGCACCACTGTATACAGCCCATACGTGATAAACGCATGAACATTAGCAGTTTTTCACACAAAAATGCGGTAGATTAAACAGCGCTATACACTCAAGTTTTGTTTACAAGTTTTTTTAAACGACAATTTTCGAAAAAAAAAACGTGTTTTTTTTTTCAAATAAAACGATATTTTTTACATCGATTATTTAAATAACACGGTTAAAGAAGTCAAGTATTTTCTAAGGAATGCACGTTTAGCCAAAAGCAAACTTGGAAGTATATTTTGAGTAGGTTCGCCGGACAATACGGGTACATATTTTTAGAACGGGAACGAATTGTAGAGGCTGGCAATCGATCATTCTCGCCATTTCGGAATCAAAGATGGCGACTTCCGGTTTGTGAAAAACTGTCAAATAGCCAGCAATATGGATATTTTTGGAACGGGGACGTCGTGTAGAGGATGGAAACAGATGTTTGACACCATTTTGGAATCATTGGTGACTTCCGGTATGTGATGAAATATCGAATACTCTACAATAATGGTATTTTCGGAACGGGACGACGTGTAGAGCCCGCAAATCGATTATTGACACCATTTTGGAACCCAAGATGGTGACTTCCACCCTAGTAGCACACTTGTCGCTTAACAGTTGTGGTTACTTGAATGCACCTTATTTCAGTCACAATCAAGTTGCAGCAACTTATTTTGATGGATGTGTGTTGCTTGGGCAGTATATGAAAGTGCCAAATAAATGTTTTTTTTTATGTATAATGCGTTTATTTTTCCAGGCTCATTTGCCGTAGCTTTGCGGAGCCGATATTCATTGTTTAGATTATAAAATAACTTAAAACTAACGTTAGTATCGCGGCTATCGCGGCAAATTGTAACAAATGGATGGCAAAGTAGGGATCGAGAACACAAAGTTTGGAGAGCAATAAATTAAATTGCAATAGTCGATATCTCGGCTCGCCAAGTTGTTTCTAGGTTGTTTTCCTCGAGCCCTGAGGGATACGGATAACTCGGATCTAGCAACACAATTGAGGGTGCATGACCAAAGCACGTGGTCGATCTCATGATAACCACTACCAAAAGCTCACAAATCAATGCCTGCGAGCCCGATTCGAAAAAAAATGCGAGTCTAACGGGCAGTGATTGGACATGAGCCTCGACATGACACATGACACGTATAAAATCACGGCTCATGTCCAACCATTTGAACTACGGTTTGTTCCACACCTATGGGAGAATAAAATGTAACCATCAGTAATTTCAAATAATATCAAAAATTGAATAAAAAAACATTTTAAAAATAAAAAAATAAATTATATAGTTTCACTCTACGAAAAAGTAATACGAAAAAAATAAATTCAAGAAAAAATAAAAATAAATGCTATTTACAAAACTTTGGATCACCCTATTTATGCACCAGCCTAATATCATAGAGGTAACTCTAAGACTAGTAAGTCCCGAAGAAACGTGCTCAACCTTTTGGTTCAGCTCTGGTACTATCTTCGGTCCCAAGCAAATCGATGTACCCCTCGAAACATAGGAAAATCCACGAACCCCTCATTTTATCTGTCAAACTTTCATTGAGTTCTCCAAGCAGGATCTCACGAACACTACACTAATAACATAATTTTACACACACTAGCGTATACTGTCATGTGCACGGTAAGAATCAAACATCCATTTATGAGTAAAAGTGAATCCATTGTCAATAAAAGCGGCACCACTAATTAATGAGTAATTCATTGTGCCAATTAAGTAGTAACTGTTAGCTACTGTTAGCAGTAACTCATTGTTGTTCAAATCATTTACTCATTAATGAGTAAAACCACCTTTATCAAAAATGGGTTACCCTTTACTCACAAAAGGGTACTTGACTGTTACCGTGCAAGCGTAGGGTTTGTTTTCGTTTTGTTGTTTATTTTTACTTTAGAATGACAGTTCTTACAGCAAACAAAAAATTTCTCACAGGTAACAAAAAATTTCATCTCACTAACACACGCAAATCGTACCAATATGAACCCGGCTGTAGAGGACTATAGCTAATCAAAACAAACATAGTGTAGTACTTGAATTTCGATTAGAATGGGATACGTTAATCGTTTGCTTGGGGCCAATAGCATAGAGGTAACTCTAAGACCACTGGGTCCCGAAGAAAATCATTATTATTTTTGGCTCACTCAGTACCAGAACAACGGTCCCAAGCAGTCCCAAGCTATTTCACTCACCCCTGCATGTTCTGCATGAATCCACACACCCCTGATGTTATCTGTCAAACTTTCATAGCGAATCAAAACAAACATAGTTTAGTAATAGAATTTCAACTAGAATAGGGTACGTTAATCGTTTGCTTGGGACCAATAGGCTACTAAAGTGGTGAGCCAATTTAAAATCGTTAGTTTCGTATTGATTGTTGCCAATAGGCTACTCAAGTAGTGAGCCAATTTAAAATCGTTCGTTTCGTATTGATTGTTGCTAATATTGCACCAGGGAAACAAGGAAGATGCGATACTAGCAACAATCAATACGAAACTAACTATTTTAAATTGGCTCACTACTTGACTAGCCTATTGGCCCCAAGCAAATCGATTAACTAACCCCATTCTAGTCGAAATTCTAGTACTACACTATGTTTGTTTTGATTCGCTATGAAAGTTTGACAGATAAAATAAGGGGTTATTGGATTTTCCTATGTTTCGAGGGGTGAATCGATTAGCTTGGGACCGAAGAGAATACCAGAGCTGAGCCAAAAAGTTGAGCACGTTTTTTCCGGACCTTCTAGTCTTAGACTTACCTCTATGATACTAGTGAGAACAGAACAAGAGCGACACGATATACCTTCTACACTGAGGCGGCAGCAGACTGGAGAGATGCAATTGTTTGAGCCAATACCCGTTGGGTCAATAACCTCGTAGCTGGTGTGCCTCGGTCGACTCGGTAGGCAATTTCGTTGTTACTATCGATGGTATGATGTGCCGATAGTGGTGATGATTTTGCTGATGTTGGTGATGATGGGTTAAAGCTGGACCGAAATCAAAGCGCTCGGCGTATGATTAATGGCTTCCTGACTCGCGCACTTGTTGTCTATAACACTATGTCAACTTACTTTGGTGAGAAAAAACCCTCGCGTGGGGGAAAAAAAATAACAAACAATAGTCATTGGCGTAGCCAAGGGGGCCAGGCCCCTGCAGAATTATCCACCCCGCCCCCAGAATTTTTTGTGTTTTTTTTTAACTCGCCGGTATTTTGTTAAGCTTGTCAAGTTCGATGTTTTTGAACAGCGATTAATAATATTGGAACACAAACAACGATTTTTTTTAAGTCCTTTAATTTGACTATTTTTGTTATGATCTGGACTAGAAGAAACTATTTTGATCAATAAGATTATATCGATATTTAATCGATAAGACGTCTTTAGGCTCTACAAATTGGCCATGAGCCCAGAGAATTTTCTTCAACTTATGTGAATTTCGTAAACCTGACCGTCCTATCACCAACACCTCTATGCTATCCAGTGCTGAGATTTGTCATTGTAATTGACAGACTTTCGCGCGATATTGACAAAATTGTTCGTCACATAGTCACTGACAGACTTGATCCTCAAAAAAACCTTCGTCAACATCTCATTCATTTTTTCGTCAATGACAAAGATTCACCTGGTAATAAAAAGTGTAATTTAGTATATTCTGTGTCACATTATTGTTATCCAAGTAGCTCAGGACGTAGATACTTGTTCACTAAAATGGATCCATGTAATTGTTTTGCTCAAGTCATTTAATTTCGTAACATATTTAGCTAATAAACAAATCTGCACATGTTCGTCACTGACACCATTGTCATTGACAATTGACATGGTTTGCCTTGACTATGACTGTTAGCTCAAATGAGTGACCAAAGCAGAATTGTCAATATCACCGTGTACTGTCGAGATTTTGCAACACTGATGCTATCACATCGAACATAATCAAGGACGGACAAGAACAAAGTCGCGCCAACGAAAAGTAAATTCGGATTGTAAAGGAGCTGAAAAGTAAAGCAGTATACTATGTGAAAGCAGACAAGGGTAACGCGGTCGTTATTATGGACAAGGACGATTACGACAATCAAACAACAACGAAGATTAACAACGGACCATATAGACAGCTTCGAGTAGACCCCTTACAGAACATAATGAAACGTATGGAGAAAGCATTGAAGGAGTGCAAATCAATATTAGGAGATGGAGCAGGTCGTTTACGGGAATCCAATCCCATTCTACCCAGGATCTAAGGTCTCCCCAAAGTCCACAAACCGGGGAATGAAATGCGAGAGATCGTGTCTGCAGTTGCTCCCCCACCCACAAACTAGCGAAGTGGCTAGTCACAGAGTTCCAGAGTATGCCGAATCAGTTCCAGAGTAAAGCAGGAGTTCACCCAGCAACTACAATCTTCAGGAGACATCAACGAGGACGAGATTTCGACGTCACAGCTCTTTTTCCCAGCGAACCGGTCAAGGAAGCGATCAACCATTTGGAGGACTGACTATTAACACAACGAGAGGATGCAGCATGGAGAAACAAGATTCGGATGTACCTTAAGCTAATCCGCCTTTGTATGGAAGAGTACTACTTTTCTTTTTTTTTCATGGCCAACTTGGAGACAATTCTGAACGAGAAAGGACTATTACCAAACCATTGGTGGAGATTTGTTGACGATATCTTCAGCGTAATTAAAAGGGAAGCCCTTCCACAAATTTTAGATTAGATCAACAGATTTCACAAGGATATAAATTCACTCACGAGTTAGAAAAAGACGGGAAACTCGCATTTCTCGATATTCTAGTCATCAGGAAATCGTCATCATCATATTCGCTTGAATACGAAATTTACAGGAAACCAACAAGCACCAAAATAACATCTCTGATCACGCCTTCCTTCGGATGGGAAGTAAAGCCGTTGGTCCCCGGTTCATGAGTTGATGGGTCGATAGGTAGGGTCCAGGTGTGGGAGCTGCCTTCCTGGCACGTCGGTAGCATTGGTGCTCAGCACGGAAAACAAGATCGACGGAAAAAAACAAACCAAAGGAAAAAAAAAAAAAAAAAAAACAAGCACCAAAAGAGCTATCTCCTATACTTCCAACCATTCGTTCCAGCAGAAAATGGCCGCCTCCACCACATGATTCATCGGATGCAGACTCTTCCACTCAACGATACAGGAAAGGTTAAGGAATTACAGTACAATCTTCGAAACAGCGAGACTCAACGGATACAAGGAGACCACAATCCAAGCAATCATTGATGAAAAAACGAGAATTCTACAAAGGAGATTATTTACCACCCTCACCGCAGCACCTGAACCCTTGAAACGAGTGTCCGTTCATTTTTAACAAGATATTACTTGTAAGCTAAGACCACAGTTAAAACAATTCGGATTAGATTTTGTTTTCACCAGTAGACATAACCAGTTGAAATCATTATTAGGATCCAGTAAAGAGCCAGTTAATATTTTAGGTAAAGCAGGTGTATATAAAATAATTTTTAATCATTGTAACAAAGTATACGGAGGACAAACCAAGAGAACTTTAGCAACTAGATTTAAAGAACATATAGCGGAGGTTAATGAGGCCAAAAAGCAAGAGGAAAAAAGCCTAACATATGATTTTAAATCAAAGGTTGCACAGGTTCACAGAGGACCACCAACTATCGACGGAGGTCATCACGATTTTACTAACCGTATCTACACCATGGAAACTTGATGTTACAGAGACCCTCGAGATCAACAAACAACGGAATTCAACTTCATTCAACAGGGATCAAGGAAACGGACACACATGGCTTTTCAAGTTACTAACTAGGACACATCAACGAGTAAGCAGCGCCGTACCTGCTCATACAGGAAATTAAATTTAAGCTTACCTAGCTTCTTAGTGAAAATGTACCTGGGTTAGTTTATATTCGGTAAAATGCGATGTTTTTCTTCAGTCGAGTATTAGTACAAGACACTGAAGAAGTCTGCACATTGTAGACGAAATAAGGTAGTGGAATTAAATGGAAATTACTAATCCTTCTCTCTCTCTCTCTCTCTCTCCCTCTCTCTTTATACTGTTCCATTAAGACGAAATTACGTACAAATTCAAGAAATTTCATTCGTAGAACTTCGTGGAAAATCAACGAGAAACGTAGAAGTTCAGCAAACATTGTAGAACTTTTGCGAATTTGGTAGCATTTTGAGGAACTGCGTAAAACTTCATATAATGTTAGGATTTTTTAGAGTTCAGAGAATTTTGTAGAAGATCTAAAAATATTTCAATAATTTTCTAAGAACTTCAGGGATCCTCGCTTCAGTTTAAGGAATTTCGTTGCAATTTGCCAGAGATCTTACTTCAAAAAAGCTCCATGAGCTTCTTGGAGGTTTTGGAAACTTCCTTAAATTTAAAGGAACTTTCCAGATGTTCAAGAATATTTGTAGGTCATAGGTGTCTTTCCAGAAGTGCAAAGATTCGGAGGTTCAGAGATCTTCGTAGAATTACGAACGATGGAAAAAATATGGAATGTGGAATAAATTCAGGGAACTTCATAGAATTTGGGGTAAAACTTAATGGAGTTTTGTAGATGTTCAGGAAACGTAGCATAAATTACAGTATCTTCTTCCAGACATCATTCCTAGACAACAGGAAATATTCAAAAAATCTCCATATAGACAAAGCTATTAGTGAAGACTTCATACTTTGACTATATGTTTTGTATTACTTCTACGTGAAGTCAACGATTTACATAGTTGAAGATGCTAATTTCAAATAACAAACTAAAGTGGTAATTTTTTATACGATAGATGAGGAGATGAAAGTATAGAATTCATAGTTCCGTTAGATTACGGCAGTGTGAAAATTGCATATAAAGAGTAGAAACCGAGCAAGGACAACTTTAGGAAGGTATTAATCGGTTTGATCATCTCTCTTTACCAAACTCCCCCGTTGGAGAGGGATGGTGAGGGGTATTCCATATTCTGATTTATTTCGCGGAAAACGGAATAAGGAAATATTATGCAAACCACTCCTTGATTCATTGTTGCCTAGATTTGTTTTGAAATTCATTTTGAACTTTTGCGCACAAATCAAAACAAAATTGCACAACGAAGAGCTCTATGATGGCATGAACATTTTTAATGAATGCCAGTAAGAGCGATTTATTTTTCATTGTTGCCGAAAACACTTTTTGCGCCTCCGCTTATCTATGGAAACTATGGTATTTATATGGTATACCAGCGACTTGGTTGTGGAATGCATGTAACACTAGAGGTTTTCTAACAAGTGGTAATGACCTCAATTGTACCTCGCATAACTGGAACTCACATATTAACATAACTGAAAGTGGAACCTAACTGGGCCAGGTTCTCTAGTGAAACAGTGGAATTTATTTTGAAGATTCATTAAAGGTTCTACTACAGGACATTCGCATACTGGTAGTTATAGTTGAAGAGTTCATAACTTAACGTCCAGGATGTCCAATGGCTAAAAACCGATTTCAGTAACAAGGATTCTTCATTCACTGGGTTTCATTACCTGTGACTATTTGGCCAGCAAAAATTTCAATTTCAGTTCCGGTTATGTTAGGTGCTATTGAGTCCATTACTGCCGGTGGAAGCATAACTGTCCCATGTGACATTTCGACTTTTTTGGGATTATGATGCTCAACGGGATAAATCAATACATATTTTTGAAATATTATATTCAAACATGCTGCTTATTCTAGAAAAATAAAAAAATAAATGTGAAGTCGTTTTGTCCCATTGCAAAAATGGCCGCATATCTGTCCCACTGCTCCAATTTTTAATACGTATAAGAAATTATTCAAAAATTATAGTCTGTTTTCCAAATAATACATCGTATACATATTACAAGCTCCAAACGATTGCCCATGGTAAAATTAATCTTTTAATTAATTGGATGATACCTCGATAACGTCGTAAGCACATTAACACTTTTTTAAAGAAAATTTGAGCAATCATTCTCAGTTCTGTTACTATTTAAAAACAAATAATTTAAAAATGTACTAATCAACTTGCAACACCTTACGCTATTTGTACCTTTTCGTTACACATATGATTATTTGGTATTGAAAAACTATGGAGTAAAATGATGATATTTATTTTAAAAATAAATGAAATGCATACAACGGTTAACCTTAAATAACTATCATTCCGATGCATGTAAGCAACATGCATCGGAATGATAGTTATTTAAGACTAACCGTTGTATGCATCAGGAGATTCTCAACAAATCTCACACTAGCGAATCAAGCTTCGAAAAATCTTCATTCATTTCTCACATCTACTTGGATCGTGCATAATCTCTTTGCAGGCAATCTTCAGAATCGTCATTAATCTTCTTTCTATCTACTCAGCGTGTGCGCCTAACCACAGCAAAACACATATTTTTCTGCATCGTAGATAGAGTCGCCCCCCTCGTAAAAATTTCTTTTATTTTCGTCGTTAAAAATGATGTTTTGTCTTCTCCAATAACAGGTACGACAACTGCCAACAGAGAGGCTTTCCTATCTACTTCAATTCCACAAGGAGACCTTTGCCAGAGTACGTTAGCTTCAGTAGAGAACGTATTCTTTTCGATCAGCTGGAGTGGTTTCTTGGAAAACAGTTTGTAGTATTTAAGGTCCTCACTGTTGATGTTGCTTGCGTAACTTCCTTTTTGAAAAACCAATTTTCTCATGATGTCCACGATGGCTTGAATAAGTTCAACGTGTACTGTGAGACATTAAACTTGGCTTGGAACGACACGTTCGAGACGCATTTTTTGCCCCTAAGAATGTCATTGGCCATATACCACTCGGGCCTAATACATGCAGACACTGGAAATGATCGTGCGTATGCGCCAACAGGAGCAAATGTCTCGTTAAAGACTAATAGCTATCACTATCACTGGAACCACCGTACTGCTTTAAATATTCTATGGCAGACGTTTCCGGCCCACATTTAAATCAGTGTCAACATTTCAAAGGGGCGTAATTGCTTTTGTAAAAAAAATTGCTTTAGCCGTCGATATCTCTCAAATAAATGCTCACCCCTCCAAATTAACAATGCTAGCTGGTAGATGAAACATTCCTTAGCCTGTGTTTCTGTGAAGTCATTAATCTTAATGAGTGAGCTTTTTTCCGCGAGAAATCGACGGCTAAATCCATTGTATACAAACGCAATTACGCCCTTTGAAATGTGGGCACTGAAATCAACAATTCTGGATCAACAATAGAAAAGGGCCCATCAGCATTTGTAAACAAACCGTTCCAAAGCCCTTTACTCACAAAGCGAAGGCCACCCACGCAAACCAACACCTTCATCGGATAGGGGAAACTTCTACCTACACGATGATGGTGTTGGTTTGTGTGGGAGGCATTCGATTTGTGAGGAATGGGCTTTGGAACGGTTTGTTTACAAATGCTGATGGGCCCTTTTCTATTGTTGATCCAGAATTTAAAGAAAAAACTCCAACCGTCACCCACGAAGTGTCAAACACAAGGGGGGGAGGTGGCTGCCAAATGCGAACAATCGTCGCCTACCTCGCATAACTGGTTCCAAACGTAAACAAGCCATAAGAAACCTACAGCGTTTGTTTACGTTTGGAATCAGTTTCATACAAGAATGATCAGTAGGCAGATTTGACAGCACGTCCCCCCCAGGTCGAACATAATAACAGCACAAACGAAGTGACAGACGGAGCGGCTCGAAAACTTTGGTGACTAACCTGCTATTTCAATTTTTCAGTGTACCACATGGCAACACCACTACTACTAGATTGTACCACATGGCAACACTACTACTGGATTGTACTAGCATTTTCACCAAATGTATTAGAATGTTTGGGTTCTATCTCTTTCACTCTACTCAAAACTGAAATGCATAAAAAAATGACAAAATGATACGCACTCTTTGCACACTGTCAAAGAATCATTGTACACAAAATCAACTTTGTTCAAATCAAAACAAAAAAACTAACCCATCTGGTGGATGATGGCACAAGCTTCCAAGAAAATTCTATTACAGTGAACCACATTATTTTAATGGATTTCTTCGCCAGTTAGTCGTCTGTCACTTCGTTTGTGATAACAGTGCTGAGAAGTTGTTCACAGTGGGACAGATATGCGTACATTTTTCAACTCGTCAGAGAAATTCGTGCACGGCATAAGTGTCACAGAAGATTTTTTAATGGAAAAAAATATTTTTTGGCAAAATTTTGACAAACTTTCTATGGAATAGTTATATTACGTCAGTTTTTCGAAGTAGAACCAAATTTTTCCGTGAAATTTTACGATAGCAGCAAAACGTCTGTTCAAACTTTAACCAACAATCAATACGAAACTAACGATTTTAAATTGGCTCACCACTTTAGTAGCCTATTGGTCCCAAGCAAACGATTAACGTACCCTATTCTAGTTGAAATTCTATTACTACACTATGTTTGTTTTGATTCGCTATGAAAGTTTGACAGATAACATCAGGGGTGTGTGGATTCATGCAGAACATGCAGGGGTGAGTGAAATAGCTTGGGACTGCTTGGGACCGTTGTTCTGGTACTGAGTGAGCCAAAAATAATAATGATTTTAATAATTTTCTTCGGGACCCAGTGGTCTTAGAGTTACCTCTATGCTTTAACTGCAGTTTTCTCATTTTTGTGTTTTGTAACATGGGACAGTTATGCTTCCACCGGCAGATTACCACTTGATAGAAAATAGAGATGAACTAGCCTAAGGCTAAAAATCTCTTTAATAAAGAATTAAAAAAAAAAAAAAACTTGATTGAAAACCTCTAGTACTCTATGCATTCCACAACCAAGTCGCTGGTATAAAATGTTGTTAAACATTAAATTTATACAATTCTGTAAATGTAATATGATTTATTAATTGCGCATTTCGCTCCAAAGTAGACTTGCTCCTACGCTAAAAAAATACCACATAATTTATTTTGCTCATGGTAGAAAAAATAAAATTAATAATTATCAAAGTTCTATTGCGAGTAGTATATTCTATATACTACTTGTAAAAGGTAGCACTTTCTTACATTGAAATGGAAAGTATTAATATTTATTGGACAGAGCAAAAAAAAACTCCGAGTCTACTTTGGTGCAAAATGCGTAACATTATCGATTGTTGCATAAAATTGTATCAAGTCTTGACGATTTTCGGTTCCAGCAGCTGATTTTAATGATCTTTATTGGCGGTAATCTCCCAATACAACTTTTTTATTTTGTTCCTTTAATATGATGAGTTTTTGTTGGAAAAAGGGAAAGTGAAGTCATATAATATATAACTAAAATTTGCATCAGCTTAATCACAGAGAAATTACTTGGAGAGTTGAGAGGAAATTGGATTATAATTCCAATGGAATCTAATTATTCATATTACTCAAAAATTTTAAACTAGTTTGAAGGTAGTTGAAAAATTATTTCTAAAAGAATCCATAAGAATTTTGAAGAATTATCAAAAAGTCGATTTTTATGGAGAACATTTCTAAGGAATACCGGACAGAATTATAAGATTATTTAGGGGCAACCTGAAATAAAAAAAATCTGGAAGCATTTTGAAATGATCCTAAGGACATCCTTGAGAAAACATTCAACAGATAATAGAAAGCAGATATTCTGAGATAACTTTCTACTAAATTAATAGTTAAATGTTCATTTCATTTTCATATTATGATGTACAAGGGGGTCAGGGGCCATGTCACCGATGTGAATATTCACACCATCCATAATACACCAGGGAAGGGGAGAGGAGTGAGCAACACAGCATCTTTACCCATGGGGGTTAAAAAAGTTCTGCGAAAAGGAAGAGGGTTGGGTAGGTTTAAAATGCAGAATTAGATGCCGTCACGATTGAATGCGCATGTTTAAAAAAAACGTTGATCCAGGTACCTATCGTATAAATTTGCATATCATCTAGTTATGGTTATTGTCAATAATACTTACATTTCGATAAAGATGATGCTACATATTTTACCTTATATGTGATACTTATAATCACAGAATCCAACTTTGAATCGTAGACCAGGTCCATTAACAATACACTCGTTCCGAGAAGGGGGTCATGTACCACTCATGATGTATAGTCATCTTCTTCTTCTTCAGGTTCGCTCACCACCCGGAATGAAGGCTCGGTGCGGTTAGTAATATCAAACAGTGTTACATGCAAACGAAAAAGAGATACAACCAGGATTAGTTTTTTCAAGTAATAGTTTCATTTGAATACCCAACTAACCATATCTCAGTGACATTGTCTCACTCTGAACCTACATTTAAAGTTATTTTGCGATTATATGGTTACTTTGGTACTCACATGAAATGTTGTGCAAGTACCACAAGTTCAACAACGCCCAACTATGGACAGCTCAATGTTAATAGGGTTAACTACCCCATTTTCGGCCTATTAAGCACAACCCGCCCTTAGTCCTTCTTAATCTAGCGCAGTTTAGCACCAAACGGAATATTATTATCACTGATGGCTTCCAAATTTATTTACCTTTCCGTACGTACCGTAAGATTTGATAAAGAGAAATCAATCGTTGAGATATTGTCGAAAATCTAACACTGCTTCTTGACGCCAAACTCGGCCTACGGATTCTGAACTCGGCCTAACGCATTTAATCGCCACTTATGATGATAATGATGATAAAACTTGATTCGGTCGGAGCGCTTCTTTTGTTTTTGGGAATAATAGGTGCAAACCTTTATACCACGCTTTCTCATTGACTTCGTTCGGTAGCTTATTAGCTAAAGTATCGTACCAAACGCATAATTGACTTGTTAACTCTGAAATCATGGATTTATTTGATGTTTTCTGCTTGATAGGCCCAAAATGGGCGATTAGGCCGAAGTAGTTCTCTACCCTACCATTTACTCTTTGAATCAGCGTACACCAACATGATAATCTACTCAGAAACACCTAAGAATGTATAGAGATAAAGCTCAAAATACAGTTTTGACTGATGGTACTTTATAAACATCAACCTGTCCAATATTGGACCCTGCCAACACGGTAATGTGAGCCGTCAGAATGGTTAATCGGTTGCGAAGTGAAGTGCTTCTCAAACTGAAGCGATACATTTCTCAATTTTTCAACATTATCCTAACTTAAACTTAATATTATCGCCCATATGCCCGTCCATGCCCGAAACCCATCCACCACACAAAATCAAATAAAAATGTTTTTGTATGGCAAACACGTCCAGACATAAACGAGAATATGGGTGTATATCTTCACTGTAACAACTGCGGGTAATCAGCGGCGCCGGTGGTGTAGTGGTAAGCGTGATTACCTCTCACCCCAGCAGGCCTGGTCCCAGTCGGCGCCGCCGGGATGTTCTGAGGCATAACATCTCTGATCACGCCTTCCTTCGGAAGGGAAGTAAAGCCGTTGGTCCCCGGTTCATTAGTTGATGGGTCGATAGGTAGGGTCCAGGTGTGGGAGCTGCCTTCCTGGCGTCGGTAGCATTGGTGCTCAGCACGGAAAACTAGATCGACGGAATACAAACCAAAGCAAAAAAAAAAAGAACTACGGGTAATCATCGAAAATACTTACATTTTACTCAGGCACTTTTGAGCAAACTGCAATCACTCTCTCATACTCGAAATGTGCCACGACCAAATTGGCACAACTACGCCCTATACGCTCTCTGACCAAAGCGCAGGGACTAAATTAATAGTTAAATGTTAGTACACAATCTAGATCCAGGATTAGTTAGTTATTGGTTGGTTATCTTTATTAATGAGATATCCAGGATTAAAACAAATTTCCCAGTTCTCTCAGTTTTCCCTATTCAGTGGCCTCCTTCTCTCACTTCTGCTTGTGTGAGTCGGTTTGTATAAAACAAATTCGTATTTTCTAATCAACTATAAAAAAGTTGTTAACAAATAATCCGCGGAGTATTACAAAAATTACGTTTAATTTCGCAGAAAATATCATTTTGTGCTTTCCGCGGAATAGTTTTGCTAAAAAAAAATCCGTTTCGTTTCGTATCGACCTTAAAAAATATGATACCGCATACCCGTAGTTGCAATCACCACTATTCTGGGTATTCTGTATATTAGCGCTAAACGCAATCATCACATTTCATTGGACAGTTCGTATACGCCACGATCAGTCAAGTTGCTTTTTACACCGTTGCTTTTTCGCGAGATTGCGAGTTATTAACAGATTGTTTATTCCTTCAGTGAGTGCGAATAGTTTGATAAATTGACAGGAAGTCGTGTCACAGTGGGGGTTTACCCCGATAAAACCATACCGGCGAGTAAAATTGAAATAAATAGTGAACCATTATTATCGGACAAGCGTATAGAGTCGCAAAAGTGGCGACAGCCATTGCTGTCAATTGACCCATATCAGGTGATGTAGAGATCTTGCATGCAAGTTCTTATATAATCACAAGAAGATTGTGTCGTGACATGCCCGCAGACCATTACTTCATCTTCTCGGATAGTCTCAGTTCCATTGAGGCTATTCGGTCGATGAAACCAAGTAGGCACTCATCTTATTTCCTTTCAAAGGTAAGGGAGCAGATGAGTGTACTGGTCGAAAGATCATATATGATTACCTTTGTATGGGTCCCCTCACATTGCTCAATCCCAGGCAATGAGAAGGCGGACTCTCTCGCAAAGGTGGGCGCGCAGGAAGGCGAATTGTATGACAGGCAAATTTCACACGATGAATTTTACCATTTAGTGCGTCAGAGTACCTTTTCGAGTTGGCAAACCGATTGGGACACTGGAAATCTTGGACAGTGGTTACATTCAATTATTCCTAATGTTTCTTCGAGAGCGTGGTTTAAAGGCTTGGGCTTAAGTCGTGACTTCATTCGCGTGATGAGTAGACTTATGTCCAACCACTACTCGCTAGATGCTCATCTCAATAGAATAAACCTCGTGGACAGCAACATCTGTCGGTGTGGAAACGGTTACGATGACATCGAACACGCAGTTTGGCAATGTACGGATAATGACGCCGCCAGAGAGCGACTTTTGAATACCCTCGAGGCCCAAGGAAGACAACCCTATGTTCCTATCAGAGACGTGTTGGCAACCCGTGATCTCTGCTATATGCAGTCCGTTTATGTCTTTCTTCAAATGTCTAGTATAAGAATTTAATTCCTTTTGTCTTTTGTCTCTCTTTATTAGTTTTTGTTTGTCTTGTCCCCCGTCTCGATGAGTCTCATCGTCGCCCACTGGTCACCCACCATAGCCGGTCGAACTCCGGACGAAGCTAGAACAGCACTACCGTTCATACTGGCGACAACGCTCTGATGAGACAACGAAACCCTACCCCAAGCTCCTCCCCTGATCCTATCCTTCGAAAATGTACCCTTCTAACCTCGAGTAAGCCGCGAGTAATCGGCCCAACTCCTACTAGACATAGAATTAAGTGAATCTTGTTACACACAGTGAACAATGAATTATCGGCTCCGTAAAGCTAACGCGATTGAGCCTTCCAAATAAACGAACTAGATAAAAAAAAAAAGATTGTGTCGTGATTTGAAGTGACGGTTGATTACATTTAATTAATTGGTTGCGAGTTATATTCTCTGTGTGGCGCGAGTGGAAGACAAAAAATTTTCGAGCAAGTGTTTCTCTCGATTTTAGCTTAATTTTCTCTAGAGTTTCATCGAAAAAGCGGTTCTGACAAACAACTTCCGTCACCGATTCCCCCCAGCCATGTCGCTGGCGTGGGACTTTCCCAGGGGGCCCAGACTCCGGAGAAGGGGCAAGTAACACAATCTATGGATCATATACGGGTGCGACACTGCCGGCCTACATGGACCCACAAGGTTTGCACGGTGAAATTGTGGTATTAAGGATGAAATCCGATACCGAATCCGGAAAACTACCGGAGCATCCTTTCTTGATTCGCTCGTCTATCGAGAAGTGGATAAAAGGAAAAATTGATGGTGCTTTCCCTGAATCTAGAGGTAAAACATACGCACTCAAAGTCCGTTCGCAGAACCAAATGAAACGCCTCCTCGCCATGGATCAGCTCTCCGATGGAACCAAGATCAGGATCACCAAGCATGCCAGTCTCAATACCACCCGTTGCGTAATCAATTGCCCAAGCATAGCAAAGGTAACCGATACCGACATTCTGTCGTATCTCAAGGATCAGAAAGTCACACAAATTCGCCGGATTACTAGGAAAGCAAGAACCGGGACCGAAAGAGAGAATACAGCTACTGTTATTCTGACAATCGATGGAACCCGCATTCCAGAACACGTTGACGTTGGGTATCTAAGGTGCAGAACCCGGCCCTATTACCAACAATCAATACGAAACTAACGATTTTAAATTGGCTCACCACTTTAGTAGCCTATTGGTCCCAAGCAAACGATTAACGTACCCTATTCTAGTTGAAATTCTATTACTACACTATGTTTGTTTTGATTCGCTATGAAAGTTTGACAGATAACATCAGGGGTGTGTGGATTCATGCAGAACATGCAGGGGTGAGTGAAATAGCTTGGGACTGCTTGGGACCGTTGTTCTGGTACTGAGTGAGCCAAAAATAATAATGATTTTCTTCGGGACCCAGTGGTCTTAGAGTTACCTCTATGCTATTACCCAGGACCGATGCTCTGTTTCCAATGCTTCGCTTTCGGGCACACAAGCAAACGATGTCAGCAAGCAGATAAGACATGTGGCCAATGCGCAAAAAACACATTACTGTTCAGGGAGAAAGCTGTTCTGCCATCTCTTTCTGTCCCAGGTGTAACACGAATGATCATTCCATAGCTAGTCGGAACTGCCCGGTGTATAAGACGGAAGACGCAATACAACGTATCCGTGTTGACAAGGGAATCCCATACCCAGCGGCCAAAAGGATTTTCGAGGTGGCCACCGGAGAGAAATCCTTTGCTGGAGTCACCAACAAGAGTAAAGATTCCGATTTCGCTGACCTCTCAGCTAAATTTGACCTTCTCCTCAGCCAAATGGAGGAAAAGGATCGCAAGATTGCAGAATTGGAGGCAAAGAACCAAAGTTCTTCAACCACTAGCAAAACGGATATTGATGAACTCCGACAGATGATCGTGAACTTGCAAACCGAAGTACGACGTAAAGACGAACGTATTCAAGCCCTAGAATCAGCCCTGAAACCGGAAAGTCGGTTGAACATCATACAGAAACACGGGACCATCGAAGACTTAGTAGCCAGAGTCAAGTCTCTCGAGACCACCGTATCCCAAAAAGATAAGGAGGTTGCCAATCTTCGCCTTGTTAATCAGCAGTATAAAAAGCTCATCACAAATACCAGCTCAAAACTCCCGACACCATCTGTCCCAAAAGAGAACACCAAACAGGAGCAACAACAACAAAAATCCCAACATACACCACACGAAAAACCCTCTGGATCGAAGAAGAAGCAAAATAAACAGACAAGCGACGAAGTAGACTCAAAACGGTCAAAAACACTGGCATACATCTCTGATACTGAAATTGAACTCGACCCTTCGCCATCTGTAGAAAAGGTTGTCGACAACGAGCTTATCTCCTCGGAAGACGAGGTGATGTCCACCGAGGACAACTCAACTCCAATGGAAGACTAGACCTCCACAACCCAGTCCGTCTTACCTGATCAACCGGAAAAGAATTCCCATAACAATCAACATGCACTTTACATCTACACCACCCTCTACTGAGGCTAGAAACAATCAGGAAACAAAGCGGACTGCATCTATCTCAATCACCACAAACATTACAACGACATTGAAAACACCGGATAAGGCCTCGGGTAGTCGGGGCCCTGTCAGTGCGGACGCTATGGACCAACCGGAACTGGCAGACACCCCCCGACACTCGTTGGCAAACTCCGACGAGCACCGGAATTTCATCATCTCGGCCGTGTCACGAAGCAGTCGAGGCCCCCTCGATGCGGAAGTCATTATCCCACCGGAATCGACGGACAACCCGAGGGGGACGACTCTATCTACGATGCAAAAAAGATTGTGTTTTGCTGTGGCTAGCTGCGCGCACGCTAAGTAGATAGAAAGAAGATTAATGACGATTCTGAAGATTTCCTGCAAAAAATTGATGAGCGATGCAAGTAGATGCGACAAATGAAAGAAGATTGTTCGAAGATTGATTCGCTAGTGTGAGATTTGTTCATCATCTAAACATGAGATTTAGATGTGTCGCCCCCCTCGGGACAACCCTCGTCACCCTGTGACCGCCGGAAGAGGGACGGAAAAAGGAGGACACTCCTATCCCCCTTGGGACAGCGTGGGACCAAAGGCAACCGTAATGAATAAGGACGACGAGGGATTCAAGAAGGACAAGCTGCACAACGTCAAAAATTGTGGAAATAATGGGTCGAGTGATAACATCACATTCCCCCAACGAAGCATAAACGATGATCCCAAGGAAGATGAGAATAGCATGGAAGGAGAAAGGACCAGTGGGTCGCGTGATAACTTCACTCTCCCCCACGTGGAATCCGAAAAGGCTCAAGTCGGCAGGCTGAGTGACATAAATACACCCCGAACATTTGAAACACCGCTGCATGAATTAAGTAACATGAGAGATATTCCCAAACAAGCACTATCAAATGCCCGCGAGTACGATAAATGGCGAACCCGGATTGGAGGGAGTCCCCTTCCGATCGCTGGTTCCTCATCTAGTCCGTCCTTCGTATCGATGGCTCAGACGACTTTGCCAGCAGCGGGGCCAGTTCTGGCTGCTTCTGTTGGTGGAGCTCTGCTGGGGTCCACCATTCTCCCCTCAACACTGATAAACATCCACACATCTGAACCCAATCGATTCCATGCCAAGTCAGTCATTGGACCCGGACAAACGTCGCGGGTCACTACTGGTGAAGAACAACCTATGACCGTCGGTCCGTTATCCAGATATCCATTCCTTTCGGTGACCCAGACAACTCTACCGGAAGCGGAAACAATCCTGACAACGTCTACCGTTGATGAATTGCTGGAGTCCATCTCTAGCTCTCCAACCTCGACATGCTCCAATGCTGCCAGCTCCAAACGGCTCCACACCAGACAAGCGCAACTGCCCTCACTGTCCACTAGTCCTATCGGCCCTGGTAGACCCCGCAGCACTACTTTAGCGATCCAATGGAACATGAACGGATTTTTTAACAATCTTGGGGACTTAGAAGTTCTGGTTCATAATATCTCACCCAGGATTCTGGCTCTCCAGGAGACCCACAGAGTCAACATAATGCAGCTAGACCGCACACTTGCAGGCAAATACCGGTGGATCAACAATTGCAGTCAAAGCAATATTTATCACTCGGTTGCCCTCGGAATTGCTGATGGCATTCCGTTCATCCCTATCGACCTTAATACCGACCTCCCAATCGTAGGAGCCAAATTGGAATCCCCATTCCCGGTCTCAGTCATCAACCTATACCTACCAAACGGGAAAATCCCGGACCTTCTACACAAACTTCAACGAGTTTTGGCCCCAATTGATGGCCCTCTTATACTCCTCGGCGATATCAATGGGCACCACCCATCTTGGGGGAGCTCTAAAGCAAACCTCCGTGGTGCTACCATAGCGGAACTTATCGAGTCCCTCGACTTAGTGACCCTCAACGACGGATCGAACACCTTCGTCCGTGGCCAGTGCGAAACAGCGATCGACATCTCTGCAGCCAGCTCAGCCATTACCGGGCGCCTCCTCTGGAAAACTCTGGATGATCCAGCAGGGAGTGACCACTATCCTATCATCATCTTGTTAGGGGGAGAACCTCCAGAGACCTCAAGGCGTCCCAGGTGGCTCTACGATCAAGCTAACTGGGAACTCTTCAACGATACCGTGACTCAGGCACACATCGACCATCCAGTGGCAAGCATTGAAGAACTCATGGAGATCATTTCTGAGGCCGCAAAAGTTTCCATTCCAAAGACCAGTTCAAACCCCGGCCGGAAACCCTTACACTGGTGGTGTCCAGAAGCAAAGTCTGCCATTAAAGCGAGAAGAAAAGCTCTTCGTGCAGCCAAACGCCTACCCATGAATCACCCAGACAAGGAACGAGCTACCGAGCTCTACCGCTCCAAGCGAAATGAATGCCGGCAAATCATCAGGGATGCTAAGAAAAGTAGTTGGGAAGAATTTTTGGAGGGGATCAACCCCAACCAAGCGGTGTCAGAGCTGTGGAGTCGAGTCAACGCCCTCAAAGGAAAGAGAAAGGCCAGAGGGATGGCCCTTCGTCTCCCAATTGGGCTCACACGAGACCCACAAACCATCGCCAACGAATTAGCAGAATACTTCGCTTCACTTTCGGCCATTAATCGTTACGACACGGCGTTCATACAAAAAAACCATGCGTCCACACAGAGTATTCGTGACATTGCCATCCCGGAGGACCCAATGCCAACAAATATAAACGCTCCCTTTCGGTTCGAAGAACTTAATCTAGCATTATCCCGTAGCAAAAGTAAATCTGCTGGTCCAGACGACATCGGATATCCCATGCTGCAACACCTCCCACCCAACACCAAAATCGAACTGCTAAATATAATAAACAAAATTTGGTCGGACAACACCCTGCCTAAAGAATGGACTCACAGCCTAGTAGTCCCCATACCAAAGCAGGGACAAGCTGCTTCAACACCGGAAAATTTCCGTCCGATTTCACTGACGTGCTGTACCAGCAAAGTCATGGAACGGATGGTCAATCGCCGACCATCTCGATCACCGACAGCATGCGTTCAGACCCGGCCACGGGACCGGAACGTACTTTACCGGCCTGGGAGACGTACTTCAGGAAGCGATGGAGGAGGAACTCCACATCGACATAGCGGCCTTGGATCTAGCCAACGCATATAACCGCGCATGGACCCCTCAGGTCATAAAACAATTGGTTGACTGGGGTCTAAGTGGCCATATCCTTCACTTCGTTAAAAACTTCCTTTGTTGTAGAACTTTTCAGGTTCTGATTGGAAACCACCGCTCCTCACCCCGAGCGGAAGAGACTGGAGTCCCACAGGGCTCCGTCATTGCGGTCACCATCTTCTTGGTTGCAATGAATGGTGTCTTTAGTGACCTGCCAAAAGGAATATTCATCTTTGTATATGCAGACGACATCGTTCTGCTAGCTATCGGACGCACCCTCAAAGCATTGCGAAGAAAATTGCAAGCTGCTGTATCAGCCATCTCAAGATGGACCTCCAAGGCCGGCTTCGTACTGTCCCCAAAAAAGAGCATGGTTTCCCATCTATGCCGCTCCCGCCATCGGCCGATACCAACGAACATCTTAGCGAACAACATTCCGATACCCAACAAAAAGACCATTCAGGTTCTCGGAGTGCGCCTGGACCGAGAGCTGAGGTTCAACGCACACTTTACTGACACTAAAGCCAATTGCCGTACGCGACTAAACCTCCTGCGAACACTCTCAAAACCACACCACAGCAGCAACAGAGAGATCCTACTAAAGGTAGCCAAGGCCACCGTAAACAGTAGACTATTTTATGGGATTGAACTAACCTGCCTCTCCAAAGACTCTCTAACCACGCATCTAGCCCCAACCTACAACAAGGCCATCCGGATCGTCGCAGGTCTTCTGCCCTCTACACCCGCTGAATCGGCATGCGTTGAACTTGGTGTACTGCCGTTCCAATATCAAATCGCCGAAACGCTGAGCTGCAGAACATCCAGTTACCTAGAAAAGACCACTGGGAACCACGAGGTCTTTCTCCTCAGAGAGGGGAATAGAGCCCTAGGAAGCCTGGTCCATCAGGAACTCCCATCCGTGTCCAGGTTACACTGGATCGGAGCCAGAGGATGGACAGAACCAACCCTACATGTTGACCTTTCGATTGCCAAGCACTTTAAGACAGGGAACAACTCTCACGCTATGCACAGCCACCTAGCGGAGTTACTCTGAACTAAGTATGCCAAGTTTCAACACCGCTTCACGGACGGCTCCAAGGCTGCGGGAAAAGTAGGATACGGAGTAGCAGATACGTTCAACAGTTTATTCTTTCGACTTCCCGATCAATGCTCCGTCTTCTCGGCGGAGGCCGCGGCCATCTATTTAGCCATCACTACGCCCTCCGATAAACCCATTTGCGTTCTAACAGATTCTGCCAGCGTTTTATGTGCCTTGAATTCAGCAACATCAAAACATCCCTGGATCCAAGGCATACAAAAGACCGCACCACCGAACACCTCATTTGTCTGGGTACCTGGCCATTGTGGTATAGGCGGTAACTGCGAAGCAGACCATCTCGCCGCCACTGGGCGCACCGGCCGGATGACTACCACATCTGTTCCCAGTTCAGATATAAAAACATGGGTGAAAACGACCCTTCGAGACGCCTGGTACCAAGAGTGGGTTACAAAAAGGGGACCTTTCTTAAGAAAAATAAAGGACGACATATTCAAATGGAAGGACACTACGAGTCGACGGGAACAACAGATCCTATCTCGGCTCCGATCTGGACACACCCGAGTAACCCATAATATGGGCAGCGCTACATCTTTTCAGAAGTATTGCGACACCTGCAACACTATAATGACTGTCGAACACCTGATCGTTAACTGTCCCTGCTTCCAGAACATCCGGGTCCACAACGGAATCCCGGACAACATACGCAATGCCCTGTCTAACGACCCATCCACGGAAGCTGCTCTAATAACCTTTCTTAAAGATGCTGGATTGTTCGATAAAATTTAATCACCGACCCCCTATACAAAATAACAACGCACCGAACACGGACCCGATTGACTCTAGACTGGATACCACACAACGATTATCTGATTACCCTTCACAACGACCATCCCTTTTATGAACCGCCAATCACGCTGAACAACCACAAAACACAAACGTTAACAAACTCTGTAAAAACCACTATGTACCAAGGGAACACCCTAAGCACATCTATACCCAGGAGAACCCCCTCAGGGTTCACCGAAAAAATCTAAACCACGTTACTCGGGGAGTCCACTTCAGGGTCTCTCGGAGATGAACCAGCCTACGGCTGAAAATCTCCTAAATAAAGAAAGAAAAAAAAAAAAAAAAAATCATCACATTATAATAACCAATAGCTAGAACAAAGATGAAGAGTCAAAGGCTAATCAATTGAAATGTTAAATCAAATGTTGAAACTTAAAAAACAGTAAATTAACGTAAAATTTACTACTACTACTACCACTATTCTCTTTTTTTTGTATGGGAAATCCGTTTCGAACGACGATAGTCACACTCTAAAAAACCATCTACATAGTTTAGGAAGAACCCCTCTTAAGGTGCCATCCCCTGAGGGGTGTCTAAAACATTACAAAAACTCACCCCTACAAAGTAGATACTGTGGTCGAAACGGATTTCCGTTAGCGTTAGCGTTAGCGTTGTTATGATATACTTCGTAGATTGGATACTAGCGACACTCACGTCTCTTCTGAAATTCTCAGTTAGACTACTTTCAGGAATAATGCTGAGGAGTAAACATTGGTTCCAATCTAAACAAGAGTAACAGAAGCATGACTGTCGCTATTCCCGGCCACGCCCATCTTTACCATAACTAGGGATAGGGAAGGAAATGTTGATGTAGTACTTACTTAACGAGAGGCCACCGACTTAGCGACACCCTCATAAGTGCTACGGAGTTGGAGGGTTGGGTAGGGTATTCGGTTAGGATTCACCTCAAGTTGGTGATGCAACCAAAAGTATGTATTGTTTATTCGTTGTTTATTTAATCTATCGATAGCCGGCTATCGAAAGAACATATTCATTTTGTTTAGTGATCATAAATTTTAAGAGTCATGACGGAGAGCTTGGGATTAAACCCATGATTTTCTGCTCAGTAAGCAAAAACGATTCCTCCAGGGTCATCGAGCATCTCAGAACCATAACGCTTTGCGACAATACAGGACTACGTTTTCGCTTGATATGCAAATAGTTTCCGAGGTTAATGTTCAATATCAAATACAAATGGTGGACGATTTATTGTGCTGTGGAAGAGCTTGGGGTTAAATCCATGATTTTCTGCTCAGTAAGCAAAATCGATCCCTCGAGGGTCATCGAGCATCTTATAATCCACAGCGCTTCGCGTCAAAGTACGAATATATGGATGAACTATCTATTATTGAATAACTAATATTTACGATAATTAAATGAAATAAATAAAATATAAACTACAAACAAAACGTGACTGCTAAAATCTCAAAAAGATATTCTTATTGTTATTGTTATTGCTCAGACTGTGGTCGAAACGGATTTCCGATACAAAAACTTTCCTTTTGTATGGGGAACCCGTTTTGTACGGAATGGTATGACGATATCCACTATAATAACGCACTAACGTACCTCCACTTCGTTTACCCTAGTTTATGGACAGGCGTAGGGTAAACGCTCCTATAGTTGCGGTACGTCAGAAGCCTTAGGCTCCGTTAGTTGTGTATGGAAACTCCATACTGAACTATAGGAACCTAATAGGCCTATTCTGCGCGGCGTGTGAGGTGAGGTGACAGTGAAGTGATGGTGAAGTGACAATTGTCACCTCGGGTGAGGTGACTCTCCATTTGATTTGCACGGAGAGTCGCCTCACCCGAGATGACAATTGTCACTTCACAAGTGACAGCGTGTCAGCTCACCTCACACGCCGCGCAGAATAGGCCAATAAAGCTGGGTTTAGACAGGGCAAGTCTATTGATCAAGACAGTTGAATTCAACTGACATGAACGTGTAAACCATGCCATTCAACTGACTTGATCAACTCACTTGAATTGAAAAAAGTTCAACCAGGCTCAACTTTTCAAGCCAATTAAATTCAACTGACTTGCCTAGTCTAAACCCAGCTTAACGCTTCTAACGTACTAAAACTATACGAGCGTTTACTCTACAAGAACTCAGTTGAAGGCACGCGTTAAGCTCCAGTAGAAATATAATAGCGAAGGGAAATATTGGAGGTAGGTCCGTTACACCAAGGAAGAGCAGAAACGAAATCAGCAAGCAACAGCGGGATTGGAATTCAACATTAAATCGTAGCGAGGCAACCACTATGGCAAAGGAGTGTGTTATCGACACTTGGTTCCAGGTCAAATCGAAAGCAAACAATCACCCAGGATAGAGACCGTCTAAAGATGCTAAGAAAATTTTAGAGGTGTTGACATGCTATACGTGTTTTTTTTATATTCAACTGCCATCAGAGTAGATTCGGACAAATAGAACGAAAGGGACTGAACTACAGGATACAGGTTTTTATTTTGCTGTCAGATGCTTCCGAAAATTGTTCAGGACAATTTTCTTATATTTCAACAGTTCTCGATTATGAAGATGGTCATTACGTCCTTCACAAGAACGTACTTAAAAAACAGAAATTGTAATTACTCAAGCTTACTCAAGTTGCCTATCCATCTGCACTTAAGTTAGGTGAAAATCGTTTATAAAAAAAATGAATAAAAAAAATCCAGTCTATTTCTTATTCAACCATATACCATAGTTGTCTGACTTAACCCCACTCTTCTTCCGGTTCCATCTGCGCGGGTTGAGCGTCAGCACGGGAACCGCCAGCATCACGGGAACGGATATCCAGTCCACCGAACTGGTTGCCACCGCCGAAGGAACCTCCTCCTGTAGACATTCCTTCCAGGAATTCAGGCACATTCTGTCCGGCTTGGGTTAAAATCTTAACGAGATCCGCTGCAATGCCAGCATCAGCTTCCATGTCGTAGAAGCTTGTGGCCCTGCCCTTATTGCCAACACGGCCAGTTCTTCCGATGCGATGAACGTAATCATCAATACTCTTGGGCAGATCGTAGTTGATCACGTGGGATACGTTCTTGATGTCCAGTCCTCGAGCGGCTACCGAAGTAGCAATTAGTATGTACATTTTCCCGGATTTGAAATCACGCAAGGCTTCTTCACGTTCCCGCTGCAAGCGATCACCGTGAATCGACGTGGTGGGAAACTTCGTTTCCGACAGCAACGACGCCAGGTAGTCAGCATTACGTTTTGTTTCAACGAAAACCAGCGTGCCCTTGGGTTCGGAACTCTCCAGCAATTCTTCGAGCTTCTTACGTTTCTGGAACCTGGTCACCTGATGAACAGTCTGCTCCACGTCAGTGCTAGCGCCGCCTACGATTCCAACCGCTACGAAAACGTAGTTGTTAAGGAATTGCCCCGCGAGCTCCTGAATTTCACCAGGGAACGTAGCGGAGAACATCAACGTCTGCCTTGACTCCTTCGGACGCATCGTTTCGTGGTTCATCATTTTCTCGACCGACGGCATGAAACCCATGTCGAGCATACGATCCGCTTCGTCCAGTACAACAAACTTGATCCGCTCAAACGTCACCACTTGTTTGTCGACGAAATCCAACAATCGACCGGGCGTGGCAACCAGGATGTGGCAACCGTTGTTGATGTTGTCCATCTGGTGTCGGGTAGCAGTGCCACCGTAAGCAACACAAACCTTCAAAACGGTTCCCAAGGCGAATTTGCGAGCTTCATTGAAAATCTGTGGGTGAAAAAGGAGAAAGCTTGGTAAGTAAGCGAATGGAACTTGATAAGAACTTAATTTACCTGCAATGCCAACTCGCGGGTTGGTGCAATGATTACCACGAACGGATTTCCGGGAACCATGTCGTCATTATCGTTCAGCAGTGTGTTGATCATTGGCAACAGAAATGCGGCCGTTTTTCCAGAGCCAGTCTGGGCACAGGCCATCAAATCCCTCTTGTCCATAATAGTCGGAATGGCGTACTTCTGGATAGGAGTCGGTTTCGTGTAGTTCGATTTCCGCACATTGTTCAGCAGATAATCACGCAGTCCCGACTCACTGAACGATTTGATCGGGTTCGGCGGATTTTCTCCTGTTACATTGACCTTGATGTCATCGAACTTGTCAAAGTTGATTCCGGAACTGATTCCGGATCCGAACATTTCGGTTTCATCTTCGGTGGGGGCCGGAGGAATGTACAATTCTCTTGGCTTTTCCGTCTTAACCTGATCGTCTCCTGCCTCATTGTTGTTGTCATCATTATCATCTCTGTTGCGGGATCTGAATCCGCCACCTCCACGGCCTCCGAAGCCATTTTCTTCATTGTTGTCACCTCCACCGAAATCGCTACGACCTCCGCCTCTTCCTCCACGACCGCCGCGGCCTCCGCGACCGCGTCCACGGAACCCTCCTCTATCGCCGCCCCCAAAACCGTTTTCATAGCCGTTCGAATCGTCCGCGAAACCATCACCATTTTCATCTCCGTTTTCGCGGCTACCTCCATAACCACCACCGCGACCTCCACGGCCTCCACGACCGCCACGCCCTCCTCTGCCTGGGTAGAGTAAGAAGTCCTTAGTTAGCATATGCTATACAAAACGTGGTTTTACATGAATATACCTCTGAAGCCACCTCCGCCACGACGGTTATCAGAATAACCAGAGTCCTGGTTGTCCTCTGCGCCCCGGTAATTCGACTGACTGAACGAAGTGCCGGTGTCCTGTAGAGCAAAATTTTAAAAGAAGAACCATTTCTATCTTGCATGCAAAGTAGGTAGGAATTTTAATAATAAAGTAGAAACCACAATACTTACGTCGTCCCACTCGCTCATGATGGTACAGACTTACTGAAAAGAAGAAACATATAATATTTAGCTGTCGCAACTATCGCAGCGCAGGCAAAGAAAATAGTATATCACTAAGAAGCTATCCAACGGTTAAGAAATAATAATAATAATAACTACAAACGAAAAGAAAGCAAAAGATATTAATTACTTGGAAACGGTTGAAAAAAGAAAAGAAACAAGAAAGAAGCTGCAGAGATCTCCTTATGCCACCACACAGTGCATTAATTGTTTGCGGATGAGTGACAACAAGCTCGAAGGCACGCGCCCCCGCACACGGACGGATGAGCAACTTATTTAGTTTTAGCCGAGTTTTCACATTTTCCGCCTTTATATCTCCTATATCAACGCGCATGCAACCCATGTGCACTTACCAAATCAGTACGCGCGAAGTTTTCAAGTTTAAATGACTCGATCTTATAACTTGTGAACCATCATCGTGTGCTTTCCGGGAATCTGATAGCTGATCTTGCACAAAACACTGCAATGCGGGGTATGCTACTGGCGGGAACAAATAATGTGCTGACGTTTGTAGTAGTAAATAGAACGAAAGCAAGCGAACAATACACAGATTTCGATAATCAAATCTTTTGTTTATAATATTAAACTATGTATTGGGCCACGGGGAGCGGAACGAAAAATAGACCACTTTATTTTAAGGCAAATCCAGAATTCTCGCGTAGCATTTGAAAAGGGCCTATCCTCGTTGATCTTCATCGACTTCCTCTTTGGTTTACTACCACGGCAACATAGACGAATTTCTCGCTAAGCTCGCAGTTCGACAGAAGATGATGTTAGCTTGCGCTTGAAACAACACACTGGATGGGAAATTCATTTGCAGTCGGATTATTCGCGAAAGAGAAAATCGACGAAGAGAATCGATCAATAATGATAGGCCCTTTTCTCGTGTTGCACCCGAATGGGAAACTTAACCACATAAGCATATACCAGTTTCCAAATGCCGGTTGTTTACTGAAGCGGGTTGACGTTTGCAGAGCTATACTAAATTTCAGTAAGAACTGCTACTGCTTATACCGTTTATACCTTGCTAGCATTGCTATCACATGTTGGATTGCAGTTTAATCACCGACAATGCGACATGAAACTTTAACTTATACTAACTTAACTTTTGCTCGAAAATCTATCACGTCCGATTCAAATCTAGACTAACATTTGAAAAGGGCGGAATACCAAAATCTCCATATCAAGTAAATCGCTTCCGAATTTTTATGACCTAAAAATTAATACCATTTCATGACTTTCCATTTTCTGGATGATTTATTAGCTTGACATATAGTCAATAAGGTCTGTTCATAAACTACGTAGGCAGTTTTTTTTTTTGGGATTTTGGACCCCCCCTCCCCCCGCGTAGACAATTGTCCATACAAAAAAATTAAAATTTGTACGGGCCGTGGATAATTCTCAATCCCTTTACCTGTTGTATTTAACGTTGAGGACACTAGATGAGAACCTATTTTATCAAACTATGTGGTAAACATAGCGTAAAATCTATTTGCATAGCAGTGGTTATCCAAAAAGAAAGTCGATGAAGGAATCGATCAAAGCAGATAGGATCTTTTGAAATGTTCATCGAGATATCGGATCGGATGCAAATGATATCAAATGAATCGGGCGTTACTAGAAACTATAGACACTGTAGATTCCATAGATAAGTGGAGGCAAAGTAGAATGTAGCCAAACGAACTGTCAATTAGGTAGCCAAACGAGCATGACGTCATCAAGGTGTGTTTTGCGGGGGAAGTACGGGAAGTATTGCAATATTATGAGCACAAAACACTTTCCACACTCCATATTCTGATTTATTTCGCGGAAAACGGAATAAGGCTCTATGATGGCATGAACATTATTCATGAATGCCAGTAAAAGCATTTATTTTTCATGTTTGCCGAAAACACTTTTTGCGCCTCCGCTTATCTATGGAATCTATAGTATCTATCTATACTAGGAACTATCAGTACGTTTGAATGCCGGTTTGAATATTAAAACAAGATAATTCGTAGTTTTCGTGCACAACCAGATGTATCATACAATGAAACATTGGAAATACGCTATGTAAAAGGAACCGTTTTTGATAATTTTAAATGATGTTTTCTTCTACCTGTGTTTATTAAGTAGTTTGTGAAATGTTAGCTCTATACAGTGGAGGCCTTTAAATTAGCACAATAGGCGGATTTTCATACAAACTAGCCAACTTTGGCATGTTTCAACTATGTTTTGTTATGATCAATTGAGCTGAAATTTTGACACAACTACAAATATACTGAATTTTGCGTGTACGTAATATCAATTTATTAGAAGCGTTTGCCGGAAATTGACGGGTTGGTTGAAAGCACATTAGCATTAGCACATTTATAATTCGAAATTTCCGAAGTGTTGTAGTTTTAAAATTTTCAACCATATTGCCAATAAACGATGGCGTGCTTACGAAAGTTATTTACGATATGGACATAAATTTCCTTATGGTCCGTAAATTGGTTAGAATGGTTCATAAATGGTCCGACTAATAGATTTCGGAAATTTCGAATTTTTTTCTTTGTTAAGGAGATTTTTAGTCGTAGGCTAGTTCAAATTTCGAATTATAAATATGCTAACTAGTTGGCCGTTTTCAACCAGCCCGTCAATTTCTGGCAAGCGTTTCAAATAAATTGATAACGCAACGTATCCATGGTTGGTGACTCTTTTAAATAATTTGGCTGTACGGCGGTTCTGGTGTAGCTTTACATAAAAAAATCTCTATAGTATGCCCATAGAGGTAACTCTAAGACCAGAAGGTCCCGAAGAAACGAGCTCAACTTTTTGGCTCAGCTCTGGTATTATCTTCGGTCCCAAGCTAATCAATTCGCCCCTCGAAACATAGGAAAATCCACTAACCGCTCATTTTATCTGTCAAACTTTCATAGCGAATCAAAACAAACATTGTGTAGTAGTAGAATTTCGACTAGAATGGGGTACGTTAATCGTTTACTTGGGACCAATAGGCTAGTCAAGTAGTGAGCCAATTTGAAATCGTTAGTTTCGTATTGATTGTTGGTACACACTAAGATTATTTTACAGATTTCTGTAAAATTTTACCGAAATCTCAACAGCTGAACGTTTGGTAAACAATTTTACAGTTTTCCTATAATTATTTACAGATATCTGTGAAAAATTTACAGATATTTGTGAAAAATTACAGGAAATCTGTGAAACTGTTTACCGAGCGTTCAGCTGTTGAGATTTCTGTAAAATTTTACAGATTTCTGGTTTCTGGTTATGCCTTTGAAATTTACCTCAAATACTGCTAACATTATTTCTCGAAAATCTTCATAGTTTTCATTAAATTATTTTCAGAATTCTCATCGGATTCTCCTTCTTTTCTTGGAATTTCACTTTCAAGTACCTTGGAGTTCTCCATAGAATTCACTTTCAGTTCTCCTAACAAATCCCTTCAAAATTTTACATAAAAATTACTTTACATTTTTAGTAAGAACTCTCTTTGGAATGCTCCACAGCCCGGCAGAACTAATTTGAAGCGAATCCCTAAATTTAACTTTTCTAAAAATTCATCCTCTGAATTCCTATCAAATGAATACATTAAAGTCCATAAGCTTTGAAAATTTTGAAATTATTTATGATAGGTTGTGTCGGCGATTTCAATTGTTGGTCTAAGTATAAAAAACAGGCCAGTGATGAAAGTATAAAAATAAACCAGCTGAGTTTTCGATTGCAGGAAAACAAATACTTAAGCGAAACATATATTGCTGCTTGCATCAAAAATTGGACTGCTCCAAAAATGAAAAAGTGTGATAAAAGTGCACATGTAGGTCAAATTGTCTGGAGGTCTTCAGCGCACATAAGAAAGAAGTGCGCCTAAGACACTAAAACGATTACACGTAAACGTGCACTTTTAAAACACTTTTTCCCTTGGCTTGCAAAATAAAATCGAATAAGATCGTCTCCAAAGTACCCCTGCTGATGCTACCATGGGAAGAAGAGGGTAAAGAGAAACTTAGTTGATTGGCAACACTGGTTACAACAAAGCAAGGGCGTAGCGCCGTACAATGTATCCCGAACTAACGGATCATTCAGTACCGTTATTGGTATTACCTCTTCCAATGCAAGGGATTTTAAAATAATGATTATTACACGACAAATCTTAAATGAAACATAGAATCATTCTATTCTTCATATATAATTTCTCTATTTGTTCTTCATTAACAAGCTAAAGCATTCTACGACACAAGATACACATTTCTACTTTTGATCAAAATTTCAAGATGGCTACACAAATCGACCAAGTTTTCCCAGAATTGAAACAAGGTATTCTTTCCCGAACCATTTCAAACTTAAAGCAGAATATGAATCTAAAACTGTACTCACCGTGAATAACACTCGGAAACTTTAACTTAACGAATACGCTTAACAATCGCGTAAACTCCGAATTATTCAATACACGAGGGAATCAGGCACACACCAGCTGAAACTTTGTTCTTGGCGAAAAGGAAACGCAGGAAAACACTTGCTCACAAGGAGATGAACTAACTGGGAATGAACGAGACTTCTTGTTGTTGGTTTGAAAAGATCGAACGAGCGAGGAAAAAACCGGCAGTGATGCCGCATATACAGATATATAAAAAAGGCACATATTTTAAAATTATTTTCATTTTACTGAACAGTTCTGGTTATTAGGGTAAGTGTGCCAGTTGTTGGCATTAGTGGTCCTTTAATTGGGCCTTTTCTTAATTTTTATTATTTTCCAAATTTATTTCAATACAGGGATTTTCTCATCATTATATATACGAAAACAAAAACCATAAATACGATACGAAGCATTTTCCGCATGAAAGCTTGTATGAAAAAGACGATTCGTCTTGGTAGCCTAGTTTTTTCTTCAATTCTAAAGAAAATTTACAATTAATAATATGTTTTCTATGTCATCCCTAATAAATGGGTCGCATACATTCATGATATTATAGGTGATACGACCGTATCACATAAAGTAGGGATGATATCCCGAATGGTTGTTTAGGCGCTTCTTTAGGTTATTGTTTATGCGGGATCATCGCAAAAAGTTGGGCTTAAAAAAACATACTTTTCGTCCAAATTTGATTCAGGATGAGATAGAACACATGTTTTATCATGTAAATTTTCTCAACAATCTTAGGTTAAAAAAACCACATTATGAAACCAAGTCGAAACGACTGTTTTCATACAAGCGTTCATAAGCAAACCCTAATAAAAATGCTATGGTTAATTTGCTTAACGACGTGTTCGGGGTATCATCCAAACCATTTGTGGAATTGTTCAATGATTTGGGTTATCGTTCTTTCACAGACAAACATACATAACACATTGAATATTTCTCACTGTAAAACATCGTCGTTAAAACATTACCGCCATCTGTTGAGTACACTGTGGTGGGTAGTACGCTGAACAGATGGCGGTAGTGTGGAAACGTCAAACGCAAGGGAATTGACTATGCGCGCCACAGGTGGCGGTACTACCAACTAAGATACTTTTAAATTGACCGATAAATGCTTGTTCGATGAACATCTTGCGAGTGTTATGTCTGTTTGTCTGTGGTTCTTTTGTGGTAATTTTTTATTAGGGAATCACTTCGTTTCGACCTGTGGTTAAAATTCACCAAATGGAATGCAGCCTAAATGTACATTATATTACAAATAGAATCAAAATTGATCTTAAAATAAAAATTTATAAAAAAAATATTAAGGAAAAAAATGTGGCAGCACTGTCAACGAATCCTTAATCTGATGAAAATCATCGGACTTTCAAGACGAATCGCTTTTGTTCGTGTTCGTGTCTGGCGTTGGCGGCTGGGCTCAATGTATATAAACAGGAAGGTCCAGAGAATTTGTCGCCTCTATCGTTCTCCCGCTGTTTAAATAGTTAATGGAGTGTGACGTCAAAATCCATTATCCATTTTAACAGCGAAGGAACAAAAGAGACGACAAATTATTTGGGCCTCACCTATTACAATTCATGGGCTGGGCTGTGGCCCGCACACAAACAAAAAGGAAGAACAAAAAAGTGCTGCCTGATCGATGCAATCGCTCTTCACTTGGTCTTTAACTTTTGCACCCAACACGGTAACCAGCGTAAACACATTTATGTGTAAACCTACACCGAAAATAGTTTTCATGTAGCTTCCATTAGAAACGCAAATGATTTTCATCCATAAACAAAATTAATATAATTCATCTGAATTTCACATAACAATTATGGGATTACGTTAATTTTATATGATTTTTCATATGAATTTCATCGGCCTCATAATATTCATGTGATTTTGTGGTGCACGAAACGAAAATCAATTATTTTATTCATGTGTTTCACTTATACATTTTTGCCAAAGCATCAGCCTTATATATTCCATAAGACAAACCACATAGGTCCTACAAGAATGCATAAAAGGTATGTGTGACCACTTATACATTTCATTTGACACATGAGCTTCATTAACTTTTTGCAAGACGTCTGCTTATTAGTTGACTTATACATTTTATGAATAATCAGCAATAGAAATTTGCCAAAAGGTATAAGGAGATTTCTATCCGTGTGGGATTTTTAGCTATGTGATCACATGAAAGCTATGTGAAATTCACATGGTTTTTATCCATTAGATATGTGATAAATTTTTTGAGTGTACACGGTTTGAAAAAAGTACCCAAAATTAGGTTCTTTTCACGCAGAAAAATTTATCGTTGAAACAAAAATATTTGAGGTAAATTTAAACGTAAACTCAGTTTGTTCTGGCCACAAAAATAAACAAGGTTCATTTCAAACGTATTCCATGTTTGAAGTCATGTGATATTAATGTTTAAAATAAAAATAATGTTACGTTTATTTTAAAAATATTCGTGTTGAAAATAAACGTGAATATTTTTGTTTGGTTTGACAACTATGCAAACATGCTTCTTATGTTTGAAAGAAACATACACGGAGAACAAATTATAGCAGACGCAATTATTTTTCCGGTCAAAATAACTATATTGTTCAATTGTTTTAGAGATAACCCGAAACTATAGTTGATTTGACTATATATAGAGGACAACAACTATAGTCCATAGTTGGCTCCTCGGTTGGCTCAACTATATTTTTCAGTAGATGAACAAACGTCAATCTTCAAAATACAACTATGCTTTAGTTGATTCAAGAAAACTATTGTTAGAAAAGCAAAATTTTACAATGTTTACTAAACGAACTGCTCTTCATTATCGACATATTAAGGAAGTTTGTTCTGCTTCTTTACCCGCATAAACGCGAACCATAAATTGACCTTACCTAAAATGGTTAAAAATTGTTTATAATCCCTGCTAAACTTTAACTGAAATGGTTATGGAACTTTACATGAACGTTTAATGATAAAGTTTCAACCTTATGTATTATGGTTTTTTGGAACTGGACCTTACAAATAATGGGTTGTTAAGAACCATTACCATTCCAAATTCTTGTTTTCTCCATACATTTTCAGAAAGAGAACTATATAAGAACGTTTTTACTTATGGTTTGAGAACATTAATGGTAATGGTTATGGTAGTCAGTAAGGTCCATTAATGGTTTTGTATTATCGCTCAACTTTACGTGGAATATATCGTGAATTGGTAATCAGTAAATTACAGGCAACCAATTCGCGATATATTCCACATAAAGTTGATCGATGTTACAAAACCATTCGTGGACCTTACTGACTACCATAACCATTACCATTAATGTTCTCAAACCATAAGTTAAAAGGTTCTAATATAGTTCTCTTTCCGAAAATGTATGGAGAAAACAAGAATTTGGAACGGTAATGGTTCTTAACAACCCATTATTTGTAAGGTCCAGTTCCAAAAAACCATAATACATAAGGTTGAAACTTTATCATTAAACGTTCATGTAAAGTTCCATAACCATTTCAGTTAAAGTTTAGCAGGGATTATAAACAATTTTTAACCATTTTAGGTAAGGTCAATTTATGGTTCGCGTTTATGCGGGTATCGATCTCAAAAACACAACTGCAAAATCATAAAAAAGTGAACAAGAACATTCAACTTAGATTTGAACCGTGTTCATCTGCGTGAGAACCAGCTATCTTATCGCCTGCTCTACGCATCACAAGTTAAAAGTATGTGGATTTATGATGATCATTTGAAACCAAATTATATGAATAAATTACATTTGACGGTTGTTATAATTGATCAAAGTTATAGTTGAATTGAGTATAAGATGAACAGTTGAATCTACTAGGTAGATATGATTGAGTTGACGGTCAAATTAATGTTGGAATAACTATAGGTTTCTTTCAAACAACAATATTTTTCCATGTGAAAGTAACTATTAGGATTGTTATCTTAACTTAACGAATTTGTTCTCCGTGTACTTAATTTTAAATTATATTAGCATTTGAATGTAGGATAAAGCAAAAAATGGATTGCAAAGAGATGAAAAAAAAACGATCTGCAGACAAGGCATCTAAACTCCTGCTCTTTTTCGGGTGCGATTAAGGTTGGGCTGTGGTTTTTGGGGCCCTGGTCAGGGATGCGGGACCCGCCGGGGTGAGTGTCCGGAAGTTCCAGTTCAGTAAAACCAGTGAAACTTTGTGATATTAGCGTCGTTTTGTCGTTTCTAACGCTGGTCCACATACCGGCCTATTTCTACGTTCGATGTTCCATTTATAATTTTCGTTTTTCTTCCGACGTCAGTTGTGGAGGAGGATGATACAAGGATCGGCATCAGAAACGACAGAGTGACGTCGATACTGTGAGGTTCCTCCGGTTTTATCGAGCTGGAACTTTGTTAAGACACTTACCTAGGTGGGTTTCCGGATCCATGACTTCGGTTTTGTTGCGGGCCGTTTTCAGCGAGGTTTTCAGTTGATCGGCAAAGCTGCGGCAATATTTTATCCGAATGTAAACAAGAAGGAAAAATGCAGGTCACGCTAAAAATCGTTTACCCAAATTCTATATTGTTGAAATAAACATGCTTATGACTTTAATTCAAACATATATATTTTTGTTGCAAACATGGTTTTAATTTATTTTGAATTATTCATATGTTTATAGAATGAACATTTATATTTTTGATTTAAATGAAAAAATTCGGTTCCGTGTTCACTTATCTCGGCATCGGCACTATAGAGCTTTTTGACGTTCAATCGGCGCACACTACTGCACCATTTAAATCGAGCGAGTGCGAGCAAGAGGTAAACAGATTAGTGGGAAAACAAACCGTCCATTCATCCATGTGTGCTAGATAGAGAAAGACGACTAAAAGTCAAAACGGTCTATAGTGCAGGAAACCAAAAGTAGGTAAAGCGGGTCAAAGTAATTTTCATTTACCTGTGTGCAGTTCGTATGGAATTTTCCACTAGCTTTTTAAACAATTAAAGTAAGTTAGTTGTACCCAACAGTAGGTAAATATGATTATACCCAACGTTGGGTGGTTTTGCTCCTTCTTTTTTGACAACATTAGAAGGAGAAAATGAGACAAACTAGTCAAAAGTAGGTAAAAGTGAACTGGCCGTTGGGTACTTTATTCTTGCCGTGCAGAGTCCGTGTATGCCACGCCAAGAGAAAAACAGTTGAACTCGCATCATGGTTTTAAAAAGATTCCCTTTCTACCAACTTGGCAACAGAGGACTTCTACATCAACTTCAAATGACTTCTAGCGAGCAAAAAAAATAGCGGCTGTTGTAAATCATTATATCAGTGATTTTGTCTAATCATCTTAACAAAAAATAGTAGAAATTCTCATTACTGATCGTTACCAAACGTATCCCATGACAATTTAATGCTCACTGCGTGTTTATGATCATTTCTTCGATTATATTTTATATTTTATTGCAATACCTTTCGTGGACCTTTCATAGCATCGTAATGTTTGTTTACTTTGCACGATAGGTATACAAGGGGGGAAGGTGGCTGTCAAATACGAACAATCGTCGCCTACCTTGCATAACTGGTTCCAAACGTAAACAAGCCTACAGCGTTTGTTTACGTTTTG
The DNA here is from genome assembly GCF_037179485.1 of Ochlerotatus camptorhynchus. Classification (NCBI taxonomy): domain Eukaryota; kingdom Metazoa; phylum Arthropoda; class Insecta; order Diptera; family Culicidae; genus Ochlerotatus; species Ochlerotatus camptorhynchus. The sequence continues at coordinate 3,576,416 of NW_027040773.1, forward strand.
AACCAGTTTCATACAAGAATGATCAGTAGGCTGATTTGACAGCACGCCCCCCCCCCCCAGTAGGTATACCCAAGGTGAATACGTATAGGTGTTCTCATGTGTCAAATTCATGATTCAGCCATGTTGGATTTTTGTATGGGACAGCGACTGAGTTTATTTACAATTTGCTCTAAAACCGCATGTGAAATTCCACATGATTTTCATGTGACCACACATAAACAGAATCCACCGAGAAGCACACATGAAATTTATGAGTCGAATGAATAGTATGTGTGGTTACACATATGGCTTTTATGTGTACACATATTAGTATGTGTCCGGCACATATATATCATTAAATGATTATTGATCACATTGTTGCAAAAATTCATGTGTGGGACACATAAAAACAATCTTTGAAATTTTATCAGTGTACGCAGTCAAACCAACAATCAATACGAAACTAACGATTTTAAATTGGCTCACTACTTGACTAGCCTATTGGTCCCAAGCAAATCGATTAACGTATCCTATTCTACTATAAATTCCAGTACTACACTATGTTTGTTTTGATTCGCTATGAAAGTTTGACAGATAAAATGAGGGGTGATTTGATTTTCCTATGTTTCGAGGGGTGAATCGATTAGCTTGGGACCGAAGATAGTACCAGAGCTGAGCCAAAAAGTTGAGCACGTTTCTTCTGGACCTACTAGTCTTAGAGTTACCTCTATGGTCAAACCATAGAGGTAACTCTAAGACTAGAAGGTCCCGAAATAACGTGCTCAACTTTTTGGCTCAGCTCTGGTACTCTCTTCGGTCCCAAACTAATCGATTTACCCCTCGAAACATAGAAAAATCCACTAGCCCCTCATTTTATCTGTCAAACTTTCATAGCAAATCAAAACAAACATTGTGTAGTACTAGAATTTCGACTAGAATGGGGTACGTTAATCGTTTGCTTGGGACCAATAGGCTAGTCAAGTAGTGAGCCAATTTAAAATCGTTAGTTTCGTATTGATTGCTGGTCAAACCACGTACCACTGAACAATTCGTTTGAGGTTAACTCCGACGGTGCAAAACCTTATAGCAACAATCAATACGAAACTAACGATTTTAAATCGTAAAATGACAAAATGATACACTCTTTGCACACTGTCAATGATCATATTGCACACAAAATCAACTATGTTCAAATCAAAACAAAAATACTAGCCCATCTGGTGGCTGATGGCACAAGCTTCTAAGAAAATTCTATTGATTTGAATTGATTTCTTCGCCAGTTAGTCGTCTGTCACTTCGTTTGTGGTAATATTGTTAGCAAAATCGATGTACATCGTACAATGTGATATTACACAACCGATGGATTTACTTGGATGCAGCAGTTTCGATGTAATATTCAACTCCTTTTTTTTGCTGTGTAGCGGAGAGCACACGGAAAAAAAAGTTGTTGAATATTACATCCAAACAGCTGCACAGAAGTCATTCCGCTGGTGGTGTAATATTACGTTGTACCGATTACCGATTTTGCGAACTAAATTACATCCATTGATGTAATATTGTATCTGATTTTTGCTATTACATCATTATTTCATACATCTGCTTGAATTACGTTGATCGATATCACATTTTTTTTTGCTGTGCATGCAAACGGGAAACAACGTTCAGAAGCAGCAGCAGCGATCACGATTCGGATTTAATGAAAATGAGCAGTGTTGGCAAAATCAGAAATCAATTGATATTTTTCCGCTCTTATGCGCTCGCAATATCACGCGTGATATTGGAACAAAATATCATGCTTGATATTGATTTTACAAGCTCCTTTGATATTGCGAGACTATTCACAATGTGCAAACATCAAGCTGAGAGTTGACTCGACACAAAAATGATTCCATTGCACATCGTTTTCTTAGAAAGAGAAAGCATAGTTCGCTATCTCTTTTTAATCTACACCGATGGCAGACGCGAAGAGACTGCTGCAAGCCGTTATGGAAGTTTCGGTTGCATTCGGGTGTAAAGCAAAAATCATTAAACTCAATCTCACCACAGTTTGGTGAGATTCGAGGTGAGATTTGCAGTTGGTGAGTTTTGTTAGCTTGATATTCCGAGCTGCGATATCACAGCTTGCAAAATCAACCACAGTTGTTTGCTTGTTGATTTTTGTCTACGAAAATCATGCGTGATCTTGGGCGTTGGTGAGATTTGATTTTTTGATATTTTCCCAACACTGAAAATGAGGAACAAATTCGGGAAAGAAAGAAGTTGCGTGCACGGGAGAAGATCGCTTTGTCACCACTTCGATCGCCACCCAGGAAAATCCTATAATAATATGCATTTTTTTATCTTTTTTTTGTACCAAAATTGGTATTCCATGTTACTCGGCTCCGCTGAGTTATTTTTTTTTAACATTTGAGCCTGCCAAATAAACGAAATGAAAAAAAAATAAATTGCAAGTAACACTGACAGATTCTCTTCGTCATTGTTCTTTCTCTTTGCATCCCCACGGCCATGTAAGGACATTCCCAGGTATTTTCAGCACACAGATTGATAAAAGAAGCTTTTATCTACACGGATAGAAATCTCCTTATACTTTTTGGCAAATTTCCATTGCTGATTATTTATAAATTGTTTAAGTCAACTAATAAGCAGACGCCATGCAAAAAGTTAATAAAGATCATGTGTCAAATGAAATGTATAAGCGGTCACACATACCTTTTATGCATTCTAATATGACCTATGTGGTTTGTCTTATGGAATGTATAAGGCTGATGCTTTGGCAAAAATGTATAAGTGAAACACATGAATTAAATAATTGATTTTCGTTTCGTGTAGCATCTAATACGACAAACACATCAAGAAACGGTTCTATGCTCAAGTTATTAATGAAAGAGAAAGTCGACGAAGAAAATCGATCAATGTCATTCAGGACCTAATTCAATGTCCAGCTTGAAATACTATAAATGTTTACAACTTAAAATTAAGTCTTTTGTGCTCATCTTGACACCTAAGTGAAACCAGTCAAAATTGAGTTCTTTGCGAAAAATCCAAATTTGAGTATTTTGCAAAGACTTCGTTTTGAGTAGAATTTAACTGTTTCAGGAAGAGTGAATGTTGGATAAAAACTACACAAAACCGGGTTTTCATTATAGAAATTTAGTTGAAAAGGGGATTTATCAGTTGTTTTCTATATTTGTGATGAGTACTAAAAATCAATGTTACACACTTAATCTAGCTCGGTAAAATCTCCAACAGCCGATTACTTCGGCATTTACTTTTGCTGATATCTCTGCAAAATATCTGTTTGTTAGCTGATATCTCAGCAAAATTTTATTTGTTAGCTGAGTCTCGGCAATTGTTTGACTGAATCTCAGCTAAATAAATTGCAGAATTACTCAGCTGTTGGAATCTCGGCGAAAACTTTTAAGTGTGTATGTTCGGCCTTATTTATCTCAATTACAATAAAATCTATCCACATATTGTCCCTGAATAAGCAATAAATCACATCCTACTAAATCCATCGTATTGAGTTGGTTGACCGGGTAAAATTCCAAACTTCTCCATTTTCGTTGGATGCACTGTCGGCTCCCGATTCCGGTTGGTACACTCGAGGAAACGTAGCAGACCCATAAATTCAGCCTGATTGATCAGTATTTGTGGAAAAAATAAAAAAAAAGAAGCAAAAATTAATCGTCCTGAAAACAGGATCGAAAAAAAAAATATCATTACCTTCATTTATCCGCTGCCTTTGGATCCTGGTTATATTCCTAAAGGCCCAAGCGCAATGACGGCGGAAGCGGAACGGCAACGGCAGTGGAAAAGCCCGATCTGAGTAAGCCTCTGCTTGTCGGATTGAAAACTAGTTAGATCCAAATCGACTTCGGTTAGGCATCTTGATGTCATTAGTGACAACTGTCAAACTTTCCGTTTCCGTTCCGCTTGCGCCCACATTGCGTTTGGGCCTTAACAGTGGAGTCATCGGTGGCTGGTGGTGGCAACTTTGCCCACAAGATACGTTTTGGCCCGCACCTAAAAAGGAATTATGTTAATTCGAGGATAATCACGGCCACTAAGTAACTTTTTTGGTTATACTGCAAGATTAAGTTAAAAGTGCTCATCAATGAGAACAGATATGTATCCAAAACAGTAGTGTTAGAGAAATACTAATTTTTAAGTACTTTCAATCTCGATTTTGAGTTGTTTCGTTTGTCCGTGTAACCATAATTCGCCTGATGCCATCAAAAGCGAAAACCGTGCGGCGAAAACCCCGCGAATTTACACACTGACAGATCGTGTTTCGCATCGCACGCACGGATCGGATCGCTGTTCTAAACAAATCAACGTGGTTCGGTTCGCAGTAGCTTCTACATTTTTGTTAAAGGTTTTTCAATATAGGTAGTTAAGTTCGTGCAAACATCGCCAATTAAAATATGGCTAGTGAAAGCAGTAGTGACTCCGATGTAGAGAAATCTTCGCCAAAACAGGAACAACCGAAAAAACGCAAACGTCTGCAAGACTATTTGGATGAGAAAGCAGCTCGTGAGACGGCTGAACGCGCTGAACAGGAACTGAGAAAGCGAAGGAAACAAGGACTGGATGACGATGAAGAGGCTGAGGAGGTCAGCTATCCGGTAATCAATCCGTTGAATTTTATTAAAAACAAGGAAATCAAGCATAAGCAATTTAGAAGGCAACAAGGGACCAAGAAAAAGCAAGAAAAGGCCTCCAGGAAGGCAAGAAAGTTAGAAGGTGGTCCCAAGACAGCTGGACATACGATCGAAAGCTTGCGGGAAAAAGATCAAACTTCATTGGCCAATGCTACCGAAGATGATACTGAAGAGATCGCGAACGATTTGGAGAATGATGAATTCAACGAATATTACAAAAAAACCTACGAACCAAAAGTGCTGATTACATACAACGCAACACCTCATTCGCGAACCCGAAAGTTTGGAGCAGAACTGGAGAGGATACTTCCTAACTCGATGGTCCATTCGAGAAATAAGGCAGCACTGAAAAATGTATGCAAGAGTGCTATTCGTGAGGAGTTTACGGACTTGGTCGTTATCAATGAAAACAACAAGCAACCGGAAGGATTGTTGGTAATCCATTTGCCGGACGGGCCTACAGCTCACTTCAAAGTGAGTAACTTCAAATCGCTGAAAGACATGAAGAAGAAACCATCGAACATTACCAGTCACCGTCCGGAAGTAATATTGACCAACTTTTCCACTCGTCTGGGACTGACGATTGGCAGGATGCTGGGTGCACTGTTCCATTACGAGCCGGAATTCATAGGACGGCGGGTTGCAACGTTCCACAACCAGCGAGACTACATCTTTTTCCGCCATCATATGTACGAGTTCGACAAGAACGGAAAACGGGTCAAGCTGCGTGAGTTGGGACCGCGCTTCACGCTGAAGCTCCGTTCACTGCAGCAGGGATTATTCGACAGCAAATGTGGTGATTACGAGTGGATGATCACCAACAAGCGACACCAGATGGAAAGCAGAAGACGTTTCTTTCTGTGAGCAGCGGCAGTTCGTTATCCTTTTCTTTATTTGCTGATAAATATATTGTAAGTATGATAATCGTTGTCATGTTTGTTTTTAGAATATCACATTTCACTTTCTATGCGCTCTATATTATATATAGGTAAAATTCATGGGAAAGCAACCATAAATTTCCAGCATTTTGAAAGTAATTCTCTACTGATAGATTTTTCCTATTTATAGGTATAAGGTGTGCATAAACACTCAAAGTTACTAGAGTTATGGACATGACATTCTTTCAAAGACTCGCTCGCATAATTGTCGCATGACCTTGTCCTTGAACACTACTAATAAGGTGTCGTTCTAGAGTTCACTAGTATATGATGGTCCCTATATCAGCAGTTCTCAAACTTGTGTCGATTGTGACCCACTTTGAGAAATTTCATAAGCTTGCGACTCTCCAATATTGAAAATGTGCGGCCAAAATTACATTAAAATTTCACAAATAGCTCCATAACGCCATAAAAAATCCTAAAAACTGCATGATTGCATGAAACTCAATAACATAACTCAATAAATGCATTGATATGGCTTTAGAACCTCAAATTAGCAACAACAAAATGTCAAACATAAATAACTAAAACACCAAATCAGGTTAGGTCGTTAAGATGTTTCTGAGGCGAAAAAAAATCTCTGATCACGTGAAGGGAAGTGAAGCTGTTGATCCCGGCCCATGTATTGATGGGTGCGATAGCTACCCAGGTGTGTAAGCCACCTCCCTGACATTTGATTGCAGTCAAATGAGTATTAATTAAAATATTAAAGAGTAGAGTATGAAGGATGAAATCTTAAAAACTGTTTAAAGTTGAAAAGTTTTAAAAGAACAAAATCTTGAATCTAGGATTGAAGATCATCAATGAGCAATCAGCAATTGACAGCAGGAATAGGACTGACCCGCAAATGGTAGATGGACTCAAGATCTGTCCAAAAATAGGTCATGCGAATTGCACAGTTAGTGGGCAAAAGCAGCGCGGGGAGGAGGAAGGTAGAAAAACTCGATTGTGCTTGGTGTTATATTTGAATACATTGGAAACGAAACTCAAAGCAAGATACAGTGAACTCTCTACAACTCGATATTCAAGGGACCATCGAGTTATATAATATTTTGTTTTTTTTTCCTTTGGTTTGTTTTTTCCGTCGATCTTGTTTTCCGTGCTGAACACCAATGCTACCGACGTGCCAGGAAGGCAGCTCCCACAGCTGGACCCTACCTATCGACCCATCAACTCATGAACCGGGGACCAACGGCTTTACTTCCCATCCGAAGGAAGGCGTGATCAGAGATGTTATGCCTCAGAACATCCCGGCGGCGCCGACTGGGATTGAACCCAGGCCTGCTGGGGTGAGAGGTAATCACGCTTACCACTACACCACCGGCGCCGTTATGAGTTATATAATAATAATCCCATACAAAATAGCTATCACAGTAGCCATGAAATTAATGTTTACTATGGTTCTATAAATCGATATCGAGTTAGTGGACACCGAGTTGTGGAGCGTTGAGAGAGTAGTTCTTATTAGTGGGATTTTTTTTTTTTTATATCTTTATTAAGGAGACTTTCAGCCGTTGGCTGGCTCGTCTCCGACAATATTAGTGGGATTCGTAGTTTTGTGTATTTGTAGACAATGCTGGTAGAGGAAACATTCCGTTACCTGTTGTCATTAATTTTCATGAGTGAGCCTCGGAGTGAGCTTTTATTCGCGAGAAATCAATTACTAAAGCATGTTAAAATGGCCCTTGACCAAAAAAAATGGACCCAGAGATGATGGCTAGTACCCTCTCGGCCTGGGAGAACTTTCACCTAACGCAATTCTTATCTGGTACGATTACTTCAGGAAGTACCTACATTATTTTGAACACTGGCCGGAGTGTGGTAACTTGGAGGAAACACCGGAACACGTGGTCTTTGAGATTTCCCCCTTTGAATCCTAACTTTTTCTGCTGTTGCTGTGGCGAGTAGCTACCTGTAATGTAATGATTTTATACAGCCATTTATATGTTGGGGTCATATATGACTTCAACGGGATTCAAAGGTTTAAGTCAGTTCGAAGCGAGATGGTTGCCCTTAACGAAGTAATCATCCACAAGGAGAATGTTCTCTTGGGCCTCCCTTAGCTCAGTCGGTAAAGGCGAAGCTACAAAGCAAGACCATGCTGGAGGTGACTGGGTTCGATTCCCGGTCCGGTCTAGGAATTTTTCGGGTTGGAAAATTTTTCGACTCCCTGGGCATAGAATATGATCGTACTTGCCACACAATTATACTAATGCAAAAATGGTAGCAGGCATCGAAAGCTTTCAATTAATAACTGTGGAAGTGCATCTAGAACACTAAGTTTAGAGCACGCAATAAGCTAATATGCCATAAGCAATAAGCTTGAAATGCGAAGAGGAAGGAAGAAGGAGAATGTTCTACAAGAAATGAGTGGATACGAGGGCACTTGGGATGTCAACAGAACTGTAACGCAAATATTGTCAGAGCTGTAGTAACTGTCGTTACACGCATTCATGTTTTAGGCAATCCTTATGGACCGCAGGATATTTATGCGTATAACGGCAGTATAATGAAGGTGGATGTGGCGTTGACGGCGACTCTGTAGCTCTTTACTCCTATGAAAAAATCCAAAAGCAAACGTCAGACTGTGCGTGAAACATGGCGGACTTCGTACTATCCTTTCACTCCATCGAATATTCCCATAAAGTGTCAATCTGTGCTAAAAGAGACAATTTTTCGACGGTGCCGTTAACGCCAATTGGCGATTGGCGAATCCCGCTTTCTATTTTATATGTTTGCAAACCTAATTACAGAAAAGAAAACCTTGCAGAAGGCAGCCTTTAAAATGTGTAAGCACGTCACGTAATTTGTAGGCTTAATCTGAGCGTTATTAAAGACAAGTTACCTTTTTACTGTTTATTATTTTCCATAAAAGTATAAATATTCTCATCTGCAAAACAATCACTTTTGGTAATCGCAGGACCATTCCGATAATAGTGGTGATAAAACAAGAAAATAGCTAGGTCAATTTTGGGAAGCAACAGACAAAAAATAGCACACTTAACTCTGTAGGATACCCCGTACCGTTCATACCCTACCAGGGATGACAGGAAATTTGATCGCTATTTGCGTAACATAATGCGTAATGCGGTTCAGAAATCTAACACGAATCGCTAAATGAAACTAAAACCCACCGGTAATTTGAAAATTCGAGCGAAACAATTAGCTTGTAGCGCACTGGTTAGGATCGCTAAAAGCAGTTGGATCAATGGTGGGCAAATTCATATTTCCAGGTGCTATATCACCGACGAGGTCGGCTGGCGGTTGTCCTAGATCCTGCATACTCTGCATCATATCCAGCACAGTTTGGAACCGTACCCGCTTCTCATCGGCCGAATCTTCTGGTTTTTCCTTCTCCAATTCACGACACACATCTTCCATCAATTTGAGTTGCTTTTCGTAACGTTCTTTGTCTTCTTTTGGAATCTTTTCACCATTCTCCTGCAACCAGCCGGGATATTTCTCGGTTAGATCCTTCAAGCTCGGCAGTAGTACCTCGGCTGATAGCAAACTCTGCATCATCGTTTGCATGAATGGCAAAAATGCATTGTTTTCGCCACCTTCATTCAGATCGATGTTGCCGAACATTCCGGCGATATCCTCTGGACTGAATGGGGTCTGCAGGTTCTCACTGCCTTCGCTCAATCCACGCAAGGCATCGGTAATACTTTGACTGACCGTCGGATCTACCGTTTCCGTTGATGGATTAGTTGCTTCCCCTCGAACGGCCATAGCCGCTGCTTCTGCGATTCGCTGGAACCCTAAGGTGATCTGTTCTGCATCCACTTCTCCACTACCGCCTCCGAACAAAGCTGCCATCTTTTCCTCGAACATTTTAGCCTGGGAACTGTTCAATATCATTAGTTCCTACTTCAGTTCATATCTAAAAAAAATAGACCTACGTAATAAATTCTTCATTCCACAGTTGCTCCGTAGGCGGGTCATCATGCTGCGCATCTGTATTGCCGGATGCTTTTCCGTCTCCTTCTTTGTGTTTGCTGAAATCTTCCAGTGCACCTACGCAGCAAATAAGCAGCAATTTGATGTATCATTAGTTATGTGATATTAGGATAAAAAGAACCATTATATAATAATTTGTACTTACTGTCTAGCAGGTCGTCAAGTTCTTTGTCGCCGGAACTGCTTCCAGCCGCATCTGGCTTTTTGTTGCTCTCTGACATCTTTTCCTGTTTGAACTTTGAACCGATTGAACTGTTAGTCGAGCTTTACCTAATAGTGCCTTTTCGGTATTAGACTTGTCACTCTCAAGTGCTGTGTGTGCGGTGCCTCTTGCGTTGCAAGAGAAGAGAAATAAATTGTAAGTGAAATTATCGCACACACGTCGTTAGTAACCACCACTAGCAGAAGCAGAAGAAACTAACCGAGCGATAGATTTTATTTAGTAAAATTGACAGATCAGGTGACATTTTGACGTAAACATATTGAACGAGTATGGGTTTGGAACAAGTGACAAAGCATTATGCCCAAACAGAAGTTTTCGTCAAAAATAGACAGTACCCCCCGCTAATCCGACAACACCATTCTTTCAACCGCTGGAAACTAACGATTTTAAATTGGTTCCCTACTTGACTACACAGCAAAAAAATGTAACATCGATCAATGTAATTCAAGCTGATGTATGAAATAATGATGTAATAGCAAGAAGCAGATACGATATTACATCAATGGATGTAATTTTGTTCGCAAACTCGATGTACATCGCACAACGTTATATTACACAACCGATGGATTGACCTGGTTGCAGCAGTTTGGATGTAATATTCAACAACTTTTTTTTCTGTGTAGCCTATTGGCGTTGACGGCACCGCCGTAAAATCGTCCCTTCTAGCAAATATTGACAGTTTCTTATGGGAATTTTCAGTGGAGTGAAAGGATAGTATCAACAATCAATACGAAACTAACGATTTTAAATTGGCTCACCACTTTAGTAGCCTATTGGTCCCAAGCAAACGATTAACGTACCCTATTCTAGTTGAAATTCTATTACTACACTATGTTTGTTTTGATTCGCTATGAAAGTTTGACAGATAACATCAGGGGTGTGTGGATTCATGCAGAACATGCAGGGGTGAGTGAAATAGCTTGGGACTGCTTGGGACCGTTGTTCTGGTACTGAGTGAGCCAAAAATAATAATGATTTTCTTCGGGCCCCAGTGGTCTTAGAGTTACCTCTATGATAGTATGAAGTCCGCGCACAGTCTGACGTTTGCTTATGGATTTTACCTGAGTACTGCGAACTCAGCCGATTTTATTTTTCAAGTGAGCTATAAAACATCTTGAACATCTTCCGAAGTTTCAAATTGTTTGGCTGAAACAGCTCACGATTTTGTATATACATGCTGTCAAATGAACTTTTGGCTTTTCCTCCTCTGCTCCAGAAATAACGTATACATGGTGATGGGAGTGCACCTGGCCCACAAAGCTCAAATGACTCTTATAAAGTTTGATTACATTCTTGTTTCAGCCCAGTTTTGGCATTATTAATATCAAATAAAAACACGTTTTCGAGCTTCACGCTCGATGATTTACATTATCCGCCTACTAAGGTTGATGTTTCGACAGTTTCATAATTATAATTCTTAATTTTTTTTTCAGTAGGTGGCCAACACCTTTTTACTTGTGGTTCAAACAGTAATACCCTTCGTGACTTCTCGCGTATCATTTGAAAAGGGCCTATGTCCAAAATGTAAACAATCCAGAAAATGAATTGTAAATTTTTCCGCCAGTATTTAATTCCTATATAAATAAATTGAAGTATTTTAGGCATTTATATTGTTCACAATAACAATAGTAACTATATCTCAGTACACAACATCCAAAACATGTGAAACGTTTTCAAAAATACATGAAAATGATAAAAATTTAATATCACAGTAATAAGCCTTTTTGTGAATCTTTAAATGGTTAAGCCCTTTTTGTTAAGCCGTTGTGCTTGTCATCATAAATTGTAGGCCCTTTGCTAAGCCTTTTCTTAACGTCAAATAAATCATCGGCCCTGCCTCAAGCAGTAGGGCCTAGCTTTGATTTGAAATTTTTCAATCATTGGCCCTTCTACGTCGCTAGGCTTATGAATGGAACCTCATCGAACGAAAAAAAATATATGTTAGACCCAAGGTTAGGCCGTTTTAGCATGAATGATTGGAAAAATTTCGTGGATCGGCCATTTTTAAAATCAAGTTATTTTTAATGATTTTTATCGATAATGCGGAACATTCCTATACGACTGGTAGCTAATTACCAGTGCTACAGAATGGTATCAAAAATCGGTTTGTTTACATTTTGATCATAGGCCCTATTCAAACGTTACGCGAGACTTCTGAGCTCTTTTGAATGTTTGGCTCCCGTTTGACAGTTTGACTCAGCTCCCAGATGACAAGCATTTTGAGTTAGTTCGCAGTACTCAGGATTTTACCATTGGAGTAAAGAGCTAAAGAGTCGCCGTCAACGCCAATGGATCATTGAAGATGCTGAGGTTTTGACAGCACCGTACTGTGGCTACCACAGTATTTTACATTGGTTCGTCCGTATACAGTAGCGCCAAATGAAAGCTGTGGTGGGTTCAAAACTCAGCCATCTAAAATGATCCATTGGTCCGAAACACATCTATAACCGAGTCTATAACAGAGATGCCAGATTTACAGACATGTCTGTGAATTTACAGACTTTTATTTTTCACAGACATTTTTTTCGTTACAGACATTTACACACTTTTTAGTTTTCTCACAGATATTTACATACTTTTATAATCAAGGGGAACTTGTAAAATTTATTTGGTTACACTGTTTTACATCTTTAATCAAATTACACGTGCAATGCATTTTGAAACACGCATTAGAAACTCGCGCGTTTTCAAATCCACCACACGAACGAGCTTTCACAGGCTTTCACTGTTATAGAGATTGTTAAAGTGTGATTGTGTCAGTGATTTGTTTTCATCAGGAAAATTTTACGCTATGAAGTTTTTTTTCCGATGAAAACATTTTGCGTTTACGTGACGTAGTGTGCGTACGATAAACGTCAGCAATCTCAAAAACTTATAGAGCTTTTTGACGATTAATCGGCACACACCACTGCATAATCAAAATCGAACGAGTGCGAGCACAAGAGAAACAGATTAGTGGGAAAACAATGAATCAATTCATCCCCGTGTGCTAGATGGAGGAAGACGATTAATCGTCTACACTAGAGAGTGTCTATATTCTAGACCCTCTCTAGTCTATACCCACCATGGATTTTCCTACGTTTCGAGGGGTGCTTCAATTAGCTATAGGGAACGAAGGATGGTACTTCCTGAGCTAAAAGATTGAATCATTTCGGCGGAAAATATTGATTCTACCCTATTAAACTTTCGATAAATGTTTCGTCAAGTTACGTGGCATCGTCAGAAGGCAACTGACAGCTGTGACAACCAAAATATTACCGCTTTCATCTCCCCTCGCCCACAAACGGATTCAGTCGTGCTTGCAAAAGATCGAGGAGGGCCATCAAATTTGACACTGTTCTGTTTTCTTGTGCATGTCTGACGTGGAAATTGCAGAAAAATTGCCGTGAATTAAGTGCTTTTCTGCGTTAACTGCTTCCGAATTATGCTGTAAAAATTACTACGCTGTTCAGAGAGGATTAAGTGACATCGTTTAGCATAGCAGAAGGTAAGTTTCGCATCTAGCCAGGCATTTAAAAGACGATGAAAAGAATTTCTCTTTTCGTCCGTCCCAATCGTCGTCGTCTGGCGATCAATCTACGTCTGCAGCACAGTGATTGAGGGGTCCGAGAGGTTCCAAGTCATCGATGCGAACGAAGGCACGAAAATATAACGCGGAAAATAATTATATAGCTAAACATTTTTGTGTGTTTTTGTTTGATTACGCTGTTGCAGTTGTAATAGTTGCTGATAATGAATCCACAGATGACTTCGTACGGTCAGCCGCCCCAAGGGTGGCAACAACCGGGAATGGGTCAGATGCCTCCACCACCCGTCAATGGAGCTCCGCAAAGTGTAAGTATCTTGCTGACTCGTTTGATGGAAAAGGTTTTGCATACTTGTTGTAGTGTTGGCATATCAACTTTGGATGATGAGCATTTAGTTATGTGTCACAAGATATTCAAAATATGCAAACTTACATTATTTCAGTGACATACATGTAAACGAATATTGTATTTACAAATTCTACTTTTAGCTACCCAATCAATTTCAAAACATGTCAGTTGGCGGTCCTCCAAAACCCAATATGAACGGGCCACCGTTCCCTAATCAACAAATGGTTGGACGTCCCCCATCGGGTGCAGTACCCATGCCGGGAGCATTCCCACCAGGACCTCAGTCTCAACCGCCATTGCAAAATGGTCCTCCGTCTGCGGGAGTAAATAGACCACCGATGCAAAATTTTGGCCTACCCAATGGACATCAACAGCCATCGCCCAGTCAACCAGGAATGCCTCCTATGCCCCCGATGACATCTGGTCCGCTAGGAGCCATGCCTCCTCAGCTTCCACCTACTGCAGCAGGTCCTCCAAGACCGGGACAACCGATGCCTCCCATGGGGCAGCAAACATCATCGATACCGGGATTACCGCCTGCAGCATATCCTGTACAGCAACCTCAGCACTATCATCAACAACAACAACCACCCCAGTCGCTCCAACAACCACTCCAGCAAACACCAGCATCTCAATATCCACCACAACCTGGACATCCGCAGCAATTTCCCGGCCAACCCGGATATCCTCCGACGGCAGGTGGAATGCCACCAATGCAGCCAACCAGTGGTGGTGTAGTGGGTGTACCTCCTAACCAGTATCCTCCAGGTCCAGGAATGCCTCCAACAATGAATACGGGAATGCCTCCAATGCCGAACGCAGCAGCCCCCAACGTACAGGGCTATCCCCCTCAGCCGGGACAAATGGGGCAAATGCCGGGGGGACCGCATATGCCGCCACCGCATCCGCGTGGATACAATGTGAGTATAAAAGTGGCTGTAACTTGATTAATTTAATGGGCCATTAGTATGCCAATTCCCGTTCACTGTTTCCAAAAAGCTGCGATTTTTCAGATCTTAATTACGGAGTACGTATGTTTGATACGCGAAAATTGAAATGGGGGTAGCCCAAGGTAAAAATCTAGGAGCAATCAATTGCAATCCTGATATTAAACTCGGATTAGATGGTTTACCAGTAACGGTGGTAGATCACCTTTTCGTGGTGCGTTGCTGGGTATAAGATCTGCCATATCGAACTCTGGCCCTAAGCACTTCTTATTGACGGTAAGGTTCGAGCAGGGTTCTGTTGCATGGTCAAATATCAGTATCATCGCTTGTGTTTGTCGCTAAGAAGATCTATTTTGATTTGTGGGAAGGCGCGTATTTGGAGAGGTTACAGAATTTTTTAAATTATACAGCACATAATTAAATGAGGAGTCATAGGTAAGACCTATTTTGATTGACGAGAGGGCGTTTCTTTGGAAAGGTCACTGAACACTTCGATTAATGCGAAACAACACAACAGAATGAGCCTTTTGTGAGAAGAGCAAGTATTTATGATTTAACTGTACGAAAACGAATACCTCATTACCTTTCCATAGTACAAAAAGCACTAAATAAAGGAGACGGACGTATCACAAAATATCAATGTATTGGTTGCAGTTTGTCGTGTCCAGTTGTGATTAATGATTAGGCTCAGCCGTTTTACAAAAACTCTACAGAGTCAAATAACAAAGCTTATTCCACAATTTATCAGTATCTTCCAGAAGACGATATGCCCGTCCTGAGTCCGTAATATGTACTTCATATTGAGCCACTCGTTTTTCGGTTTCTTAAGAATCGATCGTTCCTTTTAATGGTTTCTGTCCCGTATGTCTACACTGTGTCTTCCGCTTCCAGCGACGTGGTGTCATCCAGAGTCAATGTTATAATTGGCAGATCAAAGTTGGCACTCGTGAAGAATAGAAGAACTATGAAATTTATAATGGTTTCACAATTTTCCATGGGGAGGTATACGAGTGCAATCTTAAAAAGCTTTTATTTTGCAAATGGAGCATTTTATTTAAATCAGTAAAAGCAGACCCCCTTCACTCTTTGGAATTTAAAGAGACGGATAACAGCGCCAAACGGTTTGCGACGAGACAACGTTGAACTGCAGCGTTGGAAGAAAATACACAAACTAACATCTATGCCTGTACAAACCCACACCACTGAGTGAACGGTACAACGCAATTCAAAACACGAAGCGGTGTCATCACTCATCGTCATCATTCACTTTCACAAATACCTTCCTATGTTATAAAAGAGGAAAGTTATCATTATTCCAACGTTATTTTTTAATAGAATGCGTGCTGTGTTCGAAAGGAAGACGGTATATTTTATTACTTTTTTAGCAATGATTTCGATACTGTTGCAGACGACCTCAGCAGTATGAAAGCTTTGGTCGAACCGGCCAACGCACAATGATCATCTCAACAATACCCTAGATTTCATCGTACAATCTTTATTCTCTTGCCATTTTCTTTCCTTAACTCCTGAACCCTTACTTGACGCATCCGCGTCTCCTAAATCTCACTAAGTTCTTCTTTCCTCTATCTTTCCACCCTTTTCTCTCATTTACTCACGATCTTCTCGTACATTTGTCTTGCTGCTTAGCCTCTGCACCCGAGCCTTCGTTCGGTCCGCATATCGTGGATGCTTTCACCGATGCGGACGCCTTACCCTGGCCTGGCGATAGACTGATCCACGCCGTCTGTGATCCACCGGTTAATTTGAGGCTGTAAAAACAAAAGCCCATAAGCGGTGCTTCATTACACTCGCTGTGGCACTGATGAATGCAGCGCGTAACTTACTCCTGTGTCGAAGGCTCTTGCTTGGCTCTTATGGCTCTCTCAATTCGCGGCGTGTGGGAGTTGATGCGCCTTATTTGGCCTCCGTCTCATCCGGATCGTGCTCGTTCTCGTTCGTCCGACTAATGGATTTGATGTTTTGTGGGTTCCATACATAACAATACGTTGCATATCCAGAGGGTGTTGGAATAATTCTTAAGAGAGAGGGCTTGTTTTTTCCATGATTACATATATGCTTATAAAGATTATTTTGAGCAACAGCTTCGCAAATCATCAAATACTATTAGAGATTTGTATCTTCCTGATACCGGTGACGGTATTGGACACTATTTCACTTGAAAGCAAAACATATTATAAGACCATCATGATGTGAGCGTGAATGTGTGATTGTTTTCTGTTGCGTAATGATTGAATAACGGAGCAATCACAAAAAAAAATAGAATCTAGTTATCACAATATAATGATGATGACATCTAAAATGATATTGTCGTCTTTCCTCAGCTGATCATCAACGGCCGCGCTGGCATTGTGGCATCTGTCATGCTGACACCTCTTAGGCTCTGAACCATTTGGTGGATTATTTTAGGCTCTGAACCATTTGGTAGATTATTTTAACTTTTGGTTAAAATTTGACAGATGGAAAGTTATCGATTAACCCTGCTATCCGAGCATGGTTATTTCTGACAGACAAGAAGTTAAATTTTGACAACCGTGGCTGAGTTCTTCTCGGAAACCGGTCGATGCACAGCACAGGGATTTTCGAACATCAAGAATAACTTTCGAAATGTCACTTTTAACCACGAGTTAAATTTAACTCGGCAAATGGTTCACAGCCTTACACTCTGAACCCTCGTCTGAACCATTTGGCGATTTTTTTAACTTTTGGTTAAAATTTGACAGATGGAAAGTTATCGATTAACCCTCCTATCCGGGCATAGTTATTTCTGACAGACAAAAAGTTTAATTTTTGACAACCGTGGCTCGAAAACCGGTCTATCGACAGCACGGGGATTTTCGAACATAGAAAATAATTTTCGAAATGTCACTTTTAACCACGGGTTAAATTTAACTCGGCAAATGGTTCACAGCCTTAATTAATTAGTCCTGGTGGTGAAGTTGGCGGGGGACTCCCAACATTTTCAATGTACACTCACCAAATGGCTCTGCGATCACACAAAGGTGATATATCCATTGCCTTATTTGAGGACTTGATCAGTGGGATATCTTGTTAATTAGA
This sequence comes from Ochlerotatus camptorhynchus, assembly GCF_037179485.1. NCBI lineage: Eukaryota > Metazoa > Arthropoda > Insecta > Diptera > Culicidae > Ochlerotatus > Ochlerotatus camptorhynchus. Next base: position 3,594,077 of record NW_027040773.1, read on the forward strand.
TATCTTTGGTAATCTCCCTTAGTGAAATGTGCAAATCTCGATGAGCATTTCAAATGGCCCTATCTGCTTTGATTGATTCTTTTCGTCGACTTTCTCTTGTGATAATAACTGCTATGCAAACAGATTTCGCGCTAATTTTACCACATAGTTTAATTAAGGAGGTTCTTATCTAGCGACCATTATCCACGGTCCATACAAATTTTAAAAATTTTGTATGGACAATTGTCTACGCAGGGGGAGGGGGTCAAGAATACCAAAAAACTGTCTACGTAGTTTATAAACAGCCCCTAAGATGATTTCGGTGGTCCTAAAATGATGAATGGGCTGCACGTAAGGAGACGACACTTTGTCTTAAGTAACATTAGGGGGTCACCAAACGACGTATAATAACTATTGACTCAAAAACCAGTATTTTTTAGCATGAAAGCTAGCGATCTGCTTTGTATGATTAAAAGCCTGCTTAATATGTTAAACATTGCTATCACTATGAGATTATATCAAGAGCAAATTTTCATTATGTCGAAAGTAACATTAGCACCGATCCGAGAAAAATGAAGTTTTGTTTTGATGACCGAAAAGTTATTCCTATTTCCAATTAAACACTACCTATTGTTGGGCTGGGTTGTTACCATTTTTTGTAAGGTCCACTTCCAAAAAACCATTAAACCAAGGTTAAAACTTTATCACCCAATCGTTCATGTAAAGTTCCATAACCATTTCAGATAAAGTTTACCAGGGATTATAAACAATTCTTAACCATGTTTGGTAAGGTCAAGTAATTGTTCGTATTTATGTGGGTATGCTGTCCAATTTCGGATGATTTCCTTATGGTTGAATTCGTCATCAACTGATGAGCATCCATATGACTGTCCTCCAAATAAAAGGATGATATTTATTTGGAAATTGGCTGTAAAACAAACAGGGCTCAGAGGACAACAATTTAAGGATAGGATGACTTGCAAATGTTAAAGATTAGATTATTAATTCGATCGTTTACATTTCCATATTGAATAGCCATGAACAGTCAAACATCATGGATACAAAAAGGAAGTGTTGGTAGAGGAAACTTCCTCCACCATGAAATAGACAATTTACGGTTTCCATGATTTATCCGGATTTACCAATGTTCGTACTAGAGTTGGTGTATAATGAGTCACGCCAAGAGAAAAACAGTTTAACTCGCATCACGGTTTTCGAAAGATTCCCTTTCTTTTCACTTGGCAACAGAGGACTTCTACATCAACTTTAAATTACTTCTAGCCATAGAGATTGCTGACGTTTATCGTTCGCACACTACGTCACGTATACGTATACGCAAAATGTTTTCATCGGGAAAAAAAACTTCATAGCGGAAAATTTTCCCGATGAAAACAAATCACTGACACAATCATACTTTAGCAATCTCTATAAATAAAAATAGCGGCTGTAGTAGGGGAAATGACGGCTTCGGCATGACAGACTATTTTCGGCAACCCAAATTGAAACACTATTTTCACTGGATTTTCTTACGAAAACACTTCGCTGAATGCATGCAAACGATTCTTTATGCTTTCAGCTTCAATTTGACTATACTTTTACCACTGAGAAAAAGCAATCTAGCAGGGTTTTCTTGAAATGAAACACACGCACTATAAATTGTAGCTGATTTCGAGTTGCCGATAATAGAACAGCAGATTTACATGCAGTTCAAATGGAACGGTTACCGAAGAAAAACTGGTTGCCGACAATACTCGCTCTCACTAGAGAAGATTGGAGCTTTGTAAAAGCGTTTCAAAACAGATTTTGACAATTCTTTCGACTGAAATTGTTTGAGCAGCTGGCAGCAAAAGATTGTAAACAAACCAATACTGCATATGTGTGCGTTCCATAGAGAAAAAGGCTATAGAAATAAGGTCGCTGCTTAGGTTGCCGAGAATACGTAAATTCCCCTAAATCATTATATCAGTTATTTTGTCAAATTATCTTTTTTTTTATTTTTTTTTTTAAATTAACAAAAAATAGTAGAAATTCTCATTACTGGTCATTACTAAACGTATTCCATGACAAGTTAATGCTCACTGCGTATTTATGATCATTTCGATTATATTTTACATTTTATTGCAATACCTTTCGTACACCTTTCATAGCATCGTAATGTTTGTTTACTTTGCTCAATAGGTAGCCAGTTTGACAGTTCAATAGGTAGACTTGGCTTCACTCTTGGCGTGACTCATTATACACCGATTCTAGTTCGTACCACCTCTGAAAGCGATGACTATTGCTTCTATAGTCGCTATATTCATAGTCTGGCGGATAGAATCTTGGGAACCAATTAAGCTAATTTCAAATAACAGACTAAAGTGGTAATTTTGATACGATAGAATGAGGAGATGAAAGTATAGAATTGATAGTTCTGTTTAGAGTACACTGAACCAAAACATCCGCAATACTTCGAATGATTATTGCATTGCTCGAGCCCTTTAACAATATGCATTCGAATTTCGGATGATTTTCTTATGGTTGAATTCGTCGTCAGATGATGAACATCCATATGACTGTCATCCAAATACAGGATGATTTTCGTTTGAAAATTAGCTATAAAACATACGGCACTCAGAGGACAAACATTTAAGAATGGTGTGACCGAGGGTGTGACATGCAAGTGCTTTTAATAAGATTTATAATTTGATTATGTACAATTCCATACTGAATAGCCATAATAAGCCAAATCCATCATAGATACAAAAAAAAATTGGTGGTGGAGAAAACCTCCTCTACCACGAATTAGCCAAACATTGGTTTTCATCCTTTACCTTTGTTCGTAAAAGCTCTGATAGCGATGCATATGCTTCCATCTCGTTTGTCAGCTCAGATCAGCAAATGACGTTCGATAGAATTATTTACATCATCGTTTTGAATGATTTGCGTTATGGGGCTGAACCAATACCATATGCATTTCCATTTGGTATGACAGTCATTCTACAGAGAGCATTACGCATTTCAACTGAAGGCCCTATCCCTTCTCATAACAAGTTTCATCCAGTATTCGAGAGGAAAATCATTTGATTTCAAAGCAACCGTCATCCGGTTGCAGCTATCATTCGAAAAAGCGATTTCGGTCTTTTGTTTTGAATGGTCTGAGGTTTCATTCGATCAGAGGATGATGTTTGTGTACAGTGTACGGCAGTGTGGAAATTGCATATAGAGAGTAGATAGCGAGCTAGGACAATTTTAGGAAGGTACAAATGGGTTAATTAAGCTGTCAAATAGCGGAACCAATCGAGCAAATCACAACCAACAACAGAAAAGAGCACATCAGCTATTGCGATCAAAACTTCGGAAACCCTTTTCTCGTAACTCAAGGCTCGCCTACGCAAACCAACACCATCTTTGGGTTGATGAAAGTTTCCCCTATCCTATGATGCCGGTAATTTGCGTTCGATTGGCGAGGAAAGATTAATCAACGTTTTGTTTATAAAAGTTGTTAGTGCCTTTTCAATTGCTGGTCTACAATATATTGAATTGGTTCCGCTTTTTGATAGATCGAAATTCTATGCGCCAGACTATATAATATGCTTCCACCTCGTTTGTTTGCTCAGAGAAGCAAATGACGTTCGATAGAATTATTTACACCATCGTTTTGAATGATTTGCGTTAAGGGGACCAATACCAAATGCATTTCAATTTAAGATGACTATCATTCTGCAGAGAGCATTACGCATTCTAACTGAAGGTCCTGTCATTTTTCATAACAATGTTCATCTTGTATTCGAGAGGAAAATCATCTGATTTCAAAACAACCGTCATCCGGTTGCAGCTATCATTCGAAAAGACGATTTCGATGTTTCCATTTGAATGGTATGAGGTTTCATTCGAACAGAGGACGGCGGTTTTGTACAGTGGCACAAGATGTCTTGTTGTACTGCTGTCTACTCGGATCACCGCGTTGTGCGGTTGATAGTAGTGCTCGGAACCATTTTTTTCCAATTGATTGTCCGGAACTGGTTTCATGTGGCCATGCTTCAAATACTCGCGCATGAAACTGATATATTCCTTCTGGAATTCCGGGTTTGAAGCAAGTCGCTTTTCCGTAGCAAAGAGCCTCTTCATCGCAGCTTATAGGGACTCTCCGAGAGCGAAACGTCAAAAGGCAATTTTACGACGAAGCGTCCAGAACTATTGCATTGGTTTGTCGAATTGAAATGCTCAATGACCTTCTCAGAGGGCATGAATTGAGATGGCATCTCTATATGCAGACTCACAATGACATGATTCCCTTGCATGGTCTCTGCTTCGTCGTATCGTCCCGCTAAGATAGATCCGAAAACGTTTGGCCACTCTTGTCCTTGACCTGGCCTCCCTCCAAGAGAGCAATCCAGACATCCGATCCCAGAATCACATCAATTTGTCCAGGTTTGTTGAAGGTAGGATCTGCCATTTCGCTAACGTTTTTCCAAAAGCTTCAGGTTTTCGATGTTGAATCTTTGCCAAGGACGTAGGGACGCTATGGAGATCACAATGAATCGAGATGCAAAAAGCGAGTCGCAGCTGCAGTTTGCTGTCCGATACCAGTCATCACTACCCAAGTAACCAACAAGCCCGATAAGGGCCCTTTTTGCAATATAAAGTTGATATAAAGCTTGAAAGCCCTATATTAACCTTATCCGGCTATTAGCGGGCTACGCGGTTACTTGGGTAGCTTCCAATTACGCCTGACGAGCCTAGGTTCCGTACGATATCCTCCGTGACCATTGATGTCTGTCCACCAGAACCAATAGGCACCCACGAGCAAACGTACCATCTTCCTTTCGCATATGCACTACAGTTGTAGGAAATACCGGAATCGATGGTTGCTTCTCAACTGCTGCCATGAATGATTAAATCGCCTGTTCCTCACCGTCGGTTGGTGGATCCTTGGTTGGGTTGCTTGCTGTCGTCTTCACCTTGCTCGCATTTCGGCACAGCAACGTATGGTGCCGCTGATTACAGTCCGGTATATGGCACACTGATTTTGAGGGACACGATTTCGCTGGATGTGAAGCCCGTTGAAACACAGCTTCACCTGTTGCATCAAATCTACTTTCCTGCAGATCCATCTTCTTGAATTCTTCACAAACGAGCGTAGCATGTTCTCTGCAACACTTCTCGCTTTTGGTTGATTGTAGTTGTCACTAATGTCCTCACTCACTTCCACTTTCGCTTGTTCTTTTTTGTTTACTTCCACTTTTTTTCGAGAAAGCTGAGCAGGTTTCCAACATCTCACACCGCTTCTTCACGAACGTCATCAGCTCCTCAATCGTTGGATTTTTGTTGTCGACAGCTTTCTTCGACCAGGCATCGTGGCCAAAATGTCAAATGAAATTTTAGTGATTTATCATATAGAACTCATTTGATCACATGAATGTTATGTGAAATTCATAGATATCATTAGTGTTGTTAATAGAAAAATAGTATATGCATTCCCAATGGAAACTACATGAAAACTTTTTTTCCGCGTAGTAATACTCAGAGGGATGAGATATGGACGGAGAGAATATCTTGAGTAAAATGAACTTTCAAAATGTGAGCTAATCGAACATTCCCATTACATTTTTTCCGACGATTTTTTATTCTTACAACATTAAATTTGAGAGTATTGCAATCGAACATAAATTCAACCACCTTTCTGTTTCGATGCTTCTCAAATTCAACTAGTTTTTTGAATCAAAAACAATATTCTAACTCAATTGATTAATTGATGTTAGTTGGTTAATTAATGGCACCAAGAAATGGGCACTGAGGCAAATGGACGTAAGCAGTGATGGAAAAGTTCGCGAAAACTCACTATGACTCGCGAACTTTTCCATTGGTGAACTTCGTAAAATATCGCGAACTTTTCCAACACTGGACGTAAGAATTCCATAAGATCCACTTTTGAATTTCAGTCACAATAAATCAGTATGAATTTCACTAATTTGCCTAATAAAAAATATTGTTTATAAAAAAAAAATAATAAAGTAGAGCAGACTGGAACCGAACCATGGACGTTGAGATTACGAGTCCTGTGTGTTGACCACTCGTCTTTCAACGCTTGGGGGAATTAAAGCGTTATAGGCGTATAAGAGCTACTTCATGTTAGACGAAAATCATTCATAATTCACCGTTATAACATTCATATGAGTCGTTCAGTAGTCGAGCCTGATGAAATTCTTAAGTTTGCAAAATATTGCGATGCACTCAATTATTATTTTACACGTAAATCGAATCAAAAGTAAAAGTAATGTGAAATGCTAGCTTCTAGCAAGGGTTGCAAGATAACTTAGGTACAAACCCGCATAAACGCGAACCATAACTTAACCTTACCGAAAATGGTTAAAAATTGTTTATAATCCCTGCTAAACTTTAACTGAAATGGTTATGGAACTTTACATGAACGTTTGTGTGATAAAGTTCTAACCTTATGTGTTATGGTTTTTTTGAAGTGAACCTTGCAAATAATGGGTTGTTAAGAACCATTACCATTACAAATTCTTGTTTTCTCCATACATTTTCAGAAAGAAAACTATTAGAATCTTTTTACTAATGGTTTGAGAATTTTAATGGTAATTGTTATGGTAGTCAGTAAGGTCCATGGATGGTTTTGTATTGTCGTTCAACATTGGTAATCATTAATTTACAGGCAACTTATCCGCGATATATTCCACATAAAATTGATCGATGTTACAAAACCATCCATTGACCTTACTGACTACCATCAATATTACCGTTAAAGTTCTCAAATCATAAATAAAAAGGTTTATATGATAATTCCTTTTCCGAAAATGTATAGACAACACAAGAATTTGTAATGGTAACGGTTCTTAACAACCCATTATTTATACGGTTCACTTCCAAAAAACCATCATACATAAGGTTAAAACTTTATCACACAAACGTTCATGTAAAGTTCCATAACCATTTGTGGTAAGGTCAAGCAATGGTTCGCATTTATGCGAGAATCCCTGCTGCCGAATTGTATTTTGTTTTCTGTGTTCAATTGTTTTACCGAATCTCAGCTAAATAAATTGCAGAACTACTCGGCTGTTGGAATCTCGGCGAAAAAATTTAAGTGTGTATAATTATTTCGATTGTTTGAAAACATTTCATCGGGTTCAGAGGATGAGTATTTTATTATGTTCAATATTCATAATAAAAGAGAAAAACATTGAATCGGATGGAAGGATTTCTGGATTATTTTATTATTTTAAAGTGATTCTTAGGATTCTTTTTTACTGGACTAGGAATTTTAAATCACACTTCAGTTGCAATCCGATTATCCATCAACGGGTGTATAACTGTTCATCTTTCGTAGTACTTGCTTACATATTAAGCACTTGTTTTTTTTTATTATAGTTACTTAAACGCTCTTGGGTCATTCGTGACTTGTCCGGGGATGAGATTTGAACTCGTGACTTTGGCGTGAGAGGTATGGATGCTAACCACTACGCCAGGGTCGCCCCCAACATTAAGCACTTATTTTAAAGCTATCGTAAGCCCAATATACCATTCCATTGAAGATATTTCAATCGATTATTTGAAACTCTATTGCTTCTGATTTCGCAGCAACCACCGGCAGCACCACAAGGATATAACCAGATGCCGGGCCAACAGTATCAGCAGGGTCCAGCGGGTGCCCCACAGTACCCGCCGGGAGGGATGGCTCCTCCGCCACAGCAGAAACGTCTCGATCCGGACAGCATGCCCAATCCTATTCAGGTTATGAGCGAGAACCAACGCTCCAATGGTGGTGTGTTTGCGACCAACCAAGCCGGTCTGGTACCACCATTAGTGACCACCAAGTACACTACACAAGATCAGGGCAACTCCGGGCCACGCTTCATTCGGTCATCGATGTACAACGTCCCGGCCAACACGGACATGATGAAGCAAAGCGCTGTTCCATTTTCGCTAATAGTATCACCCTTTGCGCGACCCGCTGAGAAAGAACTTGCTCCACCGATCGTAAACTTCGGTGAACTTGGTCCTATACGGTGCATTCGCTGCAAGGCTTACATGTGTCCATTCATGCAGTTCATCGATGGTGGACGTCGTTTCCAATGTCTGCTCTGTAAGGCGACCACTGACGTTCCGGCGGAGTATTTCCAGCATCTGGACCACACTGGCCAACGCATGGACAAATACGAACGCCCGGAATTGGTTCTGGGAACATATGAATTTGTTGCTACCAAGGATTACTGTAGGAACAATACTCCACCCAAACCACCGGCAATGGTGTTTGTAATCGATGTTTCTTATAATAACGTTAAGTCCGGGCTGGTACATCTACTTTGCTCCGAAATGAAAAACATCATTCGCAACTTACCCATCGATGAGGGTCAGCAGAAGACCGCTATGAAGGTCGGTTTCATCACTTACAACAACTCGGTTCACTTCTACAACGTCAAAGACAGTCTGGCTCAACCACAAATGATGGTGGTCGGAGATGTCCAGGTTGGTATCCTGCTTAACTATTTTCGACGGTCGATTGTCCCACATTGCTGATGTTTGTTTCATACAGGAAATGTTCATGCCACTCCTGGATGGTTTTCTGGTCGATCCGGAAGAATCCAGTGCTGTCATCGATTCCCTGATGGAACAGATTCCCAAGATGTTCGGAGAGACACGTGAAACCGAGACCATTCTCCTGCCGGCACTTCAAGCTGGTCTCGAAGCGCTGAAGGCTTCCGAATGCGCTGGTAAATTGTACGTGTTCCATTCATCGCTCCCGACGGCCGAAGCTCCTGGTAAGCTGAAGTCACGCGACGATCGCAAGCTGCTTGGAACGGACAAGGAGAAGACGGTTTTGAGTAAGTTCATTCTTTTAATTATTGTGCCTAGGTATGGCCTATAGCCTTTATTTTTTCTACAGCTCCACAGTCAACGGTTTACAACATGCTTGGTCAGGAATGCGTTGGTGCTGGTGTGTCGGTAGACCTGTTCGTTTTCAACAACTCATATATCGACCTGGCGACGATTGGCCAGGTTGCCCGTTTAACGGGAGGAGAGGTCTACAAGTACACCTACTTCCAGGTATTTGTAATATGGTCGTGACCTCCGTGGATTGGGAATTAAACTCGATTTTTATTTTGCAGGCCGATATAGATGGATACCGTTTGGTTAATGATTTGATTAAAAATATTTCGAGGCCGATTGCATTCGACACCGTCATGCGCGTTCGTACATCTACTGGTATTAGGCCAACTGACTTTTTCGGACACTTCTTCATGTCCAACACCACGGATATGGAAATCGCCAGTATTGGTATGTGACTGTCTACTTTCTGTCGTAGGTATTGATGCTAATCGGTGATGCTTTTCATTAACAGACTGCGACAAGGCGGTAGCAATTGAGATCAAACATGATGATAAGCTAACGGATGAGAATGTATTCATCCAGGTGGCGCTGCTCTACACATCTTGCTCCGGGCAACGCCGTTTACGTATTCTGAATCTTAGCCTCAAAACGTGCACCCAATTGGCGGATTTGTTCCGCAGCTGCGACCTGGATACAACCATCCTGTTCTTCGCCAAACAAGGTCTCTTCAAGCTACTTGAGAACAATCCGAAAGCGATCAAAGATTCGCTAATCAATCGAGCAGCGCAAATACTGGCATGTTACCGCAAGAATTGTGCTTCTCCTACTTCTGCCGGGCAGTTGATCCTACCGGAATGCATGAAATTACTGCCATTGTACACCTCGTGTCTGCTGAAGAACGATGCCTTCTCAGGGGGTTCAGATCTGACCTTGGATGACCGGTCTTATGCGATCTACTTTGTAATGAGCATGGATTTGCCGACTTCAGTGCAATTCTTCTATCCGCGATTAATACCGATTCACGATGTTCAGCTTGAAGACACTGACGTCCCAGCCGCCATCCGATGCACGGCGGATAAAATGATGGAAGATGGTGCTTACATTTTGGGTATGTTCAACGACAAATCCTTCCTGGTAAAAATAGTTTTCAAACATGCCTATTATTCACTTGCAGAAAACGGTATTCATATGTTCTTGTGGCTGGGCTTGGGTCTTACACCGGAGTTTACACAATCGGTCTTCGGAGCACAGTGCACACAGCAGATCGATACAGACCGTACGGGTTTACCAGTATTCGACAATCCACTTTCAAAACGTGTTCGGGGAATTGTCGACAGTATACAGAACGAGCAGCATCGGTGCATGAGGGTAAGTGGAAGAATACGGCGTATCCTAACCTATCTGATTTGTACGAAGAAAATTGATTATTTTGTTTCATCCGATTCGTAGCTCACTTTGGTACGGCAGCGTGACAAGTTGGAAAACGTACTACGTCACTTCCTGGTCGAGGATCGCGGTATTAGTGACGGTTCCGCCAGCTACGTGGATTTCCTCTGTCACATGCACAAAGAGATTCGAACACTACTGAGCTAGCTGGATTGCAATGGAAACAGTTTGAGTAGTCGCTTTAGATTTACCTACAACAACAACAACAACAACAGTAACCATACTACAACGGCATCGATCAACAACAACAACAACATTATAAATAATTGTGCGCACCGTCAACGCCAAGTGCAGCAGGGTAGTGAGATTAACGGAAACCTTCAACCCATGCCCTGTGGTCAGTATCCGCGACGTCCGCCGAGTGACGATGGCGACGATGATGAGAACGATACCATCGAAGAGGAAGATGAAGAAGAGGAAGGAGAGGACAGCAATTCGGCTCCGGCGGGACATCATCAACATCAACAATACTACCAGCACCAGTACACATCGGCCTCGCCCGGCAGAAGCATCTCTCAGAATCGTACCAGAGCATTGCGATACCGTAAAGCATTCATGGGAAAGTGGTAATAGTTTTAGATGGTTTTCTTATACATTTATTATTTTTTAACATATTACGATTATTTTTTCACTCTAGACCTACCTATATATTGAATGATGACATGTGCGACAAACGATAAAAAAAAACCATAAGAAACCTGTAAAACTAGCCGGGTGTGTTTTGCTTAGATGTTTACATTGAACGTGAAGTGAATCAATTAACTTAACATTTACACATACCTACCTACTTGTTGACTATTACAGGTAATGTCTATGATCAAGAAGAAGTACTAATACTATAAATAATTGCAACCGACTATTGAATGTGAACAGAGAAATTGTGAATTTCACGTGTACTAGTGTAATGGGTTTAGGAACTAATTGATTGGCATAAGAAGAACGCGAAGCATGAGAAGAGTTACTTTATTAATATATTTGAGTAAAGTGAGTAAACAATATACCCTCAATCGGATTACACACACAAAATAGCAAAAATATACGGAAATATTATTATCATTGCAAAACTTAGCGCGATCCATTTGAAAGAAAGCCTTATTGCGAGTTTCTTATGAATACTCTTCACGTCAATGCTATGTACGTGAAAACATAGGGTAAATGTTGGCTTCGGCACCCATTGACTGTTTTCGGCAACCAAAATTTAAACGTTAATTTCACTATGTTTTCCCATCAACGCACTTCCCTGAATGTGTCCAAACGATTGTTTAGCCTTCCAGCTTCAATCTGATTATATTTGAACGATCGAGCAATCCAGTAATGCTACATTTTTCTTCAAATAAAGCATACGCACTACAAAATGGGGTTGATTTCGAGTTGCCGATAATAGAACAGCTGGTTAACACGCAGTTCTAATGGGAAGGTTGCCGAAGAAAAAGAGGCTGCCGACAATAGTCACACTCACCTGAGAAGTTTGGAGCGTTGTAAAAACGCTTTCAAAACGTTTTGAAAAATTCTGTCGATTGGAATGGATAGAGAAGCAAGCAGCAGATGAATGTAAACAAACAGACACATCATATATGTGCGTGACGCTGAGAAAATGCTAGTAGAAGTGCAGACGCTGCTTAGATTGACGAGAATACGTAAATTCCCCTACGTAGATTTTTTTCCATCGCACTTTTTTCACGTATACGAATATATTAATTTTCAACTAGCAATAATTGCGCCTCGGATTACGATATCGCCTCTGCGCAAAGCTACGTATACGAATATATGGAAGAACTTGGTTCATTGCACTCCAAGAAATTGATTTTTTAAAGAGGCTATGCCAAAAAGAAGCGTTTTGCATAAAATTCTCAAACTTCTTAAAGATTCAATCAATTACGCTCAAAATTCTACCGATACATATCGACTACTAGCAGCCAAGATTACAGAATATTTTACGTGTATCTATATATACATAAATTAATTTCTATCTGACCCTTATAGACTCGGAAACTACTGAACCGATCGGCGTGAAAATTTGTATGCATGGGTTTTTGGGGCAGGGAAAGGTTTTTATGATGGTTCGAGACCGCTCCCCCTCTTTAAAGGGAGGCTCCCATACAAATGAAACGAAAATTTCTGCAACCAAATTTGGCATGTGGAGGTCACCAGAGGTAGCCCCTTAGATAAGAGGGGGGGGGGGCTACGTACAATATAGCATGCTTTTATTTAATTGGTGCATAAACTCAACCTAATATTGAATCCCGAGCAAGGCCGGGCACACTCAGCTAGTACATTATAAACTAAAGAATCTTCACTGTCATGTGCTATAGGTTATATAGTTAAAAAGTTACAGCTGTTTTTGTGTACACAATAAGAAGTAGCATTAGTTTCATTTTCAAGCACAGAAGGGGGTCATAGGGACAGGTATCCAGTGAAACATCACAGTCCATGCTGCACAAGGGTAAAGATTTGGCACCACAGAATAATAATCACAGGGATCAAGTGAATCCTGCTTAAGAGGTCGGATAGGTAGGAATAGTGTTTCATGTAGGGGATAGTCGGAGTAACAGTATAGTAATAGTAAAAGTTGGAAAGTAAACGTTCAGAAGAGCTTGTTTTGCAATACCGTAAATCTTGTTTATGATTTCATTTACTTGTGTTATTGATTTGAATTTTTTTCTTGATTTTGTTTTCCGTGCTGGGCACCAATGCTACCGACGCCAGGGAGGCAGCTCCCACACCTGGATCCTACCTATCGACCCATTAGCTCATAAACCGGGGACCAATGGCTTTACTTCTCTTCCGAAGAAAGGCGTGATCAGAGATGTTATGCCTCAGAACATCCCAGCGGCGCCGACTGGGATTGAACCGAGGCCTACTGAGGTGTGAGATTTTGGTTTGAAATGAGTTATTTAATTATATATGAATTCATTATTAAGAGTTCTGCTCTGCTTTGGATCAAATTTGAGAATTATTTGATGCTTTTCATTACATTAGCGTTGTTACGGTATACTTCGTAGATTAGATTTAGTGTTTCTGCGTTAAAGTATATAGTTTATTGAGAGGTAAGGAATTCCAATGCGATAATGATTTAAACATTTCAACTTTTAGTTATTACGACGCTTTATGCTCTCGAAACCCGACGATGACAGTTTATTCTGTTGTGGGAGAGCTTGGGATTAATCCCATGATTTTCTGCTCAGTAAGCAAAAACGAACCCTTCAGGGTGGGTTATCGATCATCTCAAAACCACTACACTCCATGACAAACTATGATTAAGTTTTCGCTTGGTATGTAATGAACAACAGAGATACGTGATAATTCATATAGTTTCTGCGGTTGATGGTTAATAAGCTAATGCCAGTGAGAAGCTACAATATCCCCCTACCAGATACAGACAATTGCATAGCAATCCGAACCCCCATAAACACCTTGCCGAAGGTGGGAGAGCTTAATCTCATGCTGTAGACCTGCATGGAAGACCAAGACATTGGCCCGAAACCCGAAATAATGGTTTCACATATTATTTTGACTCATTTTTTAGCTACGTCATAGTACGTTTATATTTATAAATGCACTGACATCAGGTGACGATACTAGTTAGATTTAAATAATGTACATTCTATATTTAATCGATACATTTTAGGGAAAACGACTAGAAAGCAGGGTTGCTTCCACTCACTAGCTATAGAGACATGTTTTTTGGAGTTTTGAAATTATTGGATGGTGTCAGGTGGTCGTGATGGAAGTACTGACCCTAAACGAAATATACTTTAGATAGAAAACTAATCTCGGAATGAAGCATTTTATCACAGAAAAGTGTTACTTGAGATTGAGATGGACAAAGACAAGATAAATTTTGCGGATCGAAGTAGAAAGGTAGGATAATAAGAAGAAGATAGAGAGAAATATTACTTTTAGGCTGATCTCGTGGGAAGAATAGGATGCGAGGGGTCCGCATAGGATGGCAACTACTGTGTTACCTGACTACTTATAACGAATATACGTTGTATACGAGTATTTGCATAGCATTTGTAATGTAAAATTAGACAAACTATACGTTGTATTCGGGGTACTCGTATACAACGTATATTCATTATAAGTCGGGTAACACAGTAGGCCTTAAATATGTACACACTAATAGCGAATTCGTTTATTATTCAGTTCCAACCTGGATCGGGTATCAGAATTGGGTCTGCTTGTTTTCTGACAAACGTCAGTTTACTCGTTTGTTTTTAAACCCTAGCTCAGGTTGAGGTTCGCACTGCCGGCGCCGGTGGTGTAGTGGTAAGCGTGACTGCTTTCTAACACCCCAATGGGTCTGGGTTCAATCCCAGCCGAGGTCGGTGGGGTTTTTCTGAGGCATAAAAATCTCTGGTCACGTCTTCCTTCGGAAAGGAAGTAAAGCCGTTGGTCCCGGCCCATGTGTGTTGAATGGGTGCGATATCCTACGCAGGTGTGGAAGCTGCCTTCCTGCACATTCGATTGCCGTCAATGGATGGCAATCGATGTCCGTCGGTGATTGGCACTAGATTGCGGAACAGAGACCGACGTTAAATAAAGGAAAGAAGAAGAAGAAGAAGAGGTTCGCACTGACAAAAAGTTCGGTTTCGCACTGGGTTGGAACTGGTTCCAACCCCGATAATAAACGAATTCGCCTATAAGTTTTTTTTTATTACCGAGCTCAGCTGTGCAAATCTCGGCAAAAAAAATGTTACTGGGATTTCAGCAAACATTTCATTTGTTTGCTGAGATTCAGCTAAGCATTATCTCAGACTCAGCAATCAAATGTCACTTTTACTGAGATCACATAAATCACATTTCCAATGGATAATACCCCGTTCACATTACAGCGTATATCACGTGATATCCCTAATAAAAATTGTATGGTTAATTTGCTTAACGACGTGTTCTGGGTATCATCCAAACCATTTGTGGAATAGTTCAATGATTTGGGTTATCGTTCGTTTATGGTTATTTTTTATTAGGGATACGCTGTCTTGCAATGAGCACTCATACATCTAGTTTTCACTGGAAATCCTATGTATGAGTGTTCATTGCAAGACAGCCTATATTACGTGATATAGGCTGTAATGTGAACGGGGTATAAGACTTTCACATAACTTTCATGTGATTTCATAATTAGGAATCGTACCAGCAAATAACACGAGCCATATGTGTCCAATGGAGTTTATGTGATTTATCACATAGAATTCATGTGATCATATGAATATTATGTGAATTTCAGATAAAAATCAATAATCATGTGTATTCCCAATAGAAACTATATGAATACTTTTTTCAGTGCAGAGAATTTAAAACATTTCACTTCACATTTCGGTTTGTCTAGCAACACTCCACAGCTTTTTTCTCAACTGCCGGAGTGATCCGAGATTTGAGCGTAATTGCTTTTGTAAACAATGTAAACAATCGCTAATTTCTAGCGGATAAATGCTCAATCTCTAAAACTAATGACACAATCAGATGATTCCTCTATGATTTGGTATAGTTTGTCTACAAGATTCAGATTTTATTCGCGAGAAATCGTAGATTGACGTGTTTGTTTACAAAAGCAATTACGCCCAAATCTCGAATCAGTTTGGAACTATCTCCGCACAGCTCCCACAGCTCAGAAACTAAAGCCCTACGGTAAAAGTATGGATGACTGCAACCAGAAAACTGAAAAAAAAAAATTCAGGCATAACATTTGATAACGGCACAAAAGCCGCGAACCAAAGTACGCCCATGCAAACCAACAACATCATCGGATAGGGACAACTATCACCTTTCCGAAAGTGGTATTGGTTTGCGTGGGCGTACTTTGGTTCGCGTGTAAAGGGCCTTAGAAAGTTTGTTTACAAATGCTTTTGTGCCGTTATCAAATGTTATGCCTGAATTGTTCCAATCGAGTAAAGAAGTGCATTTTGACCAGGGGCCTGGCTAGCGGCCATGTTTTTGATGCTATCATCTACTCTTGTCTTTCTGCTTATAACACGATTTTTCGTCCCTTTCCACCATGCATACGTCAGGCGGGCCGTATTTAAATAAGGCCCGAGATGTTGCCTACTGTCAAACGTATAGGATTGATATAGGGTTGCCAGCCCCCTGATTTTGACAGTGTTCGAATGGAACAATTTTTGGCAGACGTCCATACTTCTAGATAGAGCTGGAATTAGGGCGTAACAGCCTTTGTAAACAATGACTTCTATCGATGATTTCTAGAAACTGAAGACACGCCCACGCAAACCAACATAACCGTCGAGAAGGGGAAGTCTTCTTCTACCCGATGGTGTTGTTGATTTGCATTGGCAAGCCTTAACTATCTAGAATCATCAAAAGAAATCATTGTTTACAAAAGCTGTTACGCCCTAATTCCAGCTCTATCTAGACTTTTACTGTATAGGGCTTTAACAGAAACCGCTTGTCTTTTTGCCCTTGATGTGACATTCAATTATTTTTTTTCCTGCTGCCGAAAATCATTTTCAAAGAAGCACTCGTCGGTGTATAATCTACTGATCTTCACTCCGCAAAAAACTCTATTATTCTCAGGCCGTTTGTTCAGGTTTCCAAATTCAGGATGGCTCTTAACAAACTCAGCATTGAAAATGTTGATCTGAAGGGAAAACGCGTTTTTATGCGGTAAGTATATCTATTACATGATGGCGATTAGGTTGATTGCGCTAGCCATAGTAGTATCAATCGTAGACAATTGCTTATCACTTTCATTTTCTTTCTAGTGTGGATTTCAATGTCCCAATCAAGGAGGGCAAAATTACCAGCAACCAGCGTATCGTAGCTGCCCTGGACAGTATTAAATATGCACTGGAAAAGGGTGCCAAATCTGTTGTCCTTGCTTCGCACTTGGGTCGTCCGGATGGCAACAAAAATGCCAAGTACACCCTTGCCCCGGTGGCCGATGAGATGAAGAAGCTGCTGGGTCGAGATGTGACCTTCCTCAATGACTGCGTTGGTGCTGAAGTTGAAGCTGCATGCAAGGATCCGGCTGTAGGATCGGTGATCCTGCTGGAAAACGTCCGATTCTACGTCGAGGAGGAAGGCAAGGGCGTCGACGCTTCCGGTAATAAGGTATGTGTGACGATGCGACTGTGATTGGTCGAAGCACTTTCGCTTTTTCGATCGTTCTATAAATATAGGACTTATTGTTTGGGTTTCATTGTTATCGTGCCAAGTAATTAATTGCATAATATTACGTCATTATTCACTAATGATCGATATAACACTTGTCATGAGAATATTAGAATAAGATTTTTCTTTTCTTGTTTTGTAGGTCAAGGCTGACAAGGACAAGGTTAAGACCTTCCGTGAAAGTCTTGCCAAGCTGGGTGATGTGTACGTGAATGATGCTTTCGGAACGGCTCATCGTGCACACAGCTCCATGATGGGTGAAGGATATGCCCAACGTGCTGCCGGTTTATTGTTGAACAAGGAACTGCGTTACTTCTCACAGGCTCTGGATAACCCACCACAACCATTCCTTGCCATTTTGGGTGGCGCCAAGGTTGCCGATAAAATCCAACTGATTGAAAATCTGTTGGACAAGGTCAATGAAATGATCATTGGTGGTGGTATGGCATTTACCTTCTTGAAGGTCCTGAACAATATGGAAATTGGAGGATCATTGTTCGACGAGGAAGGATCAAAGATCGTACAAAAGTTGGTTGACAAGGCAAAGAAGAATAATGTTCAGCTGCATTTGCCAGTGGACTTTGTTACTGGCGATAAATTTGCCGAAGATGCTACCGTTGGCGCTGCTACTGTTGAAAGTGGAATTCCCGCTGGACACATGGGTCTGGATGTTGGACCAAAGTCGCGTGAAGCGTTTGCTGCACCGATTGCACGTTCTAAGATCATCGTCTGGAACGGTCCTCCTGGCGTTTTCGAGTTCCCCAACTTTGCTAATGGAACGAAAGCTCTGATGGATGGTGTAGTTTCAGCAACGAAGGGTGGAACCGTATCTATTATTGGAGGTGGCGATACTGCCTCGTGCTGCGCCAAGTGGGGTACGGAATCTCAGGTTTCGCACGTTTCGACAGGTGGCGGTGCCTCCTTGGAGCTGCTGGAGGGCAAGGTCCTGCCAGGTGTCGATGCTTTGAGCAGCGCATAAATGGTCTACGGAGAAATGCTCAGCACGGAATTGAAAGGTCATGACCGTTAGCTGTTATCTCGTGCTGACCTATTCTAATCATTACAAGTTTATGTTTTAGTAAAGGAAAAAGAAAGTCAAAACTCGTCGTCATAAAATAATCAATGTGCACCTAACGCTAAGATGTACGTTTAAACTGCATAGTATGCTGTTATCAGGAGAGAAAATAAAAATCATGTGTTACGTATTAGAGAACAAAACCAAAACATAAGCATTTTATTTAGAGCAATGATCGCGTTCAGAATCATAAGGGCCTAACTGCGATGATCGATTCTCTTAATCGATTTTCTCTATTGTTAATAACTCGGTAGCGAGAAAATCGATGAAGGTTGAATCGATCATCGCAGTTAGGCCCTTATGATTCTGAACGCTAGAATTTTTTTTTAACAACCAGGAAAATCCACGTTTGTTGAAGATGGTTTACACTTTAAAAACCTTCAAATTTACTTTTTCGTCCATTTTGATTTAAAAGTTAAGCGCATTATAAAAAGCCATCTATTTTCATGTGATAAAATAAAGCACTTTGTTCTTGGAAAATCACTTGCGTCAGGTATGCGGTTCTATCATTGTAGGAGATAGAAGCAGCTATCCGAAGCATTGAATCCAACAAGGCTCCAGGCCAGGGTTCGTCGCATGTTATCAGAGATGCGCAAAGCTGACCCCAGGCTATCCGCACAAATGTTGCATAAATTCAGTGTGAAACCGAACTTTTTGTCAGTGCGAACCTGAACCTGAGGTAGGTTTTAAAACAAACGATCAAACTGACGTTTGTCAGAAAACAAGCAGAGCCGATCTTGATACCCGATCCAGGTTGGAACTGAATAATAAACAAATTCGCTATTAAGGACTGTAGAGATCGAAGCGAAGCGAAAATCTCATACAAAATACTAAATTTTTCACCAGCGTGAAAAACGCAATTGGCAAATTTTTCACTTCGCTTTGAACTGTAAACAGATACGATCCAGCGAAATCTAATGTTGTGGATCGCATCTTTTTCGCTTACGTTTATTTTTTTTTTCGCGCATGCAGCGCTCGCGAAAAGAGCAGCAGCTAAGCGAAAAGTTGACGTTTCGGAAGAGCGTATCTGTCAGATTTTCACTTCACCGGAGGTGTAAACTGATCGATTTCGTTTCACTGTTTCACATGAACTGTAAACTGCGAAGGTTGGAGGCGAACCAGCCCAAGGCTGAAAGCCTCCTTAATAAAGTTAAATAATAATAATAATAATAAACTGCGAAAAAAGGAAACTGGAAAATGTTTTAGAAAATGAGTTTAGCAGCGTACCGTTACGGTTGCTCTTATGGTGGTAAGCTCCAACTCGGATTAACTTTTAATACCGTCCCTGTTTGGATGATCTGCAAAATATTTGCTTAAAGTCGCGTTGATTCACTCTGATGTCGACATCAAAGCAGCCGGACATTCTTGATCGGGATTTAATCCGAGGATAATATCAGTTGGAGCTTACCACCATTAGTGAAAGTTGCAAATCTAGAGCAACATGTGAAAAGGGCCTATGTTCCAAATGTGGCTTTAAACTAAGAAAACCAACAGCAGCATCTGGTACCCGCATAAACGCGAACCATAAATTGACCTTACCTAAAATGGTTAAAAATTGTTTATAATCCCTGCTAAACTTTAACTGAAATGGTTATGGAACTTTACATGAACGTTTAATGATAAAGTTTCAACCTTATGTATTATGGTTTTTTGGAACTGGACCTTACATATAATGGGTTGTTAAGAACCATTACCGTTCCAAATTCTTGTTTCCTCCATACATTTTCGGAAAGAGAACTATATTAGAACCTTTTAACTTATGGTTTGAGAACTTTAATGGCAATGGTTATGGTAGTCAGTAAGGTGCACGAATGGTTTTGTAACATCGATCAACTTTATGTGGAATATATCGCGAATTGGTTGCCTGTAATTTACTGATTACCAATTCACGATATATTCCACGTAAAGTTGAGCGATAATACAAAACCATTAATGGACCTTACTAACTACCATAACCATTACCATTAATGTTCTCAAATCATAATTAAAAACGTTCTTATATAGTTCTCTTTCTGAAAATGTATGGAGAAAACAAGAATTTGGAATGGTAATGGTTCTTAACAACCCATTATTTGTAAGGTCCAGTTCCAAAAAACCATAATACATAAGGTTGAAACTTTATCATTAAACGTTCATGTAAAGTTCCATAACCATTTCAGTTAAAGTTTAGCAGGGATTATAAACAATTTTTAACCATTTTAGGTAAGGTCAATTTATGGTTCGCGTTTATGCGGGTAGAGTAAGTTTGTTCTATCAAATAGTATAGTTAGTTTGCGTGGACGTGTTGTGATTCATGAGCAATCGACGTTTAAAGTCATTGTTTACATTCGGCACATAGGACATTCACATATTGCTCTAGAAATAATGGGGATCTGACTGTGTGCGACATAATGTTAATGTGTTTAGCTCTCAAAGTTCTGTGCAAATTTATCTTGAACCGGGTACATAATAAGATCAACGAGACTTTTCGACGGCAGCAGACAGAATTCCGTGTCGGAAGATCTTATGTGGACCATATTGTGACGAGCAGGGTAATGAATTCCTAGAGTCCCTATATTTGGTGTTTATTGACTACGAAAAAGCTTTCAACCGACTCAATCTCAAGAATACGTGGGACGTAAGGGAATCCCGGATAAAATCGTCAACCTCATCAAAGCACTATACGAGGTTGTCACGTGCAGAGTCCTGCATAATATAGCCTTGTTCGACTCAATCCGGGTCGTCACTGGTGCCAGGCAAGGATGTGTCTGGTGGTCTCACAACTAGATCTAGAATCTACTAGATCTACTAGGTCACAACTAGAATGCCGAGCTCCATCGTCGATGGACATACTTATTACGATGCCAAAGGTCGAAGAGACAAAAGGCTGGTAATGCCAGCGCCGTAGGTCACACACTTAAACAGAGACCCTGAGTTCGGTTAAAAAAAAATACCGTCTTAGATCGGTAATGCTAAAAATTACAGATGTTTCGGTATTTTCCCGGTTTATTGCTGAAAACTGTAAATGAAATGACCGAATTTCGGTAATTTTATTTTAATTTACCGAAAACGTTAAACATTTCTACCGGCAGGTCTGTAAATCAGCTTCATCACTGACTTCGGTGAAATATTTTACTGAAGTTTCGGTAAACAAAGTGTTCCATTACTGAGTTCGGTAACGGTCTAGGTAAACGTCAAATCCACCATATTGTTATTTTCGATCGACATTAAAAGCGTTCGTGCTTGTGAAAAATAGAAAAAGGTGACATTATGGAGGCTGTTATGCAACACCAAGATGAGCGAATCGTAGATATTTTCCGTAAATAATTAATTTTCGTTATCTTAATAAATACCGATTACAGATGGCCGATGTTTGCTTGTTTTTTTCTGTCGGTCCAAGTTCCATCCCCGTTGGCGACGATCTGAAAACAGCATTTGGAATCTTCTTCCTTGGTTTCAGTGTAGCACCGAATCTTTCCGACAAAAACTTAGCTTTTCAGATCGTCGCCAACGGTTTTGTTCATTGGTGGTGCAATATGCAACACTAACTGATTGATCACGGCTGCAGCCAAATTTTTGCATGGGTGGCAGTGACCGCCACCTTGAAACAATATTAAAGCAAATTACAGTTGAGTCGGTGACCTTTTAAAAAAATTACTGATCTCTCGGTAATTTTCGATTTGCATATCGTCCTCAAAATTACAGTTCTCCGGTAAAGTCGATTACAAAACAAGCAATGCACATCGGTAAACGTTACCGATCGTTCGGTAAATTTGACAGCTAATTTTGCTGATCCAGTTTACAGATTTTTCGGTAATGTTCTCGATTACCGAAAACATTACCGACCGTTCAGCTGTTGAGAATTCGGTAAATGAATTACCGAAGTCGGTGATTTTTTCTAAGTGTGTATGTATCTATATATTGCAGTTATGCTAATTCTGAAATTAAAAAAAATCATTCCGCTGTCATTGATTATCAACATTTTAATTATTGGAATCCGATAACTAGAAAACGGAATCCCTCCTACAGCTGCCCTGGATGATCTAAAATGCTTTACCATGAATTGAATATAAAAAGCTAATATCATATAATTTGAAAACTAATGCCATGATGCAATAAATCATAAACGAATGAAATACAAATTAATATTATATATGTAACATAATTTCATATAAGAGGAAGGAATAAGAATTAATAGTAAAGTAAATAAGCATGTAGTTAAATGTAATATAACATGAAGTCTGTAATAACATTTACACCCAGTACAGTATTATTTAACAATATATAATGGGATGAAAGAACATAAATTGTAATTAAAAAAAATGTAGCATAATATAATGAGATGAAATAATAATAATAATAATAATATGCAGGCTGATCGAACATAAAATACCATTAAATAAAAGATGACATTGTAGCAACGATTGAAAAAGAAGAATGAAATAATCAAAAACATTCTCTATTTACCCACATTTCAATATGGGATCAAGATCGGCACTTACTTCTGAAGTCTTGTAATCAATCCCATCTAAAGCCACTAGGGGTCCAATGTGCTACTACCATAGACGTAACTCTAAGACCACTGGGTCCCGAAGAAAATCATTATTATTTTTGGCTCACTCAGTACCAGAACAACGGTCCCAAGCAGTCCCAAGCTATTTCACTCACCCCTGCATGTTCTGCATGAATCCACACACCCCTGATGTTATCTGTCAAACTTTCATAGCGAATCAAAACAAACATAGTGTAGTAATAGAATTTCAACTAGAATAGGGTACGTTAATCGTTTGCTTGGGACCAATAGGCTACTAAAGTGGTGAGCCAATTTAAAATCGTTAGTTTCGTATTGATTGTTGGTAGTAGTGTTGCCATGTGGTACAATCCAGTAGTAGTGGTGTTGCCATGTGGTACACTGAAAAATTGCAATAGCAGGTTAGTCAGTTAGTCACCAAAGTTTTCGAGCCGCTCCGTCTGTCACTTCGTTTGTGCAACTATTGGATTGAACTAGCATTTTCACCAAATGTACTAGAATATTTTGGTTCTATCTCTTTCACCAAATATTATAAATTAACAATATGGTTCACTTCCAGAATTCCCATATATTTCTGAAAAGACGCATAAGTAATACCATAGAGGTAACTCTAAGACCACTGGGTCCCGAAGAAAATCATTATTATTTTTGGCTCACTCAGTACCAGAACAACGGTCCCAAGCAGTCCCAAGCTATTTCACTCACCCCTGCATGTTCTGCATGAATCCACACACCCCTGATGTTATCTGTCAAACTTTCATAGCGAATCAAAACAAACATAGTGTAGTAATAGAATTTCAACTAGAATAGGGTACGTTAATCGTTTGCTTGGGACCAATAGGCTACTAAAGTGGTGAGCCAATTTAAAATCGTTAGTTTCGTATTGATTGTTGGTACAATGTCCTGACGTCAGCCCGAAAAAAAAATTACAGTGAAATTTTCAGTGGAAACAATGCTCTAACATTAATATTTATTGTCGACAATAAAAATTATTGTTATAATGTTGTACCCTTCCGAAAACGGCAAAACTGCTACCTAGCTGTACAATGAATGTACATAATAAAATGTTGTTACAATGATTTTTATCGTATTTTTCATTTATTTTATTGTTAACATGATTCGATCATGAACAATAATGAACAATTCTATTACAATAAAAATTGTTGTTACATTAAATATTGGTGTGTTTTCATTGTGGGTTACTTCACGAAAAATAAAAATAAATCTGATTGAAGCATGCAGACTATGAGAGGGTCAGCAACACTGCCAATGTAATCAAGATCAAGGTGACTACATATAGGTGTTCTAATGTGTCAAATTCATGATTCAGCCATGTTGGATTTTTGTATGGGACAGCAACCGAGTTTGTTTACAATTTGCACTAAAACCGCACTTTTCCCCCCCCGCGACCTCCTCGCCTATATAGTGACAAAGCTGTATCACCATTTATATACCCACCATGATCAAGATAGGCGCTGCTCGTATGGCTCTTGCTTTGACAGTTCGTTTGGCTCAAAACCAGCCAGTCCGCGTTAAAGCCCTACAGTAAAAGTATGGACGTCTGTCAAAAGTTGTTCCAATCGAACCGTCAAAATGCACCGCTTTGCTCGATTGGAACAGCTTTTTTCAGTTTTGTGGTGACAGTCGTCCATACTTTTACTGTAGGGCTTTAGTCCGCGTCCGCTCATCTCTTATCCAAAATCCCGCTTAATGCAGACCTTTTCCGTGCAGTCAATAATAATAAAAAATTCCACCACTTGAAGATATCAGGAGGGAACTCTCAGGTGGAAGCATATTTCATGAGCGATTCTCTCCAGTCGAATTCATTACTTTATCAACGACGCTCAACCACCAAGGAGACGTGACCTAGGGATATCGAGTGCAGGGGAGTTGGCCTCCATTTCTCACAAGTTCCGGATCGAATCTCAATCCATAACCAGTAAAAAAAGGACTCACCCGTAACAGACATATACCCCCTTCCCGGGGCGATGTTTTATTTTTTCGATTTATTTTTAAAGTCGATAAAGTAGATCTGTCAAGCCAACACATACACTCTAAAGTACACTGTTATTTTTTTAAATCAATAAATTCGTCAACCAACAGTAAAATAACAATATTATATAATGTTATTGAAAAAAAAATATATGGGGAAATCACGAAAATTTCATTGTTAAGATACTTAACAACCCCCCTTTTTTATTGTAAATTTTTCATTTACCATGAAATTTGCTGTTTTGTACAACATAAATCATGGTAAATTTATTGTAGCCGTAACAATATAAATCATTGTTAAGACAATAATTTTCGTCTTATTGTTACATTGTTTTTAATTGTATTTTTGTTGTTATTTTTTTTTCGGGAGGGTAGGCGTGTAACATGCATGAGAAAGCTAATACTGTTTGCCACACCTTTTATTTGACTAACCGTATGAATTGAATACACGCTTAAAAAATAAGGCCACAAATGTTTTTAGTCACCTTTCTCACCGGGAGAGGGTATTACTTATGCGTCTTTTCAGAAATATATGGGAATTCTGGAAGTGAACCATATTGTTAATTTATAATATTTGATGAAAGCTTGTCACGCAAATAGAAGGAGCACCGTTGGGCACTTTCTGAAATATTTCAATAGTATAATTCCCTTGCAAAACCCAAATAAATCTATCTGCGTACAAATAAATTAAATAAGAGTGATTTGCGAAAAACCCGCCAGTATCGCACCCAACGTCAGTGCCTATACGTAAGCGTACTACAACGCGGTTTTCAAATAAAGGAGTAACAAGTGTGATACTATCACTTCAGGCTAGAATTTTGGTTCTCTTATGCAATGGTTCATCAGAGAGGGGAAGCTCAGTAATCCTCATCGCATGCTCATGACGCCATGAGCCAACGATGCCGGACCTAAACCAACCGTCTCCAACGCTCCACTATAAAGCATAAGATTAGGCCCGCCCACCAACGTCCAGGTTAAAAACTAGCCAAGGGGAGGGAGTTTAAACTTAGGGATATTTCGGATAAATACAAACGAGATACCTATGATTGATTGCACTATCGATCTAGTGTTAATAACTTTAAATTTTTACAACCTTTTATTCCTCAAAGAAGAATAAAATGCTACCATGTTGCATGATATAAGTCTAAATCTAGCCAATCTAGGGAGGAAAAAAGTGCTAAATTTAATCTTTTACGTCCACCTGTTCGTACCGCGACTTCATCATTTTCTTGATATACGTTTTGTAGTCATCTCCCGTGGCTCCGTAATTTGCTGCCTTGATGCCCAGCCCAACATTTGCCACCCGTGATTCAGTCTAGACCAAAAATTACACGTTTTGATAAGGAATTGTGATAAAACCAAATTTAACTTACCTCAATTATGTTTGTTCGGCCTTGGTTGCTTCTGCCCAAACCTTGCCCTTCGGACCAACCCATCTTTTGAAGTAGCTTGTTTCCTACGTTGTTCTGACTAATAGGAACGGCGGCCAGATTTGGAGCTGAGTAAGATGCTTGTGTCTGTTTCTCAATCTCACGCTGAAACCGTTCCTTGCTCTTGTTAACCGGTGGAGGATCGACTTCACCATACTTCAAACGACGCTCTTTCGCACGATCTCGATAGGCACCACCTTTGTTAGCCAAACCGCTCTGATTGGCAAATCCTATCTTCAGCTTTTGCAAGTTTTCCTTGTGTAACGAAGACATTTTCAAGTGCTTGTTCAGTATCTCCTGGGATTGGAATGCACGCTTGCATAGTAAGCAGGTCAGCTTTTCAAAGTCAACGTACTCCCGCTCTCCGATGGCATCATCGCATTCGTTATCTGAATCGGAGTTATACGATGAAACCAAATTGCTGCTTCCCTTGGTAACCGCTGCCTTAGCTTGTCCCATGAGGAAATTGGAAACCGCTTGGGTGCTTTGCTTCTTCTCTAGCAATGAGAAACCCACATCTGCGTAACCGCCCGAAGATTCTCCGGATCGAGAGGAGATCTGGCCGAGCGAGGAATATAGCGTTGCCTCTTCGACCCTCGCCGGCGGCTGTATCACGTTGTAGTCTTTCTTTTGATTGAGTTGCTTTGCCCACCTTTCCATATCTTTGACGATCTTTTTCGCCACCTTCACTTTGTCATGTGGCTGCTGGTCTTTCGATTTGGTTTTCTCAGTCTTCTCACCATTTGTGTTTGCAGAAGCAGCTTCTGCTGCTGGTGCTTCCGTGGAAGTTTCTGTCGTAGCTGCAGCCGTCGACGTCGAAGTAGGTGCTACAATGTACGTGCTTGTCTCATTATCCCAGTAGAGGTAGGAGCAGGTTTCATTGTTGTAATAGTATTGTGAATTGGAATCGTAATATAAACCGGTTGAAGGATCGTAGTAAAACCCGGAAGTCTCATCGTACTGATACTGCGAAACATCCGGTGTAGCTGGAGATGGAACATCATATTAATATTGTAGGAGCCAAGTCATTGTAGGTGCGGCTTTGATACTTACGGTAGGTCTTTCCGTCGGTGCCGTTGGGAATTTGCAACGGTTGGGGAGCCACCGTCGCTGCAGGAGCCGCCGTTGATTCTGATTTGTTTTTGGATCCTTGTTTACGAGCTAATGCCGATTGAGCTACAGCTGCGCCAGAGTTGGCCGTTTCTCCCATCTGAGCTTCTGTTGGAAAGTTGTTCACTTGGCCCTGTGAAAGAGGAACATGTTTTAAGTTATTTATATTAACTTTTCACTCATGTAATTATGTTCTTACTTGGTTGATTTGCGTTACATAATAATTTGTATAGAACTGTAAATAATGTTCATGCTCGGTCGGATTCGATGCATAAACCGATGCGCTATACTCCGCCAGTCTGGGAACATCCGCCATTGTGTACTGATACGAGTTTGGATAATTTCCGCCGGACGTGTTACCTCCAGCCGCTGAATCTTGGTAGTTGTTTCCGTTATTTGAAGGTTTAGCTCCGCTTTTAACCAGGTTTCGATTTTCTGTATCCATGCAGTACGAAATAAGCACTTCTCTGCTATCAATTTTCAGTATAGGTTCAATTGACTTCAGTGCATTGTGCGTGTTCATCGAATCGAGCAAGTTATCAAAATGCAGATAGCAAATTCCTCGCGAAGTTTGCGTTAGAGGGTCCCGACAAATCATTATTTTCGATATTTTAGAAACTAAATCCGGGATCTTCTCCTGCATCGCACAGAGCACACTTTCCTCGTTGGTCAACACGTCCAGATTACGGAGCATGATTTTCTTGGTGAGGATGTTACTGATCTCATCGCTTCCTTCACCACCCTTTTCGCTCTCTTCACGAGAAGCGAAACATTTGAAACAGTTCTCACGGCGTTTGAAGTTAAACACTCCACACTGCAGAAATATACCATATTATTAGAATACACCAATCTTTTCACGCAGAGAAATGGACTTTGAACACCGACGAACCGACGTGATAGCTCATACAAGCTACATTCAAATTCTTGAACAAGACGCCATATTTAAAATACGTTAAACACTACCGCAATCTACTCATCCGATCGCGTCATATCATGAGCAAGGACAAGAACACACGTAGAATTTATATTGCCTTGGTTTGCGTCTCACCTCGTTTGAAAGATCTGATCTGATCGCCCTTGACAGATCGAATCGCCCGTTTGACAAATCTAATTGTGGACAAACGAAATTCTCCTGTGGTATGTCGGTTCGTCGGTGCTTTGAATTCGACAAAAATATTGTTCATCCACCGCTGACAATATTTGGTTGATGAATCAACAATATTTAACAACAAGGTTGCTCAATAATAAAATATTGTTAGCCATCTGTGAGTCAACAATATTATTGTAGATTTTTTCTGCGTGGTGCTTTTACTGTGATCTTACCTTAGCACAGTACCAATCGGTCTGCGGTTTGTCCTTGGCACGCATTTCAGCCGGCAGTGAATAGGTGTACTGCATGATGGCTCGGTGATCGTTGAAAACCAACATCCCCTGAAACGGCACGTAAGAG
Source organism: Ochlerotatus camptorhynchus (assembly GCF_037179485.1). Taxonomy (NCBI): domain Eukaryota; kingdom Metazoa; phylum Arthropoda; class Insecta; order Diptera; family Culicidae; genus Ochlerotatus; species Ochlerotatus camptorhynchus. The sequence goes on from NW_027040773.1 coordinate 3,623,029, forward strand.
AAAACAGAAAGACCAAGCGTTAGAATTCCGCACAACTAGTGAGCCTAGCGCTAACTCTTGGGTTCAAGCCGTTGGCTTTGGCTGCCATTTCACGCGAAGTGCTGCTTGGTCGAATCGAATATGCTGATTGCGGTCAAATGCGTGGGTAGAAATTACCGTCGAATGTCACACAGTAGAAGACCCGGTGGGCATTACGTTTTCTATCTCCTGATGTAGTCTCTCGAACTGATAAAATGTTAGTTGACAATGAATATCTTCTACAGACGGGCATTGCTGTTTCACATACCGACCATCTTACGGATGCCTGAATCATTCGATTGTCAGAATGTCGGCGAAATACGCGTTATACCCCGTACAGACTATGGCTTATTTAATGTAATATAGGCTTGCTTTGCAATAAACAGTCATACATCTAGTTTTCACTGGAAATCCTATGTATGAGTGCTCATTGCAAGACAGCCTATATTACATGATATAAGCCATAGTCTGTCCGGGGTATTAGGATAAGCAGCTAACGTAGACAAGAAAGGTTCAACTGACAACTTTATGGAAGTTGGAGCTAGAAAATTTCCGATGCACGGAAACTTAGAATATAATAGGGGAAATGCATCAGTATTGCAGGGCTGGTAGCAATCACTGCTGTTAAAAATACTGATGGTCACTAAACATTTTGATGAAATAAGTGACCAAATAGTGATTTACAGGTGTAAAAATAGTGACTAAAAAGTGACCTAAAAGTAAATTTTAATGAAAACTCTTAGGAATTTCTGAGGAGCTTCAGAGGAAAATTCCAAGGGCATTCTGAGCATAATTTCATAAAGTTTGTGGGAGAAAACTAATCCGGAGCATAAGTCATTGGATTTTTTTTTTGAAAATACTAAAGGAGGATTACAATTAAATCTGAGAATAACTCCAGGAAATCTTCACAGGAATTCGGAAAATGAATTCAGGAGAGTTTGCCAAACAAATTATGAGAAGAAATAGAAGTCATTTGTGAGGAGAAATGCCAATTAATTCTTAGGAGATTTTCAATGTGAGTAGAATTCCAAGGGAAGGAGTGAGAATGAAAAGGAAATCTGAAATGAACTCAATGAATATTAGGAGAATCTTTCGAAAGGGTTTCTTATTGTGGAGAATTCCAAGGAAAACTAAACGAAAATTAAATTCGCAGGATAGCTTCACCAAAATTTTGAGGAATATTTCAATGGCAATCTCCGTAGAATATGGAATGGACTATTTTGAGGTTTTCAAAACTACTTGAAAGTTCCCAATTTTTTTCCTGAAGATAATGAAACTGCCTTGAAGTTCTTTTGTAGTTTGAGAAACTAGCCTGAGACTCACAATACTTCTCATCAAATTCTTAAACTTCTCTGAACTTTTTAGGACTTCCTAAAGTTTTTCAATGATCGTGGATGTCCTCTAAACTATTAACAATTTGCTGAAGTTCTCTAAACTGTTTTAAAATTTATGTGACTTCTCTAATGTTAACGGAAGTGCTCTGAGGTTCTTTGTTCTTTTCTGAAATTCTCAAAACTTCTCTAAAGTTTTAGCAGTTCTCATGAATCTTGTTGTATTGTGCTGAATTTAATTGAACTGCCCTAAAAATGTTTAAGCTTCAGTGAGCTTCTGAACGTAAGTGAAGACCTCAATTAACTTTTTAACGTCTCTGAAGTTATCTGAAAATCTGGGAACTGCTTTAACTTCCTACTAATTTTCTGAAACTGGCCTCCCCAATGTTCATAAAAAATCCTGAAGTTCGCGGATCTCTCCTTAAGATCCAAAGATTTCTATAAAGTTCTCGAAATGTTTGTGAAGACCACAGTCTCTCTGTGAAGTTTTCGAAGTTTTTCTAAATTTCTGGAACTTTTGTGCTACTGAAATTTTCATGGAATTAGAACGAAATAATTAATATAGTTCTAAGATTTTCATTGAAGTTCTCAAGATTTTTTTGAAGTTCACTTCCCTTAAATACACTTATTTAAAACTTTTTCAATAGTCTAGACTTTACTGGTGGTATTTAAACTGCCTAAACGATTATTGAATTTCCTTAAAGTTCTCTAGACTGCCCTGAATTTTCAGTATTTTTTTAAGGACCCGCAACTTTACTGAAATTCAATTATTTGCCTTGAAGTTTCGACAATTTCCTTTAAGTATTATAAACATTATAAACGGTCCCTAATTTTCCCTGAACTTATCAGTGGTTACCTGAAGTTCTCTTAATTTGTTTGATAATCCAGCAATTTGTTTGATATATATTCATAATTCCCTGAGTTTCTCGCAACTTCTTTAAGGTTTTTACAATTTCCTTGAAATTGTTTGAACTGCCTTTTGATCCTATAATCTGTCTTGATGTTCTCGAAGCTTCCCTAAAACTTTCAATTCTATTGAAGATCTCGGTTCTGCTGCTCGGAAATAAATGGAATTCCCGTAAAAACCTTTAAATTTCCCTGAAATTCTCTGAACTTCGGTGAAGTTTCTGAAATATTTCTGAAGCTTTCATGAATTCTCTGAACGACTCTGTACTTCCCTGAAATTCTCGGAACATCTTAAAGGTTCTCGATTTTTTTTCAGTATATCATGGAACTGTCCTGAATTTTTCTAAATTTACGAATATAGATATTCAAACTGCTCCAAAAGTCTGGACTAAAACTACGAAAACTGCTCTTAAGGTCTGAAATTCCCCAAAAAAAATCTCTAGATCTAGCTTTTCTGAGGTACTTAGAACTTCTTAAAAAATTGCACAATACCCCTCATGTTTTCTATATTTCTCAAGTTCGCTTGACACCTGTGAAGTTCTCTGAAATTCTAGGAACTTCATAAAAGTTCCCGAAAATTTTCGGATGCTAAAAGAACCGCTTTGAGGTTCTTAAAGCTTCCAGTAAGTTCCCCATATTTTCAGCGTATTAACTTCCCTTATGTTCCCGCAGTTTGTTTATGGAGCTTCACTGAAATTCTCATCATTTATTTTCATTACTCATTAATTCGCCAAAGTTCTGTGACACCCTGTAGATAGAGAAAGACGATTAAACGCCCAAGGCAAAGAATGATCAATCTGGAAATAAATTCACGCTAAAAAAGTTGAAAATAGTGACTGATTACAAGAAATAGTGACTTTAGTGACTTGGCCTTAAAAAAAGAGATTTTTTAGTGACTGGCTTGAAAAAGTGACTAAGTCACTAAAAAGTGACTCACTACCAACCCTGGTGTTGGCAATAGGTTCCTCAGAAAATCGATTAAATTACAATATTCGTGCATTTTGTGGTCGAAATGTTTATGTACACCGATGAATATGATTTGTACCAACAAACTGAACGCATCTGAACATATCAAAGTTGTAAGCAACGTGAAATATCGTCAAAAGGGGACCAAAATAGGAACTAGTGCGTTTCCCCTACTGTTTTTTTTCGATTCTTGATTTACATGTAAGAACACTAGTAAAAGCAATCGAAAAGTCGATTTTCACGGTTTTTATACCCATCAGCAAACCATCGAAAAATGACAACAATTTAACGGTTTTATAACACTAACCCGAATGTAACACTTTCTCAAATTCAATTAGCCCGAACACGTATAATAAATATGTCTTTCAATAATGAGAAGTTCTTTATCCGAGACTTCGGAAAACTTCTAAAAATCAGAATTCGAATGTTAATCATGTTACCATGCTTCTGCGTTCATTTCCCTGCAGATACAGGGTGGCGACTCAATAATGAGCTAAACCAAATTCCGTGATATTCCAGTAATGTTTGAAAAAATCCAGGTACAGTGCCTACCCGGTTTTGGCAATACGACCTCATCAGCTATAACTTTCGTCAGATATGTAATGTACTACACTCAAAATAATCTACACGTTGAAGCTACGTGTAAAATCACGTAAGCTCTCACTTTTTCCTCTCCTCTCAGTTTTACGTGGCTCACGTGGAATATACACACTTAGATTTTTTGTCGAGATTGGCACCACCGAGCAAGCTCGGCACTTATTTTTACTGAGATCTCAGCAAAATTTATGTTTGTTAGCCGAGATCTCGGCAAAATTCCGGTTTGTTAACTGAATATCGGTAAATTTTTCACTGAGATCCAGCAAAATAGATTGCCGAGCTGCTCGATGGTGCCCATCTCGGCAAAAAAAAATCTAAGTATGTATGTGATGTTCATTGAATTTCACAGAATGTTCCTTTTTAACACACCTACATAATCAATGAAATGTACGTGATTTTCACATAACACTGAGTCCATTTCCGCGTCTAAAAAAGAGTGGTAGGTAGGTACACTCAGAGCGTTGCAAATCATGGCGGTATCACGATATCCTTTGTTCGGTATTTTTGAAAGATAGTGGCAAGATGTAAGTATAAAATTATGGATTTTTTTTCTCAACAAAAACAAACTGACTGTTTCATCGTGCTCAACAGAATGATATCAAGCTGTCCAGCAGTTTTTTTCCTCTAAGGAAAAAAGCACCTCGGCCCATCCCAATGATCGTCCAGATTGTTTGTGCTGCGTATCGAATATTAAAAAAAAAACTGATGTTGGGAGGTTCATTAATTATGTCACGCAAATTTGGACCATTTTAAACCCCCCTCCCCCCTTTGTCACATTTTTTGTATGACTCTTCACAGTTTCCAATACCCCCTCCCCCTAAAAGTGTGACATAATTAATGGACGATCCCTGTGGTGTATTTAGAATATATGAATATATTAAAGGAATATTATTATATTTTACTACTATGAATACAGTAAAAATTTTATCAACATATTAAGGTAATATTTGTATAAACAGTGTCAAAATATTGCTACACACAAAGCACAAAAATTGTTGCTATAAAAATAATGTATAATCAAATTAAAAGTTTCCCAAAATTCGTAGTTTCAATTATGAAAGTTTTCAAAATTAAACTTATATTTTTGATTTAGAAATGTTTCTTTCACTTTCGACTTGTAATTTTAAAAGTGACTTTTTTAAATAAAAGTTGTAAAACTGTCAAAATACCTTTTCATTGCGTAGTTTTTGACAGTACTGGACCTCCGTTTCCCGCTAAATTTGACATGGGAAATAAAAAACAAAACAAAAACAGCTATGAGAACTTGCAGAAGTAGCAGCAGTGTAATCTATTTTCCGACATATTTCATCCGCCGACACGCTAGTTTCCCTTCTTTACGATACGAATAAAAATATGGGGGCACCCGCGGTGACACTATCGAGTGGAAGGATACTCCAGTTGCCTGATTTGGAGGTAAGTTGATGAAATTTTTGAGGACTTTCGATCTTGCTTCCGATTTGACTAATTGATGTGTTTTGACCTTCAGTAGCCTCGTCAGACTTGCCGGAAAGTAAGGCTGCTCCCACCAACCATCACCATTAAGCAGAAACTTTTCTTCAAGCTCGTCCCCACATCCTCGCGTACACCGAGCCCATCAGAAAGAAATTATCCCGATATCAACTGTACCATTTGTGTAAAATGCTTCCAATGGAAGGTTCCATAACGCAGTGGCCTTTCAGTGATGATTGAAAATTTTAATAAACTAAAATAAATTAAATTAAATATGTATGTGGTTCATTTTTCTAGAGCAACTAAATAAAAAATAAATCATAGGGGAAATATCTCTAACGTTGGCCTATGCATCTAAGATTGGGCCCATCGCTAGAAATCTGCTATTTATCAATTGTATCTAAATTAACGCGTTATTGGGACGTTACTAATGGATATTTTTGGTTGCTATTGAAAATTTAGTCAATTGCTGAATTTATGTATGGGCCCAAATTAGGGACACTTGGGCCGACATTACCTGCATTTCCCCTATTTGAGATAAAAAGTACATCATTGTGATAAAAATGCCCATCTTTTAAATTAAAACCTTTAATAAGTATATTTAAAAATCATAGGCTATTAGATTGACAGCTCTACAATTCAATTTGAAAGTTTCAACTTTTAAAATTAAAAAATGAGCTACTTTAGAATTGACAGTTGGCTAACCTTTGCTTTGAATGCAAAAGACTTTCTACCAAAAAGAACCAACGCAAACTTTTAATTCTATCAATGTTTTTTTTTTATTATATTAACGATAATTTTGTGTGTACTAGAATCCTCCAATGATGTTACCGACCAAATCACGTAACTTCTATGTGATAATCCTGTGACGGTTAAGCTTCATGAAATGAGTACGATGGAAAAAATCTACGTATGTTTTCACGCAGCTTTGACGTGAAAATTATTCTGAGTGCATTTACTCTAAAAAAATCTCGTCCGATTGCGAAATGTTACGTGACGTTAGTAACTTTGACCTGCATTACACGACATGTTCAGTAAAGTTTTTGCTAAAATCGACTATTTATTCACGTAAACAGATTTAGTGTATTTGAGAATTCGATATTTTCGCGAAACGAGATTTACTTGATTTTCAGGTTTCCACATTGCGTTTGAAATTTGTACGGAAATTAGTATGAAAAAACCTACTTTTTTGCATCTTTATTACTTACTAGGGACCACAATTTTGCACAATCTACGCATCTAAATACGTTAAAGTATAGCCCAGGAAGTGCCTAACAACTTTGCTCAAGGATGTATTGTTCTAGAATGCTTTACTGACTGAGCTAAGGAGGCCCCAACTATTCAACTGCATGCTTAATAATACTTGTACAATTTTTAATAATAACTGCTGTTCAGGCTTTGTTCACACAAATCTGGAGAATTTATTCAACCACAACATGGTGTTGGTTAAGGTATGTCGAGAAGCTTTTATTCGACTTCCATGAGTTGTAACAGAGCTTATTCGATCATTTTTTTTATTATTCAGCGTTTATTGGACATTTTTGCTTCCTTAAACAGCGATGATGTATACGTTTGATTATCATGTGAAGTAAAGTTATATTGAACACTATTATACATTTATCAAACGATTATTCAACTGCAGGAAAATTAACCCGAAAATAAAAATAAAAAAACGGTAGAGACCGACGAACCATGTACCCTTCCGATCATCAGCCGCTTGCCTTCCCATCTGAGCTATCCTAGAATACATCTTATGGGCAGCTCAATATCTAATAAAAACTTGCTTGAAACTGAATACCTATCAGCACTCCCGATCCTCCTCGTCCCGATCGTCCCAAGGTCCAGTGGCAATCATTAATTCATTCGTCGTTGTTTTACATGAGACCAATTCTACCTCTTCACCTCTCCAATTTCCAAGGAAAGGATGCTGGGTTATTTATCAAACTAAATCAATGAATTTGTTGTCGTGAGTGATATGATCGATGATTACGATTTAGAACACAAATAAAAAAGGGTTGAGCTTGGGATTGAACTCTCGACCTTCTACTTGGGAAGCGGAAACGGTAACCACTACTCTACTGATTTCGTCTTGTTGTTAGATTGAACCAGTGTTGTGGAATATTGAATCTAATACGTCGTTTATAAAGCATGCAATTAAGACATGGACGCATAGTGGTATAAGAGCTATTTTGCTGACTGTATTCACCTTTATACAGCAATATTGTAAAGCAATGCAATGACATCTATTAATGGAGCTAGAAAACATTTATAAGACGTCTAAAAAAGCATTTTATTAAATAAATTGAAAACAGTCGAATTCTGAATCAGGAAGACAGTCAACGTTTATAAAGCTTTTAATAAGTAAATTAATCATATCAGAGCAAGCCGCGGAATAAAGACGCATATATCGATCTCAATGAGCTTTTTTTTTTTAGCACATAGTTCGACATCCTGTTTTATTCAGCATTGTACCATTGTACACTGTTATACAGCAATTATTCAATATGTATGCTTATTTGTGACTTTGAATTGTTTGTTGGGATGTGCTACATTTAATAGGCGTAGTTAGATATGGGGAGGGGCTTACTGTATCCTTTCCGCCCCTCACTTATATCAATGAAAGTAAACATAAAGACTAAAATAACTTCGGAGTTTCCCATCTCTCGATTTGTTTTGATGGGATATTCAAAAACGCTCAATCTCATAAGAGCAATTTTGAAAGCGAGTACCCTCATACCCTTCCCTACTCTTTTGATGCAATATACAATGTCAGATATATTCACACAAATGTCATTGGATTGTAATGATTATATTTCATTTTAATACATTCTACGATTTCTCAAGGTACTCTTTTTGATGCTGTTCTATTCCCTGTATTGCTGTTGAACTAGGTCTCGGGTGAATTTCTTGATAAGTCAGAAATTAGTTTCACACCTCATTCAGCGCATTGAAATAATCTGTATCATTACTCCACTCGTTTGCCGGTTTTTGCATGAAGCCGGTCGCAATTTCGAAAAGGAATCAGCAATGATAGAAATGACGTTTGACTTGGGAGCCCAACCGAAACGCAGCTCAACAAGCGAAATCCGAGTGTACCTGTGTCTGAGACGAAACTGGTGAAGACAGTTTCCGTTTTCTACTGTTTTTGGTTTTTGACGTACGACTACTTCTGTGTTTTCTATATACGGGTGGCCCGAATGGCAGTTAATAAAAGCTTTATATAGAAATAATATAGCAGTTGGACTAATAATTCAAACAACATCTCCTCATAAACAAATGAACGGACAAGTGGATAATATATATTTACACTACAACAATTTTCGTTTCAAAACTACTTATAGAGTAAACCAACTCCCCCCTCCCCGCTTTCTAACTACGCTTATGAGATTGAGCGAATGTTTTTGAGACTTTACTTCTATTGATATGAGTGAGGGGGGGGGGTATATTATTACCCCTCCCCCTCTTCAACTACACATATGCGATAGAGCAATTGTTTTTGAATAATTCATCTGAACATATCAGATCGGTTGATTCAGTATCGGTTGAAGTCCTTTCAGACAAACTCCACGCTTGTGGCCTTTCCCCATTAATTAATAACTTTTTGTACAATTTGCTGTCAGAGAAACATATGAGCTTTTCTCATGGAAACTCTACAGCTTCTCGATTTAGTTACATGGGTCTCCCCCAGGGCTCATGTTTAAGCCCCCTTTTGTAGAGAAATTGACAATTGTCTAAGTGACAACTGCACGTTGAGACAACTTGCAGATGATGGCGTAGTGTCTATGACAGGGCCCAAAGGGGTCAACCTGCAAGGACCCTTACAGGATACCTTAGACAATTTGTCTACTTGGGCTATCCAGCTAGGTATCGAATTCTCCACGGAGAAAACTGAGTTGGTCGTTTTTTCTAGGAAGCATAGCCCAGCACAACCGAAGCTTCAACTTTTGGGTAAGCCGATCACTCATTCTATGTCTTTCAAATATCTTGGGGTCTGGTTCGATTCAAAATGCACCTGGAGATCCCACATTGAGTATCTGAAGCGGAAATGCCAACAAAGGATTAATTTTATCCGAACAATTACCGGAACGTGGTGGGGAGCTCATCCGCAAGATCTTCTAACGTTGTACCGGACAACGATTTTATCGGTTTTAGAGTACGGTAGTTTCTGCTTCCAGTCGGCGGCTAAAACTCACATCATCAAACTGGAACGTATCCAGTATCGTTGTCTTCGTATCGCGTTAGGATGCATGCACTCGACTCATACGATGAGTCTCGAAGTGTTGGCGGGCATGTTGCCACTATCGGATCGGTTTTCGGAATTGTCCCTCAGGCTCCTCACCCGTTGTGAAGTTATGAACCCACTGGTAATCGAAAACTTTGAGAAGCTTCTTGAGCTAAACCCTCAAACTCGTTTTATGTCATTGTACTACGTGTACATAACTCAGGATGTCAGTCCTTCACAGCATAATCCCCATCGTGTATGCTTCTCCGACTTCGGCAATTCAGTTAGTTTTGATTTATCTATGACGCGGGAGATTCGTGGAATCCCAGAACATCATCGTTCCATGATTGTTCCGTCAATTTACACTGCAAAGTTTGGCCAAGTTGATTCCGCAAGATCGTTCTTCACAGATGGATCACTAATAGAGGCGTCCGCTGGTTTTGGTATTTTTAACGAATTTCATAGCGCCTCTCGAATGCTTCAAGCTCCTTGTTCCGTATATGTTGCTGAACTGGCGGCAATACACTATACGCTAGAAACGATCGCCTCACTTGCACCAGATCACTATTTTATTTTTACGGATAGTCTCAGTTCTGTCGAGGCTATTCGATCCATGAGGCCGGTAAAGCGCTCCTCGTATTTTCTCATGAAAATACGAGAGCTTCTGAGTGCTTTATCTTTAAGATCTTTTGTCATCACCTTTGCATGGGTCCCATCTCATTGCTCGATTCCGGGCAATGAGAAGGCGGACTCACTTGCTAAGGTGGGCGCTATGCAAGGCGATATTTACGATCGACAAATCGCCTACAATGATTTTTTCTTCATTTATCGTCAACAGTCGCTCGCCAGCTGGCAAAATAAATGGAGTGAAGGAAGTTTGGGACGATGGCTATTCTCGATCATCCCTAAGGTGTCGAAGAGTCCTTGGTTCAAGGGGTTGGATGTGGGTCGAGACTTCATTCGTCTGATGTCTCGCCTCATGTCCAATCACTATTCGTTAAACGCTCACTTGTTTCGTGTTGGGCTGGGAGACAGCAATCTCTGTGAATGTGGACAAGGTTACCAAGACGCCGATCACATCCTTTGGTCTTGTGCTGAGCATCGTGGAGTCAGATCTGAGCTGTGCGATTCCCTTCGGGCTCGAGGTAGACAACCTAATGTTCCAGTTCGGGATATTTTGGCTAGACGTGATCTGGAGTTTATGAAACTCATATATGTTTACTTTAAGAATACTAACCTTAGATTGTAAGTTTGATTAACCTTGTGTTTAGTTTGTGTATTGTGCGTGTAGTTTTTTTAATGTTTGTTTTCAAGATGAATAGAAATAAGTTCATGTTTTAGGATTAATTAAATATTTGTATAATAAATCATATTTCAAACCTCCTTCTCCCTTTCCCCATCCAAAAAATTGTAAATCTCCACTAACCTCGAGACGACCGCGAGTAATCGGTTCAATTCCTTTAACTCTAGATGTAAGACATTAATCATGTATAATGCAAATGATAACTCGGCTCTGTAAAGTTTATTCGATTGAGCCTGTACAAATAAATTAATATAAAAAAAAAATATATCAGATCGGCAAGATAACAAACTTCGAAAATATTTCAGTTTGGAATCTGACTCCCATTGGTACCATTGGTACACCGGCAGTGTTGGCAGAAAAAGGGATTTTTGGTGTTTAATTCAAACCATAAATATTTTAATAGTTATATCTTTTTTTAGATACATTATAGCTTCGTACTTCCTTTGGCAAAGTTGTAAGGCACTTTCTGGAATATATTTGTACATACTTGGTGGCATGGTTCATGCAAAATTGTGGTCTCTAGGGATAAAAATGCAAAAAAGTTGGTTTTCCCATACAAATTTTAAACGCAACGGAAAGCCGAGTTACAACCAATCGCCCCCAAATTTTGCACAGTTATTTGGGACTCCAAATGGAACCAAAAAAAAAAGGGGTTGTTCTCGATTGGTGAGGTAAAGTTTGCATTTTTCTATATAACGATGATCCACTGTAATATGGAGTCACCGTGCGTGGTGGAAGAACTCCTAAAAAATTGAAAAATTGCCAGCAACTTGCTATAATTTTTCTATTTTTACAATTTTAGAAGGTGGCATCGGTATTTTGGGTCTACTGACAATTGTTAATGTTTTGCCAGAAATAAAATACTCATAAGCATTTCTACCTGATAAAAATCAAGCAGTCAATAATTTGCAATTTTATGAGGTGATATAAGTATCAATTAAAATAAAACAAATGGAATTTATATCTGCCCGATAAAATTGCATAATATTGACAGCTTCTATAAATTTATACGTTCCATAATTCTCATTCAAAATTTACGTACAAATTAGCATTTTAAACAGAAGTGAATATCACGTAAAAGTTACCAGTTTTCCAGTAGTTTGCACCCCAATTTCATATAAACGTGGAAATCAGGTCCTATCTACTTGACTAATCACGATGGATGAACACATAAATCGTACGTGAACATTTTTCAGTGTTCGATAGTTGGAACGTTTTTGAACTTGTCATATTGCATGTTTTTGCTCACTGATGAGACCATCAGGAGACATCAATTCCGTCCCAAACAATGAGGAAATCAAGCAAAGATAGGACAGCCGATTATGGGCAGTTAGTTAGAAAAATATTTTACTTGCATGTTATAAAAATCCCAACGACGCTCTTAGTTATTCAATACCGGAGAGACTACACCAACCAGATAGAATTTACCTCACCGCAAAGCGGGTCACTCTGTTCCATCTAAAACGCAAAACACTGTCCCTGAACATCTTCTGTTGAGCGGGTCGATACCTGTTTGTAGCAAATCCAGCGAGTTGCTTCCTCTTCAGTGCGGAACTCGACAAATGCGAAACCTCTAGATGCACCTAAATCGCGATCGGTCGGGTGGAGAGAAGAAAGAGCAAAACACAAACGATATCAATGTTACGCCTTTCAGTGATACTCGGGCACTGGGATTCATTGCGGTCATTAGCTACAGATATTTTGACACGATATAGCTGTCGCACCTTAGTATCGGACCATCGACTTCGTACACAAAGGAAAACACGCGGGTTTGCTTGGTATATTTTGCATTGCGTGCGGATTTCTGCCATTTTTCTGCCGGCCAAATACGCGATTACTCCTTTTTTTCGTTTACTTGGTGTACCATTTTCTACAGTGTCGCTCTTAGAAAATGTTAAACCATTTCCGTTGTCACATGTCCTCTACTTACCATGGGTAATAATAGATCTAAACAAAATAATAGAACAGTATGGTGCTTTATTATTACCTGTTTTCTTTCTCCGGATCAACCGAACGTGGAGCGCTTGAAGCCCGCATTGTATAAGATCACTGTTAATCTGTTTGGATAAAAATAAGCTAAAAATTCTGTCAAAAAATCAATCAAATTTCCGGTACTTACATCCGCTTCGGTTATATGTGCGGCCAATCCCCGAACGATGATTTTGTTATTGGGTTTTTGATGGTAAAAGAATTCCTGGTTGTTGTCGCTATCATAGTTATCATCGAATTCATTTGAATTTTGCACAGGAGAATAGTTCCGTTTGTTTGGTTTATCGCGATCCCTATTCGTTATTTGAATGTTACGGTCAAGAACTACATTTTCGGAAAGCCATTTGAACCCTACCTGCGATCTCTATCTCTTGATCTGCGCTCGCGATCACGACTTCGGTGACGGTACCGGTCTCGGTCACTGCAAAACGAAAACAAAACATGTTAAAACAATCATATAAAGCAAAACTATTCAAATTAACGTATCTGGTTTTGTAAACAATCGACGATTTGTCTTAACTCACCCACGCAAACAAACACCATCATCAGGTAGGGGAATCTTTCTGCCACAAATCGTTGATTGAAGTGATTGTTTACAAAATAAGATACGTCGATTTGAATAGTTATGCTTGATACAAACAAATGTCATGAAAACGTACCGGTTGTCGTACGAATTATCGCCATAATCCTGATCTATCAAATCCCTGTACAGATCTCTTTCAGGGCTCCGCCGGTTATTATTGCTGATGTATCGCTCTCTGCTGTACGATCGCGATCGGCTACGGCTGTAGCGTCGGTAGTGGCGTTCCCTAAAAATCAAAATACATCCGGTTAGCATTTGAATTCGTAAATTATCCTGCTGCTTTGGAGATCGTCCAAACAAAGAACTCCTCTTTGTTTCTCATGATGGGCATTACGCGTGCAGTTTCTTCAAGTTACACTTGTGCACAGCCGGATAATTACTTTGAACGTCCACGGTTGCCTCGGTCCCGGTCGTCCCGGCGGTTGCGATTCCTATAGTAGCCAGAATTGTCACTGTCTGGACTCGGTGAGACTATAAACAATCACATTGCAAATCAGCATTAAGTTTCATTCCAAACAAAAGGCGACATATTCTTTGAAAATTCAACTATGAGCATATTTTTGACGCTCCTCCATCAAATCCCGTCCCATCCCATCAAAATTACAAACAAAATAGAACCAGTGCGATTTCCCAACGAAGGAAAACCTTCCCCAAATTAAAACCGAAAAAATCGCAACAAAGATGGCAGACTTACACTCCATGCTAGCGGATTGAGTCGTAAACTTATTTCCGCAGTATTTTCTTCAATCGATGTATTTCCCTCAATACACTACTTCTGCTAGTTGGTAGAACACTTTTTGTTAAGTTTGTTCACTTTTTAAAACCTGCTTCTGTTTTGCATCTATTGGATAAGATCAAATTTTTGCACTAATGTTCTTCTTCTCACAATCAGAATTAGTGAAAAAATAAATGGAGTCTCTTCTTCGTTACTCCGCGTTTTCCGAATGATCGTGGCGCGGCCGTCGGTTTTTGGGTTTTTTGACGTCAGATTGTCACCCCGGTGCTAAAACGATGCAAGCAATCAAACACCAAACTGGATACACTCAAAAACTAATATTTATAAGAATGATTAAAATTTATACATTTCAGTGCCAACATTTCAAAGGGGCGTAATTGCTTTTGTAAACAATGGCTTTAGCTGTCGATTTCTCGCACCTTAAAGCTCACTCCTTCAAAATAACAATGCTAGATGGTAGAGGAAACATTCCTCTACCTATTGGTGTCATTATTTTTCATGAGTGAGCTTTTATTCGCGAGAAATTGACGGCTAAAGACATTGTTTACAAATGCAATTACGCCCCTTTGAAATGTTGGCACTGATTTTATGATTAATCATAATTATAGATACTATAGATTCCATAGATAAGCGGAGGCACAAAAAGTTGTTTTGGCAACCATGAAAAATAAATGATATTACTGGCATCCGTGAAAGCAGTTCATGCCATCATAGAGCTCTTCGTTGTGCAGTTTTGTTTTGTTTCGTGCGTACAAGTTCAAAATGAAGTGCAAAGCAAATCTTTGCAATAATGTATCGAGGAATGGTTTGCTTTATCTTTCCTTCTTCCGTTGTCCGCGAAATAAATCGGAATGTGAAGTGTGGAAAGCGTTTTGTGCTCATAATATTACAATACTTCTCCCTCAAACAACACCATGATGATGTCATGCTCGTTTGGCTACACTAACTGACAGTTCGTTTTGCTACATTATACTTTTCCTCCGCTTATCTATGGAATCTATAGTATCTATAATCATAATTAATCATAATACCACCGACGAACCGACATGAAACTTAAACTTAACTCTTGATCGAGAATCCATAACGGCCGATTCAAATGTGCAGGGATCTATCTGTCAAAACCAAAGAAATGTTTTATCTAGATAAAAATAATTTTACCGAATTAGGTTAGACACGAACCAACTTATAAATTTTGTACGCGTGTTCGTGGCTAGGATAAATATTTTCCGCGAACACGGCAGCAATTACATCTTGTAATACATTGATTCAAATATTTTTTTTTTTTCAAAATTATGCTAACTCTGCATACTGGCGAAAAAAGCGCACCGCTCATAAGCGCGCTGCAACCCCGCCCATAAGGATTCTACACAGGTGTGTAACTTAGATAGTATTTTATGGCAGCGGCTTCAAGAGCGAATCTTGGATAAAGAGCCGCCGTGTGTTAAATGAATGGGCGCAGTCGTACGGCCATAAACAAAGAACAGATGGTATAATCCCATTTTGAGAATTTATCCTGCCACACACAATATATACCACTGACAGCAAAGCAGTGGAAAATAATTCAAAGTGATGTAGGAAGAAAACTACGCTGAGGAGATTCTATCGGTTCCATCGGACGGATGTGTCCATCAATCCCCTGGACGGATGTGTCCATCAATCCCACTGTGGATTTCTTCCGATGGCTAGAATGTTGCGTGCTTCAGGATCATCGAAGAGGTTCGTGTCAGGTTGTTCGCGAAGACTTGATGAGAGGTCGTCTACTGATCTCGACGATAGACCATACATTGTACTGCATCTGAACTAACTGATTCTTCTGTATCTTATTCTAATCTTACAGACCCTTCCGTTGAAAGGTATTTATTTTTATCTAACCCGAGATCTAACCCTACCTAAAAAGAACCAAGGCCACTTTATATTTCTTCTAAATCTTTACAGGCAAATTTACAAATTTGTACACTAATAAAAATTCAATGATTATTTTTATGTGCCCCACACATTAACTTTTGCAATGTGATAAACAGATAATATATATGTGTCGGACACATAGTTTTAATGTGTACACATACAATTCATGTGTAACCACACATGCTATTCATTTGACTCATAAATTTCATGTGTGAATGGATTCTGTTTATGTCGGTTTATGTGTGGACAGAAGAAAATCTTGTGGAATTTTACATGGAAATTCGCCAATAAAAATGCGTCAAATTTTATCAGTGTATATTTTAAAAATCCACTTCAAACCGAGCTTCAAACGTAATGTTTTTTTTTGCTTCTTAACACTTCCGGAAAACGGAACGTTCAACAAGGGCAAATAGCTTAGCGGCGCCGGTGGTGTAGTGGTAAGTGTGAATACATCTCACCCCAGCAGGCCTGGGTTCAATCCCAGTCGGCGCTGCCGGGATGTTCTGAGGCATAACATCTCTGATCACGCCTTCCTTCGGAAGGGAAGTAAAGCCATTGGTCCCCGGTTCATGAGCTTTTGGAGATGAACTAGCCAAAAGGCTAAAAATCTCCTTAATAAAGGAAAAAAATTAAAGGGTTGTGTCCTAGACACGACCGCAGTATGACGTAGAACCACACAAAATTGATGTTTTTCATGCATTTTTGACTATTATACTTTATCTTAAAATTTTCAAGTATTTCAATGTTTCGGTTATGGTGTGTGTGTGTGTGTGTGTGTACTTCAATGTTTCGGTTATGGTTCACTCAAAACAATTTAAACATTTTTCTTGACAAATATATTAATGTGAAATTTCACATGATTTTCATTTGACCACACATAAACAGAATCCACTCAGAAGTACACATGAAATTTATACGCAAATGAATAGTATGTGTGGTCACGCATGGTTTTTATATGTACATATATTAAATATGTGGCCGACACATAGATATTGATTTGTTGATCACGTTGCAACAATTCATGTGTGGAACACATACAAACTCCAGAACAAGATCCTTAGGATAAACAGTCCAGGACCCGAAATTCTGAGGTTCACCGCCTGGCTGGTCTTCAGCCTCTCGAAGAGCGACGAACGGTCTCCTTGGAAAGGTTCAGAGACACCCGTCTGAGATCAGATCTTCAGATCATAGGTGATCTGGCACGTTAGTTAAGTTAGACTTGTAGTTAGGTAGGTTATCAAATTTTTCAATTAAAACAAAACACACCCCCAAGGGGTTTTCTGTTAACTAGATGAAATACGCAACTACTAAATTAGAATACACAATGAACACAGATGAAGAGCCAGATATATCCTATACACAGCAAAAAAAGTTGTTGAATATTACATCGAAACTGCTGCAACCAGGTCGATCCATCGGTTGTGTAATATCACATTGCATGATGTACATCGATTTTGCGAACAAAATTACATCCATTGATGTAATATTGTATCTGCTTTTTGCTATTACATCATTATTTCATACATCAGCTTGAATTGCGTTGATCGATATTACATTTTTTTTTGCTGTGTAGGCAAATCAATTGAAATGTAAAATCAATGTATACACTATAATCAACAGAAATAAACGAAATTTTACTACTACTACTTTTACAGTCAGTGGTGTGTAATTCATCAGCATCAAATCATCGAATATGTCTTTCAAGCAATTTTTTTCTCAAATTTGAAAGTTATGATGCGGGAAGAAATTAAGGGAAAAACTCCTGTTTTTACTATTAATAATTGTGGTTTGTTTAAAATTTATTTCGCGGAAAAAAGTGATAGTCAAAGTCCATGTCTTTTTCGGATTATTGTTGAGGGAGGGGGAGGTTGTTGTGAAGGGGGACAGGGGGTTTACAAACATTTATTTTCCTCATTGTGTCGCATTCCTCATTGCGGTCACGCCGTGATCCACCTTTAGCCACTGACTTGGTCCTGCTTGCTGCAACCAAACCTGATAGGATTTCCCACCGTTTTTTATGAATGGGGCGGAGCAAAAAGTTTCTTTTGTGCAGAATATGTAAAAAAGGATGGACTTTGGATGTCAATATAATTGCATATATAGAGGTACCAGATATGTTTAACAGTCAGTTATTGGTAATCCATCGAGTGTATGTCCCTGTTAAGCAAATGTTTTTTTGAAAATGTTGGCTCTGCATGTAAAAAATAAATTGTTTATACATAATTGTGGTTTGCTTAAAATTTATTTCCCGTAAAACACGATCGTCCAAGTCCATGTCTTTTTCGGGTTATTGTTAAGGGGGGAGGGGGAGAGATTGTTAAGGGGGAGGGGGTTTTACATGCACGTTTTTTCAAGTCTCATTCCTCATTGTGGTGGACACTCCGTGACTTAGTCCTAGGACCTAGTGTCTTAGCTGACTTAGTCCTAGGACCTAGTGTCACGCCGTCCGAAGCGGTAATGAGCAGAGGCAGGAGAGCAGCGCTGATTTATATCTTTTCATGTTCAAGCAGAATGATGTGCAACCAAGTGGTATTCGTTTATGATGACTGGGTTTGGGAAAAAGGCTTATTTCATGAAAACAGTGATAAAATTATCATTTGTACATTTTCAATAGTTTAATTACAGAAAAATTGGAAAAATGTATATTTCAGCAGGTTCGTATTGTAATATCCTATCGATTGCCGTATTTGGATTTTAATTTCATCTATAAATGACAAAGTTACAAGCGTTCAAAACCTAACACTCCTTCACCACACATATTTTTTGATTTGCACCCCAGTATAGTCGACAAAGACGTAGTTCTACGTCAAAACAACCCCAGATCATGAGTTGATGGGTCGATAGGTGTAGGGTCCAGGTGTGGGAGCTGCCTCCCTGGTGTTGATAGCATTGGTGCTCAGCACGGAAAACAAGATCGACGTTAAAAAATCAAGGAAAAAAAGGGCAAATAGCTTATAACCATAATCAATCACCGGATACTCGATAACGACATCATCAATCGACAGATACCGGATTGTGTGCAGCAGTTTCTACTGATCAGGATACAAGCGCTGATCATGTTTTTAAAACGTGTTATTCCCGTACGATTTTGATAACTCTGTACCACCTGCTTGTAACTAAATATTCTGAATAACAGGTGTTCGACCTTCTTTAATCAGATCTAAAATCGCGCTTCATCACAGCTCTGCAATAGATTTGACATCGCATTATGCATCATCATCGCGTTCGCTGTCAACAAACATTTTGTAGGGAGTTCCGATGTTCTTTTGCTTGAGAAAAATTTATTAAATTCTTTTGTTTGTTTTTATTTGTAAACTATCGTTTCGTCCAAGTTTTCTTCCAAGGGGCGATCAACTTCATAAATCAGCTGAATTGTAAATACACACATCGGAAAATACACAAAAAATACGTAAATGCGTACACGCTGAAACTAAAATACCCTAATAAAAATACTAGAAAATACTTTGTACACGAAAAATACATTCAATAATGAATTTAATACACCTTAATACAAAAATACACAAAACTTAACAATACATAAATACGAAAAAAAAAACCTTTGCTTGGGACCAATAGGCTATTCAAGTAGTGAGCCAATTTAAAATCGTTAGTTTCGTATTGATTGTTGCTATTGTTTGTGGCAGGATAAATTCTCAAAATGGGATTATACCATTCTGTTCTTTGTTTATGGCCGTACGACTGCGCCCATTCATTTAACACACGGCGGCTCTTTATCCAAGATTCGCTCCTGAAGCCGCTGCCATAAAATACTATCTAAGTTACACACCTGTGTAGAATCCTTATGGGCGGGGTTGCAGCGCGCTTATGAGCGGCGCGCTTCGGACGTCACTAAATGAGAATTAAACATAAGCGCGACAATAGGTCGTATGAATAAAAGCGTTAACTTTACTTTTCCCGTAAGAAAAGCACGGGAAAGTAAAGTAAACTCTTTTTATTCATACGACCCAATATTACTGGTTACTTGGGTGCAACGGCGGGGTTTCGGTGCCTTTTGTTTCCAAAAGAAACAAACAAGCTTCCATAATGTAGATTGGGACCTTTTGTAATGTTCGTTTAGTTCTAAGGTGACCGTAAAATTTTCATGAGGTCTTTTGTGTGTTGACGGCAGTCAAACGTCACGGTGGTTTTACTTTTCTTCTTCTTGGCATTTCAAAGGCACTTCGATTCTTGTCGTCGTCCGCCATGTTTTTTCTTTGATTCGTGTTTCGTGTCAAGTAGTCGGGTGTTTTCTCCGCAGAAATCTAATCGCCTTGGCCAGGAACAGTGTCCTATTCGGGAGGAACGGCTTTCGGAGCACCACAGGAAGTCTGCGGAGTGTCAGGAAGTGCGAAAAAATTCGGTGCAAATCGGAGAGCAAACGTAAAGCCAATTTTGGGAATCCCAGTAGAATAAACAACACGGTTGCTGCGGTCAGTGTAGTGAAGAAAAGAAAGGTGATTATGATGAATCGGAGTGAGGGCCTTGTCCGACGTGTAAAAGCTCGCGACACAGAATCAAACAGTGGCGGTGGGTCGGCCTCCAGCAATTATGATGAAGAGAACAAAAATGAAAAAGAGGACGAGATGGACGATTGCGATTCGAAGGAAACGCGGCTCACCCTAATGGAGGAAGTACTGCTGCTTGGGCTTAAAGATAAGGAGGTACGTTTTATGGCGAACCACTAGCTATGAGGCATTTTGATTGTGTGTTTATCTTTGGATACTGAAGTGCCGTAGATGAGCGACGGCTGGTAATTGCTAGTGGGAAGAGGATCATTTATTGGTGCCTTCCAATGAAACCTATATCTACTGAAGGAAGGTGGCGGGGGTGAAGTGCATTTTTTTTATACTTGGATGCTCCAAGTTGCTCCATCGCATCTGAAATGTGAAAGGGTGAGAATTTAGTGGCAGAATACAACGAAGGATGACACGTCTCACTGTATGACATAATTTAACCAGCGCTCACTCTCGGAAGCTAGAGTATGTAGTTTTTTTTTTAATGATTTCAGACTCATGTTGGTTCAAACTACTGTAGTAGTTAGAGCCTTTGTAAGGTGTAATTCAGATTATAAGTTTACTGGTTTCTGAAATCTAATGTATCAATGTCTTTCTTGACATGAAAAAAGGTGTGTGAAACAAAAGATTGTTTGACTAATGAAATGGATTTTTGTGTTAGAAACTTATTAGGTACAGGTCTACACTGCCGTTATACCTGTCCCATGTTCTATGCAATCCTATGGACCGTGGATCATTTATGCTTATAATGGTAGTACATAGAACAGGGCTTTTTGCTATATTTTTTTTATTATGATTGATCGAAGGGCAAGATTTATCATCTTCCTGTTGATGTTTATAGTAGGGGTATGTGGGTCGAACGACCAGTTTAACATTTTACAATTTTGCAGAAGCTTCTTGGGTTTTTTTCTTAAATGCTACGCTTAAGGTGGAATTATAGAAATCCAACCTACGCAATGTATTTTTTAATGGCTATGATTTTTTTTTCAAATAACTTCTGAATCATGTTTTTCACAGTTGGTTTCATACAACATTTGTTATTAATGTTTTTTTTTGTAGCACTCCTAATTCCCTGGAGTTTATTTTAAGTCCTGAGAAAATGTTTACGTTTGGGACTTGAAAAGTTATACAAGTCCAAGGCATTGCTTTCTTTTCATCAAATTTTAGGACATTATTTTGGAAGACATTTTTAAATGCAGTTTCTCGAAAGAAATTTAGACTTTGCATTTTCGGTGGAGGTCTAATGAAAAAAACAGAAGCAAGCTAGAGTAAACAAAAGTCAACAATAGTGCTGAAGATTACTGACGAAATAATAACTTACCTAACATACATTAGTTGGTATAGCGGCGCCACAATCAGTGATTTTACTACTCGTGAACGATCACGAATCATAAAATCGCTGATTGCAACGCTCTGAAAGCGAAATTGATGTATGTCTCAAACACATACTTTACAACCTTTCAGTGTAACTTACAAGTACAACATATTACTATAACATCTAATGATTTCATAATTCCTAAAAACATTTTTTTATAGCAAGTAACCCCTTAAGAATTAGATTCCCTTAGAATTATTATCCATATTTCCTTGCGTGTGTTGATTTATTTTGCTGCTCTCCTCAGAATTTCTCTTTGAGTACAATCGATCAACATTTATGAAATGTTTAGCCGTAAGGCTGTCCACGAGACAGTTGCGATCAACTGACTTTTTTGTTTACCAAGAACTTTTGACAGATCACAGTAGAACTGGCAGTTTATTCTCATATGAATTTCTGCTTTGTTTATTTTTACATTCAGCACCATTAACACCAGATCACTCACACACTCTAGATTTCTAGCTATCAGTTCCACTGAGAAACGTCTCTTGGATCACTTTATTAGGAAGCTTCAGGGTTGTAGTCATATCATCATTAACAGTTATAATACCTGCAAAATGCGTGGCGATGATGTGAACAAACTTGCTTTTCGACAACGGGACAAGTTCGGTATTATGACAGTTAACTTTGCATTACCATTAATTCACTTTGAATACTCTTCCGAATTACTTTTGAATGCTCCTTGAAATTCATTCCGATTTGCTTTACAGTTCCCTGGAATTCTACTCATAATCCCTACATTAGTCTCTTCAGAAACCACCTGTAGTTCTTCTTACAATTTTCTTTAAATACTTCTAAAAATTGCCTGATACATCTAGTCCCTAGAATTCCTCTACATTTCTCCTCAACTAATTCGGCATTCTCATATTACATATCTAGCCACTGCTTTGCAGTGTCAGAATCCTCAAATTTAGTACTAGTCCAAGAGCCATAATATATTTTTTCAATTTGAACTCTTTAAAATAGGTTATATTTGAATATACAAATCTCGCAAAGTTCAAGAATGAAAAATACTGGCCTTACTGGCCTGGTTTGGAAAAAAAAATCCACGGCCCATACAAATTTAAAATGTTTTGTATGGACAATTGTTGTCTTAATGAATAAACTATTCGTCTTAAATAAGGTTCAGTCTTCTTACTCTATTCACAAATTGAGGTGTGGACATACCAAAAGCAAACGCGGACTCGACGGATACAAACATACGAACCATTGCACAAAT
This sequence comes from Ochlerotatus camptorhynchus, assembly GCF_037179485.1. Taxonomy (NCBI): domain Eukaryota; kingdom Metazoa; phylum Arthropoda; class Insecta; order Diptera; family Culicidae; genus Ochlerotatus; species Ochlerotatus camptorhynchus. The sequence goes on from NW_027040773.1 coordinate 3,646,142, forward strand.
AGGCTGATTGTAGCCGTAGGGAGTACGATGAAAGCTCGGTTGCATCAGGGATTGCTGACGTAACATCCTACCTGGAGCACGGAAATCAAGCAGTGAGAGAAGATGAGAGCAATTGACGTCACCGTTGAGTAATTTAGTTATAAACGTAACCTGTTGTAGCTTACGTCTTCGATCAAGCATTTCAAGGTCAAGCAGACGGCATCTATCGGGATATGCTGGAAGGTTCAAAGAATCACGCCATGGTAGGTTTCTGAGCGCAAGTCGTATGAATCTTTTTTGCACACGCTCGATTCTTAGATTCCATGATACGTCGTTTGGAGCCCATACAACTGAAGCAGTTTTCTAGGATCGGCCTTACGAGTGAACAATACAATGCTTTCAGACAGTGTGAGTCCGTGAAATCCTTGGCAATCTTAGAGATGAAGCCAAGTTGATGATTAGCCTTGGAAATAATCGATGCATAATGGGAATGAAAGGAAAGCTTCGAGTCCAGTACGACACCAAGATCCGTCACTTGATCCACTATGCTAAGAACAGTATCATCGATGTGGTATTCATAAATTAACGGGTCTTTGGACCGATAGAAGTTCATCATATGACATTTCGCGACGCTGATGACAAGCTTGTTCGAGCGGCACCAATGAACGAACATGTTGAGCAACATTTTCAGATCATCAGCATATACGAGCTTGCACTTGTGGCCAAGGGTAGATGCAGCGTCATTGAAGAATAACACAAATAATAACGGTTCCAAATTACTTCCTTGCGGGACACCGGACGTGCTAGCAAATGGCGATGAAACATAAGATCCGTGTTTAACGTACAGCGTTCTGCCAGTCAAGTACGACGACAACCACGACACCAATCGATTTGAGGCTCCCAATCGCGATAGCTTGCAGAGCAACACTTTATGATCAATTTTGTCAAAAGCCGCCTTTAGGTCCGTATAGATTACGTCAACCTGCGCTTTATCTTCGATAGCCGAAAAACAGGTAGTAGTTAGATTCAGCAAGTTAGTAGCAACAGACCTACCGGGAATAAATCCATGTTGATCTGACGAAATGTGGTTTTTTGTAGCGCGTAGAATTTGATCACTGACGATAATCTCGAGAAGCTTCGATGCGGCAGAAGGGCTGGTTATCCCACGGTAATTTTTAACATCTCGTCGGTCACCACTTTTGTGCACAGGAAACATGTACGATAGTTTCCATCTCATGGGAAATTCCCCTAGATCAAACGAACGGTTGAAAATGAAGGCTAGCGGCTCAGCTACTGCGCATTCGCAGCGACGGAAAACAGCAGGAGGGATACCATCCGGGCCAGGAGCAAATGAATTCTTCAACTTTTTTGAAGCACCGATAATCATTGCAGATGAAATTTCGAACGTGTCTAAATCAACTGCATCCAGCGCGACATTTGACGCAGCCAGTTCGGCCTCGACGTCGGACGATGACACTGGTTCGAAGATGGATGCGAAATGCATCGCGAAGAAATTGAATGCTTCTTCTTCATTATTGAACTCTTTGCCTCATGTCCGGTGGAATGTAGATATTGCACATCAGGAATCGACGACCACGAATATTGGCAGAAACACACACTTGCTCCAGTCTCCTGCCATTGTTCGTATCAATGCGCGAGCTGCCATGTCGTTCGGCAACGGCTATGAGCGCACCACCAAAGCAGCGCTTGTCGCTATTCAAAGGGGAACGATCACAACGGAAACCGTTGAATGAATTTCCAAAAACCTGCAGGGAATTGATTTTGTCTAATCCTGTCTCCGTTAGCATAATGACATCGTAGGTACTGTCGAGAGATGCCAAAAAAATGCCGTCCAGTTTAGTCCTCAAACCTCTCACGTTTTGATAATAAATCCAGGCATCGATGGTACTGGAACTTCTAGGGAACGAGAGTTCTTCAGAGCGAAAATTGCTGTTACTGCAAGGATACCATGATAGGCAACTTGGAAGACCCCATCGCCAGCACTAGACTCAGGGCCGGGACGACTTGGGTGGCAGGAACGAGAAAGCTGCGAGATATTTTCCATGACGGCTACGGGCTCGACTGAGTAAGGCGGGTCAGGGGCTTCCGTACTGCTATGTGTAGGGCGTCCCGGGAATCACAAAAAACTGTCTACGTAGTTAACGAACAGCCTCTTAGAGGTGGATCACAGCGTGGTCACCTTGACAACCAGCGATGGGGTCGAAGGAGATGGTTCAATTAGTACGAAACGCGGAAATTGACGATCACTTTTTTTCCGATAAATAACAATTAACAGACTACAATCATAGAGGTAACTCTAAGACTAGTAGGTCCCAAAGAAACGTGTTCTACTTTTTGGCTCAGCTCTGGTACTATCTTTGGTCCCAAGCTAATCGAAAATCTACGAACCCCTCCTTTTATCTGTCCAACTTTCATAGCGAATCAAAACATAATGTATTCCTAGAATTTCTACTAGAATGGGGTACTTTAATCGATTTGCTTGGGACCAATAGGCTTGTCAAGTAGTGAGCCAATTTAAAATCGTTAGATTCCACCGGTTGCTACAATTAAGGAAAAATAATTCCATTCATGTTTTACCCGCTAGAGAGCCAAAACATTCAAATTTGAGAAAAAATTTACTCACGAGGCATGACTGTATTTTGATGATATTCTGTTTGTGATTTATCAACAAGCAACAACTGATTGTAAAACATATTTGGTACCTCTAGATATGCAATTAGATTAACATCCTAGTTAACATCCGAAGTTCATCTTTTTTAAATATTCTGCACTAAAGATACTTACTGCCATTCATAAAAAACGGCGGGAAATACTGTCAGGGGTTGAGTATAGAAAGTTTTTTTTTGCAGAATGTCTAAAAAAGGACGGATGTTAATCGAATTGCATATAGGGTAAATTTTGGCTTCGGCACCTATTGGCTGTTTTCGGCAACCAAAATTTAAACGTTAATTTCACTATGTTTTCCATCTACACACTTCCCTGAATGTATCCAAACGATTATTTAGTCTTTCAGCTTCAATCTGATTATATTTGTACGACCAAGCAATCCTGTAACGCCAGATTTTTCTTCAAATGAAGCATACGCACTAAAAAATGGGGTTGATTTCGAGTTACCGATAATAGAACAGCTGTTTAACACGCAGTTCTAATGGGAAGGTTGCCGAAGAAAAAGAGGCTGCCGACAACAGTCACACTCACCTGAGAAGTTTGGAGCGTTATAAAAACGCTTTCAAACCGTTTTGAAAAATTCTGTCGATTGGAATGGATAGAGAAGCAAGCAGCAGATGAATGTAAACAAACAGACACGTCATATATGTGCGTGACACTGAGAAAATGCTAATAGAAGTGCGGACGCTGCTTAGATTGACGAGAATACGTAAATTCCCCTATAGAGGTGAATTGTCTGTCACTTTGTTGCTTGTGGCAATGCAACCTATATGTGTGATACCAAATGGTGTAAAGGCTCTTCTATATTCGGACGACATCACGCGGTAGTAAAATGGGCTAAAAGCATTGGAGCATTGGATTTTGTATATCGTCGAACAAATCAAACATATCGTCCTTTTTCTCTCCTGCGCACAGCTCTGTCAACGGCGACAAATTCTAGGGTGGTATGCATCTAATCACTTGCATCCCGCAAACTTTATGCCAAACGACTTTCGGCCAAATGACCTACAACCGCGTAACTTCGTCCGGTCGACTCTGGATTGAAGGCAAAAGTTCTCGAAAACGATCCATGGAACTCCCTACCCTTGGCTAGTTTTTAACCTGGACGTTGGTGGGTGGGCCTAATCTTATGCTTCATAGTGGAGCGTTGGAGACGGTTGGTTTAGGTCCGGCATCGTTGGCTCATGGCGTCATGAGCATGCGATGAGGATTACTGAGCTTCCCCTTTCTGATGAACCATTGCATAAAGAGAACCAAAGTTCTAGTCTGAAGTGATAGTATCACACTTGTTACTCCTTTATTTGAAAACCGCGTTGTAGTACGCTTACGTATAGGCACTGACGTTGGGTGCGATACTGGCGGGTTTTGCCGCAAATCACTCTTGTTTTATTTATTTTTACGCAGATAGATTTATTTGGGTTTGCAAGGGAATTATACTATTGAAATATTTCAGAAAGTGCCCAACGGTGCTCCTTCTATTTGCGTGACAAGCTTTCATTGATGTTTTCATTGAAGTTTTACTCAGGGAACAATGTTAAAACCATTTTTGTACATGGTATTGTAACTAATCTTATACGTGCTTCATTTTGATTTGGGATAAATGTTTGAACTATGGCTCGGGATTATCACTGTGGCGTGCTTCTATTGTGACATACCCATACGGGACGACATAGTGGAAACGTGTGAGCGTAGTTGGAGCATATACCCTATATAATTTAAAAATTAGTTAGGATGCGGGGGGTCCGCTTAGGTAGGCAACTAGCCTTTTCATATATTGTCTGTTTATTTTGATGATTGCTTTAAAATATCAATTTGGTATGTATGTGAAAGGATGAATCAGTGGGAGATGGATTTTCGGTTTCTTTACATTTTACAACACATTCTAGTACTATGTGTCATTTCCTCAAACCCCCCCAATAACCGACCTCTTCGATCCCTTCCTTTTCCCATGGCGTTCAAGTGGTCCGCATAGACTATTCAGCCATTACCCTTCCTTTATCCTCGGCTTTGGATTGACTTGCGCTCCCATTGCCCCACCAAACGCTGCAAAATGAAAATGAAAATGAAAATCAAGAACCTTAAAATTCGAAACAACTGTGCATGTTTAAAAGAATGAAAATTTTGTCTATGTTTTTCATTTAAAATTTTATGGATTATGCCAAACAACTTGTGGTGATTAGAACCGATTAATAAACGATCGAATACGTTTATTACGGAAAATATTAAACATTTTTATTCTTGGCTAATTACACGTGGTTGTACGAATGACAAAAGAAGTTTTAAGAATGATCTCTCTTTTCTTTCTCCTCCTTCACACCGTCCTTTTTCTCTCCTGCGCACAGCTCTGTCAACGGCGACAAATTCCAGGCTGTTATGCATATCATCACTTGCATCCCGCAAACTTTATGCCAAACGACTTTCGGCCAAATGACCTACATTCGTAACTTCGTCCGGTCGACTCTGGATTGAAGGCAAAAGTTCTCGAAAACGATCCATAGAGATTTTCACGTCCGGTTGTATTGGTGCGATATGTAAGAGCGTGTTAGTGAATATCCGAGGAAAATACATAACAAATCGATGTCAAACTCATTTTGACAGATCTACTGTCATACATTTTTTAGGTTAGCCAGAGGAAAATAATAAACAACTTTACACGGCGTTGCCCCGCTAGTGTGCGTCCGTTAAACGTCACTAATCTCTATGGAACTTTGTGGAACAAGTTTGGATTGCCATTAAGCTCGCTGACCGCACTTTGTTTTTGTGTGTAGTTTACTTTCCTCCGGATCGAACTCGCGACTCTACGCTAATTGAATCCCACAATCAGTCTATTCGAGCTATAATGGAGATCACTACAGCTGCTGACGAGATGATAATCATTGGTGACTTCAATCTACTGGCAATTTCTTGGCGATCATTTTACGGTGGACTCCTGTATCCGGACCACGACCGTTCTACATTTCACACTGGAGCTGTAAGCCTTTTGGATCAGTATCGCCACTCTGAAGCAAATCAACCACGTGGTTAATGAGAACAATCGTAGCTTAGACCTTTGCTTCGTCACCGCTCAGGATACTGCTCCGCATTTGTCTATGGCTGTTTCTCCGTTGATAAAGACTGTTCCACACAATCCTCCTTTAGCTATTGCACTTGAAGGCAACCAAATTCCTGAGGTCATTCCATCCCCCCTAGAGGTCTACTACGATTTCAGAAATGCTGACCACGACAGTATCGGGGAACTTCTTTCGAATTTGGACTGGCACAGGATACTCGTCCCTGCCGATGTCAATGCAGCTGCCCAAACGCTCTCGCATATTTTGGCTTACGTCATTGAGCGTCACGTTCCGAAAAAAAGTTCCTAAACATGGTTATCATAGTCCTTGGCAAACAAGTGAACTCCGTATGTTAAAGTCTTCCAAAAGAGCCGCGCTAAGAAAATACACCAAGTACCACACCCTACAACTCAAGGACCATTATGCGAGGATCAATCATGCGTTTCAACGAACCAGTCGCCAATGTTATCGGCGTTATCAATGAGATGTTCAACGGAAGCTTCGATCACACCCGAAAACTTTTTGGAATTATGTTAATGAGCAACGAAATGAGTCTGGCCTTCCATCGACTATGGTACTGAACGGCGAAGAAGCTTCATCCCCTCAGGACATTTGCCGTCTGTTCTCAACCAAGTTAGCGAGTGTATTCTCGGATGAGAACCTACCTGACGAGCACGTTTCTCTAGCAGCCAGTAATGTTCCAATGTCTGGTAAATTTTTGGCAGCTATCAACATCTACCTCACTATGATAACTAGGGCGGTTTCGCAACTGAAGTCTTCATTTAAGCCTGGACCTGACGGAGTTCCTTCCGTCTTTTTCAAGCAACACATCGATAGCCTGGTGGCTCCTCGCTGCCTTCTGTTCGAAATGTCCCTCTCCAGTGGGGTATTTCCTTCCTGCTGGAAATCAGCTGAGATGTTTCCAGTGCATAAGAAGGTATGCAAAAGAAACATCGACAACTATCGCGGCATCACATCGTTGTGTGCCATATCAAAACTATTCGAGTTGGTCGTTATAGAACCATTAGTCTCTCACTTCAAGCAGCACTTGAGCGAAGACCGACCAGCATGGTTTCATGGCAGGGCGGTCGACTACTTCCAACCTTCTGTGTCTCACCTCGTACATTACGGAGAGTATGACAGACCATATGCAAACAGGTGTCATCTACACTGACCTATCAGCCGCCTATAGCGATCGCCAAACTTGATAGGCTCAGTATAAACGGCAGTCTCCTACGATGGTTCGCATCCTATCTATCTGATCGTCAGTTGTCAACTCACATACAGCCAGCATATCTCGTCCTTGTCGTGATCGACAAGGCATCCAGAACGCTCGGCTTCATTTTCAGGATAGCTAAATATTTCACGGACATCTACTGTTTGAAGTCGCTTTACTGCTCCCTCGTCCGGTCGGTGTTAGAATACTGCTGCCCTGCATGGAATCCCAATTACTAAAACAGTGTACAAAGAGAGTCTATTGAACGACGATTCATCTGGTTTGCCCTTCGACGTTTGTCTTGGAGGGATCCTCATCGTCTTCCAAGCTACGAAAGTCGGTGCCAGTTAATTCACCTGGATCCTTTGTGGAGTCGAAGAAATACGACAAAGGCCCTGTTTGTGGCAGACATTCTACAGGGCAGAACCCATTGTCCTTCTATTCTACAACCAATCGACGTTAACGTTCAACCACGAGCACTCCGTAACAACGCAATGCTGAGGCTACCTTTTCGTCGTACAAACTATAGTTCGTATGGTGCTATCAATGGGCTACAAAGGGTTTTCAATCGTGTTGCTTCCTTATTTGATTTTCACTTGGCACGCGAGACGCTGCGTCAGATATTCCGTGATATATTTTTAAGAATTAGGAATTAAAATGGACTTCACGGCCTTTGCAGCTTGTTACTTCTTAACTATATTGTATTTCCTAGTATTTCTTACTCCATCATTAGAACTAAACCCAGTCTGTTGATGTAGAACCAAATAAACAAACTACAGTACTTGTTCGCTAACTGGGCGATCTTTAACTGGGCTGTAGCCCAGTTAAAACGCAGTTATACGTCAAAAATAGACGTCACATTTAGTTGTAATAATTGCATTAAGGCATTCGAGGCATTCGAATGGAATATTAAGTGATAACGTAATTAAATTTGAAATCACTTTCATTTCACACTGAAGCGTTATGAGCAAAAGCATTGAAGCTTTCTAAACTAGTGAGATTGAATGCTGTGAAAATAACGATAACAAACTTTACACTGTATCAATTCAATGCACAAGAGTGTTTTTAACGTTGATCAAACAATCCATTGAAGCTCCCCTCAGTGTTTTTTGACATGTGGAATTCGCTAACTGGGCTACGCTTTTAGCCCAGTTAGCGAACAAGTACTGTACTAATGAATAACGGCCAATAGGGTCTCGCAAGTTTTTGAGATGTTTGAGCCATCTGGAAACAAGGCAGACAGTTGCACGTCATAGGGGAAACCAAAACTAAGGGGAAGGGAGGAGACTATTGGCTTTTTGATCGATATGGCCTACACAGAGCAGTAGTTCCATGAATTACCGGAAATTCGTTCTCCGTACTAGATTGGGTACGCCCTCCTACAGGAATTGATTCATAGCGAATTTGTTTATTATCCAGGTTGGAACCAGTTCCAACCCGTGCGGACCCGATCTTATTGTCAGTGCGTACTTCAAACCGAGTCAGGTTAAAAAAACAAACGCTAACACTGACGTTTGAAAGGCAATAAGCAAACCTAATCTTGATACCCGATCCAGGTTGGAACTGAATCAAAAACAAATTCACCATCAGACACCTGATAGTTCCAGTGAAGGATGATTAAGTCACCTTGAAATGCGTCTTCAGATTCAAGACTTCAAGAAGGTTGTTGTTGATGTGCTTGAGCTTCCATGTACTGTATATATTGTTTCACCATCTTGACTATAGGCGTTCCAGGCTTGATCCCGCTTCGTTGCTTACTCGGACGATCTTTGGAAGAGTTCCTGTTAACGAACGGTAATAATATCAAATTCAGATTTCCTTGGGAATATCCAACAGATTAAATTGCACCATCTGAACTTTCTTTGCCGTCTCAACGATCGACATGCTTCCCGTGGTGCGGGGTTCTGATTCCATTCCGATACTCTTATCCAAACTCAATGGCACTTGTGCAGGTTGTACCATTCCGGCAGCAGAGTTGACGGTACGGTCAGGTAAAGGTGTAACAGATCTAGTAGCGTAATCATTGGCGGCAATTATTGGTTTTCCATCAGCATCGTTCAAGAAGATTTCCGACGACTACTTTTCGACACCGGTCTTTTCGGTGACAGTAATGACGTCATTTATGTAGTTCTGCAATTTTCTTTCGTTGTCCTGACGGCTTTGTTGACTACGGTGATAACCCTAATTTATTTCCTGTTCACCTTGACTGCAGATGCAGTGTGCAGACATTGTTTTCACTTTCAAGCCAAAAATATGAATTCACAATCAATTCGCAAGCTTTAACTTAACTTTAATGTAAAATTAGGAAGCTTCTCCTTAACTATAACTAATATCTAAATATCTACTGTTTTTGTTGTTGTTGCAGGGCTACACATCCTTCTGGAATGACTGCATATCGAGTGGGTTACGCGGATGCATCCTGATAGAACTCGGCCTGCGAGGTCGCGTCGAACTGGAAAGGGCGGGCATGCGACGGAAGGGGCTGTGCACTAGGAAAATCATCCTCAAGTCGGACACACCCACCGGTGACGTTCTGCTGGATGAGGCATTGAAGCACATAAAAGAAACCGATCCACCGGAAACCATACAAAATTGGATCGAATATCTGAGTGGTGAGGGCGTCTAAATTGTTTGCCTTTTGTGTAAATGTGTATTTTGAAATCTATTCCTTCCGAAGGTGAAACCTGGAACCCTCTGAAGCTGCGGTACCAATTGAAGAATGTACGCGAAAGGCTTGCCAAGAATTTAGTGGAGAAGGGTGTGCTCACGACGGAAAAACAGAACTTCCTCTTATTCGACATGACGACGCATCCGCTGAATGATAACGTTATCAAGTGTCGGCTAGTGAAAAAAGTAAGTCACGCTTCCTAACCAATAATGAATGTCCTAAGAACCTGATGCGTTATACTTCAATTTGCAGATTCAAGACGCCGTGTTAACGAAGTGGGTCAACGATCCGCAGCGTATCGACAAGCGAATGCTAGCACTCATCCTACTGGCGCACGCTAGCGACGTACTGGAGAATGCCTTTGCCCCGCTAAACGACGATGACTACGAGCTTGCAATGCGACGCGTGCGGGAACTGCTGGACCTGGACTTTGAAACAGAGGCAGCCAAAGCGAATGCCAACGAGGTCATCTGGGCGGTGTTTGCCGCATTCACTAAATAAGCAAGACTTGTGCACCGTAATCGTGGTAGTGTTCTAGCGGAATCATACCTTTCTAGCCTAGCATAGGATGACGATTTGAGAGGGACGATAGTTTCGGTTAGCATCGAAGTCCAAACACAAAGAAACTCCCCCTTTTGGCGCTGAGCTTGCTTTTCTAGATTCCGTTTATATTCCTGTTCCCTTCTACATCCTACGATACTTTTTACAGCAGATTAATGCTATAATAGTAAGACATTCACGAAGGAAACAAAAGAATAGTAATAGTAATAATACACTAATGGAGTATATTTTTTATTTTATTTTACCTATTTATAGCTGATAAATCCAATAATCAAAAAAATCACAATTCAGTAAGAAAGAAGCCCTTTTATAATGATAGCAGATTGGATGATTGAAAGCAGCGTTTAAAAAAAAATACTAGGAATATAACCAAAAGTTACTAAAGCAGGTCTAGAAAGTGACGAAGCATCGTATGTTGACACGACACTAGCCCCAGAATCGAAGAACAGTAGGAGCAGATTGTAACATATTGTGATTTTACGTTTTGTTTACGGTCCATCGCCTCCCATTCACTGTCGTTATTAGCTGTTATGTTATTCCCCTGCCACTGGGAATCGTTCTTGAATGTTTTGCGTTTGTGGCATTGACAATTTTTTTCCGACACAAAAATAAACTGCTAGTATCTCACGCACCTGTATCACCGCTGCAGCAGAATGTTTGTGAAAAGCAAGGCAAGTTTTCGTTGTTTTTGGGTTCTGCACGTAGGTTTATTTTTCTCTTCCAGCGGCGATAAGCACGCGCGTGTGAAATTGGAAAAATGCAATTGATGAAGCATTTTACATCTATTTCTAATATTAACGTATGATATTTGCATCAAAGGGATTTTTTTTTCCTATCGGACCGTACCAAAATGTGACGGAATAAAAGCAGACAGAATCGAAAGGATCGAGCAGGAACACTGGAATGTTGATTGTAATGCGGAGAATGATGTCGCTACGGATAGAGATGATACATAACAATTAAGATTACAAGCAAGTAAGATTATTAGGCGAAGCATATAGGGTCACATCGGCGTTTAAAGCATGTGGGCGAATGCTGATGGAAGAGCATGGATTGTATATAGATTTAAATAAAATTATTGTTATAATGTACTACGATATGTAAAATAAACAATTCAAAACCAATTTAAACATTTGGATTTTTTTTTGTTGTTGGATGAACCTCGTATAGGATAGGCGAATCAATGATATCTTTAATACCACCAGTAAATAGTTTAATGAGTTCTAGTGGAAGTCCATACAGGATTAATTGGGGGGCTACTAAAAACGATCCATGGGACTCCGTAGAACGGATTTGGACGGCCGTTGAGTGATGTGATGTGAATAGAACCCACCATCAGTGCAAGGATTACCTATGACTGCAGATACTTCACTGGTTGTAAAGTTCTGCCTGATGGTTTGTTGCAGCAGGGTGAATCAACTTCATTGAAGACCTTTGGAAGACAAACGACAAGATGTACGTCTATCAACACGTGACAAGGGACTGGCAAATCCACGAACCCTCGTCCAGTCTACAAATCCTTTGAAACCCTTAGGCTGCAACCCCCCCCCCCCCCCAAACCCAGCATATAATAATGTTTGATAAATTAAATGTATTCAAAAAGGGATATTTAGAGAGAACAATCTTCAACTGGAACGTACTCACCAAATCAATATATCCGCGAGCGCATTCTCGGTGCTTAATTTTCTCTAGTCATTTTTAAACAATTCCTCCTCCAGCGAATCCAACCACACAATAAATAAATATCACTTTTCTTCTTCATGTCACTCTGTGCACAAAAGCAATGCACACCGCAAAAACCTAATAATAGATCAGCGCGGTCGAGTCACACCGTCAACAAAGGGAGCAAGAGCATTCCAGGCACCAAAGCAACAGGGGGGAAACATCAGCACAAATCATTCTAAATCGAGTTATCGCGTCCGGGACACAAAACTATTCAAATGCGAGCACCGAAAAACTACACGGCAGCACAAAGATAGCCCGAGCTCTAAAAAAAAGCACGCAGCGGAGCAAAAACACACAACTGTTCTCGGACGCTTCTCAAAGCGGACTGGATTTGGATGGCCGTTAAGTAAAGGGTGATACGGTCAAAATTTGGTCAAGGGAAAACGCGTGTAAATCGGTGAAATCGTTTATTTAAAAAATCAAATTAAATTTCTTTTTCAAGTTCAATTAGTATAAAATTCAGGAAAAATATTCAGTTAGGCTTCCGCTTTTCCAAATCCGAATTGCCAGGCCTTACGCTTGACCCCTGCCATCAGATTTTGTACAGCCACCTTGTCCACCTTCTTCGCCGCAGAAAGCCAGTTTGCCTTGAACTGCTGCTCGCCCTTAGCAGTTTTTTTGGTCTTCTTTAGGTTCCGCTTGACAATAGCCCAGTATTTCTCAATTGGGCGGAGCTCTGGCGTGTTGAGAGGGTTCTTGTCCTTGGGAACCACCTGCACGTTGTTGGCGGCGTACCACTCCATGACCTTTTTACCGTAATGGCAAGATGCCAAATCCGGCCAAAACAGTACGGAACAACCGTGTTTCTTCAGGAAAGGCAGCAGACGTTTATTCAAACACTCTTTCACGTAAATTTCTTGGTTGACAGTCCCGGAAGCTATGAAAATGCTGCTTTTCAAGCCACAGGTACAGATGGCTTGCCAAACCAGATATTTCTTTGCGAACTTTGACAGTTTCATGTGCTTGAAAACATCTGCATCCTTTCCCCTTCCTTTTGCCGTATAAGCTCCCGGAAGCTGCTTGTAGTCGGCTTTGACGTAGGTTTCGTCGTCCATTACCACGCAGTCAAACTTCGTCAGCATCGTCGTGTACAGCCTCCGGGATCGCGCTTTGGCCGTCGTATTTTGTTTATCATCGCGATTTGGAGTCACTACCTTCTTGTAAGTCGATAGTCCGGCTCGTTTTTTGGCTCGATGCACGGTTGTAGACGATACACCCAGCTTATTTGCGGCATCTTGGAGAGAGAGGTTAGGGTTTCGCTTGAAACTACCGGCAACTCTCTTTGTCGTCTCAGCGGCTTCCGGTTTTCGATTTCCCCCCGATCCAGACTTCCTGGCTGTCGACAAACGTTTCCCAAACACTTTAATTACATTTGTAACGGTTGATTTGGCAACTTTTAGCGATTTTGCCAACTTTGCGTGCGAGTAGCTCGGATTTTCGCGATGCGCGAGCAAAATTTTGATACGCTGCTCTTCTTGCTTGGACAGCATTTTGACAACTGAAGAGTGAATTCCAAAATCAAAATAGGAGCAACATTCTACACACACACACCTTCAAAATGAGGGGTGTTCAGGTTTTTTAAATGCAAAATTGAAAGAAATACGTCAAGTTGATATTGACCAAATTTTGACCGTATCACCCTTTATTCACATATTCCCCCTATTCTGCGAGTCACGTGACTCTCTCTCACCGGTGAGGTGGCAATAGTCACCTCGTGTGAGGTGACTCTCCATTTGATTTGCATGGAGAGTCACCTCACACGAGGTGACAATTGTCACCTCACCGGTGAGAGAGAGTCACGTGACTCGCAGAATAAGGGGGATTGTAATCAATCTAAATCTATTTTTAATGTCCCTGACCTGGTCGGTTTTCGAGACCAATTGGCGATCGGTCTATTTTTGCCGAGAATTTATTGTAGTCCCCCTTAACTTGGATTTTTTCAAAAAAATTGATTTTTTTGCATAAAATGAAAGCTACAAGTGTGTAGAATATGTGGCCAAAAGGATTTTACGATCCGAAACATATTTAGCGAGTTATGGCGCTTTGAGTGAACCTTTGTCATGCGCGCTGAGGGACGCTACAAAAACTTTAAACGCGTTTTTCTCGAAAATATATTTTTTATAACAACTTAGAGCATAGGGCTTGAACAAATGATCCGATTTACAATCGGAAAATTGCGCTTTGAAGGATACTATTTTTTGTATGGCTTATACCTAAAATAAAAAAAAATGTTAGTTACTATTTTTTAAGCAAGGTCAAAGTGAGAAAAAAAGGGGTAAAAAAGCACTAAATTTTCAAATGTCCATAATTTGGTCAATTTTTGTCGGATTTCGTTCTAGTTAGGTATAAGCCATAGGGAATATAGGGAATATAAAAAATACCACAATAAAAAAAATTTCATTTCAGTTCACCACCAGAGGGTGTGCACTCGAAGTTCTGCAGCAAAACCTGACTGACACTCCTCCACGCGAGCCGCCATTTTGTTTTTTTACCTTCAAAAAATTTCCAAGTATTCAGGAATAGTGGACAAATATAATTATCGAAACCGGAAATTCGTATGTCTTTTCATTCTCCTGAAAAAAAATTCCAAAGTTCAACTGTTTTTCAGCCAAATCCAAGTAAACCTCCCCTTAATAGACTGCTATCTCGCTTGGGCTCTCAATACCAGCGTTGCGCGGAATATATATTAAGGACTTTATTTGCTCTGAACAATTTTAACATTACCCTGAGGTTGATCAGACTTATAATTTAATTCTTGACATAATACAACACACAACACCCAGTTGACCAGTAGGCAATTTTATTTTAAAGCAAAATTCACCTGGCTGAAGTGGGAATCAAAGCCTCACATCGTGGTACTCACCAATAGTTTAGCTAAAATACGGGTAACTCTACTATACGCATGACTATTACGAATAATTTTATGCCAAAGAAAAAATTGATTAAATAACTAAAATTTAAGTCTAAAAGCGTCATATTTGAAGTCTCCTGGTTTTGAAATTATTCTAAATTCTGGAATTTAGGTTTCTACTGGGTCCCATATCAATCTGAATTTAGTTGGAACTCTTCACTGGATATCTTCGTCCTTTTTTTCAGAGTTCCATTTGAATCATCCTAGAATTCCATCATATTTCTTTTCTGGATTCTCCTAAAATAATCTTGATAATATTCAAACTGTTTCAGTAACATTCTAAGAGATCTTAGAATTATCCCTGGTATCTCTTAAAAATCACTCTCCGATTCCACAATTCCCTCAAGCTATTAATAATAATTACCAAAAATTGGCATAATTTAGTCTCCCAGAAATTTCGAGAGATTTTCTTTTCTCATAATTCCAATTAAATTTCTTAACATTTGATAAAATGAGTCTCCATAGAAACATTGGGTGGAATTCCATTGAAATTATTCATAAAAAATTTTTAAAATCAATTGAACATTTTTTGATAAAAACGAGAAAAGTAGCTATTCGCTATCAAAGGGACCTCCTTCGAATGGGTGATATCAGTTGCTTAGTCATTTGGATGAATCATTCTCATTTGAGAATCGCTTGATATCATTCAATTGAGTGTAACCTACACATAAACGGAGCTCTGGTCGACATTCCGGCGAACAAGCTAAGCCAACCCGACACCAACCTGACTTCTACTAAACCCCAACCCAATGTTGACTCGACATAAACCCAAAATTAACCCGACAACACGACATTGGGTCAACATCGAACTTAAATTTGCCTTACATTAATTCGACATCGAGTCGACTTGTCTGTTCGGGACCATTATGCTGGGTTTCTTCCATACTCCACTGTCGTATATCAAATGATAGTGAGTGACTCAATTGACAGTGGCGATGAGCTTGGAATGAGAAAGGGGATCTTCAAATTATGGTCATGTGAAAATTCAGAATTGATTGAATGGTTGTATTGGTTCATCTTCAATCGAATGATATGAAAATTAACAGCACTGGTTCGGACCTGAGGGTTCGGCTTCGGTGGTCTTCCAGGCGTTAATGGGCTTACTGTAACATACAAGATAAATACAAAATATTATTATAAGATCTAATGATTTCATAATTTCGAGAAACATTATTTTATAGGAAGTGAGTATAGACCAACCTGGTCTATACAAGGTGTAAAGATCTAGCCCTGACGTATGTGTTGGTAGAGGGAAAAATGTAAACTTTGTGGGAGACGATGGTGACGACGTCATAACACTCGAAAGCTATTTTGCAAAATAAGAAGGAAAACAAATCCTAGCTATTTTTGCATGATGATTTTGCTTGCTTGTATTCTTTTGTAAAGTCGCTGGAAAATATCAGCTGGCGATTTGGTTTTTTTTAGATAACTCCTTACTTGAAAACAGGCAAAAACTCACAAACAGGCTGCTTTTTCATGGTGTGATAATTCAGTAATCAATACATTATCTTAACATTTAGTAGCAGACCATTCATAAATTTTGGTAGCATACATACATTATAAAATCCATGTTAAATTTCCTATGCAAGCGCCGATCGAATCAAACGTTATGACGTCACTACAAGGGTGATTGAGTGAACGAAGGAAACGAATCGTGCGAAGCGGAATGAAAGCCGAATAAAAAACGAAGTGCACCAATACATTCAGGCCTACAATTCCACACCTTGTATAGACCAGGTTGAGTATAGACAACCCTGCCTATAGTCCATTCTATGCGCACGAGTATTGATGGTCCACAAGGATAACAATAACAAACCAACATTTTTGGCTGAAGCGAAAGTGAAGATGACAAACTTCGAACTTGAAAATAGTATTACGCAAGTATGCGTGTTATAAACGTCAGAAAGGTCAATAAGCAAGCAACAGTATAAAAAATCATCAGTTATGAATTATTCTTCTTCTAGCTCCCTGGATGTGCGCAACGGTACCAGACCCCCCGTCAACAGCAAACGCTGACGATACCCTGTAGAACTAACGGTTAAATGATAACGTCACCGGACAACGTCAAGTGAGAAGTCGTTAGCTTGAGTTGTCAGTTATCACTTTCTTTATCATTGTTAAGTTACTACCAAGATCAACACAGAACATACAACACCTTAAAAATTAGTAATTGTTAAAAGTTGGACTATACATTTGTTAATTATAAATATAATTGTAAGTACACTTTGCTTTAAAATAAACACATAATATTAATTGAAACATATCATTTACAAGAACTCAACGAATAAGCATAAACTATTGTTACGACAGACGAATAATTGTTTACGAAGTGGATTAAAATTGTAAGTAACCTAAAATGTGCTAAAAACATGCGTTGAAACTAAAAACTAATAAATTTACAGCTACAAGCTAACTCTAAACAAACAAACATACGAGTTTGCCTTTAAGAGGTCCGAACGACTTCATCGTCTCCGTAACACTGGATATTTACCTTTCTAACACAACCAGACAATTCCTGTGCTTCATTTGAATAATGACGCTTCCTTTCATTTTTATTTGGACATTACGAAAACAAAATCAATGGATTTTTATTTATAATGTTTATTCAGTCAAGTGTTATATATGGTTTATAGGGCACAAAATTAGTCTTTTCTGCATGAGTGGACTCAGAGTGATGTTTGTAGGAAGGAACTGAAAATAGAAAAACAAATCTTAAGCTTCACTTTAGGGTTACAATAAGAAATGCGAAAGATACAAATTTCAAATCTAATCAACATAGTAACCATTACCATTCAAAATAGTTGTTTTCGCCATACATTTTCGGAAAGAGGACTATATTAGAACCACAGACAAACAGACATAACACATTGAATATTTCTCACTGTAAAACATCGTCGCTAAAACATTACCGCCATCTGTTGAATACACTGTGGTGGGCACTACGCTGAACAGATGGCGGTAGTGTGTAAACTTCAAACGCAAGAGAATTGCCATAGGTGGCGGTACTACCAACCACGATACTTTTAAATTGTCCGTTAAATGCTTGTTCGATGAACAACTTGCAAGTGTTATGTCTGTTTGTCTGTGTTAGAACCTATTTACTTATGGTTTGAGAATTTTAATGGTAATGGTTATGGTAGTCAGTAAGGTTCATAGATGGTTTTGTAGATTCTATAACATTCCCCAGAAAACCATTCCCTAGAATTCCATTCCCCAGAATGCATCATTCCCCAGAATGCATCATTCCCCAGAAAAGATGATGAAATCAGTAATTTATCACTTTTTTTGGTTATTTGATATTATATTTCACTTTTATATTACAGAATAGCTTTATATAGGGGAAATGACGGCTTCGGCATGCCAGACTATTTTCGGCAACCCAAAATGAAACACTATTTTCACTAGATTTTCTTACGAAAACGCTTCGCTGAATGCATGCAAACGATTCTTTATGCTTTCAGCTTCAATTTGACTATATTTTTACCACTGAGAAAAAGCAATCTAGCAAGCTTTTCTTGAAATGAAACGCACGCACTACAAATTGTAGCTGATTTCGAGTTGCCGATAATAGAACAGCAGATTTACATGCAGTTCAAATGGAACGGTTGCCGAAGAAAAACTGGTTGCCGACAATACTCGCTCTCACTAGAGAAGATTGGAGCTTTGTAAAAGCGTTTCAAAACAGTTTTTGACAATTCTTTCGACTGAAATTGTTAGAGCAGCTGGCAGCAAGAGATTGTAAACAAACCAATACCACAAACGAAGTGACAGACGGAGCGGCTCGAAAACTTTGGTGACTAACCTGCTATTTCAGTTTTTCAGTGTACCTCATGGCAACACCACTACTACTGGATTGTACCACATGGCAACACTGCTACTGGATTGTACTAGCATTTTCACCAAATGTATTAGAATGTTTTGTTTCTATCTCTTTCACTCTACTCAAAACTGAAATGCATAAAAAAATGACAAAATGATACCAACAATCAATACGAAACTAACGATTTTAAATTGGCTCACCACTTTAGTAGCCTATTGGTCCCAAGCAAACGATTAACGTACCCTATTCTAGTTGAAATTCTATTACTACACTATGTTTGTTTTGATTCGCTATGAAAGTTTGACAGATAACATCAGGGGTGTGTGGATTCATGCAGAACATGCAGGGGTGAGTGAAAAAGCGTGGGACTGCTTGGGACCGTTGTTCTGGTACTGAGTGAGCCAAAAATAATAATGATTTTCTTCGGGACCCAGTTGTCTTAGAGTTACCTCTATTACACGGTAATCACAACAAACTCTCTTATGACTATAAAGTACGCTCTTTCTTTGGAAAATGGGACTACCCAATAAAGGAGTATACTGTTTTTACTCTCTTTTGCGTAAATTGAATGTACGTCAGAATCTGCATACTTTTTACACCACATAGTAAACTTAAAAATGCGTAGTTTTGACACCCCGAACAAAGTATAAATGCGTAATTTATACTCCCACATGCATAGATAAATGCATAGTTTTTACATTGAAAAAAAAATATACCTACGATAAAACAAATTTTGTATTTCAAGTTCGTTTCAAATATTGAATGAAAATGCATAAGAATTTGAACAGTAATATTTATTTATTTATTTATTTAATTAAATGGAATAAATCCTTTCTAGATTTTATTCGCATCAATCGTCAAAACACTTACACCAATCCATCGAATCAGCGGTGCTGCCAACTCCTCCTCGACTCCCAATGGCATCACATTTGGCGGTTTTTTAACGCCTTTTCTGGACAGTTGTCCCATGATTCGGAGGCATCCGCAGACATGATCTACATTTAGATGAAAATTAAATTTAACACGTAATGAATACTCGATGTCCTTTTTTATTCGATTATAAATTTGTATTTGGTTAACAATAAAAGTAAATGCTTTAATTACCTGCCAGTGTCGTGAATACGTCCTGTTCCAAAGTGGACAATTCCTCCCTTTTTCCGCTGACCCACCGCAGAAATAATCCGGGACCGGGAACTGAATTCAAACGCTGCTTTTCCAATGAAAGCTGTTTTGAAAATGGCGGCACGTCGCGGCATAAATTTTCTTTTCTCAGCGGGGACTACTTTTTACACATTTTTGTTCGTCGTTGACATACTCGGAAATGCATAAAAAGTACTCTTCATTTATAACTAAAATCTAAACATTTTTTGACGTATAAACCGTATTCTCGAAAATGTGTAAAACATAGTCATAAAAGGAGTATTCTAGAATTACCGTGTATGATGATACTCTCTTTGCACACTGTCAAAGAATCATTATACACAAAATCAACTTTGTTCAAATCAAAACAAAAAAAACTAACCCATCTGGTGGATGATGGCACAAGCTTCCAAGAAAATTCTATTACAGTGAACCACATTATTTTAATGGATTTCTTCGCCAGTTAGTCGTCTGTCACTTCGTTTGTGCCAATACTGCATATGTGTGCGTTCCTTAGATAAAAAGGCTATAGAAAGAAGGTCGCTGCTTAGGTTGCCGAGAATACGTGAATTCCCCTACATATTTTATTTATTACTTTTATGGAACTATGTATTTATCAATTCCAAACCATTTTATAGCTCTTTAGAAAATGACAACCTTCAAGTTTTCGAGCACTTCGTTCATCATTTAAAAAGTCAAAGGGTCTTATGCAATCCAATTCAACCAGTCGGAAACTGTTAAACCTTATCGAAGAATTATTGTTCGACCTGAGTTGAAGAATTTCCCGTGATGGATTAAAAAATCAGTGCATGAAACGTTGAACTACCGATAACAAATTTATAACATTATTCCACACGTTATTATCCCGAATGGGCATTACCCCGAATCCCTTGCGAAAAACTATTGATTATATGAAGAGCTTTGAGTGGGTTGGTTTATTTCCTTTAAATTCCGTTATAATTGCTTATCTTTTGACAGATACGCGTATTTCGTCTACTACTTGCAGTGTTGCAGACTTCATCAGTGCCAAGTACTCAACACCACTTAGTACTTGGCACTGATGAGGTTTGCAAGTAGTAGAAGAAATACGCGTATCTGTCAAAAGATAAGCAACGGAATTTAAAGGAAATAAACCAACCCACTCAAAGCTCTTCATAAAGGGATTCCGTTAAGAGTTTCGACAAATTTAAAGGATTTATTGATTATATATTTTCCTTATAAATTAAAAGAAGGGAATATTCCCTTCTTTATCGTATATCCAAAGAATTAATTATTTCCTTTTGTTATATTTTCAAAGAAGGGAATATTCCCTTCTTTATCATATATATTTAACGAATTAATTATGTTCTCTTGTATATATTAAAAGAAGGGAATATTCCCTTCTTAATCGTTTATCTAAAGAATTAATTATTTCATTTTGTTATATTTTCAAAGAAGGGAATATTCCCTTCTTTATCATATATTTAACGAATTAATTATGTTCTCTTTCGTATATTAAAAGAAGGGAATATTCCCTTCTTTATCGTATATCCAAAGAATTAATTATTTCCTTTTCTTATATTTTCGAATAAAGGAAAACCCCTTGATCCATTAAGAAGTTTTTCTATTCTTTTTATGTGTGTCTCATCTTCTATCCCTCACCCAGCCGGGGGCGTTGGACAAGTAGAACTGCGAATAACTTGATCAAATCTCATGCTCCGTAATGGTGCCCTTTATGTTGTGAAAACTAGTACTTCAAAAAGGATAACTTTTGAGGCAAGACAGGGTGTCCTCAACAAGTTAAGGGAACAGGATGCACTAGATGTCCACAACAGGTACAGCAAAACATCACATAGACGCCCTTATTCGCACTAACTACTCAGGGGATAGAAGGTCAAGAAGAGCCACCGCCGCCAACTAAAGCTTGAACCGGGTACCTGGGACTCCCACGATATACCCGCGGCAATGGTCAGCAGACGATGCCCTGTGCGTATTTATTATGTAATATGTTTTATTTGAATACACAAAATGTTTGAAGCCATGCGTCATCTAAACCATAATTTGCATCACCACAAATACACTTGTCAACAATCTTCAACTGGAACGTACTCACCAAATCACTTCACCCGGGAGCGTATTCCCGATGCTTCCACGCATATTTTTCTCTAGTCATCTCTAAACAATTCCTTCTCCAGCGACTCCAACCACACAACAACCTATCACTTTTCTTCGCTTTTTTTTCAAGTCACTCCGTGCACAAAAGCAATGAACATTGCAAAACCCTAACAATAGATCAGCGCCGTTGTCATCACCGCGTAAATAAACTGAAATTTAAAGTTTTCACTCGCGATGCCACAAATTTCTGGTCCGGGAGAAAAAATCGAACCACGCAGATAGCGCAAAATCTTCTGATGCTTGCCTTCAGTCCTCAAAAAAAAAACTCTGATCATTCAATAATGTGTGCATTTGCGACATCGACGCTCACACACATTACCACACATTATCCCTATGCGATAAAGGCACTGCGCAACCAAACGAAAAAAAAAACATGGCGGATCGTAAATCGAACTGAAGAAAAGTACACGAATTATGATCGGAAAGCACTGATTTTCTCAAAAACTTCAGCGTCCTATGCATTCCTAGGTGGAAAACTATCACTTATCGCCTATTTAACTATTTAATTCCGACATTAACACTCAAAATGAGATCAACAACATCGGATTCACGTAAAACAACAACCGACCGCGAAACCACAAACGAAGTGACAGCCCGCATAAACGCGAACCATAAATTGACCTTACCTAAAATGGTTAAAAATTGTTTATAATCCCTGCTAAACTTTAACTGAAATGGTTATGGAACTTTACATGAACGTTTAATGATAAAGTTTCAACCTTATGTATTATCGTTTTTTGGAACTGGACCTTACAAATAATGGGTTGTTAAGAACCATTACCATTCCAAATTCTTGTTTTCTCCATACGTTTTCAGAAAGAGAACTTTATAAGAACGTTTTTGCTTATGATTTGAGAACATTAATGGTAATGGTTATGGTAGTCAGTAAGGTCCATTAATGGTTTTGTATTATCGCTCAACTTTACGTGGAATATATCGTGAATTGGTAATCAGTAAATTACAGGCAACCAATTCGCGATATATTCCACATAAAGTTGATCGATGTTTCAAAACCATTCGTGGACCTTACTGACTATCATAACCATTACCATTAAAGTTCTCAAACCATAAGTTAAAAGGTTCTAATATAGTTCTCTTTCCGAAAATGTATGGAGAAAACAAGAATTTGGAACGGTAATGGTTCTTAACAACCCGTTATTTGTAAGGTCCAGTTCCAAAAAACCATAATACATAAGGTTGAAACTTTATCATTAAACGTTCATGTAAAGTTCCATAACCATTTCAGTTAAAGTTTAGCAGGGATTATAAACAATTTTTAACCATTTTAGGTAAGGTCAATTTATGGTTCGCGTTTATGCGGGAGACGGAGCGGCTCGAAAACTTTGGTGACTAACCTGCTATTGTAATTTTTCAGTGTACCACATGGCAACACCACCACTACTGGATTGAACCACATGGCAACACTACTACTGGATTGAACTAGCATTTTCACCGAATGTACTAGAATGTTTTGGTTCTATCTCTTTCACTCAGCTAGGTGGCATCCCTATCTTGTTTGCCTTGCCTTGAAAAGAGCTAACATCGCTGCGGGCCCGCGAATTCTCGCGTCACTTTTCAAATAGACCAATGTAACATATCCACCATTTTGAGAAAATCGAAGTTAAAGTTCGACAGATTATTATTTTTACTGTTTAAAAACTATACATTTTGCAATACTATTTTTAATGTAGTCAGTGTCTTATAACTTTGAAAAATCAAAAGAAACGGTAAAATCACAATTTTACTTTGAATTTCATGCTACAACATAGAAAAAACCACATAGGACGTTTTGACAAGTCGAGTTGTACATCGGACATGTTACATTGGACGATTTTTCTCAATGACATAATCAATGAGTGTTACATTGGACGTTTTGTCTACATGATACTAGATTCTCTTTCACAGATTTCAGAGTATAGTACCTAACTTTAGATTGGCCCCGCCTTTGGAAAATGAGCACCAATCATGTAAGGCAGTCCGAATGACCGAAGTAACAGTCATATACCCATCATTTCAAACTGTACATTGGACAATTTTTGATCAATGATTATCTTAAATAAATGAAAGTAAATTTGGATGGATGTTTTTGTATCACATACAATGATAGAAGAGCAATAGTTTGTATCGCTTAGCTCGATTTGTTTACATTTGTTACATTGGTCTATTTGAAAAGTGACGCGAGAATTGTGGGCCCCACTGACAGCTCATAATTTGTAAACAAATAGAAGATTCAATCCAGAATTTCAAAAAAGGCGTGACTGATATTATGGATATTCTTAATATTTTTGCTTACATTTTGCGAAAAATAAACTTAGGACTCATAAAATATTATTTTCTGATTTTCTACCACGAAGTCAACCATTTATATGGCATAAAAGGGAAAATAATTTCATTTGATAAAAATAAGACAATTCAGTCACGCCATTTTTGCAGTTCACACTGGAATTGTGACGTTTCAGATGTTGGTTTCAATAACATGGCGGCATGCCACCCAGCTGCTTTCACGCTAACTTGAAAGTACCCATTAATGAAAGTAGCCCATTTTGAAGAAAAGTGGCTTAACTCATTAAATGAGTAAATTTTTTACCCATTAATGAGTATCTGTTACCCATTAATGAGTAATTGTTAATCATTAATGGGTAACAGATACTCATTAATGGGTAAAATTGTTTAATCATTAATGAGTTAAGCCACTTTTCTTCAAAATGGGTCTTTTTTTACTCATTAATGAGTACTTTCAAGTTAGCGTGTTCACTCTACTCAAAACTGAAATGCATAAAAAATACAAATGCACAAAATAGAGATTACTAAAGTATGATTGTGTAAGTGATTTGTATTCATCGGGAAAATTTTCCGCTATGAAGTTTTTTTTTCCCGATGAAAACATTTTGCGTATACGTATACGTGACGCACACTACGTACGACAAACGTCAGCAATCTCTATGATACGCACTCTTTGCACACTGTTAAAGAATCATTGTACACAAAATCAACTTTGTTCAAATCAAAACAAAAAAACTAACCCATCTGGTGGATGATGGCACAAGCTTCCAAGAAAATTCTATTACAGTGAACCACATTATTTTAATGGGTTTCTTCGCCAGTTAGTCGTCTGTAACTTCGTTTGTGGCGAAACCGTCACCCATTCCTGCCAAGTTTTTCTGTTCTTTTTATGTGCGCGAAAGAAGATTCCATGATGAAAAACAACCCAAAATTAAGTACTTTTCCCTCAATTCCGGGGTTCAGCCCAATAACCCAAATTTGAGTAAATCGCATATAGTAGTTTCCATTTAAGAGGCAACTAACCATCACTCGATTTTCTTTTGCTTCTTCTTCTTCTTGTAATCCTAAATCATCACTTTCTAAAAGTATTGGTAAAATTCGTTGGTAGCGTGCGTCGCCGTGCCAAAACAGTCAATGAATCGTATATATCAACTGGTATGGTGAGCAAAATCTGCCGTCTCTTTTATTCTTTTACTTATCAATACAACAGCAAATGTGACGTCACACATGCACGTGTATAAGAATGTCGTAGACAAAACATTCACACTGCCAGACTACGGTGTATGACATTTCGTTTACACCCCTGAGCGGGAAAGCAAATAACATGCTACATGCAATGCTGCCATCTCCCCTGTTTGTGTTTAATTCAATCTTTGTTTACCTTTGTAATTGGAACGTTTAAGTTCCAAAAAAGGACCTTTTATTTTTATTCATTCAGTTTTTGATATTTATTCGCCATTAAAAACATCCACTCATCTAAGTTATTGGGTTAAACTTCGTATTGGCATGTTTAAAAAAAATTATATTCAATGCTAGAGGTAATACATCTGGCAACGCTTGATCTAATGATTCTTCTACGTTCGCTAGCAAAGAAGTGGAAACGAAGTGATTTTCTTAGTGTTTTGTTTTGTTCACCAAGAGATTTGACTTCCAGTTTTAATAAATTTAGTGTATACGATTACGTGAAATTGTGGAATGCTATGAAGAACACAAGTAAGTAAATGCAGTGATAGTGTTTTACCCAGAAAATATACGATGTAAAATCATGAAATACTTGCTTTAAATTTTCGGATGGCTTGTGTGTGAATGTATGTGTATATTAATGATGATGATTGAAGAAGATTTCAAAAACAAGAAGAATCCCAATTGATTGACTGTGTCTTGAACCTTAACACCAGCAAAAAAAATTACCTACTCTTAAGTATATTCTACCCAAAATTAAGTTTAATTCACGCAAATTTGAGAATATGCAATTTACTCAAAAGTAGCTTATTGGGCTGAACTATATCGTTGGGTCGAATCTCTTGTTCCTTTTTTGACAACAATAACGAGTGCAAGTGAGAGGCTGAAGTCAATATTAAGTAAGAAGAACTCAAATTTTGGGTAGTATTTTTTCTCCGTGTAGGTTCTGCAGCGTGACGTCACAAATGAACTCAGTGTTAAACGGCTGAACCTTTTTGACAGTTCAGTGGTACTGTTTACAAGGACTTAGTCGTTTTTTCGAAAAAATATATTTTAAAATTTCCGAATTTTAACTTGAAAATTGTTGAGGAAATGCGTGGTGAAAGGATGTTGCTCGTGGACATTGCAAAAGTGTGGTTTACAGCTCACTGCAATCTGAAAAATGATCCAGAAAATCTACCCAAGAAAAAATCGACTAAGTCCACGTAAACAGTACCACTAAACTGTCATCAGATTGAGGTTAACCCCGACGGTGCAAAACCTAATTAGGTTTTGCACCGTCGGGGTTAACCTCAATCTGATGACAGTTTAGTGGTACTGTTTACGTGGACTTAGCCGATTTTTTCTTGGGTGGATTTTCTCGATAATTTTTCAGACTGCAGTGAGATGTAAACCACATTTCTGCAATGTTCACGAGCAAAATCCTTGCAACGCGCTGTTCCTCGACAATTTTCAAGTTAAAATTCGGAAATCTTAGAATTTTTTTTTTCGAAAAAACGACTAAGTGCTTGTAAACAGTACCACTGAACTGTCAAAAAGGTTCAGCCGTTTAACACTGAGTTCATTCGTGACGTCACGCTGCAGTACCTAATAAACAAAGCAGAAATTCATATGAGAATAAACTGCCAGTTAGGTTCTGCAGCGTGACGTCACGAATGAACTCAGTGTTACTCGACAGTTAACCAAAAAACTGAAGATAATAACCCACCTTTTGACTACCTACTGTAAGACTAAAACTTACCTCAGCACATCTTCTTCATGAGGCTCATCAGAATCTTCTCTCGATTCGCACGTTTCTTCCGACTGACCTCCATTACATCCTGGAGCTTTTCCTTGATCTGTCCCCTTCTGACAAGCACCTTGGCCTTTAGGTGCTGGTGCTTTTCCACCGTTTTGGCACATTCCCCCACATTCTCATCAATTTTTTGCAGACGCTCCATAAACTGATCAGCCTTATAGTGGCACTTGGCAGCGAATTGATACTTATCGTCACCGATTGCTTCCTGTAGGTTTCCCAGGCTTGAATCCATCACGGCCATACTGGTTGTGAGAAAGTCCTTCCGATTGCCACCAACCCTACTTGGGACCAAACTTGGATCGTTCGTTCCATCATCACCTTCCACGAACGTCGTGTACCGCGTCGAACGAGTCACCTCTATCATTTTCCGGATGCGCCGTTTGTTATCCTCCGAAGTGCAAGAAAGTTCGTCTGAACCGGAAGAGTGCTGAACATTGAACGTGCGATGGTTTACCTCGGCCATTGCGGATAGGGATCTGTAATAATAGGTTACAGAATCCATAATTTGAATAAGAACTGTACTTTGATGATTGTAATTATTAAATTTTACATTTTTTTCAAATCAGATTTCAATCAGATGGCACGAAATGATAATCAGAAAAAAAAATCTATGTCACCATAGAAACCAGCTCAGAAAGTGAGTCACTGTTACTCAGTTGTCAGCAGTGTTGCCAAGAGTGTTTCAAAGGTTTCAAATGCTAACCAAAAAAAACTGGAATAAAACCTACACTGTACCAAACCATCGTCCTCTGTTCGAATGAAACCTCAGACAATTGGGTTCTTTAATTTTGAAAAATGTATAGTTTTTTATACATCATCTGAAAAAGCTTCGTTTTTGGAGCACAGCGATATTTTTTTCGAATCCACACACTTTCATCTCGATTTTTAAATCAAGATTTAAAGCAAAATAATAACTTCACTGTTTGACACTAAACTAACAAACTGACAGCTCGCTCCCATACAAAGTGACACCGAGGGGCGCTAATAAGGTGATTTTTGCAAACGTAATCGTACTTATTTAAAATAGTTCCAGTGTACCAAAATTGATGAAATTTTGGGTTTGGGTTCCATTTTTAATGCAGATTACGTATATGCATTTACCTCAATACCCTTAAAGAACCCAATTCAAATCGAAACATAAAAATCGCCTTTTTGAATGATAGCTGCAACCAGATGAGCGAACGGCGTACTTCGGTTCGCATCGAGGTTCGCGTGTAAAGGGCCTTACAACTTTTGTTTACAATAGTTTACAACCCAGTAATAGTAAAATAATTGCTGACTGTCAGTAATTTATTTGTTTACCTTAATTTTTTCTGAGTTTTTCAGTATTTTTATTTCAGCATTTTGATGAATAAGTCAGTAAATTCACCAAAAATGTTTATTTACAGGTAATTAAAGATTTGTTTTGGTTCCATACGATGGGTAGGATTAAATTGATATTTTTTTTACTATTTTTATTTAGAGACGAGGTTAACACAGGGTTAACATGTTTATCGCATCCTGGTGGTTCGGCCGGATGGTGGTTTTCTTGGTGTGCAGATTGCGTGTCTATGTTTGGAGCTATAACAGGCAATGTTAGTGAATGTTTTTGCTTCAAAATCAGTGAAATATCCGAGGAAATATCTGGAAGTTGATTCAGGAGTGCATAAACTGTCCAACTTCGTGGCAGTTTCAGCACTCCTGCATTGGCTTCCAGATGTTTCATTTATTTTCACCTTGATTTTCACAAAGGTTTTCTCGAGGGCTTTCTGGGAGGGGTGATCAACTTCATAAATCAGCTTAATTGTAAATACACACATCGGAAAATACACAAAAAATACGTAAATGCGTACACACTGAAACTAATATACCCTAATAAAAATACACAAAAATACATCGAAAATACTTTGTACACGAAAAATACATTTCATAATGAATTTAATACACCTTAAGGCCTGTATAGAGATCGAAGCGAAACGAAAATCTCATACAAAATACTACATTTTTCACCTGCGTGAAAAACGCAATTGGTAAATATTTCGCTTCGCTTTGAACTGTAAAGGCCTGTATAGAGATCGAAGCGAAGCGAAAATCTCATACAAAATACTGCATTTTTCACCTGCGTGAAAAACGCAATTGGCAAATATTTCGCTTCGCTTTGAACTGTAAACAGATACGATCCAGCGAAATCTAATGTTGTGGATCGCATCTTTTTCGCTTACGTTTATTTTTTTTTCGCGCATGCAGCGCTCGCGAAAAGAACAGCAGCTAAGCGAAAAGTTGACGTTTCGAGAGAGCGTATTTGTCAGATTTTCACTTCACCGGAGGTGTAAACTGATCGATTTCGTTTCGCATGAACTGTAAACTGCGAAAAAAGGAAACTGGAAAATGTTCCACAAACATTTTTTCACAACCTTTTTCGCTAGCGAAATTTCATGATTTTTCGCGTGCTTCAAATTTCGTTTCGCTTCGATCTGTATACTAGGCTTAAACAGATACGATCCAGCGAAATCTAATTTTGTGGATCGCATCTTTTTCGCTTACGTTTATTTTTTTTTCGCGCATGCAGCGCTCGCGAAAAAAACAGCAGCTAAGCGAAAAGTTGACGTTTCGGGAGAGTGTATCTGTCAGATTTTCACTTCACCGGAGGTGTAAACTGATCGATTTCGTTTCACATGAACTGTAAACTGTGAAAAAAGGAAACTGGAAAATGTTCCACAAACATTTTTTCACAACCTTTTTCGCTAGCGAAATTTCATGATTTTTCGCGTGCTTCAAATTTCGTTTCGCTTCGATCTGTATACTAGGCTTTAATACAAAAATACACAAAACTTAAAAATACATAAATACGAAAAAAAAAAATAAAAAAAATACACATTTTCAAGTCGGGTAGATGCCCCTCGGTTTTCTGTTATCACACAGAGATTTCCGAGATAAAGTACGCGAGGTGAAACAGAGGAGGATGACACAAGCAAGTTGACTTACTGGTGAGATTAGCAATTTTGGAATTTCGTTTGATGGACTGTTCAGTAAAACCAACAATCAATACGAAACTAACGATTTTAAATTGGTTCACTACTTGACTAGCCTACACTGATAAAATTTCAAAGATTGTTTTTATGTGTCCCACACATTAATTTTTGCAATGTGATCAACAAATGATATTTATGTGTCGGGCACATACTTAATATGTGTACACATAAAAGCCATGTGTAACCACACATACTATTCATTTGGCTCATAAATTTCATGTGTGCTTCTGGGTGGATTCTGTTTATGTGTGGTCACATGAAAATCATGTGGAATTTCACATGGAAATTCGTCAATAAAAATGTGTGGAATTTTATTAGTGTATTGGTCCCAAGCAAACGATTAACGTACCCCATTCTAGTATAAATTCCAATAGGCTAGTCAAGTAGTGAGCCAATTAAAAATCGTTAGTTTCGTATTGTTGTTGCTATTACTACCGTATTCAGTAGTTTGTCGCGAAAGCTACTCAGCATAAGTACACAGCAAAAAAAGTCGTTGAATATTACATCGAAACTGCTGCAACCAGGTCAATCCATCGGTTGTGTAATTTCACATTGTACGATGTACATCGATTTTGCGAACAAAATTACATCCATTGATGTAATATTGTATCTGCTATTTGCTATTACATCATTATTTCATACATCAGCTTTTTTTTAACTAGTTCGTTTATTTACTAGGCTCAGTCGTGTGTGACACTTTGCGGAGCCAAAATCAGTAATGTTTGATTTACATTTTAAATAGCAGTATTACTAGGTTAGTATTGGGTACCAATTACTCGTGGCGGGCTCGAGGTAAATGGATAACAATTTCAATTGGAAGGATCTAGGTAGGAGACTGGTTTCTGAAGCCTCCTTCAGATACTACTCTCGGACGGTTGACCAAATCCTGACTGGGCAGGGGCAAGTAGCACAGGAACAGGAGGATAATAAGACTGGGACACAATGGCGGGAAATTGTTTGGAAAGGAGGGGATAGCCACATCAAACTCTAACATCAGACAAACAAAGGAATTCGTAGATCGCTTGCATGTAGGGAAGATCACGTGTTCCCAATACATCTCTTACTTCACGGAAGGGTTGTCTACCTCGGGCCACTAGGGTATCCAATAGTCGTGCTCTGGAGGCGTCATTACCCGGGCAATACCAAACTGCGTGATCGATGTCATCATAACCGGTTCTGCACCTACATATATTGCTGTCAACGAGGTTTATTCTATAGAGATGTGCGTCTAGCGAGTAGTGGTTGGACATAAGTCTTGACATCACTCGAATGAATCCCCGACTTACATCCAGACCTTTGAACCACGCTCTCGAAGAAACATTTGGAATAATGGAATGTAACCACCGTCCAAGAGAATTACTTGTCCAATCGTTTTGCCAACTTAAAAGAGAACTCTGACGTACTAGTGGGAAAAATTCAACATGTGAAATTCTTCTATCATAAATCTCGCCTTGTTGTGCGCCCACCTTTGCGAGAGAGTCTGCCCTCTCATTGCCTGGGATTGAGCAACGTGAGGGGACCCATACAAAGGTAATCATATATGATCTTTCGACCAGCAAACTCATCTGCTCCCTTACCTTTGAAAGGAAATAAGATGAGTGCCTACCTTGTTTCATCGACCGAATAGCCTCAATCGAACTGAGACTATCCGAGAAGATGAAGTAATGGTCTATGGGCATATCGGAAATCATCCCCAATGCGAAGTTAATTGCTGCTAGCTCAGCAACATAAACGGAACAAGATTCCTGAAGTTTCCGAAAGGCGGTTGAGTATTCATTGAAGACGCCGAAGCCAGTGGATCCATCAATGCATGATCCATCAGTGAAAAATCTTCTATTGCAATTGACTTGTTGGTACTTTTCAGCAAAAATGTGGGGAATTGAGATAGGTCGAAGTTGATCTGGAACTCTTTGAATAGCCTGTTTCATGGAGAGATCGTAGTCAATGGGGGAACTGTAGTTAGTAAAGCATACACGAGAGGGGTTATAGCAAGGAAGGCTAATATCCGATGACATATAATTAAGATAGATTCGCACGAATCTAGACTGGATGCTCAATTCGAGCATTTCTTCGAAGTTTTCAATCACAAGGTTGTTACTGACACTACATTTAATCAATATTCTTAATGAGAGCTCCCAGAAACGGTTCTGCAGGGGTTTTACGCCCGCTAGGACCTCTAGGCTCATATTGTGTGTTGAATGCATACAGCCAAGGGCAATACGTAAACAATGATATTGAATACGTTCCAATTTGATTAGGTGGCTTTTTCTTGCCGAGTGGAAGCAAAAAGAGCCATACTCAAGAACTGAAAGAATAGTCGTTTTATATAGTTTAATGAGGTCTTCCGGATGAGCACCCCACCATGTCCCGGAAATTGATCGTAGATAGTTAATCCTTTGTTGACACTTTTGTTTCAAATACGTAATGTGGGTACCCCAAGTGCATTTTGAATCAAACCAGACTCCAAGGTATTTGAAGGTTAAAGATTGGGTAATGTCTCTGCCCAAAATATTTAGACGCAGTTGGGCTGGAAACCGCTTCCTTGTAAACACTACCAATTCAGTTTTTTGCGGTGAAAACTCGATCCCTAAATTTCTTGCCCAGAGAGACAGATTATTTAGGGAATTTTGCAATGGTCTTTGCAAGATTTCTGCACGTGGACCTCTCATGGAAACCACGGCATCATCTGCAAGCTGTCTAAGCGTGCATTGATTATCTAAGCAGTTATCAATATCTTTGACATAGGAATTATAAAGTAAGGGACTTAAGCATGAACCTTGGGGTAAGCCCATGTAGCTAATTCTAGAAGTTGTCATTTGACCTAGATTGAAGGTCATTTGTTTTTCTGACAGCAAATTATACAAAAAAATATTCAAAATACCGGGTAATCCACTACTGTGCAAATTGTCTGACAGTATGTCTATGGAAACCGAATCAAATGCGCCCTTAATATCCAAAAAGACTGAAGCCAATTGCTCCTTGTGCGCAACCCAACAAACAATTGAGAGCTCTTATAAAACACCTGAGTTGATCAAACGTTGAATAATAGCTTCCAGAGTTGAATAAGAATGTAGTTGTATTGCCATTTGATTAAAAGTTTTAAAAGCTGTTGGAGCACTCTTAAATGATTGTTTACGTTCGGTTTAACTATATGCTTTATAAGACCTACGATAACTTTTATAGCACCTTAGTTAAACTGATTCACAAGAGCTATACAGAACGTGGAATAAACGCATCAAAACAAACAATTGGGAGCTCTTATAAAACACCTGAGTTGATCAAACGTTAGCTTCCAGAGTTGAACAAGAATGTAGTTGTATTGCCATTTAGTTAAAAGCTTCAAAAGCTGCTTGGAGCACTCTTAAATGATTGTTTACGTTCGACCAACCACCAACCACAATTTTGTTGCTAAAAATAGCACCAGTGATAGGCACGTTTATATGACCATAAGGCAATGATTATTCGACTGCAAGAGAAGTCACTCAAGATGAGCTTCATATACTTCTCTCATATGACCAAATATGTATTCAAGAATAGAGCAGATGGAAACAGAAGCGGCTGGCAATCCGGGGATCATGAGTTCGAATCTTGCTTCGAGAAACCCTCGGTGGAGTAGAGGTAAATTATATATAGGTGTTATTAATAAATGCAAACATTAATTTAAGACATATATCATATAATCAACGATAACATTTCTAGATAAATTCGCTTAATTAATGATTAGAGAGATTAATTAAAAGAATATCAATCAAAGATTAAACAGATTGTACAGTTATTATTCAGCATGCAGTTGAATAAAATCACAATGGAAGCGTTTCCCTAATAAAAATTGTATGGTTAATTTGCTTAACGACGTGTTCTGGGTATCATCCAAACCATTTGTGGAATAGTTCAATGATTTGGGTTATCGTTCGTTTATGGTTATTTTTTATTAGGGTTCTTCAACAAGAAATTGATTTTGGGTAAACGTTTTACTGAAAACGTTAGACAACACCTTTGTGTTACAGTTGTATAGGTTCTCCAAACCAGTGTAAACAAAAGTTTTATAAAAGTTGTGGTGAACACATTGTGCAATTATTATTCAACATGCAGCTGAACAAAATCAAAACGAAAGCGTTTCTTCAACTGGAAATTGTTACTTGGGAAAGGCCAGTTGAATATCAGATGAAAGCATCGCTAGACAATCGTTTGTTCCTTTACTCTTCCGGAAACCAAATTGCGTATTTGAAAGTAGATTGTTTGATTCAACCCAATGGTCAAGTCTTAATAGGATCATTTTTTCTAATAATTTCCTCAGGCATGATAACATAGATATCGGACGGTAAGAATTGTGATCAGACGCTGGTTTCCCAGGCTTTTGAATAGCTATTACTTTAACCTGTCTCCATGCTGGTGGAACTATATTGAATTCCATAAATGAATTATATAGGTTAAGTAATCGTCTTTTAGCGATATCGGGGAGGTTTTTTAGAAGGTCAAATTTGATCATATCGCTTCCCGGAGCAGAGTTATTTGATGAAAGAAGTGCCATTGAAAATTCCAGCATTGTGAATGGTTCATCCAGAGAACCGTTACTTCGGGCTGTATCCCGTAAAGTTGGTTGTGCTGGAACAGAATCTGGACAAACCTTTTTAGCGAAGTTGAATATCCATTGGGAGGAGTATTCTTCACTCTCATTGGAAGATGAGCGGTTTCGCATATAGCGAGCCTTTTTCCAAAGCGTTGTCATCGAGGTTTCTCTAGAAAGTCCCTCGATAAAAGTACGCCAGTAATTTCGTTTCTTTGCTTTTAGTAAGTTTTTTAGCTTTTTTTCAAGCTTTAGATACTTTTCAAAAAGCTCAGATCTTTCATGTCTACGATAATCTTTAAAGGCATCGGATTTCTCAAGATACAACTTTGTGCATTTGTCATCCCATCCAGAGGTGGCGGGTCTTCTTTTTGATGGACAGAATCAGGTGTCAGTGGTACGGGAGGGTCACCGGGAATTCGGAAGCACAGTGGAAATAACTTTACACACGCGGAATACTTTGTAAAAAGGTATTTAATCGGGAGAAAGAATACAACACGTTCTATGCGCGATGAGCGATCAGTTTACACTGAAAGTAAAATGCTAACAACATTACCTTGATGTCACCGGCTCTTGGTTCCCAGGGGTGGGCGATGTGGAGTAGGTTTAGGAAAGGGCGTAACCATTGGATCTCCACACTTTTGAGGGATGCACTTGGAACACGTCGTTTCTGAGCTTCTAATGCGCTTTTGTAGATTAGCTCGGTAAAGAAACGATACTCTTCCAGTAGTGGTAGAGGATCGGTAGAATTAATACCAAGAGTTACCGCCGATACAAATTTTTGCCAATCAATGTTCCTCGTGAGGTCAAAAGGAACTTGAATTGACTGATCTGTTTTTAGACGACCACTTTTGATTGAAATAATAATTGGCAAGTGATCACTACCATGGGGATCATTGATAACCTTCCACAGACAATCTAATGATAGTGAGTTAGAGCACAAAGAAATGTCAAGACGGCTCTCTCGAGCAGGAGGGTTTGCTATACGTGTTGCTTCACCAGTGTTCAAGATAGTCAAGTTGAAATCGTCGCACAAATCATAGAAAATACCCGCTCTATTGTCATCGTATGATTCGCCCCAACCAGTACCGTGTGAGTTCATATCGCCCAGTATTAGAACTGGAGATGGAAGGATATTAACTGAACTCCAAAGCTGACGGCGGTTAATGGAAGTCCTTGGAGGGACATATACAGAAGCTATGCAAAGATCTTTGTTCTTCACATTTATTTGGCA
Source organism: Ochlerotatus camptorhynchus (assembly GCF_037179485.1). NCBI lineage: Eukaryota > Metazoa > Arthropoda > Insecta > Diptera > Culicidae > Ochlerotatus > Ochlerotatus camptorhynchus. The sequence continues at coordinate 3,682,129 of NW_027040773.1, forward strand.
AGCGACAATTTCAATGCCTGAAATTATTGGGATTGAGATTTTATAGAAGGGGTAGCACTTTTTGATCCCCAAAAGTACGCCACCATATGAATCATCTCGGTCCAGGCGGATAATGTTAAAATCGTGGAAGTTTAGTTCATCTTCAGAAGAAAGCCAAGTTTCACAGAGTGCAAATATATCACAATCAGAATTGTGAATCAAATACTTGAACGAGTCTAATTTAGGTATTAAACTACGACAGTTCCATTGTAATAAAGTGATCATATCTTGATCCTCACTCGACGAATTATCCATCGAAAGATATAAATTCACCAATGAGGGGCCATGATACAGTCAATTGCTTGAAGTAGTTTCCGACTATAGGAACAAGCAGGTCAATAAGCCCTCGAAGTGGCGATTCGTCGGGAAAGCCGAGGGCATTCAAAATATTATCCACAATGTCCTTAAATTTAATCTTTCCTCGCTTGGACGGGAGAGTTTTCTTTGAATTGCGAGTAGACGTGGTGTTTATTTTTGGTAACCTCTTACGATTACCTTTATTAGGTAGCGGCGGGGTGGAAAAGCTGCAGCAAGGATCAGATGGAGCAGCAATTACCGATTTGTTCGGGTTTTTCAATGAATCCCCGCTACCTTCAGATTTTTGCATGCTTTTGAGAGTGGTTTAATTTTTTTTTCCGGCGCACTCCCGGGGAGCTAGTCGGCTTCCTTTTACCGGGGGCGTGTACCTCCGGAGACTCACTCTCATCTGCTATGTCAGAGTCCAGTTCATCGGAAGACAAAATCTCAAAAGTGTTTTCATTTTGAGCGGCTGATGCCAACGAAGCAGAGGATCCATTTTGCAACTTAACCATTTCTGCAAACGTCAGCTTGGAGCGTTCTTTTATTAAACGCTTCACATTGTTGGTACGCTTCTTGTACGCGGGGCAGTCCTGCAAAGCATGAAGAGGTTCTTTGCCACAGTAAGCACATTTAGTTGCTTCCTGTTGGCAAGCACCCTCCATGTGGTCTTGGCTACATTTGCCACAACGGGGCTTGTTGTCACAAAAAGCAGCTGTGTGTCCCAGCTTTTTGCAGTTGGTACAATTATATACCCTTGGTACAAAAAGTCGCACCGGGAAAAAACATTTTCAATTTCTAAGAACTTTGGGAGAACCGATCCAGCGAAAGACACCGGTAGTGAGCCTGAAGGGGAATAAGTCTTTTGACCATCTACCGTGGTCGCTGAATACAATATCCTGCAACCCAGAACGTCCACGGTAGATGTAGCAGCATTTTGAAGGCGCCCCATACCTTCCATGACGTCATCACACGTCAGGCTCACTGCAGAGACCACGCCGTCTTTCTCCACATCTCGAGATGGGATGTAGACGTAATACTCTTTGTTATAAACCTCGTCGTCAGCAATATCATTTGCGATATTATATGTAGGCGCAGTTATACCAACAATCAATACGAAACTAACGATTTTAAATTGGCTCACCACTTTAGTAGCCTATTGGTCCCAAGCAAACGATTAACGTACCCTATTCTAGTTGAAATTCTATTACTACACTATGTTTGTTTTGATTCGCTATGAAAGTTTGACAGATAACATCAGGGGTGTGTGGATTCATGCAGAACATGCAGGGGTGAGTGAAATAGCTTGGGACCGTTGTTCTGGTACTGAGTGAGCCAAAAGTAATAATGATTTTCTTCGGGACCCAGTGGTCTTAGAGTTACCTCTATGGTTATACGCAGTTTGTTCCGATTGACCTGATGAAATTCGGTCCCCGGGAAACGAGGCGTCAATATTCTTTTAATCCCTAAGAAGTTAAGGGCTTTCTCTTTCTGCCGAAAATAGACAACCCAAGGCGAGGCAGAGGACGCCTGATAATGGCGCTTTCTAAGTTTATCATTGGGAGGCTTACTGCCCCCCTTTGAACCATCCATTAGAAATTAAAAATTGTCGTCAAAAAGTAATTATTATTTTACTTTTTTTTATTAACGAACCACCCTATGTGGAACGATTCTACTGGGGGAGAGACAGACGATCCACAAGCAAACAGTCAGAGGAATGGGAATACAAAAACAGATACGTGCTACTATTTGCCCTTACCGTTTCTACTGCTATACTGTTGCTGCTCTGCCACAATAGATGCCGGTCGTACACACCGTCCGTGCGGCGGCTCACTGCAGTCACATGTTTTCTGCTGGTTATTGTTTCCAGTCGTACACACCGTCCGTGTGGTTGTCGTTTGCCGATGTGTATTACGCGGCTCTTGCTGCTGACTATGGCTCCGATAAAATCAATTTGATATCTTCGAGCGGGTTTAAGATGGACAGTCCGATCGTAGGCTTCGCCAGGATCGGCTGCTTCCTTATGTAATGCGCGAGTCACCTGAGGCACAAAAACTGCTTTCAGAAAAAAAAAACTTTTCGCGGTGAAAACACTTTTAAAGCTATGCCATGTGACGAGACAACAGGCCTTGATGTTGCTCATTCGCAAGCAGAACGAGGAATGATATACATCAGCTTGAATTACGTTGATTGATATTACATTTTTTTTTGCTGTGTAGTTGAAAATAGCTGAATATTTTGCTTGGGTAGTCAAGTATTTCGAAAACTGTAAAAAATTACCGAACCGCGAAGTCGTGCTTAAGTGTGTATGTATCATTTGTTTATCACATTGCAAAAATTCATGTGTGGGACACATACAAATTAACATTGAATTTTTATTAGTGTAAATTTCCATAATCATTTCAGTTAAAGTTTAGCACAGGTTATAAACAATTTTTAACCATTTTCGGTAAGGTCAAGTTGTGGTTCGCGTTTATGCGGGAAGTGCATGAAAAATAAAGGGGGTTGAATTTTTATTTGATTACAGCGAGGATTACATCAGTACTATCAAATATGATCTAGTAAGAATAAGAAACACTCGGAAAAAAAATCTGGTGGAAATATTCGATAGGCTTAGATTTTGACAGTTCATTTGGATCTAAACATTCTCTCCGCTCAGCTCTTTCACAGAGAACAGACGTTGAGGCTCAAACAAAATGACTTTTAAATTCCTATTCGACCCAAGTGCCACCAACGCCGACTTCCCCACTTAAAAACCCTCTTTGACAACATGATGGCGCTGGCGTTGCACAACTTACACTAGACACTAATAGCCGGTAGTGCCGAGTGGTAATTTTCATTAAAAAAATTATCGATACTAGCGCCAAAATGGGTTGTTTAGGGGTATTGAGGTAAATACATACACACTTAGAAATTTTTGCAGAAATCTGTAAAATTTTACCGAAATAATCTCAACAACTGAACGTTCGGTAAACAGTTTCACAGATTTCCTGTACTTTTTCAAAAATATTTGTGATTTTTTCACAGAAAAATTTAAATCTTGATTTAAAAATCGAGATGAATGTCTACGGGATCGATAAAAAATATCGTTGTGCTCAGTAAACGAAGCTCTATCAGATGATGTGTAAAAATCAATATATATTTTCGAAGTTATGCAACCCAGTTGGTCAGGAGATGCTAGCGCCACGTAATGGCAACGTTCCCACTTATCTGGTGGAAGTTGGACGTCTGTTCTCTGTGCGTCTTCCTCTAAGGATTTCTATTACGAATGAGTAAGAAAGTAACTCATTCTCTGAGATAGATTTGTTTTCAGTGTTCGGCTTTTTTCTCGATCGATAAAGAAGATTATTGCACTCATCATCCACGTCGTTTTTGCACCGGACCTTGAGTTATTTTGACAGTTTGCCAACCCTAACTCCTTCAAAACTTCTCGCCCCGTTTGCTGGTGTGTGTTTGGTGCTGCAGACTGACTGACCGGTGCGCGACACTTCGCAGCAAGCAAAATTTTTATCATCTCATCGCGTTTTCGTCGATCGCATCAATCAAGTGCAGTAGTGAAAATTGTGCAAAAATCAGGCTAACTTTGAGAAAAACCGTTCCAAAATAAGTGTAAAAGTTAGCGGTTGTACTGGTGCCCGTGTAAGAGGTTTTATTTTCGTTGGAAACTATCGGAAAAGAGGATTACAGGCCGTCAGAATGGCGTCCTACCAAATCGCAAATTTGCTCGAAAAGGTACGTCAGACAGAATCCGAAAAGTAGTAATCTCTTTCTCTTTGATGGTGGTTCTCCGGATCAGGACGGAAAATAACAGGAATGGGTGGGCATACAGAATAATGCATTTTGGGACGTTTCTTTGTGGGAGCAATGGATCAACAAAATGGAAAATTGTTGTTGCCTTGTGGTTTTCTGCGTTGTTTTCGAAATATGATGGGGCCTGAACTGCTGTGAAAATGGCTGTTTTTGTTTTCAGCTGACTAGTCTGGATGATGGTTACCTTGTTGATTATTTTTGTAATTTGTTGTTTTATTGGTTTCGGTAGCCTGTTGGTATAAACTGTGTATCAGGTAAAGGATGACCAGGGAGAATACAATAAGATCCTGAAGAAGATTAAGATAATGATCTAGAAAAATGTTTATTTTAATTCAATTTTATCAAATCCCTTAAAATTTACTGGTCAGCGGTTTTCCTAAGTGCACAATTTCCCTACAGTGGTATCAGTGCATTTAGATTTATATAACTAAAGTTTGCTTTTAAAATAATTATCTAGAATTCTAAAGGATCTTGTGTCACTTAAGTATGCCCTTTTATGGTCTATATGGACATAAACTCAAATAATGTATGTTTCTACCTTGCCTTTGTAGGTTTCCGGTGACCAACAACTAAATAAAAAATTAAAACAAATTACTTTGTGCTAGTCTTTAAACTCCCTTCCATCGTGGTTACCAGTACCTTTACCTGCCCTAATTCCCCGCAGCACCTAATACCGTGGGTTTGGCAATAAATTAGAATATTTTGCGATGTATATAGGGGAAATGGTTCTAATGTTGGCCTATGGATCTAAGATTGGGCCCATCGCTAAAAATCTGCTATTTATCAAATTTATCTACATAAACGCGTCATTGGGACGGTACTAATCAGCCCAGTGGCAGGCGCGTAGGCAACATGTTATACAGTGACAGCGGGCCCAGCACAGCAAATTAAGTGATTTGAGCCCGGGACATGCTGCCTACTGTCAAACGCTGCTGTTGGTATAGGCCTTGTCACTGGCCTGGTACTAATGGACATTTTTGGTCGCTTTTGAAAATTTAGTCGATTGCTGAATTTATGTATGAGCCCAAATTAGGAGCATTTAGGCCGACTTTACATCCATTTCCCCTATGCATTGATTTTTTTCTCCATTCTCCATTCTCCATTCTCCATTCTCCATTTGATTTGCACGGAGAGTCACCTCACACGAGGTGACAATTGTCACCTCACCGGTGACAGAGAGTCACGTGACTCGCAGAATAAGGGGGAATAATTATTGCAAACGTTAGCATATCGAGTTATCTTTCCAAATAAATCACACATTTTACAACTGGTTAATTGATAGATTAGCGGATTTAGGGCCAATTTTTTCACCTCCGCTTACAGCTAACCAGGGTTATCCATATAGTTTAGGCTTGTTCAAAGCTTAAGCGAAGTTTAAGAGTTCGGGCCTTAGTAGCCGTACTTTTTTACTTTTTAGTTCCTAATACCGTAGTTTGATTGCAACAGCAAAACGGCTTAATAAAACGTACATTCTGAATAACGTTAAAAACAGAGGTTCTATACATGAGGGGTGCATCATGTTTGTTTAATATAGGAGTGATTCTAAGTGCGCGGTATTAGACACAATGATACGTTTAATAATAACTATTTATAGTATTTTTAAGATTGTAAAAAAATAATAGGTAATTCTAGAGGAACATTTCTTATGGTCCTATCAGCATTTATCGATTCTCTTTATCTACTTTCTCTTTTGTTAATAATCCAAAATATTTTTTTTATAGAGATACAATGCAACTTATGCAATAAAACCAATTGTTATCACGATAAAAATTAATGGTCAACATAAATAAAAATACGATCAAATGTATTGTTTTGTACCATAGCATTTAATTTATGGTATACAGTCAAATTTCGGTCGTTGGGTTTATAGTCGCTATATTCATAGTCTGGCGAATAGAATTTCGATTTATCAAAAAGCGGAACAAATTCAATATATTGTAGACCAATAATTGAAAAGGTACTATGAACTTTTATAAACAAAACGTTGATTATTCTTTCCTCGCTAATCGAACGTAAATTACCAGCGTCGTCGGATAGGGGAAACTTTCCTCAACCCAAAGATGGTGTTAGTTTGCGTAGGCGAGCCTTGAGTCACGAGAAAAGGGTTTTCGAAGTTTTGTTGGCAATAGCTGATGTGCACTTTTCTGTTATTGGTCATGATTTGCTCGATTGGTTCCGCTATTTGACAGCTCAATTGGTTCCCGAGATTCTATCCGCCAGACTATGAATATAGCGACTATAGTTGGGTTATGTTTAGGTGGGCTCCCGTTAGTTGGGCTGTAGCCCACCTAAATCGAAGTCAAACGTCATTTTTGACTGTACACGGCGAATGAGAACGACCCAAATTTGAGTTTACTTCACTCATAATCGCCAAAACTGCAGGAACTCAGCGATGAGTAAATTTGCCTCATGTTTTTCCAGGTTTTTCCAGGGAAAAATTCCTGAATTTGAGAAAAGTAAAGATTGGATTCACTCAGTCTATTGGTACTACTCCGAGACTGAATAAAATTTTCGTCAATTTCCTCATTTTCCGGCAGATTTTTTAGGTTTTCCACAGGAAACCATGAGACAAATTTAACTCATCGCTGCGTTCCTGCACTTTTGGCGATTATGAGTGAACTAAACTCAAATTTGGGTCGTTCTCATTCGCCGTGTGCTATTTATTTTTTGAGGGACTCATGTATGAACAATTTGGATAGTTGCTAAAGGATTGTGATGATAATAAACAATCGGTGTATCCCTCAACCAATTTTCAGCTTGACGCTCAGCCCAACTAACGAAAGTATTTCACTAAGTGAGCTACAGGTTTAGCCCAACGAGCGAAAGTTGACTGTATAAGGATTTTTCAATAAATGTGAATGATTAGGTATCTTTACATTAATATTTTTCTTACGAACAATTTTATTATTGATACCATTTACTTTATTGTTATTGTATTGTAACATTTTGGTAATCTTTAGTTTTAGGATGAACTGCTGTTGTTGTTGGCTGGTATACGATAAATTTACCGTAAAATATGTTTTTTAAATCACTTACAATTTTGTAGAACATTAAAAAATTGGAAAATTCAAACAAAAAAGTAATGGTAAAAACGAGGGGGGCGACACATCTGAATCTCAAGTTTAGATGCTCAACAAATCTCACACTAGCGAATCTATCTTCGAAAAATCTTCTTTCATTTGCTGCATCTACTTGCATCGCTCATCATCTTTTTGCAGGAAATCTTCAGAATCGTCATCAATCTTCTTTCTATCTACTCAGCGTGCGCGCAGCTAGCCACAGCAAAACACAATCTTTTTTGCATGGTAGATAGAGTCGTCCCCCTCGGGTAAAAACGGATTTTAAGGGGGTACTACCGTTTGTAACTTTTGAAATATTGCACGTAGGAGTGAAAAATTTCGCTGAGGTATACTGCCGATACTCGCATAATTTGTTCCATCTTTGCTTGATTTCCTATTCATATGGGACAGTTATGCTTTTATGGGCAGTATAGCAGCGTATAAACAGGTATACATCGATAAAAAAGACTACACACTACACAGCGACTCACACCACTTGCCTTCGGTTACACAGCATGTCATTGAGGCATTTTTCCATAGAACATGTACGCTCAGTCATTCAAAACAAAGATTGTGTACCATCACGGAAGAATAACGTGCTTAAACGCTATTTCAAATCTACCCAAATTTGGGTAGAATCCACCCAGATCGGTCAAAACTGAACCACCTAAAAATGGGTGAACTGTGTTGGGAGTGACAAGTTGACAAATGAACAACATCGACATTAATCCAATCGACGTTGTTCATTTGTCAACTTGTCACTCCCAACACAGCTTACCCATTTTTTGGGTAGGTTCAGTTTTGACCGATCTGGTTGGATTCTACCCAAGTTTGAGTAGTCTTGAAATAGCATGACTGACTGAGTGTTCGGCTGTCAGTGACTCGACTACTCTCACGAGGCAGTGAATGATGAGGCAGATGGCAGTTCATATTCATATGAAAATGACTCATTGAGCCTGACTGTTTTGCGCACTGGTGTTTACATTCCATGTTTAGTGTTCAAGATGGCGACGAATGAAAAACACGTGCGCGAGAGGATTTTGTACGGACGTAATGCAACTCCTGACTTGTCAATACGGGAACCTGCAAAAAAAATTGGATTTACCTAAATCCACTGTTCACAATGTGTTCAAATCATTCTGATCCTGTCATGGACCAAAAGGTGAAAAGGATATTGAAAAAAAAGCCGAATCTCTCTGTTCAAACGTTGGCTCGTAAAACAGGAATGTCACCTGGTTTTGTCCAAAAATCAAAACAGCGTTTGGGGCTGAAGTCGTATAAAGAAAAAAACAGTTCCAAATCGCAACGACAAACATAATTTGACAGCAAAATCACTGGCTCGACGTTTGTACTGCAAATATTTGAAGAAGTTTTCATGTTATGGAAGATGAAACTTATATCCTGGAGGATTTCAAGCAGCTTCCAGGGCTGGCTTTCTATTCTGCTATGGTCAAAAGTGCTACAGCTGAGTATTTCAGGACGAAGAAGACATCGAAATTTCCCATAAAATATATTTTTTGGCAAGCAATTTGCACGTGTGGCTGAAGGAATAAATTTTTCAGCACTACAGGCACAATCAACAAGGAGATTTACCAGAAAGAGTGTCTGCAGAAGCGATTGCTACCCTTCATCAAAAGCCACAAAGAAAACTCTTTGTTCTGGCCCGATTTGGCATCATGCCATTATGCTAAAATTTTGATGGAGTGATATGAAGCAAATCAAGTGAATATTGTACCAAAAACCGCAAATCCGCCAAATTGTCCAGAGTTACGTACAATCGAGAGATATTGAGAGAAAGAAACAAGGAATCAAAGATATCAAACTTATTTATTTATTTATTTGTTTCGTCAACCAACGTCAACAATTAGAACAAATTTGGCCACCACGGTATCCGAGGAGTCTGTACAAACCCTAATGGATGGAGTTACGCGCACAGCTCGATAATTTTATGCAAATACCGAATAACAATGTTTTGACTTTGTGAATTTTTAAATCATATCCCATGAATCTGAAATAAACAACTACAATTGACATATAATGCGAAATTTGTGTTTTACTTAAGTTTTGATGTGTCCGGATTATTGTGGATCCAGACCTTACAGGCATTGATAGCTCCAAATCAATAACTGTGGAAGTGCATCTCAACATCAATTTTTTGCTATGCAAACACCTGTTGAGATGCCAGGGTAATCGATATTGGCGCTTCACATCGTTGCTCTCGTACTGAAATGACGTCACCATGCCTTCCGAGGAATTATGCGATTTTTTGGTCCTCGACTGCTCCATCCTCCAGCGTGATCTTTAGTGGATATTTTTCCTGTCGACTGAAATCTCGTGCTGGTGTTGTGTTCCCTCGCAAATCCGTTGCGCCAATGCTACACGCAAAAACAAATAGCATGAACATCAGCTAGGAGAGAACTAGAAAATCACCGGAAAATCAACAGGAAAGCCCATGAATTTCGATGTCAAATCGGCAAAAATATACTTCATCTTCTCTTCAGCAAAAAATTAAATCTAGACCTTGAAATTGAAGACACTTGTTCTGAGATAGTCAGGATAAATCATGATGAAAATTGCAAAGGAATTTTGAGAAAATTTCAGAATAAATTTAATGGATAGTACCAAGGTAGTTCAGAGTAAATTTCCAACGGAGTTTTGAAGAGAACTCTACACGCTATTTCAAAACTACCCAAATTTGGGTAGAATCCACCCAGATCTGTCAAAACTGAACCTACCCAAAAATGGGTAAACTGTGTTGGGAGTGACAAGTTGACAAATGAACAACATTGATATGAATCCGATCGACGTTGTTCATTTGTCAAGTTGTCACTCCCAACACAGTTTACCCATTTTTGGGTAGGTTCAGTTTTGACATCTGGGTGGATTCTACCCAAATTTGGGTAGTTTTGAAATAGCGTGTAAGAGAGTTTTGTCTAGAACTCAAAGTAAATTGTGTGAATTCAGAGTGGAATCAGCAAGAAGTTCTGTGGAAAATTCAATGATGGTTGTGAAGAGGATTCCAGGATCTGCGAAAAATATCAAGGGAATCAAATTTTGAGCATACAATTGCAAAGGAGTTTTGAGAAGAGTTTTAACCGAATTTCAAAGGCAGCACGAGAAGAATTTATAGATAATTCTATTGGGGTTTCCAAGTGGATTTTCTGAAGAATTTATAGAAGAATTCCAAGAGTAAAATTTCAAGACAATTACAATTCTGAATTACTTGAACTTTAATGAATTCTTGGAACAATATTTAAACATTTGAAGAGAATCTTAGGATGAACTCCATGAATGCAGAGAATTGCAGAGAATTTCCGACCTGTTATAAAGTAATTAAGGGTCTCCCAGAGATAATCTTCAAATTATTTTAGAGAAATCTTGAAATAACTGTGATAGGGAATGTTTCCAAAGGTAATTCTTGAAAAAATTCTAATCAATTTCTGTTAAGAGTTCTGAGCGAATGTTCAAGGTAGTTAAAACACATTTTTAAGGTCAAACGCAGAAACAAATTATAAGTTCTGGAAAAATTCTGCTGTCTTTGTAATGATTAATTTAATCTAATGATCCCTTCGACTAAATCGCATTTGGTATTTTGGCTTAATTTAAATGTAAATTGCACAACCAGGCAAATTTCCAAAATTCCGGAAAAAACGGAAAAAAGCCAGTAAATTTCTAATCTGACTGCAAGTTTTTTTCAGAATGAATATTTTCGTATAAAACCTTCATGAGATGATTTCCTAGCAGCAGCGCATTTGGGGAAACAAACTTTATTCGAAAACTTAGCTAACATAAAAACAAAATTAAAAATCTTCCAAATCAAATATATCAAAAAGAGGCGTTCTAGTCAAATTGCCAAACTTCATACAAATTCTGTCAATCAAGCTAAACATTATACCGTTAAGCCTTAGATACTTGACCAATCAGCAGCCAAGATTTCAGATAATTTCATATTAATCCGAAAATGTTACGGCTCTTTGAACTTTTTTGTTCAATTAAATTTGCAGATGACGTCCAACGATAAGGACTTCCGTTTTATGGCTACGAATGATCTGATGACGGAACTCCAGAAGGACAGCATCAAGCTAGACGACGAATCAGAAAAGAAAGTTGTCCGCATGGTACTCCGTTTGCTGGAGGACAAGAACGGCGAAGTACAGAATCTTGCCGTCAAATGGTAAATGCTTTTATGATTCATTGAACACGTTGTATTTATTTAATGTTGGGGCATTACTGCAGTCTTGGACCGTTGGTGAACAAAGTCAAGGAAAATCAAGTGGAAACCATTGTCGATTCGCTGTGCGCCAACATGGTTTCGAACAACGAACAACTGCGAGACATTTCGAGTATTGGTCTGAAGACGGTCATTTCGGAGTTGCCACAGTCGTCGAACTCGTTGGTCCCGAACGTGTGCCAACGCATCACTGGCAAGTTGAGCAACGCCATTGAGAAAGAGGACGTATCGGTTCAGCTAGAGGCGCTGGATATTCTGTCGGATTTGCTGTCGCGATTCGGTGACCTGTTGGTGCCTTTCCACGACTTGATCCTGAAGGCACTGGTACCACAACTGGCATCCGCTCGACAGGCCGTGCGTAAACGTACCATCGTTGCTTTATCACACCTGTTGACTACTTGCAATAATAATGCATACAATAAGGTCATCGAACACCTTTTGGATGGACTGGAGAAGCCTCAGGATCAGAGTATGATCCGAACTTACATTCAGTGTTTGGCTGCTATCTGGTATGAAAAAAGAACACTATTTTTTAGAGGTAGGAAGTCAATTTTTTCATTTCAGCCGTCAAGCTGGACACCGTTTGTGCAATCATATCGAGCGGGTGATGTTCTTGCTCAATCAGTATAGCCACCGGGATGACGACGAGCTTCGCGAATTCTGCTTGCAAGCTTGTGAGGCGTTCGTTCAACGTTGTCCGGAAGCTATTATGCCACATATTCCTTCGGTATGTGTTCGGTTCTTGCAGATTGCGTTGACTGTTGTTAAATGTCGTTTCTTAATTTTAGATTGTTGATCTGTGTCTGAAATACATAACATACGATCCGAATTACAACTATGAGGCTGATGATGGAGATGGTGGCGTTGCGATGGATATGGAAGACGACGAGGACATCGACAGCGAAGAATACAGCGACGATGACGATATGAGCTGGAAAGTGCGCCGATCAGCGGCCAAGTGCTTGGAGTCCGTTATTTCTACCAGGCATGAACTGTTGGAAGATTTTTATAAGACTTTGTCGCCTGCGTTGATCGCTCGATTCAAAGGTAAGTGATGATGCTGTTTTCTGAATTTCGTAAGATTCTAATACCACTGCTATTTACAGAACGTGAAGAAAACGTCAAATCGGATATCTTCCACGCGTACATTGCCCTACTTAAATCTACCCGCCCGATTGGGGATGATATGGCCCATGACCCGGACTCGATGGAACAAGTCCCGAGCTCCATCAGTATGCTTCAGGATCAGGTACCGATGATTGTGAAAGCCGTACAACCGTTGATGCGGGAGAAATCCGTCAAAACTCGACAGGACTGTTTTCTGTTGCTTCGTGAACTGTTGAATGCATTGCCGGGAGCATTGTCGAATCACATTGATCACCTGATGAGTGGTATCCATTATTCCCTGAATGACAAAAACTCTACGTCGAATATGAAAATTGACGCACTCGGATTCGTGTACTGTATGCTGGGAGGGCATAATCCACAAGTGTTCCATCCGCACATCAAGACGTTGGTGCCGCTTGTCGAAGCTGCTGTTTTCGATCCATTCTACAAAATTGCCACCGAAGCTTTACTTGTTCTGCAGCAGCTGGTGAAGGTTATTCGTCCACTGAACATTCAAACTAACTTTGATTTCACCCCTTATGTTCATCCACTGTATTCGAGCACATTGCAGAAGCTTCGTTCGCCTGAAGTAGATCAGGAAGTGAAAGAACGAGCTATCGCCTGTATGGGTCAGATCATTGCCAACATGGGCGATGTGCTGCAACAGGAGCTGAACACCTGTTTGCCGTTGTTTATGGAAAGATTACGCAACGAAGTAACCCGACTGAGCTCCGTTAAAGCTTTGACGATGATCGCTGCTTCCCCTTTGCGTGTAAATCTCAGTCCGATTATTGCAGAGGTTGTTCCGGTTCTCGGATCGTTCCTTCGCAAGAACCAACGAGCACTCAAGCTCAATTCACTTACCTTGCTGGACACGTTAGTCACTCACTATCACCAGCTGATCGACGATATGCTGCTGCGAAATGCAGTTTCCGAAGTTCCACCATTGCTCTCCGAATCGGATCTTCATGTCGCGCAGCTTTCGCTTGTCCTGTTGACTTCCGTGGCACGCCATCAACCTCAAGCTCTGATTGGAGTGCACGAGCAAATCCTACCGGAAGTGATGACCTTAGTCCGTTCCCCATTGCTGCAAGGCACAGCTCTCAACTGTACCTTGAACCTTTTCCAAGCTCTGGTACATGCCAATCTACCAGGGCTTAGCTACCGCCATTTGTTAAACATGCTCATGTATCCATTGAATAATCAACAGCAAGGGCAGCAACTGCACAAGCAAGCATATCATTCGCTGGCCAAGTGCATTGCAGCACTAACTCTGCAGGTGCCGAACGAAGCAGTGGCTGTCGCTAGAGAATTTCTGCGGGAGATCCAAAACAGACGCAGCGATGCTCATTTGGTGTTCTACCTACTCACAATCGGCGAGATTGGAAGGCACTTGTAAGTATTTGACGGCTTCAGAATTAAGAATTATCAATTCAAATTATTATCATTCCAGCAACCTAAACGCTATTGACTCACTGGCTCAAATCGTTCTCAACTGCTTCTCGGCATCGTCCGAAGATGTGAAGGGAGCAGCGTCGCATGCGCTTGGGGCAATCGCCGTTGGTAATCTTACTCATTATCTGCCGTTCATTTTGAATGAAATTGAAGCACAACCGAAGAGACAGTACCTGTTGTTGCACTCCCTGAAGGAAGTTATCTCGTCGCTTTCAACAACCAAACATGGCCTGGAACAGTTGCTTCCATCAGTACCGTCCATCTGGGCCGAACTGTTCAAGCACTGTGAATGTTCCGAGGAAGGATCTCGCAACGTAGTTGCCGAGTGTTTGGGAAAATTGGTGCTAGTAAATCCAGAAGAATTGCTACCACAGCTGCAGTTGGCACTACGTAGCGAAAGCCATCTGATGCGTACGGCTGTTGTTTCGGCAATCAAGTTTACCATATCCGATCAGCCGCAATCGATTGATCCGCTACTGAGGCAGTGCATTGGGCAGTTCCTTTTTGCACTGCAAGATCCGGAACCAGCTGTCCGTCGAGTCGCGCTTGTTGCATTTAACTCGGCAGTGCATAATAAGCCCAGTCTTGTGCGAGAACTACTACCCGAATTGCTGCCACAACTTTACTCTGAGACAAAGGTTAAGAAAGATCTGATCCGAGAGGTTGAGATGGGTCCATTCAAGCACACAGTTGATGATGGCTTAGACATCCGGAAAGCTGCATTCGAATGCATGTACACTTTGCTGGAGCAGGGGCTAGATCGGGTAGATATCATGCAGTTCCTTGAACATGTACAGGCTGGACTGAAGGATCATTATGATATCAAAATGTTGACCTACTTGATGACCGCTCGGTTGGCTGTCCTTTGTCCCTCTGCAGTTCTGCAAAGTAAGTACACGTCTAATACGGCTTTCTACGTCAGTTACTGTTCAGTGATCCTTTTCTTCCAGAACTCGATCAATTCGTTGATCCCCTGCGCGCCACCTGCACATTGAAAGTGAAAGCCAACTCAGTAAAACAGGAATACGAGAAGCAAGATGAACTGAAACGATCTGCATTGCGAGCTGTTGCAGCTCTCCTTCAAATTCCGAAAGCAGGTACGGTCATCATCTTGATATGTCCGAGCGAAATCCAACTGCAAAATTTCCTTTCAGATAAAAACCAGCATCTGGCCGAATTTCTGTCACTGATTCGCAGCTCCTCGGAATTGCAACCGTTGTTTGAGTCTGTGCAGAAAGATTCGTCCGTGTTGACCAACAACAACGCTGACAGCCTTTCGATGGATCAAAGCTAGGTGGAACGATGCGGCAGTGCCATTCTTTCTAGCTATTGGTTCAAAAAACGTAAGGTATGGTAAGTTACACGACGCTGCTCATATTTTGTTTCTCTCTCTCTTCGATGTACAAGAGCTTTTATTTTCACTTATGCCTTCCCATCGGGGCATCAATGCAAGAAAAATCATAAACTATGGAACGAAGAGTGTGGTCAAAAGTCGCCAGGAAAAAACGATACAGTGTGCGTTTAAACGAACAATTGATGCATTTAGTTTTTTTATTCTCACAAATGAAAGGATAGCGGTAGGTTCTCCATCTGGTTAATTATTCGATGCGTTCGTACCTAAGGAATACAAACATGAAACGGCAATTAACTTTCCGATGGGATTATTCTTATACATATTTTATCTTCGTTTTCTGAAATCTTTGAAAATCACATAACTGAATCAAATCGGATGTAGTTACAAATAAACCCACTGATACAATTTATTTGATTATTGTTTGTTTTTACATCTAAAACAATTCGAAAGGACGTATTCCTGGGTTGGACATTTTTTTCAAGCAATAATACTTTGGATAATTCATTATTACATACGAATAAATCAGAATGCATGATTATGTTCAAGACACAATGCATTGTGCTGACTTAAACATAGTTTGTTCCGTCCGTTCCCAGAAGGACTGAAGTGAGGTAGCGCCCAATCCTATTTCTACGGCAACACTACGAACAGCGACGCTGAATACTATGGTAGAGATTCGTACGAGGGAGAACAGCACAAACCAATCAGTATTAATACAACCTTCAAAGTGTGTACACTAGAGCAAAGAGCAATAAATGTATTTAAGTTAGTGTAGCAAAAGTGTTCTTTCCATCGAACCGATCATCCGAAATACAGTCCACCACCAAAGATCCGTCCATCCAAGGGAATCGTCAAGGGCACTTCCAGTGTCATCCCAAGATCGTTTTCCACGGCGATTCCCTCCCGCATGTGTTATGGTTCATTGCATCGGAACATAATTTGGTCCTTCGAACCGGATCGGAATGCAGCCAAGGTTTAGCTGCCCACGAAGAGGATCGGTACCCAGTCCACGAGAGGTTTCCTGCCAGGAGAAAAGCCTAATCATCCCGAGCGAACACATCGTTGCTACACGAAACGAAACGAAAACGAGTTTCTTGCTGCTGGTGCTGTGTACACACATTCGTATGCGTCGCGTAGTGAGCGGTCCGCAATCGTCCGCCGTCGCAAAAGACAAAAAGTGAACGCCATTTTGCTAATTCCGAACGAGTCGAAAACAAGTGTGTGCGTGTACAAGGTCATGTACAGTTGCGTCGTGTGTGCAACGTTGCCGAACTCATACCGAAACATTTAGTCCCGTCACGTGTGCTACGTTGCCAGATCCGTATCGAAACGATCAGTGCGTCGCGTGTGTAAGAAAAAGGCAACTAAAAAACTGAAGTGGAAAAGTGACCTTGAAGACAAACCAAAAAATGCCGGTAGAACATTCACCGTTGAAACAAGTGCAGCAAGAGGAGCAAGTACAACAATTGGATCAAGCGGAACAATCAGAAGACTTTCCAATTGTGCAACATATGGAGTTGCCGGGTCCGCCTACCGGGCACCTTTCAAGATCCAATTCATCAGGTTCATTTCACGGATTCAATTGGGAGGAGGCTATGGATTCTGAAACGATGCGGAGATTGAAGGGTCTGTTCCGGCAGAGAGGACAAATCGAGCAGAAGCTAGTGCGAATCCAGTTAACCTTGAGGGACTAGAAAAGTATGAGGTTGGCCCAGCTGCAGTGCACCAAGGAAAAACTCGTAGCCATCTACACCGAGTTTAGCCACTTCCATAGCGAGATCATGGCCTTGATTCCTGACGAAGCATCGGATGAGCAGGATGACATTTACTGCTCCTTCGAGAATCGTCACAGTGAGTTGTCAAATCGCGCTCAGGAATTGATCAACTTCGCTACACCACGGCAACCTGCAACTTTTTCTGTTCCCGCACCACAAGTCATCATCCAGCAACAACCACTGAAAGCGCCAATCCCTACGTTTGACGATTTCATTCATCAAGACCAGCTGTCAAGTCCTAGAGCAGTGTGAGTCATCGCGAGTGCTACCGCAACCAACTATCTCCAAACCCAAAGCCATATCGACTACAAGCAAGATGCCGTTGCTGAAGAGCAACACAGCCACCACGAGTTCCAGCACATCCCAAGGTCATTGCCAATTCTGTGGCAGTGGACATTTCAACTTCCAGTGCACGGAGTTCAAACAGCTAACAGCAACTCAAAGGGCAGAGAAAGTTCGAACGACAGGTTTGTGCTTTAACTGCCTCCGCAAGGGACACCAGTCCAAACAGTGTACGTCCAGCAAAACGTGTCGAAAATGCAACAGAAGGCATCATACTCTTCTACACGATGACAACGAAAGGGACAGCAGCCAGGATGTCAAAGCGAACGTCGCTTCGCCAAAGAATCGTGAAATCAACAAACCACCAGCTAGTGTTCAACCTCCTGCTTCGGTGGTGGATGAACCCGTGTCCACTGCATGCTCAAGCAATCACGTCCAAACATCGAAGACCGTTTTGCTGCTTACTGCAGTCGTCCAAGCCATCGATAAGCATAACCAACCGCATCCATGTCGAGTCCTGCTCGACAGTGGGTCACAAGTCAATTTCGTTACCGAGGATATGGCAAACCGCCTCGGTTCTCCTAAGATGAAAGCCAACGTCCCGATTACTGGAATCAACGCCTTGAGAAGCCTAGCTCGTGACAAAGTGTTCGTAAAATTCCGATCGAGCTACGGAGACTTTCAAGCCAACATCGAGTGTCTGGTTACACCCAAGGTAACTGGAACTATTCCAAACAGCAGAATCGATTTCAGCACCTGGAAATTCCCTGACGGCATCCAACTCGCCGATCCACGTTTCTTCTGCCCCGAGAAGGTCGACATGCTGATCGGGGGAGAGCTTTTCTTCGACATTTTGAAGCCCGATCACCTGAGCCTAGGTGCAAATCTACCGCAACTTCGGGACACTCATCTTGGATGGGTGGTAGCCGGAGTGATAAACGAGCCGTACGTTTCGAACGCGGCTATCCAACACGCCAACTCTGCTTCGATCGATTACATCGAGGAATTGATGCACCAATTCTGGAAGATGGAGGAAGTACCAGACGCTTCTCCATTTTCACCCGAACAGCTGTCCTGTGAAGCCCATTTCTTATCGACGTACGAGCGTGATTTGACCGGTAGGTTTGTTGTGAAGCTGCCATTCAAGGATAACGTGGACCAGTTGGATAACTGCCGCTTTCTGGCGCTCAAGCGATTCTTCATGCTCGAAAAACGTTTGGAACGCAATCCCGAACTCAAGCAACAATACGTCGGTTTTATCAAGGAGTACGAGGATCTCGGCCACTGCCGGGAAATCAAGGAAGCTGATGACCCACCGGATCTGAGTAGGTACTACCTGCCCCATCATGCGGTGCTGCGTCCTTCGAGCTCAACCACCAAGTGTCGAGTGGTATTCGACGCTAGCGCCAAGTCCGAACCATCCAAGCTGTCGCTCAACGAGGTGCTCCAAGTCGGCCCAGTAGTGCAGAATGGAATATTCTCAATTACGCTGCGATTCCGTAAGGACCCATATGCTTTTTCAGCCGATGTAGCCAAGATGTACCGTCAAGTGCTCACGGCGCTACTGGACAGGCGGTTCCTGCGATGCTTCTGGCGATCCGATCCATCGCATCCGTTGAGGGTACTTGAATTGAATACCGTTACGTACGGTACAGCTTGTGCACCATACCAAGCAACGAGGTGTTTGGTGCAGCTTGCCCAGGAAGAAGGTTCTGAGTTTCCCATCGGTGCTCGGATCCTGATAGAAGACTTCTACGTCGACGATGCTCTATCTGGAGCCAACACCCTCGAAGATGCCATCGAATGCCAACGTCAGCTGAAAGCCCTGCTTGCCAGAGGTGGATTTCATATCCACAAATGGTGCTCCAACTCGGATGAGTTTCTCGAGCACATACCACCTGCAGATCGAGAAAGGAAAGTTCCGTTACACGAGTATGGACCCAACGAAGTAATCAAGGTATTCGGATTGCTCTGGGATCCGAACATCGACATTTTCATGATTGCCAATCCACCAAGCGTTTCGCAACCTGCCGATAAACCAGCCACAAAACGCATCATTTACTCCGAGGTGGCAAAGTTGTTTGATCCACTCGGATTGTTCGCTCCAGTGATCGTCACCGCGAAGTTATTGGTTCAGCAGCTTTGGAGGACATCAGCAGGATGGGACGATCCAATCAACGAGGACACTCATGAACAATGGTCCACTCTTCAAGCATCACTACCGGAGCTTGGTCGTATTCACATTCCAAGGTGTGTCACGTTCCCGGATACTATCGCTCACGAATTGCATGGTTTCGCTGATGCATCGAATGTGGCGTACGGTGCGTGCGTCTATTTGAGGAGTATTTTTGCCAATGGATCCGCAAGCTTACGTCTTCTGTGCAGCAAGTCAAAGGTCGCTCCATTGCACGATCTTTCCATTCCACGAAAGGAACTTTGTGCTGCGCTTCTGTTGACGCAATTGGTCGGTCAAGTGATTCCAGCGCTTCAGATGTCTTTCCGAGAAGTTGTTCTTTGGTCGGACAGTACAATCGTTCTAGCATGGCTCAAAAAACCCTTGGATCAGCTTCAAACTTTTGTGAGGAATCGGATTGCTGTAATACAAACGGAAACCAGTGAGTGTCGATGGAATTATGTTCGTTCGGCTAGCAATCCCGCCGATATCGTCTCTCGAGGCCAGCTGCCGGAAGCTTTGAGACAGAACAGTCTCTGGTGGAATGGTCCGAAGTTCCTGTCCGCATCCGAATACGACGGTGAAGACACCGAAGAGATTCCCGACAACAACCTTCCCGAACTGAAGGTCCAAGTTGCAACTCCTGCGGTAAGTTGTGAGCCTTTTCTGTTCTTCTTCAAACACAGCTCTTTTCGAAAAATTCAACGCATCATGGGCTACGTGTTGAGGTTCGTCAGCAACTGCCGAAGGCCACGGTCACCCGATCGTGTGAAGCAAGCCCATCTCACTGTCGTAGAGCTACGTCAAGCATCGGAAGCAATCGTCAAGGTGATTCAACAAGTACACCTTGGTGATGAAATTCAACGACTGGTCTCCAATCAACCATGCAAACGTCTGGGCAACCTGCGCCCGGTGTATGAAAACGGCTTGCTGCGAGTCGGAGGGCGATTGGATCGCTCGAAACTGCCGTTTGCAGCGAAGCATCAACTCATTCTTCCCGACAAGGATCCTGTAACGAGAAAGTTGATTAGTGCATTGCATTTAGAGCATCTTCACATCGGTCAAGCCAGTTTGATCAACATCATTCGGCAGAGGTACTGGCTTCTGAACGCAAAGTCTACTGTGCGACAAGTAACACGGTCATGTGTGAAATGTTTTCGCACGAATCCTGATGAAACCAAACAGCTAATGGGAAATCTACCGACATCGAGAATCGTACCATCGCCTCCGTTCGCAGTGACTGGTGTGGATTATGCCGGTCCGTTTCTGGTGAAACAAGGTTCACATCGTCCGAAGCTCGTGAAAGCGTATGTAGCAGTCTACGTATGCATGACGACGAAGGCTGTGCATTTGGAGGTCGTATCCGATCTGTCGTCGGATGCCTTCCTAGCGTCGTTGAAGAGATTCATCAGTCGAAGAGGAATGGTCCAACAAATTCATTCGGACAATGCAACTAATTTCCACGGAGCAAACCACGAACTACACGAGTTGTATCGGCAATTCCAAGATCAACGAACTGCGAAGAAGATCCAACAGTTCTGCCAAGCACGTGAGATACAGTGGCATTTCATCCCGCCGGACGCACCAGAGTTCGGTGGTCTCTGGGAAGCGGCGGTTAAGGCGACGAAAACCCACCTGAAGAGAGTCGTACGCAACGTGAAGCTGACATTCGAAGAAATGGCGACCATCCTGACGGAGATAGAGGCCATCCTAAACTCGCGTCCGTTGTACAGCGTGTCCAGCGATCCTGCAGATCCACAGGTAATTACGCCAGCTCACTATCTTATAGGTCGTCCGCTGATCGCTCCAGCCGAGCCGTCCCTGGAAGATATCAACGTTAACCGACTCGATCGATGGCAACATCTTCAACTGATGCGTGAGCATTTTTGGCGAGCGTGGTCCAGGGATTACCTCAATTCTCTCCAACCACGCAAGAAGAATCTACGAACGACACCAAACCTTCGACCTGGAATGGTGGTCGTACTCCACGACAAGACTCAACCCCCGCTCAGTTGGAAGCTGGGTCGAATCACATCAGTGTATCCAGGTGATGATGGTTTAGTACGGGCCATCGATGTGTTCACCAACGGATCAACGTACCGTCGTCCTATCAACAAGGTTTCCGTACTTCCAATCGAGGACAATGTTTGCCCCTCATCGGTACCTGAAGCTGTTGATACGATGTCTCAACCGGGGGGAGAATGTTCCGTCCGTTCCCAGAAGGACTGAAGTGAGGTAGCGCCCAATCCTATTTCTACGGCAACACTACGAACAGCGACGCTGAATACTATGGTAGAGATTCGTACGAGGGAGAACAGCACAAACCAATCAGTATTAATACAACCTTCAAAGTGTGTACACTAGAGCAAAGAGCAATAAATGTAGTTAAGTTAGTGTAGCAAAAGTGTTCTTTCCATCGAACCGATCATCCGAAATACAGTCCACCACCAATGATCCGTCCATCCAAGGGAATCGTCAAGGGCACTTCCAGTGTCATCCCAAGATCGTTTTCCACGGCGATTCCCTCCCGCATGTGTTATGGTTCATTGCATCGGAACATAGTTATACATTCTGATTAATCGCATTCATGAAACATACATAATAGGTAGCACTAACTCGAACTAAAGAGCCTGAATTTATAAAGAGACGACTTGTCAAAATTTGAATAATCGATTATCTGTCAAAGTCATAGGAAAAGTTATTCCAAACGAGCAGAAGACTTGTCAAATGGATAAGATGTCGTCTCTTTATAAATTCAGGCTCTTTAACTCGAACTTGTCCGGTTTCTTTTTTCTATCAAAAGTAACTGTCAAACTGTGGGGTTCGCTTTGAAAATCGTTCGAGAACGGTTGTGTTTTTGCTCCGCTGCGGGCTTTTATTATTATTTTTTTTAGTTCGGGCTGTCTTTGTGCTGGCGTGGAGTATTTTAGTGCTCGTATTTGATTGTGTGTCCCGGGCGCGATAATTTGATTTGGAAAGTTTTGTGCTGATGTTTACCCTCCCTTTGTTGCCGGTGTGACTCGACCACGCTGATCTATTGTTAGGTTTTTGCGATGTGCATTGCTATTGTGCACAGAGTGATTCGAAAAAAAAGTGATCTAGTTATTGTGTCGCTGGAGGAGGGATTTTTTTAAATGAGTTGAGAAAAAAGCATCGGGATTGTGCTCCCGATATATTGATTTGGTTCCAGTTGAAGATTGTTCTTATACATTTCTCGATTGCATTTTCGAGGGGTCGTGTCTGCTATTGTGGGCAGAGCGTTTGATGGTCGGTTTGGTGTGACTGGTGGCAAGCTTGGCACTTGGAATGTTTCGTCTAACGGACGTACACCAATTAGTTGATGAGCCAAACTGGCAAAGAGGCAATTTCCATCGCCGGGAATTTTCTGGATCCACAGGTTGAAATCTGGTGAAAATGATTGTAGATATAATTGTAGGTAACTTTTATCACAAACCATGGTGCAAGTTAGGAAATACGTGAATAGTAACAATAATAAGCGTTTTCTGAGTTTTGTTATTGATGTTCACGAGTCAGAATTGCAATTTCCGACGTTAAAATTCTCACTGCAGATATAGAACATGGAAGTTAGAGTCGGTGTATAATGAGTCACGCCAAGAGAAAAACAGTTGAACTCGCATCACGGTTTTCGAAAGATTCCCTTTCTTTTAACTTGGAAACAGAGGACTTCTGCATCAACTTCAAATGACTTCTAGCGAGGAAAAAAATTAACGGCTGTAGTAAATCATAATATCAGTGGTTTTGTCGAATTATCTTAAGGAAAAATAGTAGAAATTGTCATTACTGATCATTACAAAACGTATCGCATGACAAATGTAATGCTCACTGCGTGTATATGATAATTTCTTCGGTTATATTTAATATTTAATTGCAATACCTTTCGTGGACCTTTCATAGCATCGTAATGCTTGTTTACTTTGCACGATAGGTAGCCTGTTTGACAGTTCAATAGGTAGACTTGGCTTCACTCTTGGCGTGACTCATTATACACCGACTCTAACAAAACCCTGCTGCTTGACGGTAACTAGAGGTAACCCAAGCTAATCGATGCACCCCTCGAAACATATGAAAATCCACGAACCCCTCATTTTATCTGTCAAACTTTCATAGCGAATCAAAACAAACATAGTGTAGTACTGGAATTTATACTAGAATGGGGAACGTTAATCGATTTGCTAGGGACCAATAGGCTAGTCAAGTAGTGAGCCAATTTCAAACCGATAGTTTAGCACTTCACAAATTAGTTATTGAAAACGATCATGATGGTTGTGGTTGAAGCCTGACTGTAGTCACGGCTATAGTCGCTATATTCATAGTCTGGCGGATAGAATCGCGGGAACTAATTGAGCTGTCAAATAGTGGAACCAATCGAGCAAATCACGACCAAGAACAGAAAAGAACACATCAGCTATTGCGAACAAAACTTCGGGAACCCTTTTCTCGTGACTCAAGGCTCGCAAACTAACACCGTCTTTGGATTGGAGAAAGTTTCCCCTATCCGATGATGACGGTAATTTGCGTTAGATTGGTGAGGAAAGAATAATCAACGTTTTGTTCAATTGTTGGTCTAAAATATATTGAATTGGGTTCTTTAATTTTGAAAAATATATCGGTTTTTATTATATATCATCTGAAAGAGCTTCGTTTTCTGAGCAAAGCGATATTTTTTCCGAACCCACACACTTTCATTTCGATTTTTAAATCAAGATTTAAATCAAAATAATAATTTCACTGTTTGACACTAAACTGACAAACTGACAGCTCGCTCCCATACACAGTGGCACCGAGGGGCGCTAATAAGGTGATTTTTGCAAATGTAATCGGTATTATTTAAAATAGTTCTAGTGTACCAAAATTGATGAAACGTTGGGTTTGACTTCCATTTTTAATGCAGATTACGAATATGCATTTACCTCAATACCCTTAAAGAACCCGCTTTTTGATAGATTGAAATTCTATCCGCCAGACTATGAATATAGCGACTACAGTTACCGCTCAACTTCCGAGCCAAGCAGACGCTTTTACGCTGCAGCTAATTCTGGAAGTCGATCCCAAGCTTAAATTCTTTTCGTTTCGCTGCGTTATCTCATCGCCGAGCCGTTGTGTGTTTCTGCGTACTACGACTCTGCGATGGTGCGCCGCGAGAACACATTCCGCATAGATTATGCGGCTTTGCCAAAAAAACCGGACTATGCGAAGGTGCCAAATTTCGTTGGAACTGTTCTGGGCTTAAAGCCAGGTGAAGTGATACGAATTCAGTGTAGCCGAAGTCTCGGATGTGCTTTCGTGAAGGTCGTCGACCTGGCGTTGGCACAAAAAGTGTGCGAAGAACACGACGGAAAACACGAAGTGATAGTGGAGGGAGGGAAGAAGATCCCCCTGCGAATAACGATGGAGGACGGAGCAGTGGAGGTGAAGATATTCGATCTGTCTGAGGACGTGTCGGACGATGCGATCACAAAATTCCTATCCGCTTACGGTGACGTCATCTCAGTGCGTGAACAGATGTGCGGTAGCGATCAACAATATCAATTTCCGAATATCTCCACTGGTGTTCGGATTGCGAAAATGATTGTAAAGCACAACATCGAGTCGTGGGTCTTCGTAGATGGTGAATCGACGTTCCTATCTTATTTTGGCCAACGTCAAACCTGCCGACACTGTCGGGAATTCATCCACATCGGCGCGTCCTGCGTACATAATAAAAAGCTGCTTGTTCAAAAATCGTATGCCGATGCCACGAAACAGCCAGCAGCAATGTCAACAAAAACAATTGCGAAGCCGCCAGCCTCAAAACCAGCGTTGCCGAGTCAATCTACGTCGGGACTGAGATACCCGCCACCGAAGAAGCAGAAGCAACAAAACCGATCGACACACAATCGGAACTACATTTTCCACCGCTTACTACCCCGATCATACCCATATCGGGTTCGAAGCAACCATCGGATAGCAGGTCGTTGTCTAATATTTCTGGTCTGGACTACGGTAGCCTGGGCTGCACGACGACCCAGTGAAAAAGGTTCTCGAAAGCGCCCCAACAGGAACAAGAAGAAGAAGCGCGCAGTGGGCAAGGTGGATCGACCAAGTAGAAGGCGACCTGCGGACCCTTCGCAGACTACGAGGCTGGCGAAGTGTGGCCATGGATCGAGTAGAGTGGAGAGGACTTCTTCGGAGAGAAGAGGACAACAAGGCCTAGGCCGAAATTACAAGCAAGGAAGCCATAAAAATGATCCAAGAACGAAAAAACCGTGGAACTGTGATATTAGAATGAATTTGGGGTCTTAACATAAACATGGACCCGAATGACCATGGGACAGTCCTCCGGAAGATCCGTAAAAGTGGTCCATCCTTGATACTGTTTTTAGAGCTCCGTAGTTTTGTCGAAAACACTTCGAACTGTGATATATGAAAGATTTTAGGGTCGAGACATCAACATGAACCTGGATGGCCATTGGACCGTCCTCCAGAAGATCCGGATCATCCTTAAAAGTGGATCATCCATGAAACTGCAAAAAAAAACCGTGGTTTTTTTTCGAAAACTCTAGGAACTGCGATTTAAGATAGAATTTAGGGTCGTGACATAAACATGAATCCGGATGGCCATGGGGCTGTCCTCCGAAAGATTCGCAACATCCGTAAATTTGTCATACTATGAAACTGATTCTAGAGCTCTGCAGTTATTTTTTAAACAATGTGAAATAAGAAACCACTGGATCACTTTTACGGATTTTCCGTATCATCCGGAGGACGGTCCTATGGCCATCCAGATCCATGTTTTTGTCACGACCACAAATTCTATCTTATATCACAATTCCTAATGTTTTTTGGAAAAAAAAACTGCGGAACTCTAGGATCAGTTTCATTGATTGACCACTTTTACGGATGTTCCGGATCTTCCTGAGGACGGTCCTATGGACATTCAGGTTCATGTTTACATCACAACCCCAAATTATTTCTTTCATCACAGTTCGTAATGTGTGGATTTACTACTTTTACGGTTGTTCCGGATCTTCCGATGGTCATCTGGGTCCATGACCCAAATTCATTCTTATATCACAGATCCTAATGTTAAAAAAAATACGGAGCTCTACGACCAGTTTCATGGATTGTCCACTTTTAAGGATGTTCCGGATCTTCCAGAGGACGGTCCCATGGCCATCCATGTACATGTTTGTGTCACGACCCAAAATATTTTTTATATCACAGTTCCTAATGTTTTCAAAAAAACCGCAGAGCTCTAGGATCAGGTTCATGGATTGACCACTTTACGGATGTTCCGGATTTTTCGAGGACCGTTCCGTTGTCTCCAGGATCCATATATAGAAACCATGACTGTATTTTGGCTAATTGTGAACGTTTGTGCCCATTAATCTAAATTACAGATCTTGCGCCACTTGCAAAACCCTACAAACACACCTTTCAAAAAAACGTGTAACAACTCTTTTCGCTTTTTAAAAAAAGTAGACGACTCTATTTGCAATATTTTTACAATGAAAATAATCTGCAGACCCTAGGAATTCTAAAGATACCACAATTTTTGAAATTCATTAAGAAATGGCTATGTTATGCCATTGCAAACTTGCCGTTACACGTTTTTCGGAGGCTTCGTAGTCGGCGTAAAGTTTTTTACCCACCGTATTCGGAGTGTTAAATGAGGCTCTGACAAATGAGCTACCCCCTGAGTTCGCCAACGGAGTAATTGTGTTAATGCGAAAGAGAGGAACGGCAAACACCGCTCGAGGATACCGCCCGATCAGCCTTCTGAATGCGGACTTTAAAATTCTCAGTAGGATTCTGAAAGCACGTCTCGAGCTCGTGATGAGGACTCACCGCGTGCTGAGTGGTGCACAAAAATTGTTCCAACGATGGACATTCAATTTTCGAAGCCACTCTTTCTCTGAAAGATCGAATTGCTCAGCTGATAGCGAGGAAGCAAAAAGGGAAGCTGATTAGCTACGATCTCGATCATGCTTTCGATCGGGTATCCCTTTCTTTCCTTCACGAAACAATGCGGCAGCTGGGAATAAACACAACCTTCGTCAGTTTACTTGCACGAATTGCCGATCAATCCTTTTCTCGTTTGCTAGTTAATGGACATCTTTCGCAGCGTTTCCCCATCGAACGGTCGGTCCGACAGGGAGACCCGTTGTCGATGTTACTTTTTGTCATTTATCTTCATCCGTTCCTGCAACAGCTAGAGCGACAACTCGGTACTGACCTAGTGGCGGCGTATGCAGATGATGTATCTGTGATAGTCACCAATATAAATGTGATTGAACGCATCAATGGACTCTGACGATTTTGAACGAGCCGCCGGTGCAAAACTAAACAGACTGAAAACGGTTGCAATCGACGTCTGGCTCATTGATGGAGATCCACCGTGGAGATGCCGTGGTTACAAACTGCAGAAAAGGTAAAGATCCTGGGCGTGTTTTTTACCAATTCAATTCGCGCAATGATTAAAATTAATTGGGATGTGCTTGTATCCAAATTCGCACAGCAGTTGTGGTTGCACTCGCTGAGGAATCTCAATCTTCAACAAAAAGTGACACTATTGAACACCTTCATAACGGCAAAGATCTGGTATGTGGCATCCATCGTCCTGCCGTATTGTGTCCACACGGCGAAAATAACGGCAACTATGGGCTCATTTTTGTGGCGCGGACTACCAGCGCGGGTTCCAATGGAACAAATGGCGCGTGACAGAGCATCTGGCGGAATGAAGCTGCAGCTACCGGCATTGAAGTGCAGAGCGCTGCTAGTGAATCGTCACATACAGGCTCGGGATTCCCTCTCGTTCTAACAATCCCTTCTCAACCAAGGAATTTCTCCCCCCGCAGACCTTCCCTGTCTCAAGTTAATTTCCCAGCAAATTCCCCTTCTTCCACCATTTGTTCGATAGCACCCCTCTAGTGAACAAATACATCGCTTGGAGCGGACGGAAACACCACGGGTCGAAAGGAAAAAACCTGGCACGAACTGGAAGCGTATATGGTTAAACATCGCAACGAAACAGCTGTCATCGAGCCATCTTCGAGCTTATACTTGCTCATAAATGAGAAGACGGAGCACCGAAAATTAATGAGAACCATGCAACGTGCGGACGGTGAGAATTGTTTGCATTGCAATGCTGTTGTTGAAATGCTGCAACACAAATTCAGTGTTTGCCCTCGAGTAGCACACGCATGGGCATTTGTACAACAGAAGATGACGATGATATTTGGAGGCTGGCAACGACTGTCTTTCGAAGAACTGCTGCGCCCAGCACTTTTAAACATAGGACCAACAAAACGAAGTCAAATATTGAAGATGCTTATATTATACATGTTAATAAAGTTAACGTTAGAATCGATGTTAGTGCACTTGAATTCTACTTAATATGTGAAAGCTAAATTATTTTGTAAATAATCTTTTAAGAACATTGAAATAAACGATACAATTTAACAAAAAAAAAAAAGACTATTGTCACGGCGGGTCGTGTTTGATTGTGTGAGGTGGTTTTGATGCGGTAGTTTGACGCATAATCGGGGCGGTCCGGTGAAATATGAAGGGTAAAACAGTCGTTTTAAAACGCAATAGTAATAGAGTTCGGTCGAGATAGCTTAAAAGATGCGCAATATTTTTACGCAGGTTAAATCGTCGCGTCAGTCGTAGTTAACTTAGTGAAGTAAGGGGCACGGTAGTCCAAAAAAGTAAAAGTTTTATGGATTTTCGTCTTACTTAAGGAACAAATCGAAACAACTAACGTCGCGTAAATTCTATGAAGGCATAAGCACTTTTTCGTAGCTTTTTTGTCTCCAGGTTTAAAAGATCATCGGTCATCGAGGCTTATTCTTGTGTAAAGGGTACCACCAACAATCAAGGCGAAACTAACGATTTTAAATTGGCTCACTACTTGACTAGCCTATTGGTCCCAAGCAAACGATTAACGTACCATATTCTAGTCGAAATTTTACTACTACACAATGTTTGTTTCGATTCGCTATGAAAGTTTGACAGATAAAATCAGTGCTAACATCGAAGTACACCCACGCGACACAACAGCAACATCGGGTAGGGGAAATTTTCCCCTTCCTGACGATGCTGTTGGTTTGCGTGGGCGTTCTTCGGGTAGCGAGTAAAGGGCCCACAAACCATTTGTTTACAAATGGCTTTTGCGCCGTTTTCAAATGTTAGCACTGAAATGAGGGGTTAGTAGATTTTCCTATGTTTCTAGGGGTGAAACGATTAGCTTGGGACCGAAGAGAGTACCAGAGCTGAGCCAAAAAGTTGAGCACGTTTCATCGGGACCTTCTAGTCTTAGAGTTACCTCTATGGTACCAGATCTGAGCCAAAAAGTTGAGCACGTTATTTTTAGACCTTCTAGTCTTAGAGTTATCTCTATGCTTATACTGCCGCTCATGGCAAGTTCGTCAAATGGCACAACTCAGCAAGCTGAGAAAAACGCATTTTAAGTTTGCTTCGAACTGTTGCTTCTCATGCAATGGGACAACCCATTTGACTGTTTTTCCAAACTTTATAGATTCATTTACCGCTTTATTTGTTTATGTGAATACATTGTAATAACAACAAATCGATCATTGGTGTGTTGCAATAAAAGGAGCTCGTTTGCGTTCAATCATTCTCATGCTCATAACGACCACTGTAACATCGTATAAGGGAGTATTTATGTAGGAATATGTACGCGATGGGGAAACAAATTGAATTGTTCGACGTTGTCGCAACCATCCTGAACAGTCTTGAATTTTACGCTACGTTCGTCGATTGCACAGTGTGACAAAATTCCTGAAGTTAATTGCAAATGAAGAGAGAAAAAGAAGCTGCACCTAAAAAGCGAATAAAGGGGAAATTTCGGACAACCTATTCTGGGCATCAGCTGAATTCGATAACATTTTATTTTCAGCTCAATTATGTTACAAATCAGTTCAGGCTATTGCTTCGCTTGTTAATGTATTGCGCAATGTTACTCTATTGTTTATTACAGTGAATCTGTTCGTCAAAAATTAAGTACTGCCTTGTATATTTGAGTTTTACTTTTTCGGTATTCCAGTATTTTTATTCAACGTAAATAAATAGTATATTTGATAAAACAAACAAAAATAAGCACAATATTCTTTTTTTTTCTTCTTACATTTAAATACAATGACACATTTCGCTTTATCATTTGATACTTTCTGTTGCACCGTTTTTTAGACTACATGAAGATGCATTTTAACAAAAGTCAAGCAAAATATTATCAAGATTTCAGAAACAAGGCCAGAACCAACTTCACAACTGTTCAATTTATGTATAAAATTTGAGATCTCACACTCACACAAAATTTATTTTATTAAAAAATTGATTCAAACTATACAGTAGAATGAAGACAAAATTGTTAAGGTAGAAACTCAAAACTCGAATAGGAAGATCTTTTTTTTTTACATTTTTTTCGTTTTGTTTTAACAATAAGCTTACCGAAAGTTTAATGCTAATTTTCTTTCCATAAAGCTAGTAAAATGCTACAACAATTCCTATGATGGTGTGTGCTTATGGTGAGGGATCCTTAGGCCATCGGTGCCGGTTTTTGCATTGGCAAATGGTTCATTCCTTGTTTTTTTTCTCTCTCTCTCTCAGAAGTCAGTTTCGCCAGGACCTGTGAATGATAGGGAATTGGTTAGTTTAATCTGCATTTGTAACGCATCACATTTCGAAGTTAAACACGAGAGTGAACAACATAACGCAAAATACACACACACATCACTCGGTTGGTTACTTCAGACTAGGCAAAATCCGATGGATTTGAGCAGCGAACTGCGCGGTTTTAATTCTGAAAGCAATATTATTCAAAATATGTTTTTGTTGTTGTTGTTGTTATTGTAGGTTTTTTGTAACGATTTTAGTGAGTAAATATTGTGTCTGATATAAACATTTACCGTGGCATTACATACGATGACGAAACTTCGCCTCGTATAAGACATTCATTCTTTTGATAGAATTTAACGACCTTGAATTGTGGACGTTGAAAAAGGCTGACCGGAGAGCTATTTTAATATGCTAGCGTTAAGTACTGCGAGCAATACTCAGCGGGTAGCTAGAAAATTGCATCTGACCGCGTCGCTTAAACTATGAGTTGCAACGTAACAGTTTGGATATTGAGTTCCCGGAAATAACAAATGAAATAAAATACAATCACAACAAAATCTATTGCGAACAATTGGTCTTATAGTATATGTATCATACAAGTAAATTCAAAATATAATTATTACAATAGATCTACTATTCTACTAATATAAATTATCAACATTAGAAAACCAATACAATTAATGGTAAATGGCTCAAGTTTGTTCGGAAAAAAAATGATTTTTTGTACGATTAATATACATAACAACCCCCTTGATTGTTCTATTGTAGATTTCCCTATTCACCGTAGATTCTATTGTGGAAACAACAAATTCTAAGGTTATTTTTATCATTGTGGACAATACGATTTAAATTCTATTGTATGGTTACAATATATTTCATTGTACCTCTATAGTTCCTTTTTTACGGGTAGGTTAAAGAACACTGCAGACTATGATGGGCTGGGCATGTAGAAAGGTTGCCGGAAGAGCGAAAAGGGAAGGTAATATTCCGCAGAGAATTCGGACGAACATGGTGACTGGAAGTGATTGGCTTAGGATCGAATCCAGTTGCAAGGAATTCTCCATTCGGCATACATTCAGTCAAAAGTCGGAGTCAAAAGTTATCGTGTTGATGTTGACATCAAAGCAGCCGGACATTCCTTATCGGCATTTAATACGAGTATAATACCGGTTGGAGCTTACCCCCATAAAAGGATTGTTTTAATGATCTTTAACTAATAACATTGTTGTCCCAAAAGGCCTGGGTTCAATCCCAGCGGCCCAGGATTTTCTGAGTTGATGAGTCGATATGAGTCGATCTATGAGTTGATGAGTCGATATGTAGGGTCCAGGTGTGGGAGCTGCCTGCCTGGCGTCGGTAGCATTGGTGCAGGGAAAACAAGATCGACGGAAAACAAACAAGGAAGAAAAGCCTATTTTCTAATGATGTTTCCGGTAACATCAATAGATTCATCAGATTAATTAATGCACTAAATGGAATTTATATTTTTGATCAATAAGTAGTGACAATCGATTCTCTCCCTGGGGCGTAATATGTTCCTCCAATTTTCGATGAAGTTCCCGGAAATGGGAAGGAAACACTATCTCTGAATCACCTTGCACGGCAGATCTAACTAACTCGTAGAATTTTACTCAAAATTTGATTTTTATCAAAAGTTGGTTACTCAAAACTGAGTAAAAATATTACTCATTTAAAGTTGAGCTATGCTTAGTTACATAGTCAGTTAGGACGTGTTGAATTCCTTTTGGTGATCCTACATTCCATTGCCCTGGTAGTTGATCAACTCATCGTTACACAACTTTTCTTTGATTTGTTGATGCCAGGACAGTTCAGCCAGATTTAAGAAAACTTACCAATCCTCCAGGAAACTCGCCTTAGAGTGGTCGTCGCTGGCGATTTAATAGACTAATCTACCCCATATGTAGCAACATTGTTATCAGTAGGTGTGCAGTCTTTTCAAGCTCGTTTGAAATCCTTCTAAGAAAGAATCATACAACCAATTAACAATTATTTACCGTAGTTTGTCTGAATGATCGGTTGCATAAGTGCTGAAATCTGTTCGTTCCCATCGAAAGATATCACTTGAACAAAAGTAATTTTGAAATTATCATTAAATTAATTGACAATCACGTAAATCGTCGTCAAAATCTCAATCAGTTGTTCATCAATGGTATAGATTCATATTGTTGAAAAAAGTAATATCGCAATAATTACATAAACACTTTTTTTTTTGATTTTCGAAAGTCGTCCCCTCTCATTTTAAGACATAGTAATATTAAACAAAAAACCCTCCCCCCTTTTAAGATCTTTCATGGATTTTTTGAATGTTCTGTAAATGGCTTGATCAATAAGATGTTTCCGCTCCCTTCCATATAAGAAAATGTAAGAAAATTTCCAACACCCCGTTCGCTCCTAAATGCTTACGTAACTATTGAAAGGACTCTTAGTCAAATATAGTAATCCATTAGTATTCCATTAGAAACAATGCTACTAACAAATCATTCCAACAAACAATTGGATTTTTTAGCTGAAGAAGTTATTGTTCAGCATTCAAGGTTTGTTGGGATGCTCGTGAGCGTCACTGACAATTATCATGGCATCCCTTGATGATCATATTCATCTCGTGATAGTGACAAACACTGTTTTGTACATTTTCTGTCACATCGATCGATAAATGATTAAATTTTGTCTTCCCTTCTTTAGGACCATTCGTAAATTACATAACGCCAAAAATATAATTTTTTGCAAGGGGGGCGTCACATCTAAATCTCAATTATAGATGCTCGAAAAATCTCACACTAGCAAACCAATCTACTTAAAATCTACTTTCATTTCTCGCATCTACTTGCATCGCGCATCATCTTTTTGCTGGAGTTCTTCAGAATCGTCATAAATCTTCTTTCTATCTACTCAGCGTGCGCGCAGCTTAGCACACTAAAACAAAATCGTTTCCGCATCGTAGATAGATTCGTCCCCTCGATTTTTTGCGCCCACCCACCCCTTCGTGACATTTTTGAAACAAGCTTAATATAACCTCCAACTCCTTTTCGTAAGGCGTAATATTTGTAATATGATTAAATTATAGCATCTTAGTCCCAATTCTTAAACAATAATAGTTAATTAATGAATAAATAAATGTAGTATTTTAATACCAGAGTTTTCAAAACATGCAGTTGCGATGTGTTAACGGTAGCAGTATCGAGCGAACCCCTCCACCCCCTATTTTGACAGTTCCTGTTCTTGCAATGCATTGACATATACTGACTATAGGGTGCCAATAAAATGTATACACACAAAGGACAAAAAATGTTGCAATAAAAATAATGCACGGTCAAATTAAAAGTTTCCCAAATTTCGTAGTTTCAACTATGAAAATTTTCAAAATAAAACATATTTTTTTGGTTTAAAAGTGTTTCTTTCACTTTTGGCCTGTAATTTTAAAAGTGTATTTTTAAGAATAAAAGTCGTAAAACTGTCAAAAATCTTTTCATTGCGAAGTTTTTGACAGTACAGCCGTTTCCCGCCAAATTGGACATGCGAAAAAAAAAAACAAAACGAAAGCAGCTGTGAGAACTAGCATGAGCAGCAGCAGTTTCTTCAAGTTTTCCACATTTTCATCCGCCGGTGCGCTTGTTTCTCTTCTGACGCTATCGAGTGGAATGATCGGAAGGATATTCCAGTTCCGGGATTTGGAGGTTGGTTGATAAAATTTTCGAAGACTTTCGATTTTGCTTCCGATTTTATTATTATGTGTTTTGAGCAGCCTCGTCAGTCTTGCCGGAAAGGAACCCGCATAAACGCGAACCATCACATGACCTTACCGATAATGGTTATAAATTGTTTATAATCCCTGCTAAACTTCAACTGAAATGGTTATGGAACTTTACATGAACGTTTGTGTGATAAAGTTTTAACCTTATGTATTATGGTTTTTTGGAAGCGGACCTTACAAATAATGGGTTGTTAAGAACCGTTACCATTCCAAATTCTTGTTTTCTTCATACATTATCGGAAAGAGAACTATATTAGAACGTTTTTACTTATGGTTTGAGAACATTAATGGTTATGGTTATGGTAGTCAGTAAGGTCCATTAATGGTTTTGTATTATCGCTCAACTTTACGTGAAATATATCGTGAATTGGTAATCAGTAATTTACAGGCAACCAATTCGCGATATATTCCACATAAAGTTGATCGATGTTACAAAACCATTCATGGACCTTACTGGTTACCATAACCATTACCATTAATGTTCTCAAACCATAAGTTAAAAGGTTTTAGTATAGTTTTGTTTCCGAAAATGTATGGAGAAAACAAGAATTTTGAATGGTAATGGTTCTTAACAACCCATTATTTGTAAGGTCCACTTCCAAAAAACTATAATACTTAAGATTAAAACTTTATCATCAAACGTTCATGTAAAGTTCCATAACGATTTCAGTTGAAGTTTAGCAGGGATTATAAACAATTTATAACCATTTTAGGTAAGGTCAATTTATGGTTCGCGCTTATGCGGGAAGGCTACTCCCACCATCACCATCAGCTGTATCATTTGTGTAAAATGCTTCCCATAGAAGATTCCACAATGCCGTGCCCTTTCAGTTATCATCAAAAATATAAATAAACGAAAATATACCAAATTAAATATTAAATATTTATTTTTTTTATATATTTTTTTAATATATAAAAATAAATATAATTAAATATTAAATAATAATATTTTGTGTGTGTAGGAATAAAGAAACCATCGAAACGGCCCATATGCAAAATGTTCATTGCCTCGAAAAAGACCCTGTGCAAAATTTGAGTTCAATCGGACATGATTTAGGGGTGCAAAGCGGTTTAAAGTTTGAACTTATTAAATCTGAAAAAATATCCCAAGGTAGGAAGTTGTACATGAAATTTAGGAAATGGAAAACTTTTTTTATATGCCAAATGTCTTTAAAATGCATGAAACATCGAGATCTAGCGTTAAGGGGAAGTTCACCGCTCCGGAAAAAATAGTTGCGTTTTGATTTTTCTAAAATATTGGAAAAAAAAAGTATCAAAAATCTAAACAAATTACATTTTTTTTTTCTAATTTTTCAAAGAAAATTCACGTGCAAAAACATTTTTTATAAGTCATTATGGGGTAAAGTTGGACTTAAAAAACCAAAAAAAAATCGACTTTTCGGTTTTGCTGAGGGTCCAATTTTTTCATGAGATAGAAAAAAAATATTTTTGCTTGTAATTTTTACAAAAATTTAAGAAACTGATTTTCTTGGATTTTTGATATTTTTTCTCAATATTTTTAGGAAAATAAAAAAAAAACCGAAAATATTTTTTTTTATTTTCGGGCCGGTAAACTTCTTCTTAATATGATATTTTTTGTAGAAAGAAATTTCCCGAAAATTTTAATTCCAAACGAATTAAAATGCATGAAACGTCAAGATTAGTTAACAGTTAACTCGACTTTTTTCCCCATGATCAACTTTCTGGGATTTGCGGAAATCGTTTTTTTGATGATGCCAAATTACTTAAAAATGCATGAAACGTCGAGATCTAGCGTTCTCTGTAAAAATAACTCTTTTGCCTAAAATTTACTTTCCGAGACGTAGAGATTTTCGTGAAATTCCGAAAAAAGTCCCAGAAAGTTAAATTTTGCAAAATTAAAAAAAAAACAATCGAATCAAGACAAAAATTTAATTTTTTTAGGAAGTTGATTTTTGTTAAATTATTTTGGCATGAACAAAAATCGATTTCCGAAATTTCAGGTACCGTAGACCCCCGTTAATCAGAATGACACTTCGTGCATATTAACGGGCTTAATTTTTAACTTGATCATCTATCAACCCTATAAGCTTCAGAAAAGCGTGTTTCTGGTAATCTTATTTGCTGTTTTGTTTTGATTCTGCGTTCCGTTTCCCATCGTTCCATTTCGCTTCACTCCATTCCATGTGCTAAATGACGTTTGAGCAATTTTTAGTTTGCACAACGTGCAGATTAGCGGGGTTCAAACTAAAAAGCGTTCAGATTAAACACGATCAGATTACCTGGGGTCCACGGTATCCCTCCTACCTTGGGATATTTTTCAGAAGCAAAAAGTTCAAACTTTGACCCCTAAATCAAGTATGGTTGAGCCCAAATTTTTCATTGGGGGTTTTTTCGAGCCAATGAACATTTTGTACATGGTCTGTTTGAATAATATCTTTGGCACCCACCCCCTTTGGCGTTCTTTAACTTATGAATAGGCCCTTTCCGTAAGATGCTAACACAAAAACATCATTTGTTTCAATACCATCTGTTTTGTGAAGTAGCAGGCTGGGTTTAAGTTGTAGATCTTCAATTGACTACCTTGTCGGAGTTTGAATTTTATTGTAATCCTATTAATATCACCGACGAACCGACATGCCACAGGAAGGAGCATTTCGTTTATCCACAATTCGGATTGTCAAACGAGCGATTCGAAGTTTCAAACGGGCCTTCAGATCTTTCAAACGAGGTGAGACGCAAACCGAGGCAATATAAATTATACGTCGGTTCGTGTTCTGACTCATGGTATGACGCCTTTCGGATGAGTAGATGTCGGTAGTGTTTAACGTATTTTAAATATGGCGTCTTGGGCACGAATTCGAAAGTAGCTTGTATGAGCTGTCACGTCGGTTCGTCGATGTTAATATTCAAATAATGGCAAATTTATCAACACTAATAAGAAACAAGCAAATAAATATTATTAAACGTTACAAAACTAGCATTTAGCCAATTTACTGATTAATTCTTTCTCTTTTGTTTTCTGCGCTTAACACTAGATTTCACAGTTTACTCACTATAAGATGTGTGTGACGTAAGTGTGTCTGTAGTAATAAAATATGATTGTGATTATAGTCTGTTCTATTCAACTATTGTACAGCTCAGCACAAGAACAAGGCAAATGTAGCTAATCTTTCCTTTCATTGGTATTGTTTTTTTCTGAAACAGAAAGAACAATGAGAACGGTTGATGCATTCCTTGGTTGTTGTTTTATTTGACATGTTCTCGGTCATCAGGGTTTGATTTGTGCTGGTCGACATCAGAATGTAAACGATGATCGAATGTTAGTTCGGTTAGGCAGGAATACGATCTTTTTACACTCACGTTTTGTGTCTACGTGTAAGTGCGTGTGAGTGTGTGGATTTTTAGTGTGAAAATTAGAGGAAAACTTCACCTTTAACTTGTTTTAGTATTTTTAGATTGAGAATAAGAAATACTGTCAGCATGAGGCTTTTCTGGATATTCTCGATTATATTCGATTGAAATAACATAAAACTGAATCTTGGATTTACTCAAAGTTTTGTTTGAAAATTGACCGAAAAAGTGATTCAAATTTAGCTAATGATTAAATCAATTTAACATATGTCTCTCTTGTGTTGAATATGCAAGGTAGAAAGAAATTCAATTACAAGAAGTGAATGAACGCTGCGCCTTACTTTATCGGGAAAAGTTTCTTGTTTCAAGTGCAAACTTTTGTTGAAAGTATGTTCTTCTTCTTTTTTTGCAGAACTTTACGCCAAAGGTGGAGTTTACTCTTTTCGTGTTTTTTTTTAACGGATTTCTATTGCATTTTGTTGTTTTATTTTTATTATTAATTTTGGTTATCAATTTTAAGCACTACTGAGTGTTGTTGTGTTTAATAACATACATTTACAGCTAGTGTAGTCAACGGTTTGTTCAATGCTATTCAAAAAAAAAATCACAAAATACAAAATAAAGCTTTAAAAACTAGTCTCGTGGTGCTTTTCAAACAGAAGAACAAGTCATACAACAAAGATGAATTTAGTTGTAGGTTTTTGGGTTTGAAACAATCTAAATTTACCTTTGTTGCAGAGAAAGTAGTATTTAATGTAATATTTTTTTTTCTACCGTTAATCAATTTAATTTTACATGATGGCTGTAAAAGTGCTTATTTTATCTATTAACGTGCTCGAAAAAGAAGAAGATACATTCATTTTCCAATTTGTATGCTACTCTTAGCGCAGAACTAATCTGTCCGAGTATATCAATAAAAGTTCGTTGAAACGTTGGTTGTTCCATGACTTCTCTCCAAAATATTACTTTAAATACTACCTGATGGATGTCGATTAAAACATAGATGTGAGATGAGATTACAGCCAATCAATAAAACAAAACAAAGTAATTTTGAAGATACCTGTTTCTCTGAAATCTTGATGATATGCTTTTGTTATGAATGCTTTCTGCTACCATTTGGTCTGAACTTTTCTCATAAATATACAGTTCGCTAAACGCTCAATACAATGCTTCAACGCAATTTTACTAACAACACGAGAACATTCGTTGCGGTGATGAGTTCCAAGTCACCGAACTTATATGACTTATATGTCGATCTCTTAACTAGTGCTTCTACCAGTTCATAAATTACTGAATTTGGATTGCTTGAATGAACTCCTCGAACTGGACGGGTTTTCCTCTATAAGCCCGGAAAAATTGGGAAAGGGAGACTGATTGGATGCTCGTGATAAAGGACGTGATCGGGGGTAAGCACTGGATTCGGAGGCATCGGATTCTCGCACTTCGGCGAGTCGGGATATACTTTTGTTACTCAGCACTCGGGGGCATCGCGCTGACCAACTGCTTGACCTCCGGGCTACTGGACTTGCAGCATCGTGCAGGCTACGGAAGGCTTTCGATGACAAAGCCTCTGGATGGCTGCAATCTAAAGGCGAGCTCTTACCATTCGTTTCATTCCACGTGTCGTAGTAATCGGCATAGGAGTTTTGATATTCCGATTTAAATTCCTGTGGAGTTAAGGCCGGTGTAGAATCTACGGTTAGAATGTTATCCTCGGTAGAGCTCAGAGTGCCATTAGATTCCAAGTCCTCTTGTAAAATTTTCATCGCTGCCGCATGGAGCTTGTCTAGTGGCAAGTTGCGGAACAGTCTGCCCTTTTTCTTCATTAGCAAACTTTGTACTAGTTCTTCGGCGAGTTTTTCATTCGTAACTCCTGATACAGGAGATGCCGATGAGGTCGAAGAAGACATACTTTCAATACCCGACGATGATTGATGTCTTATTGGCAGTGACAGACGATCTCTACGATTGTTGGCAGTGTTTGATGTGCTGGAGCTATCGTCAAAAGACGATCCCTTATATTTGCTTAGACTTGAGTGGCATGAATGAGCGATTTGCTCTTCGTTGGCAGCTTGTTCTTCAACATAATCAATCGATGCCATTCTTTCGGCTTCCTCTTCGTCGCTATCGCCGTTATTACTTTCGTCCTGCAAAAGCTTGAACAATCTGGAATGTGTTGCTGCTCGTTGGTAACGGGTCATTTTGCGCATCTCCGGGAAACATTCTGAATCGGTGTCCACTTCTGAAATTTGTTTACTGATATCAGACGTCACACCGGAGTCATCTTCCGCCTCGGATTCATCGCAAGACATTTTATGTATTGAAGTATTTCTCAACTGATTATTTGAGTCGCTTGACTTCTGTCGCATCGGTACTTCTAGCAGAGGACTAGACGATTGATTCTCGAATATTGATATTCTATCGCGAACGGAGAGCTTCTTGTCGTCCTCCTTGGCAATCGTTTTGATCGCATCCAAGATTCCATTGCATTTGTGGTCGGTTTTCTCCGCCACAGGAGCTTTTTTCAACACAATTTCTGGTGTTTTCTGTTCTCCAATCGCTGCGGGTGTGCTCACCTTATCCTCCTTCTTTTCGTCCTCTTCTGCATCCGATTCCTCCTTTGAGGTGTTGGTAGTTTCATACTCTTCACTATCGTCCTCACTTTCCTCTTCTGAGCTCTCTGTTTCAGTCTCTTCTTCCGATTCATGTGATGGAACTCCCTTCTCAGCTTCGCATTCGTCTGCTGTCGTTTTGTCTGTGGCTTTGCGTTCTGTATCCGCCATTTGGCCTATTTTATCCCAGGTACTCGTATTATTATTCTCATCCATAAGTCCACTATCTTTTCCGGTATCGTTGTCAGGATTTCTTCGCTTGCTATTGTATAAACTGTGAAACATTCTTTCGTTTTCGCTTTGCCAAAAGTGTATCGAATCATTTGTGTTTTCGTTCTTCTGTCGATCCAAGAAGGTTTCTACTACGGGATCTTTCCTCCATAGGTCGATCGCTTCGGTAGGACCATTCTCACTACTCCAAAAGTCAGTATCTCCTTCGTCATTATTTTCTTCATCGTGTTCATGGTTCCATTCGCCGTCCCGATCGACGCTAACCTCTCGGCTGCTCCATAGGTTCCTTGAAATGCTGGGTCGACTCACATCGTCATCTTCGCCGATCTGGCTCCAAAAGTCTATTTCTTCATCATCATCTTCTTCTTTCTGCGGCTCTTCGTTTTGTTTTCCAGTATCATCGATTTTCTTGATG
Source organism: Ochlerotatus camptorhynchus (assembly GCF_037179485.1). NCBI lineage: Eukaryota > Metazoa > Arthropoda > Insecta > Diptera > Culicidae > Ochlerotatus > Ochlerotatus camptorhynchus. The sequence goes on from NW_027040773.1 coordinate 3,723,714, forward strand.
TTTTCCGTTTGCTCAAAGTTTGTCTCTGATTTCACCTTCAATGGTAATGAAACCGAAACCGACACGTTTGAATCTTCCTCATAGTCTACAGTGAATCTGGGTGTTGGTTCTTCAATTTTCTTAGACATAGAGCTATTTTCTTTGGAGCAGTCATTCGATTTACTGCTCATGGAAGGTATAGTAATTGTGACAGTTACATCCGTGTGTACTGCGTCGTCCGCAGTTCCAATTTCATCTTCCGATTCCGTCTCGGTTTCCTCAGCTTCGCTATCATCTTCTTCACTTTCCGCTACTACTACTACTACTTCAGTATGCTTTGCCATTGATTCCACAACTGTTCCACCTGTTTTAGGCGTAGATTTGTCTGCTCCATTATCTTTTGAGTCTTCATTCTGTTCTTCGTCTCCGTCGATCTCCTCTTCTTCCTCTTCGTCTTCGGTAGATTCGTCGTCCGATTCCGATCCGCTGTCAGACTCGTGCTGTTTGGCATCAACAGTCACTGCTGAAGTAACCTTAACCGATACTTCAGACTGATCATTCGAGCTACATTCGTCTTCGTCCAAGCGATCAATGTCATCGTCCGTATGATTACCACAATCGGGTTTCTTTTCATCCCCTTCTTGAGCTTGATCGTCATAGTCGTCCAAGTCGTTGGCCAATGTAGAAGAACAATCGCTCAATGTGGAACTATTGCTACAAATGCTAGCCCTTCGGCTGGGATTGGCTGAACCAGAATAATTGCTTTCTTCTTCGAAGATAACACTCAGTTGATGGGGCAAATGTTCCGGTGGATTGTTATCGTAACCTACTGTAGCTTCATCTTCGCTTTCTTCGCTACTTTCCTCATCTTCGTGTTCCATGTGTTCTTCACAATTACCGGCACCATTTTGTGTTGGCTCTGTTTGTGCGGTTTCAGAAGTCAGTGCCTTCTTTGTGTGGCCTTCCTCTTCCGAGTCTGAACATTCAGACTGAGAGGAAGGTGCCGAAGAGGTACTTTCCTCAAAGGTACGGTACCTTTCATTCAATGGACTGCTGGGTGAACAGCGTACCATGGGTTCCGGATCGGTGGGGAAAATCTTCTCCGGAGAAGAATTAAAGTTGGCAAGGCGTTCCGATAGACGTTGCAAACTGCTTTGGGAGCGGGTTAATGGAATTGCTTGATTGTTGAAGTCACTCATAATAGACTCAACATCCGAGTCGGACTCGTGCGTGGGGGTGACGATGAGTTGTGGAGGCGGCGTTGTGATGACGTAGGTGTGCGATGGTGATTCAGGAACGGCATTCTCGCAGTATGCGACCTGCGGTTGACCTATCTGATAGTACGGTGGGGGTGTGCAAGGTGAGCATGGTTCTTGTGGATAGTAGAAATGATGTGGTGACATGTAGCCGGCATAATACGCAGCCCGATCGTAATGACCGTGTGGCGGTGGTGGTGGTGGTTGTGGTGGAGGATAGTAGTAACCGGGTGCATGATGAGGTGGAGGAGGAGGAGGCGACGGATGAGGATAGTACTGAGGATTGTTAGGATCGTAATAGTGCCAATTGGGATTGCAACAATAGTAGGGCTGAGGCGGGTAAGGATAGGATGAATATCGAATCTCGCCGTTGCATGGTAAATTTTGATTACCTTCAATGTCAGAGGAATTTGTATCGGCTGTTGAAAGAAACGATAAATGAGAAAGAAAAAAAAATCATCGTGATTATGGAACTATGCACCAATTGATTGAGATGAGTGAACGAATAATGAAATGTATTAGGAACAAAACTGTAGATGGTGATTGGAGACTGACTTCAAAACAGCAATAAATCTCTATAACATTCTTGGGAATCTTTCAACACAAGCCTAATGCTAAATTGATCAATCATTACCTGTTGAGATTCTTCCTAACCATAGCATTCTAAATTTATTTATTTTATGCCTGTTCGAGTAAAACTGATTAAAGAAAAAAAAATCAACCGAATTCTCAAATCTTAATTTACAAAAAAATACATTTCGTTTTTGATAGGGTAAAGTTTGCTAGTATCGTTAAGTGTGTGTAAAGATGATTCATAACTAAGTGCACATCAGTTGCTGATGTAAGTTTGGAATGTATTTTTGGGGTTGACTAAAGGATGGAATTTATGAAACAAGTTATCCTATGTAAACGAACAAGTTGTGAGATTTTATTCTCGATTGCTGGAATAAAATGTGGGAAAACCATGTACTCTGTCCGCACTTACCAGGAGCGTCCGATTGGGTCATGGCCTGTAGCATCTTGAATGATCGGCTCGGAATAGCACTTCCGGTGTATTTCTTCGGTTCTTCCACCCTCTGCTCGCTGGGGGGAACATATTGCTGTGCCGTGTCATCCTCTGTAGAGAAGAACGCTTCGGTCAAATATTTTTCCATAATACCTCCATAGTATGAAACATGTTTAGAAATTTACCTGACTCACTGACGTTGCCGCGATTTTGCACAAACATTTGGTTGGTGCGGTTCGATGAGCCTAAAAAGAAAAATTGGAGCGCCTTCAATAGAGCATTTCTTCGTGGGATTTTGATTTTGATGGGTACTGTTAAATAACTCTGTAATAAGCGTAGCAATATGTACATCTAAGCCAATGTGAGCCAAAATCATTGGTATTTCGCATTGTGCAACTGCACAACATACATAATTGTGCAAATAATCGACTTTAAATAAGAAACTGAATAGTGCGGGCAAACAACGAAAACTTCAATCAGGAATACATACATACAGATAAATACATAAACAAATGCTTAAATATAACAAAATAAAATTATAAATGGATTATCGGTACCTGTACGATACAGACTTAGCCAACACAATCGAATATTAAATGGAAGATACTAAGCTATAGAATTACAACATCCATGCATCTAAACTAGCTTACACTAACAATTTGTGGTGTTCCCAGATTCATGTGAATCGAATTACCGTGTCAATAACTGACCCAATTGACTAAATCCAATTTAATATGTTCTATTGAGATTTAAAAAAATATCTTATAAATTGTTCCATATCCTCGACAAACCACAAATAACAACGAATTCCTTTGTTTGTCTGATGTTAGAGTTTTATGTGACCATCCCCTCCTATCCAAACAGTTTCCAACCATTGTGTCTCAGGCTTATTATCCTCCAGTTTCTGTGCTACTTGCCCCTGCCCAGCCAGGATTTGGTCAACCGTCCGAGAGTAGTATATGAAGGAGGCTTCAGAAACCAGTTTCCTACCTAGCTCCTTCCAATCGAAATTGTTACCCATTAACCTAGAGCCCGCCACGAGTAATTGGAACCCAATACTAACCTAGAACTACTGCTGTTTAAAATGTAAATTCAAACATTACTGATTTTTGGCTCCGCAAAGTGTCACACACGACTGAGCCTAGTAAATAAACGAACTAGTTAAAATATAAACAATAAAATCTATAGCTCAAATATTGAACATTTGAGAAAATACTTATGCATGCAAATTATACAAAGAAATCCTGAATCTCTCTACCTATGGTGAGATTTAACCCTTCTTACACACTTAAATTCCTCAGATAGCCTAGTCAGTAATGGCACGGTATTACAATCATTTTATTGAAACAAATACAGCAAAATTATTCTGTTGCTGTCTTCGGCAGCTTTTCATAAAACTTTACGTTCTACAACTTTGCTCAACAGCAAACCTCTATCCTGTGAAATAAAAAAAAGTTTGTATCCGTGCGCCATCTTTGCGGTCAAAACTTGAATTATTTTCATCCACCTAATTGTAGTTCTAATTAAGCCATGAAACTTCACTCAAGGCGTCAACTCAATTGAATGCAATTCCAGAGCGTTGTTATTTTTGTCCTGCTAGATTTAATTCCAGCGGCGCCCGTGGTGTAGTGGTAAGCGTGATTGCCTCTCACCCTAGCAGGCCTGGGTTCAATCCCAGTCGACGCCGCCGGGATGTTCTGAGGCATAACATCTCTGATCACGCCTTTCTTCGGATGGGAAGTAAAGCCGTTGGTCCCCGGTTCATGAGTTGATGGGTCGATAGGTAGGGTCCAGGTGTGGGAGCTGCCTTCCTGGCGTCGGTAGCATTGGTGCTCAGCGCGGAAAACAAGATCGACGGAAAACAAATCCAAGGAAAAAAAAAAGATTTAATTTCTGGCCTACTGTGCACTGTACTAGCATATCGGTTTAAAGTACATCGATGAACGTACCTCATTCTAGTCGAAATTCTAGTACTACCAGAGCTGAGTCAAAAAGTTGAGCACGTCTCTTCGGGACCTTCTGGTCTTAGAGTTACCTCTATGCTGGTACCCTCTTCGGTCCCAAGCTAATCGATGCACCTCTAGAAACATATGAAAATCCACGAACATAGGAAAATCCACGAACCCCACCAAGATATGTATAGCATATTCAGGAAGTTCACTTGCACATTAGCGTCGCGTAGTGAGAACTTTCTGAACTTATTTCCACCAACTGAAAATAAATTGACCTACTAAACAACTTTGCCGATGACAGTAACCTTCCATATGATCAAGATCCCAAGATATAGCATTTTCATGAAATTCACTTGCACGCTAGTGCCGCGTAGTGAGAAAAATCTGAATTTCTTTCCAACAACCAAAAGGCCCTGACCCACTGAACAACTTTGCCGAAGACAGTAACCGTAACGATCACGAGATATTCTGAGAAGGAACGGAAACCCACATGTGTTGTACAAAGCTCGGCGCAAAGTACATCGCGCGAGTGCTCGTGTTAAAAAAGTTGTTGCGAGTACTGAAAGGTTAACATTTTTGCGGTCTTAAAATTCGTGAACAAAAGCTAATTTTCCCAGACCTGATAATTTATGGAATTTTGCAATAAAAAAAAACTTGAATCTTGAAGTTTCCTTTCAATTTTTCTTCTTTCCTTTATAAAACGTCGGTCTCTGTTCCGCAATCTAGTGCCAATCACCGGCGGTCATCGATTGCCATCTACTGACGGCAATCGAATGAATAGCGAGGCGGCTTCCATACCTGGGTAGATATCGCACCCATCAACGCATGGGCCGAGACCAACGGCTTTACTTTCCTACGGAAGGAAGACGTGACCAGAGTTCACTTGTAGCGATAAGCGTCCCTGATTAAAGTTAAATACTATGGCTTTGCTCCTCTACTTTACTGGAAAATTAGTACATTGCAGATTCATTATCTTGTGTTTACCCTTCTTACAAAAAAGGGTATACATACCGATTGGAAAACCGGCTTTCGGTCCGAAGCCCTGAGGGCTAAGTCTCTTATACGAATCGGCTCAGCTCGCCGAGATCGGAAAATGTTAGTGTGCGTTTCTCGGCAGCAACTGAAACAAATTGGACGTAACAACCGCCAAATGAAATGTTTAGTGGTCTCATAGAACACTTTTGAATATTTTTGGAATCGGTCAACTGGTTCGAGAAATATTACCGGAAAATGTTCCGGTTTGTTTAGGCCATGCAGTGATGCAAAATATCATGAAACTCATGTGACACTCGTCTTCGCATCAACCGATTATCGCTGACAGAACGTTTTGTCACGCAGTGAGAGGTAGAGCCATGGCAAACAACAATCACCAGTAATGTTCGCTGCTCAGAAACAAAACGAAAACAGTGAAGACTTTACGATCATGAGAAAAAGCGAAACGACAGAAGAAAATGAAAACAATGCCTACGCATTCCAAGTTCGTATCGGCAGGCGCGACTGTGTGAGTTACAAACAAAACAGGCAACATTAAAAGGAAGCTGTTGGGCTCACTCACCAACAAACTCACATAAACAAGCAAAGCGGCAACTGCTTCAAAACGAGCACAGATGAGTGTCGTGATTGTCGGGAATGACAAGATCGGTGATGGATCACAACCGAAGACGACATTCACCAGTTGCTTTTTACTTCTTTCGTCAACTTGATGGATGGTCATGGAGAGAGCTTCGACGAGCACATTGATAGGAATATACAAAGGGTTACTACCATCAGCTGTTTGACGATCGTCATCGAGCCAAAAATAATAATGATTTTCTTCGGGACCCAGTGGTCTTAGAGTTACCTCTATGGTAAAAGCATAGAGGTAACTCTAAGACCACTGGGTCCCGAAGAAAATCATTATTATTTTTGGCTCACTCAGTACCAGAACAACGGTCCCAAGCAGTCCCAAGCTATTTCACTCACCCCTGCATGTTCTGCATGAATCCACACACCCCTGATGTTATCTGTCAAACTTTCATAGCGAATCAAAACAAACATAGTGTAGTAATAGAATTTCAACTAGAATAGGGTACGTTAATCGTTTGCTTGGGACCAATAGGCTACTAAAGTGGTGAGCCAATTTAAAATCGTTAGTTTCGTATTGATTGTTGGTAAAAGTTTTAAGGAACATTGATTGTTTTTCGTCATTTTGTGTGCTAATTTGAAAGTTTAAATATGTGAAATTATTCAAAATAAATACATGTTTATTGTTATAACCATTATTCGGACCAAAACCCCAATTTAGTAACTCCTGTAACTCCACTATTACTGGGACACCTATCCTATACAGTTTAGGAAGCAATTATCTACGTAATCAATACTGTCTACGTGGTTTATGAAAAGTTCATGAATTTCTAGGTAATTGGAGGTGCTATCCAATTGCAATGTGTTGTTTATTTTATTTCGACTAAGGGTTATGATTTGCTAATGTCGCTTTCGTTTATTCCAAGTTCGAACTTGGTTTCGCCCTAGATCCGCCCTAAGAGCTGTCAAAACGATTTTTTATTCGTTGGGGCCGAATCCAGATCCGTCCTGGGTCTGACGCAAACTCGACGAATTTTTTTAGATCCAACCTGGGTTCACCAATACACACAAATCAAATGTTTACATTGTGCGCTAATGATATCAAAAGGTTTGGGGGGAAGTGTATACATTTAAGTAAACTGCGGAAACATTTCTAGATAGAGCTGGAATTAGGGCCTAACAGTTTTTGTAAACAATGACTTCTATTGAGGCTCGCCCACGCAAACCAACATCCTCATCAGGTAGGGAAAGACTTCCCCTATCCGATGGTTATGTTAGTCTGCGCGGGCGTGCCTTGAGTTCCTAGAAATCATCGATAGAAGTCATTGTTTACAAAAGCTGTTACGCCCTAATTCCAGCTCTATCTAGATTTGTCAGTCATAGATTATGATTTTCCCGATTTTAACTCTAACTTTGAGCTGATAGTTCGAACGAATGCACTAACACCATCATACTGATCGTTCGTTTATTGAGAGCCAGGGTCGACCCTGACCCAGGTTTAAAACCAAAAACGGTATAAGTGTGATTTATTTAACAGAACGAATCAAGCGCACTAGATAAGAATATCACCAAAGAGAATTGCCAAAATCGGTCACACCATTTGATGCAACACTACAAAGAATGGGATCGCTGCCCGAACCATGCAGAAGCGCTCGAAAGGACTTCGTTAGGCCGATCTTCATGTATAGCAAAAAACGTATATACAACGAAGCTTGTGTAAGGAAAGCAAAAAGTATAACAAAAGCAATAACCACTGTACAAACACCCAGCGCAACCAGAGGGTAGATAAGTGTATTCGTACCGGCACTGTTCGAGTTCGCGGCCTGACCGCCATCGGTCATGTTCTGCAAATACCTGAAAGCCTTCGAAGGTATTGCTGCACCACGATAGCGGGGATCTTCTTCGTTATGGAGGTATACTTCTCCATCGACTACAGGCGATACAGTAACGTGTAAAAACAATGGTGAATGAACAGGTTATCTACACAACACGCGGTCAGAACTACGGGGGAACTGTGTGCTAGTTACCTTGATTCTTGACTCGATTCATAAGTGCCTTGTCATCTTGGGTCAACTGCATCCTGCGTAGTTGACTTTCCGCTCCTTCGACGTTGCCGGATTGTTGTTGCTGTTGTTCGACTGCCGGCTTTGGAGTCGACGGTTTCGATCTAGATTCCGCATCTTCCAAAGTGTCGGTGATTTGCTGTAGCACTCTGAACGAACGGGACTGGTTAGGCGCATTGCTTCCATTCCAGGCCTGTGCATTGTTACTGCTTCGCGGGTCACTGCAAAAGAAATACGAAGAAAGGTTGATCGTTTGAAAGCTGGCTTGCAAAACGGTCGTGGTGAATTTCATAGGTTATCGACTGTTGAAACCGAATGACATGCTTTTGTCGATCAACGTTAATTTGCACAAGATGCAAGAGATTAATGATTGGTCATGTGCGTGATTGACACATGTCATATGAACAGACGCAGGCAAGACTAGCCCATGTCTCCGAAGTTCGATGAACAAAATGCAGTGGTTAGCATGAAGAATGAAAGGCGTACGTTGGAGAGCGTGGGCGAGTGGCGTTACAATATATAGAAAGAATAGATAATTTCGGTCGCGCAGTTGCACGAATGGTGATTATTGAAAACTCGAAAATCGGTCAAAAAAATGCGACGAGCAGAATGTAAACAGCTAGAAAAATGAACGCGGAAACAAAACAACGAACAAGAAACGAAAAGTACAGCGAAAACAACAAGAATCGTTTGCATGTTTCTCGTTGGTTGTCGGTATACCTGAGTCTATTTTTAAGAAAACGAAGCTTTGCTTCTAGTGGGATGTCGTGTATGATATATCTATGATCACCGCTGTATACCGGTAATTGGGCAATATTTGCAAATAAGAAGAGAAGAAAAAGAAAGTGCAGAATTAGAAGATCCTGGTTAATTGTTGGTGCTGGTTGGGATAGAAGCAATTAGCTGCGGAACTGAGCGCATGGTGTTAGGACAATCGATGGACGTACCTTTGAATGATCGCTGGCGTATGTGATAAGGGTCCACGGACGGTCGTGGCCATAGTCCCGTTGTCATTGTTTTCGACCTTGATCGGTATGATTCGCACCCCACCGGATTGCTGCGTCGAAGTCTGTTGTTGCATGCGCTGTTGGTGCATCATTTGTTGCTGTTGTTGTTGTTGTTGTTGCTGCTGTTGTTGTTGTTGTAGCAGTTGCTGTTGTTGTTGTTGTTGCAATGCAGCTGGTGGTGGTTGTGGATAGTGTTGATGATGCTGTTGGTACATAGGGTGCTGCGGGGACGTCGGAGGGTAGGTTATGTTGTTGTAACCCTGGTTCACAAAGTGGTTCGGATTGCTAAACATCGCGGTCGGTGTTGTGAAACCTGAAAAAGAGATTTAGAAGTGTGTTTGGTCGAAAGTGGAGCGATGTAAGATAAAAGCATTACCACTATGTGGACCTGGATAGCCGACTGTAAGCGGCGATTGAACGTTGTTGTATTGTGGTCCTGGACTGTAGTACGGGGGTGGTGCAAAACTTGGTGCTGAAGCCGGCGTTTTGATCGGAGATTGCTCGATTTGTATGGGTATAATACGTTCCTGCTGAGGTTGAAGGGTTATTACAAGAAATGTGACATTTTATGCGTTCTACTGACCTTCTGGGACGTCGCCGGCTGTGGAGAGTATACCTGATTCTGCACGTATACCGGTGTCTGTTGATAGCTCCGAGCTGTCGGCATTGTGAGCGGTGGTGCTTGCTGTACGATGGGTGGTGGCGTGACCTTCGCCACCGGGTTTTGTAACTGTATGTAGTGTGTTTGTGAAATTGCTGGTAGATTGGGAGAGGACAATTCGATTGTCTGTGGTCTGCTTGCTGATGGGGTGGATTGTGGGATTTGTTGCTGTGGTATTGGAGCAGGCTTCGGTGGGCTTGGTGGAGCTGTAGCGATAGGTTCCGGAGGTTTAGTAGCTGTTTCGTTACTGTTAGACTTGGACACCGATTGTTTGGGTCCTAAGTAAGCAGGGTCATCTTTATGAACCCATTCGGGCTGTTCTTTAGCACTGTTTTGTCGTGATGACATCCATGGTGGGCTTGTTTGATGGAGTAGACTCTGCTTGCTATTAGCAAATGCTTCATGAGGTGGTGGTATGTAAAGGGAACCTAATGCTTGTGGGGCTGGCTTTTGTGGTGTAGGGGGTTTTACCGTTGAGGCGTTTGTGTTGGTAGGAGTGTTGCTTGAGCTGACAGGGGTTTCGTTGGTAGCGGACGATGATGGAGTAGATGATGATGGTGACGATTGTCGTAACTTGGGAGACTGTTCCTTGTCTTGCTGTGGTGTCACTGAGGAGTTGATGGACAGATTTGATGATGGTTGTGACACTTTAGTCGGTGTAATTGGTGGTGGGAGATTGGGTGGAACTGGACTATGACTATAGACTGGAGGTGTCTTGATAGATGACACCCGTGAACCGTTTTCGAGCGGTTTAGTTAGATTGGATGGGCTTGGTGAACGATTTTTAGGTGATTCGTTCCTAACGGTAAGTTGATCTGTGCGATTCTGAGTATTCTTAGCGACTGGAAGTATGCAAAATGAGGATTAGTGACACTGTACACATAGATGTGGATGCGCTTGTTTTACCTTCTTCGTCTGCTTCTTTGGCGTAGTAGACGGGCATCTGATGGACAGGATTATCCATATCATTGCGCTTCTCGTTTCGATACTCCTCGATCCAGAAGTCATTCTTCGGTTGAGGTCGTGGAGCTTTGCGAAGATTTGACATCGGGTTCGGTGGGATTTTGATCTCTGGCCTACATCCCATTGGGGGAGGCTCGAAGCTTTGTGGCTTCGGAGGCATTTTCTCAACCGAAGGCGCCGGTGGTGGCGGTGGTGGAGGAGGAGTAGGTGCACTGTTACCGTTGGTTTGTATTTGTGTTGGCTTCTTGGCTGCACTTGGCGGAGGTGGAGGGGGAGGAGCTGGTGGACCTGTGGGGAACACCTGGAAGGGCATACCCATGGCGGCAGCTCCTAACGTTGCTGCAGGTGACACTGCAGATGGACTGTTACTACTACTGCTAGTGTTATTATTCTATACATAAGAACAGCATGTTATCAAAATATATAATTAATTTGTATTAGAATATGTGACCCAAAAACGGTCTGTCTCGAGTTTAGCGAGTCAAAGTATGGACTATAATAATCAAGGAATAATGTTGTTGAAGAAGATGAGTTCTGTTATTATAATTGTTTGTAAATTACAATTAGTCAACACTGGGATGCTGAGGTGTGATACCGGTGGTTAGCTCAGTGGGTTCTTATGCGCCCATACACGCTGCGGTCTGGTTGTGCGGTCGTTGTGGTTTTGCCATACGGTGTAGCGTTTGCGCAGCCGAATGCCGTATGCAGTATGCAGTATGCCTTTGACGCATTAGAAATCACGATTAATTCAACTGCCGAGGTCCTGTCATAATCTTTAGTATTAATGGCTAATCAGCATTCGTAGGGAAAAGTGAGAATTGTAAGGGAATTTGAAAGAAAACTAGTGTAGGACACAACTGTCCGCCTGTCTGATTGCTAATCGAGCCAATGTTATATGGAAAGTATTATTTGTATGGCCAATTCAGTGCAGGTTGACATATATAAAATATTCTAACCATGTGACAATACTGGGCTTTGTCCACCGAGGAAGAATTTGGAACAAGGAAAAAATGAGTTAGTAAGTCTTCATCTATGTGATTCCTAATCTTCAATTCGTTGTTCCCTAGTTTGAAGTGGTTAAGACTAGGGTTTTGATGCATGGTCATTATTGGTGGCATTGCTTATTTTTGTTACTAAAGAATCAAATTTTGACTGACAAAGGGGTGCGCCTTTGGAGAGTGCTCTCGCTCTTTGAAGGGTATAAATAAATCGATTCCTCGCGATGAAGACAAGAATGACAACTGTATCAAAACCGAATACTGATGGAGTGATGGAGTAATACGACATGCATCAATCTAAGAACCTTTTCCTAGTCCTGACTACATCAAACTATGGGGACAGGATTTTTCATTAATCCATGGAACACATCTTAGTCCTTGTTACATTTTATGCCTTGTTGATAGTGAAATGACTCGGCTTTGTCCACCGAGGATGATCTTGAAAAAAGGGAAAAATGAGTAAGTCAGTCTTCATCTATGTGATTCCTAATCTTCTATTCGTTGTTCCCTAGGTTTGAAGTGGTTAAGACTAGGGTTCTGATGCATGGTCATTATCGATTTCATTCCTTAATTTTGTTGCTGAGAAATCCAATTTTGACTGACAAAGGGGCGTGCCTTTGGAGGGTGTTTCGACACTCCGAAGGGTATAAATAGCGGAACCTTTCAATTAGAGTCGGATCCTTGTGATAAATGCAAGAATGACAACTGTGAAAAAATCGAATACTTCATCATTTCTCAATAGTGATGGAGTAATACGACATGCACTAAACTAAGGACACGGGATATACTATAATATAATAGATCAAATTACTGGTCGCAGGGGTGTTAGGCCCTGAACAGAGTAAAAAAAAAGGACACGGGATGTGCTACAATAGATCAAATTATAGGTCATAGTGGTTTTATGTCCCGAACAGAAAAAGAAACGCTAGAATTGGCGTAATTTTACGCGATATTTCATGTAAATTTAAGTGCAATATCGCATATATCCGCAATATTGTATACAACCTTGTAAACAATTTCGATTTTTTTTCAGTTCTTTATTAAGGAGATTTTTAGCCTATGGCTAGTTCATCTCCGTGACACAATTTCGATGTTTATGTAAACTATAGCTGAAAATTAAACGAGAAGAGATTTGACATGACAGTTAAAATTCAGAACTTTTTTCTGTGTGGTCCTCTTAGAAGTTCTCAGAGAAGTTCAGAGAAGTTTATTGAACTCCTGAGAACTTGCAAACTTAAAAAAATTAAAACCTGAATTTCAAAGAATGTCAGTGAATTTCAGAGATATTCAGTGAAATTCAGAGAAACATAGGGAACATTATTGTAGTTTGGGAAATATCAAAAAGATTCAGTGATCACTTCCGAGATTTTTAGAAGAATTTGAGAGATGTTTGTGATCGTCAGGAAGACTCCTTCGATACGTTTAAGGAAACCTCAAGAAAGCTAAGGGTAAGTTAGTAAAGCTCAAATGAGTCACAGTTTAAGTTTCTTCAGAAGATTTGTGAGATCTTAAAAATGTTTAAGGAATTTTGATCCCTTGGAAACTTTTATTAAAATTGGGAAACCTAAGAAATAGTCGTAGAAATTTCAGGAAATTTAGGGAACCCCAGAAGAGTTCAGGCTACTTAACAGTTGTTCAGAGAATGTAAAGAAAATTCAAGAAAAGTTTGGAAAACCTCGAGGAATTTCACGAAATTCTGAAGAAGTCAAAGAAAGACTCATCTTCAAATTTTACAGTTTGGATTTGTTATCAAGCAGAGAACATGAAGTCTTGAATAATCGGGTAAAGTAGTGTTAAGTGTTAATGCCACATTTAATCAATATTTTTTAGTAATTAACCTGGGGATTTCAACCTATGTACATAACATGGATTTACACAACTGTTTGACGGTCATTATTGGCCTACGGATGTCTTGTGTGGTGGCAGGAAAGAGAGGTAAAGGTCCGTTTAGACTATCTGATTTCTTGGTCTGATTTTGACCGCCGCCATAATGAAAAATCTACTCGAATTTACTTTCGACACACTTTGTCGAACCCCCCTGTTTGCTGGTGTTCACACTGCTTGCACATGTCGAAAGAACTGTCAATATAGAATTCAAAACAAAACTGTATCAGGAATCAAAAGTAAATACTTCCATCATGAATTACCGAAAAATTGCTCTAGTTTCGGCAGACGTATTTGCTTTTATTATTTTAAATAAAATGAGAAGGAGAAGGTGAACTTTGCGGAGTAGGAAATGGTTACTCAGGAGGAACACCGGCAGGGATCTGGCTCATCTTGTCCTTCAAGAGCTGCGATATGAAGATGAAAATGGATTTCAAAACTTCGCCAGGATGTCGATACCAACTTTAGACAAGCTAGTGGGAAAAGTTCTCACTACATCTACGTGATTCCTTCTGAAAATTTCTGTTAACAATTCAATTCTGCATAATTCTTTGAAGACATTCGGACGTCCCTGTAATTTTGTTTCTGTTCTCCAGTAAAATTTCTTTAAAGATCAACAATCTTTCCTGACGATCTGCAAATTTCTCGGTAGTTCTACAGATTTCTTTGAAGTTCTGTGTGTTCTTAAGAAGTTCTGCAAATTTTCCTGAAAATGTACAAAGTTCCTGAATCCCTGAAGATTTAAGATCCTTGAAGATCAACAATTATCTCTGATGTTCACAAAATTTCTAATAATTTACGAACTTCTCGAAAGTTCTGTAATTTTCTCTGTAGATTTTCATGATTCAATGAATATCTGCAAATATCTCTGAACATCTACACAATTTACTTAAGAATTAAAAGTGAATCTAGAAATGTTTGAGCTTTCCGGAAGTTTTAGGAAGTTTTCTGAAGTTTTACTAATTTTTCTGAAGCTGTGCAAATATCTCTAAAGATCAACGGATTTACTTGAAGTTCTGTAAATGTCTCTCAAAATCCAAGAACCGCAGTAAAATTCTGAAAATTTATTTAAACATCTGCTAATTTTTGAGTAGATTTACGATCTACCCTCTGAACTGTTCTGAAGTTCCAAAAATTTATTTCAAATTCTGTAAAGTTTCCTGAAGTACTGTATTTCTGCTCTAAAGATCTACGAACTGCCCTCAAGTTCAATAAATTTCACAGTAGATCGCCGAACCTCTCTGAAGCTCTAAGAAAATTATATGTAGGCTCTCAGACCTGCTGTCTGGCATGCTTATTCTTATACAATACATGCTTCGTATTATATAAACACTGTTTTGTTGACCATGCCATGATCCAAGCCATTGCGGCATCTTTCGGTCAATCACACTGGAAAATAAAAATCAGTCAAACCATACACATGACATTATTGAATAGTGAAATCGTTTTACCTTCACTAATAAAAAATACCATACCCTAACGATAACCCAAATGATTGAACTATTCCACAAATGGTTTGGATGATACCCTGGTCACGTCGTTAAGCAAAATAACCATACACATTTTATGAGGGTTGCTGCTAGATGCCATCAAAACACAAATCAAGGGTTCTTTAATTGAACCGTTAAAGAACGCTTGATTTGTGTTTTGATCCGTGAAATTTTAGAAAAAAAAAATCCATATTTTCACCTTAATTGCGGCTATTTTGCTGGATGAGTCGAATCAAAATTAAACACAAGTCTATTACGTTCGACAAATCAAACGTCAAATCTAATCATCCTGTCGAAAAAGTGTGAACGCATCTGACAAAATTATCGAGCAGTCCGCTCGAATCAGACCAACAAATCAGATAGTCTAAACGTACCTTAAGAAGGGTTCAGATGAAATTAACCACTTCATTCGAGCAGTTAAAATGACGTTTACTACCACTCGAACTTTGAAATAAAACATTATTTTGAGATTTTTTCTTCTAGAACTTCGAGAAAAGTAGCCAACATTTCTGGATCAACAATAGAAAAGGGCCCATCAGCATTTGTAAACAAACCGTTCCAAAGCCCTTTACTCACAAAGCGAAGGCCACCCACGCAAACCAACACTATCATCGGATAGGCGAAACTTCTACCTACACGATGATGGTGCTGGTTTGTGTGGGTAGCCTCCGATTTGTGAGGAATGGGCTTCCGAACGGTTTGTTTACAAATGCTGATGTGCCCTTTTCTATTGTTGATCCAGATTTGTGCGTTTCATAAAAAATTGAAACCAACTACCAGTTTTGTGAAATCGCTGGTAGAAAGTCACGCCAAAACTGCTTGACAAAGTAGTCAATTGAACCATCTTCAACGGATGCGTTCCCTACAACTCCAACTGCCTCACTTGATGCACTATTTTGATGTAGGTATATAAAATTTATAAATTATTTTGTGTGTAATCTCAACACATCAACACGTTCGACAGCATTATTCCTTTGCCTCATAGTCTATCATCCTAGCGTTGATCCCGTACAATCTGAGACAGGACGTTATGTTAGCGTCATCTTAGCAACGGTAACTGCTCTAGTTTTTAGCATAGTTAGCAAGTGGCGAATCGCATGTGATTCCACCGTTTGCCTAACTACCTGCTAGTACACAACTTGTGCAGTTGCCTTTTGCACTATCAACAAAATGGAATCGCTCAAATTACCAACCTGTGCTAGTGGGGAGACCTTCGGTTGATTACTCACACCCTCCGACTGCGCGTTCCGTGATATCCGTTTGGCCATACGTGGAGACTTGATCTGCGATAGGTCAATACCACCGGGAGTGTATGTGAACGGTTGCTTATCACGACGCATCATGGCGTTTTGAACGCAGGCCGGTGGTTCAGCCGGCAGCTGTGCCTGTATTCGCCGTGCCGAGCTGCCAATTGTGGATTGTGGTGGACCGCCATAGCTGTAGAGGAGAAGAAGGAGAGTCAATATTAATACGGGGTGTAAACATCACTTCGGTTTATTTTTAGCGCTTGCGAAAATAAATCAAAAACTAACGGTGCCGACTAGTGCGGGGAGACAGTGCGGCTCGACAGCTGCACATCTTTGGTGTCGTTCGCAATCGATCATTAGATAGGATATTTTTTTTGAAGGTACAACCGACATTTTCAATGACCCACATCGGAAATGAGTGAACCGGTCAAAATATTATTCCGCAACTTTTGGCTCAATGGAGGTTTAAAAAAAATCAGTTTAAAATCCTGGTTCTTGGAACCTATTTCAAAAATAACAGACAGACTGAACTTGTATTTTTATTCTACGGAAATGCGTATTCGTCTGAAAATACATATTGAAAATGATCGCAGTAGACTATATATCCAGCTTCGGGTGGTACATATAGAGTTGTTGCGGTGCCAATCTCTTAATAAAATTCTAAAAATATCGATGATGCAAGCCGGATCATACCCACCAATGGCAAAACCATCAGGCTGAAGAAAAATTGACTTGATTTTTTTTTTTCACTTCTACCACACACCGAAAGAGACAATTCGCATCTCGTAATTTAAACTCGATCGCACGGGATGGCGGGGAGCACTCTAAGCTTCACACGAGAGTTTCCTTCGTCTTTTCCTGCTTGATTTTTAATACTACTGGTGGGTGTTTTGATTCCTTCCTCTAATCGCAACGTCAAAACCGCCATGGCATGGTGTCAATGTCCTATCGTGTGTAAAGAAATTTCTGTTTGAGTTTGGGTAAACTTTCGACTGTAATACATCCTTGCCTCATATAATTCGAATGCGTTCTTTCGAATCGGTCATCCTCGTGACAGCTGCGCGCGCGTGACTTGCTAATTCATTTCACTTGAAACCATCCTGTAACCTTGGTACCAACCAGTGCCCCCATACAGGCCTCAGGCGTCCATAATCCCACCCACGTATGTGCGTTTAACACCTTGTAATAATGTAGGTTAAGTATCTTAAATTGCTCAAACCATCACTGAAACTTGATAGGCTATTGCCCAGCACTAACATTTTGCCTTCATTCTTAAAAAAAAAAATGTCGAAGATTTCGAGCGCAGTCCGCAAAACTGTTCCCGCTCAGCACAAATAAATTAGCGAAACAACACACCGAGTGGTAACTCGATCGTTGTTTGCTCTTGCTAGCATTGCAACGAAGATCGATGCATCACCACCGGTTGTTTCTGGTTGCATCCTATAGCAAGAGCCGTTTGAAGCGCATTTGTCGAATACTGAACCGTTGTTGCAGAATGACTTTTACAACATCGGTGTGTCTTAGGGTATTTTTATATAAACATAATAAACAAAATTATCGCATGCTATTGTGTTGACAGATTCTCTTCCGACAGTGACCATGGATTTAAAGGACGGCTTAACGCGAAGCTTACCGCCGCGAAAATAAAACAAACAATTTGGCACGGTTTGATTTTTCTAAAAAATATTGGAAAAAACACCCAAAATAAAAAAAAAATCAGATTTTTTTCTGTGCTTCTTATAAAAAATTACGTGTAAAAAACAAGGTCATAAGGTCTGGTTTTGTGGTTCTTTTATATCTACCATTTTACCATCACTATGGAGAAAAAAATGTTCTTGTACGTAAATTTTCTGTGATTCTATGAAAAAACTGATTTTCTTGGATTTTTTATATAATTTTCCAATATTTTTAGAAACATTAAAATGTACATTTTCACCGCTGGTGGTAAGCTTCGCGTTAAAATGGTTTATAGTATCAGAAAAAAAAACAACAACAAGGATATACGTTTGCATCCCTCATCCATTAACATACTCGCGAAAGTAAAAATAGTAACAACCCTCCACGGGTGCATTCAATCACTGAGTGGTGTTCGTTTTTTGACTTTTATTTACACTGCCTATATTCGCACATCAGTCCCATATGCGTTTTCGTCAATTTTAAAATAACAATTGGCATCTACTTTGACACATTCTGTGATAAAATCGAAGACTTTGATGAAAATTGTATAAAGTTAGTTTGTCCCATGATGAAAAGTAATCGCATATGTGTTCCATTCAGTAATTTATTCCTTTGCAGTTCCGCTTCGCTGCAACAAACGTTAATAGTGAAACATCGATTTTTAAAATACTTGCAGCTGTCACGAGGATGACCGATTCGAAACAACGCATAGCTTAAACTGTGATTGCCACTTTTGCAAATAAGACAAACATGCGAGTAGGGTAACCAACTTGAATTGGACCCCTACATATTTTGGACCCTTTTCATATATTTTCCTCGCTTACTGTCTAGTTTCTTCAAATTCATCTGGGTTGATGTTGTAATTACATTCTTTCAATTACTTGCTATGTCTCAAGATCATTAGTTCACCTCAAATTGCTTACAATTGCTCAATTTATGCAGTTTTAGAAAATGTTATCGAAAAAGTTTCATGTTTCGACGTTTGTCAAGAGGAATCGGCGTTAGTGTACTTGTTTTAAATTTGGTCTAAAATATACAATTCAATGATTTTTTTTTATCAAATCAGTTTATCTGACTTTGGAAGATGTATTTCACGTGTTTATAAAGATTTCACCTTAAAATTTTACTTAAAAAATATTAAATAAAAAGTGTCCAAAAAAGATCGTAAAAAAATGTAACCAACTTATTTTGGACACTTATCAAATGAGAATCATCAAAAGAGCGACAAAAAAAAATTCCGGTTGGTCGATCGTGCTATTATCTCAGATTTCTGATTAAATTGGTAAGTAAATCAATCAAAATTATATGAATTCATTGTTTTTAAATATATTTCTTGTTTATCAGGCGATTCAAAATGGGAAAAACGGCAAAACACGTAGAGTGGTCCACTCTGAGTTTTCCTAGTTTTCCTAGTTCCTAGTTTTCCACAAAAGTTTTCCTATCTCCCAAACGCATTTAACTAAGGGGCTGTTCATAAACTACGTAGACGCTTTAGGGGGGTGGGAGCGCTTGGCAGATGTCTACGGTCCATACAATTTTTTAAATTTTGTGTTTGAGACTGTCTTCTACGGAAGGGGGGGGGGGGGTTGAAATCTCTCAAAAACCGTCTACGTAGTTTATGAACAGCCCATACAAAAAATAATATGGACTGCAAGCATAGAGTCAGGTCTCCGTATTAAGATTTACTTCTGAATGATTTTTTTTTTATGGTATGATCAGTTGTTTCCTTATGTTATATTATATTTCCTCCGTTACTCGCGCCAACTTTTGTAACATGAGTACTCACGCGTTGTACTTTGTACAACAGTGTGAGTTTTCCATTTCCATTTTGCAGCCAAGCTACCAATCGATCTGAAATCAACGAGTATTCCTCAAAAAACTTGCTCTTAACTAAACAAGCTAAATATTTATTACAGTTAACCCCCAAAATATGCGGATAATAGAGAAAATGTAAATGGAAACCGCGTAAATGGTGTCCATACTACGAGGGTTCTGACTTAATTGGTTACAACATGGAATATCTCGAGATCCTGACCAGATAGAAAGTTACTGTCTTTGCCAAAGTAGTTCTAGAGATCATAACCTTTTTGCTGGTGGACAGTAGTTCAAAAATTTACTCACTACATAGCGCTAGTATACATGTGAAGTTCTCGCATGTGATATATCTCGAAATCCTGACCAGATAGAAAGTTACTGTCTTCTAAAAAGTTGTTCAGGAGTTCAAAGACTATAGTTCAGAATTTTTTCACTATATGGTGCTAGTATATACGTGAAATTCTCATATAAAATATCTCGAAATCCTGATCATATAAAAAGTTACTGTCTTCGGCAAAGTTGTTCAGGAAGTCAAGGCCTTTTTGCTGGTGGACTTAAGTTCAGAGTTTTCTCACTTTGCAACGCTAGTATACATGAGGAATTCTCGCATATAAAATATCTCTAGATCCTGACCAGACAGAAAGTTACTGTCTTCGGCAAAGTTGTTCAGGATGTTAGTATCTTTTCGTTGGTGTACAGTAATTCAGAATTTTCCCTTTACGTGGCACTAGTATGCGGGTCATTCAGAGATATTTTATATGCAAGGATTTCACGTGTCTTTCAACGTCACCTAGTGAGAAAATAATGTATTTTCCACCAACGATAGGGTTTGATCTCCTGGACAACTTTTCCGATTACAGTACATTTTTAGCAGGTCTTGAGATATATCATATGCGAGAATTGCACGTATATACTAGTACCATGAAGTGAAATATTCTGAACTACTGTCCACTAGCCAAAAGGCCTTGATCCCCTGAACAACTTTGCTCAAGACACTAACATTCTATCTTGTCATGTCTCTAGATATTTTATATGAAAGAATTTAACATGTATACTAGAACTACATAGTGAGAAAATTCTGAACTATTCTACACCAAGCAATAGGCTTTGACCTCCTGAACAACTTTTTCAAAGACAGTAACTTTCTATTTGGTCAGGATCTCGAGATATATCATATGCGAGAAGTGTATATGTATACAAACGCCACGTGGTGAGAAAATTCTGAACTACTGTCTACCAGTCGAAAAGTCTTGACCCCCTGAACAAGTTTGCCCAATACAGTAACTTTCTAGCTGGTCAATAATTCGAGCTATTGTATATGCGAGAATTACACGTATATACTAGCGCCTCGTAGTGTGAAATTTCTGAACTACTCCACCAACGAAAAGAGCTTGACTTCCTGAACAACTTTGCTGAAGGCATTTACTTTCTATCTGTTCAGGATCTCGAGATATTCCATGTTGTAACCATTTAAGTCAATCCCACGTAGTATGGACACCGTTTACGCGGTTTCCATTTACATTTTCTCTATTATCCGCATTTTGGGGGTTAATTGTAATCAAAGTTTAGCTTTTTTAGTTCAAAACAAGTTTTTTGAGGAATACAAGTTGGTTTTAGATCGATTGGCAGCAACAAAATGGCAATGGAAAACTCAAAGTACAACAGCGCGAGTAACGGGGGGTTAACTTTTATGCATACCGTAAAACGGGGTGTAATTGATCAGCGGGGCAAAATTGATCGCTGAAACTTCTCGTGATATTTTTTTCATGTGTAACATGTTTTTCGTTACTAAGCGTACGAATGTATCTTTGTATACATTGTAAAAATATTATGCATAAGTACAATATTGGGTATACTCAGCGATCAAATTCACCCCGTTTTACGGCACCTTCTTTGAAAATTTTCCCACCTAGACGGACCTAACAAATGCAAGATAGGAAGAAGTGACCGTCGTAATTAATTTGAGGCTCATAGGTTGAAAGAACTTCAGCATGTCCAAAATATATTCGTTCCCATTCAGTGTGTCCAAAATATATTATGGACACTGTCCAAAATCAAGTGGAAGGGTCCAAAATATGTGAATATCATGATGTGAAAAGAATTATTTTTCGAGTATATATCAATAAATAAAACATCTAGTGACATTTTACATCCAAGATGAGTAGCTTTCGAAAGCAACCGCATGTAAATTGCATAATAATAATAAACAAATAATATTATTTTGACATAAACGTGATCTCACTTTCTCTAGGGGTCCAAAATCAGTTGGTTACCCTATAGGCTGTTCAGCAGCTGGGAAGTGGTTTTTCATTGGAATGACTGCAGACTGTGTCATCTAAAGGAATTATTTTTTTGTATTTAAACAGAGCTTTGATCGCTGCATCTCGAGATAAGCATCTGCGATATGCATTCCATTGCGATAGTTTATGAAGGCGTGAAATAAATACAATTTAATGCTCACTACTACCATGGTGCAAATAGTAAAACTATTAGAAATTAGCCTATCAGTGTGAGAGTGTGCACACTTCGCGTATCCAATATGTAAATATGTATAAGCCTTATTGGGTGCTGGTAATTTTTACAGTTTCCTTGATACTTAAAAGGTTACGTCCCTTAGAGAAGATGCACAATTGGCTTAGCATTTAAGGGTGACCAGCCATGTAGAACAATTCGCTACAAGAGAGAAAGCGGTAACCACTCTAACCTCGAGTAAGCCGCGAGTATTCGGCCCAACTCCTACTAGACATAGAATTAAGTGAATTTTGTTACAAACAAAGAACAATGAACTATCGGCTCCGTAAAGCTAACGCGATTGAGCCTACCAAATAAACGAACTAGTTAAAAAAAGAGAGAGAGAGCGATCAAAGTTGGAGCAGTCGACTTTCCCTCTACATGCTCTGTGTATTATTCGCTGGGCCGAATATTCAGCCGAATACTTGAAAAGCTTAGTGGAAGTGAAAAATCTTTTTAAATACTAGTTGGTTATGGTACATTGTAGCTTGTTGAAAGTGCTAAGAAAAAGAGGACACACTTGATCCTCTGTTTTGAAATTCGATACATCTCAGCGAAAAAATCGAAACTTGATGTGGTTCCTCACAGAATCGCAGGGAAATATATTTTGTAAGTTTAGTTTTTATTAGTTGCTTAAAAACTAAATAACTAAATAAGTTTTATTAAAAACTAAACAACCGCTGTGCATATAATTTTTATTTAACTTCTATTTAGCTAGAAAAACATAACATTGTATACATTTTTTGAAACTCGTCCTCCATGAATAGGAACATTGTTCCAGTAGTTCTGGTACTTGCTAACAGAATAATTGTCACCGATTTCACAAATATGCAATTGTCAATGGGTAAAATGGGTATATGTTCAAGTATTTTTGTTTTAAAGTGTGTACAAATATCAGCTTGCATTGATAGCAGGATATTATAAATCTCTTCGAAAGAATGAAACATTTGTTGTTTGCATCATTATAGAGGTAAAAGACGCATCGCCAGGACTCCAAAAGTGCTGGAACTAAAACGTGCGTGTCAGCTGTCGTTCATTTTCGTGCCAAATGTGGCTGGTAATTAAAGGTAAAGGGCAGAGCGATTTGAATTAAAGTAAAGGTCACATACAGTATGCCAAAACATTTTATCGACCCCCTACCAATTTACAATTTTATTGTTTTTCTGGTGAAAATCAGTTTAATTTTATGAGCGTTTCTCCATGATTTATCAATTTATGTTTATTTATCACATTGCCATTGAAAGTACGGCGTTTATATCTTTTCTTGAGATTTCATGCGATAAATTACGAAAAAATTACACAAAAAAAATTTATCCACTCCCTACCAATTTACAATTTTTTTGTTTTTCTGGTGAAAATCAGTTTAATTTTATGAGTGTTCCTCCATGATTTATCAATTTATGTTTATTTATCACATTGCCATTGAAAATACGGCGTTTATATCTTTTATTGAGATTTCATGCGATAAATTATGAAAAAATTACACAAAAAAGTTTATCCACCCCCAAACGGATACTACGATTTAAGTGTGTTTACAGAGTTTTAGTGTGTATTCTGCTACTTTCTCGAATGTAAACATTGTGTCTAGCTGTCATTTAGTGCTCTTGAAGTTTTCGTGCTCAAAATTTCATATTCGTGTTCAAAATTGGATGTTATTTGTTGCAAAATGCCCAAAAAAGCACAAATTTCGATCAGTAACCGAAATTTGATTATTGAACATTGCCGATATTGTCCAGCTTCACAAAGAAACGGTCGCTAGAATTGTGCAGATGTACAAAAAGCGTGGTTCTATCTCAACAGCTAAGCAAAGAGCTATCGTGAAGAAGCTGGAGCTGGACTGGAGACTATCAGCTCTGAAAATTGCGAAACAAATTGAAAGCGAGTTTCCAATCAACTGACATCACAATCCGTACGAAATCGTCTTCATAAGAAAGGTCTTAAGGGCAGAGTAGTTCTTAAGAAGCCACGGTTGCCCGCAAAAAATATCAAAAAAAGATTGAATTGGGCCCAGGACCACATTTCATGAACCAGTGATCCTTATTTGAAAATGCTTGACCAGATAACTTTCTTTTAAGCTCGTTCCATAAATGTTCAATGGGGTTGATGTCAGGAGATTGGCTAGGTCATTAAATAACTGACATTTTGTTTGAACGAAACCATTCATTTACATACTTATAGCGAATTCGTTTATTATTCAGTTCCAACCTGGATCGGGTATCAAGATTGGGTCTGCTTGTTTTCTGACAAACGTCAGTTTGCTCGTTTGTTTTTAAAACCTAGCTCAGGTTGAGGTTCACACTGACAAAAAGTTCGGTTTCGCACTGGGTTGGAACTGGTGTTAACCACGATAATAAACGAATTCGCTATTAGAAGTGTGTTCGTTGTCTTACTGAAAATGCCATATAAGAGGCATGTTATTTTCTGTATAAGGGAGCATAAGGTATTAAATGTCCTCCGTGATTTCTTTGTATTCAAATCTGGTCATGATGGAATTAATATAGAAAATGGGACCTATTCCATACCAAGAAAAACAGCCCCAGATTAGGATATGCGATCTCCTCAAAACCTGACGTGGAAGAGACCATCGTTGACATGGAGACTGCAATCACTCACACACTTCCTATTCAATTACACGAGACTGCCAGGAATATTATTTCAGAGACAATACAAAACGGAAAGGGACATTCACTTAGTAAAACCGATAAAGAGGAAATTCGAATTCTCAAAGAACTAAAAACAAAGCCGGTATTCTATACAAAAGCGGACAAAGGTAATGCAGTAGTGATTTTGGACAAAGAGGACTATGACAATCGGATGACGGAAAAAATTACTAATTGCCCATACAGACAGTTGAGGATTGACCCCCTCCCATCTATAGTTAAACATGTGGATAAAACGATGAAAGAGTGCAAGGCGTTTATTGGCAACAGTACGAATCAATTGAAAGTTTCAAACCCTATTCTACCTAGGATCAAAGGTTTACCAAAGATTCACAAACCAGGAAACGAAATGAGGAAGATTATCTCGGCTGAAGGATCCCCCACTCATAAGCTTGCCAAATGGCTAGTAAAGGAATTTCAAAATATGCCTAAACCCTTTTCCACTCGCTCAGTTAACAGCACACAGGAATTCGCAAGTCAGCTTCAGGCATCAGGAGAGATTCGGGAAGATGAAGTCATGGTTTCATTTGATGTCACAGCACTTTTTCCGAGTGTACCAGTAAAGGAAGCAATCAGCCTTTTAGAGGACTGGCTTCTGAAGCAACGTGAGGATTCTACTTGGAAAAACAAAGTTCGGTCATATCTCAAGCTTACTCGTCTTTGTATGGAGGAAAATTATTTCATTTTCAGAGGAAATTTCTATAAACAAACTAAAGGCGCTCCTATGGGCAATCAGCTTTCTCCATTTTTATGTGAATTGTTCATGGCTAACCTAGAAAATACTCTGGAGGATAGGAATTTGTTGCCCAAATGTTGGTATAGGTACGTGGATGACATCTAGCATTGTCAAAAGGGAAGATTTATCAAAAACTTTGGAGGCCATAAGCAACGTTCACAAGGACATCAAATTTACTCACGAAGAAGAGAGAGACGGCAAACTCCCCTTCTTAGATCTTCTCATCATCAGAGAAACGTCTTCGTTCAATTTCGAAATCTATAGGAAACCAACAAACACAAAGAGAGTAATACCAAGCACTTCAAACCATTCCCATCAACAAAAAATGGCCGCTTTTCACCACATGGTTCACAGGATGCAAACTCTTCCTCTTAGCGATACAGGCAAATCAAAGGAAATAGCTCACATTTTTGAAATCGCTAGACTTAATGGGTATCAAGAAAAAACAATTCAAGCAGTAATCGATAAAAGAACAAGGGATCATTTTAGGCGTATTTCGACAACTCTTACACCAGTAACTGAGGGTTTAAAACGGGTAGCGGTGAATTTCGACAAAAACATTACCAATCCATTGATTTCAAAGTTTAGAAGTTTTGGCCTAGATTTAGTATTCAGCAGTAGGATAAATCAGCTGAAGTCACTGTTAGGATCAACTAAAGATTCAATAAATGTCTTAGGGAAAGCCGGAGTCTACAAAATCTCTTGTCCAGATTGCAATAAAATCTACATTGGTCAGACGAAAAGGATTTTGGAAACAAGGTTTAAGGAACACATCGCAGAGGTAAAAAAGGCTAACAAAGAGATTGATAGGGTAGAGAACTACTTCGGCCTAATCGCCCATTTTGGGCCTATCGAGCAAAAAACTTCAAATAAAATTATGATTTCAGAGTTAACAAGTCAATTATGCGTTTGGTACGATACTTTCGTTCTAAAGCTACGGAACGAAGTCAATGAGAACGCGTGATATGAAGGTTTGCACCCATTATTCCCAAAAACAAAAGAAGCGCTCCGACCGAATCAATGTTTATCTTCAACCGATAGGCCGAAGTGAATTCATTGGCGTTTCAAAGCGTTAGGCCGAGTTTAGAATCCGTAGGCCGAGTTTGGCGTCAAGAAGCAGTGTTAAGTTTTTGACAATATCTCAACGATTGGTTTCTCTTTATCAAATTTTACGGTGCATACGGAAAGGTAAATAAACTTGGAAGCCATCAGTAATAATAACATTCCGGTTGATCCTAAACTGCGCTAGATTAAGAAAGACTAAGTGCGGGTTGTGCTTAACAGGCCGGAAATGGGGTAGTTAACCCTAAAGGACTTAATTATGAATTTAAATCCAAGGTTGCAGAACATATCGTTAAAAAGGGGCACAATTTGACTAAGGAAAACATTAATATCCTGCGGACTGTATCTTCACCTTAGAAACTAGACGTAGCCGAAAGTCTAGAAATATTTAAACATAATCCATCAACATTGCTTAATAGAGATCAAGGAAACGGATACTCGAGACTCTTTAGCATGCTACCTAAAACAATACATCATAGCATGCCTCTACCTGTTGGAGACTGAATTTAGGTACCTGTTTAGGTAAATTTTGACATGGCAGTGGATACCTGCTGATTTTTAGTACCTATTGATTAGTATATAACTCGTAGATAAAAAATGGATTCTTCAGTGGTGTTGAGTACTTGGCACTGATGAAGTTTGCAAGTAGTAGACGAAATACGCGTATCTGTCAAAAGATAAGCAATTATAACGGAATTTAAAGGAAATAAACCAACCCACTAAAAGGTTTTAATATTCGTTTTATTGGTATTAAATAAACGATTTAAAAAACAAAAGATTAGCATAAAACAAAACGATTAGATGGTCGGAGTGTAAAAGCAGGTAAGTACGGAAGTACTTAATTCAGATATCCCAAAACTCATCCGAGAGGAATCCCAAGAAAGCTAATTGAGCCATGCGTTTTTCATTGAGCCGATATCGATTCTGTGTGGTTTCACCAGTTTTGACGGAACACTTGTTACCATTCTTGATAAATAGTCTCGAGCAATGGGGTTTACACTACGGATTTTCTCCCATCATCGAAAAAGATCAACAGAACGTAGGAAAACAGGCTGATGCAAGAAATTTTGTAATTCTGCCGATATGCTCCCATGGCGATCCAGTTCTGATATACCTGAAGTATGTCATAAGAAGTGAATGTTATGTAGACAGTTTCTTATGGGAATTTTTGGTGGAGTGAAAGGATAGTACAAAGTCCGCCATGTTTCACGCACAGTCTGACGTTTGCTTATGGATTTTCTCAAAAAGATTTTCTCATACCGCAGAGTCGCCGTCAACGCCAATAACTTTCTTTGCCATTTCGTCATGAATATACCACAGGCCTCCTGTTGGTTTTGGTGGGGGGACAGATGTGTGCAATCATCGTATACTCTTTCGGTACTATAGATCTGCTCAGACACAATTTAAACTGCCCGAGCGTGAGCTGAAGACTCCAGGTACAGGTAAATATTAAATTGCAAATGCAAATGCACTGACATTTTTTGTTGTTGGATCGAAACAAAACTCGAATGAAAAGGATCGATTCAGTTGATTTTTGTCGGGTTTGAGATCGATCTTTTGAGTTTCGATCCAAGATCGCGCTAATACTGATATCAAAAAATCATGCAAGCGTTCAATCGTTATGACCATTAATAAAAGTGACAGTTATTCCGAATCACACTGTAATAGTGGAACGCTTTGGTTTTTTTTATGGGTTCTACTACTATAGGAACACTAACTAAGGGAGTCATAATCTTAAAAAAATTAATAGTTTTCCGTTATTTTTGGGCTAATTTTAAGCAAATCTGCTTTATATAAGGGAAGCTATCGATGAAAAATAACCTTACCCGGATTTTCCCTGTTAATTCCGCCACAACTCCCATACCACAACTATAGGTACGCCATAATTTGTTGGGGAGGGGAGTAAAACCACTGAGTCCATTATTTGAATTCCATAATTACTGGAGCACCGAATCTATACATTCCTTAACGTACGTTTTTCTAAAGTTCTAATTAGGGGAGACTTAATCCCTTTTTTATAATATTCATTATAATATTAATTTTTAAACACATCTCGTGATCGAATGAGTTAACATTATGGAGGATCAGGTTATATTTTTTCACATTCATATATCAGATTTAAGTGTGTGTAATCCTTGGGGGTTAAGTCTCCCCTAACTGAATTTTCAATACCAAATCAAACTGAACAAAAAATCAAAATAACCAGCTCCAGGCTTTGAGCTGTAAAATTTGATACATTTTGGTTGAATATACAAAGAGTTATTAAGAATTTTCATGCTGTCCGTAATCTACGTAAAATAAATCATAACATTCAACTTTCAAGTTCTTATAACGACTTAAAAATGAGGCTGCTTAGAATTCTATAGACCACCTTCAATCAAGCTGCTTAAGCCACAAATAGCCTTTTATCAAAACTTTTGGTTACTTGGGGAGTTGTAACAGGTTGTATTGGCTATCAAAAGCAGCAGCAAACGCGCCGAGAAACGTTAAGTATAGCGAGTTATTGACAAAAGAGAAAATCGACGAAAAGAATCGATCACCGCGTTTACGCCCTTATGCATGCTCACTGTCGAAATGCATTACAACACACCATTTACTAGAATGTATTATTGGGACCTGCAATGGAATATAGTGGTTTGAAACGATACATAGTTAAATCAACTATAATTTTGATATAACTTTGGCGTAGAACATCCATACCTCTCACGCCAAAGCCACGAGTTCAAATATCATCTCCGGACAAGTCACGAGTTCAAATATCATCTCCGGACAAGTCACGACTGACCCAGGAGTGTTTTTTTCCAATAGTTTATTTGTTAGGCTCAAATGTCCAAAAGGACCCCACGGAGCCGAGAACCATTAAATAATGTAATAATGACATTCAAATATTAAGAGGGACATAGCTTATGAATTCTTCTTACTCTTCCTTGACCCAAAAGTGTTAAAGTGACTATAATAAAATAAAGGAAAAGGAAAAACAGTTCAAATGATTAAGAAACTCTATTGAATTCACAACAAAATATTAAACTTGTTACATCAATCGGTTAATAATTTTACAAATTATTGGATTTTGCAATATTTTACAATGTCCAACATTATTGAAACATCATTAACGGGAAGCTTACCGCACAAAACATATTTTTTCTGGAACGTTTTGATTTTTCTAAACATATAAATAATCCATCAGTGCTTTCATACGATTTTCCATTTTACATGTGAACATATGTTTTGTATCTCATTACGAAAAAATGTTGGACCGAAAGGTCGATTTTTGAGGTTTTTGAGTCCATATTTTTGCCATGATGACTTAGAAAGAAAATTTCGAATGACATAACAGCCTACTCTTCCTACTAACAGATCAGTGCCAAAAAATGCTACTTTTCGGCATTCTGAACCGAAAAATTCTACTCATCTACACTTTTTTGAGTTTGCAAAAGATGTTGCATGCAACTCGTGGCAAACATCGATTTTTTCAGCATTCGTATGACCCGTGCTAAAAAAAATGTTTTGCCACTTTTTGCATAAATAACATATTTACACGAACATTTTCCTTAGGATTGGAGAAGAAAATGATTTATTTAGATTTTTGATATCTTTTTCCAATATGTTTAGAAAAATCAACCGGTCTACAACATTTTGAGAAATAAAACAGTTATTCAATTTTTTAACATTTTGGTTGAAACTAAATATGTATGACGAGGTGGCAGGATGGAGGAAAGTTTGATTTGATCTTGAAACAATCAACAAGATGAAATCTTTTTTTACCAATTCATTTATTTAGAAGTAGCGGCGCCGGTGGTGTAGTGGTAAGCGTGATTACCTCTCACCCCAGCAGGCCTGGGTTCAATCCCAGTTGGCACCGCCGGGTTGTTTCTTCGGAAGGGAAGTAGAGCCGTTGGTCCCCGGTAGGTAGGGTCCAGGTGTGGGAGCTGCCACCCTGGCGTCGGTAGCATTGGTGCTCAGCACGGAAAACAAGATCGACGGAAAACAAATTATGGAGAAAAAAATACTTAGAAGTCTCAATAGCGTGAGCTTTACGGAGCTGTTGTAATTTTGTTAATTTTTTTAAACTACGTCTAGTAGGGGTGCAATATTCTGAGATTGATTTGTTTTGTTTAATGCTCACGCCAGCAGAGATGATCCTCACTCAATTGATTTTTTATTGTTCCCAAGGGCTCTCAATATGACGCATGATATTGGAAAAAATATCAAGCATGATATTAATTTTAAAGGGTCCTTTGTCTCGCAATACTATTCACAACATGTAAAATTGTAGCTACGAGTTGTCTTAACACAACAATTATTCCGTTGCGCATCGTTTTCTTAGAAAGAGACAGCATAGATTGCTATCCCTCTGTACTCTTCACAGAAGACAGACGCGATGTTACATATTTAGTCACACTTTGCTAAGTGTGCGCAGAGAATGAAAACAAAATGAAAACTACATTTGATATTTTGATCACGAATGCTTACGTGATAACATACGTGTTGTCGAGTGTTAACAGTACTCATTACAAAATTGAGATCTAAATGGTATATGAAGGATATTAAAATGATAACAAATCATGTTTTCTTGATAACAAATCCATGTATGCGTTTTGATAATAGTAATTTAGTTAATAATAAACAAAATAAGTAATCAACATGCTATTATAACTATGATAGGAAAAAAAATAGTTATTATTTTGATATCATGATATCAAATTTAGTAATCTGAATGTTTTGAAATCTATTGGTTGATATCAAGATTCATAATCAAAAAATGTTATCAATAAGTTTTCATCTATTCAAAAGAAAACAAACCAGGTTTTCAGCAATATCAAAATGAAATCAAAACATGAATTCTATCGCGTAAAAAAAAAGAAAATAATGTAAAAAAATGATATCAACATGTTAAAAAAAACATAATTTTATGTAATTTTTATCATATTTTGATGTTAGAGTTTGCTGGCGTATGAATTGAATCCAGGCTGCTTCGGTTTTGTCTTAACTATGGCATTTTTCATTCCATAGTCTTATGGACTACACAAGCTTTAAGCTTGAAATACAAGTCTGATCAGATAAATATTATGCATCTAGTTTCTGAGCTGAGTTAATATTCATAGTATAATCGCAGTAGCGTAAAGGTGTCTATCGGCGAAACTGTGCGTGAGCATGTTTTTCGAATGTAGGCTGCTTCCCCCCGACGAGGGGACGAATTTAGCATCCCGCAACAACGTCAGTGCGTACAAGAAAAATGAGTGACCTGCATGTGTCAGCTTCAAATCATCATTCAATGTCAACTTCAGCAGAGTTGCAACGCTGAATTCACATTTGCGCAACGGGTAAGATTGTAATAAGAATATAAAACCAAATATTGGCGGTATTTATTATTTTTGGTATGTTGAATTTTGAAATGAACCAACCACAGAATCTCACGCCAACAAGGGACGTGCTACCAATAAGCAATCTTCCCACAAACGATATTTCAAACCCTAATGAACCAAAGTGTATTTTTTTTAAATTATTTTTACTGTTTTTTTAAACGGAAAATACATTTTAACCAAAGTGCCATCGATATATGTGATGACAAAAATTGAAAACATTCACTTTTTAGATATTGTTGATTTCTTTTAAAGCTATGTTTATTTTTAAGCCAAGATAAACAGTGATTGTACACCGAAGCCGAATGGAATTTTCAATGATCAATAGAAAACCATAATTAAAATCTGATATTTTCGTAGCTGAAAAAACAAAATCAACGGAAAATTCACCAAACTGCATGCATATGCCGTCATTTATGTATCTCGATCCGCTCGAAGGATTCTTACGTGCGCGAACCAAATATTCCACCATACAAAAGCTATAACATTTTTTTTGAGTCAATGAGTCATGCTAAAGGTATGGAACCTGTTTACAATTAATACTCCCTTTCATTCCAACCACTCTGGGAGCTGCACAGCACACTTTTTTTTTCGACCAATAAATTATTGGTTGTTGTGTAGAGCGTAGATAAACGTTCTCCATGCAGTGCATGACCGATCATCGTGGTCTAGACTGCTGGACCGTTAAATGCTTTCAATACGAGCAACCGCTCTTGATTGACAGATGTGCTGCGAAAATTTGAAGTCTAATGGACACGACAGTGAAAGTAAAGGCATTATGATGATGATGATGATGATGGGAAGAAGTATCGAACTGGATAGTGGGATAATATGATTAGCAATGAAGGGTGATGCATACATTATGTCACGCTGTAAGGGGGTAGGAGACGGGGGGATTGAGATTTCGTGACAAGCAATGCAATAGGTATATAATTTTTCCTCAATTTAGCGTGACATAATTAATGCATGGCCCCTGAGGAGATGTTGTAAATCGTTAAGATTACGTAACCCATTTAAATGCGGATCTAGTTCGGACGAAATTTTAAGAGTGCTGATGCGTCAGCGCTTTCCTTGTGGAAGGGGTCATTGAGTTCATGCATGAATCACGTTGCACTTTTATGAAATCGCGAAATGCTGATCAGTTTGCTGCTTAAGATTAGCTTGACGAAACCAAATTGTTCATCCTACAGCTATGAACATTTGTTTGTTTCATTGAATTCTTCATGATCTTGTACCGATATTCTAGTGAAACAATTTCACTTCTGAATCAGACGATGTTCTATTTAACATCCCACTTGTTTTCGATCGCGGGTAGTTCTGGGCTTGATAGTAGTAGTAGACAGTAGTAGTAGCAATAATAGTGAGAGAGAGATTCAACATCCGATCTGACTGACCAAGTGACCGAACCACCGACACATTTAAATCAGTTGCGAACCAGAGTCAGTCAGTGGCCGCCCGTCCGGTTCGGGGTAGCTTACCAAGTGCGGGTTGAGCGCCAAGATGCACCATCTTTTAAATTTAGCACTGCTTAGTCATGGGAAAAGTATTTATAGTGCAAACGGACAGGGTACTTTATGGGCAGCCGGTGCGGGGGCAGGATCACTGTGTGGATGCTGATGTTCTGTGTATTAAATGGTGTGGAAATTTAATCGTAGCGGATAGTGCGGATAAGTTAATTGAGATTGAACTTGAACCTTCCGCATATGGTAGAGGCGTATGAATCAACCTGAATCTGTGCTCGCTCTTACAGTTGAATCCGTAAACTTAAACAGCTGATATCACACAATATAGGCTATTTTGAAATCAAATGTTATACATATGATTTGCATTGAAAAATTGTCGTTTAAGTGCTCATTGCAAAGCAGCTTATTTCATGTAACAATTTTGGTTTTATGAGGGTTCTGTAGACCATGATTAGACTTCTGGTATGCTTTAAATCCTCGATAAAACTTGCAACGTTGTTTGTCTGAACGTGGTATTAGTTTTTATTAAAATACAAGTATAAATGAAAATTTACATGTGGTACATTGATGTATTTTCTGGTCTTAGTTGAAATATACAGCAATTAAACATTAATTTTACATGAAATTATTTAAAAATACATTAATTTGCATTAAAATTTACATGCTTGTGTGTTTTTACGTGGAAGTGAAAAGTTCAATTGAAATTGGTTTAATTTTCAATGAACAACCATATCATTTTCCATTAACGTGTAAATTTCAGCTTTAATTAATTGAATTTCAGATCGTTAAACGTGCAATTTAACATTGAAAAACGGGCTTCAGTTAGTAGTAGAAAATTACAAAAAAATAATATCGGCACTGCTTAGGTAGGGACGAATGGCCTACATTTGGTTAAACCCCGGAAGAGTGAAAAACAGAGGTGTACTGAAAGGATTTGATATTGCTCTGTGGAGATTGTATGATACATTAAATTTGATTAATATGATTCCTCGAAGAGTCCAAAAATGACCATCATAAAAGCTGATATGCCCTATTACTTCAAGTTGTATACAGCACAAAAATCTCAGATACAATTACGACATCGCCCATAAAATTTTAACTCCCTGTTTGCTGCACTGCATCAATCGTGCAGTTCCAGTTTCATTGATGTATTTTTTGTGGGAGCTTAGTCAGTATAGGCACAGTATTACCGGAGGTAGCATTAAATTTAATGCATGGGTTTTCATATAAAGCTCTCATTTACCCGCCGGAAAAACGCCCGCTACAGATCCGTTCGAGGTGATAGTATACCGTTCGAAAAATTCATGTAAATGTGTGTGAGATATAGCGCACATAAAATTAACGCTAGATTTGGCATAAATTTACGAGATATTTCGTGTAAATTTTAGCGCAATATTGCATAAATTAGCAATATTGTACGCAAGCTTGTAAACGATTTCGCTGTTTATGCCAAGTATAGCTCAATATTAAACGAAGGGAGATTTTACGCGATATTTAGAATTCAGATTTTTTTTCTGTGATAAGATCTGTTAGAAATAACAACAGTGATTCACCTCAAGTAAAATGAACATTTTCGTCAATGTTATCAAAATTGTAGTATCGTCAAATTTACTTAAATATTTTTTAACTAAAGTTTGAATTTGCTATCGCTATTTAAACCCCTAAAATTAGATAGGTATCTGGGAAACCAATATTAGGTATTGTTAAAAATGGCGTTTCTTTGCGATAAGCTCTATTAGGTTTTAGATTAAAAGCTGCCTTGGAGGCCATTTTAAAATTGAAGCTGTAGGAAATGTCTATAATAGTGACCATCAGCGTCTGTTTTTATAATTTACCATCACACTAGCGCTTCAACCCAGTGTAGATGAAATATTCATCACCGCTTGAGTTTCAAAAGCTAGCTCATAAGCAAAAAAAAACGTATTTATTAGGCAGCAAAATTATTATTTGTAATATTATTGATCCTAGTGCCTTAAACTTCGATATTTTCATCAATTCGGCATAATGTAATAATCTTCCATCGATCAGAGTGTGAAAAACAACAGTTCCATAACGTTATATTTGTGTAAAATGATCATTTTGCATTTGAACCTCAAAATCATCCTCACCAAGAACCCATGGTCGAGTGCACTGATGAATTTGAGTTCATGCACTGACGAAAATTTAAAAATAACTAAAAGATATAATATCCGACTATGTTCGTTTGAAAAATATTCCTCTTCAAACAATCTAAAAAAAACATTTAACACATTTTTTATTTTTTTTTTCTAAGTCCATGTAAACAAATCACTGCCAGATGTAAAAAAAAGTGAGGTTAACTCGACGGTGCAGCTCCCTATTATGAATATTGATATGACAAAAACACCGCCGATAATGAACATGCATCCACAAATGAACAAATACAAATGATAACTTCAAAACTCAGCGGTTACCTTGATCAAGGGAATGTTGTTATCTCAAAATTCAAATTCATGCAGTTTTTTTTTCTGGTTTAATATCTTTCAAGGTTGCCTCAATTTTCAGATAATTTGAGTGTAGAAGAAATGATTTTTATCAGAACTGGTGATTATAAGCCTGTTATTCCGGTTTAACATGATCCAATATACTTGAAAATTTGGTTCACACTTAGTTTTTTTTCTACCGAGCTCGGCTGTGCAAATCTCGGCAAAAAAAATTTCACTGAGATCCCAACAAAAGTGACATTTGATTGCTGAGTATCGGATAATGCTTAGCTGAATCTCAGCAAACAAATGAAATGTTTACTGAGATCTCAGTGAACCTTTTTTTGCCGAGATTTTCACAGCCGAGCTCGGTAGAAAAAACTAAGTGTGTTCAAAGTGGAAAATATTCACTAAAATCCATGAACTCACGAATCCAGTAGCATTTTCCAATCCAATAGATCAGTGCACGGAACTTAACCGAAAGTTCTCCACATCAATTCCTCGTCTACGAATTTTGACAGCTATAGGGGAGGACGGTACATAATGCACCCCCGGGGTAGAATGCACTTTTTCGTTTTATTTTGAGTTTTTCTTGGAATTGTTAATACAATTTCAAGATTTATCATGCAGCATTTCGAGTTCAGATGCTATGCTAGAAGTGCTGCTTGATAAGACAACTAAACAGTTACAAAAAAGCCACGAAAAACGCAAATGAAAGTCGGCAGGTGCGTTCCGCCCAGGGGGTGCGCTATACACCATTGTCCCCTACCTCTTTTACTCTCACCAAGAAGGAACAACAAACGGAAGGAGAAATTTGAGGTTGGCTTTAACTTGTGTGTGTCCTTATCCATGACGAAAAATGATACAGCATCTTTCCGTTTTTGGCAACTCCCTCTTGTAAAAGCGTAAAATATCTGGAAAGTTTATAGAAGAGCAGCAAATTTTATAGGGGTGCAGCTAACTGTACAAATGTTCAGCGAACTTTGTAGAAGCGCAACGAACGCTGTATAACTTCAATGAACTTGGTAGAAGTGCAGACAATTTTGCAGAATTTCAGTAAATTTTGTAAAAATTCAGTGGACTTTGTATAATATTAGCAAGCGCTAAAGAAATTTAGCGAATTTGTATAAATTCGGGGAGTTTTGATGAAGTTCAGGGATTTTTCTTTAACTTCATTGAACTTCGTAGATGCTCAGGGGACATTGATGAACATCAGAAAAAGTAATAGAAATTCGAGGAACTTCGTACAGCATCAGAGAACTTCGTCGACAGTTATGGAGCTTTGTAAAATTTAGGAAAAACGTCGTAGAAGTAGCAAGTTTGAATCAGTTTGGGGAGCTTTGTTGAATTTCAGGAACCTTCTTGTGCGGAACGGGGTACCCAGCATCCATTTGAATCACATGGTGTAGAAAAAAGCAACCTGAAAAATACTCACGCCCATACCGGTAATCGTCAGGGTACTTCGTTAAAGTTTAATGGACTTGGAATAGTTCAGAAAATTCTGTAGAAGCTCAGAAAACGTTGTTATCGTAGCAATTCAGAGAACTTAGTATAACGTCAGAAGTGCAAGAAAGTTTGTAAAAGTTCAGAGAATTTCGTAGAAGCTCAGGTAATATCGCAAAAGTTCAGTAAATTTCTAAGAACATCAATGATCTTAGTGCTCATATTAGTGAGCTTCGTAGTATTAGTTTAGGGTGCTTCGTAGCAGTTTATCAGAAAAATTATAACATGTAAACTTATTGAAGCTCAATGAACTTCCTGGAAGTTTTGGGAATATCGTTTCGCCTAGATGTTCAGGAACATTCATAGACAATGTTCAGGGTCCCGAAAATTTCGAAAAGTTCATGGATGCTAGGATGTTACGAGATCTTGGTTGAATTAAAAGAGCTTGAAAAAAATTGAGCTTGGAAGAAGTTCAGGGAAGTTTAAAGAAGCTTACGGAACTTCCAACAAGTTCAGAGAACTTGATAGGGTATCATTGAACTTTGAATAAGGGACCATGCACTTATTGCGTAGGATTTAACCAATAATTTTCTAATGTTTTCTTACAAGAGAGGCAGGGAATCTCAGAAATACCTTACGAAGTCATGAAGAACAGAACATATTAATGTATGATGTTAGATCTTCCTATGGGGGTCATTCCAGCTCAAGTGGCGACACCAGCTGTGGTCGATGTCACCGATTTGAGCCAAACTTGGCCAAAACGCCTATTTTGGCATTCTGAATAAACGCTTGAAGTACCTAGATCCCTCTAGGCTACAACCCTGGATTTTCAAGATTTAAACAAATTTAATCTTTCAGAAAAGATTACTCTACAACCAAATAAGCTATTCGTGATCTTATAACGTCAATTTGAATGTTTTTTAATGTAGATTCTTAAAGATGTACCCACATTTTATAACTATAGTAAACATGAAGAGCTTTGAGTGTGTGGGTTTATTTCCTTTAAATTCCGTTATAATTGCTTATCTTTCGACAGATACGCGTATTTCGTCAACTACTTGCAGACTTCATCTTTTATCTACGAGTTATATACTAAGCAATAGGTACTAAAAATCAGCAGGTATCCACTGACATTGTGACATGGAGACCTAACCAGGTACTTAAATTTAGTCTCCAACACGTAGATGCATTTTACAATGTGTGGTTTTAGGTAGCATGCTAAAGAGTCTCGAGCATCCGTTTCCTTGATCTCTATTAAGCAATGTTGATGGATTATGTTTAAATATTTTGATTTACGGTTTAGCGACTTTGCAGTCAGTTTAATTGTTTATAAGATAGTTTGAAAATACTGAGAGATTAGCACATATCATCGGTAAGAGACGTGTGTGTTAGAAAATTTTGCGAAAAACAACCTAAGGGTACCGGTGGGATTCGAACCCACAATTCCCATTCAGTACACGGGTGCATTTCCAATTATACAACGGTGGACCTATATGGTCTATGGATGTATTTGGCTAATGACATTTGAGTTTCGAATCCGTTTCCCACCCTAGTCTTTTTACGCAAGCGTTCTACACAACAATCGTCTATTATCGACGATATGTGCTTGACAGCTCAAATGTTATATTCATAATAAACTGGACATATTTCAGCATGCAAGATGCACAACAAAAATGAGCTGTGTTTGTTCACATCGACTGATACTGAGTGGTTGCGGTACAATACGTCGATAATAGACGATTGTGTAGAACGCTTGCGCAAAAAGACTAATGTGGGAAACGGATTTGAAACTCAAATGTCATTAGCCAAATACATCCATAGACCATATATGTCCACCGTTGTATAAATGGCAATGCACCCGTGTACTGAATGGGAATTGTGGGTTCGAATCCCACCGGTGCCCTTAGATTTTTTCGCAAAATTTTCTCACATACACGTCTCTTGCCGATGATATGTGCTAATCTCTCAGTATGTGCAAACTATCTTATAAACTATGTTTAAATATTTCTAAACTTTCTGCTACGTCTAGTTTCCAAGGCGAAGATACACTCCGCAGGATATTAATGTTATCCTTTGTCAATTTGTGTCCCTTTGTAAAGATATGTTCTGCAACCTTGGATTTAAATTCATAATGAAGTCCTTTATCCATCTCTTTGTTTGCATTTTTTACCTCTGCGATGTGTTCATTAAACCTTGTTTCCAAAGTCCTTTTCGTCTGACCAAAGTAGATTTTATTGCAATCTGGACAAGATATTTTGTAGACTCCGGCTTTCCCTAAGACATTTATTGAATCGTTTGTTGATCCTAACAGTGACTTCAGCTGATTTGTCCTGCTGCTGATTTATTATGCTATATTTTTTTAGGGAACCACCTTTTTAACCCTTCGTCTGTGCCAAAAAAAACTTACGTTGTCTGTACCTTGGGGTCAATTTGACCCCAAATTCAAATTGTCATATCCCAGCGAAGGTTCAAAGGATTTTTGAAATTTCTAATATTTTGTAAAGTAAATGTACTTTCAGTTTACATTATCAAAGTTTATTTTAGGAGGGGTTATTGTAAAAATATACTCATGGTGTGGCATATTTTGGTGATAAAAATGTTTATATCACGGGATCCCAAGCAAATCGGATGTTGCTTCCTTCTGCAAAGATATTCAAGAATACAAGGACTTCAAAACTATGGTTAATGTATGACAGAATTGACTCACTAGATGACGCTAAATTGCAAATGATCAAGTTGCGCCATCTTATAAACACATTATAAATATAACGTTATGTATATCTCCTGCTCATATGGATGGTTCCCGTCTTCAGTAAATTTGTTCAGATGGACAAGACCTATCCTAAAGAAAATAGTTAAGTTAGGAATTCACTCAGCAGGCAGCGCTAGTGTGACAATCATTTTGAATTGTTTGCCCTAACTTAACATCTTGACTAGATAGAAGATTCCCGGCTTCGGTAAAGTTGTTCAGATGGACAACACCTATTTTATGATAAAGAGTTCAGCTCAGAATTCTCTCACCAGTTGGCGCTAGGCTAGTGTGACATTAATTTTTCAATGTTTATGCTAACTTAACATATGGACTATGGACTATCTTGGGTAAAGTTGTTCAGATGGACAAGACTTATCCTAAGGTTAAGGATTTAGTTCAGAATTAACTCACCAGGTTGCACTACCCGAGCAAAGGATTATACCAAATTGAAAATAGTTTCTGA
The DNA here is from genome assembly GCF_037179485.1 of Ochlerotatus camptorhynchus. Lineage (NCBI taxonomy): Eukaryota > Metazoa > Arthropoda > Insecta > Diptera > Culicidae > Ochlerotatus > Ochlerotatus camptorhynchus. Next base: position 3,764,169 of record NW_027040773.1, read on the forward strand.
TACCTGGTTATCAAGATTTCATAACTAAACATATTATCATTGTGGTTGAATAAACAGCCAACATAACACAAATTATAACAAATTAATGCAAGGAGCATATCACAAAATAACTGATTTAGTTATAATTGAAAACATTTTGATAACAATCGTGTGGTCCATGCAATTTGTTTCAAAAAATTTCAAATTATTTTATCGATTTGGTAGTAAAGCCTTACTCTGATATCAGAAATATGATTGACAGTATTTTTTGTTTCTTCCCATGCGGATAATATTTGAAGTTTTGAACTAACCTTGCATCATTTCATTATATTTCATGATAATAACTGATAACATGTTGATGTTGATAACTAAATCAGCTATAACTGAAAAAAAATGATATCTGACTGAAATAACAAGACTTGTTTTTAAGATGATATCAGGTTGTTATTATACTTTGCTCGGCTAGCGTGACAATAATTTTTCTTTGTTTGTCATTACTTAACATATGCACTAACATATGGAAGATTTCTGTCTTAGGTAAAGTTGTTCAAATGGACAAGACCTATCCTAAGGTAAAACAATTAGTTCAGAATTCACTCACCAGGAAACGCTAGTGTGATATTCATTTTGAATTGTTTGACCTAACTAAACATCTTGCCTAGATAGAAGGTTTCCGTTTTCAGCAAAGTTGTTCAGATGAACAAGACCTATATTATGATAATGATAATGTAGGTCTGAACTAACTCACCAGATGACGCTAGTGTGACATTAATTTTCAATGTTTTTGGAAAAAAATCAAGTTTGTTGTACAGTGCAGTAGGTAAAAAGGGTAAACCGAGGTATTGCCGAGGACGTCAATCATCCTACTGAGTAAAGCAAGTTAATCAAACTTAGACTTTGAGTAGTTCTGCTGAAAATTGTTGAAACATGTTTCTCACTCTTGGAGTTGACTCCTTTTTAAAACATTGACATATTCCGGAGAACTTTGAGATTAGGGCGTAATTGTTTTTGTAAACAAACACGTCATTTGACGATTTCTCGCGAATTAGAGCTCAATCTAAAAAAAACTAACAGCACAACCTGGTAGAGGAATGGCTCCTCTATTATTTTGTATAGTTTGTTTGCGAGATTGTTCTTTTGTTCGTGAGAAATCGGCGATTGACATATTTGTTTACAAAAGCAATTACGAACAAATCTCAAAGTTCTCCGGAAACAGTCAACATAATTTATGTCAACATAATTAACAGTCTGAATACCAAGGATGCAAACTGCGTGTCGATGCTGTTACACAGTACGCCTGGCTTAAAATTTTTTCAATTAACTACAATGGAGTCAAAATGACCGAAGAAGTAGAGTGGTACAGATCACCAATACAAATAACTTTTTCATGAATTCCAGAATTCTGCCTTTTAAATATTCAATAGAACTTGAAACTACATAAATCAGTGAAGAAAATATCCACGCTCTAGAGATCTGGATTGTACATCGACGTACAGAGTATGTTCACTACGGTGGGTCTGCTCTTTCAAACTGTATTGAGGTTCCTAGCAATTTTGCCAAATTTGGTCTGGATTTACGGGAGAAATTAAAAGTTTCTAGGGGTAAATGTATGGGAAACGGAAAGAAACTATTAATTTGCTTGTCAAAAATTTACACATTGCTCAACATTGCCCAAACCTCATTCTAAGTTTGAACAAAAAAAGCGACTTTTCTGCAAAACGTTATTAACTTTTACTTTAGGCCAAGTGCTCCAAGGCTTCAATACACATCGAAAGAGCATAGGGGAGCATGAAGTTGTGATCCACCATACAAACTTTACCCGCCCTAATGGTCACTGCTCACATTGGGTCTTCCAACCACGGCTAGCCACTCCTGTTGTAAACTACACCATGTAAGGAGGCGGGTTCGATTCTCGGTCTTGTCGATGAACTATCCGAGTTGGATTTTTTTTTACTCTCCTGGACGTATTGTATCATTGTGCTTGGCTTTATAATAATAATATAATAATCCACAGGAATGTTTTAATCCACACGGCGAATGAGAACGACAAAAATTTGAGTTTAGTTCGCCAAAAGTGCTGGAACTCAGCGATGAGAAAATTAGCCTCATGGTCTCCTGTGGAAAACCTCAAAAATCTACCGGAAAATTGACGACAATTTACCTCAGTGTATGATTAGTATCAATACACTGAGTGAATCCAATCTTTACTTTTCTCATGTTCGCGAAGTTTTTCCTGGACGAACCTGGAATAAACATAAGGCAAATTTATTCATCGCTGAGCTCCTGCACTTTATGTGATTTATGAGTTAACTAAATTCAAATTTGGGTTGTTCTCATTCGCCGTGCACTAGGTGGAAGTAGAAAATTCACCAAAAGAGGACTGATTACAAATCCGATGCAGTCTGAAACCTGCTTAATTCCACTCCACCTCACCCCACGAAGGCTCTCAACCCTATGGAGGGAGCAGTCGCATCAATTTTGCACCAACAGCAGTTTACTTCCGTTGAACTTTCCAAGGGCATTGGTTATCCACGGTGAACGGCAGCGAATTCACGCACGATCTCACCACATACTATCACTTCTGTACCGCAGATCGCTTCTGATTGACTGACTGACTGACTGACTGGTTGGTAGGAGTGTGCGTGGATGAAAAATTATATTTATTACAACAGATGCTGCTGATTGCCGGGTCCTACGGTTAAGATTCCTACAATGCGGTTAGTTGGTAGAGCGAAGAATAAAGCTAGTCGATTTGGCGCACTCTTCACCATTTTATATTGTGGGTGAATGGGACCGACATTGCGAGGCGCGGTAACCTTCACTTGATATGCTTAACAGAAGCATCAATCCATGTGGAACTTACCCGCGCTGATGGAATCTTAACTGTTCTTGTTATTTTTGTGTTTATTCGCTATGCAACGAAAAAATAAAATTGATACTCGGTCCTCGATCAATAGCTGTAAAAAAATAAAATGTCAATTTTATTTCACGTCACTTGAATTCACCACAATCAACCGGTAGAAATTGAGCTGACCAGTCAGTAGCAATCATTATGCAATTTTCACAACGCTTTCGTAAAATTTGTGGAGCACCTCGGCCGAAGTAAACATTTTGCGCTTCTACTCTGAAGTAGTCATAATAATATGGGATGGCTTTCTTTATTTTTATTTCCTCCTACACAAAATTTGTTATTTTTTCGTCGACAATGTCCTTCACCAACCTCGTGCTTGTTGTGGAAAAGGCGCTGTAATTTTTGTTTTGCTTACACCAATTTAGCTACACGTGCGTTACCGCTAATGTGTGGCACATGTTTCAACAGTGTCGAAATTGCAGCTTGGATTTGTTTGGTAAGAAAAATGTATTGCATCAACTCATGCTGTAGCTTTGCAGTTTGTTTGTAAATGTCTGAATTAAAATTTACATTGTTTGAAACATTGCTCTTGACCTGAAGTGTCTGGAACTAATTGAAGATTTTCAGGTGTTGTACACCTTAAATCCGTTGGTTCACACCATTCTGGCAGATGAAAGTTCCGGAAACTTTTGTCAAATGTCAATCAAAACAGTGGCCTATTCTGAATTGAAATAACACAAAACATGCCAGCCGCCCCAAACAACAGAACTATTAGCATTCAAATACCTACATTCCGCACACAACGAGTTGCCAATAGGGTTTCATAATAAAAAGTAATCACAACCATCACAAAAGCTGCCATCAGATCTCTGTCTTTGCCCGTAGAATCACACAGTGCATGTCGTCGTCGTCGTCGAGTTGCCGTTATTGACCGTTCCATAAAAGGTGCTCATCACATCATCAACTAAGCGCCACATGTCGCCACTTGCGGAAATTGTCTGTTTTACGATCTATACGAGCTGTGTTCTATTCTATTTCAAGTGACGTCGTTTTACCGCGAGATGATAGGCAAGTTGCGGCTGCTACGAAAACAAACCTGGCAATTCCTCGTGGAAGGAAAGAAGGTCGCTCTCATCTTTGTTTTGTTTGCTGCTCTGTATCAGATAGGGTAGAGAACTACTTTAGGATAAGCGCCCATTTCCGTTATACCGAGCCGAAATATAAAATACTATCAATAATTTCTACGTGAACGAATCACGAATACGATAGTTTAGTTCAAAATCTACATAATAAAATTTATAAGAACGCATAATATTAATATTTACATCCATTCTTCTCAGAAACAAAAGAAGTGCTCTTAGCGAATACATTTTTAATGCAGAAGTGATTCCAAAGACGTTTCAATCTGTTTGGACGGAACTGAAACTCGTATGATGGAACTGGAATCAAGATTGTCAGATTTTTAACAAAATCTCAATAATTTGTAATTCTTTATCAAATTCAAATTATATTATGGAAAGGAAGATAAATTTAGAAGTCATCTCTGATAGAAAGATTCCATTTTATGTTCAAACCCGTTCGAAAAAGAGCGGTAAAGTGTGAGTTGTGCATAGTCTGACGGAAATTAGATTTTAACCCTATATGGGGTGCTACCGACAATGTTGCACCTTCCCGAGCGGGTGAAGTGAAGTGGCAGCAGAAAGTGAAGTTATCGCGTTTTGTGGTTTCAAGAAATTCGCTTCAATTCTCGTTGGTTGCACCTTGCACTGGTACGATCAACAAGTAGGGACCGCGGTTTGCCTGTGCATGTGCATCTTCTCTTCGTGGGTACGTCGCTTTCGTTTGCCTTTCATTCGACTTGTCCGAAGGAACGCGTCTTTTGAAGATATAAGACGTGAGATAATTTTATGACCGGCATTAAAGGCTTACGCCAAACAGCGTTGAGCCTCCATACGCGTCGGTGCGTATAGGATTTGAGTGGCTTTGATGTGAAGGATAAGGCGAAAAGTGTTTTTGCACTCTCTCTCTCTGTCATAAAAGCGAAAGACTTACAATGTTGGTTGTTGTCTAGCACAAGCTGGTTAAACCGACTATTTTTATTCTTTGGAAAGTTGAAGTCAAACATCTTAGGGAGCAATGGATTGTTTGTATTTATTTACTATGAAGAGCATGTGATTTCCTGAACACATCTTTAAACAACATTTTTTAGACTTTGAATACCGTCGACACTTGCAATGGATGGGCATAGACTACTCGATATCATAGTGGGCAGATCAGGAATCTAGCTGGACAAATTTATTTACTCCTCGCGGTGACGTATTAGCGAATTGATATCTTTGACATAAAACTATTCCAGCCAAGCAATGGCTACTTTGTGGATGAAAATTTTCAGTTCAGTGAATTTATTTTGAAGCAGTTCTGTTTTGTAATTTTCGAACGAAACTTTCAAGAGAATATTTTTAGTTTTCGATAAATTTGTCAGTGTTCACTCGGCTGTCGACAGAAGCAGGCCACTATCGATGTGTGTCACACGATCGTCTGTTTACTTGGCAGCAATCGTTGTGTGGTGCTTCTCATTGTTCTTCATCAGCAGTTCTTTCGGTCGATGCGTCGTCGACTTTGGAAAGCAACCATTTCGTGATGAATGTGTGAGTGCTGACCACATTTTGCGTCCATTGCTGCAATGTAAGCACTCTGCCACACCGTTGGCGATACTGCCATACAATGAAACCACTGGAAGCGGCTCCCGTTCTGATGGAGGAGGCTTATTGGATAGCGGAAGATAAAGTGTTTGTTGTGTTGCACCTTTTGAATATAGTTATAAGATGTATTGTATAGTGAACAAGAATCCTCGGCTCTGTAAAGTTAATTCGATTGAGCTTTATCAAATAAATTAGTAAACAACAATAGTGACATTTTTGTTCACTTCATCCTACATAGATAAATATATTTTGTAAATTTCAATTACAAACTGGAGAACGTTTTCAAATATATCACGTTTAACAACCTATTGTTGAATGAATATATGCCGAAACTTACACGAGCATGTAAACTTATGACTTTGTTAGTTGAAGAAAAGATAAATTTTAATTGAATTTAAACACTGCCATGTAAAAATATAGATGAATGTAAAATTCAAAGCAAATGAATAGATTTTTAAATGTTTTCATGTAAAATTAAAATAGTATCGCTGTATGCTTCAACAAAGGCTAGGAAATACATCAATAATGGCCCACATGTAAATTTACAGATTTTGCTGTGTAGCCTTTCATCACCATGTTCTACGGGTAAGTTTGCAATCTGTTCACAACAACAAAAGTGTTGTCAATTTCAATATTTTACATCTAAACTTTTTGCGAATGTAAATTCATGTAAATCATGTAAATTAACAGGAGAAAACGTGTAATTCTACATAATTTAACATGGAAGTTTACATGCTGCACAATTTAAATGTATCCACAAGTTACTTACCAAAAGCTGTAAAATTACATGCACAATTTCATTACATGCTCCATTTTTTATGCTTTTCGTGCCTTGTTCGGGGCTGAGATATGAACTCGTGGCTTTAACGTTTGTAACAGATTATTTCGCATGTAATTTTCATATTTTTTTCTATTTATTTATTATAAATTTTATCAGCTACAACTTTGCTGAAGACCATATGTTAATTGAACGTCAGGATACACACATAGAAATAACTAATTTTACAGGTGACTGAATCCACATTTTTCATGAAGGATGAGACGTAAACAAACATGTCATTTAAAATAAGTGCACCGAGACTGAAAGTTTGCTACTGGACGATAAGTCATTTGATTGAGCTGAATTTTGCGCATGTTGACTAAATTTTATGTCAAAATTGACGCTCGTATATGTCAGTCAAGGAGCGCATAAATTTACAAGAAAAATGTTCTAAGTGTGTAATTGTTATTAAGCAATGTGGAGCAACATTTATATTTTGGATCACCCTTGTATATACTCATTCGAAGCTTTTTGACCCTCTACGAAGTATTATATACGGCTCTGAACTTTGCAGATCCTCTCAACCCTTCTGTGTGCAACGAGGTACCCGCGTACTCATTTTGTTGTTTAAATTGAAATAAAATCATGTAGGTGATGTTTATCGTTATAAAGCTTTCTGACATCTAAAAATGATAAGATAAACAATCTGGTGAAATTTCAAAAGATTTGGGAAAAGGAGGGGCTAATCAGGGGTCAAATACTATTTGAACCCATTAAAAGGGCGACGAAGTACCCGGGTACCCATACTTTTTACGAAACTTAAACATTGATATACAACTAAAAAATGTTCTAAAAAATCGATGGTTGCGATAAGGTTTGGATTATGGTGTAAATAAACTTCTAGATGGAACAGATGGAAAAGTGGACAATTTCTGATTTCACCATAAACTAGTCATGCGACATATCAAAATTTTCAGAATTTTTCAAGCATGTCATTCGATTTCATGCCAATTCAACAAATTGACCAAATCACTCTGGAACAGGCACCGGGGCGGAAGTGGCCAATCTATGATTTCTACAAAAGCTGACCATACGGCATATCAAAATTTTTCAAAAATCTGTAGAAAATTTATTAGACACCCTACCAATCAAGCAGAGTGACAATGACCACCCTATGTTCCTGGAATAGCTGCCCGAAGCTCCGGCATCGGTGTCCAATCTCTGAGACTTCAACAAAACTAGTTATGGGGCATATCAACATTTTCAGAAATTTGTAGTTAATTGATTACACACCTTAACAATTTATCAGTGAGACAATGGCCACCCAATGTCCCTGGAATAGGTTTTGGATGCTCTGGAGGAAGTGGTCAATCTCTGATTTTAACAAAAAACTAGTCATTAGTGACCATGCCAATTGCTTAGAGTGACAATGGCCCTCTAATGGCTCTGGAACAGGTTCCGGAATATCAAATTAATCATAATTTTATGGGCATGTCATGAGAGGTCATGCCAATTGAGCAGAGTTACAATGGCCACCTTATATTCCTGGAAGTTCCGGAGGAGCTGGCCAATCTCTGACTTTGGTGGAAATTGTCGCTCTGCTAAAATGATGGGGTGCCTGATGAATTGTTTACAAATTTCTGAAAATTTTGAAATACCATGACTAGCTTTTGTAGAAATCAGATATTGGCCTCTTTCTGCTTGGCTGCCGAAACCTATATCAGAGACAAAGGGTGACCATTATCACTCTGTTAAATTGGTATGGCCTCTACTGACATGTCCATGAACTTCTGAAAATTTGGATATACCGCATGACCAGTTTTTGCAAAAATCGAAGATTGGCTACATCCTCCGGGACTTCCGGAACCTGTTACAGGGACATTGAGTGGCCATTGTCACTCTACTCAATTGGAATGGTCACTAAAGACATATTCGTACAATTCTGAAAATTTTGATCAACCGCATGTTTAGTTTTTGTTTAATTCAGGCTTGATGGAGCCTCGCTCGTGAGTTTGTTATGAGCCGAGCATAGCATTTTTCTGAAGAGTAGAATGCCTTCTGCCAAATCATTCCACTGAGCTTTAGAGCTTGTGAGCGAAGGGGGATAAAATGAGAGTGAGGTTTGCTGCCATTCATGTTCATGTTTTCTATACACGCCCTACTCTCACTCTGGGTGAACTCTGAGCTTCTTGCGTTGAACAAAAAAGTCATCCGGAGTCTCGAAAAGCGCACCTCACGTCAAATCTTCCTCTCGCTGAAGTTCACTCTCCCTCTCTCTCGAAGAGTTTTTGTTTATTTCTTCCATATTCCTGCCGCCACTCACTCGAGGTGAGAGCTGGCTAAACTCGCAGGACAAGAGTATTTTAAAACCTCCAGTGAGTTTGAGGAGTTTCAGCAAGCCTGGTTTAATTTTGGTGGAATAGATTCCGGAGGCACCGGAGGAAGTGATCAACTCCGGAGCCTCCGGAATCTGTTCCACCGATATTGGGTGGCCACTGTCACTATTTTCATTTGGCAGGGTGTCAAATGAATTGTCTGAACCTTTTTATATGCCGCATGATTAGCTTTAGTCGAATTTAATGATTGGGACTTTGAAAGCTTGAACATAGAAATTCTTTTAGAAAACAATGAATCAACAGAATAACATTCGAATTCTCAGATTACGACATTTTTTGGAGATTACATGTGAAAATTTTCATATTTTGATGCTTTGATGCTTACATTCTTGAACTTTGCGAGATATGAAGTATTTTAAAGATCTCAGATTTTATAAGGATTTTATAGGATTTTGACACATTGCATTGAATTATTATCATAACACCAATTAAATTGACGAGAATCGTAGAGGAATTCTTGGGATTATTTTAAACGAATTCTGTGAAGAATTCCAATATATTTTGACTAGAAATCTCAGGTAAATTTGAGAAGTATTTCTAAAAAATTGTAAGGAGAATTAAAGGTCGTTTTGAAGAGACAGCTAATTTTTTTCCCAATGTTTGACTTTCTTATGGTTTCCTGAGTTAAAGACCTAAACATAGTTTTGCACTAGTACGTCACGTTTTTAAGGTATCGCTCTCTTTTTGAGGCTGTTCCACCCTACAGGCGTGTATGAGATCAGCGAGCTTGCAACACGGAGGTGCTCGGCGTTCTGAAAGATACAGCCTAAGTATTAGAAATATCACCAAAATGAGGGTAGGTATATTTCAATATTCTGTTTTCGATAGCAGCTCATTGTTGCGGTGCCTGCTCATTGTTTGAAGTTCGTTCGTTTTTGCCGTTGTCCCGTTGGAAGTAAACAACAAGTGGAGATGTCGATGGAAATAAAGCTGACGATTAGATTCAGGTTCACACATACCAATGCGAAACTGGCGAAAGTATCAATAGAGGACATTGCGAATTTTGTGAAATCGCTGGACGCGGATCCCACTTAGATGATCGCTACATAGTGTATAACGGAGGAAAAATCTACGTTTTTCAACTTCTAATCTGAAAATTCGATGCTTCATTGTTTGCTACACAACCGTGAAAAATTGAAGAGCCACATGTGAAAAGGGCATACAAGCTTTTTGTAAACAAACCTTTGTAGGCCCTTTTCTCGCCAACCGAGGGTCACCCACGCAAACCAACAACATCATCGGGAAAAAGAAAGCTTCCCCTTACCGGTGATGTTGATGGTTTGCGTTGGTGATACATGGGTGGCGATAAAAGGGCATAAGAAGGTTTGTTTACAAAAAGCTTGTATGCCCTTTTCACATGTTGTTTATTATGCCGATAGGAAGTCAGTCGAGGCACGCATGTCGCCTGCGAGGGGCACTGTTCAATATATGAGAGTGTACGACCTCTCTCCAGAAGCCCTGGATACCGGTCTAGCATTGGTACTAGGGAAATACGGTGACGTAAAGCGTGTAGTTTGCGAGAAATTTCCAGCTGCCTTGGGCCTCAATATGCACACAGGTGTGCGGGGTTATATGGTTTTGTAAGGAGATTCCCAACTCACTGGATTAAAATGGATAAAAATGATAAGATAAACAATCTAGTGAAATTTCAAAAGATTTGGGAAAAGGAGGGGCTAATCAGGGGTCAAATACTTTTTAACCCATTAAAAGGGCGACGGAACGGCTTTTCCAACAAATTAATAGTGACGGTACTTCCATTGCGCACGGGAGCTAGCCGTACGGTTTGCTGACTAGTACTGTGCAGGTAGATATTTATATTCATCAAGGAAGATAAAAGTGTCAGGAAGCTTCTCCCAACGGTATGGCGTCCAGTTTTTAGGCGGAACAGATAGGTGTCAAAGTCAGCCCCTGACTCAGAAATTCCCAATGAGGTCAACACGGAAGCGGGCAGTACTTGAATCTCGTCCGCAACCAAACATCTCATCAAAGCAACAGTATTCTCATTGATTTCCGCTCCAGTCAGCTGATGGCCAACGGAAGTTATCAGAGAATCATTTTCGGAAAGCATCGTCGTACACTCCACCTCAAAGTCGCGATCAGCTAAATGTATGGTTTCAGTTCGGTTGTTTGATGTTGGGTTCGATAGTGTATAATTATATGGACGTATGCAAACAATGCTGTCGTAATGCGTTCTCGTACCGTCTGCCCCGCGATAAAATATTTCGAAGCTCCGAAGATCCGTATCTCCGCCAGCTTCTGGGCTGAATTTTATACAGGCGTTATCCTGATAAACTTTTATACTCACCGCGAAATAGTTCGACAAGGAAGAAATACACTCAGCGCCGCCCCAATATCCAGGAGTCTTCAACATTCGTAAATACTCCTCGATTTTTTCCGCAAGTGGCAAAGGATCACGAATCAATTCGTCAGCGTAGGTAGCTAGATGATCATAATAGCTCTCTCTCCGATTTCTCATCTCACGAACGGCGATTTCCCTTAACTGTTTGCTGTATGGCTTGAATAGCATGTTTTTTGGTGTAATGCCGTAGATCTGGTGAACCAGCGATCCGAACAAGCAATCTCCATCTTTGGGAATGCTCAAAACCCAATAACGATTTTGCTGCAGATCAAGTATTTGCTCCATGATTTCTAAAAGTTAGTCAATAATGTTGTATTTAGGCATAGGATAATAATATTTCAAAACTTACGTGATTTGAGAACGTAGGAATAAAATGTAACGGAGCAAAAGTTTCTCGAGGGATTGGAACGATAATGCAGATTGAGCTTGGTCAATGGCGAAGTGATAGTGCGTACAGTTTGGTTGAATGAATATCCACGCAAAGTGTTGGTTGTGTGAAAAGATCATGAAATGGGGAGAAAGACGTGTGGGTGTAGGTGTTCATTGAAGATATAAGTGATAATGATTGTATGAGAAAGACACAAGTGTGTATAGGTGTGTTGGAAGTGAATTGAACGTAGGGTGGATGTGCCGGCCTTTGTTATGTTTATGGTGTGGTATGTGTTCTGGATGCGACCTCGAGAATTCCATGGATCTTGGGTGAAGCGCAACGTGATGGGGGAGTATGACCGTTCAAACCAAGATGACATCATATTATAAACAGCTTTCGGGGACGCCGTTTTATTTGCATAGCTTTGTTGCGTATGCAACCACTCGACGAACACTTGAAGAAATATTATTATTTAAAAAATATTTTCAGCTCTTCAATGATGAAACATCTTTTGAATTCGTTGATGACGGCACATCTTTGGATTTATAACGTAATGATAAGTTTTTTTCCAGCCTTCACTCAAGTTAGATCCGGTTTTTTTTTTTTAAATAACATAAGTTTATTTTCAGCTCGTTGAATATTTGAATAGGGGAAATGACGGCTTCGGCATGCCAGACTATTATCGGCAACCCAAATTGAAACACTGTTTTCACTGGATTTTCTTGCGAAAACACTTCGCTGAGTGCATGCAAACGATTCTTTATGCTTTCAGCTTCAATTTGACTATGTTTTTGCCACTGAGAGGGAGCAGTCTAGCGGGATTTTCTTGAGGTGAAACGCACGCACTACAGGTTGTGGCTGATTTCGAGTTGCCGATAATAGAGCGGCAGATTTGCATGCGGTTCGGGTGGAGCGGTTGCCGAGGAGGGACTGGTTGCCGACAGTACTCGCTCTCACTAGAGAGGTTTGGAGCTTTGTAAAGGCGTTTCGGAACAGTTTTTGACAGTTCTTTCGACTGAGGTTGTTGGAGCGGCTGGCAGCAAAAGATTGTAAACAAACCAATACTGTATATGTGTGCGTTCCTTACAGAAAAAGGCTATAGGAAGAAGGTCGCTGCTTAGGTTGCCGAGAATACGTAAATTCCCCTATGTGACATCATTAGATTTACATAATAATAAAACATTTTTTTCAGTTTTCATTCATGCGGGATGTATGGATTTTAATTATCTATGCTTGCTTTCAGCTCTTCGATGATGAAACACCTCTAGGATTATATTATAATAATCCATTTATATTATTGAACTTTGCATTTATTTTATATTATAAATATTCACTTTTTCAGCTTAGAGATGAACTAGCCTACAGAAGTTAAAGTAAAGTTAATGTAAAGTTAAACTAAAATTAAACTAAAATTAAAGTTAAGTTGAAGTTAAGTTAAAGTTAAGTTAAAGTTAAGTTAAAGTTAAGTTAAAGTTAAGTTAAAGTTAAGTTAAAGTTAAGTTAAAGTTAAGTTAAAGTTAAGTTAAAGTTAAGTTAAAGTTAAGTTAAAGTTAAGTTAAAGTTAAGTTAAAGTTAAGTTAAAGTTAAGTTAAAGTTAAGTTAAAGTTAAGTTAAAGTTAAGTTAAAGTTAAGTTAAAGTTAAGTTAAAGTTAAGTTAAAGTTAAGTTAAAGTTAAGTTAAAGTTAAGTTAAAGTTAAGTTAAAGTTAAGTTAAAGTTAAGTTAAAGTTAAGTTAAAGTTAAGTTAAAGTTAAGTTAAAGTTAAGTTAAAGTTAAGTTAAAGTTAAGTTAAAGTTAAGTTAAAGTTAAGTTAAAGTTAAGTTAAAGTTAAGTTAAAGTTAAGTTAAAGTTAAGTTAAAGTTAAGTTAAAGATAAGTTAAAGTTAAGTTAAAGTTAAGTTAAAGTTAAGTTAAAGTTAAGTTAAAGTTAAGTTAAAGTTAAGTTAAAGTTAAGTTAAAGTTAAGTTAAAGTTAAGTTAAAGTTAAGTTAAAGTTAAGTTAAAGTTAAGTTAAAGTTAAGTTAAAGTTAAGTTAAAGTTAAGTTAAAGTTAAGTTAAAGTTAAGTTAAAGTTAAGTTAAAGTTAAGTTAAAGTTAAGTTAAAGTTAAGTTAAAGTTAAGTTAAAGTTAAGTTAAAGTTAAGTTAAAGTTAAGTTAAAGTTAAGTTAAAGTTAAGTTAAAGTTAAGTTAAAGTTAAGTTAAAGTTAAGTTAAAGATAAGTTAAAGTTAAGTTAAAGATAAGTTAAAGTTAAGTTAAAGTTAAGTTAAAGTTAAGTTAAAGTTAAGTTAAAGTTAAGTTAAAGTTAAGTAAAAGTTAAGTAAACAGTTAAGTAAACAGTTAAGTTAAAGTCAAGTTAAAGTTAAGTTAAAGTTAAGTTAAAGTTAAGTTAAAGTTAAGTTAAAGTTGAGTTAAAGTTGAGTTAAAGTTAAGTTAAAGTTAAGTTAAAGTTAAGTTAAATCATTTTATATTCTGATTATACTCACGAGTGCGTGTGTGTGCGTGTGTGTGTTTTTGTGTTTGTGTACCTATCATAAATCACTACAATCAGCATTAGTTTACCAAAAACGATCCCTGCTGCTGCAAACCTTTCCCCACATCCAACATCCCAGTGATTTCTCGTGGAAGCGCAGAGGATTTCTCGGTTTCCTTCACAGCGAGTATCACGTCAACACATTCCTTCCCATTCCTTATTGGACCTGCATTCGGACACGGCCGGCGCTGGTATTGCTAAACATTAGATCTTCAGTTTTTACACATTGAGGATGAATGTTAGTCCCAAACATCATCTGTTGGTTCTCTGTGTAATTGCAGCTGATCTGGCAATAACAGAGTAGCAACCGTGGGCGGTCAATAATGCTAATGCTAATGCTAATGCATTAAAAGGGCGACGGAACGGCGTCGGTGGTGTAGTGGTAAGCGTGATTACCTCTCATCCCAGCAGGCCTGGGTGACGTAAAGCGTGTAGTTTGCGAGAAATTTCCAGCTGCCTTGGGCCTCAATATGCACACAGGTGTGCGGGGTTATATGGTTTTGTAAGGAGATTCCCAACTCACTGGATTTCCACAATAGATACGGGAACATATTCTATAAAAGGAACAAAAATGTATGTTTCCTTTGTAAGGCGGAGGGGCATCGCGTGATTTCCTGCCCTAAACGGAAAGATTGGAAGCAGCGAGGAGAAAAACGAATGGAAAAAGTAGAAGGGTCTGTGCCTAGGGGCACGAACGGAAGCTTGACGTAAGACCGCTAGTGGACGGAATAAATGTGAAGGTGTGAAGGAGTGGACTATCCACCACCTTCCTACTGCTGCTATGACTGTTCACCATGCCGTCCGAAGCGAAAATGAGCTAATGCCATACAGCAGCGCTCTTTTATATCTTTTCAGGTTAAAGCAGAATGATGTGCAACCAAGTGGTATAAAAGCTACAAAGACTCCTCCCATTATGAGTAGTTTGCTATCAAGTAGCGACACTGACTCTTTTCCTTTTGCGTACACGGCGAATGAGAACGACCCAAATTTGAGTTTAGTTCACTCATAATCGCCAAAAGTGCAGGAACTCAGCGATGAGTAAATTTGTCTCATGGTTTCCTGTGGAAAACCTAAAAAATCTGCCAGAAAATGAGGAAATTGACAAATATTTATTCAGTCTCGGTGTAGTACCAATGGACTGAGTGAATCCGGTCTTTACTTTTTTCAAATTCGGGAATTTTTCCCTGGAAAATCCTGGAAAAACCTGGGAAAAAATGAGGCAAATTTACTCATCGCTGAGTTCCTGCACTTTATTTCTTATTTCTGAAATAACTAAACTCAAATTTGGGTCGTTCTCATTCGCTTGAAAGATATCTCCGCCGGTGGTTAGCGTGATTACCTCTCACCCCAGCAGGCCTGGGTCCAATTTCAGTCGGCGCCACCGGCATTGTTCTAAGGCATAACATCTCTGATCACGCCTTCCTTCAGGAAGTACAGCCGTTGGTCCCCGGTTGAGTTGATGGGTCGATTGGTAGGGTCCAGGTGTGGGAGCTGCCTCTCTGGCATCGGTAGCATTGGAGCTCAGTACGGAAAACAAATCTCGCGTCACTTTTCAATAGGTCCTATCTACATTGATCGATTGTCTTCATCGACACTCTCTTTCGTAAATAACTCGGCTTCACAAATTATTCCTGCCGTCTTCGTCGAATTAGATGCTAGATTGTTGCTTCTTCCATCGAAAATATCCAGCCGTGGCGATTGAAAGTTGATCAAGGTTGATCAAAATAATTTGTACCCCTGCTTCCAGTTTGATTACATAAGCATTTTGTGTGATCGTTGGTTCTGAATATGGACAAACAGGCAGATGAATTCTATTCCTACTCTTTACTGTAATAAGCTTGGTGGCCCTAAAAAGAGCCGTTTTGTTGCCAAAGTTGGTGATGATTTAACCTCCGAAACCAAACAGAGTGCGTCTCTGTCACTTCAAAACGTAGATGACATCCATGGCCGCTTACGCTTGGCGTGTTTAGTGTAGGTGACAGCATCACGGATCTCATTTTTCAGGAACACCTTCAGGACACCTCGTAAATCAGACCGGAGATACGTCAGACACCGCCACGGCGAGCCAGACGACGGATGGTAGTTATCTCGAAGAATTTGCGTTTGGTTCTGAATATGACGATGAGTGTGCAAAATATTACGCAATTCCATCCTCCCTATTCGCACGCGCCCGAGGATTGGAGGCGAATGCCACTTCGAATTGTTTCGTCTACTTACTACTCTCTGACGACTGTGCTGGGGAAGCAGCATATGCATGTAGGTAATTGGTGGATTTGTTAGTTGATTCGACGTTTTTAGACAATGCTGGACATTTAACAGTTTTTCAATAGTTTCTTGTTGAAAATCAACATTCGGAAGCATTGTTATCGATGCGTAGCCATATTTCTGATCGATTGGTGATAAAATTATTGAAATTGGACCAGGGGCATCTGAGTTATTAACGTTCAAAATCTTTCTTAATTTGTTACATGTTCCATTTTCGGTTTTCACAAAGTGTACCCCCATATAGAAATCAAAGACGTAGTCCTACGTCAAAAGAAAACAAACAACGGAATGAGGAAGAGACATACACTGATGTAAAAAAATCCACTTGCTTATTAAAAGTTGAGAAAGGAGGAATTTAATAAAAATCGCTATTTTTAGGGGCCACCCTGAGTACTTAACAACCAGTATAAGTCGTGAACCATCAGAGATAGTTAAGTATTAGTACAAGACACTGAAGATAGATTTAAATTGAAATTACATCAGAGATAGTAAAAAGCTTTCTTCAGAAAAGTTGCTTCAAATAAATTGTTTTTTTTTTTTAAACTTTGACAAACATTGTGTCGGTATATCTTACATAAGTGAAAAAATGCTATTTAGAACTCACTAATCTTAAGGGTCAACCTAATCTCTTGCACATTAAAAGAATGGCTGAAGTAAAAAGAAATACTTTCATGAAGATACTCTTTTTTCTCCCCAAAAATAGGGTTCTGAACCACTGTGAATTTCAAATATTTGTATTTTACGGAGAATTTACGGAGATGTAGTGATTATCATGAATGCTGTCAAAAACTGTTGGAGCACATTTTTACTAAGGGGTTGATCAAACTTATAGAGGTTTTCCTAGTATCATAATAAAATTTTTCAAAAGATTTCAAATAGATTGGGTTCTCGTAAACGCAGAGGCCCGATTAAGGCAAGGCTTGCGCTTCTATAGCTTCTGAGCAGCCCGAAACTGCTGGAACCGATGAACTTCGAGGTTTTGGGTGTTCCAGTAGATTGGAAAGTTTTTGCACTGTAGAATATTCCTGATTGCATATGGAATGGTTTCTGGAGTTACAGGGTGTCGAAAAAAATAATTCTGATTTATCCGAATGTCACAAATTCCTGGAGTTCTGGATATTCCGAGAATTTCTGGAAATCATAGTTAAGGAGAAATGAGAGTGACTGAAGCACCGAGAGTCTCAGGATGCCGTGAAAAATTTTTTCCTAAATTTCACAGTTTCCAAGAGATCCTGATTGTGAAAACTGAAGATTCCGGAGAAATAAGAGTGGCTGAAGTCCCGAGAGCTCCAGGACTTCGAAAATAGTTGGTATTTCTCAGAGTGTCACAGATTTCTTGATAGCTAGAGTTACGAGAATATCTGGGAATTGCACCACCTAGGATAGCGTCTCAGGAATTTCAAAAGTATTTTAGACTAGTTTTTAAATTGAAAAGGGTAGTTAAAATTTTACTCAAATTGCGTTTAAAGTTTGGTAATTTGTAATGAATTAAATTTTAAATGTTGTTGAAATTTTATTAAAAATGGATTTAATTTATTTCTAATTAAGATTCTGATTCTGATGAATTCAATGTGTTTTATTAATATGTATGTACAATTATTGTAATGTTTTAGTTTTAGTATGTTACAAATTAAATATATTTTCTAAATTTTGATAGAATTTGTTCGGCAATGTTTGCAAGGATTACTTAATATTTATAATTCAGTCTAAAAAATTAAGAAATTTGTTAGGTAACAACAAACGCCCCTATGAGAGCGTAAGGGGCTAAATAAAGTCCATGAGTATCGATAATAGAGCTGACGACGTAGAACACCCTACATGGACTCATTTTTCACAGCCAATCGAATTGACCGAATTTGGATTCCATATAATAAAGTTGCATCAGTCAGTAAACAGATACGGAATTAGCATCACAACAGACCGCGGAATAGTCTACTGCAAACACAAATTTAGCTTTTAAATGATGAGTGAACGAAAACCCACACCGTGTGCTTTATGACTCACTGCGCGATCGCAAGTTTTCCCACAATTATCGATGAACCACGCGCTTGGTGGCCGCGCTGAGTGCCCAGCCAAGCCATGACCGAACTCCATTACTCACTTGTCTACGAAGTCGAATCCTTTGTCTTCTTTCACCATGTACGCCGGATACGATTGCAGTATCTCATTCGCTTTCCCATTATAGGAGCCCAGCAGCTCGCGGTACTTGGAATAGACCAGGCTTTTGAGCTGTGGATTCGCTGATGCACTTCTACCCGACTGCGGACCCGGTATGGTTTGCGTAGCCATTTGTTTAATTGTTTTCAATTTTCTCGCGACGGTTGTTATTTTTAAACGAGGACTTTAGTAATAACTGTATCTTATGTCACGCTGTACGGTTACCAGCTCCGATCACATATGCATCATTTTTGCACTAAATAAACAATGTCACCAACCGTAGTTTATGGTAATATGACATCAGCTCACTCCTCCTCCGCTAAAACTAACTTCTCACTGAAGCTTTAAACATATGAATCAAATCACTTAACAACGAAAACAACACACTCGGTCTCTGCACTAATGTATCAATACATTTCAAGACCAAAAACCACGTCACAGAAGGGGAAGCCGAATCCAGGCATTCCTTAAACGATAAGTACGTTTGCGTTCAAGAATCCGCAGAGAAAAAAAAACGACCCCGGAGAACGACACCTCGAAAAGGAAGTCCACAAATTCCGCAGTAATTACAGCCAACCGTTCGACTAGACGTTACTTTCCGAACTGAAAATCTTACGCCGTTGGCTTCAAGTCACAAGCCAAGCGATATGAGAAATGTACTAAATGCAGACTTGAAAAGGCAGCAGCAGCAGGGCATGCTGCTGGAGAAGAGATCGAGAGTGAATCAAGTTTCAAAGGCACCATCAGGCCGAGAGCCTTAAGTTGTTCCTACATACACGGAGGGAAGTTTTCCGCTGTGGCTGGTGTTGCCCAAGGGAAGACTACGAGCCATGTGATGCCATCCGTGCAAGTTGTGTTTACTTACGTGCGGAATATCTTTCCTTCCGATTTGCCATTTCCAGCATGGGTGAAGAAACCTTCTCGCGTGAATATCAAACCGATCGGAAGAAGTGGCGGGTTTAAGAGAGAAACGGAAAAAAGATGCAATTTATGGCGTTTAATTACAGAATGTTCCTCGTTTAGTTGATATGGTTGGCGCTTTTCGAGTGCAGTTGGAGGAATTTTAAATTGTGCAGTTACAAGCTGTGTGTGATCTTGATGTACGTATACAGTTCTGGTTCAATTTTC
Organism: Ochlerotatus camptorhynchus; assembly: GCF_037179485.1. Lineage (NCBI taxonomy): Eukaryota > Metazoa > Arthropoda > Insecta > Diptera > Culicidae > Ochlerotatus > Ochlerotatus camptorhynchus. The sequence goes on from NW_027040773.1 coordinate 3,783,662, forward strand.
TCCAACTCTAGCTGTTTGGTTGACTGCGACTTTTTTTTTATCTCGCATATTGTTTTGATAGGGATTCAGATTTTAATTCATTAGTTTCTACATGGAGTGATTTATGATTTCAATGTTCATAATTTAATCCACAGGAAATCCTTAATTAAATTAATTAAGGCAATTGTTAAGTTATAATACAAGTGCCATGCTGAACAATTTAATTATATGTTAGAATTTAGAGAAATAAAATGCAGCAGACTGGTTCAATTGCATAGACAATCAAGATTATTCATATTTAATAGTGTCACTATGACGATGAAGATTTGTTGAGCCATTGTACCCTACAGGTGAACTTTTAACTGTCTTCCCCTAGCTCTTGAGAATTCTAGAATTGCTATAGATTGTAGATCCCCCTCATCTGAACCGTCTATGTAAAGCTCATGGTGGCCACTGAACCGGGCAAACCGGGAACTAACCGGGAATCGAAAACAACCTGGAAATAACCGGTAATTTGATTGGATCCTTAAAATATCTCTTCTTTGTTGTACCTTAATCGAATTATGTGATCAATTATTCTGACTCCGGTACCTCGAATATTTCCCTCAGAATCTTGACTATTTCTTCAAACCCAGATTTGTTTACTTATCCATACACACTTAATTTTTCTGCCGAGATTCCATCGGGCGAGTAGTTCTGCGATTTATTTTGCTGAAACTCAGAGAGAGCAGTGGAGAAAGCACAAGTCTGATAATTGCAACGCTCGTGGTTCGAATCCGCCTTGCAACCCTTTTACTGTTTTTTTTAGACATGATTCATTTCACTCACTAACACACCCCGCATTTCTCTTTCTCCATTTCCTTGCATTGGACCGCAGCTCGGTATATCTCATCCTCCGTTCATGCGGTCTCCACATCCTGCGATGATGAATTCCTCATTGTTGTAAGTAAATCTTACATCCCCTGGTTGGGTGTAACAATCGAGATTTTTTTTAAATTTGCACTGGGAAAACCAGGAAAAACCAGGAATTCCACAATCAACCTGATCAAAACATATCCTGAAACTTTTCCTAAAATTTGAGCTCATTTAGTTGCGATCTCTTATTGCACTGGCACTTTATATAGAAATTTCTATGGGATAAGTGAACTTTGTGTTCACCTCTTCCTAGCCTTGCGCCATAATGATTTAGGGCTAAATTTGGTATCGGTAAATATGGGAAATTTTCTCCGCAGCAACTCATTAGTCAAATAGGAATTTGATGTATTTTTGACATGCTCCACAAACTGATCAGCAGACCACATTGGTGTATTTGGCTCGATTAATTATTATCAAAATGTTTTCAGTTTCTAGGTCAATTAACAACTCATTTTCTTGACGTTCGCCCCCACATGCCTAATTTGGTTCAATTGGCTTGATTAGTTCTCGAGTTATGCAGAAATTTCTGTTTCATTTGTATGGGAGCCCCCCCCCCCCCTTACAGAAGGGAGGGGTCTCGAACCATCATAAGAACCTTCCACGGCCCCAAAAACCCCTGTATACAAATTTTCACGCCAATCGGTTCTGTAGTTTCTATAAGGGTCAGACAGACAGACAGACAGACAGAAATTCATTTTTATGTATATAGATAGATAGATAGATAGATAGATAGATAGATAGATTATAATACTATCATTAGTAAAGCAAACAAAATGCTAGGCTTCATCAAAAGGTTCAGTCATAATTTCGAAGACCCATAAACTATTAAGCTATTATATACCACATATGTAAGGCCAATTAATAATTTAATGCATAATAAATAATTTTTATGCTTTATTGATTGTGATAAGACTCGGCTTTGTCCACCGAGGATGATCTTGAAACAAGGAAAAAATGTGTTGGTAAGTCTTCATCTATGTGATTCCTAATCTTCTATTCGTTGTTCCATAGTTTGAAGTGGTTAAGACTAGGGTTTTGATACATGGTCCTTATCGGTGTCATTGCTTATTTTTATTGCTAAGGAATCCAATTTTGACTGACAAAGGGGCGTGCCTTTGGAGGGTGTTCCAACACTCCGAAGGTTATAAATAGCGGGACCTTTCATTAAGAATCGATTCCTTGCGATGAAGGCAAGAATGACAACTGTGAAAAAATCGAATAATCATCATTTCTCAATAGCGATGGAGTAATACACTAAACTAAGGATACGGGATATACTGCAATAGATCAAATTACTGGTCGCAGTGGGTTTATGTCCCGAACAGAGGAAAAAAAAAAGATATCAACGAATCAATGTATGCTGAAAACGGTAAGCAGAATTATTTTGCTCGATATTTAATCGGGTGAGTCATTGTTCTCCACACAACGAAATTGGCAAATCAAACATAGCATTATTCATGTGCCCACGTCGGTTGAAACCTATGGGATGGGATGATTCATTCAGCTTTGGGTTACAGTTGTTGCAGATTTTTATTGTATTGATATAGCTAAAGAGTGACTTCTTAAATCAGCCGAAAATCGCAACATTTACTGAAGCAGCCGTTAATCTTTATTGATTTAACTGAAACATTTCAGCTATTGATTTAACTGAGTCTAGCAGGGCAGGTCGAATGCCGATCATTTTAAAATCATGGACGTCAAATAGCTGTCTAAATACTAACAATGGGTCTCTTATAATTGAAAATTACGAAGATAGGGAAAATGACTCTAGTGTTGGCCTACACACTATGATTTTTTTACAGGAATCAGTATTTTTTTACTGGGTTTTTGAATTGCTGAAAAAGTCGGTAAAAATTCAAATGACCGTTATCCGTAAGGAATCAATGATATCGACCAATTTTATTTTCTATCATTAAATGGGGTTAACAGAACTAAGTATGTACAAGTTCGGAACAAATTTACTGATTAATAAAGTTTCCAAAGATTTTTAAACTTTTACCGAACAGTTCCGTAATTCAAAAACTCAGTAAAACCGTACTGACTCGATTAGTGTGTATGGATCTAAGATTGGGCCCATCGCTAAAAATCTGCTATCCTGTTATCCATGGTTATCCATGGAATACGATCTACCCTGAGTGCTTTACCTAATTTCTCTTACACTATCACCTTGGCTTGGGTCCCTTCGCATTGCTCTATACCGGGTAACGAGAAAGCTGACTCGCTGGCTAAGGTGGGCGCTATGGAAGGCGACATCTTCGAACGACCAACTGGCAACAAAAGTGGAATGATGGTGATTTGGGAAGATGGCTACACTCTATTCTCCCACAGGTGTCGAACAAACCATGGTTTAAAGGGTTGGATAAGGACCGAGACTTTATCCGAGTCATGTCTAGGCTCATGTCCAATCACTTTTCATTAGACTCACATCTTTATCGGATTGGGCTGTCAGGCAGCAATCTATGCACCTGTGGTAACGGTTACCACGACATCGAGCATGTTGTTTGGTCTTGTACTTTATACTACACGAAACGAAAATCAATTATTTTATTCATGAGTTCCACTTATACATTTTTGCCAAAACATCAGCCTTATACATTCCATAAGACAAACCACATAGGTCCTATAAGAATGCATAAAAGGTATTTGTGACCGCTTATACATTTCATTTGACACATGATCCTTATTAACTTTTTGCAAGGCGTCTGCTTAGTTGACTTATACATTTTATGAATAATCAGCAATAGAAATTTTCCAAAAGGTATAAGGAGCTATCTATCCGTGTATGTTGCCAGATATGAGTTGTGTGAATCCCTTATCCCACCCGTCAGAGAAGTTCTGGCTAGCCGCGATCTCGAATATATGTTGATTTACAATTTTCAAAAACGGGCCGATTTGAGAATTTAGGAGCCTTTAGTAGTTTTTTTTATTGATGTGTCAGTCCTCTCATCGTTCTCCCAACATAGCCCCTTTTTATTTTTCGTTTCAGTTGTCTCATCAATTGTCCATTCACCTTTCGAGATTCAGAACACTTGTCCTCACTGCAGTGCTTCTCCCACGTACATTCACCAATGCAACGGCGACGGAGGTTAAATCGACAATTCACCCCCATGTACCTTATCCCAAGTCCACGTCCAACCTGTTTAAACATGGTTATCCTTAACCTTGAGTAAGCCGAGTCATAAGACATATTGTGAATATACATTGAATACCGGCTCCACAAAGTTAACACAATTGAGCCTTGACAAATAAATGATATTAAATTTTTTTTAGATCGGATAACATGTTCACAGATTCAGCCAATCGAATCCTTCATATTATAGGTAGGTTAACTGCAATCAACTGGTTCACGAAATTTCAGACTAGTTCAAAATCAAACTAATCAAGCGTTGTCATAAAAATAACGAAACGGTCACATACACAACATAGAGCAAATTTCGACTGAAAGATAATTTCCTGAGGCAACGCTGCGGACGAACCGTACCCCACAACAACGAGTGGAAAGTTGACAAATACTAGCTGTGCTCATCATCGGGGACCTATGGATGTAAATCTGTTACGTAATTTCATCTCGCCGCTCGAATAAAAATAAGCAAGTGGGCAGAAGCTGGGTGCTAGTCAAAAATTTACGACTCTAGAACAGACCAATGTTAACCGAATGTTTTTACGCGTTTATCACGAAGTTCACTAGCTATAAAATTGCTGTAATTCTCGTAATAGCAAAACACCACCGAGATATTAATTTTAGATCCATTGACTAGGATTGAAAACGCTTCTGGTAAGGAATAAATAAGATGACCACTGAAAAGCAAAATTTTCTGCATCAAGCAGGTTTATCTACTGCTACAGCTACAGCTAAAACAATACAATAATTCATAGTCAAGCACTATCTTCTGCCTACACTGTAGAAATATACGAACGATATCACAAGATCTCTATCTAAACAAGTTGCCACCGTAACAGCAAAACTTCAACGCAGCTCGAGAAACGGCATCGTGAAAATTGCGAAATTCACCATTCACGTGTCAGAGGCATCTTTCGAAGCAGGAAGAAGATTTAGCCAGAGGTTTCACACCGCCTGGTGTGTATCTGATGCCGAACCGCTCGGCGCTGCTTAGGAAAGTGTCAAGTTTCCTCATGGACCTATTGGAAAAATCCTGTTTTTGGCCACTCCGTCTACCATTACCGACAACGTGTTTTCGAGACCCGGTTGAATCGATTATGTGCGAGATTTCATTGCATCTTAGGTGGTACCTAGGTATTGCAATGCTTGATGGGTGCGAATAGGAAAACTAGTTTTGCATTTGTTGTAGGACTATGCGCGTACACACCACACCGGGTTCGACATGACGTGATTGAAAAATAATCAAGGAAGCAATACGGCTGCAAATTACTATGCGTTTCCAACTCACTAATGAATTTGATAAATCTGTGCCCCGGGTTCGGTCGCAGAAGTGTGCTATTGCGTGATGTTGGTTCCGTCAGTCGTTTTCCCTTTTTTAGGCAATAATGCCAAGAGGAGGTAATAAACGGCTCATATACGACGGAAACTAGGGAAATCCATCTCGTGATTGCGCACGGTGTGACTTACGTGGATTGTAACATATGGCGTAAAGTGTAGTTCATTTATAAATTAAATAAGCAGGTTCTCTTATTACAGCAATTCAGTGGATGGATTTAAAGCCTTTGACATCTACGTGGTTATAATAACAATAACAGTTGGTTAGGTTTTTCGTCAAGCCAATCTAACGAGTTCGTAAAATAAATAATATAAAAGAAGAGAAACCATCTGGAAAACCAAACATGGTTCGCAATCAAGCTTGCAAATCCAGAGTGATTTGAGATTTGGACTTAATTGCTTTTGTAAACAAACACGTCAATCGCCGATTTCTCGTGAATAAAAGCTCAATCTTGTAAGCAAGCTATGCCAAAATGATAGATGAATAATTCCTCTACTTCATAGTTTAGGCATAAATTAGGCTTTCATTCGTGAGAAATCGGCGATTGACGTGTTTGTTTACATATGCAATTACGCCCAAATCTCAAATCACTCCGGAAATGTGTTGAGTTTCCCTAGAAATATCATTTATTTTAGGTATTGAAAAAGTTCAAAGAAACAATGACGGCTCGATAACCTAAAAAGCAAAAAATATAGAAGGTAAAACATTGCAAGTAATTTTGGGTAAATGTTGTTTTTTTTTTTTCATTTGAACAACCAAAATGACCTTCTTCAATATTTCTATATTTTGAATTATAAAGCTTATGTAAAATGTAATATTCTGTTAAATTTTGAAGTTGGACACTCACAAATAAACAAAACCCGTCAAACAACAACTTTTGGTAAAATTTTTGAGGTTTTTGTTTAAAAACAATTTTGTGACATTTTGCACACAAAGCATTTGTTTGGACTTTCAAATTCGTTTTCTATGCATATATTTATGCATTTTGTATTAAACATAAAGAAAAAAACGGAAGCTAATGCTCTATGGTCTTTGTTAATTTTTAAGTGCCCAGCTTGAAATTTTCACAGAGGCTAGCATTTTTTTTACCTTCTTCATGGAAAATATCCAAAAGTATTGATGAGAGTATTTTTATTTTATTTAAGTTTTTAACACCCTTTTTTCTATTTTTATCTCAAAATTACTTGACATGTTTTCCGCGCATATTTTATCTGAAAATAAATTATTTTTTTCCCACAACTTTGCAGACGTCATTTCGATTGAAAGTGACGTTTTCGAGTTATGATTTGTTTAAAAATATCAAATACGCCGTTTGAAGTTTTTTTTTAGGTAATTCAAAATCGCCGAATTTTAGCTCAAATGTGAAGGATTGACCACATCAAACAACTGGACATAGTTTCATGCAAATCGGAGAAGGTCGAGTCTGATTTTTTTTATTTGGCCTGGAAATGCTAGCTGAATGCAATTGAAGACTAAGTTTGTGAATGTTATGAAAATTTTCTTCATTGAAATAAAAAGCTCAAAATCTGGAGGCGCGCACCTTATGCACTAAATAGTCTAACGACACATGTTGGATCAAGGCGATAAATAAGTATACTAGAACCACAGACAAACAGACATAACACTGGCAACTTGTTCATCGAACACGCATTTAACGGTCATATTAAAATGTTTTTAGTTGGTAGTACCGCCACCTGTGGCGCGCATAGTCAATAACCCTTGCGTTTGACGTTTGCACACTACCGCCATCTGTTCAGCGTACTACCCATCGAAGTATACTCAACAGATGGCGGTAGTGTTTTAATGACGATGTTTTATATTGAAACATATTCAATGTGCTATGTCTGTTTGTCTGTGCTAGAACGATTTCAAATTAAATGAGTTTTGGACGCTTGCTACGGGATTTATAATTCAACTGGTATGAATATCATACATCTTATTTTCAAAGTGTATATATTCCCATTAATATACATGAACGAGTTTGTATAACAAATTTTACGAAATGTCTTGGAAAATTGGACAACAGGTATTTTTTGTGAATTTGAATCTTTTTGTTTAGTCTGATTGTCATTGAAAGTATCCTAGGATTTCTCCAGAATTCTTTTCAAAATTTCTTCGACCAATCCTGAAATTGTCCTGAAATTGTCTCCACAACATTCTAGGATTTCTCTGCAGCACACGCTAAAAATTAACGTTAATTTTACAATTCTCTTCAATTTTTTTTTCAAATCTCTAAAATCAATTTCCAATGCTATTTTTTCCAACGTCTTGAATAATTTAACCCAATTTTCTTCAAAGAATTCCCTTGGAGTTCTTTTTTGAATAAGATGCACAACATGCTTGTGTTGCAGAAGACTGAACGTTGTTGGACTGCTTTGGCATGATTTTTTTTTTTACTTTATTAGAGAGATTTTTAGCCGTTGGCTAGTTTATCTCTAAGCTTTGGCATGATACCCAAACATTGTATAATGATGATTGAACTAAGATCCTGGATGGATCCAGGAATTTTTTTTATGATAATTAATAAGAAAATCAACATTATTGCAAACTAAATTCTATGAGTTTCCTTTTGCAGGGATTTTTTTTAAATATGGGGCAAAGAGAATCCCATTTTTCTCTAGGGAAATGGTTTACAGACTGTGCTTAGCCGAGCATTTTAATAATTCTTCGTGGTGTTGCTCTTACACTTGATATATGGTAAAGCAAAATTAAAATTACATCCAACAGCCAATTCAATATTCCATATCACACCATTGATATTTTAGTAGAAGCCATTGAATCGTAAAAACTGTTCTTTTTCTGGAGCTGGTGTTCACTGAATTTATGTTATTTTTTTCAAATCCTAGATTGTATAAAAATCTTAAGCTACATTATGTCATTACTTTGGATCTTCATACAAATTTTAAGTCTCTTAGTCTGCAAAATTCGGGGCCTAGGAATTTTTTCGAAATTTCAAAAACATCATCAAATTCCCAAATTTTGAAAATAGGTTTTCTAGGTATTGCAAATATTCGTAAGTGTAATAGGTTTATTTTTTTTCGTGATCTAGATCATTAAATCCGATTTCCAAAATCTTGAAAAAAGTTCGAACACTGAGATTTTAGAATTTCTGCTTATTTTAATCTTTATTTATATTTTGTTTTTTTCTATGTGGGCTCAAAATTTCCCAATATTATACAATTTGTTTATCATTTTTATTTTTAATGTTTGGAATCTCAACACTGTAATCCCCCATTCGTGAGCAGCAGGGATGAATCGCTTTTTTTATTTTTCAGTTAACCCCTCTTAAAAAAGATAGTTTAGTGCTATTAAACTCCCTATCAAAATTCAAAATTTCCACACCGCAGAGCCACACTCTGTGTTTTCAATGAGAGCGCTCTCGAGTGCACCTTCAGTGAAAACACAGAGTGTGTCTCTATGGTGCGGATTGCATTTTAATAGGGAGGTTAATTGCACTAAACTATCTTTTTTAAGAGGGGTCAACTGAAAATCCAACTGGATTTTACGTAAGCATTCTATAATAAAAAAATAATGAAAAACCCCCAAAAGAGCTATCCATCACTGGTGAGCAGGCCTGAAAAATCATTCATTTTAATTTCGTGCATTCATTTACATTTATTTGCCTATAACTTTATTCATCAACAGAATTCCGTAATTTGCTATCACTGTAAAACAATAACTAGTTCTTCCTGCTAAAGTTCGTCATGCATATGTGATACAGATTTGAGTTATTGATAAAAGTATTAGCTAATATTAAAACTTACAAAAGCTTCGGTTGCTGAACAAAGTTAGAGGCAAATTTATGTAAATTAATGCACGAAATTAATGTAAATGATTTTCCATGCCTGGTCGTGAGATCTTCTGGATTCTACAATCATGATATTTTTGTTAGCGCTGACATCAATAATGAAGTTTTCTCGGAATCTTCAATATTTTCCTGCGTAGAAAATTTAAGTTCCATAATAAGGAATATTTCCAAATTCTAGAATAAAAAAAAACCTAACTTATATATTGAAATATTCCTTAGTTATGTTTTTATAAGCCTGAGAACTTAAAAACACCGAAATCCGAAATCTGATATGAAACTTTGCAAATTATATGCGCTCCACAATTTTTGAATGTTTGAAGTCTGGAACATAGAAAAAAATAAAAGCCCAGAATTCAAACCTAGGGCCATTATTTCAAAAATCCTAGTTCAGTCTGAATCCTCAATAATTATCAAAATGCCACTACATGTTGAAAATTCTATTAATTTCGGGATCTTAAAATAGATTAGTAAACTAAGGATCATATCATTATTTTTCTTTGCCCAAAGCCAATGTTCCAAAATATTGAAAACTTGTTTAGGTTTGACTTTTCATGTCCAGAACTCAAATATCAAATATTGCAACATTCTGACCCTTTTATAGAAGTCTGCAGTGATTCACCAATAATTTGTGACACAATCTACGTTGGTTTTGCATGTTCTTTTGACAGTTTGTGTACTGTAACTGAAAAAAAGAATAAAGTGTTCCCTAAATATTATTGCAGATTTGAAAAGGGTAGCTACAATAAAATGATGAAATGCTCTTTAACCGTGGAAAATGCTCTTTTGCTGCGTAGCTACTCAGATTTACTGTCCTGCCCGTGTATATTTAGTCGAGGAGTGGAGTGACGAAACAGCGTCTAGAATGAGCATCCATAAAGCTTCTTTAACAATTTTCTTAGAAGCTTCACCTGAAAGCTTCTTTTAGAATTTTCTCAAGTAGCTTCTTAAGAAACATCTTTTAGAATCTTCTTTATAAGTTTCTTTTTAAAACATTTTCTTTAGAATCTTCTTTTAGAAGCTTTTTCTAGACGCTTTCCCGTCACTCCGCTCCTCGGTAGAAGAACATTTTTTTCAAGGTTGAGGAAGCATTTTCATTGTTTAAATATTGCAAAATCTACTTTCTCATTTAGAAAGTGCGTTAAATTTCCCATAACAATTGATCAAAAGTTTCCGATTCAGCGCATAACGTTTTGATCAGTAGTTGTTGAGTAGCGTAGTTGAGAAGTGCAAAACTGATCATTGATTGAGAATGTTTTAAAATCCCTATTCTCGGGCACTTTAAAAAAAAAAACTTTGCGGATGATTCTTAGGAGATGATTAAGAAAATTCAAAAGAAATCCTGAACAGTTCCACGGGAAATAATACGGAAAATCAGGAACAGAAAATACTTCAAGCTCTGTAGTTTTTTGAGCTTCTCTAAATTTCACCTAGTTATGATTATTGTAAATAATCCATATCCTATATAATCATTTGCTACGCCCGAACTCTCTACAATTCTCACAACAAGTAGTCACTTAAATTCATCTCTATGATTCTGTATAAAACACCCTATGGAAACCTGCTAGCCCCTAAGAGTTAACACGGTATTCGATTCCGAATGGCTCTGAAATCTCACTCATCTTGTGAATCCCCTGAAATTTTCCTATAAGCTTCGAATATATGCCAAAAACATCCATGAAATTCTGTTCAAGATTTTCTTGAAATACTCTTCGGAACTGTTCTCAAAATTCTCAAAATTGAGTAGTGTAGTTCAGAAGCGCAAAACGTTGTAACGTCGTGCAACATAGTTGCTCACTAAATCATTTTGAGCTACTCAAATTGTAAACTTTTGGTCCATTTTTATAGATAACTAGCTGAGTGTGCTCGGGATTCAATATTAGCTTGAGTTTATGCGTCGGTTCAAAAAAGCATGCTATATTTTTCTGTTTCATTTGCATACAAATTTTCACGCCGACCGGTTCTGTAGTTTCCGAGTCTATAAGGGTCAGACAGACAGACAGAAATTAATTTTTATGTAGGTATATAGATTTAGAAAGATGCAATAATATTTGATGGAATCTTTTCATTTGTTTCTAATACAGTACAAAAACTGTCAATAAATCAGGCAAAAACGTGGATACATCCTGGTAGAATGTGTCCTTTGTAACTCTCCTAAGAAATGTCTAGGAATTTACTTTGAACTAACCTTAGAATTCCCTTATTCCTTAGAATTATCTTCTGAAATTCCTTGAATCTCTCCAAATAATTATTTCCTCTCCAGGCTCCGTAGCTTAATGGATACCGTTTCCGCTTACTAAGTAGGAGGTCGGGAGTTTAATCCCAGGCCCGTCTTTTTCCTGGCATTTGTCACTTTGCCTTATTATGCCCCACTAGATTAAAAAAAACAGGCTACTGCTTTACTGATCGCATCGCTTACCAATTTGAATCCTGATCTACAGGGTGCGTGACGAATTTTTGCAGTAAATGGCATATTTGAGAAAAAATACACCAGTTAGTTATTCTAGCAATGAATTTTGTGCGATTTATTTTCTTTCGCAACATATGGAAGTTGTAAGTAAATTTATTCAAAAAAATTGCCTTCCCTTTCGACGACTGTAGTTAGACGCTTCCGGAAACTGCAGTATGCACGTTTTAAAATGTTTCGATCCATAGATGTCATCACTGCCTTAATTTTAGCTTTTAGCGACTTAAGTGTGGTGTGAGGGGTTCTATTGGTATCCCGTTGGACGAAGCCCTATACAAAATAATCCAACGGATTGATATCGGGACTGCTTGGGGGCCAAATTTCTTCCTCCCAAATATACGAAATATTTTCCGTAAGCCATTTCTGTGCTTTATTAGCAGTATGAGCAGGTGCTCCGTCTTATCACTTTCCCAAGCCTTTTTTAATATTACACACTGTTCTTTCAGACACATTTACCGGCCGAATTATTTCTTTCATGCATACTCCGGCGCGCAACAAAGCGACAACTGCTGACAGATTGCTCTCTTGTTTCGACATCTTAACGTTTACTCTACATTGTTTGTTTAAATCTTACACTTAACAGTATAAGCTATCCAGTGCTGCCAAATATATTTAAATCATGATGCACAAGCATGAGAAATTACTATTTGAAATTTACTGCAAAAATTCGTCACGCACCCTGTACAGTGAAACCCTGAATCAACCCGACCCACTACACAGCAAAAAAAAAATATTTTAATATTACATCCAAGAGGATGTACTTCAATCATGTCGAAAATCTCATGTAATTTTTATGGCCACACAAATAAAAAAATGCAGCGAAAGTAGCGTAATGTCAGTTCATGCACTGTATTAATGATAATTTTGTCCTTTTTGTCATGTAATATTACACCATATTTTTGACACGATTGAAGTGCATCCACTTTGATGTGATATCAATATTACACTCAGGTCTTTTTTTACACGGGGATACGTAAAAAAACCTACGAGATTTTAATTTTTCACATGCTTAAAGGTTTTTAAAAAATCAGATTTTGATGCCGTTTGTAATTATAGCATGCTATGGTCCATATAGACATATTTTAAAAATTTCTGTATTTACACCAAAAATTGTGATTTTTTGTCTAAGTATGCCATTCGATTACCTATAGCTTGAAACGGATAATGTGATTGGAATCAAGTCGATTTGTTGTATCGTTGTCGAGAAATCGTTAAAAACGTACCGTATAAATCGCGAAAAACCGTGTAAAAATAACCGTGTGAAAAAAACCGCGTAAAAAAAACAGTGTAAAAAAAGACTTCAGTGTATTTTTTTGCTGTGTAGGACAACTTTCCTTCCCGTGGCAAATGTGGAGATGCAAAAGTAAACTCGGGCTCTAGCAACAACGATTGTCGAACTAATCATCCTTTCTCTCCCTAAAGACCGTGAGAACGTGACTGGCGTTGGTACTGATCTATGGATGTGATGGAAATCTAATCAAATGCTCCATCTGTGTGGTTCTCTTTACAATTTCACTAGTTCTGATCAGTAACGGAGTAGCAGCAACAAAGAAAAAAGTCTGAATTCTACTGGTGATGTATACATCCATGTATGCAAACATTTATTCATGTAAACTTCCTTTTCGCGTAAACTAGCAATTTGTAAGAAATATTGCTTACAAAGATGGACGATTGCAAATATTCAATGAAATGTCTCATTAATTTACACCATCTATAATGTAAACTTGTATGATATATGACGCTCCATTTATGTGCATCATAGTGACATAAATTTACACATTTTTTTCGAGCTGTGTACGACGTGCACAAAAAAAAATGTTTCAAGCATTTCAGAACAGGTTTGTAATAGCAGTTCTTAGCATAGACTGCAGTGTACAAGTAAGTTTTTCCAGAATGCATATTTTTGTATAAAACCTTTACTAGACGCAATGCATTTTGGGAAACAAACTTAACATAAAAGTTACATAACTATTTAAAAAAAAACTTCCAGCAACCACATTACAGAATCTGTTCTTGTCACGATACATTCATGCAAATTTGTAATAGAATCTTACATTACCTAATCACGAAAGAATTAGACAAATTCATTGCCAAATAAAAAAGTTATAGTCTTTCAAAGTATCCTGATAAGATTATTAATTTTTCCTTAAAGTTCGCCTGGAATTCTAATCACAATCAAAAATATTATATCATTTATTCAGAACATTAAACTGTCCTTCAGTATCCATACAAACCTAAGTATTTTTAGAATGGATAATACGAAATTATTCTTTCTGGGAAAAGTTGTTTGTACAGTCCATTGTAGAGAGGATGTAGGAAATCCATTCTTACATTTGATGATTAATAAATACAAATATTTGAATGATTTTCCAAGTCGGAACAGAAGAAGTTTATGGCCAGCCCTTCAGAATATTTTAAAATCCTGAGATTTAGATAACATTAGAGATATTGAAATGGAAATAATTTTCTGAATTAAGAGATTTATCATATCTGTTTGGTCTTGGCCAAGTTTTCCAAATTCTAAAATTACCAACATATTTGAAAGCTCGTTTAGTTAATATGCTACTGATTTTTTGAATCTGAATACCGCGGTTGATAATCATGCAACTGAATCTCTTGCTAAAAAATAATGCCAGCGTTGAAATAAACTTTTTCGTTTTGGTTCAGCTGCTTGTTTCAAGTTTTAATATCTTTTGAATTTATTTGTTATTGTCTCATCTCTCGCTAGATTTGAATGTGGTGTGAAAAAACTATAAATATTCATTTGTTCCGGTCTTATGCATTATAGACCTTAGTGTAAATAATGCATTTCGATGTCAGCTTATTGTAACTGTGAATAAGAGTTCCCCATCGCAAGCAAAGCGAATATTCCCTTACCTATTTGTGTTGATAGTTTGCATGCGTGAATTTTTATTCGCCCGAAATCGGTGGTGAATGATATTGTTTACAAAAGCAGTTTCATCCTTTTGAAATGTCTCCGAGAATTTTCCATCTTATTATACATTTAATTGAACATCGACGGAAGTATTATCGAGATGTGAGAGACTAATTTTGAATTGCTGCATTTTGAAAACGTACTAGAAATATTATTTGTTTGAAAATAAGCACCGATCTAAATTTTCAACAAATTTAATTTGAAATATTTTATTGTGACTTTTCCCGTTATTCGCTGGTGAAAATAAAATCCATACTTTTTCTCGGGTTTCTAGATGTTGTTGGTTAGCTCAGTCGGTGCAGGCGCAGCTATCAATGAAGACCATGCTGCATGCTGATCCAAGGTCTGGTTTAGGAATTTTTCGGGTTAAACAATTTGTCGACTTCCGTGGAAATAGAGTATGATTGCACTTGTCACACAAAAACACTAATGCAAAAACGGTACAGGCTAAGAGAGCGCTCAATTATGAACTGAGGAAAAAATATCAATCAGTACCAAGTTGAGAGCCGGCGTAATGTCCCAGTGGGGACGCAATAAAGTCAAGGAAGAAAAATAAAAACAAACGGGGGGGTGTTTGACAGATAGCGTAAATGAAGACAGTATCTGATTCCAGCAACCAAAATTTAAACGTAAAGATCGCTGGATATAACTATACAACAAACATCACTGAATGCATTATATTAATCGATTCCTTATTCTTTTAGCATCAATGTGATTCAACACACATTTTTGCAGATTTTTCTTGAAATTAATCATATTCAATTTTGACAGATATTCAAAATTATCTAGAACTTTTCATCTTATAATTGTATCTGTGACTTCATTCAGTTAAGTGACTAAATAAATTGCATTTTTAATTAACTGTCCCAACATTCAGGTTATCGCACATATATGGTATTTATTCAATTGGATACCCTTTAGGGAAGCATCTGCTATATCGATTTACATTGTTACATTACCATTTAAATCGCAAACCGCAATTCAGCTGTTCACCGGGCGAGACCGTGAAACGTAACAATTACAATTTATTAATCAAAACAATCCGCAGCGCCCACGCACCCAATTGACCCAGCTAGACGTAAAAGAGACCGACCACACATTTTCATTCGAATATTCAAAATTCCGCCAAACAAGCGGTGTAATATTTTTCCTCCCACGCACTCGTGCAACCGTGCGATATCGGTTCGACGCAGGCGCATCTCTCTGGCATGTGCAAAGTATTCCTTACCTACAAATATCATCGATGTAGGACTGACGTGCACAGCTCGACACGAAACCTAACTGCAAAAGCTCAGAGTGGCCAACGTGGGTTGACGATGCATACCTACTTATTGTTGTATCGCGCAAAGTGGCTTAACTGACACATTTGATCTTTATACGAGAAATAAATTGCGAAATCGCAAAAAGCAAACGAACAAATAAATTTGAGATATTAAAACAGGAAAAAGTTCTACGCTACATTTGTGTGCACTCACAAATCTCGTCGCCGGTTGCAAGCGATTAACGTCCGAAAAAGAACAAAAAATCAGAAAAGAAACCAAATATTCGGCAAAGTGATATTTTTAAGCGTGCGCGTATGGCAGCTGGTTTGAGAGCAGCACGAACAGAAACTAAAGCCAAACCATACGCAGCTATAGCTAGGTCCTACGTCTACACGAAAATTGTTCGTAATTCCTTTGGAACCGGTACTCATTGACAGCTTCATTGACAACCGTGTCATCAATGTCGAATTTCGCCAAGCGCCAAACAAAATGCCATCCATGTCGTCTTGTTGTTTTTTTCGGGATGCCTTTTCGTCACTTACGCAACGTCACGCAAATTATTTTACAAGGTAGCAATTTTCCAACAAATAAAATAAAAATCTACCGCTAAATGCATGAACAATGGACAGAATAGTGAGGGTCATGTTTGTTTATCTGTGGCATAAGCGTCATTAAGGTGGCCATTATACATTTTACGATGATAATAGAATCGAATACACTAGCTTCTCTATACGTTTCGAACTACTTTCCCTTTAATATTCAGTATTTCAATAACTTGAATAATATTTCTTCGACGTTCATTATCCAGGTATCACTCTGAATCTTTCAGGACAATAAAAAATTAATGTGCCTAATATAATATATGCCTAAATTACGACATAAATAATGTTTGATCAGGTTTTCATAAGAACGAATAACCGTTTATATTGCCCAGAAGACGTATTATTAAAAAAAAAAAAAATAGATATTTACCGCTGGGCTCAATAAGTGTTTTTTTTAGATCGAAGTGTGCCTTGCTTCTACGGTCGTGAAAAGTTTCCGGTTGTCAAATTGTTCGTCTATTTTGATAACATTTTTCTACACGGATAGAAATTTCCTTATACCTTTTGGCAAATTTCTATTGTTGATTATAAATAAAATGTATAAGTCAACTAATAAGTCGATGCCTTGCAAAAAGTTAATGAGCTCATGTGTCAAATGAAATGTATAAGCAGTCAAACATACCTTTTATGCATTCTTATAGGACCTATGTGGTTTGTCTTATGTAATGTATAAGGTTGATGTTTTGGCAAAAATGTATAAGTGAAAATCATGAATAAACTAATTGATTTTCGTTTCGTGTAGAGAAGTTTGCGAGTGCAGAATTTTATGGCCGAGCTAAGGATAATTCCAGGTGCATTTTCTACGGAATTCTGGTCGTTGGAGCTGTGGCTCGGGTTCCGTCGGAAGTGAAGTATTTTCATCTGTGTGAGCGGAACAGTTTTTCAACAGGTTTATGTTGGTGCTTTAGATGGTCAGATGATGTTCTGTATATCTTTGAAGTAGGAGCGGAATCGCGTTCATTCTGTTACTCGTGTTTTGGAGTATCAATGCCAGCATGCAATCGATATGATGTGACATTCAAAATGGTTGAATGTCAGCAAAAATAGCCATAACAAACAATTATACAAATTTTGATGCAAATCGGATTCAGCGTTTAGTGGGGAAATGACACATTCTATCTATTTATTCATCAATCCCACTTACTTTAGAAGCGAACCAGAGCAGGTGTCACATTGCGAATCTCGAAACGAAAGACTTTTTGTACGAACGCGTGTATGAAAAAGTTTTTCGTTTCGAGATGCGCAATGTGGCCCCAGTTCCACGCCAAATGACGAATCGGAAAAAGTCAACCTTCTCCGATTTGTATGAAGCTTTGCATAACTGTTTGTTATGGGCAATGATTAACATTTTGGCTAAAATTTGGCCAATTTGAAATTCGTAAAATTTTCAAATTGATGTTCTTTAAATTTTTCAAAAAATATTAGCACGGAAACGGCACTTTTGCTGGAATTGATGGACAAGGAATGTGCTTCGTTGATTGCAGAATCGACTGAAAATTAACAGCTTAGTGGAGTGAATCAATTATTTACTTCGTAAGCAGCTTTAAGGGGAAATTCACCGCTCTGAAAATAATAATAACGTTTTGATTTTTCTAAAAATTTTGGAAAAAGATATCAACCACTAAAAGAAACACATTTTGCCTAATTTTCTAAAGAAAATTCATATATATTTTAAGTCATCATGGCACAAAGTTGGACTCAAAAAAACATTAAACATCGACCTTTTGGTTTTGCTGAAAGTTCATTTTTTATCATGAGATAGAAAAAACATTATTACATGTAAATTTTCTTAAGAATCTTAGAAAAAACTGATTTTCTTGGACTTTTGATAATTTTTCAGAATTATTATAAAAAATAAAAACGTCCAAATAAAAATCGGGCGGTAAACTTTCCTCTAAACACAATTGTAATATGGAGATCAGTACTATATTTTAGGGGATACGGCTAATCCAATCTCTGGAATCTGAACCAAAGACGATTCACTCGTTGATTTTATATCTATGCTTATCGTTCAGTCTTCAATCTATCATTTTCGAGAATGCTCTCGATGAGAACGTTTTTCATATTCTTTTAGTTTCTCGTCTGTTTTGTTCTACTGCTGTCATCTACGAGTTTATAAGCATTCATTTGCTTGGTAGAATTTTGCTGCCTGTGCCACTGAATGAATTTGCCCATAATTGCATTCAATTTTATTCACTCCAAACCGATTAAAATGCTTCTTCTGCCAAAACACAAAGTTTGCAATGGTTTGCACAACTTTCATAGAAACGGGTAAAATAATAATTTATAGTAAGAGTGGAATTTATAATAACTTCTGATTCTATTTAAAACATTTTGGACACCTCATTATGTCGAAAATTTATATGAATTTTAAAACTTCAAAATTGGTTTTCAGGGACAACAGTAGTCTGGTTTGAGCCTTGCGCGCGTATTACGGATATAGATTACTGAATTTAACATTTGATAAAAAAAAAATGCAATTTTGAAGTTTATTTGGAAGATACCTTGAGTTAGTAGTAAGTTTTCTGGCAAATGTTGGGGGTTCGTGAGCATTCCTGACATTGCTGAAAATTATGATACCATCAGATTGCGGGGTTGCTAGTGTAATAGGATGCTTTGTTGATTGTTCATTAACTCTTGATTGCTTGTAATACTTATGAATATTTTAGGTGGACAAAAATGCGAACTACACACTTAGAAATAACTACTTTTACATGAGACGTAATCCATATTGAACGTAAATCATGGAACGTAAACCATCATTTTATGTAAAATTAAGTGTTCTCAAACCGAAACATACGCAAGCCAACAAACAGAACGTTTGGTTGAATTGATTTTCTCGTTTCTTTCAACTGATTCTTATGTCAAAAAGGCCGCTTACATGTGTCGGTCTCAGGGAGCCAAAATTTACATGACATTTTCGTAGTGTGTAAGAGGTGGACGCCTGAGCTTTTCCACATTTATATCACTGTGAAGCAACTGTAAACTCTAGAGGAAATTTATATCTGTAACTGTAACCAGTTTGATTTTGTTTGCTTACCTGGTGAAAATGTCATATTTTATTATCTTGAAGATAAATCGTCCAGCTCAAACCTTTGTAGGGGTAAGAGGTGGGGACCATCATCATCAGCATCATCAACAATATTTTGGGGAGCATTTAATAAGTTATACAAAAATCTGTATGAATACATTTATACAGAATTATCATAATTAAATGGGGCTCAGTAGGTTGCAGGGATGTTTCAAAAAGTTTATTAGATCGTTGGGCTCAGGATTTTATTAATAATTTATCTGATTTCAAAATGTTGGGTTACAATTTCTGATTGTTTTATTTTTGGTCAGGGAAAACAGTTTAAATTTCTAATAAGTCACTAAGTCACTCAGCACATTGTGCCGAAATTAGATTCGACACAGCTTGGGTACATCCATCGGCACACCTTCAACACAATCTCGTAGGCATTGGATTACTGTAAATAAAATGGGAGCACTACTGGACAACTGTCATTGAAGTTGTTCACATCATTACGTGCTGTTTGACTGTATATTCAGGAATAATCTCTAATTTAATGTACCAGCAGTTCACTTATAAAAATATCTAAGTACGAAATGTAGGTTCTAGAGTGGGCTCAAGAGAAAGAGGCAGTTAATCAGACCCCATTAGTATCCCTAATTCAAATAATGCTGCGAATCACACAAATCAAACAAAAGAAGTCCATTCATCATCCTCTATAGTTAGTCTCCAACAATGCTTCCCATCGGTTCCAACTCTTTCCGGCCGCTGATAGGCAGATGCTTTTCACATCACGAAAGACTAGGTTTCTGGTCTGCCTTTGGGGCATTATAGAAGACTAAAACACATCATCCTATGAACATAAAACATCAACACCAGCCACTTTCCGCGTCATCCTCAATCCGATTTATCCTTGCGATTTCAAACCAAAACATTCAAGGTGTCAGAAATACCGGGTTGCCGGGATGGGTATTTTACAAACAATCGCAGCTTGTTCTGTGACCGGCACAATCAGCACACCTGCGGCACACTGACAAAAAAGATGACCCAAGATTGGTGTGTGGAGTGACCTACTCCTTGGGAAATTTAATCATCAAGGCAATTAAATATTCTTTTAGAAAATTTCCTATTGTTGGCTTAAAAGATGGCTTATGAAACCCGAAAATTTTCCAATTATTCACCAGGAAAACCGGGAAAAAACTTGGAATTTTAAAATAAAATTCAATTGTCATCCTGATATTAAATATAAATATACAATGTATATACAATGTGTTTACGTCACTTTTTAACTTTCAAGCTCTATTTTGCTAGGAAATTATTACATTGCAATAAAATTGCATACATTTTTAGAAAACTTGTCCTCCATTAATAGGAACACTGTTCCAGTAGTTGTGATAGTTGATAACTTTGGTTCCTATATTAGTGGAATGCATTGGTTTCTTATGAATTCCACTTTTATAGGAACACTACCGCAACTATAGGCGCGAAGGAGTAAAAATATTAAGGATATTAATTATTTTCCGTCCGATTTTCGGCTAATTTAAGATTGGAATATGCAAATATGCTTTATTTTAGGCGAGCTACCGCTGAAAAATAATCTTATCCGGGGTTTTCTAACTATTCCAATCATAACCCCTATACAGCAAATACAAGCACACAGCTATTACTGGAACACCTATCCAATTGTGTGGCAAGCAAAATGATACTCTATGCCCAAGGGTGTCGAAAAAATTTGCTATTCGAGAGATTTCCGCGATCCAGGGAATCGAAGCCGGGTAATGGCCATACTGTTTATGCGATTATTGCGGTATTCTAAGATGATTGGGGGTTTGTGGCATTTTAATGCTATATTATTATTTTCATAGTGATTTTGGTCTGAAATAGCCTTAAATGTGTTGATCTTGATGAGACATAAGACAAGATTGATAAGACATCATCGTGGATTTTTTTTATGGCTTTTACAGGCCATTTTACAGCTATTTTAACCTGCTTAAGACTTTTGTGTTGAGATTTTCGGGCTATTATTAACATTTCAGTTTTTAAGTACGTTTTGTAGAGTTGAGAGGAAATGGTATACTAGTATTAACATGAAGCTTTAGTGCGATATTGTTTTAGCTAGAGAAAGTTCGGAAGAGGATAGACTGATAGTTCCGTTAATCTATTCTTTTCAGAACATTCTCAAGCTAATACATTATCGCACTAAAGCTTCACGTTGATATTAGTATAGCATTTCCTCCCAACTCTGAACATCG
Source organism: Ochlerotatus camptorhynchus (assembly GCF_037179485.1). Taxonomy (NCBI): domain Eukaryota; kingdom Metazoa; phylum Arthropoda; class Insecta; order Diptera; family Culicidae; genus Ochlerotatus; species Ochlerotatus camptorhynchus. The sequence goes on from NW_027040773.1 coordinate 3,805,346, forward strand.
TAAACTTCCCGTATGAAGCAACAAAACACTTTGATTCAACATTTTTGTGCAGATTTTAAGAGTTTAACGAGAAATTTACTGTATTGCCTTTTCCAAAAAATTCAAACGCGGGGTTTTTGCAATCTGAAATAAAGCGTCGAAATAAAAACTGGATTTTAATTTTTTGAAAATGCAACAAAGTCAGTTGAGCCTTAAGGCCATTTAACTTAAGAGTCGTTAAGGCCATTTTGCTGTTTTTAAATAGTTATAAAGTTTTATAAAGTTTTAGGCAGTTTGAGGCCATTTTTCTTGTTTAAAAAGGTGATTCAATTATATGAGTTGTGAAACCGGGATTTTTTTTAAATATTGTCCAGGTCATTCTTGACATTGCCTCAAATTGTTTTAACTTCCAAACGCATGCTGCAGATAATGAATAAAAATCATGAAATCGTGTAACTTATTACTTATTATTATTAGTAACGTCTGCGTAACGGTGCGTCGTGTAACTTGAACATCGACAATAAAAAAAGTTGATTCTTTTAAAGTCGGATTCCGGTTTTATCACGGTTCGTTTTTCTAACCCTCCGTCAGTGTTGGGAAAATATCAAAAAAATTAAATCTCACCAACGCCCAAGATCACGTTTGATTTTCGTAGACAAAAATCAACAAGCAAACAACTGCGGTTGATTTTGCAAGCTTTGATATCGCAGCTCGGAATATCAAGCTAACAAAACTCACCAGCTGCAAATCTCAACAAACTGTGGTGAGATTGAGTTTTATGATTTTTGCTTTACACTCGAACGCTCGAACGCAACCGAAACTTCCATAACGGCTGGCAGCAGTCAATTCGTGTCTGCCATCGGTGAAGAGTATACCGGTGCCGGTGGTGTAGTGGTAAGCGTGACTGCATTCTCACCCCAATGGGTCTTGGTTCAATCCCAGCCGAGGTCGGTGGGATTTTTCAAAGGCATAACAATCTATGATCACGTCTTCCTTCGGAAGGGAAGTAAAGCCGTTGGTCCCGGCCCATATGTGTTTGAATGGGTGCGATATCCTACATCCTACGCAGGTGTGGAAGCTGCCTTGCTTGGCGCATTCGATTGCCGTCAATGGATTGCAATCGATGTCCGTCGGTGATTGGCACTAGATTGTGGAACAGAGACCGACGTTAAATAAAGGAAAACAAAAAAAAATAAATCGGTGAAGAGTAAAAAGAGATAGCAAACTATACTTTCTCTTTCTAAGAAAATGATGTGTAACGGAATCATTTTCGTGTCGAGTCAATTCTCAGCTTGATTTTTCAACGTTTTGAAGACTATTCTATGCAATATCAAAGGAGCTTTCAAAATCAATATCAAGCATAATAGGTATATTGTTCCAATATCACGCGTTATATTGAGAGCGTATGAGAGCGGAAAAATATCAATTGATTGATGATTTTGCCAACACTGCCCTCCGTTTATATAAATCTCGGTTTTATCATGAAAAATGTTTTCCATGTATCACGTTTTTCAGAATTGAATGAATAAGTTGAAAACCTGATCCAGATATGTAACTAAAAAAAATATATCTTCAATATACTGCAAAAAATCGTTAGCAAATGATTACGATGGTTAATTGTTAGTATGCACAATAAACTACTTTGAAATTTCTGGTTCTACATAGAAATCGTGTATCTGAACTCAAAGGAATGTCTGATCCGGTTCTTGCTCTTCTGTAAGATTCCGTACAGGAAATAGTAAAAGTATTATTTTCTTAAGACAACTTACAGAAAACTGCGACAAATTTCAGCAAAAGCAAAATAGCAATTACGGGAACAAACATAATCATTTTGTTTCTAGTCCCATGAGGAATAATCTTGGAGCAGCTCATGAAAGTGTATTAGTGCTTCGTTTATTGATTATGTACATCAATGATATGCGAAACATTTTACCTTTTTTGCGATGATACCGGTATAATGGATAGCTAAAAACATGGCTCATGTGATTTAGTCTATTCTACCGTGTGACAACATTGTGACATACACGCTGATATCAAAATTGTTCAGGAAATGCTTTTTTTTCTGTGGAGGCATTTGAAAATAAATGCAACCCTATTTGAAATCTTCATGCAAGATATTGTTAGAAAAATCAAATTAATTTTTTTTTTGCTGCAAAGTATTCTCAGGTTACCTGAGAGTATGCAATAAATAATTTTATTTGGAAAGAAACAAGGCCAAAATTAATTGCAAGAAGCGTGTGTGTGTGAATCAAGCAAAAATTTTTTGACCGTGATAAAATCGAAACTTCACTGTATAACATACGAAAAGTAGTTTACATTTACGCCATTCATAAAGTAATTTTAGTAGACATTAGCATTAGCATCGAACAAGTTGCACAATATCGTAGGTGGTACGAATCCGAAACTATTAAGAGCAAGACGGATATCTATTACTGGACAGATAGTAAATCTCCCCTCTCCAACAGTTAATTATTGCCCTGACTACGTCCTTGCAACTGGTAGGGATAGGAAAGGTATGTTAGTCCAACATTTACTTAAGAGAGATGCGGTTAGAGATGAACCAGCATAAGGCTGAAAGTCTCGTTAATAAAGGAAAAAAAAAAAAATAAGAGAGATGCAGAAAACTCTACGACCCTTCATAAATGTAATTTTAGTTGACATAATGACATAATGTTTTAAATAGCTAATGATGAATTTTACACTCAAACCGGTAAATATTATGGTCAGGTACCATGGCTTAAGTTTAGTTACATATAATACAACTGATTTAAAATGCATTTTTCAGCATGTTGAGAGGTTCACCTTAAAACGTTCTCAGTTTTTAAAAAAACCTCAACAAGAATAGTCCTCCCCATGTGAAGAGTGATAGAGTCCTCGAAACGAAAACCGAAAATAGGAGCTAGTTTGGGTCAATCTTAAATATTCGGACTGTGTATCACTTCCGGAGTATGTTTCTATGGTACGCATATGGTCGCTCTTCACTAAACAGCCAACATTTCATCAACCACTGGCGATCTATCAATGGCAGTTACAAGCATTTGGCAGCCATCGAACGAATGAAAGTAAAGGTACAATCAACCTTGGCATTATGCGATAACTATTTTAAGCACCAGTGAGTAGTCGGAAAAGCACTTGCCTTGTGTCCCGCATCTCAATGGCCTGGCCATAGCGTTGTTGATTTAGTGACATTAAAGTGTTCCCCATTTTCGACCAACAAGGAAGAATGCTTAGCGATCGCGCTTAGTCATTGATGGTCGTTATGTGACCGACTACATTGTATGCTCTCGGGTCATTCGTACCGGCCATAAAATGTGGTATCGAGAATTTCATCTCACGAAATGCGAAGAAGATTGTGTTTTATAAACAATTATATTATTAAATCTAAACAAATGTCTGTGTGTGTGTGACCCTGATGTCACTTTCTAAACTAGGAACGACGTTTAAATAAAATCCCAATAATTAGAATAGTAACCCGTAAAAGTCTCCAAATGTCGACTCAACAAAAGCTTGACAGTAATTAATACAATCATTGTTACCTTGAAGATTTGTCCATTTTTCGGCGTGATTTAAAATCCTACGTCCACCACTTCCTGAATATCTGCTTTTACAGCTGCTCAACTTCTAAATCTGCCAATACATACACAGGATTGCGATATTCCGTTCGTTCAAGCACCATCCAATGTAACCGAACTTTGAGTTGGTCTACGATTTTTCATAGATCTTTCTTCACATCGAAAACATTCACAACTTTCATAAATCAGTCGTATTCATGGGAAGAAAAATATCACTGTGCCCTTTTATCACGCACCTTACATTCACACAATTCGAAGGCGTAATTTTCACTTTTCCCGGCTGTGGCAAATGCTTTTCTGCTTATTCTGCTCGAAATTGGTTTCGCACGTTATTTTGGTCACTTTTCTTTCCTTTTTTTCACACTTTGCCTCTGCTCGCTAAGAGCAGTACATCCAAAAAAGGATGAAAACCGAACTAGGAAAAATGAAACCGACAACACTCTAGGTTCTATAGTCACAGGCTCAAAGTTACGCGTTCCATCGTCCAACTCACACTGAGTAGTCGGGAGGAAAATTTTCACGCGAGAAAATCCGTTCCAACGATTTCCCTCGGCAGGGACGCCCACCCTGCTTGCTGACCGCTGTCGTATACAATCCGCCGACAGTTGTCCGTGCATACATTGACGACCGCAAGTCTACACACATAGAGTGGCCGAAGAAGTCGCGATCGTCGCTGGTTGTCATCGTAGTCGTAGTCACTGCAAGTTGACCTGAGTGGTCGTGAGTTGAGTAAGATCTAGGTGGGTATCTGAGAATCTTTCCGGTATTATAGGGTGCGGGTCAGCGGCGTAGGCAGTGTGTTGATGTTTTGTAAGTTCTACCGATTGGGTTCGATGTTGGTTTGAACGAGCATTTATCATTTAAGGATTATCCATGTTATTGTTAATCTAGGGGGTATACTGAACTTTTGGGTTTTGGATATGAAAATAGCAACAATATGGCTTAGCATGCGGAAAATGGGGTTTTGGTTCGGATCTCTCATCCTGATATAATATTTGTTCTGACAGACACATATTTCCTGATCTAGACATGTTTAGTTCAAAATACTCGTCCATGAAGCAGTGGTACGCATCCTTGGTTGCAGGATCACGTTCTACCCGCCGCTTGATGCTTTTCAGACGACGATCTGCGATTTCTGGAGAACTTCCCAGGACAACCTCGGGATTGTCGGTTCAAGGAAGGTTGGCAATGTACCTTCCAGATGGACCATCGACGGTGGGCAATCGAAGATGGTTTCGATTTCCCAGAACTTCAGGAGTGCGGATTCAATAGAATCTTCCTTCATGGAAAGATTGCAGATCCGAGGAATGCATTTTTACTGATTGGATGCAGTCGCAACGATAGCCCATCCGAATGGCGTTTCAATCAATCTAGAAGATCGTTTTCTAATGAAATATTCCGACCAGTGTGTAGTTTCCAGAAGGTATATCCTACCTAAGACAAGGAATCGTGGATCTGCAAATATAAGTGAAAATTCCATGATCAACTTATTGTCGGTAGCTCTGCCAACGGTTTTTTGAGGATGGGAAGCTTCGTGGAGAATTCTCGGTTTCTGACTGCTAGTTATTGCTGCCGGCCGTAGCCGACGGAGTTTAACACTTGACAGGAATTAAATTATGTAAGAAGGCTCAAACCTCACCAAAGGTGAATAAATTCAGGCTTTTTTTTTATGGATTTGAATCACACTTTCACATCAGCTCAGGAGATTCAACCACTGTGCCTAGCTACGTCTTTGGTACCCGTACCATATTCACCCAAGAACTAAGAGAATTTCGCACACCACATCCACGGTGTGTGCAGGTTTACTCGCATGGTATCTCAGTCAGTGCTCGGAACAGTTGGCATTGATCCTATTTTAAAACCTAAACACACCGAAAACACGTCCGCCGGCCGTACAGAGGAGACGACGATCGTCCAAGGAATTATTTTTGGGAAAATTCAAATCTCCGACTGCCCAAACATCACAAGCAGCACATGTGGGAAAGAGCGCCACGAAAATGAAAGCGAAATCGGCTGGCGGGCGACGATGGACCATTGGGTTGGTACCCGCGCCTTGGACATAGCGAGTGCGTCTGTGTAGTCGCACCAGAAGCTTGACGGCGATGTGCGGTAGCTAAACGGAGCGAGGTCATGCGCAAAGGCGTCGTCGTCGGAGTAATTCTCTTCCTGTTTGCTGAACCGAACAAGGTGGATACGATTCTCGGACGGATGGGAGACGATTTTCTGACGAACACGAGAAAAACCATGGGTGACGATGGTACCGGGAAAACAGGCGCGCGCGTGCCCGAGAGTGATCGCATTACGTTGCGATCGATGATCTTGCGCATATACCCTGACCACGAATCGGTACACAGTGGGTCGAATAAGATTAAACAACAAGAGTCTTAAACGTTACTAGTGTACTTACTGCAGGTACCTACGCATTGTCAATCCTCTGTTGTGCGAAAATGGGAGGGTTCGAGGGTAAAAGTGTTTTCTATCACTTTCTATCGACGCCTTCAGTTATGAGCCATGAGATGGAGTTGCATGATCTTTATCGAAAGTTAGAAGCACGGTTTAAAAATCTAGCATTTTTCTCATCTTAAAATTAAGCAGGTGGTAGCACCCAAGCAACACATGAAACATCTTTAAAAAATATATACGTTTTTTAATGTTGCAATAAAGTCTCTAAACAAGTGAACCACACAAACCATACCATCAGAGTATATTTTATGTAACATGAGGTAGGTACTCTAAATTGCATTCACGTTGCCAAATAATAGATTTTGGCACTTGCACAAACATTGTAACATGAGCTGAACGATGGTGGAGTCTACTTGTTGCTAAAATATTCCATTTATGTCAAGTCTTATTGTTGCCAGGAACTATTTACTGCATTGTACAGTGGTCCAAGAATGCAATCGAGCGGAACACAATTAATAATTCCAAAGCAATTCATTTTAGTGATTTTGTGTCCTTGGCAATGTTCTTTTTTTAATTTTTAATTTGTAATAGAAGGTGCCATCTTGTGTAACAAAAAACAAATGTGCTAAACTTGTACTAAACTACTATTCAAAATGTAACTTTTAAATAGTTTTCAACTAATAAACAATTTTTGTCCGCTAGTGTCTTGCACAAAGTTGTTTATTAGTCAAACATATAAAACTCTTACGAAGACGTCAAAATCGAAGCAATTTTGGATTCGAAGATATTGGTATTTTAGTTTAAAAGGTAAACATCTCAGTTATTTACATTAAAAATGTGTTTCATCATGAAAAAAAATAGTTTTTGATATTTTTTAAATCGTTATTTAACAAATCTAGGATACTATCCTATTTCCATGCTTTGTTTTAAAGATATTGAACCAAACCCATTAAATTTGACGTGTCTTTCAAAAATAATATCTACATATCCAATCGCACAAAATCGCACCCTAGATTGCCTTCCATTCATTTTGATTAAAAAAATGTTTTAAGAAATTATGGAATAATAAGATATTATGAACATATTTTGATTATGTAAACAACAAGAAAAGATTGTTAAGTTTATGTTTGACACATAATACCTGCCAATTTTGCTACATGAGAGTCGCCATAAGCGATTTTGTAATTTATCTCATCCACTCTTCGCTCTTCACTCTTCGCGAAGAGGCGATCAGAAAAACGCTCATTATGACTCTGCCAAAGCTAAATTTGCAGGTTTGATGTGTGAAACACAAACTTTACAATCTTTTCTTATTACTAACACATTCAAAATATCATCATAATATCTTATTATTCCATAATTTCATAAAATATTTTTTTTAGTCAAAATGAATGGAAGGCACCCTACCTAGAATATTCAGGGCTAATAACATTTTATATTGGATGTATGTAGAAGAAATTGTAGGCTGGAGCCACAGAACAGATAGCTGTGCTGGAGCTCCTTGGAATTTTTGATGCGTGAACATTTTAGTGAAGTACAAGTTCTTTTAGAACTTATGAAAATTGTGTATACAGTCAACTCTCCCTTACCCGATCTCTCTCTGAATCTTTGGATATCCAGACTATTGACGCTTCCCATACAAATTTATAAAAAAAATCTCAGAAATGAGATGTTCTCCCTTACTTGATGATCCCTTCACACAAAAAAAAATGTTACGATATTCGTGAACAAAAAATCACGATCAGCTGAACTACTAGTTCTTTCTAATTCATGACTTAGTTCCCATAAACGTGATTGAGTAAATCGAATGTTCATGATCTTAGTCTCAAATCCTTGAACATAGTTCAGCGTGACTAGCGATTTCGTAATGCTAAGCAAAATACAAAATAAAATCATGATTTCGTGATTTCGTTCCTGCAATCGTGAACTTGGAGCACATTCAAAGCTGCAGCTGACATTTTCAGATTGTTGTCAAACTTATCCCTACTGAGTGCTCGGATTCGTCGAGAATGGAGTGTTGATTATTTGTGTATGCAGCTGAGTCAATTCGTCAGAATGGTGGTGCAGTTCATCAAGCTGGCCGTAATTCTCGAAGGAAAGGGTGAACCAGTGAACGCGCTGTTCCAAAGCGACTAAGCGACGCGAAAGCGGCACTAGAAGTGGAGAAAACTTTGAAGATTGCCCCAGAGGCGGTGGATATGTTTTTTGCTAGTTTGGACCCTAGAAATAACATGGGAGGATCAGTGAGGATTTGATAAGTGCATGTTGCTTGTTATCAGTGTTGAAATAACATGGGAGCATCAGTGAGGATTTGATAAGTGCATGTTGCTTGTTATCAGTGTTGGGAAAATATCAAAAAAAAAAAAAAAAATTAAATCTCACCAACGCCCAAGATCATGTTTGATTTTCGTAGGCAAAAATCAACAAGCAAACAACTGCGGTTGATTTGCAAGCTGTGATATCGCAGCTCGGAATATCAAGCTAACAAAACTCACCAGCTGCAAATCTCAACAAACTGTCGTGAGATCGAGTTTCATGATTTTTGCATTACACCCGAACCAAATATATTATATTAACAATATGATTCACTCTTTCGCTTAGCTGGCGAACCGAATTTTTAGCAATGAAAGCACCTCTGTGGCCAAAAAGGCTACCAATGTATTTGTTTATCGTCACGAGGGGTAAACCAAATGAAAATTTGTTTAATATTTCAAATGAATGTATTTCAGCATTTTATTTTATTTGATGACAACAGTCAGTGACATGTCAGACAAATTTTAAAGTAATATACACAATGTAATTAATGAAAATTTAATTAATTTGACTAATGTAATTAATGAAAATTTAATTAATTTGTTAATATGATATATTAGTCCGAACGCAACCGAAACTTCCATAACAGCTGGCAGCAGTCAATTCGTGTCTACCATCGGTTAAGAGTAAAAAGAGATAGCAAACTATACTTTCTCTTTCTAAGAAAATGATGTGCTACGGAATCATTTTTGTGTCGAGTCCAGGGCGTCACAATATCAGTTTCAATCGACCAAATCGATGCGACGAAGAGACTGCTGGCTTTCTTTTTCTGTTAAAGTCGAACAGCTTCGCAGCATTCTAGAACCTCAGTCGGCGTGCACAAACAAATCTTCAATCGCTTGTCTCTCTTTCTCCCGTCGCTCCATTGGTCTTCCTTTCAAGCTTCGGGGAAACGGATGAGCGAAAGAGCGCTCGACTTTGATAGTTTTTTCTTTCATGAAACACATCAACATTTTCTTTCATGAAACACATCTTAACAATGATTTTAACTGGTTATGTCTACTAGTAAAAACTAAATCTAATCTGGATTTTTTTTACTGGGTCTTGTCGTGACCGGACCAAGGTTTCCAGCCTTGGCCACGGCTGCATGAGTTAGCGATGCGGCCTCCCACGGGTGCGGCTGCTTCTGCTGAATGACTTCAACGAGCTTAGGTACTTCATATTTATACCTGCTAACCTATCAAAATTCTCTAACCAATGAGATTCCATTTACATACGGACTATCACACTTCACGCTCACTCGATTCTACTCATTATTTATTCAACACTAACTCTATCTACTACATTCTTCCCCTCTTCTACTCTCCTTAATTGAGGAAGGGGGGCATTATATTCACCCATTCGGGGGAATTTCATCTACCCTCTCAGTGGACTTTCATCTACCCTCTCAGAGAAATTTCATCCATCAGGTCATAATTATCTTCAAACTTGCCACATTGACATTTATTTCAAATTTATCATTATCTGATATCATTATTCATCAAAATGACTACCTATTTCAATATGATTCTATTCAAGTTTGCGATGAGCTAAAGTAACCATCCATTAGGTCATGGTAAATTTCTCAGTTTACATTTCCATCCATCATGTCGTATCAATTCTTATTTACCATCTATCAGGTCATGGTAATTCTTATTTATCATCAATCAGGTCATGGTAATACTTATTTACCATCCACTATACTATCTATTTTGCCTTGAAGTTTTCTCGCTTCGTAAAATAATATATATTTTGCCTCAAAGACCTTACACTCCGGAAATTTTCAAGAATTCTTATTATTTTTTAGCATAGTTTACCATCCTCCATGTCATGGTAAATTTCTTCAGTTTACATTTCCATCCATCATGTCGTATCAATTCTTATTTACCATCTATCAGGTGATGATAATTCTTATTTACCATCCATCAGGTCATGGTAATTCTTATTTACCACCAGACCGAGGTTTCCAGCCTCGGCTACGGCTACACGAATTAGCAATGCAGCCTCCCACGGGTGTGGCTGCTTCTATTGCTGCTGCTGTTTCTGCTGCTGCAGGTGGTCCGTCACCTCCAAAATTCGTTACAAGCAGGCATGGAAAATCATTTGCATTCATTTCGTGCATTCATTTACATTCATTTGCCTCTAACTTTCTTTTGTCAACAGCATTCCGCAAAACAATGTATAGAGCTTTTGTAGGTTTAGTTATTAGCTACTACTTTTGCAAAGAAGTCAAATCCGTATTTCTTATGCATGACGAAGCAGAATGAACAGAAGCCACTACTGTTTTTCAGTGAATGTATTTTACATTCACTGAAAAACAGTAACAAGTTCTGCCCGCTCTAGTTCGTGATGCATAAGAGATACAGATTTGAGTTTTGAGCAAAACTTGTAGTTTATAACAAAACCTACAAAAGCTCCATACATCATTTTGCGGAATGCTGTTGAACAAAAAAGTTAGAGGCAAATGAATGTAAATGAATGCACAAAATGAATGCAAATGATTTTCCATGCCTGGTTACAAGAAATGACTTCAACGAGCTTGAATATGAAGTACTATTTATACCTGCTAACCTATCAAAATTCTCTACCCAATGAGATTCCGTTTACATACGGACTATCACGATTCACGCTCAGACTAAATGGCACTGCACTTTAAAATACCGGTCTTTTGCACACGGACGCGTGTTTGTTTCTGCTCAATCTTCCACTGGAAGATGGCCTCTCCAATCTTTGTCAATCATTATCATCGTTTTTTCCCTTCAGTAACGTTCTTGTTCTTTGCAGCGGCACAAACCCTCTCGCTCTTGTGTGTGTGTCTACTGTTTTAGGTTTAGTCCTTTCTCCTTCAATTTCAATTTCAACTTCTGTTCAATTCTGACACTGCCATATTCTAGCGGAACTATCGATTGATAGTTCCGCTAGAGTACGGCAGTGTGAAAATTGAACAGTAGATGAAATTGAGCGAAGGACCATTACAAACGCACACTCCTTTACCTAGCTCATACATTGATGCATGAGGGAATATCCACGCAAAAGAGTGCGCGTTGATTTGCTGCGGCTGTGGAATAGTTCTACCGACGTTTATCCCTACCTAAAGCCCCACGTTGCCGAAAGCATTTCCAGGCGATGGTGAGTTATAATGCAATTTTAGCGTTCAGAATCATAAGGGCCTAACTGCGATGATCGATTCCCTTAATCAATTTGCCCTTCGCATTACCATAGTTCAGTGAACCAATTTTCCAAGGAGATCTTCAATAGTGATATTGTTCATATTGATGGATTACAATACTTGTATACTAGACTGATGCAAAATTTGAAATTTTCGCTCCACAGTGCTTAAACGGTTCCAAATCGGGTCCTGGTTAGCCTCCCAAAATTTGAACTACTTTAGTAAGAAACTGACTGGGCACAAACCATTTCAAGTTTATATGGGAATTACTATGGGAAAACTTATGTTTTTGTTCATATCTATCTATCAATTCACCACATCACTATGCTTTTAAAAATCATAGCTGTGATTGTAGCAAATTTCCTCAGCTACAACTTTGGTGGAAATCACTTTTCAATCAAAAGTAAGGAACAAAAGTTATTAATGATTCAAGTCACTGATGTCTTATGATTATGCTCATTCAACTGTTCAGTAGGCAACATTGGTGTTTCTGGTGCGAAGAATAGAGCACAAATATCATGGCTACTATGTCACACTGCAGAATACAGTGTTGCCCACAAAACAGCTGCTTGATCATGCTATAAGATTATCAATCTCTTAAACAATTAATAACAATTTAATTTGACATTTGACTGAAAAACAATATTCCGCAAAGTTGTAGCTTAGAAAATTTTCCGTACGAATAGTTATTGGAATTTTCGAAAAAGCAATATGGAAAATGAGTAGAAGATAACGAACAAAAAAATTGGTTTTCCCATAGTAATTTCCACATAAACTTCGAATAGTTTGTGCCAAGTCAGTTTCTTTCCAAATGAGTTTAAATTTTGGGAGGCAAATCAGGACCTGATTTGAAACCGTGTGAGCACTGTGGAGCGAAAATTTCAAATTTTGCATCAGTCTATTGTATACGTTTGTTCATTACGGGAGAGTAAACACTTGGTTCGATTTAACAGCTCGAAGTTTTTTTTTTCGATTTTGGGGTCCATCTCCACATCACCCAGCTTAAGGCCGAATGGAATATTGTAAATTTAATTACATATTATGAGTTGGTATTTGTATTTTGAGTGAGAAAAAAGAATCTTATCCGAAATTTCATAGAGCGCGTTTATTTATTTTCGAAGTACAAAAGCATACTTAATCGTATATCTGAGAGCGGCTGATTTGTTTTTGTTATTAAAATATATTTTCAACAGTGCACAGTTCGAAAAAGTAGTGTAAATTTCTGTTCAGTATGATGCACATAAATGGAGCGTCACATATCATATAAGTTTACATTATATGTCATGTAAAGTTCTGAGACATTTCATGCACTGTAGCAAATATTGTATACAAAAGCCCATTGTTGTAAACAACATTGTTTGCAAGTTGCTCGGATGCGTGAAATGAAATACAAGTTTACGTGAATGAATGTTTACATCACTACTAAAATTCAGAATTTTTATCTGTGTATTATACCTGCTCTCAACATAGTGTTCTAGATACACTTCCACAGTTATTAATTGAGAGCTCCGAGTTCCATTTTTGCATTAGTATAATTGTATGGCAAGTACAATCATACTCTATGCTCAGGGAAGTCGAAACATTTTCCAACCCGAATAATTCCTAGACCGGACCAGAAATCGAATCCAGCCACCTCCAGCATGGTCTTGCTTTGTAGCTTCGCCTGTACCGACTGAGCTAAGGGACGAAATTGCGACCTTTGTAAAATCGATGGACGCGGATCCCATTGAGATGATCGTTATATACCGTATAGCGGAAGAAAAATCTATGTTCATCAAGTTCAAATAAGAGGAATCGATGCTTATTACACAACCATGAACAATACATGTTCCATTATATCGATGGAAAATCAGTTGAGCTACGCATGTCGCCTGCAGGGGGCACCGTTCAGTGCCTACCACCAGAGGTCTCAGATAGCGATCTAGCATTGCTGCTAGGGAAATACGGTGATATAAAGTTTGTAGTTCGGGAGAAATTTCCAGCTGCCTTGGGCCTTGATATGCTGACAGGTGTAGGGGGAATTTACATGGACGTAAAAAAGGTGATTCCCAACTAACTGTATTTCCTCAATCCGAAGGGGAACATATTCTACCAAAGGGAACAAAACTTGTGTTTCCTTTGTAAGATGGAGGAACATCGGAACAACTGCTGCCCAAGTGGAAAATACGCGTGCCAGCTGCGATTCATTTTCGTGACAAATGTGGGTTGGAATAAAGGTAAAGGGAGAGAGATTTTAATTTAAATATGCTAAGTTGAAGGTTATACATAATATACATGTAGTACCGTATGCGTGATAATGTTTGCACCATCGTACAAATAAGGTTCCCGTTTCACCTGTGCATACAATACCTTAGCATGCACGTAACCCATAGCTCATACCGTAGTAGGCGGTGTTTTAAAGAAAGTGATTTACTTAGTTTGACAGTTGCACCATGACGAAGTGGCAGCGTATTCGTGATTTGTCCCACGCGCAAATGTCGCAAAAAGACATTTCAATCGCCGTGGGAGTGTCCCGGTGGATCGTCAAAAGGGTTTTAGACCGAGAAAAGAAAGGACAACTATCAGCTTGGGTTCCGAGGGTTATCGCTGACAGGAAGATTCGGGTGAATCCAGTACGTTCAATAAGGAAAATGGCAAAGGAACACGGGATCAGTGACTTTACGGCACGGAAGATCGTAAAGGAAGATTGCGCGGCGAAATCGAGGGCACGCAAAAAAACTCACATGATAACCAACCGCATCCGGGAGCTACGAGTCGAACGATGCAAGAAAATTTTGAACTTCCTTAACCGAAAAAAAAAACCGTTAATCCTGTTCACCGATGAGAGCATGTTTACCGTCGATCCCGTATCAAATTCCAGAACCGACTGGTATATTAGTTCTCTTTTAGTAAAAGACGTGGCCGACGAGCACAATAACGTGTATCTGACCAAGCATCCTGCTAGCGTTATGGTGTTTGGATTGGTGGCTTCCGGTGGTAAAAAAATCGACCCGGTGTTCATTCCAGAAGGTGACAAGATCAACACGGAGGTCGGGATTTAAAGTAAGTATGTTCTTCCGTAGATCAAAGAACAGTACAGTCCGAAGCCAAATGTTGTATTTCAACAAGATAGGGCTCCGTGCCACACCTTGAACCGCACTCAGAAGTGGTTGCAGGAACATGTTCCGTTTTGGGCGAAGGAAATGTGGCCGCCATCCAGCCCCGATCTTAATCCGCTGGATTACTCAATATGGCGCATCATGAAGGTCAAGGCCTGTTCTAAACGTCACCCGAGTACAGCAAGCCTCAGACAAACATTGACCCGTACCTGGAGAGAAATGGATCTAGACTACATTATTCCCAACAAACAATTGCCTATTGAAGAAACGACTTCTTGACGATTTTATTCCACTTCATGCTTAATAATAATTGTACTATTTTTAATAATAACTTCTGTTCAGGCTTTGTTCACACAAATCTGGAGAATTTATTCAACCACAACATCGAAATATTTGGTGTTGAATAAGGTATGTCGAGAAGCTTTTATTCGACTAAAAAGAGTTGTAACAGAGCTTATTTGATCAAATTTTTGATTATTCAGCGTTTATTAGACATCATTTACTTCCTTAAACAGCGATGGTATAAAGGTGTATATAGACGCTTGATTCTCATGTGAAATAATGTTTAATAAGACACTATTATACATTTAATATTAAACGATTATTCAACTACGGAATAATTAATCCGAAAATAAGAACGACACAGAAGAGCAGGGTTGTGTTCTCTCGTCAGTGATTGTTGTGTCATTTATTTCGGTCGAAGCACGCGCACCCACCATACAAGATCTAGAAAATCTATTACATACATACATACACACACATGTCGTTATATGGGATTCGAACCATGACCTTCCGATCACCAGCCGCTTGCCTTGCCATCTGAGCTATCCTAGATTACATCATATGGGCAGCTAAATAAGCAATAAAAGCTTGCATCTGAAAACCTATCAGCACTTCCAGCCGTAACTCTAGCTAATTCAAGGAGATGTGAGAATGATTAATTCATTCATAGTTGTTTAACATTAGACCAACGTTATCTCTCCATCTCTCTAATTTCGATGCAAAGGATGCTATTATTTTAGATAGATCTATGAATTGGTTGTCCTGAGTGATACGATTTATGATTACGATTTAAATTAATTAGGCGTAGAAAATAAATAAAAAAAGGGTTGAGGCTGGGATTGAACTCGCGACCTTCTACTTGGAAAGCGGAAACGGTAACCACTATGCTAATAATTTCGTTTTGTTGTTAGCCTGGAGCAGTGTTGTGGAATAATGAATGAATACGCCGTTTGTAAAGCATTTACAAAGCATGCAATTAAAACATGGACGCATAGTGGTATAAGAGCTATTATGCTGACTGTTTTCACCTTTATTCAGCAATATTGTTAAGCAATGCAATGGAATCTAGTAATGGAGCTAGAAAACAATTATTGGACGTTTAATAAAGCATGTAATTAAATCAATTGAAACAGTCGGATTAAAGCGTCATTGTATGTGCAAATTACACTTATTCAGTATGGTATTAGATCAAACTTCTGGTGTTGAATCAGGAAGACAGTCATCGTTTGTAAAGATTTTAATAAGTATATTAATCAAATCAGAGCAATGAGCGGAATAAAGGCGCATCATCGATCTCAATGAGGTTTTCTGAGCACATAATTTGACAACTTGTTTTATTCAGCATTGTACACTGTTATAAAGCATTTATTCAATCTATATGCTTATTTGTTACTCTGAATTGTTTTTGGGCAGTGTTGTGGAATAATGAATCCAATACGTCGTTTATAAAGCATTTACAAAGCATTCAACTAAAACATGGACGCATAGTGGTATAAGAGCTATTTTGCTGACTGTATTCACCTTTAGACAGCAATATTGTAAAGCAACGCAATGAAATCTAATAATGGAGCTAGAAAACATTTATAAGACGTCTAATAAAGCATTTTATTAAAGCAATTGAAAACAGTCAAATTAAAGCGACAATGTATGTGCAAATTACACTTATTCAGTTTGTTATTAGATCAAACTTCTGGTTCTGAATCAAGAAGACAGTCAACGTTTATAAAGCTTTTAATAAGTAAATTAATCATATCAGAGCAAACGGCGGAATAAAGGCGCTTCTATCGATCTCAATGAACTTTTTTCAGCACATAATTCGACATCCTGTTTTATTCAGCATTGTACACTGTTATACAGCATTTATTCAATGTGTATGCTTATTTGTGACTGTGAATTGTTTGTTGGGTTAGAAACTGCCGTGCATTCCGGAAGCGTGTCGAGGCCGTCATTGAAGCAAGTGGAAACTCGATCGATGATTAACATAGTTTAAGACTCTGAGAAAACATCCCCGTTTGAATAAATAAAAAAAAACTCGAAATCGAAATTTTTAAGAATTTTTTAAATTTTGACATTGCTCAATGGTGCAAACATTATCACGCATACGGTATATCTTAAATATACTGGTATAAAAAAAATCATGCATGCGTTCAATCGTTGACATTTTTTTAAAGTGACAGTTACTCCGAATCACCCTATAAGTTGTGTGAAATTTTATTGTGACGTTTTTGAAACTAAGATATGATGCAAGCAGGCTGCATCTCTTGCGCTTTTTTCGTTGCAACCAGTGTTGGAAAAGTTCGCGATATTTCACGAAGTTCACCAAGGGAAAAGTTCGCGAGTCATAGTGAATTTTCGATAACTTTTCCATCTCTGGTTGCAACTAAGTATAAGTTTACGTAGGGGAAATGGCTCTAATGTTGGCCTATGGATCTAAGATTGGGCCCATCGCTAAAAACCTACTATTTATAAATTGTATCTAGATAAACGCGTCATTGGGACGGTATTAATGGATATTTTTGGTCGCTATTGAAAATTTAGTCGATTGCTGAATTTATGTATGGGCCCAAATTAGGGGCATTTAGGCCAACATTACATCCATTTCCCCTATTTGCAAAATAATTCAAGCCACATTTTGTTCCAAAGGAGCTAATGTTGCTTTATTGCTACGAGATGTGTTGCTTGGGCATCGAAGTGATCATTTTTCCTAAAGACAAAATACAACCAGATCTTGGTGCAGTTGAACCCACCGCGTAAGACATTGCCCAAATCCTTCATCACTTGCGTTCACCGTTAACGATTATTTACTCGAGAACGCGTAATGTAAATCCGGATAATGGATTGATTTTTCAACAACACATCACTTAAGCTATGACACAAATTCAAAAGTATGTCATTACTTGCGTCGCCCAGCCCCAGGCCGGGTGGGTTCGATCGGTTACAGGTCAGCTGGTCAAAAACTGACCTTCAAAGATTGAAAATTTTCCCGGTAGTAGTACCAAATACACGAGAAATGAAAAACGCCCTCTGAAACTTTTCCTGCTGCGAGAAGGAACACGAGAAGTGCTGATACGGGCCGTGTGTGAGTGGGAGTTTGGCACAGCCGCATGAAAAGTGTGATTTATTTGTGTTTCTTTCGTGTTGCTTCCTTTATTTTGGTGTTATTTTTCTTCATTTGTGCGCCAATTTGCAAAACTTTAAGGCACGGGATTTGTCGGGACCGGTGTTTTACAGCTTGCGTGTTTCAATATTGTTAGCAAAGAACAGCGCAACGTGTTTTTCGTTCTCCAACACCACTCAATAGCAAATCGACGGTTCGTCCTCGGATTGGTGTGATCGTTAGTATGGGTCAACGGCCTGTTCGCAATAATTTTCTCGAACTGTTGTTAGAATTGGTCGAGTGGGGACGATTAGCGGTAATTGAAATTTACAGGTTTTCGCGATAGAGATTGGCGGTAGAATTTGGCATATGTATGTCACTGGTGCAATGCTAACGCTTTTACCGACCGGCGGCTTTGAAGAAGGCTTGCAATCGTAAATTTATCTGTCCTGTTGACACTTGGAATTTCATGACTTGGACTCATTTTTTGAAATAAAAATATTTCATTCAAAACAGTTGGTGTGGATTGCTATCCAATTATTGTTTGAATTGGGATAAAATCGGTTCCAATGTGGTAGAAAACTTATGCCACGAACTAATTCGTCTAACATGATCGTAATTGTCTTTTTTCTAAATAAAATCGGCATCAGTCAGAAAAAAAAACATAATAAAACGCTCATGATTACTATTTTATTTGACGATGTGTGTGTACATCACGCTAGGTAAAATCATTATTTAGTGTTAGAACTGACGCTCTTTTCAATTGCGTCATTGACATGTTTCCATGTGTTGTTTGACATCATTTGGATTTATAATTAAAAATTGGGCGAGAACGGTGGGCTGGGCACGTCATAAGAATGTCAGACGATGACCAAATGAAAATGGTTATCGAAAGCGACCCAACTGGATCAAGAAGAAGAGGCGTGCATCGGGCAATTAGGCGACCTGCGGACCCTTCGCTGACTACGAGGCTGGCGACGTGTAGCCATGGATCAAATAGAGTGGAGACGACTTCTTCGAACAGCATGGGGACATAAAGGCTAAAGCTTCAATACGCGTACCTGTCAAAAGATAAGCAATTATAAAAAAGCATTTAAAAGGAAATAAATCAACACACTCAAAAAGCTCTTCACACAATATATATTTAATTTTCGATGCATTGCTCATCCCTGTGCATGCAATATATTGTTTTCTACATAGTTTATGTATAAATAAAGTATTAATGATCGCAATTACCTCACGATAGGGATTATTAAAAAATACGTAATCATTTTTTGGTTGTGACAATTCATGGCATTAACTTCACTTATGTGCAGCCTATGGGAAAATTATGAATCCAGTTCTTCTCTAACTTTATGTTGAATATAATTATTGAACAGCCCCTTATCTCAGAGTGGTTGCACTGAACATTTTTAGAATTTAGAATATTGACGTCTTCGGAAGAATTGTCAAAAAAGTTGAAACAAACAACCTTGCCGTTTTTTTTTGCTCCGATGCTTCTGTCATTCTGTCAAATTGTAGTCCTCGCGCCATATTTACGGCGCTATCTGGAACCTAACTAATTCTGTCAAAAGATAGTTTTTGTCCACCTGATCAACTTTTGCCGAAGATATCAGGATGCATAGGTGGAGCGCTACGATTTTGTCCAACAAAAGTACCATTCTGCCCCAGTGTGCGCAGGTGTAGTAGTCGAAGTGGAAGCAATTAAGGTGCTCGATGATGAAGTATTGACAATCGATGAGATAACCCTCGGGAGAGAACAGGAAAGGAGAACAAGTGAGTGGAAGCCAGGAATAGCGGCGACCGTTTTTCGATTGCCGGAAAGACGCGACGTACTTACCAAAAGAGATGTTGTTGTTGTAGGACAAAAGGTCAACGGACATAAAGTCGAAGGAATAAAGGTTGAAGAACAAAAGGTTAGATGGACAAAAAGTCGGATGGAAAAAAGGCTGAAAGGAACAAAAGGTTGAATGGACAAAAGGTCGAAATGAAAAAAAGGTCAAAATGTAAAAAAGGTCGCAATGAACTACCCGAGTAGCACATTTGTCGCAAATCGGTTGAGGAAACTTCTATGTGAATTATTTCAGTTGCAATCAAGTTGCTGGAACTCTTTTAGACTGAAGTGTGCTACTTGGGTAAAGGCCAAATGGAAAAAGGTCAACGTGGATAAACTGGTCAAATTGTTAAGTGATAACCCAGACAACCAGAAATCGTATAGCAATGTACAGACAGTATCGTAAATTGTTACAGTTTAAGTCAAAATCGCATATAAGAATGGCATACTTCGCATTATGTTTAAGTTAAATCGTATAGAATGCATATTTCCGACTTATATGCGATGACTCATTTTTCCGTCGTACTGAATCACAAATTAAATCAGATTACATCGTAAGACTTTTCAAAATGAATTTGTTATTACAGATTAAATCGTATATGATGTTAAATCAACTCGTTTAAAATTAAATTAAAGTATGCACGTATATGGCCTCCACTTTTGTACGTATAAGCCATTTATTTGCATTCTATACGAATTGTTTGTTTGTATATATGTTTGTATATCACGAAAACAACTTTGAATATACGTGCATTCTGGTTGTCTGGGAAGATGGGTGGCTAACTTTCAAATATGTTTCCATCTTTTATCATGTGCACTTCTCTGGAG
The DNA here is from genome assembly GCF_037179485.1 of Ochlerotatus camptorhynchus. Classification (NCBI taxonomy): domain Eukaryota; kingdom Metazoa; phylum Arthropoda; class Insecta; order Diptera; family Culicidae; genus Ochlerotatus; species Ochlerotatus camptorhynchus. The sequence continues at coordinate 3,825,900 of NW_027040773.1, forward strand.
AATTAGGATAATAAATAGTTGCGAAAATATAAGAGACAAATAACTGCTTTTCTCTAGAATTTATTTCTTATTTAAATCTTGAGCAGTTGTTTGGGAGTATTTGCATAGTATTTTTTAGTTTTTTTTTTAAACTCTGAGCGAACATTTTATAAACAATATTTTTTTTCAATTTTGATGTTTGTTGAATTTTATCCACTTCGACTGTTTAACCATTTTGATCTTTTGTCCATTCGATTTTTTTTCCATCGATCTTTTGTCCATTCGTTTTGTTTCTCTAGTTCGATTCGACCTTTTGTACATCTGACATGTTGTCCCTTTGACCTTTTGTCCATTCGACCTTTTGTCCGACCGATACTAAAGGCTAAGAATACGTGCTTAAAGGGAAGAGTTTTTACGAAATTCGTGATAAAAATCCACTGCCCACCGGTGGGAATCGAATCCACACCTCAGAATACGCAAGACGGGTGTTCTACCACTATGCTGTGGCAGTCTTCCTTCACTCTATCAATCTAATTCCAAAGTGGCAATGTAATAGATACAATACGACTCTCCTTGTACGCGTGTTTTATTCACCACGTTCGTAGCCATTCGCACTTAACAACATGTTCTCTTTGTTACTTAGGGTATCGAAATACGTTTGTTTTAACGACTGATTGCCATAATTACTCAAATTGATAGTGTATTGCTATTCGGCCTGTGTATAGTGGCGCTTAGTGTTGTCCTGGGAGGGAGAAGCAGATAGCACACACGGAATTCTTGTCATGAAAATTTGTGCCATTGAAATCAAATCAAAACAGGCGTAGCAAAATAGTGTGTTTTGTTTTGAGCGTGTAGTGATTGTTTGAGATTGTTCAGCGTGCAGTGAGAAACTGTACTTTTCTGTTTGGTATTTTATTATGCCACTAGATATTTTGACAAAACCTTGATTAATGGTATCTTTCAATATTAATTTGAGTGTATTTTGAATGAATTAAAAAGAAACGGTGTCCCATTGATTAAAATAGCTGGAAATGACAGTTTATCATAAACTACTATATGCACCTTGTGTATTCTTGTTCAACTGTAAGAAAAGCATCATCTTCGAGAGTGTGGTTTACAAGCCTTTAAGTCGTGGTTTACAAGACTTAAGTCGTGACTTCATTCGCGTGAAGAGCAGACTTATATCCAACCACTACTCGCTAGATGCGCATCTCCATAGAATAAACCTCGTGGACAGCAACATCTGTCGGTGTGGAAACGGTTACGATGACATCGAACAGGCAGTTTGTACGGATAATGACGCCGCCAAAAAGCGACTTTTGAATACCCTTAAGGCCCAAGGAAGATAACCCTTTATCCCTATCAGAGACGTGTTGGGTACCCGCGATCTCTGCTATATGCAGTCGATTTATGTGTTTCTGCATTTGTCTAGTATAAGAATTTAATTCCTTTGCCTTTTGTCTCTCTTTATTAGTTTTTGTTTGTCTTGTCCTCCCGTCTCGATGAGTCTCATCGTCGCCCACTGGTCAACATAGTCGGTCGAACTCCAGATGAAGCTAGCACCGCACTACCGTTAATACTGGCGACAACGCTCTGATGAGACAACGAAACCTCACCCCAAAGCTCCTCTCCTGATCCTATCCTTCGAAAATGTACCCCTCTAACCTTGGGTAAGCCGTGAGTATTCGGCCCAACTCCTACTAGACATAGAAGTGAATTTTGTTACAAATAATGAACAATGAATTATCGGCTCCGTAAAGTTTATGCGATTGAGTCTTCCAAATAAACGAACTAAAAAAAAGAAAAAAATCATCAAACTGCGTGGCTTCCAATGACAGCTTGATTGTGGCTCCTTTTGACATTCATATTTTTCGAATCTGCTTCTCCCTCACAGGTGTTGTCCCACACACTCATAGATAGGGGAATACAGTCCTAAATGCACATCGGGGTAAAACGTATGAAATACCACGTCGGGCGTTTTGCCCCGGGGTGATTTTTTTCTGTTCTACGCTTCATGACGGAATTCCGCTATGTATCTATATGTAAATATATAAAACGAAGCTAATTGTGCTTCAGCTTATCAATATAAGTAGTGTAATTTAAATGATTTTATGGAAAATCCTAATATTATTGATGAAATGGTTTTTTAGGGACTGCTGGCATAAATTCTGGACTTTTAATATATGTTTGATGCGGATATTTATTTGGCCATACTCCAGTTCCTACTGTTTCCAAAAGTTCGCCTAAATGTTGAGTCTGTATATTATATTTAATATTTTCCAATTGAGTAGCACTTTTGACGATACTTACCTCATCCCATGCCTCTTCTATTTTTTAAAACGGCACCAAACCTGGTACATCTCTATCAACTTTTTAAATTCTAAGATTAATTACTGTTTCACCGTTTACGACGATACGACGAATATTTTCATTTTGAGTGAACAAACCTTAGCAACGGGTAAATCAATTAGAAAAACTTCAGCGCTCAACAGTGTTGCCGTTTTATATAATACTATTCGTGTCATACGTATCAACGTGTGCCTTAACGTGCCGAACAGTGTGTGATACCATAGAGGTAACACTAAGACTAGAAGGTCTCGAAAAAACGTGCTCAACTTTTTGGCTCAGCTCTGGTACTATCTTCGGTCCCAATCTAATCGATTAACCCCTCGAAACATAGGAAAATCCACTAACCCCTCATTTTATCTGTCAAACTTTCATTGCTAATCAAAAAAAAATGTGTTGTGCTAGAATTTTGACTAGAATGGGGTACGTTAATCGATTTGCTTCGGACCAATAGGCTAGTCAAGTAGTGAGCCAATTTAAAATCGTTAGTTTTGTATTGATTGTTGGTAATACTGTGTTTCGGCCAAGGGGTAGGTCACTCCACACACCAATCTTGGGTCATTTTTTTGTCAGTATGCCGCAAGTGTGCCTTAGGTGTGTCGCAGGTATGTCGATTGTGCCGGGCATAGTGCAAGCTGCGATTGTTTGTTAAATACCCATCCCGGCAACCCGATATTTCTGACACCTTGAATGTTTTGGTTTGAAATCGCAAGGATAAATCGGATTGAGGATGACGTGGGAAGTAGTGGGTGTGCGAAATTTTGGTGTTTTGTGTTCATAGGATAATAAAAGTCATGTGTTTTAGGGTGTTATAATGCCCTCAAAGGTAGACCAGAAACCTAGCATTTAGTGATGTGAATGCAACGGTCTATCAGTGGCCGGAAAGAGTTGGAACCAGAGTGAAACATTGTTGGAGATCGACAATACTATAGGGGATGATTAATAGACTTCTGTAGTTTGTTTTGTGTGATATGCAGCATTATTTGAATTAATGGTACTAATGGGGTCGCTTGAGCCCTCTCTAGAACCTACATTTCGTATTTAGATCTATAAGTGAACTGCTGGTCTGAGTTCTTCTGGTATATTCAATAAGAGGATGTTCCTGAATATACAGTCAAACAGGACTTAATGTTGCGAACAACTACAATGACAGTTGTCCAGCAGTGCTCCTATTTTATTTATAACAATCCAATGCTTATGAGATTGTGCTGAAGGTGTACCAACGGATGTGCCCAAGTTGTGCCGAATCTAATTTCGGCACAATGTGCTGAGTGACTTACCCCTTGGTTTCGACACAGTGTGCAGAGTTGATTCCTCCTTGAGGCGTTCCTGAGTTACACGGATTTTTTTAATTATGTTTGGGTATTCAAAAGCTTATATACTCCATTTAAAAAAAATTAGCGTAGTTTTAACATTAAGGGTAAGTTCACCGCTTCGAAAAAAATAATTACGTTTTGATTTTTCTAAAAATATTGAAAAAAAGTATCAAAAATCTAAAAAAATCACATTTTTTCTAATTTTTAAAAAAAAATTCACGTGCAAAAACATGTTTTATAAGTCATTATGGCATAAAGTTGGACTCAAAAAACCACAAAACATCAACTTTTCGGTTTTTCTGAGAGTCCAATTTTTTTTCATGATGGGATAGAAAATTTTTTTTTGCATGTAATTTTTGACAAAAATTTAAGGAAGAAACTGATTTTCTTAGATTTTTGATAATTTTTCCCAAAATTAAAAAAAAAAATAAAAACGTACCGAAAATATTTTTTTATTTTTGGGCCGGTGAGCTTCCCCTTAAATGTTATGTTATGCATGGCATTTCAGATGCTGTATAAAAAATAACATTATCTATCCAACTACTTGAGATATTATCATTTGAAGACCGCATAGTTTTGGGTTAACATTACCCATAACTTTTGAATGTTAAGTTATATCCAAACACTTTGTTAAGCACACTATGCACTCTAATTTTCCTTCCATCTCTTCTCAGGACCACTTTATCGAAATATTTGAAACAAAAAAATCAGAATGACTGATTGTAATTATTTAAATTAAATTTAATTAAAAGCAGTACACGATTTTAGCATGGTCAAATAAAGAGCTAGATAAATGGTGTTTTCAGCAAAGTTTCTTAATTTGTTTTTTATTCAACAAACTTGCTGATAAATTAACAACTTGTAACTTTTTAAAAAAAGTCGGATTCCTGATTAAAATTGAAATGAGGACCACCCAAATCATATATTTTATAAAAAGGTGGCCCATTTATTTATAAACAACTTTTACTGCTACTGCTGGTTCTACCATCTAAATTACCGCTTCAAACCACAGTGAATTGTGCAATTTCATCGTAAATTACCTAATGTTTTTAATGTTGGGGTATCAACACTTTGCTGACTTCCTTTTTTTTTTTAAACGATAAACTTCTTCAACTATAGTTAAAATGACGTTCGTTTATCGATATAGCTATTTTTTATAAATGTATATCAATGTTTATGACATAAATTGATGAGCTAGCCCCGAATTACGGAATTTGTATTAAGTTGACACCTAAGACATTTACATTCTTATTTCACCGTAAAGCAATTCAAAACTGTAGCTTATAGCGTAGAATATTTTTCTGAGGGCATGTGTAGATTTCAGTTGGAAAGAATTAATCATGGATTTAAAGAAGTAGTTTTACAACAGATCTGATGATAATAACTGGTTCATTCGCAAATACCCTACCTTACATATTATATATAACTCATTTTCATTTCAATTTACAACCCCATTAATGTCCACAGCACACAAGAATCAGCGCCCTCGCATACTGTACGAATCATCCACATTTATAGCATCAAAGTGTCCTACACATCCTTTGCCATAATATTGTCCTGTCATTCTATAGATCCTGTTGCACTCACACGCAGACGGGGCTTCTCTGCTACAGGGTTGGAAGTGTTAGAAGCATCCAGGACGACAGAAAATGTCAGTGTCGTAAAAGTTTTGCAAGAAAAGTGAAAATTTTTGGTGCATTTTTAATACTCTCCGCACGTTCAGTTTCCTTGGCATTTTCCCAATATATTTGAAGTTTCGGTGAAACTGGAAAATCTGTGAAACGGTGAGCTATCCAAGCCATAGCTGGAAACTTCAATTCTGGCTGAGATTACAGTGCCGAAAACTTGGTTTTCGGAAGAAGTCATCATAGGTGGAATAGAAAAGGAGCAGTCACAAACTATGTTCAAAAGTCGTAGCGAAGGAAATGTTGTTTATAAGTGCACGGTGCGACTTCTGGAGGATTTGGATGTTTTGGAATGTGAATTTCAGGTAATGGACGGAGGGGAACTTGATTGAAAGTATTTTCGCAAAAGTAATCTGTCTCGGCTGAAGGATGTTGGAACTCAGCGTGTCAAGTAGGTTCTGATGGTTACTCGTTTCTGTGGTGTACCTACTATGCATTGGGACGGGATGTCCCTTGAGTGGAACGTTACATGTATAGTGAAGAGTGGCTGTCGCTTTTGCTTTCGAGGGCTATTAATTGCTTTTGATGCCTGATTTATCAATGTTTCCAATCACTGCAATATAACTCGACGCCTGTTTTTCAAACCTCGTCCTTCTCGCCTTGTCGTGGGCTCGATTGTCGTTGCTAAGGTTCACCCATACAGCTCTGCGCTAGCACATGGCAGTAGGGAGCATTCCATGTCACTCCCGCACCCAGTCAATGGTATCCCGCGATTTACGTAAGACATTCAAAATAAACGTTGGGTGCTGGCTAAAAATAGCTCCACTGTGTACGTATTTTTAAATTAATTAACCATTAGTTATATTAATATGGTATAGGATCATATGTGCCATTGGAGTCAAATTGAATGCAGTGTGTCTCTGCTTCTGTTTCCGCTGCTTCATTGTTATTTGGCACCGAACTTGCAAATCGAAATCTGAGCCAAGGTTTTAATTTTGTTATCTGTTAATAATGTTCTGATATGTGCTGGACCTTCGGGTGAATTCATATGTCGCGTATTTATCTCTAATTTTAGCCACATCACAAGGGCAGCTTTCTGCTGGACTATATCTGCGAGACGTTGGAGATCACCGAGAAGGACTATTTTGGGCTTCGATTTGTGGACTCTGCCAAACAGAGGGTAAGTACGCAGCAGAAGGTACTGGGTGTCATTATTATGTAGTTGGCATATATTAGCATATGCATCGAGTGACGAAATGCAGTGCGGGTTTAACGTTAGCTGTCTCGTCTTTTCTTGTGCCTGCCTTGCCTTCCTCCCGAATGGCGATATGATGTACCATCATCGTGCGGCTATTGCAGCACTGGCTGGATCTGGCGAAAACGATTATCAAGCAAGTAAAAGGTACATATTATTCTGGACGATGACGACGATCTAAAATAGACCATGCAGTAACGTTTATGTTGTTTTGCAATCATTGCGTGTTTTGGCGCGATTTATATCTGCTCGTATATGGTTTGCTAGGTGCATGATAGTGGATATGAATATGAATTTTATTTTTAAAGTATCACGCACCATCAACAGTATTTTATAGTTTGAATTCGTGATTTTATAGTTGCAAGGTTTTAAAATTTGCTGCATCAATGTATCTCATTTCATTTATTATTTCATAAATAAGGTCCCTTTCTGTATTTAAGACATCAACCGTCATTTTTATGGACTGCTATAATGTGCTCCCTTAGCTCAGTCGATAAAGGCGCAGCTACAAAGCAAGATCATGCTGGAGGTGGCTGGGTTCGATTCCCGGTTCGGTCTAGGAATTTTTCGGGTTGGAAAATTTTTCGACTTCCCTGGGCATAGAAGTATCACAGACAAACAGACGTAACTCTTTGAAAAAGTTTTTCTTGAAAACATAGCATCTCAAAACATAGGACCTCAGTAACGACATCTCTCGGGCTTCTCGCGGAAAACAAGCTTGTTCGCTAACTCGCAAACAATATTGCATAAAACTTCTATAGAATGTATAGAAACGTCAAAGTGATCCGATTCCAGCGCTGCGACGAGTAGTTCGCGGAACTGATAATATTCAAATCAACCGTTAAATGCGTGAACGAAGATACACAATGAAGAGTTACGTCTGTTTGTCTGTGGAAGTATGATTGGACTTGCCACATAATCATATCAATGCAAAAATGGTACAGGCATCGAAAGCTCTCAATTAATAACTGTGGAAGTGCATCTAGAACACTAAGTTGAGAGCACGCAATAAGCTAATATGCGATATGCAATAAGCTTGAAATGCGAAGAAGAAGAAGAAGATAATGTGAATCGCTTCTTACGATCTTATTCATGTTGTAATAGACATTCACTCTATTTTTCTATGACCTTATTGAATATACACTCTTATTGGAAAGTTTGAATTTATTTGAAATATTGTATTGCATAGAAACTTATAAACTAAGCAATTCTCTGTTTGAGTGATTTTTCAGCATGAATTTTATATTAATTAATTTGACTTATTTGGATTTCAACAGTGTTGTCCAAACCCACACACTTAGAAAAAAATCACGTAAATTTAGGTGCTCTGTGACCGGCATATATGAGTGACAATTTTGACATAACATTTAATCGTAACAGACGCGAAATTCAGCTCAATCAAACGTACTTTTCGTCGAATAATGAACTTTTCAGTCTCGCAGCACTTAAAATCACATTACATGCTTGTTTACGTCTCATCCTTTATGTGAAAGATGGATTCCGTCATCTGTAAAATTAGTTATTTCTAAGTGTGCAGGTTACATTGATCTTTGGAGCTTTGAGACTAAATTCAGTGCCCAAAAAGTATTACATGGGACCGGGAATCAAACTCGTTACCTCCTTTAATTGAAACTGTATTCCTCTAATCTTGCACTAGGGATCCTGGCCCACAACATTTCTCTGCATTTGACTTGGAAGTCATTTTGTTCAGGATAGACTTTACCAGAACCTAAATTCAGTGCCGTTTCTTTAACCTCAATCTACCTGTGCACCAACTCTCAAAACATAAACATTTATCAAAATATTGCTTGCAATGGATGGATATCGAGTAAACTAGCAGATTATGTGTATTTTTCAACCGACCGGAGTATGAATATGGCATTAAATCTGGTTTTGAAAGTTGCTGCACACACAGATAAAAATTCTGAATTTTAATTGTGATGTAAACATTCATTCACGTAGACTTGTATTTAATTTCACGCAACCAAGCAACTTGCAAACAATGTTGTTTACAAAGATGGGCTTTTTTATACAATATTTGCCACATTGCATGAAATGTGTCAGAACTTTACATGATATATAATGTAAACGTATATGATATGTGACGCTCCATTTATGTGCATCATATTAAACAGAAATTTACACTACTTTTTCGAACTGTGCAGGTAAAAAGTGAGGCTACGGGACGCCACTGCCTAAACTCAGTCAGATTTAAGTCATAAGAACATACAGGACCAAAGCAACATACCGGACACAGATCACATGACATGGTCATAACTTTCTGACATGTTTATTAAAATTCATTTAAATTCAATTAAAAGTCAGACATGTTTATTAAAAAAACGCGGAGCTCTATGATCAGGATCGTGGATTTACTACTTTTACGGGTGTTCCGGATCTTCCGAAGGACGGCCCCATGGCCATCTGGGTCCATGACCCAAATTCATTCTTATATCACAGATCCTAATGTTAAAAAAAAAACACGGAGCTCTAGGATCAGTTTCATGGATTGTCCACTTTTACGGATGTTGCGGATCTTCCGGAGGACGGTCCCATGGCCATCCAGGTACATGTTTATGTCACGACCCCAAATATTTGTTTATATCACAGTGTTCGCGCAAGCGACATTTACCGCCTTTACCCTGAACTGTGGAATAGTTAATACTCTTACCAACAGATGTCATCTTTCAATTATGTATGTTACTGTCATTTTGTCCAGATTGCAATATAATTGATATCATGTCATCTATACAATAAACACACACACAGTATTGTCTGCCTCCGCCATGGCAGGACGGCCCAAATCATCATCGTATTTTAATCTTTATAACACAACGTAGAAAATCGGGTCCTACCGTGCGCGATCATATGGTGCCGTGACCAGGATAGCGCGAACCGTGCTGAAAGTGATGTGATAGTCGAATTGAAACGATCCCAATGTATCACACATTTCTTGCGATCAACTCCAGTGCTACGAAAAATTCCACTACGCTCCCGGCTACGATGGTGTGGCTGTTCAAGTAGCCATCTAGCAGAGCATTCCGCTCCGGTCTAGCTCATCTTTTGATACTGCTGCAAACGACTCAGTATTTGGCTAGGAGAGGATGCTCATTCTCAACGGACAAGCGTGGACGTCGAATCGAATATTCATTAGACTGTGGGTTTACAACATCGTGCCTTTTCTACTCCGATCAACAATATGGAAACCGTGTCATCATTGTTCGTTCTACTCAGCTTTGGGATACATGCAATGCCGACAGTCTACAGCAGTTTCAGCAACAGTAGTTTAAGCAACAGAAAATTAAAACCGTTGGTTTTGGCGGGCCGGTATGTTCGCGCAAGTGACATTTACCGCCTTTACCCTGAACTGTGGAATAGTTAATACTCTTACCAACAGATGTCATATTTCAATTATGTATGTTACTGTCATTTTGTCCAGATTGCAATTTAATTGATATCATGTCCTCTATACAATAAACACACACAGTATTGTCTGCCTCCGCCATGGCAGGACGGCCCAAATCATCATCGTATTTTAATCTTTATAACACAACGTAGAAAATCGGGTCCTACCGTGCGCGGTCACATAGTTCCTAATGTTTTCAAAAAAACCGCAGAGCTCTAGGATCAGGATCATTGATTGACCATTTTTACGAATGTTCCGGATTTTTCGAGGACCGTTCCGTTGTCTCCAGGATCCATGTATAGGAACCATGACTATATTTTGGCTAATTGTGAACATTTGTGCCCATAAATCTAAATTACAGATCTTGCGCCACTTGCAAAACCCTACAAACACACCTTTCAAAAAAAGTGTAACAACTCTTTTCGCTTTTTAAAAAAGTAGGCGACTCTATTTTCAAGTTTTTTGCAAACAAAATCATCTAGAAACCCTAGGAATTTTAAGGGTACCACAATTTTAGAAATTCATTGAGAAAGCTAAGTTGTGCCATTGCAAATTTGCTGTTACACGTTTTTCGGAGGCTTCGTAGTCGGCGTAAAGTTTTTTACCCACCGTATTCGGAGTGATATTTAGCAACACCAGTACTGGCCGTGTCCGAATGGGAATGGGAATGGGAAGAAATGTGTTGATGTGATACTCGCTGTGAAGGAATCCGAAACGTCCTCTGCGCTTCTACGAGAAATCACTGGGATGTACTGGGATGCTGATAATGACGTACTTTAAACACTAATGGATATGAAGTATAAATAGATAAAAAGGAAAGATCTTACTGAAGGAATCAACAACAAGCTGCCTCGTAGTGTTCATATACTGTCCTCAAATAATCCGTCTCCTTGACGTAAAAGTACCACCCGTAGACGGTCCACAGGGACCAACATGAACTGGTCCAGAATCTTTTAGAATTTATTTGAATTACCCCTACTTCACTTCTGATAAAGTTTCAACATCCGTTGATTGATCATTCTTGAAATTCGATCTGGAAGGACACACCTAACTTATCCATTAAATCATAAAATTTCAGTTAAAATTAGTTTTTTTTTATTACGTCAGTTTACAAAACCACCTCAGACCGAAACTCTCGTTGCGTCACTGTTGTTTGTTTGATAGGAACGGTGGAATTTCTTTTTATTTGAATTATTCCTTAAAACGGGAACAAATCTCTTGAAGAGCAATATTTGAATTTCGATGAGATTTGATGGGATTTTAGTTTACTTTAGATTGTGGCTTCTTTCCCTGGTGTCCTGGATGCTTGTGTAGTCATTGATTTTTGTTGGTTTTTGATACGAGCAAGATAACTTTTTGCTCATTTCAAATTCTGGTAACTTTCTGAGGTGCTTCCGAGACATTCCCGGTTATGATGAACTATGGCCAAGTCAGGCAAAGGAGCATTTCGTCGTAACATGTTCAGTTAAGACAATGTTGTTCTGGGCACTTGGGCATATATCTTCCATTAAACTAGATTATGTATTATCTTGTGTTTTGAGGTGTCACATGACCAATGTAATCCTATGCATATAATATTGCTACCTTTGAGCTTGATATTAAAATGTTATCATTAATATCTTTTTAAATGTTTAGGACTTAGTTCAAGCAAACGTATCTGTAGGATTCCATGTTATCTGTTGGTATCAGTGGGACCCTATCCCTGTCAACCACATATAGAAGCACCTTAGCTCACATGATTTTGACATTTTTGGACAATCTGACACTTTTGGACATACTGACAGCGGTAAATCTGACGGAGGTACGACAGAACAAAACAGCTTACTCTTTCACACTGGCATCGCAGTGCTGAATGCTAGAAAGAGTAGTCTGTTGCAGTCATCCTCACCCACTATATTCATCACATTGATGTGAGCTCCGGCGAAATTCGTGATTGTTGCCCCCGTGGTTGGTACAGAAATGATGAAGTTTTGCGCCCACTAGTGTGGGCTTTTCCCTCCAAATAATTAAATAAATAAAAAGATACCATGCCGGGGTAGGCCTACGAGGTCTTGGGCACTCAATTTGGTCACCGTTGATCTTGTTTTAGTACTCTCGTGTTTGGCGCGATGCATCGTGATGCAGGCAGTGTTCGGAAAATCATTCTCAAATTCACGCTTGAGATTATCATGCATATTCACGCACTCACACTCACAATCCCGAAAAGTCATTCCAGCTTTAAACCAGGCTTGCTGAAACTCCTCAAACTCACCGGAGGGCTCGCCGGAGGGTTTAAAACACTCTTGTCCTGCGAGTTTAGCCAGCCCTCACCTCGAGTGAGTGGCGGCAGGAATATGGAAGAAGAAAACAAAAACTCCTCGAGAGAAAGGGAGAGTGACCTTCAGCGAGAGGATGATTTGGCGTGAGAGAGGCGCTTTTCGAGACTCAGGATGACTTTTTTGTTCGACGCAAGAAGATCAAAGTTCACCCAGAGCGAGAGTAAGAGCGTGTGATAGAAAACATGAACATGAATGGCAGAAAACCTCACTCTAATGTTATCTCCCTTCGCTCACAAGCTCTGAAGCTCAGTGAAATGATTTGGCAGCAGGCATTCTACTCCTCAGAAAAATGCTACGCTCGGCTCATTTTAAACTTGCGAGCGAGGCTCCATCAAACCTGCTTTAAACTCATAAAAACCACTCAATCGTCAACTCATACACAGCAAAAAAATAATTTTGATATCACATCAAAGTGGATGCACTACAATCATGTCGAAAATTTCATGTAATTTTTATGACCACATAAATAAACAAATACAGTAAAAGCAGCGTAATGTCAGTTCATGCATTGTATTAATGATAATTTTGTCCTTTTTAGCAAGTAATATTACACCATATTTTCGACATGATTGTAGTGCATCCACTTTGACGTGATATCAAAATTATTTTTTTGCTGTGTAGCATGCCATTAGACTGATGCAAAATTTGAAATTTTCGCTCCACAGTGCTCAAACGATTCCAAATTGGGCCCTGATTAGCCTCCCAATACTTGAACTCATTTAGTGAGAAACTTCATCTTCTTTCCTTTATTTAACGTCGGTCTCTGTTCCGCAATCTAGTGCCAATCACCGACGGACATCGATTGCCATCCATTGACGGCAATCGAATGTGCAGGAAGGCAGCTTCCACACCTGCGTAGGATATCGCACCCATTCAACACACATGGGCCGGGACCAACGGCTTTACTTCCCTTCCGAAGGAAGACGTGACCAGAGATTTTTATGCCTCAGAAAAATCCCACCGACCTCGGCTGGGATTGAACCCAGACCCATCGGGGTGTTAGAAAGCAGTCACGCTTACCACTACACCACCGGCGCCGGCCAATTAGTGAGAAATTAACATGGCACAAACCATTTGAAATTTATATGGAAATTACTATGGGAAAACAAAACTTTTTGTTCATTGTCTTCTAGCCTTTTTACATATTGTACTGTTAAGGTTCTACAAAGGGTAAGTAATTTTGTGTTCTTCTTCTTTTTTAAATATCATAAAATCATCATCAGTAGTTTACACATACATTCATATATTATGAATACTAAAATTTAAAACATGTATTTCGTGATCATAGATCGAAAATTTCCTGGGTAAAACACATTCACTGTATTTACTTACTTGTGTTCTTCGAAGTATATCACATTTAACCGCAATCGAATACACGAAACTCAAAACAACTGCTTCATAAAACTCTTGGTGAACAAAATTCATCACAAAGAAAACCATTTCTACTTTACTGCTTTGCTAGCAATCGTGAAAGTATCATTGAAACAGCGGTGCCAGATGTATTACCTCTAGCAATGAATTTAAGTTTATTAAAACAATTAATTACGAAGTCTGCCTTATTAACATAGATGAGTGGATGTATTTAATGGTGGATAAATATCAAAAACTGATTAAATAAAATATAAATGACCATTTTAAACATTTTACCGGTCCAATTAAAAAAGTCACAGAAGATTGAATTCAACACTAACAGGGTTGATGGCAGCAGTGCACGTAGCCTGTTATACACTTTCCCGCTCTGGGGTGTAGACAAACTTGCATACAGCGCAGTCTGGCAGTGTTTATGTTTTGTCTGCTACATTCTTATCCACTAGATAGTGTGACATCACATTTGCTGTTGTATTGAAATGAAGGAAGAAAAGAGATGGTTAAGTTTTCCTCACCAGACCAGTTGATATTTATGAAAAATGGGCAGTTTTGGCGTGGGGACATGCACTTCCAATGAATTTTACCAATACATTTAGAAAATGATGATCGAAGAATATTTCAAAAAGAAGAAGTAAACAAAATAATGACCCTTTGTAGAACCTTAATAAATTCTATTGATATTCTCATGGGGATTTTTATCAGCTACTACTTTGCAGTTTTTCAACCAAACGTCAAATGAAATAGTTATTGATTGTTTAAGAGATTGATAATCTCATGGCAAGATAAAGCAACTGTATTGTGGGCAACACTGTAAAGTGTAACACTGCAGTGTGACATAGTAGCCATGATTTTTGTCCTCTATACTACGCACCATAAACACCAATGTTGCCTGCTGAACAGTTGATTGAGCATAATCATAAGACATCAGTGACTTGAATCATTAATAATTTTTGTTCCTTACATTTGATCGAAAAGTGGTCTTCAACAAAGTTGGAGCTGAGAAAATTTTCAAAAAGCTCAGCTATCATTTTCTAAAGTAGAGTGAACTGGTGAATTCTGAGAGATATATGAACGGAAATTATGGTTTCGCCATAGTAATTCCCATACAAACTTCAAATGGTTTGTGCAAAATCAGTTTATCACTAAATGAGTTCAAATTTTGGGAGGCTAATCAGGGCCAAATTTGGAACCGTTCGAGCACGGTGGAGCGAAAATTTCAAATTTTGCATCAGTCTAATGCCTATGCCTGTTGTGTTAGTTTTCCAACCCCTGATGCACGAACAATGGTAATAACAATTAATAGCGACGACATATAAAGACATGAATGTTTGAACCTAAAGACTCATCTGTTATTTTTGTGACGTTGAATTTTGGATGGCAAAACTCATAGGTGCATAAATTCATGCATGAAATTTGAGCTTTAGAGTTTTTCCGAACACTGAATGCAGGTCACATCTAGTTTTAAGGCTGGTACTCAGCGGATCAAGTTTCGGTCATAACTCTGGAACTAGTTGACCGATTAAAAAAATATTCAATAGCGTTCTAGGGGACCACGATTCGTTTCGTTTGGCGGTTCTTGTGTACATTTTGGTCCAGTAATTGCCGAGAAATACGCCGCTCAAATTTTGTAACGCTTGAGCTGAGTCGAATGGGTCTCGGATCGAAAGTCGGTTTTCCAAACGATATAGGGTTAATGTCTCTAATGTCGGCCTAAGTATACCTTATATGGGGCCCATACATAAATTTCGAAGGAAAGCAGCAATTAAAAATATCTATTTTTGTCCAGATGACGCATTTAAAAAAAATATATGGGCAGGAGATTTTTATGGATGAGCAGAATCTTTAGATCCATAGCCCAACATTAGACCCATTTCTCTATAAATAAAAGAAAAACACCAAACATAAAATGTTCAACGCATCGTTATAAAAACAATCTGAGTGGACCAAGTACTTCCCCAAATCAAGTATCCCCACCCTCCCCAATATAGACATATCTGACAAACATAAAATTCAGTGCATTTGCATTAGGTCTCATTATACTGTCTTCTATTGAATGAATGACCTTTGTTAAAATGCTTTTTAGGATACCATTTTGTTTCTGTTTTAGTTACAGCTTTTTATTCTGTGTGCTTTGCATTACTGTATGATTTTTTGCTAAATATTTTTGGACTAAGTTTTCACTGTATAATTTTCCACAGATGTCGAACCTTTGGTGCTGTCGTTTCGTGTTAAATTTTACCCTGCTGATCCCTGTCGGCTGACAGGCTACGGCAAAGTGATGCTATTTCAACAGCTGAAACGAGATCTACGACACGGGAGATTGTACTGCTCAATTGGGGAAGCTGCTGCGTTAGGGGCACTGATTGTACAAGGTAAGTGGTTTGTGTAATGTTTTACCTATATTGCATTACATATCATTCTCTGTAATGGTAACTTCTGTCCTGATGCAAATTTCCGTCTTGTTGGTGCCATCGATGATTCTCATTTCCGTTTGCCAGTGCGCATTTCCGATTGGAAATCCTTCAAAGACTCTCATATCGAGGATGCCATTTTTGGCGGTGTATTTTCCCTGAAAAAAACCAAATTATAGATCATTCCGAATGAATGGAACCCAAGTGGATTAGAGAGTTTCATTACAATCTGCATCGGGCAAGTAACGGGTGGTGAGAAGAAACCCATGTAAGCTTTCACGATATGGTTATCATTGAATATTGGGCACACGTCGTCAAAAGTAATCGTATCAAAGGGCACGCAGTTGGTTTTATCCAACTCACAGCGGTTTACCGACAGTCGGAACTGAAATTTATAGTGTGTAAAATGGATTACATTGTGTAACATTTGTTTTCATTCAACAGTTACCTGCACGGGAGATTTTATATCTCTGATTTCTTGCACTACAGCAGAAATACTTATAGCTTGCTTCTTACCAACGATGTGTACGTCACTAAACTTTGCTGCACTATTTGAAACATCGTCGCACAAGGCATACTTGTCAACTTGATAGAACTTTGCTGCCTTTTTTATTTGGTAAATGTTGGAAAATAACTATGCATTTTAAATAAATCTGATGTACCTACCTCTGCAGCAAATGCTGTGCAGTATATCAAAACAATAGTATTCGCAAAGCTTAGTCGCACCATCGTGTTACAACGTTATGTATACATTATGAAGAGCTCGGAGCATTTTATAGTGGAAGCGGTCGGGACTTCGCACTTCGTTGGTTTCGTAAAGTGTAATTTAACGTAATGTCCAAAACAATTAAATAAAGTTTGGGATATATGTTAAATGATGCCGGTCACAATTAAACTATTTAGAATAATCATTTGGTGCGCCTTCTAATTGAAACTCATCCATGGCAGCCGATACTGATTAATATTAATTATTTATTTGTCCTCTCTTCAACACATTAGAACAGAATGTGCAATAATGTCGCATAGTATAATTAGAGTATTTAGATCAAGATAAATCCGTCATGTAGTCCCACATTGTACGAAGTATATACAGAGGGTAGGAGGAAATTTTACTTCTTTAATTCAATAGCGTGCAATATGTCCAAAATAGCATCCAGCCACGGTTCAATCACTCATGTATGCAAAGGGTGCAAAGGGTCAATGTGAAAGGCTTCCATCTTGCGCGGGTGCTTGCTTTTGCTTTAACCTGGGAACACCAGATCAAATCCTGTCGTGTAGCTTGATTAAACTTGCTGTGTATGCCTCTGCTGCGATGTCTTACCGGGGTCCAATCCAACAGCAGATTTAGTTCCCGCCTCTTCGTATTGGGTGGCTGACCTCTCCTCCACTTACGTTCTAAAATTTCTGTTGATATCGACTATGGAGATCATCATTCTAGATCGAGTTGTGAGGCCAACCGGTCACAAATTATATACCGCAGGAAACGGTACATGAAGGCCTGCAGCTTCTGAATGTTCTCGCACCATGTCTCGCTCGCGTATAACAGTACGTTTGAATTGAAATTTTGGATGCGATGAATGATCTAGTTGAATCTCCAAATACTTCTTAAACTCGTAAATGCAGCCCTGGCTTTCTTGATTCGATACAAAGTTTTTTTTATTTGGTTCTACATCAACAGACTGGGCTTAGTCCTAATGATGGATTAAGCAATACTAGAAAATACAATATAGTCAAGAAGTAACAAGCTGCAAAGGCCGTGAAGTCCAACTTAATTCCTAATTCTTAAAAATATATCACGGAATCGCTGACGCAGCGTCTCGCGTGCCAAATGAAAATCAAATAAGGAAGCAACACGATTGAAAACCCTTTGTAGCCCATTGATAGCATCATACGAACTATTTTTTTTTTTTTTTTTTTTTTTTTTTTTTAACTCTTTATTTGTTCCAAATTCAAAATAAATTACATTTCATTTTAACCTAGGTGCTCCAGTTACTGCAGTAACGTACCAGCCTTAATTGTTATGATATATATCTAAGTGTTTTTACATTGTTCATGTCTTGGCAATTCAGTATTTTAAACAGGTTTTTTAACCTGCATGTCAGTATAACAATTGATATCTTAAAACTAAAAACTAAAACTAAATCTTATCTAAGTATAAAGGGAATTAATCGTTGCAATTGAGGATTGCAACGATTTTTGCCTGAAATTATTCATTATTTTGTTGGACATTTGTGCTAAAGTCTCAACATTCGAAATTCTATGTACTTCGGTTGTACTGTACCAGGGAGGCAACTTCAAAATCATTTTCAGAATTTTGTTCTGAATCCTTTGAAGTGCTTTTTTCCTGGTAGTGCAGCAACTAGACCATATTGGTACAGCGTAAAGCATGGCCGGTCTAAAAACTTGTTTAAATATTAGAAGTTTATTCGTCAGGCAAAGTTTGGATTTCCTGTTTATAAGAGGATACAAACATTTAATATATTTGTTACATTTGGCTTGAATGCCCTCAATGTGATCTTTAAAAGTTAATTTTTGGTCAAGTATTAATCCAAGATATTTCACTTGGTTTGACCAGGAAATTGGAACTCCGTTCATAGTGACTATGTGACTACTACTAGGTTTCAAAAACGAAGCTCTAGGCTTATGTGGAAATATTATAAGTTGAGTTTTGGAAGCGTTGGGAGAAATCTTCCATTTTTGTAAATAAGAAGAGAAAATATCTAAACTTTTCTGAAGTCTGCTGCAAATAACACGAAGACTTCTTCCTTTAGCGGAAATGCCTGTGTCATCAGCGAACAAAGATTTGTGGCAACCCTGAGGCAAATCAGGGAGGTCCGAAGTGAAAATGTTATACAATATAGGCCCAAGAATGCTACCCTGAGGAACTCCTGCCCTAACAGGTAGTCGATTAGATTTGGAATTTTGATAATTTACTTGAAGAGTTCTGTCAGTTAAATAATTTTGAACTAATTTCATAATATAAAGTGGAAAATTAAACTTTTTCAATTTAGCAATCAAACCTTCATGCCAAACACTGTCGAATGCTTTTTCTATGTCTAGAAGAGCAACTCCAGTTGAGTGGCCTTCAGATTTGTTTGAACGAATTAAATTGTTAACTCTTAAGAGTTGATGAGTAGTTGAATGCCCATGGCGAAATCCAAACTGCTCATCTGCAAAAATTGAGTTCGCATTGATGTGAAGCATCATTCTATTCAAAATTATCTTTTCAAAAAGTTTACTTATTGAAGAAAGCAAACTTATTGGACGGTAGCTAGAAGCTTCAGCTGGATTTTTATCCGGCTTCAAAATTGGAACAACTTTTGCATTTTTCCATTTATCAGGAAAGTATGCCAAATGGAAACATCTGTTAAATAATTTTACCAAGAAAGACAAGGTACTCTCTGGGAGTTTTTTGATGAGGATATAGAAAATTCCATCATCACCTGGAGCTTTCATATTTGGAAAATTTTTAGTTATAGACCTTACTTCGTCCAAATCAGTCCCCCAGGAATCATCAAAAATATTTTCCCGAGAGAAAATATTCAGAAAATCCCGAGCAACCTGATTCTCAATAGGACTAGTAAGACCCAAACTGAAATTATGGGAACTCTCGAATTGCTTAGCAAGTTTCTGAGCTTTTTCCAAATTTGTGATCAAAATTTTACCACCTTCTTTAAGCGCTGGAATAGGCTTTTGAGGTTTTTTCAAAATTTTTGTGAGTTTCCAAAAGGGTTTGGAACTCGGGTCTAATTTAGAAATATTATTTTCAAAAGTTTTGTTCCTCAGGGCAGAGAATCGCTTTTTAATTTGTTTTTGCAAATCCCGCCAGATAACTTTCATGGCAGGATCGCGTGTTCTTTGATATTGTCTCCTACGGACATTTTTTAAGACGGATCAAGAGCTGAAGATCATCGTCTATTATAATTGAATCGAATTTAACCTCGCATTTTGGTACTGAGGCAGCTCTTGCTTCAACTATAGAAGTAGTCAGAGATTCAAGAGCATAATTAATTTCATCTTTGGTTTGCAAAGGAATGTTTGGATCGAAGTTATATTCCATAAATGTTCGATACTGCTCCCAATCAGCTCTATGGTAATTGAAAGTAGAGCTGTTGGGATTACAAATTATTTCTTGGGATATTTCAAAAGTTACTGGAAGGTGATCAGAACCGAAGTCAGCATGGGTAACCAATTGGCTACAAAGTTGACATGAATCAGTTAAGACCAAATCAATAGTGGAGGGATTTCTTGCAGAAGAAAAGCATGTTGGGCTGTTTGGATATTGAATAGTGTAATAACCTGCAGAACAATCATCAAACAGAATATTACCATTGGAATTGCTTTGAGCATTATTCCATGAGCGGTGTTTTGCATTAAAATCACCAATAATGAAGAATTTAGACCTATGACGGGTAAGTTTCTGGAGGTCACCCTTGAGAAAATTCTTTTGCTGGCCTACGCATTGGAATGGCAAATAGGCAGCTATAAACGTAAGTTGTCCAAATTTTGTTTCAACAGAAACCCCCAAAGTTTCAAAAACTTTGGTTTCAAATGAAGAAAGAATTTTATGTTTGATTTGTCTATGAATAATGATGGCAACGCCACCACAGGGTCCATCAAGACGATCATTTCTATAAATCAAGTAGTTTGCGTCCTTCTTAACCTTATGGGCAGGTTTAAGGAACGTTTCAGTTATAACGGCAATATGCACGTTATGAACTCTTAAAAAGTTAAATAGCTCGTCTTCATTATCTTTAAGAGATCGAGCATTCCAATTTACAATATTTAATGCTTTAAAATCCATTACTGAATTTTAAAGTCATGACAATATTATTTGCAAATTTTACTCCAGTTTGAATAGCATCAAACATGGAGTTAGATTTAAGCATATCAGAAATCATGTCAATTAATGAATTCTGTAAAAATTCCATTTTGGGGGCAGTAATGCTTCCTAAGTCAAAATTTTCAAAATTTCCATTAGAACGTTGGTTAGTATTTTGATTTCTACCCGCTGCAATAGCAGCATAGGTAGCTCCATTAACTCGCTGAACATTGTTAGCAGCGAGGGGAGTAGGTACAGATGAAACATTTGAAGCAGGGGAGATATTTGTACCTACGGGTACGAATGTAGAATTTGTTCCTCGCTGACCGTTGTTAACAGCAGAGGAATTTGTACCTGGTCGGAAACGTGGAGCGTTTCCTACCTGACGGTTAGAACGAGATTGTAGGATCGCTTTGCGAGTCTTACATTCCCAAAAATTGGATTTGTGGTTTTCACCACAATTTGAACATTTAAATTTCTTAGGATCTTCCTTCACAGGACAGTCGTCCTTTGCGTGAGAGGAATCACCACAATTCATGCATTTAGCTGGCATGTAGCAATTTTTAGTTCCGTGACCCCATCCCTGGCACTTACGGCACTGGGTGAGGTTTTGGAAATTTCCTCCAGTCTTCCTGAAGTGTTCCCACTTCACTCGGACATGGAGCATAAGGCTAGCTTTTTCTAAGGCCTTAAGGTTGTTTAGTTCACTAGACTTGAAGTGAACTAAATAAAAATCATTAGAAATCCCGTTGCGCGAATCGCCAGGACGGGATTTCATTTTCATTTTGATTACTTGGAGTGGCACAACTCCAAGTAATTTTGCCAGTTCATCTTTGATCTGATCCAGGGATTCACCACTGGGCAGTCCTTTCATGACAACCTTGAACACACGTTCAGTTTTGGTGTCGTAAGTAAAAAATTTGTGCTTCTTCTCAGTAAGATACTTGAGAAGACATTTAAATCCATCCAAGGTTTCAGCCAATACACGGCATTCACCCCGACGTCCAATTTGTAGTGAAAACTTAACTTTCACGAAATTCAAAAGTTCCATGCGAAGAGCATGGAAATCGGTAGTGGTTATCACAATAGGGGGAATCTTTTCCTTCTTGGCATTAAGCCGGGAAAGTTTACTAGAATTTTTCTTGGATGATGGATCATTCTCATCATCCGTGAGCAAATCAAATTGATTACTCAAATTAATTTCATCAGAAGGGGGGTCAAGAGTTTGCCCCTTTCTTTTGCGTTTAGGCGCCATGGCGGCAGTAAATTTTTATCCAAATCGACTTCCAAGCAGATTACTATAAGAATCTGAAGGATCGAAGAGGAATTTTCCAAATCGATATCCAAGAAGGATTACCTCGGGTAGGGTCCAAACAAGGATCGAAGAGGAATAAGAGTTGAACAAGGTAGAAAATTTTTACAGGTTGAGCACTGAAAAGTGCTGTTAAAATTTGTTGTAGCTTTAGGTAGTAGTAACACTTCCTTCAGCAAAAAGCAAATAGATCCGCACGGCAAGAGAGCACGATGCGGACTTCATACGAACTATAGTTTGTACGACGAAACGGTATCCTCAGCATTGCGTTGCTACGGTAACGTCGCATTGTTGTAGAATAGAAGAACAATCGATTCTGCCCTGTAGAATGTCTGCCACAAACAGGGCCCTTGTCGTATCTCTTCGACTCCACAAAGGATCCAGGTGAATTAACTGGCACCGACTTTCGTAGCTTGGAAAGCGATGAGGCAATCGTCGAAGGGCAAACCAGATGAATCGTCGTTGAATAGACTCTACTCTTTGTACACTGTTTTGGTAATTGGGATTCCATACAGGGCAGCAGTATTCTAACATCGACCGGACGAGGGAGCAGTAAAGCGACTTCAAACAGTAGATGTCCGTGAAACTTTTAGCTATCCTGAAAATTGAAGCCGAGCGTTCTGGATGTGATTCACACGATGTACGTCAACGCTTTCCAGGATATAACTGAATGTAATTGGATGTTTCTTCCGTGAGAACGTGATTACTAAACATTTTGTTGGATTTACAACCATGCGGTTCAGTTGGCACCAATTAGCAAAAGCGTTGAGTTGGAGTTGGAGAAGGTGGCAGTCAGCGATGGCTCTGATTCTTAGATAGATTTTCATGTCGTATGCGAACGACAGTCGTGGACCGTCGAGGACGAAATTGACGTCGTTGAAATACACATAAAATATCAACGGGCCGAGGTGGCTACCTTGCGGAATACCCGAAGTGGCAGGGAACGAAGGAGATCGGCAGTCGTCGATTGCAACTTCCAACTGACGATCAGATAGATAGGATGCGAACCATCGTAGGAGACTGCCTTTTATACCGAGCCTATCCAGTTTGGCGATCGCTATAGGATGGTTCAACTTGTCGAAGGCAGCTGATAGGTCAGTGTAGATGACATCTGTTTGCATATGGTCTGTCATACTCTCCGTAGTGCTCAAGTGCTGGTTGAAGTGAGAGACTAATGGTTCCATAACGACCAACTCGAACAGTTTAGATATGGCACACTACGATGTAATGCCGCGATAGTTGTCGATGTTTCTTTTCCATCCCTTCTTATGCACTGGAAACATCTCAGCTGATTTCCAGCAGGAAGGAAACACCCCACTGGAGAGGAACATTTTGAACAGAAGGCAGAGAGGATCCACCAAGCTATCGATGTGTTGCTTGAGAAAGACGGAAGGAACTCCGTCAAGTCCAGGCTTAAATGAAGACTTCAGTTGCGAAGCCGCCCTAGTTATCATAGCGAGGTCGATGTTGATAGCTGCCAAAGATTGACCATACATTGGAACATTACTGGCTGCTAGAGAAACGTGCTCGTCAGGTAGGTTCTCATCCGAGAATACACTCGAAAACTTGGTTGAGAACAGACGGCAAATGTCCTAAGGGGATGAAGCTTCTTCGCCGTTCAGTACCATAGTCGATGGAAGGCCAGACTCCTTTCGTTGCTCATTCACATAATTCCAAAAAGTTTTCGGGTGAGATCGAAGCTTCCGTTGAACATTCGTGCACCTATCTTGCTTTTGGTCCCACCGTCTGATGTTATCTGGCTGATATTGAAAACTTTCAACTTTTTCCACTGCTCGCCTAGTTACCGTAAAGTTCGAAGGGTTGACCGTGTTGACATCCAACGATTTGTTCTTGCTGACGTCGATGGTGATACCCACCGCAGAGTCTGTTCCACTTAGGATACGGAAAATCTATTTATTCTATAGCAGCGCCTTTAGTGGTCGGATTTGGAATGTTTTGACAGCGATTTGTTTTAAAAGTACACGTGTTTCAGTGGTGATACGTGCAGTACTAAACAAGTTGTACTAGATGAAAGACTCCCCGGATATGGATTTCGAGTTCTAAGAGATCTAAAGAGCGCATGACAATTCAGTTGACAGAGTATTGCTGCAGATTCTATGCGTTGAGAAAAATTGTCATTTATAAGGAAAAGCATTGCAAATTCACGCCGTTCCTATAGTGTTTGTAGATTGATGATCATGTTTGGCATATACAGTTTTGGTCACGAACTGCTCATTTGCTATTAACTTTGCACACAGTTGACGAAACATAGTTATTTTTGAAGCGGTCGATAGAATAGAGTTTAAGCTTGTTATAGATACGTAAAAAAAGTAGATTTTAATTCTAGTAATAAACTTTATTTGTTTTGCGTTGTTGCACAAGTAGACGCGACGCGATGCGACTCACGCAAGAAATAATAATAAATAATAAGATTCTTTTGAATTGGTCGCGTCTACTCTGGCCACGGCCGTAGACCGAGTTCGTGAAGCGATGGCTCAGCTGTTCCAAATTATTGACAAACAAAAGTTCCACGAGAAGTTGAACAGCTTGTAAAAATGTCACGTGGCACAAGCCAATATGTGCAGAGACTTGGACGAAAATCTTCTGACGAACGAGTGCGCACTCAAAAAGTTCCACACGTCATCATCATGTGTCTCACACTTAATTTTGAACTTATTGCGAAACACATTCATTTTATGTGTGAACCTTATGCTTTGCACCAGTGTTGGGAAAATATAAAAAATCAAATTTCACCAATGCCCAAAATCACGCTTCATTTTCGTATACAAATTATCAACAAGCATACAACTGCGGTTGATTTTGTAAGCTGTGACATCGCAGCTCGGAATATCAAGCTAACAAAACTCAACAGCTGCAAATTTCAACAAACTGTGGTGAGATTGAGTTTCATGCTTTTTGCTTTACATCCGAACGCAACGGAAACTTCCATAACGGCTGGCAGTAGTTACTTCGTGTCTGCCATCGGTGAACAGTAAAATATACATATAGCAAACTATACTTTCTATTTCTAAGAAAACGATGTGCAACGGAATCATTTTTGTGTCTAGTCAACTCTCCGCTTGATGTTTGCACGTTGTGAATAGTCTCTCAATATCAAAGGAGCTTGTAAAATCAATATCAAGCATGATATTTTGTTCGAATATCGCGCGTGATATTGGAGGCGTATGAGAGTGGACAAATATAATTTGATTGATGATTGTGCCAACACTGCTTTGAACCATGCCTCAATACTATTGGTTTGAATTATGGCACACTTGGAGTCTAAGCGCGTCACATGGTGATATCAATAGCTTTGCACATCATAACTCAATGTTCTCCAATATTCTACTTTATCGACTTCTACTTTACCGACTTCAAAATTGAATCTTCAAATATACAAACAAAGCTGCCAGAGGGCAGTGCATACACATGTCTTTTTTAATGGGTCTTATTTGGGAATTGATCCTGTACTATTGGGGTGTGCTGCTGCCATTATTGCACAGTGGTGCCAAGGGTATCAAAACACGCGCTTTTTTATTTACGCTGAAATGGTTGATTAAAGGTACTAGATGTCTTCTTAAAAGTTTCTCGGGTTACAACACTCCTTCTTATGGTAAAAGAAAATTAAAGATTAATCCACCTAAAAGTGAGATGCAAAATTTTTTTTTTTAATATGATGAGATACAAAATAATTGTGTTCAGCAAAGCTGTAGAAAACATTACTGTGAACAACTTTGTTGAAGATTATATCTTTCTATCTCTTATAACTGCTGAGATATAAAGGTTTTATGTGGAGACATCGTTAAAATCAGTTTTGTATCTGTAACTTTTTCTAAAATATTTCTACATGTCTGGCATGTTCTACAAAGATGTTAGAAATATTAAATTACATATCTTTTCAGAAGACTGCAAATTGCTATCATTAATATTTGGAAAGTTATTTACATTTTTTGGTTGAAAATTACCCAACTTCCAATACCAATAACTTCTAAACGGGCAAAAATGAGCAGGCCATTCTTTGAGCAATTGAAAGTACAAGAAAATGCAATAAAATGGTGAAGAAACCAGACCGCCCCCACGTGACCCATCAACCGAAATATTTGCATTGAAACTTGTCACTTTTCAGAATTTGAAATGGAGATTTTGTGAAACCACGGGACTGCTATCGAGTGAAAAGAGGCATACAAATGAATAACCAAGCAACCTGGGTTATTTATAGTGACTAATAAAATGACTCGGGATCAAAACGTCAAACGAAATTAACTGCGAGTGGTTTGAAAGCTACGGAATAGAAACGGGGCGAAAGTGATTTCTTCGTTTCAATACCCATTGGGCAACTGTCTGAAGAGGTCCAGGAAAGCAGAAACAAAGATACCAAGCAATACAGAACCCACCACACAAGAAAGTTTTCCAGAGAAACCACGAATATAGATCTTCTACACCGTCTTCTGGAATCCTCCGATCCGTTAATTTCCAACATGAAGGAACTACCGAAAAACAAAAGTGACGTGTGCTCCGGGGATGCTCAGCAACTTTTGGCCATCACAGATGACAACGACGAGAACAGTGATGCAAGCACTCTTTGAGATTCGTACAATTTGAATCGGAACGTAATAAACATTAAACATGAATGGTTTTGGTATTGTTTATTGACAAATCGAAAATATTTAAAGTACATAAGCGATTCAGTCAAGGGTCGTTTGGGGTGGTCTGGTTTTGATCCCGAGTCATTTTTTTAGTCATTAGAAATAACCCAGGTTGCTTGGTTATTCATTTGTATGCCTCTTTTCACACCTACTCGATAGTAGTCCCGTGGTTTCACAAAATCTCCATTTCAAATTCTGAAAATTGACAAGTTTCAATGCAAGTATTTCGGTTAAGGGTCACGTGGGGGCGGTCTGGTTTCTTCACCATTTTATTGCATTTTCTTGTACTTTCAATTGCTCAAAGAATGGCCTGCTCATTTTTGCCCGTTTAGAAGTTATTGGTATTGGAAGTTGGGTAATTTTCAACCAAAAAATGTAAATAACTTTTCAAATATTAATGATAGCAATTTGCATTCTTCTGAAAAGATATGTAATTTATTATTTCTGACATCTTTGTACAATATGCCAGACATGTAGAAATATTTTAGAAAAAGTTACAGATACAAAACTGATTTTAACGATGTCTCCACATAAAACCTTTATATCTCAGCAGTTATAAGAGATAGAAAGTTATAATCTTCAGCAAAGTTGTTCACAGTAATGTTTTCTACAGCTTTGCCCGACACAATTATTTTGTATCTCAACATATTAAAAAAATAAATTTTGCATCTCATTTTTAGGTGGATTAATCTTTAATTTTCTTTTACCATAAGAAGGAGTGTTGTTACCCGAGAAACTTTTAAGAAGACATCTAGTACCTTTAATCAACCATTTCAGCGTAAATAAAAAAGCGCGTATTTTGATACCCTTGGCACCACTGTCCGTTGTCTTCGTTCGATCTCACTGGGCCACGGTTGTTATCATATATGAGGCTGGTTGAAAAGGATGAAGTCACAACTCATGTTTTCGATTTTTACCTTGTAGAACAAGCAATTCACATCGCATTGAAATGCTAAACACTTCAAATCCGTCTGTTTTGAACAGTAGTGTGATTCAATGTGCAATACACTTGAATTGCTAGAGAAAGATTATCAACATTTCAAAGTTTGAAACGTGTAGAACACATTGACCCATGGTGAAATACACTTAAAATAAATGTGATTGTGCATATGAAAAATCAAGTGTTTAAACACTTCGATCAGACGTGTGAACGTTTTGAGTGTAGTGTTGAGTGTGATTGTTTTGTCAGTGCCATATTTTTTCCCGTACACTTCCGTTTCTCCAAACATTGAATTTTATGCTTGCTGAATGACTCATGCTCAAAACCGTCAAGGAAGAAGTCTAGCACTTCCCACCAGTCTTGCTACAATGGAAACCACACTGAACCAAAACATCATCCTGGCATCGAATGATTATTGCCTCACTCAAGCCCTATAACTATTATCAGATGATTTTGAGAGGATCGTCATTCGATTTCTCATCTGTTAGATTACGAACAAATCAAATGAAAATCATCTATATAATGAATGATTTTAGATCGATTTGTGAAAACCAAAGTAGACCCAAATCATAGAATAATTGTATTATTTTCAACTAATTATTAAATTGAAATTATATGATCGATTTTCGGATGAGAATCAGGATGTTGTGCAAGTCATATTTTACAATTTATTTACGATTATATTATTTACAAGTTGTAATTTAAACTGAGCTGGGTCCTTCAGAGACGATGATGCTGGCGAGGTAGAGCCAACTGAAGGGCAAAGATGTTGTTATACGGCAGATTGATGTTGGCTTCGTAGACCTCCCAGGACTTGTCAACGATGTCATTACAGGAGCGATTGCTCTGGTTCTTGGGAAACATTTCCGTAGGTTGCTATGGGGCCTGGAAAATAAGGCCTGGAAAATAATGGAAACACATCAATAGTCTCATCGTGCATGTGCATCTGGAAGAAAACTTATCTTCTGGACTCGTTAGTAAAATTGGTCGACCACGACGTTCTGGATGATCCAGTAGCGCTGACCGTTCCGAATGCTGACATTCTTGAACATTAAATGCATGTGGGCTAACAAAATGATACGTATACTTACATCTGAGCATTTCAATTCTCTTAAAAGGGGTTACGCCTACCTGTAAACTTTCAAAAAATCGATTTTTTTTTATTGTTCTAATAGAAAGTATATAAAGTCAAGAATATTTCCTCAAAAGATCAAGTTGATCCGATGAAAATTGTGAAAGTTATGCGACGTACAAAAATATTCACTTATAGTGGACTAAACCCAACTTGAAACTTTAAACGCGATTATCTCGGAATCATATTTTCAAAACCGGTGCCAAAAATTTCTCGAAATGTATACATTCGATTCGTCCGATTCGTTTTGATATCTATTCAGTACTATTTTGTGCAGTCTACGATCGTTCGGATTTCGTCTATCATTTAATTTCGATTTTTTACAGCCGATCAAAGACAAATTTTAAGGATCAAAAATCGGCACTTCAACTTTGCAAGGCCGCCATTTTGTCAAAAAGATTTAAAAAAAACCGAACGATCAAGGACTAGTTTAACACATGCTTAACGATTTGGCATGGTTTTTTTTTTATTTCAGATGATTACATCACAAATCGCAGTTGGCACCGCAAAAAGCGTTTTTTAGAACATCGTCCACGGGGAGCAGCCGTGTGGGGCACCAGAACCTCGTTTTTAAAGCATCGACTGATAAATGTACCATTTAATGTGTGTTCAATAAACGGCAGAAAACCGATTTTCAATATGTTGCGTCGTTTTCGAGAAAAAAATCCAAACTTTCGCTTTTTTTCGGTCTTGCAGGTAGGCGTAACCCCTTAAGACATTTGAAAATATATAGTGTTGCCATTTTTATTCGTTTATAAAAGATTTTATAGTTGAAATCAAATGATTTTAGTTATGGGACTATTTCAAATGATATTTCATTCGTTTCCATACTGAATGTTTTCCATTATATCTAACATATTTATTGCTATCGAAATACATAAACAAACATGACATTATTCATTCACCAATCAAAAGAGCATCACATGTTTCCGAATAGAAAATCATCCAACTGATTTTGTCATACGGTTTTCAGAAATATTGAAATTGGATTCAACTGAATGATGTTTCATTCTATAAATGGAGGGTGATTTGGTTCAGTTGTAAACAGAATCAAAAAATGTAATACTGGAATCCACCAGTGAATACCATCAACAATTTTCACATAACTTCTACGTGATAATCAAGCAATGTTTGGGCTTAATAAAATGAGTGCACCTGCTTGACAATCACGTAGCTCTTACGTGAAAAATATGATGGATGAAATCTACCTATGTTTCACGTAGCATTGACGTGAAAATTATTTTGAGTGTAAGGCATTCAGTTCTAATTTTTAGCTTATTTCTACCATTCCTACCATCCAAAAACTTTCACTCAAAAGTCATGCCATGTGCCCTGCATCTTCAGGATTTTTACTACATCATTGATCAACCTTATCAACCTTCGGCAATATCATTATTGTACCTTTATAAAATTATGAGATAAATTTAATTCAATATCCACGTTGCAATGGAAGAATTCCCCATTCAAAAAATAACTACGGTTAAAAACTGTAACATCCCTATGATCAATAAAGTAACAACTTATGCCAAAACTGGCAGCAAAAGGTTTAAAATCAAATATTATGATTTTTGTGATGCAGAATTAACAGATTTAGCATCGTTTTAGTACTGAGAATGCGTTAAACTTCAATATAAAGGTATCAGTTGCGTCACAACATGAAAATTTATATTTTAATAAATTGTGAAAACAACAACTCCTTACTAACTAGTGCCAAAACTGGCTCACCTACCCTAGTTAAAAATAAATAAATAAAAAAACATTTGCGCGACCTCTAAATCTGCATCAATATTTACCATTTTTTGCACAGGCTTTTATTTATTAATTATTACAAATACTTTTTTTTTCAAAATGGAGCTCCCTAGTCCACACCCCATTCATTGGGCGACTACGGTGGGCTTGACACGTCGTAGGAATGTTGGACGACAACCCGGTGAAAATGGTTCTCGAAAACGATCAGATTTAATCCAGACCTGCTCCAACCTTTATAAATGCAATTAGACAAGAAGTTCTTGATTTGACTTTGTTTAGTCCAATAATCTCGGACAAAATTCAAAATTAGCATGTATTAGACGAAATATCTTTGTCTGATCACAAGCAAATACAATTTGAATATGAGGCTGGTCAACAGCTCACACAAACTTTTAGTGATCCTAGGGAAACAGACTGGGAGTTATATAATTCAGAGCTAGTGGCAGAAAGAGACACGATAGTAATAAGCTCACACACTTATGAAGAATTTGAGAATAGTTCTAAACAACTTTCAAGATTGATCCAACATGCCTTTTATGATAGTTGCATCGAAAAGGAAAACTCTACATTGAAAATACTCCAGCAACTGCTAGGTTGCAGAAAATACTCGCTAGAGATCATTCCTATGGGCTGGGCACTTAAAAAAAAGGTGCTTTTACTACTTCTACAAATGAAACGTTAGAGTTGATGATGAGAACGCATTTTCCATGTTCTAATGGTGTCCACGATGAAATTGCCACACTATGAAATTGCTCTAACTTTTTAACCGTTGGGTAGAATTTAATGAAAATTTGGGTGGATTTAGTTCATAGTGCATTATTTACATCCTGCAAGTTTTAAAGTCCTGTGATCAAAACTCGTGGAAATGGAGTCGAAAGAACAGCTCGTGCGTGATAAAATCTTGCGCATTCATCACGAGAACAAGGATCTCTCGCATCGTTCCATCGCTAAAACGTTGGGAATCGCGAATTCCACGGTGTCGCGAGTGATTAAGCGGTTCGAGGAACGGTTGACCACCGATCGGAAGCCCAGAAGTGAAGGAAAAAGTATTCCGTAAAACACAAAAAATCACAACCGCGTAGTTGGGGCCTTCAACCGAAATCCGAACGCCTCCGTTAGGGATGTGGCTAAGAAGCTGCACCTAAGCCGAAGTTTTGTCCAGAAGGCCAAAACTAAGGCTGGGCTTCGAACGTTCAAGGTACAAAAGGCCCCTAATCGCGACGAGAAGCAGAACAAGTCCGCCACAACCCGTGCCAGGAAGTTGTACCTCAACATGCTGACGAAAGTTGAATGCTGCATCATGGACGACGAAACATATGTGAAGGCCGACTTCAAACAGATCCCCGGCAACCTGTTTTTCACGGCCAAGGATAAGTTCAGCGTTCCGGAGCATGTCCGCACTCAGAAGATGTCCAAATTTGCGAAGAAATTCCTGGTTTGGCAAGCCATCTGCACGTGCGGGAAGCGGAGTGCACCTTTCGTGACCCAGGACACGATGAACGGACAGGTGTACATAAAAGAGTGCGTCCAGAAGCGGCTGCTTCTTCTCCTGAAGGCCCACAACGTCCCAACAATCTTCTGGCCGGATTTGGCCTCATGCCACTACTCCAAGGACGTGCTGAAGTGGTATGCGGACAATAAGGTCAATTTCGTGCCGAAAGTGTTCAACTCTCCCAACACTCCGGAGCTCCGCCTCATCGAGAAGTACTGGGCGATTATGAAGCAGCACCTTCTTAAACGACCTAAGGTAGTGAAGACAGTCGAAGAACTGAAGAAAGTATGGGTTTACATGCATAAAACGGTTGATTCACAGGTTGTGCAGAATCTTATGGCCGGGGTTAAGGCCAAGGTGCGGGCATTTGCGTATGGACTGTAAATAAAATACGAGTAAAATGGTAAAATGAAGTTTAATAGTTATTTCTCAATCCCTGAAAATTTGATGGCAATCGGATGAAAACTCGAATTTTGCGAATAAATTTTGTGTGTGGCAATTTCATCGTGGACACCCTTTTATTAGCAATTCAAACGAAGACCAAAACACAACGACAGCAATTGGTATCGATGAAACCAGGACGAATATTCATGAAATATTGAATGAAACGACTGAGTTAGACAGAACAAGAGCTGATGCACTTTGGCCAACAAAATCTTTACTGAAAGAAAAGTTGAATGGGCGATTGACTCCTTTGAACCTTTCAAGTCACTAGGTAGGGATGGAATTTTTCCTGTACTACTACAGAAGGGAAAAGCGGTTTTAACGCCTATTCTAACAAAGTTATTTCAAGCAAGCTTAATATTAAGCTATAAACTGGCAGTGTGGCAACAAGTGCGGGTTATTTTTATCCCCAAGGCTAATAAAAAGGATAAAACTTCACCAAGATCCTTCAGGCCAATAAGCTTAGTCTGTTTTGCTAAAAATAATGGACAAAAAACAATAGATGAACACATAATGTCATCATATCTAGTTACAAATCCTCAGTTTACATACCAGGAAGGTAAGTCATCAGTAACAGCACTCCATACACGGATATGGATATGGAAAATAAATATCCATATGGATATGCAAAGGAACATTCGGTAAACAGGTGTAAACCGAAAATGATTCATTGGATTTACTCGACAATTGTGAAACCCAGGGTTACTTATTATTGGTCTGGTGGCCAAAAACAAAAGAGAGTGTTGCTCAGAGAAAGTTAGAAAAACTCCAAAGGTTAGCAACTCTCTCAATAACTGCTGCTCTAAATGCTATAAAATCGGCGACATGTACATCAAAACTTGTCTGGAAGTGTGTTCAATCACTTCAAAAATAGTCTTGTCATAATCAAGTCAACTTATATTGGGTTCGTGGTCATTGCGGAATTGAGGGAAATGAAAGAGCTGATGCACTAGCAAGACTCTTCTCATAAGTTCATCGGGCCAGAGCCCTTTTGTGGCTTATCGACGGCATCCCTTAGAATGGAGCTAAAAGCGTGGGAACCTTCAAAAGAGGAGGAAAACTGGAAGAACACTTCCATTGCTAGGCAGTCAAAGTGATTCATTAATCCACACATTTCTGTGACCCACAAAGTCCTGGAACTTTCTAAAAAAGATCTTAGTATATATACAGGTCTTATAACAGGTCATTGTCGGAGCCGTTATCACTTGAAAATGATTGGAAAACTTCAAGATGATGTATGTCGCTTCTGTGGCATAGAAAAGGAAGACTCGGAACATTTCCTTTGCCACTGCCCGGAAATTTTCAATAAAAGGCGTAAGTTCTTCGACAAGGGACTGATAGAACCCTTTGACATTTGGAGAACAACTCCCAGTACGGCAGTGCACTTTATTCGAAGTGTAATGCCTTGCTGGGATAATGCTATTAGTCAAACAATGGCGATCACTCTTAATAATAGTGATACGGCATCTTGATATAGCTAAAAAAGTGGGGAATATATCACAATAGATCAGAAAAATGGCCACAGTGATGAAAACACCCGACAAGGATTAAAAAAGCCCCCCAGACTAGGTTGAATGCGTTCTGCGACACGCTGAACACTGTGAAATGGATACGACTTCTACCTACATAACAGGACAACCAGGCCTTAGCTTGAATGGTAAGCCAGGCCTCAGCTTGAAAGCGAAGAATTAAGGGATTCTTTGAGAGCCAATACAAATGAGAGGATCTTGCAGTCCAAAGGAATCACTGCCATGTCAATGCCATGGAACAGCTTAACGAATACTAGACAACTGTTTCGTAAAAGTCGGGAAGGTGTGATATACGTGCAAAAAAAGTCATAAATATTAGCTTTTTTTATGGCAGTTTTTTACTGACCCCTAAGGGGATCTCATCTTCCAGCTATTCAAAAGTTTGATTTCACGTTCTTTTTTGTGATTTATACTAGACCTTCTCATATGGGATCATTCATAGGCTTAATGATGATAGATCATAAATTGACCGTTTTCCTGCTTCTGAATTTAACTACCCGGGACCAAGATTCTAAGCAATAAACAGTGCGCTGTTTCTTGACTTGCACAATAGTTGTTCTACTATGCCAGCGATATCCCTCACTCGGTAGCGCGACGAACAAGCTTATGTTCCTTCTTCTGTTCGTAAATCGATAGGATCCCTGATAGGATTGATAAGCACAGTCATCACACAGTTAATCATAATTTAAACTTAAATGTTTTACCGTTTTAATCGGACATTCAATTTTATTATCCAAACTCGAAACAAACTGCTGCATGAAACTTGGTTCATCAAACATAGATGAGCATAGGTCTTCCTGTACTATTTCGTCGAAATATTCACATGACGAGCGATCCATTTCACATCGTTTCAACAATATTTTATGCTGTTAAAGGTAAAATATATATGTTTCTTTAATCATACATGCACAACAGTATTTTCGATATGTATACCTTCAGAGGTCCATCAAGATCCTCGGTTACTTCAACAGTACTGTTAGTCTCAAAAAAATCTCCGACTGTTCGAAATTCATACTCGTTGGAATACATTGGATAGTTTGCACCATCACGACATGCAGCGATGTAATCGAGGTAGAACATCTTGGATAGCTGTGAAAAGATCCACCGTAAAGTTTAATTTAGAAGAATGTTAATTAGGGTGGGTCAAGTTTGAATAGCGGATCACAACGTTCTGCTTGCAATCTGTATTGAGGTCCGCAACATTTCAACGAATTTGGTTGTAACCTGGGTTTGCGGGAGAACTATTAAGTTTGAATGGATAAATAGGAATTGGAAATGGAACGAAACTTTTACTTGCCAAAAATTAAAAAATACCTGGAACTTATATTGAAAATACTGCACAAAACAAATTTGTAGAAATCGCATATTTCAGATCTCTAATTGATTCGACTTCTGTTTACATTAGGCCTAGGAATCCTTGCATACCTTCAAGCTTACATACACGCCTGTAGGTATGCACGAAGCACTTGGGCTAAAGCAATAGGTTAGTAACATTTTTCCAAGATTTCGAATCAATTTGCAATCTTCTACAAAGTTCTTTTGTATAGTTTTCCCAGGTTTTAAAAATATTTATTTCTTTTCTCATACAAAATTTAAAGTTCTCCCGCAAATCCAGATCAGAACCAAATTCGCTCAAATGTGGCACAGTTCTTGGGGATCTCAATACAGATCGAAAGAGCAGTGGGGACCCATCCTAGTGTTTATACTGTACATACCTGGATTGCTTTGCTAAGGATGGTAAAGTAAACCAAAGTTAACGAAACTAGACAAATCTTTTTGGCGTAGGTGACCATTCTGAAACTAGTGGAACATTA
The DNA here is from genome assembly GCF_037179485.1 of Ochlerotatus camptorhynchus. Taxonomy (NCBI): domain Eukaryota; kingdom Metazoa; phylum Arthropoda; class Insecta; order Diptera; family Culicidae; genus Ochlerotatus; species Ochlerotatus camptorhynchus. Next base: position 3,861,804 of record NW_027040773.1, read on the forward strand.
ACTCAACAAGCAGGAAGTTATCTGCAGAGTAGCACTAGAATTTCATCATTATGAGAGTTTATGAGCCGTGTGATGTTGAAATTAAATAAGCAAATGGTTCTGTTTTATTTTATGTTCATCAGATGCGTTTGGACTGAACGGTTGGAGTGTACATTACAAAATATCTTGTGTATCTGTATATAAATCTCCAAAGTCCTTGATGTAAAGTAATATCATATATTATATTATATTTTTTTGTTAATTACTTTATTTGCACAGGCGAATAAACAGATCAAGTTATCATTTTCTTTATACATTATTGATGTCTTAAATCTAAAATTAAAGGTTACTCGCGGTCTTCTCGAGATTAGTGGATGACAATTGTTTGGATCGGGAGAGGGAAAAGGAGGTTTTCAATATGATTTATGATTAAATCAATTCACTATTTCTAAAATATGAACTTAATTCTATCGACGTTATATCAACACTGTAATTATACAATTATTACAGAAACAAATATACAAAATAAAAACAAACACACACACAAAATACAAACTAAACACAAGGTTAATCAAACTTCCAATCTAAGGTTAATATTCATAAAGAAAACTTATATGAATTGCATAAACTACAGATCGCGTCTAGCCAAAATATCTCAAACTGGGACATTAGGTTGTCTACCTCGAGCCCGAAGGGAATCGTACAACTCGGATCTGACTCCACGGTGCTCAGCACATGACCAAATAATGTGATCTGCGTCCTGGTAACCTTGTCCACATTCACAGAGATTACTGTCCCCCAGCCCAACACGGAACAAGTGAGCGCTTAGTGAATAGTGATTGGACATGAGGCGAGACATCACACGAATGAAGTCTCGACCCACCTCCAACCCTTTAAACCAAGGATACTTCGACACCTTAGGGATGATCGAATATAGCCATCGTCCCAAACTCCCTTCACTCCATTTATTTTGCCAGCTTGCGAGTGGCTGTTGACGATAAATGAAGAAAAATTTGTCGTAGGCGATTTGTCGATCGTAAATATCGCCTTTCATAGCGCCCACCTTAGCAAGTGAGTCCGCCACCTCATTGCCCGCAATCGAGCAATGAGATGGGACCCATGCAAAGGTGATGACAAAAGATCTTAAAGATAAAGCACTTAAAAGCTCTCGTATTTTCATGAGAAAACACGAGGAGGACTTTACCGGCCTCATGGAGCGAATAGCCTCGACAGAATGCAGCGTGAAAGTGAGGCGATAGTTTCTAGCGTATAATGTATTGCCGCCAGTTCAGCAACATATACGGAACAAGGAGCTTGAAGCATTCGAGAGGCGCTATGAAATTCGTTATAAATACCAAAACCAGCGGACGCCTCTATTAGTGATCCATCTGTGAAGAACGATTTTGCGGAATCAACTTGGCCAAACTTTGCAGCGAAAATTGACGGAGCAACGATGATGCTCTGGGATTCCGCGAATCTCTTGCGTCATGGATAAATCAAAATGAATAGAATTGCCGAAGCCGGAGAAGCAAACACGATAGGAATTATGCTGGGAAGGGCTGACATCCTGTGTTATGTACACGTAGTACAATGACATAAAACGAGTTTGAGGGTTTAGCTCAAGAAGCTCCTCAAAGTTTGCAATCACCAGTGGGTTCATAATTTCACAACGGGTGAGGAGCCTGAGGGATAATTCCGAAAACCGATCAGAGAGTGGCAACATGCCCGCCAACACTTCAAGACTCGTCGTATGAGTCGAGTGCATGCATCCTAACGCGATACGAAGACAACGATACTGGATCCGTTCCAGTTTGATGATGTGCGTTTTAGCCGCCGACTGGAAGCAGAAACTACCGTACTCTAAAACCGATAAAATAGTTGTCCGGTTCAACGTTAGAAGATCTAGCGGATGGGCTCTCCACCACCTTCTGGTAATTGTACGGAGAAAATTGATCCTTTGTTGGCATTTACGCTTCAGATACTCAATGTGGGATCTCCAGGTGCATTTTGAATCGACAAACAGACCCCAAGATATTTGAAGGACATAGAATAAGTGATCGGTTTACCCAAAAGTTGAAGCTTTGGTTGTTCTGGGCTATGCTTCCTAGAAAAAACGACCAACTCAGTTTTCTCCGTGGAGAATTCGATACCTAGCTGAATAACCCAAGTCGACAAATTGTCTAAGGTATCCTGTAAGGGTCCTTGCAGGTCGACCCCTTTGGGTCCTGTCATAGACACTACGCCGTCATCTGCAAGTTGTCTCAACGTGCAGTTGTCACTTAGACAATTGTCAATTTCTCTGACGTATAAATTATACAAAAAGGGGCTTAAACATGAGCCCTGGGGGGACCTATGTAGCTAAATCGTGAAGCTGTAAAGCTCATATTTTTCTCTGACAGAAAATTGTATAAACAGTTATTAATTAATGGAGAAAGGCCACAAGCGTGGAGTTTGTCTGAAATGACTTCAACCGATACTGAATCAAAAGCCCTAATATCCAAGAAGACACAAGCCATTTGCTCTTTTTTAGCAAAAGCCAACTGAATTTCAGTGGAAAGCAACGTCCCCCCCCCCCTTCCCTTCGTTCCCTTGAACCTACGGAAAAAAAATTGAGTATCTGAGAGTTGATGGTTTAACTCAACCCATTTGTCTAGGCGAAAAAGGATCGTTTTCTCCAACAATTTTCGAATGCACGATAACATCACAATGGGACGATACGAGTTGTGATCTGACACGGGTTTTCCAGGCCTTTTAATGGCTATAACTCTCACCCACCTCCAATCATCCGGAACAATATTAAGCTCCAGGAACTGACAAAACAAGTTCAACATGCACCTCTTAGCGACGTCTGGGAGGTTCTTCAACAAATTGAACTTGATTCTATCAGCTCCCGGAGCCGAATTGCCACACGAAAGGAGCGCGAGTGAGAGCTCCAGCATTGAAAAATGCTGACTGATCTCGTATCCCGAATTCGTCTCCCGAATTCGTCCTTTCGGAATCATCTGTGCCGGCACAGAATCAGGACATACTTTTCGCGCGAACTTGAGAATCCAACTATCCGAGTACTCCTCGCTCTCGTTGTTTGAAGACCAGTTACGCATCCTTCGCGCCGCATTCCAAAGCGTATTCATCAACGTTTCGCGCGATAATCCGTTCACGAATTGCCGCCAGTATTCGCGTTTCTTGGCTTTGATGGGGCTCTTGAGTTCGCGTTCAAGAGTCGAGTACGCTTCGAAATGTACGGGTGTTCCACGTTTCCGGAAAAGCTTAAACGCGTCGGTCTTTTTACGATAAACCTCAGTGCATTGCTGGTCCCACCAAGGAGAAGGAGGTTTCCTACGGAAAGACGTTCCAGGAACTGGCCGAGTTTGAGCTTGAACCTCGCTGTCCAAGATCAGATTGGAGAGGAAGTTATATTCCTCCAACGGTGAAGCCCTTCCACTGATGTTTAGGGCATCTTCTATCACATTCTTGAACTTTGTCCAATCGATATTACGGGTAAGATCGTACGCGACGTTAACGGGTTCCTACGGATTGAACCCACTGGCAACTGTAACTTTGATCGGCAAGTGATCACTACCGTGTGGATCTTGGATCACATTCCACGTGCAATCCAACGATAATGAGTTTGAGCAAAGTGTGAGGTCTAATCTACGTTCATTCGAGGATAGGCCAGCCAAACGTGTTACTTCTCCATTGTTAAGAATTGACATATTGAAGTTGCCACAGAGGTCATATATCAAAGTAGAACGGTTGTCATCATACAGTTCCCCCCAGCCTGTACCGTGGGAATTCAAATCTTCCATAATTAACCGTGGACCAGGAAGTACCGAACAGATATCTGAAAGTTGTTTTCGATTAACAACGGCTCTAGGAGGAATATAAACAGAAGCAATACAAAGGCTCTTACCTTTAAAAATAGCCTGATATGCGACAACTTCAATACCTGGAAATTGTGGAATATTCAATCTATAGAAGGAATCCCCTCCTCCACGCGAATCCACACGATCCAGTCGAATAATGTTAAAATAATAAAAAGGAAGCTCGATATCTGAAGAGAGCCAAGTATATTATGTTATATTATACTATACTTTACTTTACTCTTCAAAAACTTTGAATCCAAGTTCTAGAAAATGCTAATAAGTGAGATAAAAAAAAAACAATGATCTTGGAAATATAGAGATCTAGAATTGCTTGGAGGTAGGTAGTAGTAATTTTTTTAGTAATAACTCATAGGGTGTGGCACTACTTCATCACTTCGTTTTGGCACCCCCGCCCTTAAAACGGTAATTCGATATCCCCGTATAATTTATTTTACATAAGTCTTAATTTAGCTCGTGAGCAAAACATTTGCTGTACACACGTTGGATGTAGCTGATTGTCTTCATTGTTGTTGTGGCATATGAACGGAAATGGGTCCCATACCGTATAACGAAGTAGTGCTCTACCCTAGTTGAATGTGTATCATTTATTGTATTTTTAAACGTGCATATATTTGGAGCATAAAATAACAAAATATGTCAAGCTACAGTGTATCGCAAAATTGAGCGTACACCCAGGTGGAACATTTTTTGGAAAATTCTGAATAGATAGATTTTAATCTTGGCTGGTGGTTAAACAGATGTTTATTAATTTATCGTTTTTGTTTTGGACTTTATTGGAATAGTATGTATGAAGTTAGATTTATTTTAGTAAAACGCACGATTTTCAATTTTTTATCTAGTGGACGAATTTTAGTAAAATTAGTGGAATATGAATGATCTTTTACGTTTAGTTTAGTTCATTATGTTTCAAAATATTTAAAAAAAGTTTAGTTCAATATACTCCAAGATATTACGGTTTTCTCAATAGCTCTTACTTTTAATTACGGCAACCAAATAAGCCCAACCCTGTTCCAATAATTGATAAATTTATGATGATTCAGCTGCCAGAAATTCAGAAACGTATCTCTTTAAATTGGGCTTTAAAGCTGTTTTTTCTAAAATTTAACGACATCTGTACGCTCAATTTTGAGATACACTGTATGTATAATATCTTCGAGTCACGCCAACCCGTCGAATACGTGATCATGTCCAAGCTTTATGATGGTAGATGATGTATTGACATTTCTCCTACTTTTTAATTTAACAACCCTGGACCAAGACTCTAGGCAATAAATCGTCCGTTGTTGCTTCACTTGAACAATAGTCGTTCTAGTATGCCACCGATATCCCTCACTCGGTAGCGTAATGATCATGCTAATGTTCCATCTCCAGTTCGTGAGTCGGTAAGATCCCTAAAAAAATAATTGTTGAGCTTATTCAATCATAATATCAAATAAAAAGTTTTACCGTTTTTATAGGGCATTCTATTTCATTATCCCCTCCTAAAAGCAATTTCTGTATGAAACATGGATCACCGAAAATTGGACATAGATCTTCTTGTACTATTTCGGAGAAAAACTCACATGATGAAAGATCCCTTTGGCATCGCTGCATTACTACTATATGCTGTTGAATGATACACTTGTATTGCTCTTCGATCTATAATGTACTGCACATATTTTCGAGCGGACTTACCTTAAGAGGTCCATTAAAATCCTCGGTAACTTCAACAGTACTGTTAGTCTGAATAACATCTCCGATAATCCGAAATTTGAAACCGGAGGAAGACATAGGATAGTTTGCACCATCACGACAGGTATCGATGTAATCTAGATAGTAAACCTTCGATAGCTGTGAATGGGTAACACGTAAAGTTAAGTTTATCGACAGGTCCTTACACTTTACATACCTGGATTGCTTTGCCAAGGATTGTATAATAAATCAAAACTAATGATACTGGACAAATCATGTTGACGTGGGTGACTATTCTGTTACTAACTAGTAGAAGTCTGATTTGACATGCAGTAAATTATATTTATGCAGTATGGTATCATCATTATGTGTGTTAATGGACCTTGTTCTGCTGAAATTGAGTGATCAACTGATATCCCACCCCGATGTAAATGATAATGCGTTTTTTCGAGGTAATGCAAGGAGTTGGGATTAATCTAAGAATAGTGCAGAAAGGATAATGTGGCCAACGGCTGTCAGCAAGTTTACGGACCAAAATCTTTGGCGTTTTTCTTGCTGCTTCTGAGTCGCATTTTAATGTCGTCGTATTTACTGAAACGTGACAAAATCTAGACTATAATTTGAAAAGGGCATAATTCCAAAATGACCATATCGAGAAAATCGCTTCCGAGTTTTGATGACCTAAAAATTAATCCTTTTTCACAACTTTCCACTTTCTGGATGATTTTATAAGCTTGACATATAGTAAATAGGGGAAATGACGGCTTCGGCATGCCAGACTATTTTCGGCAACCCAAATTGAAACACTATATTCACTGGATTTTCTTACGAAAACACTTCGCTGAATGCATGCAAACGATTCTTTATGCTTTCAGCTTCAATTTGACTATAATTTTACCACTGAGAAAAAGCAATCTAGCAAGGTTTTCTTGAAATGAAACACACGCACTACAAATTGTAGCTGATTTCGTGTTGCCGATAATAGAACAGCAGATTTACATGCAGTTCAAATGGAACGGTTGCCAAAGAAAAACTGGTTTCCGACAATACTCGCTCTCACTAGAGAAGATTGGAGCTTTGTAAAAGTGTTTCAAAACAGTTTTTGACAATTCTTTCGACTGAAATTGTTAGAGCAGCTGGCAGCAAAAGATTGTAAACAAACCAATACTGCATATGTGTGCGTTCCTTAGAGAAAAAAGGCTATAGAAAGAAGGTCGCTGCTTAGGTTGCCGAGAATACGTAAATTCCCCTAGTGTAATCTCAAAAAAAGTTTTCTTTGTCGTGAAATTGAGAAGAAAACATCATACGCCCTAATAATTTCTAACATGTTTTTACCCCAGATCTTTTACCCTTTGAACTACCAACACTGGTGATACGCCGTGGAAGTACACCCTTCGAGATTTTTTGTTTGTTGATCCGCCTTGGTTCTTCGTTTGCAAATTTGTGAGAGTGGAATTACGCCCGGAGATTTTTTTGGTCTTCTTTTTGTTCGTTGTTTACACGTGAAATATCAATCTGATGTATTTCAAATGAATCGGGCGAGACCAGATACTACAGAATCAGTATGTTTGACACATTAAAACAATGTAATTCGTAGTTCTGGTGCAAGGCGTAACAACCAGATGCATCATAGTGTTGAAAGTTGGAAATACGGCATGTAAGAAGAAACGTTTTTGATGATTTGAGCTGTAATTTTCTTCTACTTTTTCGTGTTTATCGAGTAGTTTGTGAACTGTTCTTTCTATGTGTGGCAAAATATGGTTTGTTTACATTTTGGCTCTTCCGCCCCTTTCAAATGTTAGTCTAGAAATGAGCTAATATTTACACTCGCAACTGTTAGGTAATTCCTACCGCATCTTCAAAACCGATCGCAACCATTGCTGTATCATCTCCTATTCCTGCCGTTGCATCGCTTGAACAGCTTTGGATGAAGCTGAAATTACCTAGGATAAGCGACCTAATGAGCATGAGCATGACTGCACTGTGTAGCGGGTGTTTTGTTTTGAAAAAAGGTGACGAATTTCTGATAGGCCACCCTCCAGCTCGATTCAAAACCCCAAAATATGAGCCTGTGCAAAAAATGCTAAAGATTGATGAAGGTTTGATTCGTAGTTGCTACTGCGCGATTGATTTGATGCAGTGAATTTTGCACAAAGAACCTAATGAATGGGTCTAGGGATTGACAATCCATTCTCAGTGTACAAATTGTGGTGAATAAGTATTTTCAAGTTCAACAGCGGTACCGGCCACGTCCTTGCAGTTATCGGGGAAGGGAAGGATTGTTATTAGTATGACAGACGTTGCTACCGGAGACCGAGAGCTCCACAATTATCTTGACAAGGAAATTTATGTCAGTGGAAAAGTAGCAGGTCAGGATTCACCATAGTAGGCGATATTTATTTTATATATGTATATCTTATTTCGTTTCTTACTTTTGGCCATTCCTTTTGAAATCGTATTTTTCACTAAAAGTGTGCTAAGTATGCACAAACGGTCACCACTAGGCCTCCGAGCTCATTATTATAAATACATAAACAAAACAATTCTGGACCTACAATCGAAATAGGCAGAACAACCAAACGTAAAAAATGGATTTAAACGCAGCTATCTAACACCAGCATCTGAAAGAGCAAACTACCTTTATCGAATGGCATTGTTAGTTTGCGGGATATGTTGACCAGCTTGAATGGTCAAAAGGAAGAAACGAAATAAGATATATATATACGCCTTGGAAACTAGACGTATCAGAAAGTTCAGAAATATATAAAAATAACACTAGTTTACAAAACAACATAAAAAGTGTGAACTTTAGTGGTTGACCAACGTTTCTAATGCAAAATCCTACGCTGAATTCAATTCCGTGGTCAGAAAAAATTAAAGTAGAGCCATTTTTGAGATATACAAAAATTTTGATTTTTTGAATTTTGGACAAAAGTACGATTACTAAAATGTCAATATCTTTGGAACTAGTGCACCAATTTTAATTTTTTTTATGAAAGTGAAGCTATATAAATTTGTTATCGTTCACTAGAATATTATGTCTTTATTAAAAATTTAATTTTGAAGTCATTTAAAAATTTACAGCATTTTTTTTTTATTTTTCCTGCGAATTTTCCATAAAAATCTTGTTTTAATCAACATTTTTAATGGAATAAAAAGATTCAAAAAATCATTCCATAATTTATTCTTAAAGTCCATTAAAAACTGAAGAAAATGAGCCTTTAATGGATGAAATCGGTTGGAAACTGTCGAAGTTATGAATTTTTTTGTAAAATCATGGAAATTGAATGTTCCAAGATTGGCCGTTGTCCCGCTCCTAGGTTCATGCACCACTTCCAGTAGGCCTTTCTGCGGACGTGTACGCATACGGTGCATTTCACTAACACTACCAGCTGTCACGCAAAATTAAATGGGATATTTTCAACAATATAATTTACGCTAGTGTTTGTGAGACCGCTCGGCGAGAACCTAACGCAACCAACTCAATTTGACAGCTTTCTTTCTTTAACATTGCTTAACGATGTATACGACAAAACGTGAATTCAAGGGTAAAAATGATCCTCAAAAGTTTTGTTACGCGTGTGGCAACTATATATTCACAAAATCGGTCAATTTCACTGCTTCGTTGCAAACTGCATACAGGCTTTATTTTAAAATTGATCCTGGAGACTTTGACGAACCGTGGATTCCAAAAGTATTATGTAGTTCGTGCAAAACGTGCTTGGCTAGGTGGATGTTAGGCGCAAGGTAAATTGATTTTTTGAATAACTTTCATATAAACAATTTATGTACAGCATGGTAGTGCTTTGTTCTTTCTTGATCGACATTATCGTACTTCATCTATTTTTGATAAGTGTTAATGTCTTACTTACTAACTCACTTATTTGTTATCTGTCAGTCGCTATTTGTCCTTTGACATGCCCACCATATGGCGTCGACCGTTTTGTCATACAACGGATTGTTATTTCTGCTTGACAAAAGTTAAGCAACAAGGACGTCACAAAACAGTTGAGTATCCACAAGTGGCTTCTATGACAAAACCTGTTCCACATTCAAGTTCGGTCCCGTATCCTGTTTATCCAAAGCGGAAACGAGCGCCCTCTGTTGAATCGACCGTTACAAAAAGTGAGGAGGAATTCAAGGAGGAATGCGAGGAAGACTTCGAGTTGGAATTGGAAAGAAACCCAAAACTGTTTACACAGTCCGAATTTAATGATTTGGTGCGAGATCTCGACTTATCGAAGGAGAAATCCGAATTGCTGGCATCACGCTTGAAAGAACACAACATGCTGAGCAAGGAGGTCAAAATTTCTTGTCACAGGAATCGTCACAAGAAATTTGACAAATATTATTCTACAAAGGACAAGGCATGTTTTTGCCATGACGTAAACGGCTTGTTTGAAGAGTTTGGTGAGCCATATGATCCAGCTGAATGGCGTTTATTCATCGATAGCAGCAAGTTGAGCTTGAAAGCCGTTTTACTGCATCAAGGGAACGAGAAACCTTCTATTCCATTAGCTCATGCCGTTAATATGAAGGAAACGTATGAATCAATGGCTCTATTGCTCAATTTGATAAACTACAATCAACACAATTGGAAAATTTGTTCCGATCTTAAAGTGGTTGCCATGTTGACTGGATTGCAACAGGGATACACAAAATATATGTGTTTTTTGTGTAAATGGGACAGTCGAGCTCGTAAGGAACACTACGTCCGAAAAGATTGGCCAAAACGGGATAATTTCACAATTGGTAAAGACAACGTTAAAAATGATCCTCTTGTGGTAAAAGAACGCATAATACTTCCACCACTACATATAAAACTTGGGCTATTCAAAAATTTCGTCAAAGCGTTGCAAAAAGAAGGGTCGGCATTCCAGTACTTGAAATCAAGGCGAACCAGCCCAAGGCTGAAAGCCTCCCTAATAAAGATAATTACTTGAAATCAGTATTTCCAAATTTATCTGACGCAAAGATAAAGGAAGGTGTATTTGTTGGCCCACAGATCAAAAAACTGCTCAATGATTCCGCATTCAATACAGTTTTGACACCAGATGAGGAAGAAGCGTGGAAATCGTTCCAGCGTGTTGTCACAACCTTTTTAGGAAATTTCAGAAGCCCAGATTATGAGGAAGCCGTCGATGAATTGCTCAAAAATTATGAGAAAATAGGTATAAATCAAAAATATTGTGTTTGTTACATATAATTAATTCCAAATCCTTTTATTTCACTGAACACAGGTGTGAATATGTCTTTGAAGATACATTTCCTACATTCTCACATGGATTTTTTCCCGGAAAATCTTGGTGACGAGAGTGATGAGCACGGCGAACGTTTTCACCAACAAATGAAGATGATGGAACGTCGTTACCAAGAGTTTTGGGATGAAGCAATGATGGGTGACTATTGTTGGTTTCTGATTCGAGAAACAAGTTCAAAACATCGAAGACAAAGTCATTCGATTCTCAATCATTTTTAATAAAACCTAAATAAATTTCTTTTGTATCAACTCGGTTTTAAATCCTGATATGCCTTAATCAAATTGATATGTAGAGAAAAGAATCTCCCATGAAAACTTTACATGCGATTTGGATGCTTACAACGACACCTAGAAAAGGAACTCTAAAGCTGTTGTATTTCAGCAACATTTTTAAGTGTTTTACAAAAATGCTCATAACTTCGACAATTTCCAACCGATTTCATCCATTAAAGGCTCATTTTCTCCGGTTTTGAATGGACTTTAAGAATAAATTATGTAATGATTTTTTGAATCTTTTTATTCCATTAAAAATGTTGATTAAAACAAGATTTTTATGGAAAATTCGCTGGAAAAATAAAAAAAAATGCTGTAAATTTTTAAATGACTTCAAAATTAAATTTTTAATTAAGACATAATATTCTAGTGACCGATAGCAAATTTATTTAGCTTCATTTTCATAAAAAAAAGATTTAAAATTGGTGCACTAGTTCCAAAGATATTGACATTTTAGTAATCGTACTTTTGTCCAAAATTCAAAAAATCATTTTTTTTGTATATCTCAATAATGGCTCTACTTTAATTTTTTCTGACCACGGCATTGAAATCAGCGTAGGATTTTCATTGGAAATGATCATCACCTTACCGAGTTCAAAAATGCTGTAAACTAGTGTAATCCACCAATATGGATCAAAGAAACGGATAACTCTTTACCATGCTACCTAAGGTACCTGGTTAGGTAAATTGTAACATGATAGTGGATACCTGCTGATGTTTAGTACCTATTGATTAGTATATACTGCCCATAAAAGCATTACTGTCCCATATAAATAGGAAATCAAGCAAAGATGGGACAATTATGCGAGTATCGGCAGTATAACTCGTAGATAAAACATGGATTCTTCAGTGGTGTTGAGTACTTGGCACTGATGAAGCTTTCCATGCTCAGTAATGGCGGCCTGTTTATATGACTAGATGTATCCTTCACAGTGCTTTTTGACACTAACTGGGGGCGTATGTTGTTCCATTTTCTTCTGTTCCTGGGAGAGGGAAAGGGAGGGGTCAAAATCTGAACCTCGAGATAGTGTCAAAAAGCACAGTGAAGGATACATTTATTCATACAAACAGGCTGCCATTACCGAGCATGGAAAATTGGATAGCTCACTACCTTAAATCTTTGATCCTCATGCTCTCCAGTAAATGTCTGACCAGCTCGTGCGAATCATGCTACCTGGCACCGGCAAACTAAGGCCATGCAAAGGGCTCCGTCAAACTGTCCCATGCTGACTGCATGATCGTTGATCGGTCACAATTCCGTTTCGGATTCAGCCATCAGGCATTTGGATTTATCCTCTTTCGTAGGTAGGCAGTGTCAGGTACTCTGTTTTGTAGTCTGTGTGAGGGAAATCACAAATCGAGTGTCATCAAAATACATGGCATGTTGAGAGATTGAGCTCGTGAGAGCGGAATTTCTCTCTCAAATTTGAATTTTTTGGCTCTCTGCGGACTGTAAAAACGTATGGGGAAAAATATGTTTTATTTAATTGTTTGCATGGCAGATTCATGACTGAGCTCCTGCAGGGTTCATGTTTTTCATTTATTCAGAAGTATAGCTTACACAGGCTCAAAATATCAATGTTTTGTTTTGAGTAATTTTAACCCTTCGTATACCTGAGCATTCCCAGGCTTCATGATGATGGATGATATATTTAAATTTTTCCTACTTTTGAATTTAACAATCCTAGACCATGCATCTAGACAAAAAACCATTCGCTGCTTCTTCACTTGCTCAATGGTTTTTCTACTATGCCAGCGATATCCCTCACTCGGTAGCGTGATAATCAAGCTAATGTTCCATCTTCTGTTCGTGAATCGATAAGTCCCCTGTGTGAAATTGCTGGTTAGCACAATTACGCATGACATTACAACCTAAATATATTTAAAAAATACCGTTTTGATTGGTCATTCCATTCTACCATCCAGTCCCGAAAAAAAGTTCTTTATGAAACCTGGATCAACTAACAAGGGACATAGATCATCCTGTACTATTTCGTCGAAATTTTCACATGACGAGAGATCCATTTCGCATCGCTTCAATGATATTATATGCTGTAACATAAAAAAATCCCATGATCCCTTTCAATTCACATATTTTCGATAGGATATACCTTTAGGGGTCCATCAAGATCCTCGGTAATTTCAACAGTACTGTTAGCCTCTATAATATCTCCCAAAATCCGAAAGTCAAATCCGTTCAAATACATAGGATAGTCCGTATCATCACGACATCTATCGATGTAATCTAGGTAGTACACCTTCGATAACTGTGGAAGAGTTGGACATAACATTTAATTCAATCAGGTCCTTACACTTTACATACCTGGATTGTATTGCTGGAGATGATATAGTTAAACCAAACCAATAAAACCGGCCAACTCATGCTGACTTGGGTGACCATTCTGTAGCCGGTAGAAGATTGATTTAATATGCAGGAAATTGGATTTGAGGCAGCGTGGCACCAGCATATCATCATTATGTGTGTTAATGAGCCGTGTTCTGCAGAAATTAAATCCCTAAATGATTATGTTCTAATTTCTCTTCATTAGATGAGTTCGGCGATTTCGACGCTGAAACGCACACGGGAGAGTACGTGTCATCACTGAAAATAGCACTTCGGCAGTCCGAGCAGTTGGAGAAGAAAGCGATGGAGTTGCACAGGAAACGTGAGCCAGGCCTGGAAACGGTGGCGGTCTTCGACGAGTTTGTAGGAATCGCACGGAGTCTGGAAACCTATGGGATCGATCCGCATCCGGTGAAGGATCACCGGGGTACGCAACTGTATTTAGGGATTAACTTTTCCGGTATCAGTACGTTTGCCGCGGGACGAAGGGCGCAGCATTTCCGGTGGCCGGAAGTGCACAAGATTAATTTTGAAGGCAAAATGTTTATCATCCATCTTGCGTATACGGACGATCGGCGCGAAGTGGTAAGTGTTATGCGATGCGAAGTTGATTAGGATGGTATTATGATTTTTTTTGCTCTTTTATAGAAAAAGCATACGGTTGGCTTTAAATGTCCGTCTGGATCTGCTTGTCGATACGTTTGGCGATGTGCCATAGAACAAATGTTATTCTTTACGTAAGTATTGGAGACTCCAGAATACCTGGTAGATTGAATTCCATAATTGGTCCTATGATTTCTACTTTATTTTTACTAAGCATTCTAATGTGTTGGTTGTACTAAGCTGTAGTACAAATGCTGTAGAAAATGCTTGGATAATCAAACATTGCGGATTTTGTTTTTTTTTTGGTTTATTTATTTGAGACCGTATCACAACCTAGGGGCGTCTCACCTTTAAGGCCCAAGCGCAATGACAGCGGAAGCGGAACGGCAGCGGCAGCGGAAAAGTCCGATCTGAGTAAGCCTACCTGTTGGATTGAAAACTAGTTAGAATCAAATCGACTTCGGTTAGGCATCTTGATGTCATTTGTGATAACTGTCAAACTTTCCGTTTCCGTTCCGCTTCCGCCCACATTACGCTTGGGCCTTTAGAATGGCCATTGAATATGCTTTTAACTTAAAACAAATGCATGGTCAATGAGAATAGCTCAGAGGGAGAGCAACTTCTACTAAGAGATATGTTGAAATTTCTAAAAACTGCAGGATCTCAGCGTTAAAAAAATCATACAACTGAGTAGAAGTGACTCCGTCGAAATTCCGTGGCAGCATCGGAAATCTCCATAGAAATCTTGCGGAAGTTTGTCCACCGAAAACACGAAAAAATGCCGTACACAGAAAAAAGTTCTGAATTTTAACTGCGATATTGTGCTGAAGTTTACATTAAATGTAGTGCAAAATTGCGTTAAATCCAGCGTTAATAACGTGTGCGGTATATATCTCAGAAATTTACATGGATTTTTCATACGGTGTAGAAATGTCCTGGAACTTCCGTTGGCAGCACCGAAATCGTGCAGAACCTCCTCTGCTGAGAACGGGAGAAAACTTCATCGAAATTCCTTGAAACCTCCGCTGGAAACATCAGAAATCGCCACCGAAACCGTGGCCAGTGAAGAGTTTGGATGCTGCAAATGGAAGTTCTAGTACGCTCTCTTGTTTCCGGCGAAGGAGGTAGGAAATTAGATGCTGTCAACGGAAGTTCCGGAGAGTTTCGACAGAGTTTTCTCGCTTTATCAGCGGATGTGCCACACGATTTCGGTGATGATTACCGATGCAGCTGATGGAAGTTCCAGGGAATATCGACGGCGTTTTCTCGCGTTCTCGGCGGAGAAGGTTCTGCATGATTCGTCAAATCTAGATGATGCATACGAAGGTTCTTGAACTTTTTTCCTCGTCCTGATAAAGGGATCATCAGCCAGGATTACGTTTGACTAAATAAATTACATTGGGGCTACATTCCCCCCTATTCTGCGAGTCACGTGACTCGCAGAATAAGGGAGATAGAGTATACAGTATAATAGAATGAGAAAATGCGAAATTTCGATGGTGTTTTCTCGTGTTTTTGGCGGGGAGCGAAGAGCTCATGATTTCGGTGGAGATTTCCGATGCTGTTCTCGGTCTGCTGGAAAATTTTTCTCGGAGCTTTTGGAATATTTTTCTCGAGTCAGTAGTGTGAATTTGAGCAAACAGAGGCGAACATGTATGGCTTAAAATGCATTTATTTTTTTTGTTATCATAAACATATAACAACAACTGATCACGATTCAAAATTAAGCGAAAATCAGCTAATAAGTGATCCAAAATTGATTGGTCGTAGCTTTGAACACACAAGAAATTAGAGAATGATTTGAAATAATCCATCTAAAGAAAATTAATCGAAAATCTACACACTTTGAAATAACTAATTTACACAAGACGGATTTCATCTTAGAAGGAGATGAACCAGCCCAGGACTGAAAGTCTCCTTATTAAGGATACAAAAAAAAAATATCTTAGACATAAAAGATGAGATGTAAACAAACATTTCCTGTAAAATTAAGTGCTCCAAAACTGAAAAGTTCATTACTCGACGAAAAGTACGTTTGATTGAGCTGAATATCGCGTCTGTTATGATTCAATTTTATGTCAAAATTGACACTTGTCAGTCTCAGAGCACCTAAATTTACATTAATGTAAATAGCTATATAAAATATGCTCAATGATGTGAAGCATCATGAAGCTACAAAAAATGAGCATTGAAAGTTATTGTAAACCCCATGCTTGTGATAGGGTCTCGGGGGGCTGAAGCCGCTCTCTACCATACATTGCAGAACATTAGGTTCATTATTATTAAAACTAGAGTCAAGTAATTTTAGTCATTTTGTCCTTCATCTCCACTACAAAATTATAAGAATTAGATTCCACTCATATAGATAATATCTAATGATAACCAATCACCAATGATATTATAATGATAAAGACGACAATGTTCTGAAGTCATTCTCTTCATGCTTTTTCCTACCTTCAGTCTTCCAACAAGCCAACATGCATCGGTGATGTCCGGTGGTGGATTCTTCTCCTGGGGTACCAAATTCAAATATTCGGGTCGAACCGAGCGCGAAATCCTATCCGAGTCCCTCAACGCCCTCCGCCAACAGAAACTCAACAACACCAGCCCGAGCAAGAGGAAAGCACAAAGCGTTCCTGCGACTCCTTCAAGCCCTCAAGGTGATTTAGCGGAAATCCGTAAGTCCCGTAAGTAGCGCCTGGTTTGGCCAAACGAGCACTGATAGGTTCTCCTTTTTCCTTCAATTTCCCCCCAGGATACAGCAGCCTTCCACGATCGACTATGTCTGAACCGTTGGGCGGTTGTCACGACCACATGGCTTCGTCTGTCTACTGCACCGATAACCCACTGCCAACGTTGGAAACCGTATCGGAGGAAGCGCGCAAAACGAACGGTGATAGTAACGATCACCTTTCGGATTACTACTTCCGGGACTCGTTCGATCATTCCTCGTCCGAATCCGGGTTTACCAGCAATGTGATTGAAAATAGACTCGGTTCTCATCTGCACCACCGCCAAACATATACTTCCGATAATATTTCTTCACTGGCGATGCACAGCATGGCGAACAATTCCGCTCTCATTCAGCAGCAAAATGCTAGCAATAGTGCGAAAAATGCGAAAAAGTTTTCCCTCATCCAAGCCTTTGTGCCATCGTTTTTCTTTGTGGTCGCTGTGCTGGCCGTATCGGCCGTATATATCCTGGAGTCTGATTCGGAGGTATTCAGCTCGATGAAGAATTTGCCGGAGATGATTTGTTTGCGTTACCAGTATTACCAGCCGCTCAAGGAGTTCTTGGCGAAAAAGTTCGGTGCCATATTCTGATTCGTTTTGGTAAAGCCAAGCGCGGAAGGTGGAGCGGACAGGCACGGCGACGACGGATATTATCCGAGGGCAAGTAGCTACGCCGAGGGTCGGGAAATGGGTGGAAATGATAGTCATATGACCCTAACGTTGACGTTACCAATTACGAGGCAAATGTAGAAATCGTTTAAAACAAGACGAACGTTTGATTATTCACATCGAATTAATATCCTTTTGTGTATATATATATATCAGTATTGTTGAGTATGCGTATTCGCGATTGTTTCCAGTATTTTACTATGCTTTTAATTAATGGAACGGAAATGAGTTTTTCGAACCAGTGTTCATTGATGTCAGTATTTGTTATCATTTAGCTGTTTTTAGCTGTTTACACCAAAGAGCTTAGATATCCCAGCACCTTGGATTACTTCAGAGCTGCATGCAGAATGGTTCACTTAAATGTTTCAGAATTAGAAAGATATATTTTATTTCCTATGTTGCTCGTAAATGAAGACATGACTAATATGCCAGTAACAACATTCTGAATTAATAGGGGTTTGAATGTATGCAGCGATAGATAAATTAAATCACGAACATATTGTATATAAAGCAATAATGAACGATATTAAGTGCTGTTGGAAGTTGGTTTAAAATGTGGATATTAGACAATTCTTCATTTATATGGCATATTTGCCATTTCGATTTTTCAATCCGCAGCCCTAATAATTCAGTATTTCCGCAATATTTTCCACATTGTCATGGATAGAGATCTTACCTACCAAGTGATGCTGTTTTAGGCGATTTGACCTGGGTGGCAAAATAGCCGTTTCCTCGTTTATGGCCAGTATGGCAGTGATGAAACCAACATCGCGTTTATATATTACTGGTCTTCGAATTCTTCACACAGGCAGTTCTTACTATTCACTTATTCTATTTTTAAATATTGTATTACACACATTAATTAATGACTTTGCGGCGCACAGTGGGGCAGCGGAGCCATTCGTGTGGCCAAAACCTCTAGCGCCGTTGGTTTGCTTTCTACAGTAATACAATGTTCTACAAAGTTGCTCAATACTAAAAGCGCCATCTTTTGAAAGTTTCATATTAGTTCATTTTTACGCCACATAGGTGGCGCTCGAGTCTATCTTTTGAACGGAGCATCCTAGCCGAATGGTTTTTTCGGCAAAGTTGTATAATTTGAAGTGTTGAGAAATGTTGTCCAAGACATCGAAACTCTATGACTCATATAAAGTGAGTTATCGGGCAATTTGGAAAACTAACCTCAAAATTGCGTTTTTTCCTTTTTTTCACCTATATACGTCAAATGTATAAGTTTTATACTCTGATAGTTATCAAAATGGTTCGACTCATCCAATAAATACCCATTACTTTATATATCATGCCTTGTTATAAAGTTATTAACATAAATGTCTCAAAAAAGTTATGTATAAAAATGTCAATTACTCAAAATATAGCAAAAAGTAGCAGCCAGTTTTTTTTACAGTGATTAGTGTAGACCTTGCTGGATAAAATAACGACCACAGTTCAACAGGCAACTGCAGGCATTTTCATATAACATTATTTGAATATTGCATATGGTAAATTATTTAAAATTTGTTGAAATTTTGCTTTGTGTGTAAAACATGATAAGATGTTATTGATGAATGCAATAGATGCATTATTAGATTACTAGGAGACTTAAAACTGCTGGTTTAAAATGTCCATCCACCAACGTCCTCCATAGTGTCCTTTCGACTTGTTTTGCAACTGTATCGTTCCCGAAATTTTCTGAAATCTTTATTTCTGGCTTCCTGTGCCTCCTTGCTTAACATACCAATTGGAAGCAATGCAATTTGGATTGCTTGCAATCCGTGGATTAAAACCTTATGGACAGAGGCTGACATTGGATACCATTTATAAAGACTAACATAAAGACGAGCAGTTTCTTCAGCAAAATTTCGAAATGCTGTTATTTTGATCGAAAATCCGGAAGACAACGTACGAAGAATTGTATCGCATCGGTCAATTAATTTTTTATTAATACTAGTTATTGCACTTGTTTGGATTGCGTTAGTGAAGAATCTGCGTGCTTTTGTGCTTGTGTTTCTAATTGTTTGTAATCTACTCAGATCAATAACATCTTATCATGTTTTACACACAAAGCAAAATTTCCACAAATTAGAAAGAATTTACCATACACACTTAGAAATAACTAATTTTACACGAGACGGAATCAATCTTTGACATAAAGTATGAAAAGTAAACACAAATTTCATGTAAAAATAAGGTCTCCGATAATGAAAAGTTCGATACTCGACGAAAACTACGTTTGATTGACTTGAATTTCGCGTCTGTTATGACTCAAATTTATGTCAAACTTGACGCTCGTATATGTCAGTCTCCGAGCATCTAAAATTACATCAATTTTTCTAAGTGTGTATGCAATATTCAAATGATGTTATATGAAAATGCCTGCAGTTGCCCGTTGAACTGTGGTCGTTACTTTACCCAACAAGGTCTACACTAATCACTGTAAAAAAATTGGCTGCTACTTTTTGCTATATTTTGAGTAATTGACATTTTTATGCATCCCTTTTTTGAGACATTTATGTAATTAACTATATAATAAAGCATGGTATATAAAATAATGAGTATTTATTGGATGAGTCAAACCATTTAGTTAATTATCAGAGTATAAAACTTATACATTGACGTATATAGGTGAAAAAAAGGAAAAAATGCAATTTTAGAGGTTAGTTTTCCTAATTGCCCAATATCTCGCTAAATGTGAGTCATAGAGTTTTGATGTCTTGGACAACATTTCTCAACACTTCAAATTACACAACTTTGCCCAAAAAACCATTCGGCTAGGATGCTCCGTTCAAAAGATGACTCGAGCGCCACCTATGTGGCGTAAAAATGAACTAATATGAAACTTTCAAAAGATGGCGCTTTTAGTATTGAGCAACTTTGTAGAACATTGTATCGCTGTAGAAAGCAAACCAACGGCGCTAGAGGTTTTGGCCACGCGAATGGCTTCGCTGCCCCACTGTGCGGCGGCAACATACATCGAATGGATTGTTTTGTTCGATGAGGGTTGCGATGCAAAGGTTGCCGAAAGAAATCAGTGTGCCGGGTTGGTCTTGGAGGGGCGTTGGTTTGAAGTTTGCTCTGCAGAACCGGATAGACTACGTTATTGTTCAAGATGTCAACAACAAAAAGACGATGCAGTAATACCATAGAGCTAACTCTAAGACTAGAAGGTCCCGAAGAAACGTGCTCAACTTTTCGACTCAGCTCTGGTACGCTCTTTGGTCCCAAGCTAATCGATGCACTCCTCGAAACATAGGAAAATCCCCGAACCCCTCATTTTATCTGTAAACTTTCATAGCGAATCAAAACAAATATTGTGTAGTACTAGAATTTTGACGAGAATGGGGTACGTTAATCGATTTGCTTGGGTAAATAGGCTAGTCAAGTAGTGAGCCAATTTAAAATCGTTAGTTTCCACCGGTTGGTAATATTCTCTTATTTGCCAAAGAGGACATGTATACTAGAGCGCATCGTTCATAAGGTGGTAGACGTACAGGTCCATTCGCAGCATATATTGAATTCCTTCGATCCGGTTACTCTGAATAGAATGGTAGGTTGCCCACTAGACTGATATGAAATTTGAACTTTTCGCCCCACAGTACTTAGGCGGTTTCAAAACGGATCCAGATTAGCCTCCCAAAATTTGAACTCATTTAGCCAGAAACTGACTTAGCACATACCATTTGTTGTTTATATGGAAGTTACTACGGGATAGCCAATTTTTTGTTCATATCTATCTAACAAATCACCACAGCGTGCTTGTAGGTAATTTTCTCAGCTACAACTTTGCTCAATAAAACACTTTTCGATAAAATGTCAGGAACATCACCTACTACTGATTCAAGACGCGGGTGTCGCGGGATTTACGTGAAATATCACGTAACCGATCTGTATTAAGAAAATCTCAAATGTTACGTGACGTTAGTAACTTTGACCTGCATTGCACGTCATATCCACTAAAAATTTTGGTGAAATCGACCGTATATTCACACAAATTTAGTGTATTTGTGTGTTTGGGACTTCGATATTTCCACGAAACGAGATTTATGTGATTTTCAGTTACGCAGAAAAAGTCAATTCTCTATGAAGTTCTCCGTTTTTTGTTTGTGAAGCTCTTCGAAACATCTTTTAACACATTCAAAGAAATTTGAAACAGAGTTCCATTGGTGTTTCAAAATCGCTCAGAAATAAAACAGAATAGTCGCACAGTTGCAAATCTGGTGCAAAATAGTGCTCGAATAATGAAATTGCAACTCAGCATTGCGAGAGGTGCGTTTCTGTTCTAGTTTCAAATTGAAGCAGTCCTTATAAAATACAACAGCATTGCAAACGGCCTTATAAGGACTGTTTCAATTGACCACTTTGTCAAGCAGTTTTGGTGTGACTTTCTACCAGCGATTTCACAAAACTGGACCAACTAATTTCTATTTTTTTATGAAACGCACACATTTTGGCTACTTTTCTTGTGGTTCTAGTAGAAAAATTCTCAAAATAATGTTTCATTTCAAAGTTCGAGTGGTAGTAAACGTCATTTGAAGTGGTTAATTTGAAACTAGAACAGAAACGCACCTCTCGCAATGCTGAGTTTCAGTTTCATTATTCGAGCACTATTTTGCACCAGATTTGCAACTGCTCGACTATTCTGTTTTATTTCTGAGCGAGTTTGAAACACGAATGGAACTCTGTTTCATATTTCTTTTCTTTGGATGTGTTTAAAGATGTTTCGAAGAGCTTCACAAACAAAACACGGAGAACTTCATAGAGAACAGTAAAGTTTATGGAACTTGATGATAACAAACATCTTTTAGAACTGTGGGTTGCGCTGATTGTGTTGCAGTTTTATTTTTGACAGTTTCAAATTATAGAATTGTCGAGTAGTTTAAAACAATTTTGAAACTCAGCATTGCGAACGGCCTAAGATTATCAATCTTTTAAACATTTAACCACTTCATTCGAGCAGTTGAAATGACGTTTACTACTACTCGAACTTTGAAATAAAACATTATTTTGAGACTTTTTCTTCTAGAACCACGAGAAAAGTAGCCAAAATTTGTGCGTTTCATAAACAAATAGAAAATAGTTGGTCCAGTTTTGTGAAATCTCTGGTAGAAGGTCACGCCAAAACTGCTTGACAAAGTGGTCAATTAATATCTATTCAATTTGACGTTTGACTGAAAAAAAGGTTTTCGGCAAGTTAATAGCGGAGAAAATTTCCCAAAAGAATAGTATCAGTTTTTAATAGTGTAATATTATAATAGGCTAGAGAGACAATGAACAAAAAGTTTGGTTTTTTTCATAGTAATTGCTATATGTATAACATTCAAATGGTTTGTGCCAAGTCAGTTTCCCACCAAATGAATTCAAATTTTGGGAGGCTAATCAAGACCCAGTTTTGAAACCGTTTGAACACTGTGGAGTTAAAATTTTAAAATTTTGCATCAGACTATTGCCCACACAAGCACACAATATCCAATGATACTGCGTACAAGTGAACAGCAGAGTGTTTATTTTAATGCAATATACGTCTTCAAACTGCTGCGTGTTTCGTTTGGAGAAGCCAAGCACCGTATAGGCCTTAGCGGCAGATACGCGTTGAGTGAAATTTAGCTTAACTGCTGAAATTTTGAAATTGTCATTATACTTATGTATTCCGTCACTATTGGACCTAATTTATCTCCCGATAAAAGGATAAGACGTGCCGAAGCCGACATTTCCCCTAGACGATTTTCTAATTTATTTATCTCTCCATACGTATCCGTAAGATTTGATAAGAGTCACAAATTGTTGAGATATGGTTAAAAATCTAACACTGCTGCTTGATTCCAAACTTGGCCTAGGAATTCTAATTTCGGCCTAACGGATTGAAACACCATTGAACAGTGGTCCAGAAGGGGGACTTTTTGGAAATAATAAATAAAAAGTGCATGAAGATAAAGTTTAATCAATTTGGGGTTTTCAGAGAAGATTTTAGTTGAAGGTGGCCGCTGTTAGACGCGTTTGTTTTCGGTTGCTGGAGTTGTCGGTTCTGATTTCGGCGTTGGTCGCGACCGGTGATGGACTGGCGCTGCGTATTCCAGACTGTGTACTCGTGAACTGAAGCCATTGTGTTGCGAGTGATTGTCTTTTTTTCTGCTGAGATCCCTCTAGTCGGAGCAGTTAGAGTGTTTAGAGAGCTGTTTTTAACACCGGTTGAAGAAGTAGCGGCAGCATATCTATGGGAGCTTTTCTTTATTTTTCTCTTATCTTTCATTCCATTATTATATGAAATATTATATGCCGGGAACGGGACGGTCCACCACGGCACTAAATTGAAGCGAAATGGATGTGGAGAGTAGAAATGCCAACTTCCTGTCTTTAACATTTCATGGATAGAGGGTGGGCTCTTATCCCCATGCATTGGGACATCCTCGTGTTGGATGGCCTGATTGTTGACCGGTTGTATGACCTTGTTGTTGCAAGGAGATTCTAATTTTTCCCCTTCACGTGGGTGAAGTTGCACAAGGATTCACCCAATATGTTTTTGGCCCGTCATACAATGGCAGGTTGAGTACAATTAGAGGTTATTAAACTTGATCAAGTCGAACAGCGAGGATAGTCCACGGTCAAACGACAGTTGTCTTGCAACAGTGATTGCTAGTTCCATATCATCATCATATCATTCAGAGAAGTTTTTAGACACTTAAAAATTCTTTCTTTTTCGACTGATGATGTTCGATATTAAAACGATCTACAAAATTGTAGAATATAGGCATAGGCAAAATCGCCTTTACGCATCTAAAGGGGACATTACGGGACAATAAAGAATCTCCTTCCAAAAAGACGAGCCCCCAAACAGGAAGATGTACCAATGAGTGGGGAGAAGAGCCCGCCCTTTATCCACGAAATGTTATCAAAAGGGAGTTGGCATTTCCACTCTCCCCGTCCAAATTACTTCAATCGGGTGCCCTGTTGGACCCTCCCTTCCCTTTTGTATATGTATTTAATTTTTTATGTTATATAAATGTTATATATAATAAATCATCACTTATGCGAGTCGATTTGTTATGATCATTGTCAATAATACTTACATTTCGATGAAGATGATGCTACCTATTTTACCTTTTATGTGATACTTATCATCACAGAATCCAACTTTGAATCGTAGACCAGGTTCAATAACAATACACTCGTTCCGATAAGGGACTCATGGTACCACTCATGGTATAGTCTTCTTCTTCTTCTTCTTCTTCTTCATGTTCGCTCACCATCCGGAATGCACGCTCGGTGCGATTAGTAATAGCAAATAGTGTAACACACTTAGTTTTTCTACCGAGCTTGGCTGTGCAAATCTCGGCAAAAATAAGTTTCACGGAGATCTCAGCAAAAGTGACATTTAATTGCTAAGTGTCGGATAAAGCTGAATGAAATGTTTGCTGAGATTTCAATAAAACTTTTTTTGCAGAGATTTGCACAGCCGAGGTCTGTAGGAAAAACTAAGTGTGTATACATGCAAACGAAAAAGAGATGCAACCAGGATCAGTTTTTCAAAGTAATAGTTTCATCTGAATACCCAACTAATCATATCGGATCTCAGTGACATTTACTCACTCTGAACCTACATTTAAAGTTATGTTGTGATTATATGGTTACTTTGGTACTCACATGTTGTGCAAGTACCACAAGTTCAACAACGCCAACTATGGACAGCTCAATGCTTATCCCATTTACTCTTTGAATCAGCGAATACCAACATGATTATCTGCTAGGAAACTCCAAAGAATATATAGAGATAAAGCTCAAAATACAGTTTTAACTAATAGTACTTTATAAACATCAAGCTGTCCCATATTGGACCCTGCCAACCCACAGCCATCAGAATGATTCATCGGTTGCTAAGTGAAGTACTTCTTAGCGATACATTTCTCAATGTTTCAACTTTGATCTAACGTAAACTTAAAATTATAACCCATATGCCCGTACACACCCGAAACCCATCCTCACACAAAATCAAATAAAAATGTTTATGCATGGTAAACACGTCCGGATATTAACGAGAATATGGGTATACATCTTCACTATCGCAACTACGGGTAATCATCGAAAGTACTTGCATTTTACTCAGGCACTTTTGAGCAAACTGCAATCACCCTCTCATACTCGAAATGTGTCACGACCAACCTGGCACAACGATGCCTTATACGCTCTCTGATCAAAGCACAGGGCGCAGTAATTTACCCTTTTTGCACCAAAATATTCATCAAAATGTGTAAAATCTCATCATGATAATAGCAACCGGTGGAAACTAACGATTTTTATTTGGCTCACAGTGGACTAGCCTATCGGTCCCAAGTACATCGTAAACGTACCCCATTCTAGTCGACAGTCTAGTACCACACTATGTTTGTTTTGATTCGCTATGAAAGTTTGACAGATAAAATGAGGGGTTCGTGAGTAGCAGAGCTGGTCCAAAAAATTGAGCACGTTTCTTCGGTACCTGTATGGTAATAGTTTTTTGAAAATATTTGCCCCATTTTGAGATTTTACTTCTGTAAAACATCATGTTTTGAAGAAATTAACATGTATATTTTGTGGATTACTAGATAGTGTATTGCTGTCTTGTAGAAAGTTGTGTGTTTCTGTAAAATAAAAAACTTTCCGCAACATAGTATGCCTTGGAAAATTCAAACAATAAAGTTAATGCCGAAAAATCGATGCTTAAAGTTAATGCAGGAAAATGCCATGCTATTAAGCGAATTTGTATCTTGAGCAAAGTTTGTGGAAATGTTGAGTTTTGTAGAGTTGTGACCATACTAAAGTATTGAAAATCGTCAGTCAAATAAGTTAGAATTTTCCGGTGGAATCTCAATGAGTATAATTTATGGACGACCCCTTCATCAGGTGCGCCTTTTCTCAACTAAAATCTTTTCTGAAGTCACACAATTGATTAAACTTCATCTGCATGCACTTTTTATTTAATTTTTTGAAATTAGATCTACTGGACCACTGCATTGGATTCACTTTGGTATGTGGATGAAGATAAACATGGAATGGAAAGTTTCGGTAGAAGTGCTTCTTTTGTTTTTGAGAGAAAAGTGTGTAAATAATCATGCTTTGCACTTTTAAAAACTTTGCGTTGCAGCTTAAATAATCATACCAAACATATAATTGACTCGTTAACGCCAAAATCAAAGATATATGTTATGCTTGATAGGCCCTACGTCGGTTACTTTTTAACAAACATTGAAATAATACATTTTAAATTAATTGTCGAGGAGGTCAGTACCAAGCCACTATCATTGGTGTTAAGGTCAACATAATAATTGTTACCAGAATTCCACACATTGTTGAAACATTTGGTCAGTTTTGAGATTTCATTCAATATAGTTAGAATTTCCCAAAAAGTTGTATAACTCGTTTGATTTAACATTTCTAGGTGCGTTTGCTGTAGCGTTTGATAACCAATACAACCTGTTACAACACTGTATTGAACAAACTTCTGAAAATTGCTTCCCTTAGCTGTAGCAATTTAGAAAGAAAATCGATAAAGGGAATCGATTATCGCAGTTAGGTCCTTAGGCATGCTCACTGTCGAGTTGACTGTAATATTAAATGGGTGTGTGTGTGTGTATTTACAATCTAACTCCCACTGACCGGCAGTGGCATTATAGATAGATTCCTCCTGACCAATTCCACGCCAAATCGGTCAGTCACCAAACTTGACTATCTTCGATCTGAATGATACTTGGCACATATTTTCAGTATCATAGACCAAGTATTTTCCGCAGGAGAGGAGACCCTTTTGACTCAAGGGTAATTTTTGAAAAGGGCCTATGTGTTTTTGCACACATACTTTAAAAAAAATGTAGTTCGAAAACAGTTGGTTGTAGAAAAAAATTTACTAAGAAGGAGTTGTAGGAAACTAATAAGGCTTTATAAAAAAAAATATACACGGAATTTTTTTTTCGTTTTTTTACAAAAAAAAAAATTAAAAATAAACCTCAAAATTCAAATAACAAAAAAAAACGTATTTTTGATTTTTTTTTATATTTTTTTAATAAAAACTTGAATAGAAAGCAGAAGTTTTGAAAACAACTCCAGGATGGACAAACTTTTAATAAAAAAGTTTTTCTAAGAGCAACTTTTAAGGCATTTTTGAAACTTTCATTATTTACGGCAAAATGTTCAGTTTGATGTCAGTATATGAATATAAAAATCATTTCAAACGATAGTGCTCATATCGATAAACTTCCTAAATGTAACCGTTTTCAAGATATTTCAAATTTACTTTCATCATAATCATTTTTTTGTAGAAAATATGCCCTTTTCGTAAGTTATACGTGATTGTCCATCAAATATGATAAGTTTTGCAAGATATGCATGTACTTACCTTCAACTTACCCTTGCACCAATAGACTATTGGAAGATTGGTTTTAAACTTATAAGATAAATAAGATAAATAAATGAAATACCCATGCGTTTTTATTTGCATCTTACATTTATTACTTTCGATCGTCTTTAATAATAATAATTTGTACATAAACCTTTTCGTTGAATATATTTTTATTTGATGAACTTTTGATTGGTATGTTTTTATATGTTATGAATTTTTTATTCTACCTGATTCTGAATAATAAATGTAAAAAGGAAGAATAGCAGCTTGTTGATTATTCCAGTAACTACTTTGGGCAGCATCTTGAAGAACAAATGAATAATTTTCGGAAAAATCACAAATTATGATAACTTCTCCATTTTTAAGAGTATTTTTTGTATTTCTCAAGAAACTAGACTGCTGAGTTTTAATATAATCATGGGATACCAGTTTTTCCAACTTTTCGCAAAAATAAGGAACAAATCCATCTACTGGTTTTACAAGTTTCTCTAAACTACATCGATCAGTTGAAACCCATTGTTCAAAACATATTTCAGACATACCCTGTTCCTCGAATTTTTCTGAAAAACTTCTTTCAAAATCTGAGAGACCTGGGCAACGTTCGCATTCGCGGAGGTAACAATGATGAGCTGCATCATATTTCTTCAAAATAATGGTTGAAATCTTTTTCGAATGAATATTTTCTAAGACAATGAAGCATTAAATTAATATTTCCATGGATGGTACAAACACACATATTGTGAGAACCTGAACTACCAAGTAATTTGCAATGCTTTGGTTTAAGTGCTGCAAATGAACTAAATCCAATGCTATTTTTACTAACTTCTTGAAATTTAATAAAAGCTTCTAGCAATGTACAAACTAAAAGTCGCATTTGAATATGAATCTTCTTACCTTCCTTCTTCACTGAAACGTAATCGTTTAGACCTGGCGTGGCTCTGCTTATCTGGTCGCTTTCGAAGAACTGCAATACCTCGTTTTTAATTTCGGGATCCAAACCGTGTCCTAACCTTTCGTTGGGGGTGGCCAATACTCCTTTCCCGTTTGCCAAGCATCGAGCTTGCAATACAATGTATTTATTTGTTTCAAACTCGTCCATTACCGTTTGCGATGACCAAGATTTCGGCAAAATCGTCAGAATCCTTATTTGATCGTCTCTCGATGAACCTGGATCAGCAAATATCTCCTTCAGTTGTCCGATCATCTCATTGTGTTCCGCAGCTTTCAATTTTAGTTGCTCCAGGTTATCTTCTTCCGCTTGAAAACCGCAGATGCGTTTCTTAATGCCATTGGTAATGTCCATATACTTTCTCCGGGGATAGTTAACATTCTGGAATTTTTTTGTCGATATTGGCGATACATTGATACCAGCTATGCCAGCTCAATATTATGCATCCTGGAAAATTGTTGCTCTCCACTATCTTGAGATGATGCTGTTGTTATTGACGTAGTTGATGGCATTTCTTCGAGGCTATGTTGAGATGTAGATGGCTGCGGTCCATGACTGACGGTTGCACTTCTAGTTCCAGATTTTCAGCACATGGTTCGATTCTATTCAAATTCAAGCGACACGTATCACAGATTGATAGAGATGTATCCAAATTAAATTTCCACTCTAGGAACTTATGTTTTTCAATCAAATTTTCGGATAATTTACGAAGCATTGACGAACACCGTTTATAAGGAAACGGCTTGCAACACTTGATCTTCTTGAATTCCATATTCAAATTATACTTGTTCACTCAAAAAGATATTTTTAGTGATGTCTGTTTTCAAAAGGATGGTCATGCTTAAATACAAACGTAGGTACCATTTGGATATTAAGGTATAAATATTGTTTTGGTATTGAAGCTACTCTAACAGAGAAGCTCTTTTTTTCATGAAAAATACCATGAAAGACATTATAATGTCCCTAAAATAATGAGATGGATAGGTGCATCAATATTAACAACTTGAATAGGATGAAACTACGCCTGATAATGAAAATAAGTGCAACTTAACTTGTGTTGGTTTCTATATTTAAAATAATAGTGTTTTCATTTCCCCTGTAAATTCTAAACGGGTTGTCTGATTGTTCAATCGTCAAAAGACAAATTGAAGGTAAATATATGTGTATCTTGCTAAACTTATCAAGGCTGATGGAGAATCACGATTAACTTATGAAAATGGCATATTTTCTACAAAAAAAATGATTTTTATGAAAGTAAATTTGAAATATCTCGAAAACGGTTATATTCAGGAAGTTTATTGATATGAGCACTATCGTTTGAAATGATTTTTATATTTATATACTGACATCAAACTGAACATTTTGCCGTAAATAATGAAAGTTTCAAAAATGCCTTAAAAGTTGCTCTTAGAAAAACTTTTTTATTAAAAGTTTGTCCATCCTGGAGTTGTTTTCAAAACTTTTGCTTTCTATTCAAGTTTTTATTAAAAAAATATAAAAAAAAAACCAAAAATACTTTTTTTTTGTTATTTGTATTTTGAGGTTTGTTTTTATTTTTTTTTGTAAAAATACGAAAAAAAAATTCCGTGTATATTTTTTTTATAAAGCCTTATTAGTTTCCTACAACTCCTTCTTAGTAAATTTTTTTCTACAACCAACTGTTTTCGAACTACATTTTTTTTTAAAGTATGTGTGCAAAAACACATAGGCCCTTTTCAAAAATTACCCTTGAGTCAAAAGGGTCTCCTCTCCTGCGGAAAATACTTGGTATATCATACTGAAAATATGTGCCAAGTATCATCCAGATCGAAGATGGTCGAGCACGATTTCAGGTTTTTTCAGCTCATTCTGGATGGAATCCCTCTCCTGCAACAATTTTTTAATTAGGGGAAATGGCTCTAATGTTGGGCCCATCGCCAAAAATCTGCTATTTGTCAATTTTATCTAGATGAACGCGTCATTGGAACAGCACTAATGGATATTTTTGGTCGCTATTGAAAATTTAGTCCATTGCTGAATTTATGTATGGGCCCAAATTAGATGCATTTAGGCCGACATTACATCCATTTCCCCTACATAATTGCAAGAAGCTTAAATCCGGGAGTTAGAAGGTGACAGCTCTATCGCAACTCCAAAAGCCCATTTCAAAAACGCAAGCATTCCGAAGCTATTTTCGTATACGATAAGCCCCGCTCCAATACATTTCAATGTGGGAATCATTAATAATGTACTGGAACATTCAATCAAGCTGATTGACGCGTATTTAATGAGTTGGAAATGTTGTTTGTACCGATACATTATCGATACTGATAATGTACTGAAACTTTCTATCAAACAGTTATTAAAAATTTAAATTAACGCGAATTTAATGATTTTAAAAATTATTTATGATAGAATTACAATAAGAATTCAGGAACGAGCTCACCAAATTAGTATCCAGAAAAGCACGGCACGCCTTAACCAATATTGACTGTAATATTAAATGGGTATAGTAAAATTATGCATAACTGGGTCATTGAATTTAATCCTCTTAAGAATTAGATGCCAAGATTACATTTATCTTAAACTTATTGTTTTGCAGATCATGGGTAATGTACCCGTTCTTATCGTACCCTTTGATAAGTAGTTAAGTAGTTTTTTTAAAGATAGAATTAAACAAACTTTTTGTTGTTCACATCTCTGATGTTACAAATTAATAAATGATTGAAGAAAACGGATGGTCAAAACAAGTCCAAATCTTTTTATTCTGTTTAACAGTAAAATATGTGATGCAATTTCAATTTGTAACTTGAGATACATCAGAAGTTAATGTTCAATTATTGTAAACCAAGACAAACTAAGAATTCTGAAAAAAAACCTGCACAAACTATGAAAAGTCTGATCTAGACAAGATGAGTTTGTTATTCCAATGCGTAGGTATCAGGGTAAGTGTGGTAGTTATGCAATTAGAGCTCAAGTTTTTGGCCCTTGGGTCTAAATCATATTAGAAATATATGTTATGGTCTTATTTCCGTTGATATATGACAAAACATATATTCTAACTTTGTATCGAAATAAGTTTTTTAAAGAATGAAAAAATGTCCACTAGGAACTGACTCATTTACTCTACAGAAATCAAATTCAAAGAAAAACACCTTTTAGTGCTGTTCAATCCGTGCCATCTTTTCCAGTATGATGAACTTCCAGTAATTTACAGCTGAGTATTAATCTATGTTAATCCCATATTATTCTAATCGATGAAGCTCATTTCCGTTCTTTTGTGTAACATCCTACCATCAATCAAGCATACATTTTCAAATACTTTAACCAAGTTCATTCCAATTATCAAATCTCCATTTAGAAAAGACATGAAAACATTACTTTAAATGAGATTTATGAGCAGGTAGTCCCATTTTAAGGGAGATCGCAGTAAGCAAGTCATCTTTATTGAAAGAAAAAAAAAATCCAACGGCTAAGTCTGGTAAAGCGCCAAAATTGATAAGAAATACCAAACTACTAAAATTATGCATGCCCATCTGGCATGGCAGTGTAAGATTTTTTATTATACCAGTGTAAAAGCAAACCTGTGCGGAATCAAGTTGAACAATTAACCATGTTTTTCTAGTAACAGGCAGACGTTTATGATTCGCTTGTGTATTCTAGAGAAGAAATGAAGTAACAAACAAAACAACAAATAGATATGCACAAATGTACAATTGCACTTGAACCCACTAGACTAAGATTGCGACTAACAAGTATTGAAAGGAAATTAAAATAAATAAAAAGAAACAGAAACAGCAAGCTAACAAGAAAACTAACTGAACCTGTCGCTGAACCAAAAACCGTTTCATTTTAGATAGGTAGCTTGTCCTGAAGCGCCAGGCGGTTAGTTTATATAGCGTAGAGCTTCGTTTAGTTCGAAGAGAAATAAACAATGTACATTGTGCAATTTTAACATTTGGGTAGCCGAATAGTGATAAAAACGTTCAGTTTAGTTGAGATCATTGAGTAATATCTGGTAGCCGGAGGTGTGAACAGAAAGCATTTAATTAGGACACGCTTAAGTACTGAGAAAGTTTTCTATTTTTTGTGGAAGGCTTGTACGAAACGAATTACTCCAGCCAATATCAATAGCAACCAATTTAGAAGATTTCATAATCATAGCGCGACAGATTATTTCAATACGAGATATGTGTAACTTGAATGGAGAAAAGAATAAAAAATACAATAAAGTTGCTTGCCTTATTTGTTGCTGTACCTTATGTGAGAGAAGCAAAGTAAAAAGAAAACCAAGTCATTAGGAGAGCTACACGTGTTAGCTAGCAAAGAATTATATCGAACAGCTGCTGATGTAGAGTTGCGGTGAAACGTCCAATTCCTATAAGATGAAGAAGAAGAAAAAATGTTTAAAATTTTGAACCTACTAGAAAGCATTTGAGATTTCCTCCTTACGAAACTCGACCACCCATGTATAGCTGATTAGCGACAATCAAATGTAATTACAGAAATGTTTATCTATCCAGGAGCGTCCGTTCCCCTCAAACTGGACATTCAATGCGACTATTTGACAAATACCAAACACGAGCCACCGGATCTCTCAAAGTAGTACATATCACGTGCGTAGATCATCTTGAATGCCATCAAGTATTATTTGCTGCCTTATAAAAAGAATGACGCAATGCAACTCGATGCCATCAGTTTGTAATCAGTTCCTATTCAGCAGCATGTTAACATATATACATAGAAAGAACTTGAAAAGATGAAACCATTTTTAATTATAAAATGCAAATAGAGCGGCCACTGAATGTTCCAGCTTGAGGGGGCGACTTCGTGCGGATGTCACCTGTTTCGGGTTTAATTTGCGTTTATGTCCTGGATTCCTAGAGAGCGCTGCCCTGAGAATCGTTTCGATAAGATTAAAAGATGCGGTCGCATTTGTAAATAAACTCATAATTTCTCCCTTTTGTAGGCAAATTCAGATGGAAAGAGAGGGAATGAGAAGAGCAGAAAGAAAACAAACGCAATTAAAGAAACTACTATGATAGAAGAGAATGTATGATATGGAGGCATTTCTAACTAGGAACGCTAATTTAAAATTAAAGAAAACAGAGTATGACAAATACCAGTGATCAAACGATAAATTACGACAAAGCGAAAATAGATATGTATCTGAAATTAAGATAGGAGTGAGATAACATCCGAAAACGTTGAGAATTCTTTGAATGTAATATTGAAGAGGAATGATTTAATTGTTTAAAGTGGTAAGACATTGTAGGATACATTCTGATGGAAATCTCCACTTAGAAATAAATATCTTCTTTCCTAAGATATGGTTGTTTTAATGTTTATCTTTAGGCTGTTTAGATACCCGTCAATCAAAGTCGAGAGCAAAAAAATCTTCTTGTGACATCAAATAGAATACTTATCCTGCTGTCAGTGAAAGCAAACTGTAAATTTAGTTAGATGTACATTTTTCATGCTGATAACAAAACGAGTATTCAATTTGATGTTCTACAAAGGCAATACAAACAAAACTGTAACAACATATTTGACATAGCGGCGCCGGTGGTGTAGTGGTAAGCGTGATTACCTCTCACCCCAGCAAGCCTGGGTTCAATCCCAGTCGGCGCCGCCGGGTTGTTCTGAGGCATAACATTTCTGATCACGCCTTCCTTCGAAAGGGAAGTAAACCCGTTGGTCCCCGGTTCATGAGTTGATGGGTCGATAGGTAGGGTCCAGGTGAGGGAGAGCTGCCTCCCTGGCGTCGGTAGCATTAGTGCTTACACGCTATTTTAAAACTACCCAAATTTGGGTAGAATCCACCCAGATCGGTCAAAACTGAACCTACCCAAAAATGGGTAAACTGTGTTGGGAGTTACAAGTTGGAAGGAGTACTTCACTTTCCTCACTTCCAAACCGATTACCTTCGTTGTCAGTATTCGTGCGTAGGTCATCATTGTAATCCAAACGTTGTTGTGAGACGGGGTTATCAAAAGCGCGTGTATTGGCTGGCGAACTTTCAATTGTTGTGGGTAAAAAACGAGGTGGTATTATGGTAGGGTAGGTGGTATATTGTTCTATCGCTTCATAATCGACCGCAGAGGGGGATTCTGCATCAACGGGTTGGGGTAAGACGTCCCGGACGGGTCCTCCGGCCTGCTGCGCTCTCTCCAGTGAGAGTGAAGGGGGTACTACACTTTCCCTCCCTTCAAGTCGATCGTTGTTGCTGTCCGGTTCGCTTGTCAGGTATGAATTGCTGGTCGGTGTTAAACGTACCGAGGAGTTATCCTTATCGAAGATGCTGGTTAGAGGGCGTTTCTTCGATCTCATACACCTCATCGATTTCTATGGAGTCCTGATCGGCTGTACCTTCTTCTTCTGCGGGTTTCTTCAACGGTGGGCTTTGACGTCCAGGCGAGCTGTTGTTACTTCTGTTGTGCCTTTTCTTCTTCTTGCTGTCACGGGGGTCCGTTGACGCTGGCGATTTGGTCCTGAGCTGCATTGATGTTCCGGCTACCTGGGACTCGGCAGGCTTCCTTCCGGCGGATTGGCTTCGTTGAATCGGGGCAGGCGGTGGCGGCGTTGATGTGTTCTGCTGCGATTGCGACTGTTGAGTTTGACGTGTGGTCATCATCCTGATGTGAGCCAACAGCTTATCGATCTTCTCGTCCTTTTTCTTCATCGCGTCAAGCAGCTTCTCCTGCATCCTACTTTCGAGTTCCTCCAGCTTCTTGCGGTCGGCAGTCTTCTGGGCTGCAGCTGCGGCGTAATTCTCTAATCCTGATTCAATTCGCTTGCCGCCTTCGGGGTACGTCAGGTTCTTATCCACCTTCATCCGGATAACATCCACCTCCTTCTTGTAGACCGGACATTGTCGATTATTCGGACGATGGGGTCCACCGCAGTTGATGCAGTGAGCAGCAGCTTCACATTCTACACCCTCCGAGAGCTCATGCTCGGCAGAGCAATTCAGGCATCGTTTCGGGCCAGGACAACGTGCACGAGGATGACCATAGCGAACGCAACCGTAAGAAAGAAGAGGATTCGGATAATATGGACGGGTAGAGACTCGAAGTACACCAATTTTGACTTGCGACGGGTAGTTGCACCTGTTGAATGTTAGGATCAAGGCGGACGTATTCACCGGCTTACCGTTCTCCCTTCGAGTAATCCGTTGGACTTGGATGACCCCTTGGCTGATGAGACCACGCAGGATATCCTTCTCCTCCATACGGATCGCCTCGAAACAGGATACGACACAACGGCTCACGTTCAGATTCGGATGCAACTGAACAACCACCTCCGTTTCATCCATTAGGGTAGTCAACTTCAGCAACTTGTCAACTTGGGCCGGGTTTCTGACCTTAAGCGTGTACCGGGTTCCTTGCGCTTCAGTCGAAGCTCCTTCAATAGGTCCATTAGCAGCACTCTCAACCGACTTCCCCACAATGAAGGGATCCGGCAGAGGGGTATTCTCGTCCTTACTTGTCAACTGCAGGTACGTCAACGCTCCAAATTCACTCGACGATGTGGCTCCTACACCTGGCCATTGGTGTCTTGACCCTCCCGGGTCGCCGCTACTAGCGGCCGTCATAGTCACTCTACCCTACCCTACCACTTTCTCGCTAGTTAGGCACCGCAAACGTTGGAAATGTTCGAAAAAGTAACAACGGTCACCCGTTGTTTACCCCAGAGGCGGTAAAATAGAAAAAGAAAACAAAGAACTTTCCTACCTTACGCTCCTTCAACGTGCATGAACAACCTCACTTCGCCCTTCAACAAAAAACTTTTCACCGAAAACTGAAAAAAAAAAATCAGTTTGTTCGGTCTTTCACACCTCCTGCTACTCGGGTCACCACACTACTATCTTCGACCGGCCAGCAGAAAGTGCTTCAATGGGCCCACCACACAGCAGCCAGTAGGTAGGTAAAATACACCGATAGCACTGCAAAAACGCGTAGCACAACACAGTAAAGGCGACCGGCACGGCAAGAATCTTTTCACTGACCACTGAACACAGCAGCAGTACAATAGCACGGGTACACTATAGGGTCGCCACGCGGTATAACACCGTATGATGGCAGGCTGTTCTTTACCGTTGCCACGGAGTAGAGACACTTTATTCGCACTTTATTCCCGCTATTTTCCACCGATCAAGGTCGGGTTTTCACGTAGATTATAAGTTTTCACTAGCCACAAAGCGACGGATGGCTTTTAAGAGAGAAAACACCGCGAAAAACCACCAAATAACGTCAATATCCCGAGCGCGTAAACTATTGCTACTGCAGGCAACAATGATGGCGAAATTGACGTTTTTTCAATATCACCTTTTCAATAATATTGTCAGTATGTCAATTTATTGTCAATATATTGCCAATATATTGTCAATATATTGTCAATATATTGTCAATATATTGTCAATATATTGATATGTGTAATGGGCGCTTTAAACACAAGGTGGCATAGTGAGTTACCCATTGGCTTGTGCTCATTTCACTTCGTTTTCATCGTGAAGTGACACCCGTAATAAGGGCCATAATATTTGAAAAAATATGGCTGTTTTGGTGATATTTAAGCGTTTTGTTAGCTATAAGCTTCCTTATAAGCGAGGCATGTATGAAAACGTAAGAAAATCTCAGAAAAACCTTACGAAATCGTGAATAATAACATGATGGTAGATCTTACAAAGCGTAAGCTGGGACGGCAGAGGTGGCAAATGTACATTTTTTGCAAAACCATCGTCCATGGTGGAACAAAACAGCCAGCACACGGCTGTCGTATATCTACGTTACAAGCAAACAGCGGAGATAGAGAATATGACTAAATGTGGCAGCCAATTTTTTTTTCTTGAAACAGTCTATTGTAAATAGATTTTAGCTGCA
Source organism: Ochlerotatus camptorhynchus (assembly GCF_037179485.1). NCBI lineage: Eukaryota > Metazoa > Arthropoda > Insecta > Diptera > Culicidae > Ochlerotatus > Ochlerotatus camptorhynchus. Next base: position 3,899,393 of record NW_027040773.1, read on the forward strand.
AATTTGCGTGTGACAGTAAATTATCAGCTCCCTTATAATTTTAACATCCATGCGTATGAGTGGTTAGTATTCATTCTTATTCTTTTTAATTCCATGCAATAAATATCAAATAAATGCAATAATGGGCCAGAAATCAGCAACATTCTAAATGACATAAGCGGCGCTTGTCTGCTTCTTTGTGCGAAAATGTTCTGTCGCTGGCAGAAAACAGTTGAGAAATGTCACATTTTTTTCCGTTTGCCAGTTTGGTTTTGTGGGCCTTCGCTATGGTCATTGCGAAAAGTTTCAAATGTTAAGGAAAAAAATGTTAAAAACCAGCACTTGTGCCACCACTGGCTTACACTAAGATTACTTCACAGATTTTTGTAAAATTTTACCGAAATTTCAACAGCTGAACGTTCGGTAATTTTTCACTGTTTTCCTATAATTTTTCACTGATACTCTGTGAAAAATTCAAGGAAAACTGTGAAAAATCACCGAACTGTTAACCGAACGTTCAGCTGTTGAGATATTGTAAAATTTTACAGAAATCTGTGAAATAATCTTAGTGTGCTGGGTTAGAAAAATCCTTAGTGAAATCTTACGTACTAAGTGCATGGTCCCTAGGTTGAATTATTGTAGCTTTACCCTAGAATCAAATAAAACTCAAATATTTCGAACGCTTACAAAATTTATCATTCATTTAAATTAAATCCGCAATATTTAAACCTGTCAGTTCCTAACTCACGGACTCCAAGAAAATGACGACCACTACAGTAATTACAGGTAGATTTCTTAAATAATTCAATCATCGGACAGTGGAGTTGCATTGAAATACGAAATTGGCCTTCTTCTTATTTCAAAGAAAACGAAGTTTGACTCATTTTGTAAAAAATAGTTTATTAATTGTTACATTTTGCTGAAAAATAAAAAAATTGTCATGATTGATTACAGCATTCTTAATTACTCAACATTAAAACAATTATGTTTTACCATACTATTCCACCCTCCTTACAACAGTTCATCATCCTCTTCCCAATCCCAGTCGTGGTCCGGTTGCAGGACCGACAATAATTCATCTTCGCTCATCCGTTCGTGATCTAAGCTGAACGCCGATGGATAAGTACACGGCAAGCAGAGCATATACGAAACACCCGTATTGTGGCCGGTACACTCGCACGTCTGGCACGAAGTCGGTACGGCCGTGCTGGCAACACGCTTCGTAAACACCGTTATGAACTTCTTCGTCGGATTGCGTGTGAGTGGACGCAACTTGCGACCACTGAATACAGATCCGCCCGTTTCCAGCGCCAAAGCACCACAATTGCCCAGCGTAGCCTTTGGCAGTCGAATCTGTTTGCGAAGATCGGTGTCTCCGATGAGGTCCTTGAGGTCCTTCTTGGTGTACGCTTTGGTGTTATCCATTCCAAAGAACATTCTCGCGACGCGAGACTTGTCGAATTCGATATCTTGATCAGCGAGGATGTGGAGTTTGATACCGTTTTCGAGCAAGAGCTGAAGTACGGAGGAGTAGTCAAGTTTCATACTGGAGCTGGAACACTTGGAACATGGCATAAGGATAAATGTTTTTGATGCTCCGGGCCTGAAAACCAGTTTTGAGGCCACGATAATTGCATCGAAGATGTCGTCGTTTGTTCCGCTGGCCATAGTGATATGATTGAAGAATGGTTCAATGTATTCGTGCGTTACAAACACGTTGTCATTAACGATCACACTCCTAGCTTTATCGAAGGGTGACATTCCTCCGAAGGCAACCACCGAGTAGCGATTATCGGTGATGTTGAGTTCTTGCAGTTCTTTGTGAAGAGTTTGTACCAACGTTACGACGCTCTTTGATGTGGTTATGTTTTGGTTGCAGGGTTTAGCCTCAACGATGAATACAACATCAGTTGTCTGTGGAATATCGTTGTCCTTCATGGGAACAAATGCTCCCTCTGGTACGTAGGACCCGTTGATCAGTTTGCAACTGTAAAGGATAGAAATAAGTACTTGGAAACATGATTGTGTCTAAATTGTAATTACTTGATACATGAATCTGGAACTCGAAGAGGCATATCTTCCAAGCTACAAGCCTCCATGTATGCAAGAGCAGAAGTGCAAGCACCGTTGTCAGATGGATCATCCGACTTGGTATCTAGATGGTATCCCAGATCGAGACACATTTCATAGAATGGCGTAGCGTCAACAATCGGGAAACACAAGGCAAAGTAGGAATGTTTCTGTCGGAAGAATGAATCGCAAAGCTGACTGAGTTCGTTTGACACCGAAAAGAAATTGCTTGTATGGTTCGTGGCTTGCACGTCAGCTTCGCATTCCGGTAGCGTCCAGCTGTTGATGAATTGCTCCTTAGAAACGGCAAACTTGCGATCGGATGTAAGGTAATCGTCAAACACTTCGTTGTTCATCGTTCCCAGGATTCCGGCCGTTTTTCCAAAGTACCAGCCGCTCAGATCAAACGAACACATGTGGTACTGTAAACTACAGGTAAGCTTGAATCCTTTGAAGGACTGAATTATTAGTAGATCAGCTTCTCGGTACACTACGGTTTCGGCAATCTGTGCCGGTAGAGCGGTTGTGACGTTACGATCTATTTTGACTGACTATAATGAACAAAAAAATAAGGTTAAGTTTTTGAGTGTACTAATTCTGATTGCATAGAACTTACAGCATCCATGATATCGATTTCCAGAACGTGCCCTTCGGTGATCAAGGTTATTTTCCTTGAAGCCTTGCCAGTTTCACGTAACATCTGTAAAAGGAACTATGAATATTTTTTTGAACATTTGGCGCATCACAAATATTTACCGAAGGTTCCAACAGCAATGTGAAAGTTTTGTCGTAAAAGTCGTGGGCCAAAACATATGAGCATTGGTTTGTTTCGCCATTCTTGAGCAGATCTCGCAAATCCATCGAAATGAACCGCTTATCGAAAGACATGTAATGTCTCGATCCTACCAGTAGCGAATTGGCTTTGAAAGGAGGTAGCCACATCTTGGTATCCATGTAAGGTTTCAACTCGCTGTACACTGTCCAAATTGTGGTATTACTACCGGCAAAGAAATCCTGAATGTCGGTCATGAATTTGTACTCTGGAATTTCATCAAACTTTGGAGTTTCGTTGAAGGCATGCCACGACATAGGTAGCTTCTGCTCCAATTCCAAAATCCCATGATCAGGATCGAAGATGAACTTTGTCTTAGCTTCTCGGTAACGATTCTCTGCCTGCAGTGCAGTCTGTGCGTATCGTCTCAACTTGTTCCTAACAATGCTCCACAGCTGATGCAGTCGTTTCTCCAATTGGAACTCCTCCGCAAGCCATTCGGCCTTGGCACGAACCTCGTTGACTCGCTGCAAGATGAACTGGACGTACTCTAGTTTCTGTAGCTGTTTGATTTCTTCCCACAGCTCCGTCAGGACCTGATTGAGCTCACGACCGAACGGTAGCAGACGGAAGAATTTTTCCTTTACAAAGCGGATCACGATTGAACCATATTTCTTCGTGTTGGTGATGATGTCGTTTTGGACGAAGTCCTTATACAGTGTGTCCAAATCTTGTGTAAAGTTGGTCACTTTGGTGAAGTAAGGTGATTCTGCTATCTCTTGAGTTTTGTTGTACAGGAACGCTGTAGAAGACATTGTGAGCAAGGTTTCTAAAAGTGTAAGCTATCGCACAAGTTATACTTACAGAATACCTCGTGGCCTACATGCCAGGTCATGGATTCTGCGTAGTGAGCTAATTTGATCACCGAAGGTTCGATATTCTGAAGCATGCGTTGCCAGTACGAAGTGATTACGTCAGTTAGCTTTCTCCACATCTCTTGAACGTGCTGTGAATTGATGATAATTAGTTGATCATTCAGTCACACATTTATAAGTTACTTACTTTTATAAACTGCAAGTGTAGATCTTTGATGAACTTATCGTATCGTTGAACAGAAGATTCCAACACTTCGGAGAAGTACTTCATCGAGTCTCCTTGCAGAATTCTACCGATCACGTCAATTATCTTCTGGTAGGAAACCTTAATTGTTTCCAGCAACCATTGAATGGACTTTTTCAAAGCTTGCCCTGATTCACCGAGAACCTGCCAGAATTCGGTCAGAATCTTTGGCAACGAAGTAATTTTATTCTTGATGGCTAACTCATCCAGCACGGTTACGGTAAAGTTGATCACCGATCGGATATAGAAGTCATCCGCCACATACGAAGCATTCAGGAACTGACGTAAATCTTCCAGATCATCCTGAATGACATTCAATCCGGAGACGTCCTCCAAGAAACCTTCCATGTAGGGATGTGCCGCATCCCACATACCATTAACCGAGTCCTTCGATTCACTGTAGATTTGCTTGACCCAGAATTCCAGCGATTCGGTGAAGGATGTGTGCAGTGCGGTGAAATAATTTCGGACCAGATTGCGCAGGTCAGAACGAATCTCTGGACGCCACAGTAGTTTACTGGTGACCAATCGGGAATGGTTCATCTTCAAATAGTAGGCTACGTCGACTTCACGTGCCGTATCGTAGTCTCGCCAAAAATCAAAGTAGGCACTCCTGGAGTCCGGGATGATACCGTACATGTAGACGTTCTCCGAGGCATCTGGAATGATATGGTCGTGTCATTGGTAGTTTAAACGTTGAGCTGTATTTGTATATTTTCTCTGTACCGTAGCTGTACTGGTAAATGCGATTCTAGTGTATGTGGAAAGACTAAAGGCAAATACGAAGCACTCATAGTACGAAAACTCGATGTCGTCTGCTCTCACATGCCATCAGAATAGAGCTAGCATGTAGACCGGTACGTTTTCAGGTGTATGGAAGAAGCAAGGGGTAAGGCAGCTTTACTCTGAGTTGCATTTTTGCAGCGAGTAACTCGTGAGTAACTCAATGTATCTCAAAATTAAATAGACGTGCATCGATTTTTTGCCTCTTTACCTCTTGGCTTACTCCGTTTACCCCCTTCACATATTAGGCGTCAGTCTTGCTTGTAGACAAAATAAAATTGTTCAGATCGGCTATTGAAACGATGTGAATTCCAGAATTTGTTTAGAAAACGGCTCCACCGAGGAGAACGAGACATCGTTGCGGGCAATCACCGAAGAACAAAACATGCTCCAAACATAATAAATAATAGTTAAAAGAAAAACAAATAAAACAATTTTTATCCTTCTGGATGAAATATCTTCTTTAAATGGTTATGTTAATCTTCAACAAACACTTCCGTTGACGGCTGCAGAAGAATCCAGGTGGTGTATCGCAGAAAGCGGACCACATCACGATCATTCAGAAAGCACAGTAGTAGCACCAGAAGTGGGAGGATGTCCGCTCGCAGCAAAACGGCGCCATGGAAATCCAGTGCTTAGTTCGTAGTTTCATCTAGCGGCAGGTTGTTAAGCGATGAGAATGGGATCACTTCAACGAGTATCAGAGGACGTGCAGGGTACGCAGTCGGATCGAGTTCTTCTACCAAATCGAGCCGGATGTTTCCTTTTTGTTGTTGTTTTGCTTGACAGCAACTTTTCGGCTTCGCAACTCCATATGTTGCTGTGATACGAAAAGTGAGAAAGCAAATGACAGTGATCTTGCTCACTGAGCAACGTGAGTTACTCCAGGTGCCTCAAAAGCAACTCTGAAATTGCTCATGATTAGGAGCTGTCTTACCCCTTGGGAAGAAGTGAAAAATCATTATCGAAAAAGAAACGATTTATCGGCTACTCATGCTCTCAGAAAAATAGAAATCGCTGTTGTTTTTCTCACGAAAACTACTATGATCGCATAGTATTCTCTTGCCACTGATATTCTCTTCTATTTTTTCTAGCGGTCGAAAAATTATGATTCTCTTCCAAAATAGGTGAAAATTACGTATGCTAATAATTAACTTGTTCCGATGGCACCAAAATATGTAGTCCCACCAATTTGATGAAATCGGAGAGGGTCGCTGCATCTTTTCGATCACTTGAGATGAAATTACTCAAACCTAAAACATCAAATGGATCAGTTAATGTCAACAATACCTTAATACCACCTAAATCACCTTAATGCATGATACATAGTGGTCTACCATTCATTTCAGCACGGAATCTAAGTCCGACAGCTCAATGAATAATAATAATAGACAGAAAAGATGAAAGTAAATTTGCGAAACATCTTCAGAAAAGACGTGGACGAGTACCGTAAAAGCGAACGGAGTTGATCATTGACTTCTTTTCATTAACTTCTGGAGAGGGTTAATAAATCAGTAAGTTAGTTTTTGGAAACAAATCAATTGGTAAACATTCAATAGTGCTTGCTAGTGCTTCATGAAAAGATTCTTCTTACTGCAATTTGAAGTTCTTGTACCACCAGAGTCTTCTTTTGAATTTCATATGATTTCATCAATCATCTTCTGGACCTCGTCTGAAAAAAAGCATCATTTAAAAATTCTTTATACATTCAGCGTCCAATTCTTCTGAAAATCGTATGACCTTTTCTTTGAAATTTGTTTTGCGCTAGCTGAGTGTGCCCGGCCTTGCTCGAGATTCAATATCAGCTTGAGTTTATGCGCCGATTAAAAAAAAACATGCTTTGTTTTTCTGTTCCATTTGTATGGGAGCCCCCTGTCACAGAGAGGAGAGGGGTCTCGAACCATCATAAGAACCTTTCTCGGCCCCAAAAACCCCTGCATACAAATTTTACACCATCGGTTCAGTAGTTTCCGAGCCTTTCAGACAGAGAGACAATTTTTTTTATATAAGGGGAAATGGATGTACACACTTAGAAATTATCGCCGACTTCGGTAATTTTTACCGAAATCTGAACAGCTGAACTGTTCGGTAAAATTTATGCAATTCAATTCAGTTGCTTTTCAGCTACTTTGAAACTAAATCGCCACTAAAATGACAAGACTTGATCATTTAAACAAGGTTGAACATGTTTTGAAATTATTTTCAAATTCAATAGCCTTTAAAATGAAGGTCAAAGTTTTACCGAACGTTCAGCTGTTCTGATTTCGGTAAAATTTACCGAACACGGAAACAAAATCTTAGTGTGTAATGTAGGCCTAAATGCCCCTAATTTGGGCCCATACATAAATTCAGCAATCGACTAATTTTTCAATAGCAACCAAAAACACCCATTTGTAAGGTTCCAATGACGCTAAAATTGATATCTAGATAAAATTTATAAATAGCAGATGTTTAGCGATGGGCCAAACCTTAGATCCATAGGCCAACATCAGAGCCATTTCCCCTAGATTTTCTAAGGGTTTCCTCACAAGATGTATAAAAATCTCGCAGACGATCTATGATGTTTAACAGAATTTCTCAGAAATTTCCAGAGGTCTGAGCTGAACTTTGTATAGTACTGTGAACTTCACTCAGAACTTTTCAAACCCTCTCTTGAAAATTTTCTGATATTCCCTAGAAAGTCCTTCCAAAGATCCCTGACTGAAAATTGCGTTCAATTTTTCATATTACTTTCCTCTGGAAGTTTTCCTACATTTCACCCAAAGTATCAGTGTAGCCCAAAATTTCAAATCTGATCACAGGCTATTGATGGGGTCTGTGAAGAAAATGTTCTACCCAAAGCAAATCAATCGCAAAGCAGGTCGTGTGAAAGAAACTCGCCAGAGCATCAAACAGAGATGGGACGTACAACTCCTGCGAAACCCAGATTTACGGAAAAAGTTTGCGGAGGAAATAATATTGAGGATGAACAACAACAGCTTCGAGTTGGACACAGATCAACGGTGGAACAAATTTAAGAAGGTGATATCAGAAGCAGCTAACGACGTACTTCCAAAGGGAAAAAAGGAACCTCAATCATCAAACACCAAACGCGCTTATCGAGCACTACAAAGGAAGCTGCACAGACAGCGGAAATTTTCGGATGTGGATAGATGCCATCGAGAAGTAGTAGGGGCCAGGAGTGAACTAGAAAGTGTAAAACGGGAACACGTTTGGAAAAGTTGGAGGCAATTCTTCGAGGAGATTGATTAAGGTTGAACCTTTTCAACGTTTGAGATGCACGTATACATTTCTCAAACAACATAAAGAGTATGAAATGCGGAAATCTACTACGAATACTGTCAATCAATTTAAATGGCTAAAGTCAGTGTATGAGTCTGTTGTTACAGATCATAACATACCCCTTCTTCCTGAAGCTGGTGAGCACATCCCTGCACCATCAAAGATGGACATTGAAGCAATCATCCAAGGCTTCAGAAGTGGTACTTGTCCAGGACCAGACGGTTTAAATGTGGAATTGTTGAAAAATGTACCCAAGGAGTATATGAACGAACTTCATACAGTGATTGAAAATATTTGGATCAAAAACAGGGCTCCTGAAGATATTTCGGAAACTATTCAGATACCGATTCCAAAGAAGCCGTATCCTAAGGAGACAAGTGATTTCCGTAAAATAACTCTTTGTAACGTGGTTTACAAAATTGTAGCCAGCTACCTACTCATGAAATTGAATGAAACCACCGAAGAAATCCCATCATACCAAGCTGCAATCGGTCCGTGGAGGACCACATTTTCTCATCTAAAAGGATCATGGAGGAATGGTAGAACAAAGGAGATGAACTTTTTGTATTCTCTTTGGATATCCGGCAAGCTTTCGATTCGGTGGATCAAAATTCATTAGTTGATGCATTAAAGTTCATGAAGGTCCCAAACTTTTTAATCAATAGAATTATTAAATTGGGGCTGCATGAGAAAAAGTCTTTGAGGTGCTAAGGTAGTAAAGTAAGGGTGTCCCCTTTCCGCCAGACTCTTTACCATAACACTACATCATGTACTGAGTCGCTTGAAAGAACATTTTCCTTACATCTGGGTCAGAATGAAGGAATGTCACCACCAGTAATTTTCGCTTACGCAGACGCAGTGTCTGTTTTTATCATTTACCATCACATGCAAGGAGTATCGCTTCAACCCAGTGTCGATGAATTGCGTTTGTTTTGAACATCTTCGTAGTAACGAAACGAGAGAAATGAACAAATGAGATTATTATACATCAACGAATACGCGTTTGTTGATATTCACCAGTGCTCGATTTTCAAACCCAAAATTGTCAAAATCAGAAGTGATCCTCAGAAGCAAAATAATCAACGACATTTTGGGCAAAATGATTATTTTGAATATTGTCGACCACACTGCCTAAATCATCGATATTATCATCAGTTCAGCTTGAGGCAATAATTTGCCGTCGACTTATGTCTGAAAACCACGTTCTTCAGCTCTATATTTGTTTAAAATGAAAATAATCATTTAGCATTTGATCCTCAATATCATCCCGACCAAGATGAAGACGAATATCAATATTTACAACAACAGAGGCGATAATGAGAATCCAGCCACGAATGAAGAAAAACAAATGTTATTTTTTAGAGATGAACTAGCCTAAGGCTAAAAATCTCTTAAATAAAGAATTAAAAAAAAAAAAAAAAATGTTATTTTAGATACTTAGAGGTTGCCTAGATCAAGGGAATTTGTTTAAATCAAAATTCAAATTCATGCAGGTAGTTGGTCTATCTGTTAAGGTTTTCTTCATTTTCAGCTAAATTGAGTGTAGAAGAAAGGATTTTTATCAGCACTGCGCAGACGACATTCTGATCGTATGCAGCAGTATGGATCAACTGGATGAAATCGTACGGGTTCTGAAAGAGCTCTTAGCAGAATCAGGATTAATTGTGCATTCCGGAAAATCAGAGCTCATTGTAAGGGACCCAAAGTCAACCAAGGTAGCAGTTGAAGATATGTTCAGAATTGCTGAAATGGAGATAAAAGCTCAGCCAATCATGAAGTACCTGGGAATATATCTCACCGCTACGCTAAACAGACCGGAAAATGTAAAGAAAATGTGCTTGAAAGGAACGAGGGCAAGTAAAATGATTCTTCCGTTCTTGCTAAAGAACAAACCTCCTTGGTATATAGTTCGGAGAATTTATGCAACGGTAATTGTTCCCACCATTGTTTTTGGACTAAATGCCATGGCTCTGACTTGTAACCCTTCGAAGGTATGAGCGTAAAATTGTGCGAGAATGGTATAAAGCTTGTGGAGGCAATGAGGAGCAGGCAACGAGGAAGCTGCTGATGGGTCGTACTATTGGGAAAAAAGTTAAAATTTACCGAATTCTCTATTGGGGTCATAAAGCGCGAAGGGACGAAAATCATTTGCTACAAGCAGCATTTAACCTTCGATTACTAAGTCCAAAAAGATTCTGCAGGCCATGTGATACATGGTTCGTTTCATTGGACAAAGAATTACAGTCATTCGGTAAGACAAAAGCCAACTTCGAAGGAATACTACATGACAGAGATACGTTGAAGAAAGAGGCTGCAAAGTTATACTTATTAAATGAAGCATCAGATAGCGATATGTCGAGAAACTCACTAGGTACAGATGAATCATCAAACGAAAGCGATGATGGTTGGATGAACATTATCAATGGTTGAGGCAATAAATCCGATGGAAACATTAATGAAAATCATTAATTTATATTGAGACGGCTGAGGTGTTAAAGTAAGGCTCATTTCCGTATTTCCTTTTCCCAAGTCCTTTTCCCAAGTCCTTTTCCTCTCCTTCCCTTCGCTTCTTCTCTTTTCAGAAAGCGAGTAATGGCGCTATAACCATATGCCATATAGGGCTAGGACAAGAGTTAGTGCTCAGGTCCTAACCGCAATACAACGGAACGTAAATCATCTTGCCCCTTAAATGCTGCACAGTAGGCCTGGCCGTTTTGATATATTTTGCGCATTTATTATGTGCAACATATACCAAATAGAAAAAAAAAGTGATGGAGGTATATCTATCATTTTCCAGGATGCTTTAATGAACTGGCTGTGTTGGTGTTAGATTAGATTAGATTTCACCAAATGGATCAGTGTGGATGTGTGCATTAGAGTGATGCAAATTTTGAAATTTTCGCTCCACAATACTTAAACGATTCCAAATCGGATCCTGACTAACCTCTCAAAATTTGAACCCATTTGGTGAGAAACTGAGATGGCACAAACCATTTGAAGTTTGTATGGGAATTACTATGGTAAAACCAAGATTTTTGTTCATGTCTATCTAACAATTCACCATATCGGTCTGCTTCAAAAACTTTCAACTTTCACATTTTGATTAAATGCAAGGATCGAAAGTTATCAATGGTTCAATGCGCTGATGTCTTATGATCATGCTCAATCAACTGCTCAGCAGGCAACATTGGTGTTTCTGGGGCGTTGAATAGGACACAAAAATCATGGCTACTATGTCACACTGCAAAATACAGTGTTGCCTACAGAGCAGCTGCTTGATCATGTCATAAGTTTACCAATCTCTTAAATAATTAATAACTTTTTCCTGTCTCGTTTTACATAGAAACGATCTTAAGCAAAGTTATAGCTGAGAAAATTTTCTATAAGAATGGCTATAGAACTGTTTCGCAGCTTAATATGGAAAAAGACTAGAAGGCAATGAACAAAAAGTTGAGATTTCCCATAGTAATTTACAAGTAAACTTCAAATGGCTTGTGCGAAGTCTGTTTCTAACCAAATGAGTTGTAACTTTGGGAGGCTAATAAGGACCCGATTTAAAACCATTTAAGCACTGTGGAGCGAAAAAGTCAAATTTTGCGTCAGTCTAGTGTGCATACCTTGTGTCATGTTGATCTTCATTTGAACCAGTTTGTCGTCAATATCTATGAAGAAAAACCCTGCTGCGTCCTGATCCGGGCCATCCAGTAGACTTCCGTTGACCATATAGATTGGATAGCCACCCGATGCTTTGCCCCACAAACGGTAGTTGCTTTGGGATGTCATTTTCTGGAAAGGAGTTATTATCGGTTGAAAATACTTCATATTTTATAAATGCCACAAAACAACCAACCTCAAGAATGACTTCTTTCTGCTTGACATCCATCTTTCCGATGACGTATCCTTCCATTCTCGAGAGGTACCCCCGTTTGTAGTGGGAGTTGGTATTGAGTTCGTACAAACCTAGTCGTAGACCCACGGAACCAATCGAGTCAAGATCCAAATCGGATGCATCATGTAAACCGAACATGTGGTAGGTGTAGTTTCTATAGCCGACGGTAGGCGTAAGATCCTTGGCATTCATACCAACCGATATTTGATGGCCTTCGGACTGGGTGTAGCGGATATCCAGGTTCGTCTTTAGCAGATCTGTATCGTCCGAATAGTAAACTCCTTTCAACGTGATGTCCTGTAATGAGAGTCAAATGTCAGGCATGTTGCTGTATTAGCATTGACAGTTACGATACCTGTTCAAAAGTTGGATGTCCCAGAAGAACCAGCAAACTCTGCTGCGTTGCATCACCGGATGATTCGTCAGCCCATCGAACAGCAGCTTTCACTGTTCGCAACGAATTATCATCGTTATCACTCGTCTTGTTCGGAGTGTATTGCAATGAGACATCCGAGTCGAAGGCGTTTTCCGTCACCGAGTACCAACCATCGGCTGAGAGATTCCTACGTGGATAGGAGATCTCCAGCCTGAATTTCTGTGAATCGTTGTCCACTTTCGACAGGTTGGTTAAGTGGAAGTCGTACGCAATCCACCGGGTTGGCGATAGTTGTAATTTGGATTTCTGTTTAGTGGTTTCACCTTCAGCATCAAAATCGGCTGTTAGCACTACGGTACGATTCGGATGAATAGCTGTGATGACGTATTCCCTTCCTGTGTCTCTGGTGGAGATTTGAAGCTCACCGGTTATATTGAATTTCTTCTGGTTGCGCAGTTCGAAGACTTCGGCACGTTTGGTGTCCTGAAAAAGGGTTTCAATTATTCTGATCCTAATAATTGCTAGAATTAAATACCGTTTCTTTGAAGTTGTTCTTAAGAAGCTTGGTAGTGTGTACGTAGTGAACACCTAATGGTTTGAAATCATTCTCCAATGTCACATCGACAGTCTCCTTATCGAATCCTACCCTGTAAATGGATTGCACGTGATCAAAGAAAAAAAATTCGGGGGCATTATCCCTTTAGCACAATAAAGGCTCACCTGGACTCCTGTTTGGACGTGTACTGTCCGCTCAATACCTTCCTATCGTTGTAGTCAATTTCTGCGTGTCCATTTGTGATCGCCGGCCTTTCAGCTAAACCATACTTAATCTCAGCGTAGTGTCTAGTCTGCAGTGGTATCTCTACCTTTATGGTTCCTTGTTGATCTCGATCCAAGTTATTCACTTTATAGGTAGATTTGGCGTCAAATATGGCACTTGATTCTGGCCAGGTGGCTTTAAGGTACCTTATCGATTCAAGTGGACTCTCTATAAACTCCAGTTGACCGTGAAGCCAGGTTATATTCAAGAATGGAGTCGTACAGTTTAAATCACCCTTCATGTTGGAGAGGTTGGCAAATGCTACATTGGCTTCAGCTACTTTCTGCGAGGCAGGGATCGAAATGTTTCCGTTCACAAGGTAGAGGTCATCTTCAAAGTTGTACACGGCAAATGCTCGGAAGGCATCCTCCAGATACCACGGACCTCGCAGCTTGGCGGAAATTTCTCGCTTCTCACCCATTCGAAACACATCTAAGTTGGACTGGATGCGCTGGGATTGTACATTTGGACCCCATTCGAAGCGAAGAAGGGTACGCAAATCGGTCACAAAGCTGTACTCCGAATGCCACGCGTATCGCTTATGTGATTCCTCTGCATCGTAAGATGCCTCGAAGTTATGTCTGCGGACTGGTTCCAGGAAAGGAATGTTACCATTCATGCTAGCAGCTAAGGTATGGACGTCTCCAACGGGTTTCGGTAGTCGAACTTTCAGAACACCGGAGACATCCGAAAGGGATATGAAGGTCACGGAAGCATTGGAGCTGAAACTGAATGAAAAAAAAATGTTTTAAATTTGTGGTTACACTTCTTTACGCAGTAATACTAACACCCAGATGTCGTTCAAGTTCAAATCCCCGCCAAACGTCATATTCTGATTCCGTTCTAGATCAGGACTCAGGTAGCGCACACCAATTTGGAAGAAACGTCCGTCAGCGTTCACTTTTTGCACGCGATTATGCAATGCAAACTGCATATTTTTCAGCAACTGCCAATTCCACAAGCAACTGGCATCCCCAGAAACGGACGGTATACTGTAGTTAGCCGTAACCGCACCGGAAATCGGCTGAACATCAAACAACATGTAGATGTCAGCTTGTTCTAATCTGTCGCTCTTCCAAGGTGACTTCAGGTGGAATGAGCCTAATGCTTTATCATCGTCGGTAGGAGCTATTCCTACTTTGAAATCGATACCGGCTAGATCTGGTTCAGATGACTGAATGTCCAATCCAAAGTTCCAGTCACTCAACGATAGCAGTTTCATGCTACCATCGATACTGGCATGCTTGGCTCCTCGATTGATCTTGGCCTTGAAACTAGTTACCGCATCATCCACTGTGTACTCATAGCTGATGGAGCCTTCTTCTTTATCTTCATTTGTATCTTCAACAGGTTTTATTATCATTTTAACCTATAATTTTAAAGATTGAAGGTAGATTTTACACATCTTTTGTTCTGATCACATGTACTTACATTCTTCGGGATATCATCAACGATAGTGGCGTCTCCTTCAACGATGAACATTTCGTCGTTCCGGTACAGTTGGCCAGCAACTGAATACTCATCGTCGTGTATCTTCAGTAAGCGACCATAGATCGATAGATTGCGATATTCCTGTATGGGAATGCTCAGCTCAACGGCTACCATTTCTCGGTTTCGAGACGCCTTGGCTCTAATGTAATCGTACACACCCTCGCTATCGTTGAAGCGCACTTCAAGTTGAGCTTTCGGGTATGGTTCACGAGTGATCGACACCTCGGTATCAATCATCTGCACCGGTAGGAAGTTGGATTGGTACTTGCCCTTGCCTACAATGAAGTGTGGCTCGGCCATGGTCCAAACACCGTCTAGCCGGAACTGTTAGGAAGACATATTCGTTTTAAATGATTTATACCACCTGAAACATCGAAATCTTACGTTGTTGTACAGATCCCCGTCATGCACTACAAAGCCCATATCCATGGAATTACTGGATCCACCGAGATCTTGTTTGTAGAAAATCCGACATGCATAGTACGGTACCAGTGGAGATCGCACCCAAATGGTCAACGCAGAATCTATGAACTGATCTTCACTCTGTGGAATAAATGCCATTCAGTTACGGAACCTTTCCAAATCTAACTTCAAATAACTCATACCTCAAACGACACAGCTATGGACGCATCGGTTTTGGTTGTCTTGGCTGTTATGTTCGCTTTGTAGCCATGTTCTTCGATGTCGAGGACTCCGTGGAGACGAACCTTCTTCAGATTTTGCATCGGCGTCATCAGGTTGACAATGGCATGATGGGTCTTGACTTCCGATTCGTCTTCCGATACGTTGTAGTAAATATGAAAACCAGTGTTCACCCATTCCGTATCGTTCAACACAAGTACATTGAATCCCACTACAAACTTGTTGGTAGGATAAGGTACCTGCAGTTCGAAACCAGATTGAATTTCTTTCATGAATGCGAATGGAGTTTTCACTTTCATCGAATTTTTCATGTTCATCAGATCCTCCAACCAGAAACTATCGCGAATATCTACATCTCCTTGCGGCAGTTTTACTTTTCCTGTTACGTAATACTTGGACCTGTATTCTTCAAGATCCAGAGTACCGGTTATGGTTGGCCAGATGATCGTGTCTATTGCTACATTTCCAATCAAGTTCAATAGCTCCTCCTCCTCATCATCTTCTTCTTCATCATCCTCCTCTTCGCCTCCATTGACCGGAACTACAGAATCATCTAGAAACACATCTAGGATTTCGGATGCTTTTTGAACTCCAAGTTGCCGTAATAGTTGAGGTTTCGGTTCTGTAATAGCCCGGATTCCCAATTTGTATGTCTTGAACCTTCCACTGAACTCCATATCGATGTATTCACTTTTTTCTCTGTTCATCACCAGCTTCAGAATCAGTCCGTTTTCTTCAAATTTGGGCAAAGGAGTAAACACCTTATACGAATATTCAAAGTCCTTCAGGTCATTCTTTCTCCAAACACCCACGAATCCGATGATCAAACTATTCAAACCAGCTCGAAAATCAACGTTATCCGGTTTCAGCTTTCCTCTCAGGATAACTCTCTCCAAATCCTTCAACGGCGTTGCCAGGTAGAACTTGATGTCAAAGTCATACGCCGATACTACGGCAAAGAGAACTTCAATGCCGAGGGCACTCTTTGGAGTTATAACCTCTGCTACGGCATGACGCTCTTTCTCGCTTATTCCGAACCGTCCGTTGATGTTCCGGAACTTTTCATTGGATGACGTTACGTTAACTGTCAACATGTTATCTACCAGATTACGCACGTGGCCCTTCAACACCAATTCGTACTTATCGTCATCCAGCTGAAGATCAGCAGCTCCCCGAAGGTCTTTGCTTTCAGTTAGAGAGAATTTTGTCGCTAATGCGCCTTTCTTGTAACCTTCGAAGGGACTCACCAATACAAGCGAACCTGTGACATTGCGGTAGAGCTCGTCCTGATCGTACTGCCAGTTGGACCATACAGAAAACACCTGCGAAGGTTCATCGGTTACGGTGTGGTTGATAGTCACTAACGTATCTACTCGCTTGAAATCGTACTTATGCTTGAGATGAACCTTCACCGTCGGCACGTGTTGAATTGAACTGTGCAGTTTGGTTTTCAATTCGCAGTTGAAATCTGTGTCATTTGACAAATACAAGCCCATCACTTCCAAGCCAAGAGTTTGATCTTCAGCCCAGTTAGCGGAAAGATTCGTTTTGAGCAGATTATCTTTGAAATAGAAACCACCGTTCAGAGCATTGTAGCGCCAACCCTCAAACGGTGTAATCAGTTTGAATAACAACCACATATTCCTAAGGATTTCCTCGTCGGAACCTGCATCAAGTTTTAGTTCGATCGCTTCCGTAGTGTTCCACGATATCCGTGCATTGGCCAGGTAGTTTGGATCGATTGCCTTTAGGTCGAATACACCGTTGATCGTTCGGTTTGGATAGGATATAAGGAATCTGCCGTTGTATAGTCGATATTCGGGAGTGTTGAGCTCTCCAGATATGGCTAATTTTTGCGTAGGATCACGATTGGCATCCCATTTAACTTCTACTCCGAGTTCTCGTTTCAATCCTGTAGAGTATCCCTTCAATATCAAAGTGATGTCACGAAGTCTACATCAGAAAAATGTTGTTTTATTTATATGAGTTACTAATGATGAAACAACATGCACTTACTTATCGATATGAAGTTCCAGTAACAATTCCTTGATCGGAGCCGATTTCATCAAAGCCGAAAACGAGTACAAACTGTCTCGCCACTGGAACCCGGCATACGTGTTGGTACCGTTCTCCGGATCTATGATGTGTTTAACGGTTAATCCGTAAGGCTGCTTACCGTATTCCGCGTGTAAGTCCAACTTGAACTCGATCTCATCGCGAACGTACTTAGCGTCTGCGGTAATGTCTCCAAACGATGGGCTCTGAGCTTGCAACTTGGCATGATGATAGCTTTTGATAAAGGAACTGCGATCCTGGTACCAACCGTTGACGACGATCGAGTGTCCGGAGAACCACATTCCGTTGAAGTCAAACTGAAATTAGTCATGGTAATTATAGCTACTATATTCTGGCAAAATGCCTTGCTGTTACTCACGTAGTACTCTTTGCGAGCCTTCTCCTTGACCTTCAAATTGATCGTACATGAGTCGAATCCGGGTACGGTTATGTTGGCAGCCGTGTCAATCACGAACAGTATTCCCCGGGGCATGTAAACCGAAAATACACCGGTAATATCTTTGTCCGTGGCATATCGCAACAGCAGCAGTATGTTATGCTCCGTACCTTTCTTATTGTTGTTTTCATGCCTGGAAAAAGGATTTTATAGCGAATGTGAATATGATTGTGTGTGTACCTTACAATAAGCTGCTCGGGCAGTTAAGTAATCACTATGGAGCATCCAAACGACTTCGATTTGGCTGATGATGTTGCTCTATAGCATATATATACAACCATTCCATAGCAAAACGGTATAGTAGTTCTCAGAATTTCGTAAAAATTTGTAGTTTTGTTCCTTGTCGCAAAATATTAAACCCGTATTTTTTTATTTTGTCATTAGGGTGACCATTTCCATATTAGGGGTAGATAAAATATGTTTTAAATGGCTTTTTTCAATACATCAAATGAAAGGTAATTTAAAATACTTTTTTGGAAAAAATATAGTGATATCATCGACAAACCGACATGAATGATCATACAAATTACAAAGAAATTTCTGATCAAAGCACAAAACTGACATCTGCCGCCGTGTTCGCGGAGAATATTCATCCTAGCCACGAACACGCGTACAAAATTTATGAGTTGGTTCGTGTCTAATCTATTTCGGACAAATTATTTTTATCATTTCTATGGTTTTAACAGCTGGGATCGCTGCACATTTGAATCGGCCGTTATGGATTCTCGATCAAGAGTTAAGTTTAAGTTTCATGTCGGTTTGTCGGTGGTGATATTTAAAAATTGAGGTCAAATAAAAATCGGACATCACTGGATGAATGTGAAACGTCATTTCAAATATAAGGGCCGTTCAAAAATAATAAGACAATTTGAAAGGGACCGGGCCTAACCACTAATTCTGTCCCCACGGTAACTGAAATAAACAAGAGTGCTGACCGGTTGACCTAGCCGTAGCGTGCAAAATCGATTTGTTTATTATTTTCAACCACGAAATCAGCTGTCAAAGTGTTCGACGTGACAGCGGTTTGTTTTTTTAATTTTCAACCAGAAAAACGCATGTATTAGTGAAACTGCTCACTGCCGTTGATCTAAGTTCGGTTAAAAGATGATTCTTTGCACATCGTTGACTTCTAAGATAACTCTATTGAGTATTATCTACACGAAATTATGCATAGCAAGAGTTAAAGATGTCGATAACTGTAAATTCGATGAAAATTATCTGTCATTTGAAATGAATTTCATTTAGAATTCAGAACCTCAAACCGGGGTGCGATTTATAGAAATTATGGCGAGCGTAAAGAGCCGGATAACTTAAAAAGAAGCATTTCGGAGACTTGGTGTCTTCAGAAAAGTGTCTTATAATAATGAGAACAAACTATTGCTAGAAACAGGAAATTCGAAAATCATCCACGTACACGCAGAAAAAATATTTTAAACGTAATAATATTTGACGTAAAATCAATAAGAATTTCATTTTGTTTTGGCTGCAAAAAGAAATCATTATTGTTTCAACAATCCAGTATTTTTGTTCCTCAAAACCCATGGAATGTTACATCAAAAAGAAAATCTTTTCGAATTTACAAGAGCTTTCATGGTTTTGACGTAAGCTGTCAAATTTGGCAGCTGGGTCAACAACAAAAATATGTTTGTTTTTAAAAGAGATTTCTTGTTGATTCAATCATATTTATTTTATGAAGTCTGACAATTCACGCAGTAGAAATAAAAATATGTTTATTGATTCAAAAATCCGGAGTGATTTGAACGTAATTGCTTTTGAAAACAAACATGTCAATTACTGATTTCTCTTGAAAAAAAAAGCTCAATCTCACAAACAAACTATACCAAAGATAGAGGAATCATTCCTCTACCTCATAGTGTTATTACTTTTCGAGATTGAGCTTTTATTCGCGCGAAATCGGTGATTGACGTGTTTGTTTACAAATGCAATTACGCCCAAATCTCAAATCATTCCGGAAATAATACGGCCAATTTTTTTTATGTTTTGTTTTATTTTTCACTAATCATCCTTCGGAAGGGAAGTAAAGCCGTTGGTCCCCGGTTAATTAGTTGATGGGTCGATATGTAGGGTCCAGGTGTGGAAGCCTTCCTGGCGTCGGGAGCATTGGTACTCAGCACGGAAAACAAGATCAAGGAAAAAACAGAAAATTGATTATATTTAGCAATTGTAGCTCGAACTGCAGCATACTTACTTACCTCAAGTCTCAAGATTTTCACTTATTTCCCGAATTTCACAAGTTTTGTTATTCTTTACATTTTTGTGAGGTTGAAAACGAGGGAAGGGTTGGTAGTTATTGTTGCATTCATGGCCCGGAGAATGGACACAGCAAATAAATGCTAAATTAAATTTACTATTGTTGGCTTAATAATAGAATATTCTTTAAATTTGTCGAACCTCTTAACGGAATCCCTTTATGAAGAGCTTTGAGTGGGGTCTGTTACCGCGAGGCAATTAATTTAAAACCAAAACCATAAGATAACCACATAGTTGCATCCCGTTTGCATAGCCCTAGCTGACGTTGATACCAAGGCCAAGAATATGAAATGAAAAGTAGGGCAAAAGGAGCGAGAGCTCGTTTTACATAATCTAACTGCAGTATTTACTTAGGAACGTTTCTGCGTTCAAGTAGGATAAACACGCCCACGCATGGCATGCTTGCGCATCTAGGTTACGTTTAGCTTTCCCTCTCTGTTTATCCTTAACGAAGGATATAATTATAATGTTTAAACGTTACAAATGTCTCATTCTTATGTGTAGAGCCATATCAGATCTGAGTTACAAAAAGAAATAAACTTACAAGATAACCCGAGAAATCCCAGATCTGAGAGGGCATAGTATATAAGATCCAAATAACACAAATTTACCCTTTCAAGGGCGATCGAAATCCTAGCTAATAGAATAGGCAAAATTAGGTCAAAAGTCCGGTATTGAAAGGGATATGTAAAACCCTGGACGAACCAAGTAAAAGTTTTACATAATTATAAGTTGCTAATGCAACACGTAGCTGTAAGATCACTTTGTACAATTTTGTTGAATAAAATTAAGTTTCATAGGTTACTCCAGATTCTTCTCTTTTTTGAATCCGAAAGAACTTTCGGCCTAGAAGTGAAAACTTCTCTCCTTAACCGGGGAAAAAAGTAGCTCCTAGAATCGAGAAACAGTGTCTGACCTGAAAGCGAAAGACTCTCCTTAACCGGAGAAGAAAGTAGCTTTTGGCGGCGACAGGGTCTATTAAGCAATGTTGATGGATTATGTTTAAATATTTCTAAACTTTCAGCTACGTCTAGTTTCCAAGGCGAAGAGATGGATAAAGGACTTCATTATGAATTTAAATCCAAGGTTGCAGAACATATCGTTACAAAGGGGCACAATTTGACTAAGGATAACATTAATATCCTGCGGACTGTATCTTCGCCTTGGAAACTAGACGTAGCTGAAAGTTTAGAAATAGGGTAAATGTTAGCTTCGGCACCCATTGACTGTTTTCGGCAACCAAAATTTAAACGTTAATTTCACTATGTTTTCCCATCAACGTACTTCCCTGAATGTGTCCAAACGATTGTTTAGCCTTTCAGCTTCAATCTGATTATATTTGAACGATCGAGCAATCCAGTAATGCTACATTTTTCTTCAAATAAAGCATACGCACTACAAAATGGGGTTGATTTCGAGTTGCCGATAATAGAACAGCTGGTTAACACGCAGTTCTAACAACAATCAATACGAAACTAACGATTTTAAATTGGCTCACCACTTTAGTAGCCTTTTGGTCCCAAGCAAACGATTAACGTACCCTATTCTAGTTGAAATTCTATTACTACACTATGTTTGTTTTGATTCGCTATGAAAGTTTGACAGATAACATCAGGGGTGTGTGGATTCCGTGGATTCATGCAGAACATGCAGGGGTGAGTGAAATAGCTTGGGACTGCTTGGGACCGTTGTTCTGGTACTGAGTGAGCCAAAAATAATAATGATTTTCTTCGGGACCCAGTGGTCTTAGAGTTACCTCTATGGTTCTAATGGGAAGGTTGCCGAAGAAAAAGAGGCTGCCGACAATAGTCACACTCACCTGAGAAGTTTGGAGCGTTGTAAAAACGCTTTCAAAACGTTTTGAAAAATTCTGTCGATTGGAATGGATAGAAAAGCAAGCAGCAGATGAATGTAAACAAACAGACACATCATATATGTGCGTGACACTGAGAAAATGCTAGTAGAAGTGCAGACGCTGCTTAGATTGACGAGAATACGTAAATTCCCCTATTTAAACATAATCCATCAACATTGCTTAGTAGGGATCAAGGAAATGGATAAACGAAACTCTTTAGCTCTTGGTTACTTGGGGCGGCGCCGGTGGTTTAGTGGAAAGCGTGATTACCTCTAACCCCAGCAGGCCTGGGTTCAATCCCAGTCAGCGCCGCCGAGATGTTGTGAGGCATAACCATAGCATAGACCAGAAGGTCCCGAAGAAACGAGCTCAACTTTTTGGCTCAGCTCTGGTACTATCTTCGGTCCCAAGCTAATTGATGCACCCCTTGAAACATATGAAAATCCACGAACCCTCCATTTTATCTGTCAAACTTTCATAGCGAATTGAAACAAACATACACAGAGAAAAAAATTACCCTTAATTTAAGTTCTTTTTACTTAATTTTGGGTAATTTTGAGTTTTGCATCCCACTCTCACTTTTTGTTGTTGTCAAAAACGGAACGAGAGATTCGACTTTCTCATGACTATCGTTCAATAAGCTACTAGTGAGTATATGAGATATTTTCAAATTTGAGTAAATTGAACTTAATTTTGGGTAGAAAATACTCACGAGTAAGTAATTATTTTTGCCGTAGTCAAATGCAAACTACTATAAGCGGTTTACTGAAAATTAGCTTATTGAACAGAACATGGGAGATGAGTGAAAAGAACTTAATTTTGGGTAATTTTTCGGTTCCGTGTAGTGTAGTACTGGAATTTATACTAGAATGAGGTACGTTAATCGATTTGCTTGGGACCAGAGGTGGCAACAGTACATTTTTTGAAAAACCATCGTCCAGAGCGAAGCAAAACAGCCAGCACACGGGCGGCCGTTTATAACTACATTCCAAGCGAACAGCGGAGAAAGAGAATAAATAAAATCTCGCAGCCTGATTTTTCCAAACAGTTTATTGTAATGAAATTTTAGCTGCAGGCTTGCGTGTGACAGTAAATTACCAACCCCCTTATTTACGCATTATTTTAACATCAATGCTTATGAGTGGTCAGTGTTCATTCTTATCTTTTAATTCCATGCAATAAACATCAAATAAATGCTGTAATTAGCCAGAAATCAGCAAAATTCTACACGACATAAATTTATGTCGCGCGCGCCACCGGTCTTGTCTGCTTCTTTGTGCGAAAATGTTCTGTCGCTGGCAGAAAACAGTTTAGAAATGTCATGACATTTTTGCCGTTTGCCAGTTTGTTTTTGTGTGTCGTCAAAATGGTTATCGCAAAAAGTATCAAATGTTAAGGAAAAAATGTTAAACTCCAGGACTCGTGCCACCACTGCTTGGGACCAATAGGCTAGTCAGGTAGTGAGCCAATTTAAAATCGTTAGATTCGAATTGATTGTTGACATAACATCTCTGATCACGCCTTCCTTTGGAAGGGAAGTAAAGCCGTTGGTCCCCGGTTCACTAGTGGATGGTTCGATAGGTAGGGTCCAGGTGTGGGAGCTGCCTCGCTGGCGTCGGCAGCATTGGTGCTCAGCACGGAAAACAAGATCGACGGAAAACAAATCAAGGAAAAAAGAAAGAAAGAAGAGGAGACAATAGGGGGCCTTTTATGAACCAATTTTCTGTCAAACGCGAACCAGCGGCTGGTGGTCTCATAACTGAGGCTTGAATGCCAAGCTTAACAGAAACTCAGAAAAGTATGCGGAAGGGATAGGAAATAAATCTGTAAGCAAACGCTGGATTGGACATCATGACCCATGGCAACCAGTTTAACGACAATAGCCGTCAAGCATTGAAATCTTTCACATTGGCTCTATCCACCACTGAAGGAGCTCAGCATACGTAAGTATTAAGTGAACGAGTGATAAGGAAGACAACACCAGAACCAAAGTTCATGTCTTGTACGATCGAGGACTGGCCTGGTTAGCATCAATGCCTCTCACGATAAAGGTCACGACTTCAAATCTCATTCCGTACAAGTCACGAATAAACTGAAATATGTTAACTAGCTTGCCAGGAGCCTGGGGAAGGGGCCTCATAGCCTAGTCAGTAAAGGCACGGTATTACCAATCCGGAGGTGGCGGGTTCGATTCCCGGTTCGGTCGAGGGAATCTTTCGGGTTGGAAATTTTCTCGACTTCCCTGAGCATAGAGTATCATTGTGCTTGCCACGCAATATACAAATTCATGCATTGGTATCAGGCATCGAAAACTCTCAATTAATAACTGTGGAAGTGCATTTTAGAACACTAAGTTGAGAGCACACAATAAGCTAATATGCGATAAGCAATGAGCTTGATATGCGAAAAAGAAGGAGCCAGGGTTACCGCGTTACACCAATAGAAAAAGGAATCCCAACAATGGAGCATTCATTAAGTAAGTCACACGAAAATGAAAATCATGAAAAATACTAAGTTTTTGCTTGCTGAATTCGCACCATGATGAAGAAAATCGACACATCGGTACTACAGCTGATAGCGTCCTATCAAAGAGGCTCAGGCGTTACACTGAATCCGCAACGGTCTTCCGGAAATCGGCCAAGTCCCCAGCTGTTGATCCGAGGTATGGGAGGAAGAAAACTGTGGCCAAATCGAAAAAATGCAAACACAGAAGCAAATGTCCGCTAAGCTACACGATTCCAGAGAAACTGGCCAGTTCTCAGTTCTGGCAGAGTTCATATTGTATGGTTCAAGAATCTAACCATAGCACATCGCAAGATACCCCAATCTAATGAGCAGTTTTGACCACTTTTTGTATTTTTAATAAGCAAATTAATGGCTTCATTCCGTTTTCTATACATTGTCCCATACAAACTTTAAACTTCTCCCGTAAATCCAAATCTCATCCAAATCAGTTCAAATTTGGCACTGTTGTTGAGGACCTCAATACAGATCAGAATAGCAGTGGATAGCAGGGGTTGTCAAATTTACCCATCCTAGAGGCTGTGCACTTTTGTGGGAGGAGGGGTGTTGATGAATGTCTATGATTCATATAAAATTCCCTGAAATTGTATGGACGTCTGTCTACGTGGAGGAGGGGTTCTAAAACCTCTTAAAATCGATCTAGGTAGTTTCCCAAGTAACAATTTTGGTTTTATGAGGGTTCTGTAGACCATGAATTGGACTTGTAGAACACTTTAAAACCTTGATAAAACTTGCAATGTTACTTGGGTTGTGAACAGCCAACTAGTGAAAATACATTAGGAACGATGCATAAATTACGTATTGTTCTAGAGTGAACGAGAGGGTGAGGGGGTCTGCAGAATTTGTGTCTGGCCATGTATTAAATATAGCTAAATACGCTATGAGGGGGGTTTACAATTGATCAAAAAAAAAAGAGTTACGTCATGTTTGGATGTTCCCTTAGGAAAATCGCATTTTATTATAAAAATCCAGTATGGCTGCCAAATCCAATATGGTTGCTTAATATTTTGGTTATGCCAAATGAAAGTCTAACTTACACTCTAATCCAATCAGTACGGTTTTACGGGGTTTTTGAATTGCGGAACTGTTCGGTAAAAGTTTAAAAATTAGTGAAAATTAATAAATGTGATAATTTGTTCCGAACTTGAACATGCTTAGTTCTGTTAACTCCATTTTAATCATAGAAAATAAAATTTGTCGATTTCATTGATTTCTTTATGGGGTCTTCTGCTCGGTCTTCTGTGCGGATTTACTCGTGTACTCGCCAACTAGCTTACTTGATACTTGATACTTGATGGGCTACGAATCGCCAGGTTGATTCAACGCCGAACGAAGTACTCTTCTCCATTGGACTCGGTCCTGAGCCAATCGCTTCCAGTCGCCATGAACGTTTAGCGACCTGATGTCCTCCTCAACTGCAAATAGCCAACGTGTCCGAGGTCTACCCCGGAGTCGACGACCTCTACCGGGTTCTCTGCTGAATATAATATTTGCTTGTCGTTCTTCCGGCATCCGCACTACATGCCCAGCCCACCGTAGTCTGCCGTGTTTTATAAGCTTCACTATATCCGTACCGTTATACACTTGGTACAACTCGTGATTCATGCGACGCCGCCAGATGCCATTCTCCTGTTTACCGCCGAGTATTGTTCGCAGCACCTTACGCTCGAAGACACCAAATGCTCTCCGGTCAGACTCTTTTAACGTCCACGATTCGTGGCCGTAGAGGGCTACCGGAAGTATCAGCGTCTTATACAGAGCGAATTTCGTTTTCGTTTGCAGGCTACGGGACTTCAGCTGGCTACGTAATCCGTAAAAGGCCCTGTTTGCAGCTGCAATACGTCTCTTCACCTCGCGGGTAACATCATTATCGCATGTCACTAGTGTTCCAAGATACACAAATTCTTCCACTACCTCAAATTGTTCACCATCTAACAACACTACACTACCAACACCACTATTGCTCCCACGCTGTCTACCGGCTACCATGTACTTCGTTTTGGTAGAACTTATCGTGAGCCCAATCCTCGCCGTCTCCCTCTTAAAAGGCACAAACGCCTCTTCCACTGCTCTATGGTCAATTCCGATGATATCGATGTCGTCCGCAAAGGCAAGGAGCATGTACGATCGTGTGATGATGGTACCGTTCCTCTGCACACCAGCTCTCCTAATCGCTCCTTCAAGAGCAATATTGAACAGTAAGTTTGAAAGTGCATCACCCTGCTTCAATCCATCTAAGGTCACGAACGAGGTCGAAATCTCATCTGCAACCCTTACACTTGATTTCGATCCATCTAGCGTTGCGCGAATCAGTCTAATTAGTTTCGCCGGAAAACCATGTTCTAGCATAATCTGTCAAAGCTCATTTCTCTTCACTGAATCGTATGCTGCTTTGAAATCAAAACTCGCCAACTAGCACGAATTTCATAAGCTCCTGAAATTACATTATGCTAGTGAGCTTTTTTGCTAGCAGCTAGTTCATTAACGCTAGTGAAATAGCATAAGTGTAAACACCCCATTACCGATAACAATCATTTTAATTTTTACCGACTTTTTCAGCAATTCAAAAACCCAGTAAAAATACTGACTCCTTTAAAATAATCTATGTGTGTAGCCCTTTTCAGTGATATGCAGTTATTAGGGTTTTTCTTAAGAATTTTCAAAGATACACTTCCACTTTTCAGTATTTTGCTACCACCAATGTTAGATCACAATCTAGTACTTCTGGTAGCAGATCGCACGTATTGCACGTTGCCCCCGGCAAGCGACATTCGTACCTCCACTGCCTTTTCACTAGCATATTAGGAAGTTAGTCAGTTATCAATGTAAGCGCAATGCATACTTGCTTCAGGTTTAAACTTTATGAAGATCGCCTTCTCCTCAGCAATTTGATATGTGACGTATATGTCACCATGATTCGCGTCCTATGATTTAGCGAAGTTTGCAATCTCGCCCATGTTTGGCCTTGAACTCCCATCTGGATAGGCAAAATACAAAGTCTGCTTTATTTCGACCATTATTGGAACTAACCGAGCACTGACCGAGCTGCAGGCAATTAACCAAGTGCATGAAAACAATACCGGGACCGAGTAAACAACCGTCGATAGCGTGAGAAACAAGTGTTGCACAGCTGAAAGCAAACTGAATAGCTGATCATTTGATTTATCAAAACATTTGTGTTATTTTTTATATTTGTATGAACAAATTAAATTGTCTAAATTGATTGATGATTGATTAAATTGCTCCATAGAAATTTGAACTGTATCTTATTGAAAAAAATCTCAGCATTTTAAAGATTAAATCTAATATGGCGACAGATTCAAAATGCCCTCTAATTGTTTTGAATATGCCTTATGAAAGCCCTAACATTCTTCTTTACAACGGTATGTATGTATGAATATAAAAGATATAATGATTTGAATGAATCAAGATTCTGCAAAAATTTAGCACTTTTGAAAACTGCTTGAGCTCCTATTTATCGAGGGTTCCATCAATTTGACCTTAACTGACTGTTTTATTTTTATAGTTTCATAACTAAAACTACTGAACGAGTACAAAAAAAATGTTTGAGAACCTCCTGCAAACAGTGAACTGGTTTCAGTGAGAATTGCTCTATGGCATCGAGTTAATACCTATTATCGTCAGGAGGTAAACGAAGTCCTGAAACGTTGATATTTTGAAGGTGAAGGTGCATCTTGTTCACCATATCCCGGGAAGAAGCGGGCGTTGATTTGTTCGAAATCCTATTGAAACAGAGCTTCGTAGAGAATACCACACGACACGGAGTCTACCGAGCAGTTTTTCTTGCTGATAGAGGTTACAGCACATTGCACCTCGCTCAAGAGAGCTAGACTATCTCACTCCCATCATCTCGAACAACCAAACATCGACAAAGCCGCATCGAATATGTGGCTGACCAGAACTATAAACGTCCAGGTGGATAGGCGGAAGATGCGGAGATACACTGCTGAGTAACCGTTGCAACATCAATCTGGACCAAACTGGTTCATCAAGAATGACAACGCTCTCCTGTCCACCTGAGACTTGATCCTAATAGTAGCAGTTCATACCTTAGCTCGGAGTTTAAATACGTAACCATAAAATGAGACCAATTTTTCAGGTAGAAATTTGTTTATACGCTTGGCCACTCACTTGTCACACAATATATGGAAAGCTTAGATAGATCTTATAAATGAACAACTGTGGAAGTGCGTGTGCAAGAACAATAAGTTGGCGAGTGGCTACTACTGATTAAGTCGTGTGTCTCCGACATAGATATGCATTATATTAAATACTCACTTTATCATCGCCTTCCAATCGGTTTGCGAACGAGGCCTGGTCAACTCTACCGAAGCCGTAGTTCTTCCAACATCGGCCACATGAAAACGGGCAAATATCATTCGAAGCGTCGTCGTATAGTTGGGATCCTTCAAATCCGCTGCGTTGTTGTACTCCACTTTGCACTCGATGTGACCCATAGCCGAGAGGAACTTCATCGCTGCGGCAAAGTCGAAGTGCGGATAGGCCGTGGATCGTAAGTCAAATGAGCCATGGTACTCGGTACGACCTCGGTTACTTCTGTTGGAGAATACTCCTCCCAGGGTCACCCGTTCTGGACTGCTGTTGACAAACTAAATGTTCCATAGTGAGTTATTTCCCCATTAACTGATCTAGTCTACCTACCCTGTAATCCATTGATAGTTTACTAGTAATCGACGCCTGCGTTTGTTGAACATAGCCAATGACCTTCGCTTGCACTCGTTTTGTTTCGAATTGCAAAGTGTAGTCCCACTGTTTGATGCCTTTCTTGTCGGTCATTTTAATTTGACCAGCCATCCCTGCTATCCGTTCGTTGTTCACCGACAGGAATAACGAAGGACTGTAGATCATTCCATACTTGATTTCGGTTTTGTTGTAACCCATCTCTAGGGCCAGATATTTCCGGTCGTTGACAGTCAAAGACATATCCAAACGCCTCTGAGCGTTACTGTTCTTGTAAATACCCACAGCCGAATGGGCGGTATCTCCATTCCGGAAGCCCATCGATACACTGTATCCTTCCGTATCGGCAGTGATGTTTGCTATGAAGATGCGAGGAATTTGGGAATGGGGGGTCTCGAACATGATCGATCCCGTTGAGACATTTTCATGGCTGTCCCAATTATATTGGAACAGGAATACCTTTGCCGTTGGATCTGCTTTCAGGAGGCTGATGTCTAGGTTAACCGGACCGCTCAAAATTAAACTGGGAACATTGCTATCGTTACTGACGTCCGGTAAACTGTAGTCGGCACACAGCTTCAAACCAATTGCTCGATCAACGACTGGCCAAGTGCAGGTAGAGTTGGTATAGCGGCGATTGATTCCCTTCTGCTGTATTTCGCCACTGTAGTCAAAAACAAGCATTTCCGATCTGACACTGAAGATTTCGTTGCGATCCTGCGGAAGGCTGAATTGCAGCGATGCCAGGCGGTTTCCACGCACTTTGACCTTAGTTTCCAACGATGAACTAGAGTACAGATTGCTTTTCACTTTGATGCCCGTAGCCGTGTGTACGAAGTCTGTTTTCATAGTTGCAGTGATGTCAACGGAAACACTAGGTTTGATCTTTCCTTCCATATCGATGTGCCTCGTTGATCCCCAAACGTTATTAGCTTTGAAAGACCCGGACATGCGTAGATCTACCGACGATGCCCCGATTATACTCAGTGCTAAAGGAAAACCTGTGCTCAAAGGGACATCGTAGGAAGTGTCCAAAAACACTCCTGATTTGGTGTAGGATACCTCTTTTCCTGACAAAATCGTTTTCATAAAATTAAGTGGATTGATTTTTTCTGCTGCCATCATCGTTTCTGCGAAGCCATCAATTGTGAAATATTTGAGATCGTTTCCAAAAATTTTGACTCCTATCGAAGCATGAGGATCTTTGAAGTCAGATTTCATTTTATAATCCATGCTGTCGATCTTGTCATGTATGTCTTGTTCAATTACAGCAGGGGTTCGAGCTTGACGCTTAGGTCGTAGATTTTGTTCATCTTCTTCGAACAGATAACTATCCTCATCATCAGAATCTCTCTTGAGTCGTAGTTGACTGATTGGGTCATACGCTGATTGTTCTTCTTCCACTGAATCCGAGGTCAAGAGCGAGGTTATTGCAGACGTATACTCCTTTACTTTTTTGGCATTTAAAGGGCCTGCTGGACCGAAAACTGACTCTACTAAATACTCGAATCCTTCAGCGCGAGCATTCAACTCCAGAAAATTGACAGACTCTCCAAACAAATCCGCAGTTAAGTTCAGCGATGCTGATCTCGGCAAGTATGAGTCCGCACTGAAGATCAAATTTGCATCCGTTGTCGTTCCGAAATTGTATTCATCGAAAAACATTGTATGTTCATAGTTTCGTGAAAACTTTCGGATATCCATGCGGAATTTCTTTCCCAGTTCGTTATCAGCCAGGAGACCTTGGGCTTCAACTCGAACTGGCGAGGCACTGCTTGCCAGATTGCTCAGGTGCGACCAAACATAGGATCCGACCTGGTTAACCTCTTCGGTTTTCAAAACATGTTTAATCAATTTGACGGAAAGGTAGTCAGGGCAGCGCATGGCTTGTTGATATGCAGCAATTCGAACCTCTACGTCCCCTTCAAAGTTGGAATACAGCTTCAGGAAGTAATCTCTCGTTCTGATACAATCGTGACGTCGAAATGCGTAAACCGCTTGAAGACGGATCTCCATGGGAAGGATTCCATTTTCGATTGTTTCACGAAGTTCGTGGTAGAATTCCGCACTGATGACTCCAACGTTTCCCAAACCTTTCAGTAGCACTATAACGTTCTGTCGTTGCTTTCTTGTCATTGTCGTTTGGAGTATCTCAAGCAGGTCATTCTCCAAAAATTGAACGATTGCTTTAATACCATCACTATTCCCGCAATCGGAGTTAATCGTGCAGAATGTATGTCCGACAGAAGTAGCAGCAAGAATGTAATTTTTTTCACCTATAGCCTTTCCATGCTCCATGAGCTCCAGCATTGCTTCCAGAACTTCTTCATTTGGCCTGAAATAATGAAATGGCTGTCAAGGCTGCAAACCAACTATCGCATTTTCTATTACCTTGTTAGATAAGCGAACGATTCCATCCACTGCTTGGCGAGATCGGAAGGGATTTGATCCTTTACGATTTGATCCTTCATCAAAGTAACGGAAGCTGGACTTCCAATGTATGGAAGGCTTTCCAACACGTGATTCCTATTAAAAAGTATGTTTCGTTTAATTTGTCCAGTAGTATAGCTTCTTCTGAATAACTTACTTTCCATTCTCACAGATACTCTTGGATCGATACAACAGTTGCGAAAGAGCTGTAAACGAGAGAACCCTTGCCGTTGACAAGAACTCCAGAAATACATCGGGGAAGTTCCGTTGAATGTCTGGAAAACCTTGCCGACAGAGTTCTTTAAGCAATTCACGAGATGCTTTTATCTCGTCATGACTGTCCCGTGACGATGGTGTATGATCATAGATGAGACTGGAACGCTTCTGAATCTCATACTCATCGTCCGAGCTGTGCTCCTGTGGAGTGTAGGATTCCTCATCAGCTAAGGTTAGCTTACTGTAGGACTCTGTCACAGCACCAGCTTGTCCATTTGAAAACGGTACTAATTGGTGACGCTCGTAGCAGATGATTTCCTTGTAGACAAAATTGTCTACCGAAATCTGTAAAATCAAAAGTTTCAAATTACTTGGAAAATGTTTAGAGTACTTCTAGACCACTTACGTTGCAAAAGCTCGTCGAGTTCAGGATTGGCCACGCCACGTAGTTCTGAAAAGTCATGAATTCATTTAGTTCCTCAACAAGTCAGTATCACTTTGTACATCCTTACCGGTCTAAACTCGTACGGCACTGTCTGAATCAGAGAATTAGTCTTGTACCGCCTTTTGCAAGATGCAATGTCTTTCGTCTTCCTAATCGACAAACTCGTTCCCTTCGTTCCGCTCATTGTGTACGTTACATCGCAATCGCCAGATACGTCCGTTTCCGTTGTATGATAATCGATATCGAACCGTGGCATACTGTTTTGGAATGACGATAGAATACCACGCTTGAGGTTCAACGTCCAAACCGGCTCATCCTCCTCGTGACAGATCTCACTTACTACGCCGTCATGGAAAGCGAACTTCAGCTCAAACCGGCTAAGATCATCAGAAATGGCATCACTCTTGGGATGCAATTCAACCTCCGGTGCGGGCTCAACGTAATCGGCACCATATTCAAAGTCCTGTTCTTCCACCACGGGCTGCGGTCGATCGCGGACTTCGATTGAATACAGTTTCAGCAAACCCTGACATGGCTTGTAGAAATCAATTTCCACGGCTGCTGACAGATGTAGTTCTGAGGAGTTTTCCCCACTTCCGGAGAACTCGGTCTTGACGTACATAGCGTAGTCATACTTGTATAGTCGGTGCAGTTGGTAGTGGAATTTCGTGTTTGACTCTGAAAGCAAAACGTCGGTGATATTTATGAAATTTGCTGAGAGGTGACCTGTTACCTTGACACTGTGGGCGCCCACATATCCGTGGATCTTTCAAAGGATCTGTAACAAAAAAGAAATGAACATTATAGCTTTCTTTAACTTTATCATGTAGTTTGCTAAACAAGAATTTGTTATCATCTGAAGGAGTTACAATGTTATATTAATAATGGATCTAAATGCAAATTTTTTTCAATTAAGATACACCTTGGCAAGTTGAAATGCAGGGTAAGTTGAAACGGAAGCCATAACTATATGGGAAAGTGTGTTATCACTGTGATTATTTTTAATAGTATAATATAAACTTAAGCGCATCCTATGAACACTACCTTCATCGGTGAATATTTATATTCCCATCAGAGGTTGGTAAAGTCCACTACCGGTTATTTTATACGCATCTACATGTTTTAGGAGAAAATAGATGACAATTTTCATCGCAAAACTGATGTAATATCACCGACGAACCGGCGTTACAGCTCATAGAAGAATCTTGCTCAAGACGCCATATTTAAAATACGTTAAACACTACCGCTATCTACTCATCCAATTGCGACATATTATGAACAAGGACACGAACACACGTAAAATGTATATTGACTTGGTTTGCGTCTCACCTCGTTTGACAGATCTGATTGCCCGTTGGATAGATCAAATCGCTCATTTGACAAATCGAATTTAATTGAACTTGCAAACACGAAACAAATGGTGCGTAAACGCGAGGGGGGCGACACATCTATATCTCAAGTTTAGATGCTCAACAAATCTCACACTAGCGAATCAATCTTCGAACAATCTTCTTTCATTTGTCACATCTACTTGCATCGCTCATCAAGTTTTTGCAGGAAATCTTCAGAAATGTCAACAATCTTCTTTCTATCTACTCAGCGTGCGCGCAGATAGCTACAGCAAAACACAATCTTTTTTGCATCGTAGATAGAGTCGTCCCCCTCGCGTAAACGTGCCAATGAGCCAACAGCGGGCCCTTCAAAGAAAGTGCTAATCAAGCCCAGCGCGTCGCAGGATGACGCCGGAAAACGAGTACTGCAAGCCAACCAGTATGTAGTACTCCCGGAAGAAAATGGCGATGGTTACGCCGCTCCCATTGCAAGAAAAGAGCGAATTCCTCCGCTTTTCACGCCGGTGAAGGATGTTGCCAAGCTAGGTGCCGAACTGGCAAAACACAAGTTGCTGCCTCGCTTCAGGCTTTGCAGCATCGGTACCAAAATCATGTGCTCCAGCCTGGAGGAGTGCAAACAAATAGCATGTTTCCTGAAGAACAACAACGTGGACTTCTTCACGCATGATCTGTCATCGAGCAAGCCACTGAAGGTCGTTCGAGGCGACTGCGGTGAAATCCGAGCTGGAGCGGTTCGGGCTCAAGCCTGAGGCAGTGTACCCGATGAACCGGCGTCCCAACCAAAACACCAGCTTCCGTGATCAGTTGTTCCTGGTGCATTTCACGAAGGGATCCACCAGTCTTGCGGCTCTGAGATCCAAAATCCGGGACCTGTTTCAGGCCATCATCAGTTGGGAGCATTACAAACCCCAACATCGTGATGTAACGCAGTGTATGAACTGCCTCTCATATGGCCATGGCACCAAAAACTGCCACATGAAGACAAACTGCGGCAAGTGTGCTGGAACTCACTCAACTGCGTCCTGTGAGCAAGCCGATGACATCGAGCCAACGTGTGTCAACTGCGGTGGAAACCAGCAAGCCTCCAATCGCGGATGTCCCAAGTGAGTGGAGTTCATTAATACCCGTCGGAAGAGCATAATCAACAACCAGCTCGGGCGCCTCCGTAATCATCGTTCGCTTCCTGTACTCACCCCGTCGACATGTTCCGAACCTAGCCCCACTTCCGCTCAACAACGAAAAAGCCAATCCTGCGAGTATCCAAATGGTTCCCAACTGTCGGACAGTTCAGCATCGTCTCGCTGCTGCTGCGGCCCAGCTAATTCCAGGTTCATCCACCGCCCCTGGTTTATCATACGCTGGTGCTGTCTCAGGTGAATCTGTCGACGATTCTCCGTTCACCTTGGAGGAACTTGTGACGCTCGTGTCACTCGTCACCAAGTATGGACCGTGAAGCTATAAAAATTGCAAATTGGAACGCTTGCTCACTGACGAACAAGCATAGAGAGCTACTCGATTTCCTCAACACCAAGGAGGTCGACATTGCTATCATCATCGAGACGCATTTGAAGCCCGAACTGAACGTATTCCTTCCCGACTTCCGGCTCTTCAGACTTGATCGCACCTGCTCTGGAGGTGGAGGAGTGGCCATCGCTGTAAGACGGAACATCAGTTGCCGGCTGCTACCAAACTTCCAGCTGAAAACAATTGAAGCCATCGGAGTGGAGGTGAGCGGCCTACTGCCCCAAGTAAACCAACATCAGGGACGGGTCGTCAGTGGCCCTCCGGAAAGACATCATCAAACTCACCAGGAGGAGCGGGAACTTTATGATCGCTGGCGATCTGAACGCAAAACACCAAGCTTGGGGCAACGGTCGGATCAATAGAAACGGCATCATCCTCAATGAAGACCTGCAAGAGGGCCACTATACCATCTTGGCCCCGTACTCTCCCACCCGGTTGAGTCGGTCTGGGGTCCATGCGACCATCGACATCTTCGTAAGCAACATGGGACTCAACATCTCGCAACCTGTGGCATTCCAGGAGCTGAGCTCGGACCACTACCCGGTGGTGGCCGAAGTTGGATCCTCGGTTAACCTATTCGAAGCTTCCCGGCGCAACTACCATCGAGTCAAATGGGCGCAATATCAACACTGCGTCGACACAACCATCGACTACAATGTCCAACCGGTGACGTCCGAAGATATTGACCGGTGTCTACAAACCATCGAGGAGGGGATTTCGTGCCAGTATCCAGACAGCTGAGTAACACTCTGAACCTTGGCAGCCCTACCAAAGATCTCATTAGACTCCGTAACACCATTCGTAGGCAGTACCAGCGTACTGGCCTGCCTAACTTGAATACCAATTGTAATCGATTAACAAAGATCATTCAGGCCAGGATGGTGGATCGCAGAAATAACGATTTTGCTAGTAAGATCCGCTCTCTCCCAGCGATCGTCAGCCCTCATGATTCTGAGGTTGCTGAAAATGCAACCATTCTTCTTCAGATTCCTAACAAGAAAACTAAACCCATTTGCTGTTTTTGCGCATAGGCCAGTTGAATTTCAGTTGAAAGCAACGCAAGACAGTCGCTCGTTCCTTTGCCTCTCCGAAATCCAAATTGCGTATCTGAAAGTGAACCATTCGACTCGACCCATTTGTCTAGACGAAAAAGAATCAGTTTCTCCAACAATTTCCGTATACAGGACAGCATCGCGATGGGACGGAACAATATTGTGCTCCAGAAATTGATTGAATAAGTTCAACAAGCGTCTCTTCGCGACGTCTGGGAGATTTTTAAGCAAGTTGAACTTGATTCTATCGATTCCTGGAGCTGAGTTGTTACAAGAGAAGAGAGCAATTCCAAGTGAGAATTCCACCATCGAAAACGGGGAATCTATTTCGTTACTACCCGATGGACGATCACGAACGTTGGTTTGAACAGACACCGAATCCTGGCGAACTTTCCGCGTGAAGCTGAATATCCAACTGTCTGAGTACTTCTTGTCTTCGTTAATCGGCGATGATGCGTTTCGCATTCTCCTGCCGACATTCCAGAGCGTTCTCATGGTTGTCGTCGTAGAGTTTCCCCCAGCCTGTACCGTGAGAGTTAAAATCTCCCAAGATTAACCGTGGCTCCGGCATAACCATGCAGATATCCGAGAAACTTTGACGAGAAATCGCAGTTCTCGGTGGAAGATATACTGAGGCAATACTGAGGCATTTACCTCGAATGTTAACCTGACATGCAACAACTTCAATGCCTGTCACCGAAGGCAGATCGATTATGTAAGAGGAATGGAGCTTGTTGATCCCGAGAAGCACCCCTCCATACGAATCTGCGCGGTCAAGGCGAATAATTTTGAAATCGTGGAAAGCAAGATCGTTGTCTGAAGAGAGTCATGTTTTACACAAAAGCCCATATTTGCAAACAACATTGTTTACAAGTTGCTCGGTAGCATGAAATGAAATACAAGTCTACGTGAATGTTTACATCACAATTAAAATTCAGAATTTTTATCTGTGTAGTTATTGTGAACAAATCTGAAAACAAATAATCATGCATTGATAATATCATCCGAAAACAGGTATAATGAAATAAATTGTTTTTCTTAACCTCAAAATATAATCGCATGACCCAAGATTACATGATGCTTGAATTTTACATGACATGTAAATTTATGCTATGAAAGAATACGACGTGTTATTTTGAAAACTGATTTAAAAATACGTTATATACGATGGGGTCTTTTTGGTACATGCAGTGAAACGTGAAATCACACGTTTCGTTCTAACTGTGTACGCCCTTGCAAGCGGCCTTCCGGCAGTTAACCGGAACACTCGCCATGGCGGGCGAAAACATGCGTGTAGGCATGTTTTTGAGTTCTTTCTTCGTTTTATTTATCAATTCCTCCTCAGTTTTCGCGACAAAATTGTTGGAGTAGATCTTACGCTTCAGGTTGGCCCAGAAATTCTCGATGGGACGCAGCTGAGGAACGTTGGGCGGGTTCGCCGGCTTGGGTACCACATCGATATTCAGCCGCTCCATCTCCTCCAACGATCGCTTCGAGTAGTGGGCCGACGCAACTTCCGGCAGGCATTTCGTACTATAAATTTCTCCGTTCACGGCCAGTTTGGAGCGAAAGAAGAGCGGCTTTAACATCCCCTTCTCGCTGATTGTCAGCCACAACAGCACCTTCTTGGGGAACTTGGTGTGTGAAATGAACTTCACCTCGGAGCTCACTTCTTTCGTGGGAGAAAAGTAAAATACGAAGTGCCCTGCCAGTCGTTGCCATCCAGGGTGAGATAGGTCTCGTCGTCCATCACCACCGCCACGTCGCGATTTGCCGGGAAAACGAGTTGACCATCTTATTCAGCCGCAGCCGCTGCGTCATTGCCTGCAGCTCCGAAACCAGTGGACGTGACTTCCGCTTCCTGACATGTATGTTCATGTTCGCCAGGTACTTATTCACTGTTTGGCCGGTTGCACCGACCTCCCGGCCAAGCGCACGCAGCGATGTAGCCACTTTTCCCTCGGTCTTCCTCTTCAACATCCTTTGGAGCTTCTTGTCGCTCAGGGTCGTCGGCCGTCCGGAACCGGGCTTTCTTGCTCTGATTGTTGTCTAATAGTGCCAAGATGTTGTAGATGCCGGAACGGGCGTATCCGGCCGTCCACAAAGTGCCACACGATATCCGATTTCGACGCGATGGGGTGCCGTTCTTTGAACGTGCACACTTCTGAACGGAGTTGCTTCACTGTTTTTGCCATCACGGTTAGAGAGAGTTCGACTGATAGAGCTGTCAAATTTTGTCTGCTGACTCATGGGTTACTTTGATTGATGCTGCATGGGTAGTTTTGTCAGTGCGGTTGAACCCAAGAAAAATCGACAATTTTTGTCCATTTTTTAAATGCAAACGGCATTTTTTCTAAATGCAAATGTAAAGCACACCATCAAATTATTATCCTGCACCGGAACCTGGACTCGTATTCGAGACGACCACATTGGCAAACCTTGTCACTACCAAGTTCGCTACGCCAACATTGTGGACTGACGAAAAAATAATCTACATGACTCTACTCTACGATAAGATCGTTGAGTAGAGTCTTTATAATAGTGCACATGAATCACTTTTCTCGACTAGTTGGCCTTGTAAAGAAGTCTAAAAATAAATCTAGTAGACTGCAAAAATGCTTCCAAAGTAGCGCTATTACAGTTTATTAGCAGAGTACAGATTATTAAGTTGTCGAAAAAGCACTTTTGATGTTTATGTTACTCAGCAATAGTGGTTGGTTTTACAGAAGCCATCAAATGAGTAATATATTCACTTTTTAGATTTGTTTTGCAGCTACAAGTTGAAAGTTAAGTAATATTTGCATAGAATTGACAGTAGAGTTTATTGGCTGCTGTTATTCAGTACGACTGACAAATTTAATAATGGTTGTGAAAGCGTTGAGTAAACACTTTTAAAAACTATTCTGCTAGCTTTTGCTTGTAGCTGTATATGCAGTTTTTCTTTCAGCTACTTTACAGTACAATGCTTGAAAAGATGGCTTATAAGCTGAAAATGTTAGTTGGGAAACAAACTATACCCATAACTCAGTGTCTATTAGAAAGAACTAAATACGTGAAAGAGGGATATGATATGATAAAATTCTGCAAGTAACCAGCTCTCAATTTATCATTAAAGGGCTGTTCAAGACCACGGACATGGAATAAAATCCAAGAACCTACATTTCAAATAAATTAAGGGTCTCGCAAAAGTTTCAAAGCTTATGAACTGTAATGAATACATTTGATTGAGGATTTCCAAGGCTCTAGTTCCAAAAATTAATTATTTATTTGGGCTAAC
The DNA here is from genome assembly GCF_037179485.1 of Ochlerotatus camptorhynchus. Taxonomy (NCBI): domain Eukaryota; kingdom Metazoa; phylum Arthropoda; class Insecta; order Diptera; family Culicidae; genus Ochlerotatus; species Ochlerotatus camptorhynchus. Next base: position 3,938,795 of record NW_027040773.1, read on the forward strand.
ACACTTGTTCCAGAGCCTTACGTGCTAACGGTATCAAACTAAACAAGGGGGTCCCAACTTTTTTTTTTGTGTACGTTAATCATAATGGAAATCATCATGGTCATAATGGAAATCATCACTCGTTAAAACCGGAGTGGTGCGGACTCGATCACTTTCAATTGTCAAGTAATTTTTCTTGAAAAATATTAATTTTCATGCCTTTGTTTACATCATTTCTATGCAGCTCACACCACCAGCTTTTTTTACCAGAGCTAAAATTAAAACTTGTTCGTGACTTGCGCATTGTTTATTTATATTTGCTTGATTGTAACGTGCGGAACCAGTCTTAATATGTAGTACGAGACTGTTCTATAACAAATTAAAATAGTCGAATATTATAGAATCGCGTCCCCTCAGAGCCGTTTATTTGGATGTATTAGACTTATGTGTTAAGGATGTTTACTAGCATTAATATTTGTTTCAAAACTATAATTGTACTCTTTTATTTGCAAGAATAGAATCTATTTGCCCCTGAAATACACGTGTATCCTTGTTTCTTAATCTAGATTAAGAATAATATTTTGATCATTGATTGCAATGCTTTATCTTTCGGGCGAAATCGTTTCAGAGGCGTAAGCGTTCTTGCTGGTTCCGATCGTTGGATTCATTTTGACAAGTGCTGTTGGTTTTTTTTTGACAACCATTTCAAGTGAGTCCGCACCACTCATGTTAAAACAAACACACTTCAATACTCAACAACAGAGAACATGTGGTTCGATGAGAGTGAGAGTAGTTACGAACGTGGTGAATCAATCTCGCGTACCTACTAGGGGGTCAACCGGTGGAAACTAACGACTTTAAATTGGCTCACTACTTGACTAGCCTATTGGTCCCAAGCAAATCGATGTTTGTTTTGATTTGCTATGAAAGTTTGACAGATAAAATGAGGGGCTCGTGGATTTTCCTATGTTTCGAGGGGTGCATCGATTAGCTTGGGACCGAAGAGAGTACCAGAGCTGAGCCAAAAAGTTGAGCACGTTTCTTCGGGACCTTCAAGTCTTAGAGTTACCTCTATGGTCGAACCGTCTCTATCACATTACCGCTTCGGAAAACTGGTGAGGGTAGCATCAAGTCTACGGTGGTAGTGGTAGAACGCCCGTCTAGCAGTACTCGGTTCCCACCGGTAGGCAGTGAATTTTGTTCACCATTTTCGTAAATACTCATTCATACAATCACATGTTCCAGCCGTAAGTATCATTTCCCAATCAAGAAAAAGTGACATCAGTCGATAAACTTGTAGTACTTGTAGATTTCATATTTGAGTAACCTTAAAACTGAATGAAAACTTACTTCGTTTCTCCGCGTTGATGCTGCCGCTGAAGTACACTGTTAATACTAAATACACAAACAAATATTTCCGCTTTCCCATGTTGTATTCAGTAATCGTCACTTTTACTACTATCTGTCACAGCTGATTTGTACGTCACGTAGAGTACATGCTCATTTTATTCTCTCACTGATGGCTCCTCCTGGAATGTAAATTCCGAACTCATGATAATGCTTCAACTTTCACGCAAACTCCTGCCTGACACTGTTACTATATTTCACGAGTAAAAATAAATATAAGCTTCTTCGAGCTGATTACAACCAACCAAATTGGTCATCGGGCATAAACCGACTTCCCTTATCACTGGCACACTTTCTGGGTCAGGCACCTAGAATCCAATGATCTCAAACGTTCTTCTTCGGTTACGTTCCTTAGCGTTTCCCATCCCGAAAGCACGTTTCATTGATAATCCTTACTGGCCGCATCGCATGTGCCTTCACTTATCGCCATTATTTTAAACTTGAACTTTGCTTCGTCTTCCTTGGTTTCACAACATTCGATTTTGGCGTGGTCACTCCATTCTTTATCAATTTTCGTATATCATTGTATTTATCGAAAAAATTGTGATTTATTGAAAAGTGAAAAAAAAATCCACAGGCTAGTTTTGGTCTGTTATTTCGCTTTGGTCACACAAATACACCCCAGGGCACATGATTTAATTTAAGCACATCTTAGTTGTGGAAAAAATCAAAAAGAATTCCGATAGATCATCCGATCTTTTCTGAACAACTTGTCAAGTAAAAAAAAATATGGCAAAACGCTAAAATAAAACATAATTTCTCTAGATGAGTTAATTAACTACACACTAAATATTTCTTGGTGTATTTACTCAGCAAGGTACAAAACCAATGAATTAAATTTTAAAGATCACTTGTTTGCACTTATTTTCATCAAATATTCATTTGTTCGTTTTTCATTGAAATGATTCTTCAAAGCTTATTCAAATCTCACCAAAAACTACTAATTCGTTACAGTGCCAATCGTTTACATGTAAAAAATCTATCACAATGCAATCAAAACTTCACTTTTATGAGAAAATATCAACGAAACTCCTAAAAAGCCAGTAAATCCTGTATTACGTAATCACATTTCGACACACCACGTTGCAAATCCATTTGAATGATTCGATTTTTCATAGAAAAATCAACGAATTTAAACTCGAATGCTGGTACCGTCGCTGTCGTACCTTAAAAACAATCCATTCAAACACCGTACGATAATCGGTAACTGCTTCTCTCAGCTTTGGATATAATAATTGAGTACCACTTAGGCCACTTGAGCTGAGACTGAAGTGGGAAAGAACACAACCGAATTGAACCGAATATAAGAACAAACTGGCGAAATTGTGGAACCTTTCACTTCATCCCGGAGATAATGATGTGCTCGTTATCAGTAGACCAATGTCAAAGGTCTTGTGTACACACTGCGTTCCAAGTACTACTGACTGGGTTGACTGACTGACTAACTGAGAGTCACAGCATCGTACACATAGCCGAAGGAAGCCAACAGGCGAGAGTGTGCAGGATGAGTTCGTTGATTAATCTGTTTGTGGTAGACGTGATTGCACATGTTGTTGCGCTAGATGACAGGCAGCAGTTTGTAATTTTGATTTTTGATCTAGTGAACAATTCATTAGTTCATGGAGACCTGGGATGCAACTAAATTCATAATTCCACCGGTGGTTATTACGAAATCCCTATAAGATGATATAAGTAATAAGTCAAATCACCTTGATAAGCGACCACATAAAAGATGCTACTCACTCGACTCGCAGGTTAACGTCCATTGAATTATACTTTCCTCGTCCACCAAAGGGCATCGAAAGGCTATAAAATCTCTTGTAAAACTAGACCCAGCTCGACTAGTTGAAGAAAACTCGCTTATATTTCATACAGATAGCTGCTTAATAGCTATTTGTCTAGCTTAAGGGGTCTTCCATATACCACATGGACAACTTAGAGGGGGACGGAAAAGTCCAGGCTTGTCCACGGGGAGGGGAGTATAATCAATGTCCACGTGGACACGTTCAATTTATGGAATAACATTGTAAATACAAACTAATATTCGGATTCCACCATAATCTATCACGCGACATATCAAATAATATAAAAATACAATAACCACAGACAAACAGACATAACTCTTTGAAAAACTTGTTCTTGAAAACATAGTATCTCAAAACATATAACCTCAGTAACGACATCTATCTGGCTTCTCGCGGAAAACAAGCTTGTTCGTTAACTCGTAAACAATATTGCATAAAATTTCTATAGAATATATAGAAACGTCAAAGTGATCCGATGCCAGCGCTGCGGCGAGTAGTTCGCGGAACTGATAATATTCAAATCAACCGTTAAATGCATGAACGAAGATACACAATGAAGAGTTACGTCTGTTTGTCTGTGCAATAACAATATCATTGACAGCGATTGTATCTAGCTCCTGGGACCACATGAATCACTTCCGGTAAGAGTTCAGCTGTCCTTAGGGTGGTAGAGAATCTGTATTGAGGTAAAAACTTCATAATTGGCAATCATACATATACCTTATGCGTTATAATGTTTGCACCATCGTACAGATAAGGTTCCCGTTTCACCTGTGCATACAATGCCTTGGTTTTCTTTGCAAGCACGTAACCTATAGACTTCTCTGACGTTTCTGAATTGCACATGTATTAGTGCAGAGGTTTGGGTAAATTCAAAGGTTTTCTTGCACTAATACTTATAATTTACCCCGAGTTCCGGCCACAAGTGCATTTTACAAACGTCAGAGAAGTCTATAGCTCATACCGTAGTAGGCTGTGTATAAAAGAAAATGCTTAACTTAGTGTGACAGTTGCACCATGACGAAGTGACAGCGTATTCGTGATTTGTCCCACGCGCAAATGTCACAAAAAGACATTTCAATCGCCGTGGGAGTGTCCCGGTGGACCGTCAAAAGGGTTTTAGACCGAGAAAAGAAAGGACAACTATCCGCCAAGGAGGCCACAGGTCGTCCGAGGTCAGCTCGGGTTCCGAGGATTATCGCTGCTATCAAAAGGAAGATTCGGGTGAATCCAGTGCGCTCAATAAGGAAAATGGCAAAGGAACACGGGATCAGTGACTTTACGGCACGGAAGATCGTAAAGGAAGATTGCGGGACAAAGTCGAGGGCACGGAAAAAAAACTCACATGATTAACAACCGCATCCGGGAGCTACGAGTCGAACGATGCAAGAAAATCTTAAACTTCCTTAAGCGAAAAAATCTGGTAATCCTGTTCACCGACGAGAGCATGTTTTCCGTCGATCCCGTATCTAATTCCAGAACCGAACAGTATATTAGTTCTCTTCCGGTAAAAGACGTGGCCGACGAGCACAAGAACGTGTATCTGACCAAGCATCCTGCTAGCGTTATGGTGTTTGGATTGGTGGATTCCGATGGTAAAAAAATGGACCCGGTGTTTATTCCAGAAGGCGACAAGGTCAACACGGAGGTCTACATCGGGATTTTAAGTAAGTATGTTCTTCCGTGGATCAAAGAACAGTACGGTCCGAAGCCAAATTTTGTATTTCAACAAGATGGGGCTCCGTGCCACACCTCGAACCGCACGCAGATTACTCAATATGGCGCGTCATGAAGGCCAAGGCCGGTTCTAAACGCCACCCGAGTACAGCAAGCCTCAGACAAAAATTGACCCGTACCTGGAGAGAAATGGATCCAGACTACATTATTAGAACCTGCCGTGCATTCCGGAAGCGTGTGGAGGCCGTAATTGCATCAAGTGGAAACTCGATCGATGATTAACATAGTTTAAGATTCTGAGAAACATCCCCCCCTTGAAGAAAAAAAAAAAATTGGAAAACAAAATTTTTGAGATTTTTTTTAAATTTTGACATTGCTCAATGGTGCAAACATTATCACGCATACAGTATGAAGGGGTCCATATTTGCGCATCTTATAATAAATTCTCATGTTGAGACACTTATAATGGTCATAACAGTCCGGATATGATTCAGGTACCTTCAGGGAAGTAAATACGGTCGTGTTTAAGTTTTAGTTATTTGTATCTATCGGTTTCGTTTTCGACAATTGGATCCAACATATTTTTGAATATGTCCAGCAATGCTAGATGGTAGACCTGAGGAACTTTAAGAAAGATTCCGGAGAACTTTATAAACAGTTGGAGATGCTTAACGTCAAATATCAGACTTAAAGTGGTCATTTTATACGATGGATGAGGAGATGAAAGAATAGAGTTGATAGCTCGGTTAGAGTACGGCAGTGTGAAAATTGTATATAGAGAGTAAATAGAAAGCGAGCGAAGATCAATTTTGAGGAAGGCACGAATCGGGTTGATCATCTCCTTTACCAAACTCCCCTGTTGGGGGAGGGGTGGGTGGTGAGGGGTATTTCCATGGCCATTGGTGGCGTTAAGCATCTCTAACTATGTAAATCGTTAATTTCAGACATGGTGCAATACAAAATTGATTGATTAATGTTTATAAACAAGTTCAGGTGACATCATGGTGCATTCAGTGGATTTGCTAGATAATCAACAAGATCTCAATGTCAGGCCTCAAGGTTTTTTTTTCCAAAACTATCTTGAAACAATACACCAATGTTCAAACTGCCAACATAGGCTAGGCCTCCCTTAGCTCAGTCGGTAAAGGCGCAGCTACAAAGCAAGACCATGCTGGAGTTGGCTGGGTTCGATTTCCGGTCCGGTCTAGGAATTTTTCGGGTTGGAAAATTTCTCGACTTCCCTGGGCATAGAGTATGATTGTACCTGCCACACAATTATACTGATGCAAAAATGGTACAGGCATCGAAAGCTCTCAATTCATAACTGTGGAAGTGCATCTAGAACACTAAGTTGAGAGCACGCAATAAGCTAATATGCGATATGCAATAAGTTTGAAATGCAAAGAAGAAGAAGGCTAGTCCTTCTGTAGTATTGTCGAAAAATAGAAGCAAAATTTACTCACATGGGTCAAGTTTTGAAAACTAAGCTGTCACGCAGCTCCCTGATGCTTCTAGTTTTCGGATCAATAATAGAAATCTCGAAATATCCTATACTTCCACGGAACTCCAAGAAAGTTGTTGCAAATTTCCTTAAGAGAATGCAATTGTTCTAAAGTTATCTGATCGTCTTCGAAGTACTCGGAACTCCACAGAATACCTTGAAACTATCTAAGAATATCTAAACTTCTTGAAAGACCTCTGAAATTTCTTGAAGATATCGGTGCTTGCTAAAAGTGCTCGCATTTTTTAATCAATGCTACTCATAATGATGAATTGTAACTGAAAAATTTCTTGTTCAGACTACAGTGTTATAACATGATAATTATCAACAAGTAAAACATCATCAAAATAGCCTTGGCATGTTGCCACTATCCGTCCGTTTTTCAGAGTTATCTCTGAGGCTCCTCACCCGTTGCGAAGTAATAAACCCACTGGTGATCGAAAACTTCGAGAAGCTTCTCGAGCTAAATCCTCAAACATGTTTTATGACTTTGTACTACCTATATTTAACACAGGATGTCAGCCCTTCAAGAAATATTTCCAATCGTGTAGTCTTCTCCGATTTCGGCAATTCAGTGAATTTTGATTTATCTATGACGCAGGAAATCCGCGGAATTCCAGAACATCATCGTCCTATGATTGCTCCGTCATTATACTCTGCAAAGTTTGGCCATGTTGATTCTGCAAGAACGTTTTTCACAGATGGATCTCTAATAGAGGAGTCCGCTGGTTTTGGTGTATTTAATGAATTTCATAGCGCCTCTCGAAAACTTGAAGCTCCTTGTTCTGTGTATGTGGCTGAACTGGCAGCAATTCACTACACTTTGGAAACTATTGCTTCACTTCTTCCACTTTATGTTTACGGATAGTCTCAGTTCTGTCGAGGCTATCCGTTCCATTAGGCCGGTAAAGCACTTCTCGTATTTTCTCTTGAAAATACGAGAACTGCTTAGTGCTTTATCCGTGCGCTCTTTCATCATCACCTTCGCGTGGGTCCCTTCGCATTGCTCAATTTTGGGTAATTAGAAGGCGGATTCACTTGCGAAGGTGGGCGCTATGGAAGGCGACATTTATGATCGACAAATCGCCTATAGTGAATTTTTCTCTATTCATCGTCAACAATCGCTCGTTAGCTGGCAACATCAATGGAGTGAAGGGAGCTTGGGACGATGACTACATTCAATTATCCCTAAAGCGAACCCCACACGTATCAATATATTGACGCGAAGAGGAATTATTGACAATAATATTGATGATGTGAATACAGAAATATTGTCAATACCGATGTATTGACGTCAATATTGAATGTATTGACAATACGATTATTGTCAATAAAAGCAATCGTGTAGGGTCCACTTAAGGTGTCGAAGTTTGCATGGTTCAAAGGGTTGGACTTGGGTCGAGACTTCATACGCGTGATGTCTCGTCTCATGTTCAATCACTATTGTCTAAACGCTCACTTGTTCCGTGTGGGGTTGGGAGACAGCAATCTCTGTGAATGTGGACAGTGTTACCAGGACGCTGATCACATCCTTTGGTCTTGTGCGGAGTATCGTGGAGTCAGATCACATTTTTATGATTCCCTTCGGGCTCGAGGTAGACAACCTAATGTTCCAGTTCGGGATATTTTGGCTAGACGCGATCTGGAGTTTATGAAACTCATATATGTTTACTTTAAGGATATTAACCTTAGATTGTAAGTTTGATTAACCTGTGTTTAGTTTGTATTTTGTACGTGTGGAGAATTTTTTTTCAATGTTTGTTTTCAAGATGAATAGAAATAATTTCATGCTTTAGGAATAATTAAATAATTGTATCGTAAACCACATTTCAAACCTCCTTCTTCCCTTTTTCCATTCAAAAAATTGTAAATCTCCACTAACCTCGAGACAACCGCGAGTACTCGGTTCAATTGCTTTAACTTTAAATTTAATACAGTAATAATGTATAACGCAAAGGATAACTCGGCTCTGTAAAGTTTATTCGATTGAGCCTGTACAAATAAAGTAATTATAAAAAAAAAATCAAAATAGCCTTGTTATAATTACACTACAAGTGGAATGACCAATTTGCAGATGTTTGGGTGTAATATTCATCAACTCTGTATTCGTCTCTGCGAATAAGAAGAAGAAGTATTAATTCTATTAGTAAGTGGTATGTGTCTTCAGTGGGATCCCTTGACGCTCTTATCATTTTGAAGAGCTGATATCTACTAAATTGATCCGAAAAACTGGCATCACTGACAAGTTCGGAATAAGGTGGCCTGCTTAACGCTTCAGTGGCGCCACCAAGACAAATGCGAGCACATTCCCTACTAAAATCTTATTTGCGAAGCATGTGATTGTGAGTGATATGTCTGTTTGTCTGCGGTATAAATATGAAACTACAACGTGTACAATCGGAACCTACGTAACTTAGAAAAATCTATACAACAGAAACGTATTTCGACCAAAGGCTTGGTAGCCATAATAATAAAGTAATTAAATTGGGTTGTTAGCGGAGTGCTTCAATAAAACAGCAAAAAAAGGTTGTTTGTGATCTTGACATTTTTACCTAGGGGATGAGTACTTAGGGGGTTAGATTTTGATAAGTTCTTTAGTGGGAATGACACTGATGAAGACTGCACATTGTAGTCGAAATACGTATCGGTCATGGATATCAAAACAATTAAGTGGAATTAAATGGCAGATAACCTTTTTTGCTGTTTTATGTATGCATTCCGCAAACAACCCAATTTCATTACTTCAATAAAATTTGGGATTATTTGGGATCATCTGAACAACTTTTCCAAAGACAGCAACATTCATAGTAGCAGAACAGTCTAGTTAAAGCAAGCAATCAGAAGTCAAATGGTACATTACTGCCGACATATATGAGAATTCTGATTAAGTTTACTAAAGACAGCAACCTCCTTCCTAATTGAAACACCGAAAACGAAACTAACTCAGTCACTTTTACTGATTCATATGGAGAAATTTCTAAAAACGTAGGTCACTCAGCGCATGAGAACTAAGAGGACAATCATGTGATAAGTCTTGTCCATCTGAATAATTTCAATGAATACCTGCTTTCTGGTCGTGCTGTTAAGTTAAAACATAGAATGAGATTGCAAACTACACTGAAAACGAATCTTACTTAGACACTTTTAATCATTCGTATGGAGATATTTCTAAAAGCGTGGGTTACTCAATCTCAGAGTTAGTTTCGTTTTCAATGTACAACCCAACGAACACCTCTTTACAGCAGTTACTCTTACTTAAGCATTTAGATTAGTATTCTAAGCCCCACCTTTTCGGAGATGATCTCCTTAATAAAGTATTAAAAAAAATCTAAGTCCCACATTTTTTCTGTATTTTGCTAATGTAATAAAAATAACATTTTTCGTGTTTTGCGGGACCCAAGATGGAAGTAATATCAACAATCAATACGAAACTAACGATTTTAAATTGGCTCACTACTTGACTAGCCTATTGGTCCCAAGTAAATCGATTAACGTACCCCATTCTAGTCGAAATTCTAGTACTTCACTATGTTTGTTTTGATTCGCTATGAAAGTTTGACAGACAAAATGAGGGGTTAGTGGATTTTCCTATGTTTCGAGGGGTGAATCGAGCTGAGCCAAAAAGTTGAGCACGTTTCTTCGGGACCTAGTAGTCTTAGAGTTACCTCTATGGTAATATTGTAGTCTCACTGAAAATCGGTCTATTCCGCCGATTTATCCCAGGAAAATAAATCTTTCTGTAAAAATTTTTGGTCCTGAGAAGGACCGATTTTCGACCTCCACTACGTTGTCCGATGCGAAAATGCGGTACGGCATCGTTCTTAACTTAATGCTCATCCCACACCTGTCCGATATCACCCGGTCGGGTCTCCACAAATGACGGATAAATATGAGAGCGAGATAAATATGGAAAACCACCAATAGGGACGGATAGCTTAATGCAAAAACAGCTCGTTCCACCCCGTCACAGGTTGTCAAGGTGATCACGCCGTTCGCTGCGATGAAATGTTTCTGCACGACGGCGAAGTGCTTGCCACGCCATCCGAAGCGGAAATGAGCAGAGGCACGACAGCAGCGCTTTCATGTTCAAGCAGAACGATGTGCTACTCAATTATGACGGCTGGGTTTAAGGGAATCGTTTATTTAATGAAAACAGTGATAAAACTATCATAAGACATATTTGAAAAAAAAAAAAATTCTTGGAAAATTGGAAAAATATTTATTTTACCAGATTTGTAGAGTTATTTCCTATCGATTGGCGTATTTGCATTTTGATTTCATATATAAATGACAAAGTTACAAGCGTTCAAAACCTAACACTATTTCGTCTCACTTTTTTTTTGCGCTCCAGTATATTCCACAAAGACGTAGCTCTACGTCAAAATGGGTTTTTGGAAATCATCCCGTAAAGTTCTGGAAAAACCTGAAAAAATCAGAGAACTTTATTTAACCAAATGAGTAGACACCCTGTAGATAGAGAAAGACGATTAAACGTAAAACAGCTTTATATAAAAACGTGAATGAAAGGCAGCACTCAATAGTATATTGAAAAAACTCAACTGTTGGGTAGTTTTGTTTTTCCATCTTCTTCTTCTTCTTCTTCTTCTTTCCGTTATTTAACGTCGGTCTCTGTTCCGCAATCTAGTGCCAATCACCGACGGACATCGATTGCCATCCATTGACGGCAATAGAATGTGCAGGAAGGCAGCTTCCACACCTGCGTAGGATATCGCACCCATTCATTCAATACACATGGGCCGGGACCAACGGCTTTACTTCCCTTCCGAAGGAAGACGTGACCAGAGATTTTTATGCCTCAGAAAAATCCCACCGACCTCGGCTGGGATTGAACCCAGACACATTGGGCTGAAAAAGCAGTCACGCTTACCACTACACCACCGGCGCCGGTTTGTAATGGCGCGCGCGTGTCTGTATTTTTTTTTTGCAAGGAGGAAACCTTCAAAAGGCCATCATGCCACCGCTTGACGACCGGGCTGCGGTGACACGGTGTGTGGGATTCTTACCGCACTAAAACTTCTTAGGACGCCTTGCCTTTTTCCCCCGGAACCACTTGTCGTATTACTTCGGAGGGAGCTGTGCATTTCGCACCTCACTTTACCTCAGCTAACTGGCGCTTCCACTTTGCTGATCGTCACTCCAATTTGTGAGCCATTTAGCTCCCAGCGTCGCGTTCTACTCGGTTGACCCCGATCGTGGATTCAGCCTACTCTGACGGAGAGTTCTCCCGGCTTCGGCTTTCACTTCGCACTTGTGTGAGCAAATTACTACTTTCTAGCTGGTCTTCTCACCATTTTCGCTGCAGCGCTGACATGATCTGCGTTACTGCTCTGCTGACGGCGTTAAAGGTGCCCTCCTCTTCGACGACATTCTCCGCGCTAAGGGCGAGCATCTCCTCTCGCACAGCATCAAATCTAGGACATTCGCAGACCACGTCCTCTGGTGATTCTTCTACATTTCCACATTCCGAACCGATGCAGGTACTTCCTGAAGCAGCCATGACCAGACAAGAACTGCGTCAAGTGGAAAGAATTGGTATTAGCCTGTGTGTCCATCTACCGTTCTCTGCTGCATCCCACTCCTGCTGCCACTTAGCCATCGATACCGTTCTCACCATTTTTCGTACTCCTCTGGATTCTCTTGTCATATAGCACTCGTAGTCATCCACAAAGGTGATGCCGATTGGGATCATACCGACAATAACGCATACTGCATCCGTCGAAATGGTTCTGTACGCACTCACGACTCGCATGGCCATGAGCCGGAACGTACTGCTCAATTTCTTTTGGTTCTGCTTCGCTTTCAGCGCTTCAATCCAGGCTGGACCTCCGTACCTTAGTATCGATGAGGACACACTGGCCAGAAGGCGATTCTTGTTGCTGCTTGGACCAGAACTGTTCGGCATGATTCTGGCTATTGCGTTGATGACCTTCGCCGCCTTCTCGCAAGCATAAAGGGTGATACGGTCAAAATTTGGTCAAGGGAAAACGCGTGTAAATCGGTGAAATCGTTTATTTAAAAAATCAAATTAAATATCTTTTTCAAGTTCAATTAGTATAAAATTCAGGAAAAATATTCAGTTAGGCTTCCGCTTTTCCAAATCCGAATTGCCGGGCCTTACGCTTGACCCCTGCCATCAGATTTTGTACAGCCACCTTGTCCACCTTCTTCGCCGCAGAAAGCCAGTTTGCCTTGAACTGCTGCTCGCCCTTAGCAGTTTTTTTGGTCTTCTTTAGGTTCCGCTTGACAATAGCCCAGTATTTCTCAATTGGGCGGAGCTCTGGCGTGTTGGGAGGGTTCTTGTCCTTGGGAACCACCTGCACGTTGTTGGCGGCGTACCACTCCATGGCCTTTTTACCGTAATGGCAAGATGCCAAATCCGGCCAAAACAGTACGGAACAACCGTGTTTCTTCAGGAAAGGCAGCAGACGTTTATTCAAACACTCTTTCACGCAAATTTCTTGGTTGACAGTCCCGGAAGCTATGAAAATGCTGCTTTTCAAGCCACAGGTACAGATGGCTTGCCAAACCAGATATTTCTTTGCGAACTTTGACAGTTTCATGTGCTTGAAAACATCTGCTACCTTTCCCCTTCCTTTTGCCGTATAAAACTCCTGTCCCGGAAGCTGCTTGTAGTCGGCTTTGACGTAGGTTTCGTCGTCCATTACCACGCAGTTAAACTTCGTCAGCATCGTCGTGTACAGCCTCCGGGATCGCGCTTTGGCCGTCGTATTTTGTTTATCATCGCGATTTGGAGTCACTACCTTCTTGTAAGTCGATAGTCCGGCTCGTTTTTTAACTCGATGCACGGTTGTAGACGATACACCCAGCTTATTTGCGGCATCTCGGAGAGAGAGGTTAGGGTTTCGCTTGAAACTACCGGCAACTCTCTTTGTCGTCTCAGCGGCTTCCGGTTTTCGATTTCCCCCCGATCCAGACTTCCTGGCTGTCGACAAACGTTCCCCAAACACTTTAATTACATTTGTAACGGTTGATTTGGCAACTTTTAGCGATTTTGCCAACTTTGCGTGCGAGTAGCTCGGATTTTCGCGATGCGCGAGCAAAATTTTGATACGCTGCTCTTCTTGCTTGGACGGCATTTTGACAACTGAAGAGTGAATTCCAAAATCAAAATAGGAGCAACATTCTACACACACACACCTTCAAAATGAGGGGTGTTCAGGTTTTTTAAATGCAAAATTGAAAGAAATACGTCAAGTTGATATTGACCAAATTTTGACCGTATCACCCTTTATTCGATGTGGCTGTTAAAGTTTAGTCGGTCGTCGATCATCACTCCCAGATACTTCAGCACGTGCTTCGAAACTATGGTGTGCTCTTCAACAGTGATTTCTGCCCGCTGCACTGCTTTGCAGTTACTGACCAACATCACTTCTGTTTTGTGGTGGGCTATCTGCAGCTTCGCTCCTTGCATCCAGTTACCAATCGTATCTATCGCCTCGGCCGCCAACATTTCCACTTCTTCCAGCGTCTCACCGGTTACCGTCAAGACGACATCGTCCGCAAAGCCAACGATCTCAACTCCTTTGGGCAGCTTGAGCGTCAGCACGCCATTGTACATTCCGTTCCACAGCGTGGGACCTAGAATGGAGCCTTGTGGAACTCCCGCCGTGATTCTAAGCGATTTCTGCCCCGTGTCTGTCTCGTAGACCAGAACCCGGTTGTGGAAGTAACTACTTAGAATCCTGCAGAGGTAGACTGGAACCCTTATTCTATGGAGCGCCTTGGCGATGGCCTTCCAGCTGGCGTTATTGAATGCATTCTTCACATCAATCGTAATCATGGCGCAGTATCGATTTCCTCTCTGCTTCTGTTTGGAAGCTTTCTCGGCTCTGTTAACCACTGTCCAAATTGCATCCACCGTCGATCTCCCTTTCCGGAGTCCGAACTGCCTCTCCGACAACCCGTGTTCACTCTCCGTGAATTTCGCCAGCCTGTTCAGGATGATCCTCTCCAAGAGCTTTCCGACAGTATCCAGCAAGCATATTGACCTATACGATGCAGGATCCCCCGGCGGCTTTCCGGGTTTTGGCAACAGCACAAGCTTTTGTACCTTCCACCTATCAGGGAACTGGATCGCCGCCGTTGGGAATTCCATCCGGGCCGGGAGTTTTCTTCGCCTTCAACCCTGTCGCTTCTGCTAGAAGTTCCTCGTTGGAGACTTGTTCAACGTTGTCTCCATCTTCCTCGCCATATGGTTTAGGTGGCCAGGTCGTTGGGTCATGTTGTGGGAAAAGTCCCTCCACGATGACTTTCAGCTTGTTGGGAAACATTTCAACCGGCATCGTTGGACCTCTGATCTTCGCCATCGCGAGTCGGTATGCGTTGCCCCAGGGGTTGGCATCAGCATCGCGGCACAGCTCCTTGAAACTGTTTGACTTGCTCAGCTTTAGGTATCTTTGCGCGCGCGTGTGTGCCGGGTGATGGCGAACTTTTGCGTGTTGCAGTGTTCAGTGCGGGTATTGCGGTTGTTTTTTTGGCGATTCGATGCCGGAGGGTAGTGAACATATGTATTATATGGCTTGGTACGTGATACATCTTTACTACGATGGAAGTGATTCGTATATTTTTTCTTTCTTTTCCGGCTTTGGTTCAAATAGCTAAATCTATTGATCTAGACTGAATACTTTCAGCCCATCGATAGTGGAATAGCATAGGATCGACATAGAGTTGTTGTTTGAACCATAGTAAACAACATGGATTTGTTAAAGGTCGATCTACAGCCACTAATTTGATACATTTTGTAACATATGCTTTAAATGTAATGGATAAGGGAAATTACGTAGAAACATTATATACTGATTTTAGTAAAGCATTCGATAGAGTGGATATACCACTGTTGATTTTCAAGTTGTCCAAGTTAGGTTTTAATACCAGGCTACTGCAATGGATCGAGTCATACTTGTCAAGGAGAACGTAAAGAGTAAGATTTGAAGGAAAATTGTCGTCTGTCGTTCATGCAACATCTGGTGTGCCACAAGGTTCGCATCTTGGTCCACTACTATTCATCTTATTTGTCAATGATATAGAATACATTTTGAAGCTGCTTCATGTTTCAATATATGCAGACGACATGAAACTTTTCATGGAAATATCTAAAGCATCTGATATGCAGCTATTTCAGCAAGAAGTTGACATTTTTTACACTTGGTGTAAGAAGAATTTGTTAGAGATTAACGTTAGTAAATGTAATTCTATATCGTTTACAAGAAAGCATGCCATAGTAAATGACACAATTTCCCTTGGTGAGAAAACAGTTGAAAGGTGTAATCAAGTAAGGGACTTAGGCATTATTCTCGACTCTAAGTTGTCATTTGTTGATCACTACAATAACATTATATATAAAGCAAGTAACATGCTAGGGTTTATCAAAAGATTTAGTCTGCACTTCAATGATCCTTACACTATTAAAACATTGTATGTGGCCTATGTGAGACCTCTTCTTGAATACTGTAGCGAAGTGTGGGCTCCGTATCAGGATACATATATAAACCGCATTGAGTCTGTTCAAAAACAGTTTTTGTTGTTTGCCCTTCGAAAATTAGGTTGGACGAGATTACCACTTCCATCTTATGAATCGCGATGTTTGTTAATAAGTTTAGATGGACTGAAAAAACGAAGAGACTTTGCCATGGTAACATTTATAAACGATGTTATTGCTCAAAGAGTTAATGTTCCGGAAATTTTAGAAAATATAAATTTTTATGCTCCCACTCACTCTCTGAGGATTAAGAATTTGTTTTACATTAACAATCAAAGAACAAACTATGCTAAAAATGGACCTTTGAATAGAATTATGACCTGCTATAACGCATATTCCCAATCAATTGATGTAACAATGAATAAAATAATACTAAAAAAAGCATTCTTTTCAAGGTTAGCCAGGCAATAATATTTAAGACATAGTTAATAAGCATTCATTGTAATTGGTCTACGATTGATTGACGACATAAATAAATTTTGTTTATGAATTTAATTTATCTGTTTAATAATTATTCACAAACATTCTTCCAGGTTAATTCAAGAATAGTTTGATGATGATAAATATTCCTAATATTCACATTACAGTTATGACCCGCCCGAATAGAAATATACCATAAGCTGAAAGATCACTATTATTAATTATCCATTCCTGTTATAATTACCATAAGATAAACAATCCGTGAATAATGGGATAGTATGGCCAAAAAATATTTCAACCATATATAACAATAAACGGAGCATTCTAGATATGGTAATGATTCCCTGAATATGAAATATATAGTATTATGTAGTTTTTCTCAAGATTTATGTACCATATGATATGATAAATTTATTTTTTCGTTTATATATGACGGCTAGCTCCAACTCGGGTTAATACTGGCTCTGATTGAAGAATCGGTCAAATGTTTGCTGAAGATTGTATTATTTAAAATCGACGTCGATAACAAAACAGCTCGACATTTCTGATCGGGTTTTAATCCGAGGATAATACTGGTGCACAATTGAATGACAATAATAATTGTATTGGCATTATTAAAGTCAAATACATACATGCCAGCAGAAAAGATAACGTATATAATTCATGTATTATCGGTACAGTTGAAAACCGGAAAAGCCCACACACGACAATCCATTTTACTCTGGTTCTGTACGTTAAACATGGTATCGGATATAGTGCGTTGTATTCACACAATGATGCAGTATAATGTGCACTATGTCCGACGTTATGTTTAACGTACAGAATGAGAATAAAATCGAATGTCGCATGTGGGGTTTTCTGGTGTCTAACTTGACCGACAATATTCCGCATAATACATATGTTATCTTTTTTTTTCTAGTGTGTGTACACTTTTCTAAAATATTATCACTATACATCTGCATTTCAGCCGTAACATTTTAAAACGGCACAAAAACTTTTGTAAACAAAAGTTGTAAGGCCCTTTACATGCGAACCGAACTACGCTCACGCAAACCAATACAACTATAGGAAAGGGAAAAAAATTCACCACCCGATGATGTTGTTGGTTTACGTGTGCGTACTTGGGTTCACGTGTAAGAGGCCTTACAACTTTTGTTTACAAAAGCTTTTGTGCCGTTATCAAATGTTACGCCTGATTTTATAATCCTCCCTTTGATTGCCTTGAATTCTGTTACAACTACTACCTTACATGAGTATCATCCCACTGTACATGGAGTATAACGGTTATGGTTGAAGTGCATGTCACATACACTATTACACAATTTTGTGTACATATGTTTCAGTGTGTTAGTAACACATCAAAGAAATTTGGCATCACGGCTGACGACACGGTCTTATTTTTTCGACGCGTGAAGTGAAAAGTCGCGTTTCCATCGTCGTCAGCGTTCAGAAAAAAAAATTTAAAGATGAACCAAAAACCTCATCCGAAGCGAGGAACACAACTCAGAGCCAAGCAGCCGCAGCGAGGTAAGCAATAATTTAATATTTTTAATCAATATAGTCTGTTTCATCGTAAAACAAAACGATGAAACCGTCGCCATTGGAATTCCTTTGGCCACAATTTTTGCGCGTTTTGCCTGCAGAAACAGACTGACAATGTTTTTTTCATTTATAGAAAACCCACCTTCGAAACGCCCAAAACGGAGGCAGCATTTGGAGGTTAATACTGCCACCGAACTGAATCGACAGGACATGAAGGATAAGGTTAGTGATTCACCTTTTTATTTTTTTATAAGGTTTGAAAATTATAATTAGGGCTAATGCATATAATTTTAGATAGATCTGGAATTAGGGCGTAACAGCTCTCGATTATTTCTCGAAAGTCATGGTTCTTGCTGGAAAATCGACATCACCAACGAGTATGGGAAGAGTTCCCCTATCCGATGGATATGTTGGTTTGTATGGCCGTGTCTTAAGTTCCTATAAATCAACGAGAGAAGTCATTGTTTAGAAAGGTTGATACGCCTTAATTATAGCTCTATCTAGAATTATAGTCGTGGGTCCGATTGGAATATAAAACAAAATTATTTATTCACTTCAACTAATTCAAGTTGAACATTGCATTAGGTCCAAAGTAACATTGACAGATTATATTTGTCGACTTTCTCTTTGCATCCCCACGGCCATGTAAATACTTTCCAAGCTATGTTCAGCAAACAGATCGATAAAACTTTCGATTTTACTCTTTTTCTGTACGTTATAAATAGTGTCGGAAGTATTGCACTGTATAGCGCATCATTGTACGATTACAGCGCACTATTCCCGACATTGTGTATAAGTACATATAAATGGAGAATAAAATCAACTGTCACTAGTATATTTTTCCGGTTTTCAACTGTACCGATATTTATTAAGTAACCCATACGTGCCAAACCTTTTCCGCCTAAAGAATCAATCTTGGCTCTAATTTCGTCATTATTAAAGGGTGTCCACGATGAAATTGCCACACACAAAATTGATTCGCAAAATTCGAGTTTTCATCCGATTGCCATCAAATTTTCAGGGATTGAGAAATAACTATTAAACTTCATTTTACCATTTTACTCGTATTTTATTTACAGTCCATACGCAAATGCCCGCACCTTGGCCTTAACCCCGGCCATAAGATTATGCACAACCTGTGAATCAACCGTTTTTTGCATGTAAACTCATACTTTCTTCAGTTCCTCGACTGTCTTCACTACCTTAGGTCGTTTAAGAAGGTGCTGCTTCATAATCGCCCAGTACTTCTCGATGGGGCGGAGCTCCGGAGTGTTGGGAGGGTTGAACATTTTCGGCACGAAATTGACCTTATTGTCCGCATACCACTTCAGCACGTCCTTGGAGTAGTGGCATGAGGCCAAATCCGGCCAGAAGATTGTTGGGACGTTGTGGGCCTTCAGGAGAGGAAGCAGCCGCTTCTGGAGGCACTCTTTTATGTAAACCTGTCCGTTCATCGTGTCCTGGGTCACGAAAGGTGCACTCCGCTTCCCGCACGTGCAGATGGCTTGCCAAACCAGGAATTTCTTCGCAAATTTGGACATATTCTGAGTACGGACATGCTCCGGAACGCTGAACTTATCCTTGGCCGTGAAAAACAGGTTGCCGGGGATCTGTTTGAAGTCGGCCTTCACATATGTTTCGTCGTCCATGATGCAGCATTCAACTTTCGTCAGCATGTTGAGGTACAACTTCCTGGCACGGGTTTTGGCGGACTTGTTCTGCTTCTCGTCGCGATTAGGGGCCTTTTGTACCTTGAACGTTCGAAGCCTAGCCTTAGTTTTGGCCTTCTGGACAAAACTTCGGCTTAGGTGCAGCTTCTTAGCCACATCCCTAACGGAGGCGTTCGGATTTCGGTTGAAGGCCCCAACTACGCGGTTGTGATTTTTGGTGTTGTACGGAATACTTTTTCCTTCACTTCTGGGCTTCCGATCGGTGGTCAACCGTTCCTCGAACCGCTTAATCACTCGCGACACCGTGGAATTCGCGATTCCCAACGTTTTAGCGATGGAACGATGCGAGAGATCCTTGTTCTCGTGATGAATGCGCAAGATTTTATCACGCACGAGCTGTTCTTTCGATTCCATTTCCGCGAGTTTTGATCACAGGACTTTAAAACTTGCAGGATGTAAATAATGCACTATGAACTAAATCCACCCAAATTTTCATTAAATTCTACCCAACGGTTAAAAAGTTAGAGCAATTTCATAGTGTGGCAATTTCATCGTGGACGCCTTTATCTACTTGCAGGGGTTATGGTTTGTTTACCATGGGGTGCATTTTACCCCAATGTTGTGGTGCGTTTTGGCCATTGTTGTCGTGCGTCTTGTCCCAATGTTGTGGTGCATATTGCATCATGAATCAGGCGTTTTGCCCCGCTATCATTTTGGAAGCAATTTAGAAAATACCTTGAAAGTCATGGAAAATCATCCTTTTGTAGTTCTAAATCACTCGATCTTTGTAGAAAACATGGTAATGAACCAAACGCCATTACTTTCTTCTTGATTTTAGCTTCCATTCGCCAGCCATTGACGATTTTGCTTAAAGGGTGCGTTTTGCACCATCCTACCCTAAGTGTGCCTGCGATTTGCATTGAGGGTCGGAGATTGTAAGTAATCTGAAGAATGCATCGCTGGATACGCCCAAGACTGGACGGGCAGTAGCTGGTGGCCGTGAACGGTTCCTGGGGAAAGCACTAGATGCGACCCTCCTCCCAGATGACCATGGCAATACAGGAAGTATTGGTATTGGAAGGTAATTGCTATTAGATATTTTGCAAACAGTGACAGATAGCGGACATGAAGAACCAGTGGAGGTGCCGGGCAAAGGTGTTTATCCTAGACAAATGGTAAGTTACAAATTCGCTGTTGTCGTTGTCGTAGTCGTAGGCAGTACCGTTAGTATATTTAAAATTAACCACCAACCGCTGAAAATATGAATTATGGCGTATTTCTGTTGTTCATTACATGCCAAGGTGGAGGCGAACCAGCCTAAGGCTGAAAGCCTCCTAAATAAAGCTAAATAATAATAATAATACATGCCAAGTAAAATTCGAGAACGTAATTTCATTTGAATAGCTTGTTCAACCAGGTCTTAAACAATCGTCACGTCGGTCATAGCTTGTTATGATTACCTGAACCATGCGTAAAGAGAAAATCGAAACATTTAAGACCCACGCACATTAGATCCGTTTGCGTTGCGTTGACGTAAATTTGACAGCTAGACACTAGATTTAGCTGTCACTTTGCCGCAACGCGTCCGATCCGGATCTAATGTGCGTGGGCCTTTAACGTCGCGTGAAAATGGATCTTAATGAAGGCCTCTTTCATAGCTTTTAGTTTAAGGATTTCAAAGATCGTCGGTTGCAGTGGCTTGCTTACTGAGCAGAAAAACGCGGTCCCAGATCCTTTCATATTAAAAATGTATGGTTAGATCGCTTGTTTATCGTGTATTTCGCAAAACTTTTCGTTGTCGTCGGTGCCGGGTCTGAATAGTCATAAAAACTTGAGTAACGCTATAATGTGATATGAGGGGCTCGGTGGCCTTAGAGCAACCGGTTTTACTTACTGAGCAGAACATCATGAGTCTAATCTCAAGCCCATCCACATTCAAGATTCGTCAATCGTTTTATTTGTTAACATTACTACATGGTAATAACAGCAACTCGATGATAAAAAAGGAGCTCGTCTGCCTAGTGGCAAACGTTTTTGCTTACTGAGCAGAAGACCGTGGGTTCAATCCCAAGCTCCTTCGCGTTATATGATTGTTAGGACATCAATTCAGCTTATCGTTTACCAAAACGAACCCTGCTGCAAACCCAACCCTATCACCCAATATCCCAGTGATTCCTCGTGGAAGTGCAGAGGTGTTCTCGGCTTCCATCAAAGCGAGTGTCACGTCAACACATTCCTACCCCTTCCTTTCTTGACCTGTGTTCGGGCGCGGCCGGCGCTGGTATTGCCTAGTTTGAGATCACCAGTTTTTACACATTGAGGATGATTGCTAGTCCCAAGCATCGTCTATTGGTTCTCTGTGTAATTACAGCTGGTCTGGCAATAACAGAGTAGCAACCGTGGGTGGTCAATCATGCTCATGCTCATGCTCAAAAAGTGTCCAAGTCACTAAAAGGTGACTCGCTACCAGGCCTACTATTAAGACCGGTATTTTTTTTTTATTGTCTGGAGAACTTCAAAAGTGATATTCCAGGAACTTTAAGTAAAATATCAGTGTACTTTCATAACATTCCAGTAGTGGTCTAAAGTGGGTTCCTAAGTATTACTTGTTGACGGTACTCTATCTTGCATCAAAAGTTCTCCATTATAAAGTACTGATCTTAACCAAATTTATTTGAAAACGAAAGTTAAGCATGGCACGCATTATTGTTGTGATAACTTGACAAAAAAGAAAGTCCACGTGGACATCAGGGTAGGGTGAGGAGTCGGGCCTATGTTCACGCTTGTCCACGGAGGGGAGTCAAAAATCATGCTTTTTCTGTCCCGGGGTATATGGATGGCTCCTAAACACGTGCGAAAGTAACATTATTGTGGACCACCCCCTTTTCCCTCGTAACATATTTTGCTATACCTATTACATGGCACGTCACAACTTCTGAAATCTCCCATCCACCCTCCGTGATTTATGCATGTTCGTCAACGCCACGGTTTTTCATTTGCTAATCAAATTGTCCCCACAAAATGATTCATATAAAAAAGATTCTTACAAGTCATAAACATATCATTTAAAAGAAAGCAGTTAAGGCGGTAAATTTTCGAAGAAATTCTCTCATAATAAAACACACGATTATCTTTCAAGCTGGTTGAAAATGGTTTATTTTCCTTCTTCTGTTCATCTTCGGCAAAAGGTACAAGGCAAATCGAAATATACCAGAGAAAACAGATCTTAGCTTCGTTTACAAATTATGCACGAACGTAGAAAGAATTGCTAATATCAAGATTGAATGAAACACCGATTTGATACAATTTGGATTAAGAGATATAGCTGTTTTGTTGTGTAGTAGTTTCGGTTTTGCGACACCAGTAACGCAGTAGAACTTATGTTAAATGAAGTTTCAATGTTTCCTTGATGAGAGTTAACTCTTTTCCTCATTATAAGTTTATCTTATTACAAACTGGGTAGGATGGTAGCTTGTCGATACATTTCAAACCACGGAAGACTAACTAGTTTTCTGTGAATTTGTGTTTTTTAACGATGAGTTAATAAGAAGCAGGGGATACCTAAGCATTGAATTGAGTTCTTTTATAGATAATTTCATGTAACTTTAGAGCTCAGTCTGGTGTCGCCGAGTTGGGTTGCTGTATTATGTTACATATTCTACGAGCAAAGTAGATTCCTACAGATATGCATTTCATTTGAAATGTATTGTCTTGCAAAACGTTTGTGAGATTGTTGCTGCTTGTTATCATTAATAGAATGTACCATTTTCCATTAAATGTTAGTGAAATTGTATGTATTCTATCATTCATGTTGTCGGTCTTGCTTTAAACAATCACTCCCAGTCAAAAGAAAACCATATTTACAAGATTTTATTAACCTCTTTGACTATGTTACTGTGTTGCACTTTGATAAAAAAAAATGCTTCAATGATGCAACAATCACAACCAAAAACAAACCATATCAAACGAACGATCATTGATGAAAACGAGGCATTGATTTTATCAATTTTATTAAATCACTAAAATTTGACCTGTCGGAAGTTTTACCGAAAAAAAAACTAAACTAATATCACAGCAAACTTAATGCAAAATAGAACTACGCGTCTGGAAGTGTTTCTATCACCAGATTTATGTAAATGTGAGTGTGTGGTATGCATAATTTGATTTTATACTATTTGCATAGTTAGTCCCTGTTCTTGTCTTTCGTGTTTCTTTTGTTTTCGGTATTCTACCTTGCTAGCTTAGAAAACTAAACTTCAAACGAATAAGCAAGGGCAGGCATGAAAAATCATTTGCATTCATTTGCTTCTAACATTATTCATCAACAGAATTCATTAAAATTATGTATGTATGTATAAATGTGAAGGTTTTGATATTAGCTACTACTTTTGTAAATCACTCAAATCGTTATCTCTTATGCATGATGAACCAGTGAACAGAACCCACCATATTTTTTCAGTGAATGTAAATTAAAAAAAAAAAAAAAAACAATAGCAAATTCGGCCCGCTCGAATTCGTCATGCATAAGAGATTGTTGTAAACTGTTCACAAAAGTTTTAGCTTATCTTTAAAACCTACAAAAATTTCATACATCATTTTATGGAAAAAGCAAATGAATGTAGATGATTTTGCATGCCTGAGCAAGAGCATTTATTATACGTTTAAGTCCGATCATTACCGATAAATCTGTGAATTCATATCCCATCTTAAAACGAAGCATTGACTTCCTACTTATTTACGTAACACGATTGTATCTATCATTTTTTTCTCGATCCGTGATCGGGTAGTGTGTGATAATCTCAAAAAGTGCATCATATTTCAAGGTTTTTCATTCCCAGCATTTGCCCAGCTTTAGTTCGTCCTTGAAGTTTAAATGTTCAAAAATCAACATTCTAATGATAATGTACAGTTATGTGCGTGTTGGATGAACTGATGCGTCTGTGATATCCTAGATTCCATTTTGAATAAACCACTTTTCAGTATATTTGTCTGGCACACTTCATGTTTCATCACTGAAACTGCTAAGCAAAATGAAGTTCTGATTCGTTACCGTTTGTTTAAAAAGAATTTGCTTTGCTAGGAGTAATGTAAAATTAGCTGAACCACGAGCCTAGTGTCTTGGATTTCCCGTCCTTTGTTACCTGGGCTGCTGTACCTGAAATGAGGAATGTAAATTGAAATGTTTATATTCTTTAAAAAACTGTTTATTATAGGAATACATAAGGAAAAGTGGGACCTTTGCCATCGGCCATGATATTAATACAAGTATTTGGACCTAGTAAATGTTGCAAATAATTGTATTTTGCTAAAGCTGCATTTGTTTTTAGAAATTGGGGCATTTTTACTGTAGATCTCAGAATGCCGAAAAAATAAATTTAAGTCCCAAAATCAACAATATTTTTAGATCCATAATTTTGAAATAGGGGAAATGGCTCTAATGTTGACCTATGGATCTAAGATTGAGCCCATCGCTGAAAATCTGCTATTTATCAATTTTATCTAGATAAACGCGTCATTGGGACGGTACTAATGGATATTTTTGGTCGCTATTGAAAATTTAGTCGATTGCTGAATTTATGTATGGGCCCAAATTAGGGGAATTTAGGCCAACATTACATCCATTTCCTCTATCTATATACAAAACAATGCTGGGACCATCAGGGCACCCGATTGAAGTGATTTGGATGGGCATAGTGAAAATGACAACTCCTTGTTGCTAACCTTTCGTGGATAAAGGGCGGGCTCTTCTCCCCATTCATTGAGGCATGTTCTTGTTGAATGGCTCATTTTCTGACCAATTAGCTGATCAAGTTGTTTGAAGGAGATTCTTAACTGTTTCAAGGAAACGAATAGGCGAATTGCCTATCAATCCATCCATTCGTTTTGGGCCCTTCATACAGAAACATGGTGAGAACAATCAGAGGTTATTAAGCATGATCAAGTTCAACAGTGAGGAGAGCCCAAAGCTATCAGACTTGTTTCCGTGCTACAATGAGTGGTAGACCACTATCACCATTATCATCACTAGGCCAAATGATATCTTGCTGAATGGGTCATACGACAAAATTGTAAGGAATGAGAGATTGAACTAAAAAAATGCGTAACAAAAAATGAACTTGATACAAATAAGATTCTAACCGGCGCCGGTGGTGTAGTGGTAAGCGTCACTACTTTCTAACACCCCGATGGGTCTGGGTTCAATCCCAGCCGAGGTCGGTGGGATTTTTCTGAGGCATAGAAATCTCTGGTCACGTCTTCCTTCGGAAGGGAAGTAAAGCCGTTGGTTCCGGCCCATGTGTGTTGAATGAATGGGTGCGATATCCTACGCAGGTTTGGAAGCTGCCTTCTTGCACATTCGATTGCCGTCAATCGATGTCCGTCGGTGATTGGCACTAGATTGCGGAACAGAGACCGACGTTAAATAAAGGAAAGAAGACAAATAAGATTCTAAATCTTATGATAATACTTCAACACAATTGAAGCAAAATAAGGGGGGTTATGATAACTTGAATGAACTGCTGTCGCAAGTTGATTGGTCTGAAGTATACTAAAGCCATGACGTCGATAGCACTGTCAGCTCCTTCAACCGTATTCTGCACAATTGCATCATTCCAACTTTACCGCTAAAAAGGCCCCTAAGGAATCCTGCTTGGCCCAATGCGCATCTTCGCATATTGTAATCGTTACAATCGTTTTTTGTACAAAATGTACGTTAGACGGAGACAAGATAATCTTCGGCGAAACCCGAAACTGTTTTGGAGCTTTGAAAATTCAAAACGTAAGGAGAGTGGCTTGCCGACTTCGATGCACTTAGGAGATGTTCATGCTCTTTCTGCAGAAGCAAAGTGCGAGCTTTTCTCTAAAAAAAAATTGTCAGCGTGTTTGAGATTCGTATGTCAACTGTGGAGGAGATAGTTGTAGCTGTTGATCTAGTATCAAGAGACGCGGTGGATCTTTATGTATTCAACATCAACACAGCGACGGTTGAATCAGCTCTACAGAAACTCCAAGCAGTTTTATCAACCAGACCCGGCTGGCATTCCTTCGTGTGTATTCAAAAAGTGTAGTGCACTTTTGGTTGCTCCTCTCCAAGCAATGTTCAACCAATCATTGCAGCAACAATGGTTTCCTTCTGCTTGGAAGACCTCCCGTATGGAAGCATGCACAAGAAAGGCGATAAGTCAGATATTTCTAACTACCGTGGGATAACTTCCTTGTCAGATGGATCTAAGTGCCTCGAAATCATGAGCATGAGCATAAGCATGATTGACCGCCCACGGTTGCTACTCTGTTATTGCCAGATCAGCTGTAATTACATAGAGAACCAATAGACGATGCTTGGGACTAGCAATCATCCTCAATATGTAAAAACTGGTGATCTCAAATTAGGCAATACCAGCGCCAGCCGCGCCTGAACGCAGGTCAAGAAAGGAATGGGTAGGAATGTGTTGACGTGACACTCGCTTTGATGGAAGCCGAGAAATACTCTGCACTTCCACGAGGAGTCACTGGGATGTTGGGTAAGAGGGTAGGGTTTGCAGCAAGGTTCGTTTTGGTAAACGATAAGCTGAATTGATGTTTAAACGATAGGGAGGGGTTACTGTATAAATAAATAAAACAAGAATGATTTCAGTCAAATAACCAAAGCTGCACCAAAAGCAACCGGCCAAATTCATATTATATTATAATAAAATAAAAAGTAAATAACAATGATAAGCTATTTGATGCACCTTCTGGTCCTTTAGGATCTACAGGACAACTTTTTTCTAGAAATGAAAATTATAGTTATATAATGATAGTTATATAGTGATATAATGAGATTTAAAAAATGTGAAATAAAACTAATTTACTAGTCATGCAATATATAAAATAATGTTAAATAAACAAGTATTACAAAATACAAATAAGCTCGATTTCAGTTAACCTCAATACATTCAACTGATTTCAACTTCTGATATTTTATTGGAATTGAAACAAACACTTTATTATGCACCATGGAATTTCTTAACGCAATATGGAATGCTTTTTTTAAGATATTGGTAAGCTTTCATAATGCATCAATAGTCAGACAAATCGAGGTTATTTGGACAGTTAACAGTTTTTATGCAATTGTAATCATGCATTCCAATGTTTTTTGTATTTTCCTGAACGAAGGCTGAAAATAGTGAATCATTATAATATTAATCTAAAAATGTCGAAGAGCTGAAAATAAACTTAAAGATTTAAATCAATGCGTCCAGCCTAAACGGAGGGCTCGCGAACACAATAAGCTTCCTCATCACTCATATTCAGAATTTGATTAAATAAGAATTTACAAATATACAAATAAATACATCAATAAGTTATGTAACTTTCTATCCTGGAAAGGAAAAATTAAATGGTTAATTTCACTGTCATATAAACGTTAAACATACATTAGAGAAAATCAAATGATGTTAAGTTGCTTCTTCCAGTTATGTTTTGACCCTGTTATAAATTCAAAGTGTTTTTTATGTTACTTCATACGCGAAGTTAACGATTTTCAGAGTTGGTTGGAAATGCTAACATGAAGCTTTAGTGTGATGATTTATTAGCTAGAGAATGATCTTTTCGAAGAGGGTAGGTGGATAGTTCCGTTAGAGTACGGCAGTATGAAAATTGAATAGAAGTTGAAAATGAGCGAAGGGCCATTAAAGCGACAGTTCTATCTTGTAAACTGTCGCTTTAATGGCCCTTCGCTCATTTTCAACTTCTATTCAATTTTCATACTGCCGTACTCTAACGGAACTATCCACCTACCCTCTTCTAAAAGATCATTCTCTAGCTAATAAATCATCACACTAAAGCTTCATGTTAGCATTTCCAACCAACCCTGTTATAAATATTTATCAATGAATCCTGATGAATGTGGGCGTCTTAGTGGAATACCTGTATAATGAGAGAGAGAAGGATTAGTATTTTCCATTTAATTCCACTACTTTATTTGCTTATCCTTGACAGATACGCGTATTTCGTCTACAATGTGCAGACTTCTTCAGTGTCTTGTACTAATACTCGACTATCATTTATTTATCAATGAATATTTAATAATAATAACATAGGACCTAGAATGTATTCAAGCTCAAACTATATCAAGATGGAAATAAAATCATAGTGAATTATTCGTATACACCTAACCGTAAAAAGCCGAGGAACATGCATCATGCAACCGTGGTCATCACTCTGACAAATGAAACGATGAACGATGAACATACATAAATCTCGAATACTCCCCCGAAGGGACGCATCCACTCCCGCAAACAATGCATCCGGCGCAACCAGCATCCCGCCCACGCATGCCAATACCACCATCAGATAGGAGAAATTTTCCCCTACCTGATGGCGGCGCCAAAACGCGTGGGCGAGCCACCAACCACACCAAACCGACAATCAAACGCACTGCCCACAAAAGCAGACCCGTCCCCTCGAAAATGCAATCAAGAAATGTGTAAGAACAATCTTCAACTGGAACATACTCACCAAATCAATACATCCGGGAGTGCATTCCTGATGCTTATCTTTCTCTAGTCATCTCTAAACAACCACAACTAAACATCTTTCCACTCTGTACACAAAGTAATGCATTTTGCAAAAACCTAATAATAGATCCACGCGGTCAAGTACCAGCTCCACCGTTACATTTCTTGGGTCGATTCTAAGCTACAATAAACTATCAAACATGACCAAACACAATCACGATAGTGAAATCGAAACTTAAACGCACGAAATCTTTCCAATTCAGACACAATAGTTAGCTCCAAAAGCTCTTTCTACACATCAACCAACACTACTAATAGCCTCACAATAATTATATTTAATTTTCCTCCCGCCGATTCTAGCCGCACAAACCGCCAGAAACACAAAATTCAAATAGCGATCTAAGTGCCTCGAAATCATCATCAATCAAGTACTGTTCAGCTCTTGCAGGAACTACATCAGTGCCTCTCAACACGGATTCTACCCCAAACGATCCGTGGACCTCGCCGTGGACAGCAATCTGTGTGAACTTACGTCTTTTTGCATCGGCACAATGTACGATGGGGCTCAGGTTGATGCTGTATACACCGACATAAAGGCTGCTTTTGACACCATGAACCACGATATTCTTCTTACCAAGCTACTTCGACTAGGCGTTTCCAGCAGAGTATGTAATTGGCTTCGTTCGTACTTAAGCAACAAGCAACTCTTTGTTAAAATTTGATCAACAGTGTCTGCTCCGTGTACTTCGTGCTCTGATGTGCCACAAGGTAGCATCATTGGTCCGTTGTTATTCGTATTATTTTTCAATGACGTGACGATCCTTTTAGCAAATGGGGGACTCGTATCGGCGACGCAAAAAGCCTATTTTATACAACTACACGATCGATGGGCAGGAACTAGAGCGCGTTGATTAAGTGAAGGATCTTGGAGTGTTGCTGAATCACCAATTCACGTTCAAGATGCATTATTCAGCTGTTGTTGACAAAGCCAACCGTCAACTACGAACCTGCTGTGCCTAACGTCTTACAACACATACAGTTTGATTGCTCGGACCCAAACGGACGTTATCTACACAGATCTTACGGCAGCCTTCGATTAGCTGAACCACGAAATTGCGATCGGTAAGCTTGATAGGCTAGGGATCGGTGGAAATCTTTTGAGATGATATCGTTCATACCTCACGGAGAGCCAATTGACAGTAACTTTGGGTACTTGTCGCTCAGCAAGCTTCTGTGCAAAGTCCGGTATACCTCAGGGTAGCCATCTGGGACCATTGTTATTTCTCCTTTACTTCGACGACGTTCACCATGTTATCACAGGGCCACGATTATCGTTTGCAGACGATCTTAAAGTTTTTCTGCGCATCCGCTCACTCGCCGACTGCCGTTCTCTCCAAAATCAGATTGACATCTTTGCTGACTGGTGTAGTCTAAACCGACTGGTGGTCAACCCAGCTAAGTGTACAGTTATTACTTTCTCACGCAAGAAACAACCGATTATTTTCAACTACAAACTACTAGGCACGACTATCGAACGGGTACATTGCGTGAAAGACTTAGGCGTTTTTCTAGACTCAAAGCTGACATACTCACACCATATATCGTTTGTCGTCGACAAAGCGTCCAGAACGCTTGGCTTTGTCTTCAAGATTACTAAGAACTTCACAGACTTCACTTACTGCTTGAAATCGCTCTATTGCTCTCTCGTACGATCTACGTTGGAATACTGCTCTGCAGTCTGGAGCCCGAACTACAATAATGGGGCCGAGCGAATTGAATCTGTGCAACGACGTTTTCTTCGCTTCGTGCTCCGTAAGCTACCTTGGAGCCTATTTTCGTTTATAACTGTAGTAACTGTAGTATATGTAGTCTGTATAATCTGTACTTTTTTTTTACAACGCATCATTGGGACTGTTTCTAGTCTGTTGTTTGTTATTGTTATTTCTCAGTTCACACCCTGGCTGGCTGCTGCCTACCGATCTGCACTTAAGCCAGGCATGAACCTACGGAAATATAGTCGTGGCCTATGCTAGACCGTATAGCATAACGACTTTCTTTTCACTAGCAGGCATTTTGGTCCCACTAGCGTCCGATTAGGGGATAGTAAGAGATTAAAAGAATAAAGAAGAGAGATAGAGGATTTTGTTGTTTTACTGAAAAGAAAAGAAAAAAAAAACACGCCAGCTTGTTGTGCAACATCAGGTTTGTTCGCTTTCATTCCGTTCCAAGGGGCAACGTGCATCGTCGTCGTACTCAAATATCTGGGAACCTCCAGAGGTGCACAGGGCCAAAATAAAAGACTTCCATTCTGGGCAGCTGCTTGACCTGGGCCCAGGTCAAATTCCTATCGGCTTGCTTAATTTCCTTGTTGACGCTTCGCCGCCTTAGTATTTGCCTTTGCTGCGATGTTCTGGCGGATTTAATTCATAATCAAACGCTTGCCTGCAGACTGTTTCTATTGCTATCGGCTTCTGATGACATTTACATCTGAGATCCATTTGTGAGGCCACCAGCCACAAGTTATATACCGCAGGCAGCGGTTGATGAGACCTGTAGCTTTTGAGTGATCTCCACTGGTGCTGCACAGATTCCACGTTTTAATCGAAGTTTCGAATTTTGATACGTTGACCAATCTGATTTGATCTCCGCTTTTGTGTAAATGTAATATTATCACCGACCTTATTACCATCACCTTAGTGTGTGACATCAGGTGTACTACAAATAATCGCATAACAGTCCCATCTTTGCTTAATTTCCTATCCATATGGGATTGATATGCGATTATGGGCAGTGTACGCTCCTCTGTGTTTTCGTTACCAATGCAGTTAATTTGACACGTTTGTTGCATTTCTGTATGTCTCAATATTATTCTTGCTGAACCACCGTCAAACCCACTATCCAGAGACAGCGAACCACTTTAACACCTGAAATTATACAAAAACAAATTAAACATGAGCACCAAACCACCCCCCCCCCCCCCACCCTTTCCCTGATTGCAACAGCTCCAAGCCATGCAACAGGATCATTTCTTGCCCCATGACAACTTGATCCAGTTGCTTTCAGGTTCATTGTTTTGGCGCCAGCCGGGAGAGACTTGGTCCTGTACCAAATGCTTTCCTTGTCTCCATTCCGCTCAGCTACTCGCAATTGATTGTGATATAGCGGGCGGAATATTACAATGTGAGACAAATTCAATGCAGACGTCTTCCAAATTTGGCCGATCGTCAGGTAATCAGTGGGTTACCACCTGGCACCTCTTAGCAAGCACTATGCTACGAAGCGGACCGGAAGTTTCAATGAACAACATCCCCCACTATTTCTAGTCTATTTCTAGTCTGTTGATGCAAACATAACGAATAAACAAATAAACAACTAGGATTTAATTTAAAAATCGTGAAAGACTTCAATGATCCATTTTGCTTGCTCTTTATTGCTCTCTAGTTAGATCAATACTAGAATTTGCATCGGTCGCCGTATGAAGCTGTGTGGATCTCCAGGATCGAATCATTGGCGTGACCCAGTAAACTTACCGCCTTATGAGCATCATTGTGCTTTGCTGAGTATCGACCCGCTGGCAAATCGTCGTAAGATGGATCAAGCTGTATTTGGAGCTAAGATACTTCGCGCAGAGTTTGATAGTTCAGCCTTACTGGATCGTATGAGGATTTATGCCCCAGAACGAGTGTTGCGGTCACTAATCCAACCAACTCCGGGGAATACTTTATATGGCTCCAATAACCCCGTTAACTCTATAAGCAGACGGTTTCAAGAAAGGTATCATGTTTTTGATTTTAATATGCCTACAAACACTTTTAAACAACGTTTACGATCTCTGCATATTTTAATTGAACTAGGTTTAAGAATGTTTCATTAAGACCACGATGTCAGATAACTACTATGTTCAAATAGTAAAATAACTATCGAGGAAGATAAAGTTGGTTGAGTTGGAGGCGAACCAGCCCCAGGCTGAAAGCCTCCCTAATAAAGATAAATTAATTAATTAATTAAAGTTGGTTGTATGCTTTTTGTATATTCCTGAGAAGGTTCTCTGATTAAATAAATACTATTCCTAAAAATTTGGAAGATATGGGAGTTTGAAATTCCCTGAGAATTCATTTTTTCCCCCATGCAATATAAAATTTCCTAAAGACTCTAGGTTTTCAAGTTTTTTTTTAGGTAATAAACACCCTATGACACCCACCACAAGGTCATCAACGTGCAACTATGGACAGCTCAATTTTTATCCTATTTATTCTATAAATAAGTGAGCACGAATATGATTATCTGCTAGAAAACGCCAACGAGACTACATAGATAAGCTCAAAAATACAGTTTCAACTGATAATATTTAATAGACATCAGTCTGTCCAACACTATAAGCTCCGCACAACTCGCGGCGCCTGCACGGTTCATCGATTGCAAAGTGTAGTATTTCTTGTTATAAATATCAAATATGTCGTATGTTATAATTTTATCCTTAGGTAAACTTAGTAATTATCACCCATATTCTCGTTCACGCCACCCACCCCACACAAAAATAATAATTTTCTTAACTGAAAAACACATCCTGAACAAAAACGAGAATATGGTTGTATATCTTCACTATCGCAACTTCGGGTAATCCTCGAAGGTATTTGTGTTCCATTCTGGCACATTTGAATTACCTGAAATTACTCTCTCCTACTCGAATTGTGCTTCGACCCTGTTTGGGGCAAAACAAAAGCTGTCCTTAAAGCCATGGCTTTCCAAATTGTCTTAAGAACAACTCATACTGAACAAAAGCAGCCAGCCGCATAATGCTTTACGATCAAGGTTACCAGTCGTCTGCAATCAACTGGTTATCACCTCCCGCCGCACACCTTATCGATAACGTTATACAATGAAGCTATCAAACTTACCCGCCGTCTGACTGATATGATTCACGCCCATCGTTTCGAGCTTCCTGAGGAGAACCCCCAGGTTGAATTTGTTACTCTCCAGTACGCCACTGCTAATCCGTATCTTTGGTGGTTTATTGTTTTTGGTTTGAGTATGCCAAACCAATATTTCCGTGCAGTTGTTGGCTTTCGGTTCGATATCCTGCATCTTCAGTCCAATGCTCTTGAGAAATTCATCCTCCTCGTAGCCGGCCTTGAACGGCATCGTCACATTCGGACTGAGACCCATGTATTCCAGATTGACTGCGAATCCGGCCATATCCACGGGCCATTTCCGTTTCGCCGGCCAAGAGTCGAAAAAACCGTCAACTTTACCCTTAAAACGATGGAAGGAATTCATTAGTACCCATGTACTCGCATATCGCTGTGTAAATACATACATGCTTCACCACCGGTGTGCTGACGGCATAATCGCCAATGAGGCCCACCGGAAACATGGATACTTTTTTAGTGCTGCGAATTTCGCTGAACAACTTCAGGTCAAAAGTGTTATCATCGTCGCCGAAATATAGTACACCTGCCTTTTTATTATTGTTACGTATCCAAGCAAGTGCGGCTCGCCGATTAGCAACACCCCGGGGGACAAGCTTCTTGGTGCGATAAAACTCCGGCATAGGACTAGCAATGTGGGTGTAGGGAATGCCTATATGAATCATATAGAAAATACAACCGGCATGAGTCATGGAATTATGTACCAACAAACAAAATCAAACAACCATTTACCGAATTTTTTAAGCAGGTTGTTGAGGAAGTTACTACACACAGGCGTATCGTCTGCTACTATCCAATGCAGATAAGGAATGTGCATCAACGTTTGACCGAGGCGTGTAATTTCTGCTACCTGTTCCCTTCGAGGATAGGTTGGCGTCACGAAGTAGATGATCGGCTCAGGATCTGCATGGACGATGCTGTTATCACTGGCGATGGAGCTGTACAGCAGTTTGCGGGTGTCCTGAAAGCTTTCGAAACACACCACCATGCTGTCATTCTCCGGAACTGTCGAGTATTCTTTGTTAGTGTCATCTGGGAAATAAGAAAAAAAAAATAGAGGGAGAGATAGAGAAAGATAATTAATACTCGGTCGTCTCAGGGATGTGATGTTAAGTAGGGAGTTTTTAGGGGCTGTTCATAAAGTACGTAGACCGTTTTTGGGATGTTTTAGACACCCCCCTCTCCCCGCGTTGAAAATCGTGCATACACATTTTTGGAAATTTGTATGTAACATAGACCCCCCCCCTCCACCTGTCTACATGGTTTATGAACAGTCCCTATTACTGATATTGATCGATAGCATCTACACCGTGCAGTTCAAAGAGTAGATTGAAAAACATAGAACTGATCATTATAAGTTAGTATAACCTTTGCACGGTTACATAGCAACTTGCAAACACATGACAAACAGTCGGATTTCGGTACAGCGAGCTTGTTGCGAATCAATCATCATAATATTCCCTTATCTTTTATTGAGTGTTTTTTTTTTAATGGTGCCACTTGAAAAGGGTTATTTTGATACTTAACAGGACTTGGGAGCCACTGATTTCGAATTTTTAAATGGGGCTTATCTGTAATATTGACTGATTGAATTTGCTGGATAATAATAAGGCATAACACGCTTGGCAGAATGCTATTAAACTGAATGGATCAGTAAGTCGAAAATAGTTGGCATCTGTATTGTTCCTGTTCAAAAAAGAATGAACAGGCACAAACACAAGACGAACTCATGCTGAGGCATACACTACAAACAATTATTCACGTAAATAGCCCCTGATATATTCAGCTTCTATCATTACTCCATAAATATCAATAGAAATTCAGATGAAAGTTACGTGATTATTATATCCGACGATGTTAGGTGTGTTTCCCGTAAATGGTAAGTGATTTGCAAGTATGAAAAAATCAGTGCGATTCAATATGGCCGTGATGCAGCGTTGGTGTCAGTTTGTTGTGTAAGGGTACAAAGACGTAGTCAGGATTCTAATTAGGGGGGGGGGGGGTGGGCAAAACATATTTTTTTTATGGAGAATTAGGTTAGACGCCGATTAGCTGAACACCATTATACTGAACGCTATTATACCGTAAGGATTACTAGGTCGATCGTCGTTTAACCGAAACTGAATTCTCAGTCATACTCCGGCATATGTCATCGGTGCCAGGATGATAGAACCTTTCAAAACTCTAGCGATTGTCTTCAAGTTTCAAGTTTTTTCTAGTCGTATTTCATTTTCATTTTGCAGCGTTTGGTGGGGCAATGGGAGCGCAAGTCAATCCAAAGCCGAGGATAAAGGACGGGTAATGGCTGAATAGTCTATGCGGACCACTTGAACGCCATGGGAAAAGGAAGGGATTGAAGAGACCGGTTATTGGGGGGTTTTGAGGAAATGACACATAGTGATGCTAAATGTAAAGAAACCGAAAATCCATCTCCCACTGATTCATCCTTTCACATATATACCAAATTGATATTTTATTTTTTTTTATTGGGTATCAAGCTGGAGCTGCGTGACAGCTTAGTTTTCAAGACTTGACCCATTTGAATAAATTTTGCTTCTATCTTTGACAATACAGCAGAAGCACTAGCCTATGTTGGCCGCTTGAACACTGGATTCCGTATGCATTGTTTCAAGATAGTTATAGAAAAAATGCTGTGACGTGTGCGCGTAGATACATCCGCGTAGTAAACCCATTGAATAAGTAAATCCGTTTCGAACGAAATATCTAAATTATGTAAGTTACGAAAACCGCGCGAATTCCGAAAGCCGTGCGAGACAACCGAAGCGAGAAAAAAGGCTTATTATCATTTAAAGAGTGCCACCAAAATAAATGTGATAGCCTATGTTGGCAAGTTGATTAATTTTGGTTTCCTCCCTAGATATTCTACTTACTTACTGCTGAGCTTTGTATCAAATTAGTTAATTTAAAAAACGTATAAATTATTTCAAGATTTCGCGACCGCACCGAACAAATTCTATGAGCTCAAAAGCGTTTGACAAACTTTACCGAATTGCGTATCACTTCTGCGTAAGCTCCGTAGACGTAGGCGCGTTGAATCCGACAGTCGGCAAAGGTTTAACCTGTACCAACACCGCTTAAGGAACGACCTCAAGTCAGTGAAACCGTTTATAGCTAAACATCTAAATTACGTAAGATACGAAAATCGCGCAAATTGTGAACGCCACGCGAAACAACCGTAGAGAAAAAAAAACAACTTATTATCACTTAAAGAGTGCCACCAAAATAAATGTGATAGCCTATGTTGGCAAGTTGATTAATTTTGGTTTCCTCCCTAAATATTCTACTTATTTTACTGTTGAGCTTTGTTTCAATTTAGTTATTTTACCGCACGTATCAATCATTTCAAGATTTCGCGACCGTAACGAACAAATTCTATACTACAGAAGCTCAAAAAAACTTTTGGTGAGCTCTACCGCATTTGCGAATCACTTCTGCGTAAGCTCCGTAGACGTAGGCGCGTTGATTCCGACAGCCGCGAAAAGTTAAACATGCATCAATACCACATAAGGAAAGATCGATTTTACGTATGGTTTAGTTCATAGATTAGCATTAACTGCTGTTTACAAATGTAAGTACTTGAACACTAAGAAATAAGTTAACTCAAATGCTTTAACCGCATATATAAGAGATTTCGCGTATTGAGAGAATTATATAGTAATCGAGTACAACAAACTCAGGGGAATACAATACCTCCAAAAGTTTAAAAGCTATTAATTGTCACATACCTTTACTTTTACTTATTTCCTAAACTATTCCTCTCCTTGTTAATCTGCTTAATAGTATTGGTCTGCCTGCGTTTTCTTGTTAATGTTCAAACCTAAATAAGAAGATTTATTCTACAACTTTAAAGGTTAGTTGCCTCCTAAGCGGACCCCCCGCATCCTAATTCTTTTGTTAATCTACTTAATGTCATTAGACTTTCTGAAGTTTCTTATTTAAGTTCATTTGATGATTATGATATCTCATCCCAAGTAGCATTTCTTGTTTTATTGCACTCTATTAGTGGTTATTGAGATCAATTTCATAAAACCGCCAATAAAATTAATAGCTCCAGCACAACCTTTTGATAACCGCTATAAGATCGTCATACAGCTTAGTGGACCACTCTTGATAAGGTTTATAAAGCATGTTTGAGAATCACAATAAAGCTGTCTTAAAACCTTTTGTCAGGAAGCCTCATACTCTACAAAAGGTTCTCATAGCCTCTATAAGAGTAATATTGTATCCAAGCAGTTTTATTACGCTTTGGTGAAAATCAGTTATAAAGCCAATTTAATTTTTATTGGCTTCAAAGCAACCGCCATAAATTAGCTTGTTGTTGTTCTGTTCTGCTGAAACTTTTTTTTCCAAATGGAAATCTTTAGCGGTAAAAATATGTTTGAGTGTTGGTGTCAAGATCACCATGCCATCAATTTTGTTTCATGGCGACATTAGTGAAAATTTTAAAGAAAATATATGACTTTTTAGAAGTTCCAAAACATATGCGCTTGAAATGTTATCGTGTATATTGAGATAATATGAGCGTTAAATAAATGCGCCTCCAAAATAATTCAAGTTAACAAAAAAGATTGTTTTAGAAATCAAATGAATTTGATGGAATTACCTTAATTTTACAGAAAATTGATCTCAATACATAAATTCATACCAATGCACACTGGAAATCATTTCGGATCTCTTATTTAGCCATTATTTTATTGAAATTTCTTGGATTTTATTCCAAGGCTAATGGCATTTTCATAATGACAATATGGCGACAGAGGACAGCAGGCAAGAAAAACACCAAGCGCAATTTCTTAAAATGTCTAATGCTTACATTGCACACTGGGTCAGGAATGCAACCTGGTGGTGTGGAGCAAAATAAATAACTCCGAAACGAAGCATTTCCGATGTTGATGTTGATGCAACGATGCTAGATAAAAGCTTCTTTTATCGATTTATGTGCTGAAAATACCTGGGAATGTCTTTACATGACCGTGGGGATGCAAAGAGAAAGTTGACGAAGCGAATCTGTCAATATTACTTAGAACCTAATGCAATGTTCAGCTTGAATTCATTTTTTTATTTGAGGGCAAATGTATATTCCTATTCTACGGGTGCAACCGATGAATTTTACAAACATTTAGAAAAGTTTTGAATGGTACATTAACCTTTATGAAAAGTTATGCGTGATTTCAACCTTTTTGCCCTAGGACTGTCACCATTTCGACCAAGATTCGACCGTGTCACCCCATGTATATGCGAGCGAGACGTATACACGAAATGTTTTCATGCTCATGCTAACAATTTTGTTGATTTTCTTTGCGCTCCGCTTGGAAGTACCGGAAAGTTTTGATTCTTTTCTATGTTGTAAAAATAAACCACCTATTTACATTTCTGACAAGTCGCAACTGAATGCTTATAATTGTTTTAAAATAACTGTTTCATGGCCAACTAGTTTTATTGCGCTTATTTATAAAGCAACGAAAGGATTAATTTTTTGGTTTTATAAGGGCAATTTATATTACTTTTTTGTATACTTCAAAGCAATCATAAAACCTTTCATAAGTGAAAATAGCATAAGCATCAGTTGGTTTTTTAATTAGCTTTATAGGGGTTTTGAAGATAGTTATAAGAATGTTTCATGACTTGCATTGTATATGACCGTCATAAAGCTGTAGGTAATGGTTGCAGCTGCAATAAAACCTTTATAAATTTTGAATATAGCCAAGCAGCTCTAGATTTGTTACTTGGGATTAGTCTAATTTAATAAATTATTAAAAGCTCTAATTCACCTAATCAATCATAACCCATGCTTTATAAAGTACCTGCACTTGTGCTTGTAATCTAAAATTAAACGTGTTTCAAGTACTTTTGATTTAAGCCTATACCTATTTATTATATCTTAGTTCGACCCAGGTAACACCTTCATGTGACTAAAATGCTTCATTTTGAAGTTAGTTTCCTAGCTGATATTTACATTATATAGGGTATATGTTCCAATTACGCTCTCACGTTTCCACTATGTCGCACCACAAAAATACATATGGGTATGTCACAATAGAAGCACACCACAGTGGAAATCCCGAGTCATAGTTCAAACACTTATCCCAAATCAAAATGAAGCACATATAAGATTATTTACAATACCATGTCCAAAATGGTGTTTAACATTGTTCCCTGAGTAATACCTCAATGAAAACAACAATGAAAGCTTGTCACGCAAATAGACGGAGCACCGATGGGCACTTTCTGAAATACTTCAATAGTATAATTCCCTTGCAAACCCAAATAAATCTATCGTAAAAAATAAATAAAATAAGAGTGATTTGCGGCAAAACCCGCCAGTATCACACCCAACGTCAGTGCCTATACGTAAGCGTACTACGACGCGGCTCTCAATAAAAGGAGTAACAAGTGTGATACTATCACTGCTAGACTAGATCTTCGGTTCTCTCATGCAGTGGTTTATCAGAGAGGGGAAGCTTAGTAATCCCCATTGCCTGCCCATGACGCCATTCTATCGCGGCATGAGCCAGCAACGCCGACCATAAACCTACCGTCTCCAACACTCCACTAGCATGAAATTAAGCCCGCCCACCAACAGCAAGGTGCAAAAACTAGCCAAGGGGAGGGTGTTTCAAGTTTTTTCTAGTCGTATTAAAATTAAATCTTTTTAATTTGCCTAGAAACCCCTAACAACAATTTTATCAAGAATTTTCTTAGTAAAAAGTTTTAAGTTATCTCATTCAAATTATTGATAAAGATGATAGGCATCATGCTCAATAACATTAGGAAGAAAACCAGAAAATAATAATTAACCAGGGTGGAAAAGCGATAAATTGCTTTAACGAATTGTTTAAGAAATCTAAAGCTTGCAAGAAATTCATGAGAATTCATGAGATCCAAAGAATTGGTTTTTTTAAGGTTACGAACTCATGTTTTGCTAAATATCTGAATTTTATTTTCACCAGACAGTGACATAGTTTTAAAATTTGGAGTCAAATATAATTTTAATTTTTTCCTGCTTCGGTAAATGTTGAGCATTTCGAACATATTTTTTTTAAACCAAGACTTATAAAAGGATCATAACCTTGCAATAATAGTCCTTTTAATGTTGTCCAAGTAATCAGCTCTAAACGATTAGCATTTAGAAAATTTTACAATATTTTGTGACTCTGACAATTAAGCAAAGCAAAATGATAAAACATCTTTCGTATCGCTGTATAAAGATGTTGCGCGTTTTTTTTTTCTTGCATGAAAAGGATTTTAATATTCTACAATTTGGTGAACGTTCAATAATTAAAGATTTCTTACTTTATCGAAGGCATTCCCAATTCCTCATCTCATCTCATCTATTTATCTTTAACGACTTACAAAATTATGTTTGAAAACTTAGGCTTGGTAGAGATCTACCATTTTTTCGATAACAGTTTTTTTAATAATCATCATTAACTTGAACATTTATTAGGAACATTTTATTTTAGATTTTTCCTAAAGTATGGGTTAGGATTAGATAAAAAATGGAATAAAGGTCACAAAAGTTGCAAAAATCGATAATTATATGTTGTTTTCCACCCAATTGCGATGATTTAAAAAAAATATTCACAACTGAATGATGGCACCACCACTGGAATACCCCTCACCATCTCTCTGCAACGGGGGAGTTTGGTAAAGAGAGATGATCAAACCGATTTGTACCTTCCTAAAGTTGTCCTTGCTCGCTTTCTAGTCTCATATGCAATTTTCACACTGCCCTACTCTAACGGAACTATCAATTTTATACTTTCATCTCCTCATCTATCGTATAAAAATTACCACTTCAGTCTGTTATTTGAAATTACCATCTTCAACTATGTAAATTGTTGACTTCACGCAGAAGTAATACTAAACATATAGTCAAAGTATATTCACAAGTAAAATTTCTGACAAACTAGAAACAATTTGGATTTTAATTGGAATTCCCTTAAAATTTTCACCATCTTCTGATTTTTTTTCTGAAACTCACTCTACAGTATTGTTGATATTCTCATGAAACATCGCATTTCAGTTCATTATATGTATAAAATACTCTTGTTATATTCATTACAGTTCTTTTGGACATTTCTTCAG
Source organism: Ochlerotatus camptorhynchus (assembly GCF_037179485.1). Classification (NCBI taxonomy): domain Eukaryota; kingdom Metazoa; phylum Arthropoda; class Insecta; order Diptera; family Culicidae; genus Ochlerotatus; species Ochlerotatus camptorhynchus. The sequence goes on from NW_027040773.1 coordinate 3,980,850, forward strand.
ACTTACTTTTTGTAGTAGATATAGTTGTTTAAATAATACCATATTCATTATATCCACTTCATTTACTCAATATTATTAATACCATACTCACTATGTATATCTACTACACCTATAAACATTTTCAGAAACCTTTTAAAATTCACCGCCGACCTGCTATTGACGTTTGCTAATAATTTTCTTGAAACTTGTCTCTCGAGCTAAAAATTTCTTTAGAATTCTAGCCAATATCATAGGCGTAACCAGAGAGGGGCAGGGGAGGGCAACTGCCCCCCTAAACTCAACAACACAAAGGCTTTCGGTGAAATATCGTTTGGTGAAATGGCATTCGGCCTAATTTTCCATAGTATTTTTTCCGCCCCTATCTAGCTCGAAATATGGCTACGCCCTTGGCCAACATAGTAAATCCTAAAAGTGCCAGTCTGTTGAAAATGTTTCAATATGTCAGATTCTTAGGAAAGTTTTAGACTCATTAGAGTTTCATCGAAGAGAAAAAAATCATAGTTACAAATTGGATTTTAAGAACAAAATATTTTAAAATTTTAAAGTCTGAACAATAATTCTCAGTCCTTCAACAAAAACCAAGAATCATGAGGATTTTCCGATGATGACGATTTTGAAGATTTCTTGCAAAAAGATGATGCGCGATGCAAGTAGATGGGAGAAATGAAAGAAGATTTTTCGAAGATTGATTCGCTAGTGTGAGATTTGTGGAGCATTTAGAATTGAGATTTAGATGTGTCGCCCCCTCGGGATTTTCGTAGTCTGTAATTATCAAGAAAAAAATATTGTTGTTAATGAATCTAACTTTAATCTGATTCGGAAACTCAAACAAATGTGAAAGATAAACATTAAAAAAAAAAATTGGCAAAAGATAGTTAAACCACAGACAAACAGACAAAACACATTAAATATTTCTCACTGTAAAACATCGCTGCTAAAACATTACCGTCATCTGTTGAGTACACTGTGGTAAGTAGTACGCTGAACAGATGGCGGTAGTGTGTAAACGTCAAGCTCAAGGAAAATGACTATGCGCGCCACAGGTGGCGGTACTACCAACTACGATGCTTTTAAATTGACCGTTGTTCGATAAACAACTTGCGAGTGTTATGTCTGTTTGTCTGTGGTTAAACTAAAAATTTAAACTTTTTTCTAGATAGGGGAAATGCAGGTAATGTTCGGCCTAAGTGTCCCTAATTTGGGCCCATACATAAATTAAGCAATCGACTAAATTTTCAATAGCAACCAAAAATATCCATTAGTAACGTCCCAATAACGCGTTCATCGAGATAAAATTGATAAATAACAGATTTTTAGCGATGGGCCCAATATTAAATACATAGGCCAACAATTAGAGACATTTCCCCTACATTAAATTTAAAAAAAATATTTTGCGGCTGAGTTAGGGAGGAGGGCAGTTTCACCCTGGCTACGCCTATGTAAGGTTGTTTTTATTGAAATCAAATCGATTTTTAAAACCGATTTGCAAATACAAAAATTAAAATAATTATCTGCAGAACAACTGCAACGGATTTGGCTGGTTTCCTGTACCTATGTATATAATGGTACTCAGAATTTCGTAAAAATTGGTTATAATTGATTCGCCTAAAACTTCTATTCATTCGATCTGGTCACGATCGTTCCTGGTAAGTTTATTGGCCATATGCAAAACAACCAAAACTGACCCATTACCACCGGGTTAGTAGCTAAATAATACAGGACTGTATTTCTGCTCTTTCAATGAGCGAACATTTATCCACCAGGAAGTACACAGAGATAATGAAGATAATGATCATTGCCCTATCATAGCGGCCCAACAATTGCAGTTATTCGCACTAATGATAAAACCCCATATATTTTGTGGTATATCTCTTTTGTGAATGCAAATGAGATAACATTAGCTTTCCGATTGTATTTAGGAAAGTTTTTTGGGATTTGTGTGTCTATTTTAATACAGCCGTTAGTTGGAGCTTGGAACGACTATACTGGTGTTGAATCTATTTGATACAAAGGGACGAAGTGACTTTTGTCATTAGACTTCTCTGACGTTTGTGAATTGCACAAGTATTAGTGCAGAACTTGGAGTAAATTCAAAGGTTTTCTTGCATTCATACTTATAATTTACCCAAAATACTGCACTAATACTTGTGCATTTCACAAACGTCAGGGATACCTATAGTGAAGTGAGAAAAGTCACGTCGTGGTGACGTGACACTTCATTTTAATTGCACAGAGAGCCATGTCAGCACGACGTGCCTTTTCTCACTTCACTAGTGACAAATGTCACTTTGACTCTTGGAATAACAATGACTAGTTCATATTTGCAATACCCTCAACCAGTGCTGTAAATTGTCAAAGTCAATTGAACGTTTTTGATGAAAATGAGAAAAGCAGCTATCCGCTATCAAAGTGGACCTCCTTCGAATGAGTGATATCAGTTGCTTAGTCATTCAACGAAGGCATGGATCATTCTAAAATGAGAAACGCTTGATATCATTCAATTGAGTGTAACCTACACATAAACGGAGCTCTGGTCGACATTCCGACGAAAAAGGTAAGCCAATCCGACACCATCCTGACTTCTACCAAACCGCAAACCGATGTTGACCGACATAAACCCAAAATTGACCAGACAACAACACGACATTGTGTCGACATCGACATTAAATGTGCCTTACATTTATCCGACATCGAGTTTCTTCCATACTCCACTGTCGTACATCAAATGATAGTCAGTGACTCAATTGACAGTGACGATGAGCTTCGAATGAGAAAGGAGCTTTTCAAATTATGGTCATGTGAGAATTCGTTTTCACAGAATTGATCGAATGGTTGTTAGACTGATGCAAAATTTGACTTTTTCGCTCCACAGTGCTCGGGTCCTGATTAGCCTCCACAATCAATCATTCTTATAGAAAATTTTCTCAGCTACAACTTTGCTGAAGATCGTTTCTATGTAAAACGAGACAGGAAAAAGTTATTAATTATTTGAGAGATTGGTAAACTTATGACATGATCAAGCAGCTGCTCTGTAGGCAACACTGTATTTTGCAGTGTGACATAGTAGCCATGATTTTTGTGTCCTATTCAACGCCCCAGAAACACCAATGTTGCCTGCTGAGCAGTTGATTGAGCATGATCATAAGACATCAGCGCACTTTCGATCCTTGCATTTAATCAAAAAGTGGTATTCAGCAAAGTTGTAGCTGGAAAAATTTCCTACAAGTACAGTTGAAAGCTTTTGAAGCAGGCCGATGTGGTGAATTATTAGATAGACATGAACAAAAATCTTGGTTTTACCATAGTAATTCCCATACAAACTTCAAATGGTTTGTGCCATCTCAGTTTCTCACCAAATGGGTTCAAATTTTGAGAGGTTAGTCAAGATCCGATTTGGAATTTGTAAGTTTTGTGGAGCGGAAATTTCAAATTTTGCATCACTCTAATGGTTGTATTGGTTCATCTTGAATCGAATGGTATGAAAATCAACAGCACTGCCCTCAACCATGTTTTATGCGATTTTCATATTTTGGGTTTTACCCCCAAGTAGGATGAGTAGGGGAAAGTGGGGCAAAATGGACATATGGGGCAAGACGGCTGCCCTGGTGTATATCAATATAATATTCCTAGTATAGGGGATGATTAATAACAATGCAAATAACTAACAATCCCACAGAACAGCTTAGGAACACACGAAAATACCATTAAAAAAACACCGCAGTTAATGCACCGACAAACCGACATGAATGATCATACAAATTATAAAGAAATTTCTGCTCAAAGCACAAAACATCTGCGGAAAATATTTATCCTAGCCACGAACACGCGTACAAAATTAATGAGTTGGTTCGTGTCTAATCTATTTCGGACAAATTATTTTTATCTAGATAAAACATTTCTATGGTTTTGACAGATGGGGTCGCTGCACATTTGAATGGGCCGTTATGGATTCTCGATCAAAAGTTAAGTTTAAGTTTCATGTCGGTTTGTCGGTGGTTAATGTCTACACAGTTAATTGTTAATTAATGTCTACGCAGTTAATGAACAGACCCTCAGGAACACAAGAAGCGCCATCTTGCCTCATATGATCATCTTACTTCGTCGGTGATCTTACCCAACAATCCCCTAAAGAATTGTGTGTAGTGAACAAACTTAATTTGAGGATAAACCGAAACATTGACATCATATCGTATCAGTGCCAGTGGGAAGCATTTTATTGCTGCATGATATTGTAAACAAACTTCCAGCAATTCCCTCATCAAACGAACAAACAGTGGTCACAGTACCGTTGCATACAGTTCATTTAACCCTCAAACCCCCAACGTTTGATACGGAAAAATGCCAAAACTATCATAGCTTCGTCATTTCTGAACAGATTTTTTATCTATCCATTAAAAAAAACGCAAACTCTTCAAGTTTTGATGATCCTTTTATTCTGAAAATATTTTGAATTGAAATGCGGTAGTTTTTTTTCCGTTGGGGATTTGAGAGTTAATCACCGATTCAACCGATTAAGCGTTGTCGTTTTTTCATCTTTCCACTGACCGGACAATAGTCCGCTTGATGATAATGAGGCCAGCAAGTTTATCTAAATCTAAACTAGCAGCATATGCGAAGCATGCAAATTAATGTCGTCACGTCACATACATTTCTAAATTCATTTTGCCTTCCTATTCGCGAAAAACTAGGGAGTCAAATGAAGCAATACACAACGGCTTTGAAACGACGATTACGGTGGCACACGACAATCACATTCAACGACGATAGTTAGCTTACTTCATATTGGGTTGATTCCAAGCAGGTGAGTAAGAATCAACTTTGCTATCAATGCGTGGTATCAGGTATCGTCATAGCGTGTTTTGATTATGAGTAATTGCCCCAATGTCGATTGTCCACGCTGGTTGAAATAATGATTGGCCATTATCTTGTGAATGCCTGAAAAATTAACCCTAAGCTGTGCAATTTCACTGGAAGTCCTGATAAATTAAGAATCAGCAGCTACGAATTGCATGGTAGTAAAAACCGTTTAACTGTGTGATGAAAATATCCAGAAATTGATTTGCATCACAAGCTGTCGGTAGACATCCAATTCAAGAGTGAATTTTTAAATAACCAACTCTGCTTTTGTAAACAAAGATCAAACCGCAATTTGTCGAAACTCTTAAGGCTTAAATATCAATTCTCGCCTAACTTTTAAAAAAGGTCCTATCTAACATTTCACTCTTTTCGAGAAAAACGAGGTTGAAGATTGACAAAATCTTTTTTGATACTATTTTAAACCAAATCAACTTTTGACATTTTTAAGACCTTTAATAGTAAAATGCGATAGTAAAATTGAAATTGAAATTATAATCTACCCGTTTCATACATTTTTTTTATGAAAACGTGAAAAATGTTACATAGGACATTTTGCTCTTGTCAGGTGTACATTGGACATGTTATATAGGACGTTTTGTTATAATCACAGTTACATAGGTCATTTATGTTTTCAACATTATTTGTTTGTTTTTAAGCATTATGAGTGCATAATTTAAGTTATACGAGCTAAACGAACAATATGAGTATTGGACAATGCATCAACTTTTTTTTAACGGTATATCGCAACACTGTCCACAGATTGTTTTGGTCGATCGTTGGTGGTAGCGTGAGCTGCTTTTTATTTGATAACAGTGTTTTTTTAGGGGCTGTTCACTAACTACGTAGACAGCTTTTCGGTATACTTAACCCCCCTCCCCATGCGTAGACAATTGTCCATATACAAATTTTAAAATTTGTATGGGCCGTGGATAATTGTCAACCCAACCCCCACGTGGAAATAGTAGAAAAATGCTTGACATGAAAATTCCGATGTGCACAATCATATTGTTTTGGTTTGTTTGAACATTTTAGACGTTTTACTCGTATAAACACAAAGGACCGAAGTACAGATCTGCACTGTTTTGGTTTTTCTGATACTTCAGACGTTTGTCTTGATGAACATAGTCAAACGTCTTATGTAACAGTGAAACATCGTTAATGCAAATTTTGATTTCAGACGTTTTGTTAATTTAGAATTTTCTCAATTCAATGACATTAATCTGAATGTCTGTGTGTGCATAATGTTCTTAGATACAAATGTTACAATGTGCATTTATAAACTCGATTTGTTTACATTTGTTACTTAGGACCTTTTGAAAAGTTAGGCGAGAATTATTCAATCGTTTACATGTATTTGTTTTCCACTTAGAGGGTATAGAGATTTTCATCCGATTCATTCCGGTTGTATTTATGCGATATGTTAGAGCGTGTTAGTGAAAATCCGAGGAAAATACATAACAAATCGCTGCCAAACTCATTTTGACAGATCTAATTCCATACATTTTTAAGGTTAGTCAGAGGAAAACAACTTTACACAGCGATGCACCCGCTAATGTGCGTTCGTTAAACGTTACTAATCTATATTGCTGTTATCGAGAATATCATAAGAAGATAAGTTTCTCAGTGGAACTGACAGCTTGAAATCTAGAGAGTGTGAGTGATCTGGTGTTAATGGTGCTGAATGTTAACATAAATAAAGCAGAAATTCATATGATAATAAACTGCCAGTTCTTCTGTGATCTGTCAAACGTTCTTGGTAAAAAAAACGTCAGCTGATCGCAAGTGTCTCGTGGCCAGCCTTATACATCATAAATATTTTTCAAATTTTGATGAGTGCGTAGTAGGGGAATTTACGTATTCTCGGCAACCTAAGCAGTGACCTTCTTTCTATAGCCTTTTTCTCTATGGAACGCACACATATGCAGTATTGGTTTGTTTACAATCTTTTGCTGCCAGCTGCTCTAACAATTTCAGTCGAAAGAATTGTTAAAAACTGTTTTGAAACGCTTTTACAAAGCTCCAATCTTCTCTAGTGAGAGCGAGTATTGTCGGCAACCAGTTTTTCTTCGGCAACCGTTCCATTTGAACTGCATGTAAATCTGCTGTTCTATTATCGGCAACTCGAAATCAGCTACAATTTGTAGTGCGTGTGTTTCATTTCAAGAAAACCCTGCTAGATTGCTTTTTCTCAGTGGAAAAAATATAGTCAAATTGAAGCTGAAAGCATAAAGAATCGTTTGCATGCATTCAGCGAAGTGTTTTCGTAAGAAAATCCAGTGAAAATAGTGTTTCAATTTGGGTTGCCGAAAATAGTCTGTCATGCCGAAGCCGTCATTTCCCCTATTTAAATCATGCAGCTTAATAGAAAAGGCTATTTCAATATTTAAATCCTACTTTCTTATCAAATCTTCAATCAATATGAATAAAACAATTCAAGACCAACAATTGAAATGGCCTTAACTCCATTTTGTAAACAAACCTTGTAAGGCCATTTTCTCACGACCCGAAATCCGCAAAGGCAAACCAACATAATGAACAGGTAGGGGACATTCTCCTCTACCCGATTGTGGTTTAGGTTTGCGAATGACGGTTTCGGTTCGCGAGATAATGGCCTTACAAGGTTTGTTTACAAAATGGAGTTAAGGCCATTTCAATTGTTGGTCTTGAATTTAAATCTACTGTCGCCTGCTTTTCTTACGGAAAAAGTAAAGTAAAGGGTGTCCCACATCAAATTGCATCACGGAAAAAAACGCTGTTGAAAATTACCCATTGGGTATTTTCTCTTGAAAATTTGAGTAGAACTAGTTTAGAGTGTATTGTTTACACTGTATTTTTATCGCTGTCCATTTTTCGAAAGTTGAAAAGCACGTCGCGAATTGATTTTGCGCAAGCACCTGGAAAATCCTCAACTCTCTTATCGGGACATCGGAAAACAACTCGGAATCGTGCAGTCAACGGTGAGTCGTGTGATTAAACGTTACTACGAAACTCTGAGCATCGAACACACTTAATCCAGCTCGGTAAAATCTCCAACAACCGATTACCTCGGCATTTACTTTTGCTGATATATCTGCAAAACATCTGTTTGTTAGCTGATATCTCAGCATAATGATATTTGTTAGCTGAGTCTCGGCAATTGTTTTACTGAATCTCAGCAACATAAATTGCAGAACTACTTGGCTGTTGGAATCTCGGCGAAATTTTTTAAGTGTGTACGTACAAAGTGCAGAAGGCTCCAAATCGTGACGAACGGCAAAATACGGTGAGAAAGTCACGGGCCCGAAAACTGTACACCCAGATGCTGACGAAGCCTCATTGTCTCATCATGGATGAAGGCGGACTTCCGGCAGCTTTCGGGACTACTGTTCTTCAACGCCCAGCACAAGTTTGATGTTCCGGAAGAAGTAAGGAAACAGAAACTTTCAAAGTTTGCCAAGAAATACATGATTTGGCAAGCGATCTGCTCATGTGGCAAACGGAGTGCGCCGTTCGTGACTACCGGGACTGTAAACGGGGTGATCTACCTCAAGGGGTGTCTACAGAAGCGTCTGCTTCCTCTGTTGAAGTAACACGAGGGCCCTACGATCTTCTGGCCGGATCTAGCGTCGTGCCACTATTCAAATGTTGTCCTGGAGTGGTACGAAGCCAACGGGGTCACTTTCGTACCCAAGGACATGAACCCCCACAACGCACCGGAACTAAGGCTCATTGAAAAATACGGAGGTATTATGAAGCAAGAACTACGGAAGCATCCCAAGGAGGTCAAATCTGAGGAAGACATGAAGAAAAAGTGGGTTTCCGTACAGAAGAATCCGCAGCCAGATGTTGTACAGAATCTAGTGAGTGAAGTTAAGCGTAAGGTACGAGCGTACGGTTGTATTCTAGTTGAATGAAATAAATATTCCAAAAGCTTACTAATAGGTTATTATATTGTCTGAAAGTTTGAAAAGGATCGGTCAACTAGGTAATTTTCTACAGCGTTTTTTCCATGATGCAATTTGATGTGGGACAGTCTTTACGTTATCACAATGACTTCCATGGACGCCGCAAACTTCACGAATCACTATTCCTGATGGCACAAAACGGAGATAAATAAACCATCCGGAACTGGTGGTTCCACCCCCCCACCCCCCGCCGTCCGTTGGCAATCTCCATAGGCCATTGCCGCACAACCACGTATCCTACGAAAAGATCCACCCGGTTGACAAGCAACAATCCCATCCCTCGGGATGTCCGCTCGGACTCGCGAAGATACGACCAGTGGAGGGCTAGTCTGGGTGACTCTTCCGTACCATCAGCAGGTCCTTCACTGGCCCCGTCCCATTACCCAGCGACTCCGGTATCTCTACCGACAGCGGGGTCACCACCAACTGCTTTTGCCGGTGGAGCTCTACTGGAGTCCGCTTATCCCATTGCATGCGAGTTTCCAGTCCCTGTGCAACACGATCGTCGACTCCCCAGAGCAAATCGCCACCGGCCAACATTTCGATAAGAGATGATTACTCCTCGGATTATTCATCACCTATCACGCGACACTCAACTTTCGGAAGCCCCAGAGGGTCTACTTTGGCAATCCAATGGAACATTAATGGCTTCTATAATAACCTTTCGGACCTAGAAATTTTTGTGCGAGACAGCAAGCCCACCATCCTGGCAATCCAGGAGATCCACCGGGCTAATGTCGGTAAGATGAACCGTGCTCTTTGAGGTCAATATCAATGGATCCTTAGGAGGAACGAAAATATTTTCCATTCTGCGGCAATTGGGGTGCTAGCCTCGATACCTTTCACATCAATTCAGTTAAACACAGATCTTCCAATCGTGGCGATCCATTCCCGATGTTCGTTGTCTCGGTGTATCTCCCGTGTGGAAAAATACGAGGGGCACGCAATAACCTTTAACTCCTACGCAAGCCTTTTTTAAGTACAATAATTACAGTTAACTACATGATTAATTACTTTAATTACGAGCGTCGGAAATTTTTTGATTTAATTACTTTTAAGTACAAATTTCAGCTTTAATCACAAGTCGCCTAAATTAAGTACATTAACTCCATTAATGTACAACGAGAAATGTACTTAAATTTCCCCCAGCGTACCGTTAGACCCTTTCGTTATTGGCCCGTGAAACAAAAATTTCACAGGCCCTTTTGCTACGTTAAGGATAATTTCAGTTGGTGATTGGTGCCAATTCACATACAACGATCGGTTCGTGATTGGAAATGTAGTCGGATTTCAATACTGCCGAGGTGTTGGCAGGGCAATTAAATGCGACAATGAAAGGAATGTTTGTTTGTGCTACCTGGTTCAACCTAAGAAATAACGAATTTAATTTGGAGGATGCGAACGAAAACAGAATTACAATAGAAAATTATGTTAACCTTTGCGTGCCTAACGTCTAAATTTGCATAGATTTTAAAATTCAATTAGCTATAAAAACATAATTTCTCAATATTTGTCTTTACAACAAATTGGATTTTGTCTTGAATCTATTGAAGTTTCTGAATACATCTGAAAATATTTTGATCAATTCATGGTTCCGGAGTTATTTCGGTTCCCGTTGGGGTCGCTTTTGGTCGGCATTCGGCTTTATTGTTCTGTAATAAGTATACACACGATGAACATCATGTTTTTTTTCTCTCAAACGATGTACTTGGACCAGTGGCAGCTATTTCGATGGTTCACAATCACATTGGGCATCCCGAAAATGTTCCGGTGCCCCGGGGAAGTGACCAATTCTCAACAAGAACCAAAACCCATCATGCAACATATCAAACTTCATGATTTTACAAATCTTGGCCAGTAATGGCCTTATTGAGAGTTCATGGTCACACTAGCCCTCCCAGACATGTACCGGTGCCCCCGGGGAAGTGGCCAATTCTCAACAAGAACCAAAACCCATCATGCGGCATATCAAACAACATGATTTTACAAATCTTGGCCAGTAATGGCCTTATTGAAAGTCCATGGTCACACTAGCCCTTCCGGGAATGTTCCGGTGCCCCCGGGAAAGTGGCCAATTCTCAACAAGAACGAAACCCATCGTGCGACATATCAAAATTCATGATTTTCCAAATTCTGGCTGGTAATGGCCTTAATGAGACTCGACGGTCACACTAGCCCTCTCGGGCATGTTCCTGTGTCCCCGGGCAAGTGACCGATTCTCCACAAGAACCAAAACACGTCATGCGACATATCAAACTTTATGATTCTGCTGAAATCGGCTAGTAATGGTCTTTTTAAGAGCCCACGATCCCATTGGCCCTCCCTGGCATGTTCCGGTGTTTCCGGGTATATTTTCAATTATAGACAAGAACCAAAATCCTTCGTGCGACATATCAAACTTCATGATTCTGCACGGCTAATAATGGTCTTAGACAGTCCACAGTCCCGTTTAATTGTCCACCTCCCCCCCGGTTAAATATCCAACTCCAATAAGAACCGGAACCCCTCGTGTGACATATCAAACTTCATTATTTTACGAAACTCCGTCAGTAATGACCATATTAAGAGTTCAAATTTGCTATCCCAGACAGCTGAACGGACACTGGAGCTGGTGAATACTTTGGACATTCACACGCTGAGCTACTTCCGGGAAAAAATCGCAGCTGGTATGCAATTGTCTTCCCAGCACGGATAACTTGAGTGTGTCAAGTTGATCGGTAACGATCATTTCGTGTCCTGTGCACATTGGACTCATCGTTTCCTATCGGTTTGGAGTTCTGCCCATAGTATTGTTTAGTTGACCCATGGAAAGACGAACAATGGGGAGGCGAATTTCATAAATGCTATCGCGTCAATTCTGAATACGGATGTGATCATATGATGGCGATAATACAAATAAAAGCACACAATAATTATATGCAACCAAAACCTGATTATAATTTTTTTGTTAATGAACTCTGCCTTAAATCTGTTAATTATTATTAGTATAATAATATTAAGTTTGAAAGAAATATTGAAATAATGGAAGAATTCACGCGTAACATCAGAAAATTAATGCAAATGCATATACATCTTCCATTGAATCTGTTAATTCAGGCACAAGCTAATATCATCATCTGTCGAACTGTGCTGCGAGCATGGCTTAAAATTCGAACATTTTTTGATCGGGAGGAAATTTGCTCGAGGAATTGCTTGAATTTAAGGAAATGTAAAATTTGAAGACTTGTCGTCACAACTAAGAGATTCTCATTTCATTTGTATGGCAATCACGGCCCTCATTATGAGTATCACTTCCTTTTCACTGTATATTGTCGCTAGAGTTGTAAACCGATATAACCCACTCGTGACAATCGATTTTATTCTAGTTCTGCATTAATGCGCATTATTCAACGAATACAGTGCACTAGATACGACATTATGTTGAACGTACAAAACGAAAGTGAAATCGATTGTCGCGAGTGGATTATTTCAGTTTCCAACTCTAGCATGGTGCTCCAAGAAATTTAGTATAAGTATTCGCAGAATTGGTCATGTTTGTAGTCTAGTAAAACATTAATATGCGTATTTCAGGGTGTAAGAAGAGTTTTTGAATAAATAAATTCATTCGAGTATGTGTTAAGTGTTTTCTTAATTTTTTTTAAATACTTCAAGAATAAGGATTTTGGTACGTTTTTAATTACATTTGTGTAACTTTAATTACATTAATTACAGAAAATTAATTTTTAATTACATTAATTACGCAATCATTACAAATTACGTATTTTAATTACAGTAATTATACTGGCACTGCTTTGATTACGCGAAATTAAATTTAATTACATGAAATACTTAATTTTCATTTTTAATTACTTAATTACATAGTTAAACACCTTGTACTTTAAATCCAACGCAGTCAAAAAGGCTATTGCGTGCCTCTCGGAAAAATACCCGATCTTAGAAACCAACTCTCAAATATACTCCAGAGCGTCGAGGGTCCCATCCTGGTACAAGGGGGCATGAACGGCCACCATCCCGCTTGGAGCAGCCCAATTGCAAATACCAGAGGCTCCACTCTGATGGAAGTGGCCAGAAAACTGGATCTTGTCGTTCTAAATTATACAGCCACCACATATACCAGTGGTCAGAGAGCAACATCTATAGATGTGTCCCTTGCTAGCGCCAACATAATCAGCAGACTCCTCTGGAGCACCGAGGAAGATCCCATGGGTAGTGATCATCATCCGGTGGTAATTCGACTTGACGACCAGCCACAAGACATTTCACGTAGACCACGTTGGAGGTATGAGTTGGCTGACTGGTCACTTTTCCTGGAGACTATTAGAGTTTCTTTTACCAACTCGACAGCGGACAATATCTAGGATTTCATCAGCTCTGTCTACCAAGTGGCAACCACATCAATCCCGCGGACAAGTCCTAACTCGGGAACCAGGTCGTTACCATGCTGGTCTCCTGTGACAAAAGCTGCTGTTAAGGCCAGAAGGAAGCCTTCAAGGGCAGCTAATCAACTGCCCGCGGACCACCCCTTGAAGGAAGCGGTTCAAACTGCATACAGAGCTAAACGGAACGAGTGTAGACAGACCATCCGTACCGCCAAAAGCTTGAGCTGGGAGAATTTCCTCGACGGTATTAATGCCGGACAGACAACCTATGGGGTAAAGTCAATGCGTAGAGCGGTAAGCGAAAGTACCGTGGCATGGGTATTCGAATAGACGGTTTAATAACCAGAGACCCCGACAACATTTCACATGCTCGGCTCTGCACGGCTCTTGAAGGATATGATGACCATTTCCGTCGCACAAAAAATGCGACAACGCATTCGCTGGATAATTTCTACATCCCGGAGGACGATCTACCACTGGAAATTAACCAACCTTTCGGGACAAGAGAGAGGCTCACGGAAAATCAGCTGGCCCGGATGAAGTGGGATACCCTCTGTTAAAAATTCTGCCACTGGAAAGCAAACGTACCGTTCTCAGCCTCCTGAACAGCGAGTGGCTAGGAAATACTATTCCGGAAGAATGGAGGCACAATCTAGTTGCCCCAATTCCTAAGCAGGGAGCTGCGAGACGCGAGCCAAAGGAATTCAGACCAATCTCTTTGACATGCTGTGTCAGCAAGGTGTTGGAGCGGATGGTCAATTGTAGACTCGTGCTTGACTTGGAGAGTAACGGCTACATTGACCATCGCCAGCACGCCTTCCGTCCCGGACATGGCACTGGGACCTATTTCGCCACACTTAATCAGGTACTTCGGGACGCGAGGGATGCCGACCAGCACGTGGAGCTAACCACTTTAGACATCGCCAAGGCATACAATCGGACATGGACGCCTGACATCCTTGTCCAACTTGCGGAATAGGGTCTGTCCAGCCACATTATCCATTTTCTGAAGAATATTCTCCAACATCGTACTTTTCAAGTATGTATTGGCAACCATAGATCCAGAGGTTTCCCGGAGGAGACTGGCGTCCCACAAGGCTCTGTGATCGCAGTCACGCTTTCGACATCGTCTTGGTAGTAGTTGGCAGCACCGTGAAGGCAATCCGCAGAAAATTAAAAGCAGCCACGAACGCTGTCTTACGGTGGACTAATGTACTTATACTCACATCTGTCCGATGAACCACCATGTACTCCGCTCTCTAATCAGCATTGATGAAAGAATCATGCCCTTCAAGAGGTCTATCCGTATCCTCGGCCTACGACTCGATAGGCATCTAAACTTTGTTGACAACTTTAATGAGGTGAAAAAGAGCTGCCAAACGAGGATTGATTTACTCCGAACACTGGCCAAAAGACACTTAATGAACAACCGTGCTATTCGTATACGTGTAGCAAAAGCGGTAGTTGATTCCAGACTGACATACGGTTTAGAATTGACTTGCATGGCTGATGATAGGTTGATTTCCAAACTGGCTCCAGTGTATTATCAGGCCATTAGGGTCACATCAGGTCTCCTCCCATCCACCCCCAGGTTGGCAGCCTGCGTGAAGAGTGGAAGGCTACCTTTTGAAAAGTACATAGTTGCATCTGACTGAAAAGACTATAGGGACAAGTGACGAAGTGTCCTCATGGAGGCGAACGATCTCCAGAATAAAACCGCCAACCTGGAGCTCCCCCTGTAGCCAGGATCCACTGGTGTGGAGCCAGAGGTTGAAACTGTCCATAGATCCGGCGATAAATAACAGCTTCCGGGTGGGAACCAACTCCCCTGCGCTAGTGAGAACAGTAGCCGAATTACATCGAACCAAATACAACAATCATGAAGTACGGTAGAGTTGGTATTAGAATTTCCGATCCGGAGCTGTGCACCTTTTACCGACTACCCTGGAGCGTTTTCACTGTTGAAGCAGCCGCCATTCTCGTAGCTGCTACCCTACCCTCCAACAAACCAATCGTCATATTCTCCGATTCTGCTCGTGTTTTAGTAGCTCTTCAGTCTGAAACAGCTAAACACCCCTGGATCCAGGGTATCCAGCAGTTCGCTTCTAAGGAATCAACCTTTGTCTGGGTCCCCGGACACTGTAGGATCAGATGTAATGAGGAAGCCGACCACCTGGCGGCATCCGGAAGACAGTCCAACTTTTACACCAGAAAGGTCAAGACCCCCCGCATAAGCGCGAACCATAAATTGACCTTACCTAAAATGGTTATAAATTGTTTATAATCCCTGCTAAACTTCAACTGAAATGGTTATGGAACTTTACATGAACGTTTAATGATAAAGTTTTAACCTTAAGTATTATAGTTTTTTGGAAGTGGACCTTACAAATAATGGGTTGTTAAGAACCATTACCATTCAAAATTCTTGTTTTCTCCATACATTTTCGGAAAGAGAACTATATTAGAACGTTTTTACTTATGGTTTGAGAACATTAATGGTTATGGTTATGGTAGTCAGTAAGGTCCATTAATGGTTTTGTATTATCGCTCAACTTTACGTGAAATATATCGTGAATTGGTAATCAGTAATTTACAGGCAACCAATTCGCGATATATTCCACATAAAGTTGATCGATGTTACAAAACCATTCATGGACCTTACTGGTTACCATAACCATTACCATTAATGTTCTCAAACCATAAGTTAAAAGGTTTTAGTATAGTTTTCTTTCCGAAAATGTATGGAGAAAACAAGAATTTGGAATGGTAATGGTTCTTAACAACCCATTATTTGTAAGGTCCGCTTCCAAAAAACCATAATACATAAGGTTAAAACTTTATCACACAAACGTTCATGTAAAGTTCCATAACCATTTCAGTTGAAGTTTAGCAGGGATTATAAACAATTTATAACCATTATCGGTAAGGTCATGTGATGGTTCGCGTTTATGCGGGCCAGGACATAAAGCGGTAGATCACAATCACAACGAATGATTGCGATCTCGAGACATATTTATCCGGAAGGGATAAAAGGGGATACCAGGAAATGGGAGGATCCACCTGAACACCGACTTCAAGTCATTCTATCCCGGTTGAGAACCGGCCATACCAAAGTCTCCCACAACATGGGAGGCGGAGGCGGATTCAGACGACAGTGCGATACGTGCAATGTTCCACTTACAGCGGAGCATTTCTTATGCGAATGCCCCCAGTACCAAGGGCCCCGTTCCCTTTACGGAATCTCAGGCAGCATCCGGGATAACCTGAGGGATGACCCATCCAGCATCGCTGCACTTTTCTGCTTCCTTTAGGAGGCAGGTCTGGTTAACCAAATTTGATCTATGAACACCCAAGTAACGACAACGGACAATGATCCGGACCAATATATGGACTCAAAACTATACCTCGGCAACAAATACTGACTCGGACACGGATGAACGAAGATATCGAACAAAGCAAAGCACGTACAAGGACACGGAAATGGTCGAATGACGGCACTAAAATTAAACACAGCGATTACAAAGGAATAGGAAACGGAACTTGACCACTTGACCACGATTATTCAAAAGGACAGTAACATCGGTAGCATTAAAGGAAAATTCCCAACTCTGAAATATTAAAACTCTGTTATTATGAGGACTCTCTTCTGGAGCTCCCGCCCATCCCCTAGCTCCATATCATCGGTGTTCTCTTCTGGAACTTCACATCCCCTTTCTATAAGCTCTGTAATTAGGGGGACTCCCGTCTGAAAATGGAGCTTTGAAATTTGTGTAAAGTCTGAAACTAGAACTTTTCTTCAAAATTTGTGATTAATAACATGCTTCGTGATGCAAGATTTGGAGAAACAATAATTAAAATGTGAAAATTTGAATTTTTTTTCAAGATTACAGATTTGAAAAAAAAAACATCATTCTTATGATTCGTCATAATTGTCACGCTCTGAGACTTGGAAGCATTTTAAGGGTTATAACAAATTACATAAAGGGTGTCCACGATGAAATTGCCACACTATGAAATTGCTCTAACTTTTTAACCGTTTGGTAGAATTTAATGAAAATTTGGGTGGATTTAGTTCATAGTGCATTATTTACATCCTGCAAGTTTTAAAGTCCTGTGATCAAAACTCGCGGCAATGGAGTCGAAAGAACAGCTCGTGCGTGATAAAATCTTGCGCATTCATCACGAGAACAAGGATCTCTCGCATCGTTCCATCGCTAAAACGTTGGGAATCGCGAATTCCACGGTGTCGCGAGTGATTAAGCGGTTCGAGGAACGGTTGACCACCGATCGGAAGCCCAGAAGTGAAGGAAAAAGTATTCCGTACAACACCAAAAATCACAACCGCGTAGTTGGGGCCTTCAACCGAAATCCGAACGCCTCCGTTAGGGATGTGGCTAAGAAGCTGCACCTAAGCCGAAGTTTTGTCCAGAAGGCCAAAACTAAGGCTGGGCTTCGAACGTTCAAGGTACAAAAGGCCCCTAATCACGACGAGAAGCAGAACAAGTCCGCCAAAACCCGTGCCAGGAAGTTGTACCTCAACATGCTGACGAAAGTTGAATGCTGCATCATGGACGACGAAACATATGTGAAGGCCGACTTCAAACAGATCCCCGGCAACCTGTTTTTCACGGCCAAGGATAAGTTCAGCGTTCCGGAGCATGTCCGCACTCAGAAGATGTCCAAATTTGCGAAGAAATTCCTGGTTTGGCAAGCCATCTGCACGTGCGGGAAGCGGAGTGCACCTTTCGTGACCCAGGACACGATGAACGGACAGGTGTACATAAAAAAGTGCCTCCAGAAGCGGCTGCTCCCTCTCCTGAAGGCCCACAACGTCCCAACAATCTTCTGGCCGGATTTGGCCTCATGCCACTACTCCAAGGACGTGCTGAAGTGGTATGCGGACAATAAGGTCAATTTCGTGCCGAAAATGTTCAACCCTCCCAACACTCCGGAGCTCCGCCCCATCGAGAAGTACTGGGCGATTATGAAGCAGCACCTTCTTAAACGACCTAAGGTAGTGAAGACAATCGAGGAACTGAAGAAAGTATGGGTTTACATGCAAAAAACGGTTGATTCACAGGTTGTGCAGAATCTTATGGCCGGGGTTAAGGCCAAGGTGCGGGCATTTGCGTATGGACTGTAAATAAAATACGAGTAAAATGTTAAAATGAAGTTTAATAGTTATTTCTCAATCCCTGAAAATTTGATGGCAATCGGATGAAAACTCGAATTTTGCGAATCAATTTTGTGTGTGGCAATTTCATCGTGGACACCCTTTAACAATCTGTAGAATTTAGCGGACAAACCCTGGAATTTTTAGTAAAATTTAAAATAATTCACAGTGTTGATTACAAACAAGTATTGAGAAGGATTCCCACACAGTTTTCGAAGGAGAAGAGCAGATTTCCAGAATTATTCTGACATGAAATGCTTAGAAATTGTTAGATGAATTTGGAAGGATTTCTTTGGAGAAGAATGCAAGTTCTAAACTGTTAGGTAATTTTAGTAGATT
Source organism: Ochlerotatus camptorhynchus (assembly GCF_037179485.1). Lineage (NCBI taxonomy): Eukaryota > Metazoa > Arthropoda > Insecta > Diptera > Culicidae > Ochlerotatus > Ochlerotatus camptorhynchus. Next base: position 3,999,542 of record NW_027040773.1, read on the forward strand.
TAAAAAGGAGTTGTGAAAAACAAAACTTTGCAGAAAATTCCTACGTGATTCTGATGAGATTTGTATGGGGATCGTGAGGAAAATGACAGATGAATTTTAAGAATTCCAAGAGAATTAAGATCAGAATTCAACAAGAAACAGAGTTCTTAGAAATTTCTGGCAATAATTTCAATCCTAGTGCGAAAGATTTATCACATAACTCAAACAAAATTGATTGCAAAAAATTTACTGGTAATTAGAAAGAAATTCTTTAAAATACTCCAAGGGGTTTCTAAATAAATTTTCGAAAGATTTCTGGTGTTTTGAATAGAGTTAAAAGAAATGTTGGAAAAGATTTTCAAAGGAATAAAAGTCTCCGGATAGGCTCAAGGGAATTATATGAAGGATTCCAATTAAATTCTTAGAAGGGGTTGGAAGGAAATTTCTAAAAAATTCAACGCTAATTATTACGCGAAGTATTTTCTGGTTTATTTCAGAACAATTTCAAGATAATTCAGAGCAAAATTCCAAGTTAATTCTGGAATTCATATCATGAGAATTTTGAACAACGAAAAATTAAAACCCCGGAAAAGAATAATTCAGTTTCGGTTTTTACAAATATTTGTTTCTAAAACTCCAGCATCTTCAATATTTTCTTTAGAGGACCATGCACTTTACAACTGAAATTGAAACGACAAAAATCAATTTGCAATATTGCTGAGTGATTAAATTCTAAAAACAATAAGACGGTAAACTGAAGAAAATTATGCAGCAAATAGAGTAAGACATTCATTTGCTAAAGGATCACTCTGTTTTAATAGTTTATTCTGAAATTCTGATGTAAAAATTTGTTCCTATTTTTCCCGGTTCTTTTGCAGAATTCCCGGGTTTTTTCCGGTTACTTTTCAAATTCCGGGATTCCCTATGACCTCCACATGCCAAATTTGGTTCCATTTGCGTGATTAGATCTCGAGTTATGCAGAAATTTGTTTCATTTGTATAAGAGCCCTCCTTACCGAGGAAGGAAGGGTCTCGTACCATCATAATAATCTTTCCCTGCTCCAAAAACCCATACATACAAATTTTCACGCCGATCGGTTCAGTAGTTTCCGAGTCTATAAGGATCAGACAGACAGCCACACAGACAGCCAGAAATGACAGAAATTCATTTTTATATATAGGGGAAATGTATGTAATGTCGGCCTAAATGCTCCTAATTTGGGCCATACATAAATTAAGCAAACGATTAAATTTTCAATAGCGACCAAAAACATCCATTAGTACCGTCCCAATGACGCGTTCATCTAGATAAAATTGATATATAGCAGATTTTTATGGATGGGCCCAATCTTATATCCATAGGCCAACAATTGAGCCATTTCCCCTATATAGATAAAGTGGAGACATCTCCACTGATTGAACTAAGGCACCTAAGTCTAGCAGTATACTGCATAATTTTTTTCAGAATACTGCATAGATATATACATGATCACATTTTATCCATTTTGTGCTCATAAAATATGTTTCCTTCTTCTTCTTCTTCTTCTTCTTCGCATTTCAAGCTTATTGCTTATCGCATAGTAACTTATTTCGTGCACTTCTAGATGCTCTTCCATATTCATTAATTGATAGTTATAGATACCTTTACCACAGACAAACAGACATAACACATTGAATATTTCTCACTGTAAAACATCGTCGCTAAAACATTACCGCCATCTGTTGAGTAGACTGTGGTGGGTAGTACGCTGAACAGATGGCGGTAGTGTGTAAACGTCAAACGCAAGGGAATTGACTATGCGCGCCACAGTTGGCGGTACTACCAACTACGATACTTTTAAATTGACCGTTAAATACTTGTTCGATGAACAATTTGCGAGTGTTATGTCTGTTTGTCTGTGCCTTTACCATTTCTGCGTTAGCATAATTGTGTGGCAAGTACAATCATACTCTATGCCCAGGGAAGTCGAGTAATTTTCCAACCCAAAAAATGCCTAGAACGGACCGAGAATCGACCCCAACCACATTCAGCATGGTCTTACTTTGTAGCTGCGCCTTTAACGACTATGCTACGGGAGGCCAAAAAAAGGTTTCTAGAAGAGCTTTAAGTGATTAAGGATTAACCAACATTTATATTTATGAACATTTTATTTATCAACTGCTAATCAATTACCTCATTGTTATTACGGTTAAAGAATGATAATAAATGTCTTAAAATGCATGATAAATGCTTATGCTTAACCATTAATCGTTGATTAATTTCCAGTATTCTACAGTGAATACATTTCTATGAACAAAATTCCCATTATTCACCCAACATATTGTCAATTTTGTTGAATCTTACGCTTAGAATTATGTCCCTTTCTCCAGCCTAGCTTAATGAACTAGATCGGAGTAAGCGCATGATTACATGTGCAAATTTGTTTTACTTTTTATCGCGAGGTACTCACCTGCGGCAGCGCTAGAGGTGCTAAATATGGATACCACAGCAAACACCAAAAATGCTCCCACTATTAAGAAGGCGAAGTTCTTCGCCTTTGTCATATTTCGGACAGACGTGTACGCCATCCTCACCAGCATTCCTTGCACCGAGGTCTGTTTTTAATTATAATCGTATTTCTTCTCCAAATTAAACCCTCCCACACCGTACAGCTATGACAAAGGTCAACCACTATCTATTTTTCTTAAATACAATATCGGTTTGACTAATTGCATGCCCGTTTCTGCATTTTTCTGGATCAATTTAGGCTTGGCTATGCGGTTGACGGTACCTTATTAAATATCCATCACCGAAACTCTCTGTGATAAATCAATTTGGCATTTCTTCCAAATTTGGCATCTTCTCAATACTGTAAAGTGTATTTTGGTCGACGTTTTCGTACACCTGCCTGCCCGCCGCACTTCCTGTATAATCGTACTTTGGAGGAACGCAGATTCTGATGTCCACTTGAGTCGCTGCTGGCTGCGCGCCTCAAATCGCTGATTTTTAAGGTCAACGACGGGAAATTCTATCAACACAAAACTAGGCTTATTGTTGTATAACTAACACGAAGCGCACGCACGGGCACGGCATTGTTGGCTCGAAATGGATAGCGAAACAACCAGCCAGCAGCAGCAACTTTTCCCTTTCAATACGAAGCAGCGAAAAATTAAACACAATTTTTTCTTTCTCCTTGCCTGTATCGCGGTTACAAAATATCCACCACCGCGAATGAAAAAAAAAAAACGCGGCCGACGGACGGACAGGTCTCTTTTCACCTTTCGCTATAAAGTTGTTTGTGAATGAAATAAATGAAAGATAGCACTAACAATGACCGCAGCACGGCAGCAGCAAACGAAACGTACGAACGCCAACCACTGGACTGGACAGAACTGGACGGCGACCGACCGACGCGAAGAGCTCACTGACGGATGAATCGAGTGACAGTTCTCTATCTCTCTCTCTTTCTGTGTGCCTGTTGTTTTGACACGGCTCCATACCATAAAACCAGCATAAATCGATGGCCGACTGACGGTGACAGCATAGAAACGGTAAATAAAACAGCATAAATTGTTGCAACATTTTTTGTTGAGCCAAACGTGTAGCAGTGCACATGCGTGACATCTTTATACACGCTTACTTTAGGTACTACTTTTTCTCAAAAACTTTACTTACCGTGGTCAGCATCGACGTCACAGTCCCGCAAAGAGAAAATCACAATGGGGTTGTTTAGGGGTATTGAGGTAAATACATATTCGTTATCGGCATTAAAAATGGAACCGAAATCCAAAACTTCATCAATATTGGTACACTGGAACTATTTTAAATAAGTACGATTACATTAGCAAAAATCCTAGGGGCACGCAATAACGTTTAACTCCAACGCAGGCAACGTTAACTACACAATGTAGAACATTAACTACTTTTGAACTCCAATAATTACAGTCGAAATTTCGTAATTAACGTACATTAATTACATTTTCAATACTTTTAATTACATTAATTACGGATAGATAATTCTCGAGATAATTATATAATTGCCGTTAGTACTACTTGAAAACGCATTAATTACACGGCAACACTATCTACTCATATGTACTAGCTTAAAGTAGTTGATGCTATTGGAGTACCGCCTGTTATCTCTTTTTCTCAAACGAAAATTGAAAGGGAGAGCTAGAGTCAGTGTATAATGAGTCACGCCAAGAGTGAAGCCAAGTCTACCTATTGAACTGTCAAACCGACTACCTATCGTGCAAAGTAAACAAACATTACGATGCTATGAAAGGTCCACGAAAGGTATTGCAATAAAATATAAAATAAAATTGAAGAAATGATCATAAACACGCAGTGAGCATTAAATTGTCATGGGATACGTTTGCTAATGATCAGTAATGAGAATTTCTACTATTGTTTGATAAGATAATTTGACAAAATCACTGATATAATGATTCACTACAACTGCAATTTTTTGTTCTACACGGTTAGAAAAAAGTACCCAAAATTAAGTTCTTTTCACTCATATCGGCACTATAGTGCAGGAACCCAAAAGTAGGTAAAGCGGGTCAAAGTAATTTTCATTTACTTGTGGAATTTTCCACTGTCTTTTTAACCAAAAGTAAGTTAGTTGTACCCAACAGTAGGTAAATATGATTATACTCAACGTTGGGTTCCCACACTTTACTACCTCTGTTGGGTGGTTTTGCTCCTCCGTTTTTGACAACATTAGAAGGAGAAAAGGAGACAAACTAGTCAAAAGTACACACAAAGAAAAGTCGTTTATAAAATTAAAAAAACCATTGGTAGATTTAAAAGTTTGCATTGGTTCTTTTTGGTAGAAAGCGGTTAGCTTTCAAAATAAAAGTCAACAAACCGTCAATTCAAAAGTTGTCCGCTCGATACTTTTAAAAGTTCAAATTTTCAAAATGAATTGTAGAACTGTCAAATGAAAAATATATTAGTGTTGAAATTAATGGTGGATTATTTTTGACTTGAAAATGTGGCATAGTTAAAATTAAATGGGCATTTTGAATTTAAACTAAAATATTTTCAAAAAATATTAGGTCGTATGAATAAAAGCATTTACTTTACTTTTCCCGTAAGAAAAGCACGGGAAAGTAAAGTAAACTCTTTTTATCCATTTTAGTGGATAAATATTCAATCTTCTTTATTATTATTTTTCAATAGGATAAGATCCAATTTTTTTTACATTGTTATTGTTATCTTTGTTGATGTATACGTTATTGCGTCTTGGAGCTATTCTCGCTTTGAGTAAACCTGCTACAGTAACAGGTACATGGTGATGTCACAGATGCAGGGTTAAGGACAGAAGACAACCTCCAGCATTGTCAGCAGCGTCATTGTTTACCGGCGGAGATTTTACGGCAGCGGATAGCGGAAGGAAGGTGTCAATTTAGACCGTTTTCGGTGAGGGTTTCTGTGGAATATTAATTAAATATTGTTATATACCTTTAACATCTACTGTTGTAGTAGTCGTTGAACACTCACTTTCATTCCTAGCCATCTTGTCCGCTCGCAGATGACTATTGTTTTGGTTTATCTGAAATTAATAAAAATCTCTAATTAAACTCTACTATTGTTCTTAAATTTGATCGCTTACCTGATGCGATTATTATTTTCCATGGAGGATAATTATTGTCCTTCCCAATTTTTCCTCGCTCTTCGTGACACATCTGACGTCAAGCCAAATTAAGCGGCAAAACGAGCTCCAGTGCTGCCAAAAACTTTGCCTAGAAAATGTATTTTTGACAGTTGAATAACTTTCATTTAAAAAAAAATGCACTTTTAAAATTACAAGTCGAACCTGAAAGAAACACTTTCAAACTAAAAAAATAACTTTTATTTTGAATATTTTCGTTGTAAAATTACGAAATTTATGAAACTTTTAATTTGAAATGGGATTATTTTTATTAAAACAATTTTTGTTTTTTGTGTGTAGGTAATAGTGAACTTTCCGTTGGGTACTTTTTTCTTACCGTGTAGCTAGAAGTCATTTGAAGTTGATGTAGAAGTCTTCTGTTGCCAAGTGAAAAGAAAGGGAATCCTTCGAAAACCGTGATGCGAGTTCAACTGTTTTTCTCTTGGCGTGACTCATTATACACCGACTCTAGGGAGACCCGCATAAACGCGAACCATCACATGACCTTACCGATAATGGTTATAAATTGTTTATAATCCCTGCTAAACTTCAACTGAAATGGTTATGGAACTTTACATGAACGTTTGTGTGATAAAGTTTTAACCTTATGTATTATGGTTTTTTGGAAGCGGACCTTACAAATAATGGGTTGTTAAGAACCATTACCATTCCAAATTCTTGTTTTCTCCATACATTATCGGAAAGAGAACTATATTAGAACGTTTTTACTTATGGTTTGAGAACATTAATGGTTATGGTTATGGTAGTCAGTAAGATCCATTAATGGTTTTGTATTATCGCTCAACTTTTCGTGAAATATATCGTGAATTGGTAATCAGTAATTTACAGGCAACCAATTTGCGATATATTCCACATAAAGTTGATCGATGTTACAAAACCATTCATGGACCTTACTGGTTACCATAACCATTACCATTAATGTTCTCAAACCATAAGTTAAAAGGTTTTAGTATAGTTTTGTTTCCGAAAATGTATGGAGAAAACAAGAATTTTGAATGGTAATGGTTCTTAACAACCCATTATTTGCAAGGTCCACTTCCAAAAAACTATAATACTTAAGGTTAAAACTTTATCATTAAACGTTCATGTAAAGTTCCATAACCATTTCAGTTGAAGTTTAGCAGGGATTATAAACAATTTATAACCATTTTAGGTAAGGTCAATTTATGGTTCGCGCTTATGCGGGGAGCCTGTTGTCAAACAGCATGTCATTATGCGTTTTCGTTTTTATCTGCACTTCTTTTGGGGGTGAACACTTAAGGTTAATATTTGCTTACAAGTAAACGATGTTGAACTATCAATGACTCACGCTTGTCGTCAGCAATTGTTGGTACAGATTTCATAAGTCCGTGCTTCTAACCAAAGTAACACACGGTTACCGCAAAATACCCAATAATGACTAAAACAGTAAACATGTTCGAGGGAAACTGAGACTACCCATTAAATGAGTAAAATTTTACCCATTAAATGAGTAAAATTTTACCCATTTAAGAGTAATTACTACTACAAAAATATGTAGTAAGTATTAATTTGTGAGTATCAAATACTCATAAATGGGTAACTTTTTTACTCATTTAATGGGTAGTCCCAGTCTCCCTCGAAAATGCTTACTTTGTAGTCATTATTGGGTATTTTTCGGTTACCGTTTAGTCATAGGTGCCGAGAAGACATCGTTGTTGGACGCCAAACAGGACCCGGCTATACTCGGTAGATTTTGCAAGCTAACAGCTAGTCCGCAGAACTCGTGATGGTAGTTCGTCGGTGATGGTATCACATCTTCATTTCGTCGTTGCCGGTAAATTCGAACGTCCGGAACCTAAACAAGGCCGAAATTGTCTTGCGTACATGAGTTTTCCATAATGTCAAACATCCTTCGGTAGCATTGAAATAGGTAGATCAAAAATATTTTTTTAGTAGGTCCAGCTGAGGCCTGTAAATGAATGAAGTAGGATGCTTGATTGTTTCTTTTTCAAAAAGTCTGTTTTCTTTTGGACGAGGGACGGACTTGGGGTAGAGGTTGACATCCATGCCTCTCACAATAAAGGTAACGAGTTCAAATTTCATCCCCGGACAAGTCCAAATAATCTTAAAAATTGAAAAAAAAATCTTTTTGTTGATTAAAAAATCGATTTACTTCATTACTTTGCTCATTTGCTGTAGCCTGAGTGGTGAATGTGCAATATTGATAATAATATTGAATATTGGTTTATTCCAAAAGAGTGTTTTACAGATTGGAAGTATAACATAGCCAATATCTAACTCAATGGGCACGGTTGATAGCAAATCGACAGTGAGCATGCATAAGGGCCTATACGCGATGGTCGATTCTCTTCGTCGATTTTCTCTTTTGTTAATAACTCGCTAGATTTAACGTTTCTCGGTGCGTTTGCTGTTGCTTTTGATAGCCAATACAACCTGTTACTACTCTGCATTGAACAAATTCTAGAAAATTGTTTCGCTTAGCTGTAGCAATGCAAAGAGAAAATCGATGAAGGGATTCGATCATCGCGTATTCGCCCTTATGCATGCTCACTGTCGAAATTAAGTTAGTCAAGTAAAGTAAAGTAATTGAGAATAATCATATTGAAAATTTCAAGATCAACAATTGAAATGGCCTTAACTCCATTTTGTAAACAAACCTTGTAAGGCCATTTTCTCACGAACCGAAACCTTCATTAGCAAACCTAAACCACAATCGGGTAGAGTAGAATTTGGTTTGCCTTTGCAGACTTCGGTTCGCGAGAAAATCGCCTTACAAGGTTTGTTTGCAAAATGGAGTTAAGGCCATTTCAATTGTTGGTCTTGACTTCTGAAATAACAAGCATAGACTGTTTCCCGGTTTCTGTACGATCATGCGTAAGAACACCGTGAAAACGAAAGAGTCGACTACATTCCTTCTGTCGAACCTATAGCAACGCACACGGTTCCCGCGCTGACTGTTCCTTACTTTCTCACTCTAATCAAAATTTCCTTCGATGAGTGAGAAAACAGAACCCCGAAAATGCGAGCAGGAACGCGAGTTGCCAGATCATTGCACACAAAACCAACTTGAATTAATTCAAAACAAAAATACTAACGAACCTGGCGGTGAGCGGCGGAAGGTGGACTAAAATTCTATTACAGAGAACCACATTATTTTAATTAATTTCTTCGGAGAAAGTCGTCTGTCACTTCGTTTGTGAATATTACGTTGTACGATGTACATCGATTTTGCGAACAAAATTACATCTATTGATGTAATATTGTATCTGCTTTTTGCTATTACATCATTATTTCATACATCAGCTTGAATTACGTTGATCGATATTACATTTTTTTTTGCTGTGTAGGTACTGCAGCGTGTCATCACAAATGAACTCAGTGTTTATCGGCTGAATCTTTTTGACAGTTCAGTGGTACTTTTTACAAGCACTTAGTCGTTTTTCGAATTTTTTTTTTAAATTACCGAATTTCAACTTGTCGAGGAACAGCGCAGTGAAAGGATGTTGCTCGTGGACAATGCAGAAGTGTGGTTTACATCTCACTGCAGTCTGAAAAATTATCGAGAAAATCTACCCAAGTAAAAATTAACTAAGTCCACGTTAACAGTACCACCACAGACAAACAGACGTAACTCTTTGAAAAAGTTTTTCTTGAAAACATAGTATCTCAAAACATAGGACCTCAGTAGTGACATTTTTCAGGCTTCTCGCGGAAAACAAGCTCGCTCGCTAACTCACAAACAATATTGCATAGAAGTTCTATAGAATGTATAGAAACGTCAAAGTGATCCGATGCCGGCGCTGCTGCGAGTAGTTCGCGGAACTGATAATATTCAAATCAACCGTTAAATGCGTGAACGAAGATACACAATGAAGAGTTACGTCTGTTTGTCTGTGGTACCACTGAACTGTCATCAGATTGAGGTTAACCCCGACGGTGCAAAACCTAATTGGTTAAAGTTCATGAATGTTCATGTATCCGTCAGATTTGATTTTGCCACGGCGAATGAGAACGACCGAAATTTGAGTTAAGTTCACTCATAATCGCCAAAAGTGCAGGAACTCAGCAATGAGTAAAATTTGTCTCATGGTTTCCTGTGGAAAATCTAAAAAATCTGCCGGAAAATGAGGAAATTGACGAAAATTTTATTCAGTCTCGGAGTAGTACCAATAGACTGAGTGAATCCAATCTTTACTTTTCTCAATTCCGCGAATTTTTCCCTGGAAAATCCTCGACAAACCTGGGAATACATGAGGCAAATTCACTCATCGCTCTTCGCACTTTTGGCGATTATGAGCGAACTAAACTCAAATTTGGGTTGTTCTCATTCGCCGTGACAAAATCAAATCTGACGGATACATGTTGCGCGTTGCATTGAATGTAAAATTACGTGCAACATTAGCGTCGTGATGGCATCGTGCGACACTTTTTAGTGCTTTTGTGCGGTCTTCCTTCAGGTCTTGGCTGTTGGTCCGTCCTTGCGGTTGTGTGAGTGCTCATGTAGAACGCGCAGTTAGTCCTCTAGCGATATCGCGTTTTTTCCTTTCGTTTTCCTTTGTACCTCGCTGTTTCGTGATTTTTTCTACTTAATATGGAGACTGGACTGCAAAAGCTATAAGCAGGCAGCCAGCCAAGTTAAGCCACGACCAGCCAACATAAGAATCAACCTGGAAGCAACGGAGTATAACCTGGAAATCGAAAGAACCAAAGTCCAAACAGTCCGTCGTTTTGGAGGACTTATACTATAATCCAAGCTTTGGACGGAAGAATCCAAAAAATCGTAGTGGAAAGTTTCGAGGGTTGTGTAAAGGTGTAGAGGAATAGTCCGAAAGTTACTCGAGAAGAACAGCAGCAGCAGGAGGTGGCGGAAGATTTTTTGCTGCTCAAATTGGATCTAACGCTGAAATAGCTGTCAGTGACGAAAAGAAAGATGGATTGTCCTCATATAGGTGATAATGTAGTTCTCCGGAAGGATGCAGTGAGAACCTTGAAGCTATCCGTATGTGGCGGATCTACCACATTCGCTGTGCCAGTGCCCGGAACGGGAACACCTCCAGTAGCGATTTCGAAATTGTGGAAATGTGCAGGTAATTAATATCACATGAATTGATGGCACATACATTTCTATGGAATTTGCAGAAATCTGAACCCTAGGAAAAAATGTCTGCTCAGCAATTTGCTATGTCAATTGGCTTAAAATGGACTAGACAGTTCCAAAAGAAGAGGGCAATGGCTCGTAACCTTGGAATGATTTCTTACAACTCTATCTGCATCAGTAGGAACATTTCCATTGCAGTAGCTACGCGTATTCCCCATCTTGAATCCAGGTTTTGCGCTTGGATAAACAAAAAATCGATATTACATCATAAGGCAAAATTTATTACTACTCTCGGTTCCCTTTTTCCTCTTCCATGCCACTCATTGCGAGCAGCTAGCTTTTTTTCGGGGTCTGACCCGTCGCGTGAGACCGTCAAAACGTCGTCATCGTTGCTGCGTCTCCGCCCCTCTCTATGCTATTGGTGTTGTTGATGATGGTGCTGACGATGATGACACAAAGCTATATCTCTGGTGGACTCCTAGAAGCATTGTGAACATTTTTGTAGAGTAGGTCTACGCACCCACACAGACACGCACAGATCTACCTACGTACGTATGTACACCCTGTCGAGGTGGGATGAACATCAGCTAGGAAGGGGGAGGCGAAAATGTATATTTTATATAAAAATGTATTCTCCGTCGAACCGGAGAGCGCAGAGGCAGTCAGTCCACATCTTGATCGTAGCGCGTGTGAGAGTAAAATGATAATGAAAATGGAAACAAATAAGGCGAGAGTGGAAGCGCTCGTCTATGTACCGCAAGCTTTCTACTTGCTCAATGCGTCCATACCGATGGAAGAGAATCTAAAGCAGGGCCACCAGTTTGTCTCACAAAATTGTTCTCAACGTTTCAGTTGAATAGGCAGCTACAAGCATATGAATCAGTAGGGTCTATACCGTTTTCTGGAAAATAGTCTCACTTAATTTCCCAGAAAATTATTTGGCAGAGTGACCTAATTTCCGGCAAAAACATTTTCCTGACTGACCTATTGAAAAAAAATAAAGTATTTTTATAAGTTTGGTCATGCATACGGGGTTAAGGTCTATCGGGTAGCTTTTGAGGTTTCTTCCCCCTTAGAAGCATACAAAAAATAACAAATATAGTTTTCGGATAATAAATGCTGAATCCTGATGAATGTGGGCGTCTTAGTGGAATACCTGTATAATGAGAGAGAGAAGCCTCTCTTTTGTTACATATTCGATTAACGGAAAACATATTATGCGTAGTTTCCGATAGATGTCACCGCAAACAACAGCAGTTTAATCATGGTTGATTAAATTTAAAGTAATCTTGTTTGAATGAATTTTAATCTTTTTTGATTTAATTTTAATGATTTTTGATTGAATTTTTATCTCTTTTGACTGAATTTGAATCATATTTGATTATATATTAATATTCTAAAAGAATAAAATTTATTACTGCAAAGATAAATTTTTATCACTAGTGATTATTTCGAGTTTAATCATGCATGACTACTGTCAAAGATATCTAATTTACAAGATATCCCAATAATCAATTCCTCGAACAAGGCAATGGAGACACCACCCTTATGTGATCGCAGTGCCATCTGGTGAGTGCACATTAAAACTGTTGGAAGGCTCCCGCCAGTTAAACCACCAGGGCTCAATAAATAGGTGCCCTATAGCAGGTTCCAGTATGACAGATGCCAGCTGGGACGTTGATGATCAGCCGAGGAAAGAGGACGATATCATCCTCGATGTCATCTTCATTATAATGCGATAGGTCTTTTTAATGCACCACCAATGTAGAGTGCGCCAGGCGAGTTCGAGAGGAAACGTCAACTAAACCGTTTGTATACATCAGAATAAGGATTTTCACAACGCAAATTACAGCATTTTTCATTGAAAATATTGTAAATTTCCACCTGTAATTGTTTAATTATACGATTTTCCACATATCTGAACTAATTTACACCTAAATTATTCACACACAAGAAATCCGGATGATCATAACCACTAAGGCACTATTATAATTTTCCATTTTTCTCAACAAAAATATTTCTGAACACTAGCAGCATCCTTGCAAAAATGATACAGAATTAAATTTTTCAACTGTAGATCAAGTGTTGGAGCATCTCAGATGAATCAATTTATCAGGAAAAAGTGAAAAAGTGTTCCGCTTTCTATGTCTCACGGCAAAAAATTCTGCTCACAACACTCTTTTTGAAAAACTTTGCCAAAGACATTTTTCTTTATTTCGTCAGGAACTAGTGATGTATCACATGCGAGAACTTAACATGTATACGAGCACTACCTAGTGAGAAGATTTTGAACTACTGTTAATCAGTAAAAAAGCTATGATCTCCTGAACAGCTTTGGCTAAGACAGTAACTTTCTATCTGGTCAGGATCTCGAGATATTTTATGAGAATTTCACGTTTATACTAGCGCCGTGTAGTGAAAAAATTCTGAACTACTGTCCACCAGCCAAAACTACTTGACACCCTGAACAAGTTTGCCGAAGACAGTAACTTCTATCTGCTCAGGATCTCGAGCTATTGTATATGCGAAAATTGCATGTATATATTAGCGCCACGTAGTGAGAATTGTCTGAACTACTCCACTAACGAAAAGATTATGATCTCTAGAACAACTTTGCCGAAGACAGTAATTTTCTATCTGGTCAGGATCTCGAGATTTTAATGTGCCTCATGATAGGTTATTATCCAAGTCCGATTCTGGTCACTTTCCCGGGGCACCTGGAACTTTTCCGGAAGTGGCCAATATGGTCCAAGGTACTTAATTTTTTTCCACCATTGATCTGGTTATCGAATTTTGATATAATCTGATGTGTCGCATGATAGGTTATTATCAAATATATTATATTAACAATATGATCCACTCTTTCGCTTAGCTGGCGAATTTTTAGCAATGAAAGCACCTCTGTGGCCAAAAAGGCTACCAATGTATTTGTTTATCTTCACGAGGGGTAAACCAAATGAAAATTAGAAAAATATTTTAGATGTATGTATTTTAGCATATAAAACCATTTGATGCCAACAGTGACACGTAAGACAAATGTTCATGTAATATGCAAAATGTAATTAATTAAAAGAATTTTACTTTTACTTTTGTAATAAGCACTATATTTGCTCCCCTCGTTTGTAATTGGATGGATGCTGCTGACCCTTTTCAACGCTAGATGGTGGGTGAAGCAATATGTTTCGGGTCGCCATTGCAATCTGTGGAAAAGGCATGGTTAATATGATATATTTGTTATTATTCAAGTCTGGTTCTGGCCACTTTTCTGGAGGCACCCGGAACTTGCCCGAAAGTGGCCAATATGGTCCAAGCTACTTAATTGTTGCCACCATTGATCTTGCTATCAAATTTTGATTTAATTTGATGTGTCGCTTAATGGGTTTTGTTCCTTTCAAGTCAAATTTAGCCTCATGGCCCATAAACGCCGGAACTTGTTCCGGCCATATCTACAAAACCAGTGGTCCTTCAATAGCGTTCAATGGGACCACTAAAAACATTAAATGAGACCACATAAGACCAAAAAAAAAATTTTTTTTTATGGCTCGATTATCCGGAGTTTTTTTTTCTCAAGACTCCGGATAATCGAGTCCGCCCTGTATTCACACACAGCAAATCCGGAAGATCATAACCACTAAGGCACTTTTCTAATTTTTCATTTTTCTCAACAAAAATATTCCTGAACACCAGCAGGATCTTTTCCAAAACGTTACAGAATTAAATTTTTCAACTGTAGATTAAGTTTTGCAGCATCTCAGATGAATCAATTTATGAGGAAAAGTAAAAAAGTGTTCCGCTTCCTATGTCTCAAGGCAAAAATTTATGCTCACAACACTTTTTTTGACGTTCTCCTATTCATCACCAGAGGTTGAATCGATCGTTTAGTTTCTATTAAAAAGGCCTATTATTTTTTCTATATTATATGTCTATTGAGTAGTCCTTAGGTTTTCTACTAACGTAGCATTAACCAGATTTAAATAAAATGCTCCATTTGCAAAATAAAAGCATTTTAAGATTGCACTCGTACACCGTGTATAATTTTGAAACCATCATCACTCTCATAGTTCTTCTATTCTCCACGATTGCCAACTTTGATTTGCCAATGCTTTAGGGTGAAAATTTCCACCCTCATCACATCCCGCTAGAGGTTGAAACAATCGCTTAGTTTCTATTGGATTCGCCTATAGAAACTAAGCGATCAATTCAACTTTGATTTGCCAATAGGAAGAGGGAAATATTTTCACCATTCCTGATTAATTTATCCACCGCAGGTGCTTGAAATCATCATTCACGTGAACATTTTGTTGGCTTTTTTAATACGCCACCAATTAGAGGGCGCCAGGCGAGTTCGAGAGGAAACATCAACCAAACCGTTTGTTTACATCAAGATGAGGAATTTTCACAACGCAAATTAAAGCATTTATCATTCAACATCTTACCAATTTCCATCGATAATTGTCTTACTTTACGATTTTACACCGATCTGAACTGATTTGCACTTCAACTATTCACACACTAGAAATCCGGAAGATCATAACCCTAAGGCACTGTTGTAATTTTACATTTTTCTCAACAAAAATATTCCGGAACACCAGTAGGAACCTTGCAAAAACGATACAAGATTACATTTTTCGACTGTAGATCAAGTTTTGAATCAAAGTTGGCACTCATGGAGAATAGACGAACCACAGACAAACAGACATAACACATTGCATATTTCTCACTGTAAAACATCGTCGCTAAAACATTATCACCATCTGTTGAGTACACTGTGGTGGGTAGTACGCTGAACACATGGCGGTAGTGTGTAAACGTCAAACGCAAGGGAATTGACTATGCGCGCCACAGGTGTTTGTCTGTGGAAGAACTATGAAAGTGATGATGGTTTCAAAATTTTCCACGGGGAGGTATACGAATGCAATCTTAAAATGCTTTTATTTTGCAAATGGAGCATTTTATTTAAATGTGGTTTCTGCTACAGTGGTAGAAAAGCTGAAATCTATGTATACACTTCAAAATCTGAAAATTAATTATTCTTTCTATATTATATTTCTATTAAGTAGTCCTTAAGTTTTCTAGTAGTGTAGCATTAACCATATTTAAATAAAATGCTCCATTTGAAAATAGAATCATTTTAACATCGAGAGCTGCCTCCCTGGCGTCGGTAGCATTGGTGCTCAGCACGGAAAAGAAATCAAGGAAAAAAAAAATTAAAACGTTTCATCGATCTGTGCGTCTTATTACACCCGATAGAAATCTATGTTACTATTCAAAAATCCGTGGAAATGACTGATTTTTTTTACATTCTCGTTATCTTTTTTTCCAATATGTTGAGACAAATCAAAACGCATCCAAAAAATATTTTTTTCAAGTCAGTAAGCTTTCCGTTAACTACATATTTAGGAATAGTTTTTGCTGACCTCCTGCTGAAATCGAAAAAGGTGTTTTAATATGAAAAAGAATAGTTGGCACTTGAGCCACCGTTCATACTGGCAACATTGAAACGAAGTTTGCACTCACTCCGCAAAGAGGGCTCAATGTAGTTGTGCTGTGCATCAGTTGTTTCTCTAAATTATATAAATGAGATTGTGGCGAGGTAGGCCAGGTTGTAGCTTGCAAGTAGCAACATTCTAGATAGAGCTGGAATTAGGGCGTAACAGCTTTTGTAAACAATGACTTCTCTCGATGATTTCTCGGAAGCCATGGCTCTTCCTGGCAAATCAACATCACCATCGAGTAGAGGAAGACTTCTCCTACCCGATGGATATATTGGTTTGTGTAGGCATGCCTTGAATTCCGAGAAATCAATGAGAGAAGTAATTGTTTACAAAGGCTGTTACGCCCTAATTCCAGCTCTATCTAGCATTTATCATGTTACTACGACGATCTTCTGATGTTTTTTTTTTAATAAAAAAAACATCTATTTTGTTAGTTTTCTATTTAGCATATTCACAGCTTTGGCTTCTATGGCTGTGCGTAGTGTGAACATAGATATGTGTTTCCAATAAAATTAGATCCAAAAACAAGAACATTGGAGTTTATTTTATTTAAATAATAGCTTTATTGGTTGGAACACTACTTGTCCGTCACAATCACTTCCCCTTCCGCAAAGTTCATTAGATGCGCGCGTATTATGTTCTTTATCCGTGGCATGCTTGGAAGAGCCTCTCCACCACTGTCTACGGTATAGACTCTTCCATTTAAATCACATTGAATGGTGGGAATTGCTTTTGTTTCATTTTATGTCTTCCCTTCCCTTCCCTCGTGATTTCGCGAATGCTTGTTTTAATACACTGGTTAGTTTTTATTCATCATATGATTTCTCAATGAGTGGTAGTGTGAGACTACGAGAGCGAGAGCGAACCTAAGCTCTCACCCATATCCAGGGGTGCCAGCTTTTGTTTAAAAAAATCTGGCTAAATCCGGAAAAAAAAGTCTGGCAAAAGTTTGGCACAGAAAGTATTTAACATAGGGAATTGGCCGATTTATCAACGTATCAATATATTGACGCGAAAGGATATTATTGATAATAATATTGATGGTGTGAACACAGAAATATTGTCAATACCGATGTATTGACGTCAAGAATGTATTGACAATACGATTATTGTGAATAAAAGCAATCGTGTAGGGTCCACTTAACTATATTCAGGAGGGAGAACAGAGAGTATTTCCCTCTCTCTCTCTCTCTCTTCAGCGACGCCAAGCTTTTATAAAGTGTGATATCAATTTTATCGGCAGTGCTGACAGACTCTTCGATTGCAAATAAATATATGTTTGTATTCTTTATTAAAAAGGCTTTCAGCTTAGGACTGGTTTGCCTCTGAAACAGCAAATAAATAGCCAATCTAGTTGATTGGTGTTGGCTTATACTAGTATTCATACGTTATTTCCGTTTTGTAGAATGTTCCGGCAAAGACAACTGGATGTGTTTGCAATGTGGATCGGTTCGCTGTGGACGATACGAGAATGGGCACGCCTTGAAACATTCATCGAAACAGAACCACAACATTTGTATCAACACGGTTAACCTGTCGGTTTACTGGTAGGTATGACATGTAGGTTGAATTGAGACGTCAAATAATGGAAATAATGAAATTTGAACGATCTGGTAGATTTACGTGAAAGGATCCAACAATGTTTGCCTTAATATTATCTATCCCCTATCTTCATTCCACAGCTACAAATGTGACGAATTCGTAGTAAATGATACGGCTGACAACGTGCTAGAGGAAATCCGTCAGGAGCTGAAGGACGGCGACGGGGACACCGTGTCGGAAACTTCATCCACAATGGAAGAGATCAGTTCGTCCAAATCAACCCAGGAAACCGCCAGCAGTACGTCGTCGTCCAGTGATTCCGGCTGGGAAGAGCCTTCGACAGCTTCATCCGTGTCGTCCACCACCTCCGCGTCCTCGTCCAGTGCCCGAAAGTTGCGGCCCCGCAAGCGAACGATCTCAAGCGACAGCAACAACGAAAACGGAACGGCAGGTGGTGGTCAGGGTGCCAAGCGGAAGTCGTTGCGACGAGTCGTGGGTTTGCGGAATCTGGGGAACACATGCTTCATGAATTCAGTATTACAATCGCTGAGTAACATCCAGGAGTTTAGCTGCTACTTCAACACAATGCCCTCACTCGAGACTGGTAAACACAAGCAGAAAGCGTACCATTCCCGCAGCATGAAGGAGAACCTAGATGACGTGTTTGTAGTGGAAGAGTTGCGCAAGGTCGGTAGGATTGTGGCGCAGATTGAGATGATTTTTTGAAAACGGCTCTATATCGTTCGTTTTTTTAGGTTCTGTTAAATCTAAGCCAAGGAGGCGATGGGTCAAAGGGTGCCATCTCGCCAGAGTGTTTATTTTTGGTAATCTGGAAGGTGGTACCGCAGTTCCGGGGCCATCGTCAGCACGATGCCCATGAGTTTCTGCGCTACATGCTGGATCGACTGCATACCGAACTACAGCAAGTATCGTTTCCGGTGGAAATTTCCAGTCCATTGGCGCAGAGAGCAGGCGAAACCAAAACTAACCCATACAACGTACCGGCACTCAGTCACTTGCAGTCGAAGGGACGTAACTCGATCGTGACAAATGTCTTTGGCGGTGTACTACAGAGCGAAGTACGTTGCCTGATCTGTGGCATGGAAAGCAAAAAGCACGACCCGTTCCTGGATCTATCGCTGGACATTCCGGAGAAGTTTTACAACAAGGATCCACCGGAAGGTGGCGAAAAGGATAAGGATGGAAACGCACCGGTTTGCAACATTTCCGACTGTCTGGCTAGTTTTACAGAAGTATGATCAATTAGTGGTTGGTGGGTGTCTATGATAGAACACGGTCTTATTGTTTTTTTTTTGTTACAGGTTGAAGAACTCACTGAAACAGAACTGTATTACTGCAGCTCGTGCAAGTGCAAACAAAAGTCCACCAAAAGATTTTGGATCCGGAGATTGCCGAACGTTCTATGCCTGCACATAAAGCGATTCAGATGGAACAACTTCTACAGGTACAGTATAAACAGTAAACACATTTTGTAATTCTTCACTTCACCCATGCCGAAAAAGTCGTGTAATTGTACATAGAATTGACGAACAAGTGTTGTGACCCAGGCTGCGCTACAAATTCTTCGTAAGTGTGTTCATCTCATCTGGGAAGCTTTCGTATTGTGCCTGCCTCCACAGAATAACTTCCACAATCTGAAACTCCTCTTGTTGAAGTGGTTTCTTGTCAGTCGAATATTCCGTCGTTGACGATTCGTAGATTGGCAGGTCACGATTTGCAACCCGGCCTTTTTCCCTGGCGATTGGAGTCGAAAAGCAGTACGGCTGCCGTCATACGCACACATTTTGTCCAACTGGAAACATTTTCCGCTTCGACCACCACGGTTTCTTCGATCGATTCGGAAGACGGCCATTGATCGCTCGATTAGTACAGCACTGAAGGGCCATGAATCCATTCCGAATCGTTTTGCAATGGAGGACCGCGACCACACTTGGTGAGTCAGCCGCCAGAGATGCTGTATGATAACCTTGCCATGAATCGTGAACGGTGACAATAGTCCGAGGAGATCGAAAACACCCATCACGCAACTTAGGACGATCCGCTCACTTTCGTACAAATACTCTAACACTTCGAATACGATGCCTCCGAAAAACGTGTAACGGCAAGTTTGCAATGGCACAACTTAGCCATTTCTTAATGAATTTCAAAAAATGTAGTACCTTCAGAATTCCTGTACACTGCAAATAAAATTCACGTAATATTCACCTGAAAAGGTATGTAGATATTTTCCATCTTACTTTTCATGTGAATATTACGTGTTTTGGGAATGAAATCCTGTTCAAATGATGCATATAAAAATCAAGTGATTTTCACGTAAATTTTATCGGATCTACAGATAATATTCAAATTGGCGACACTTAAAAATTACGTGAATTTCCAAGTAAGTTTCACAGGGTTTTACAGTTATGTTTAAGTGAAATTGTGGTAAATTTCGATTTATTTTTTTCATGAAGTCTATGAAGCTAATTATTTTGGTAACAGATTTATTTTTAAAGTGTTTTATTAAAATAAAATTTGTCTTTAATTGATGCACCACCATTTCATGATTTCACTGGATTTACTGCCTATTTTTTCCTAATCCTGGGGTGGAACTGCTTCTAGAAAGACTTACATTTTTTACTTTAGGAATGGATTTCAAATTCTGGGAGCTGGGTATTTTCATTAAGATCGTTGATTTCTGTATAAGAGAATAGAAAGCGAAAATTGATCATTGTTCTATTTTTTTCTTTAAATGTAAATATTTGATGCATACCATTAATTTTAGCCAGGAACTGATGTTCTGGAAGCTTTCAAAAATCCCCCGTTTACTGGAATAATCTTGTAGCTCGTAATTTGAAATTATGAGTAGCCCAAATAATCTGATCCTGCATTCGCTTTTTCATTTCTGGATTAATAAAACTTAAGATTATTTTCTGGATTCCAATGAATGTAAAAAACTGGGCTTGTCTGGCAATCAAAATCTTCCAACAATGGGGAATGAAAGTTGATGATCTATTGTAGTATATCCCGTGTCCTTAGTTTAGTGCATGTCGTATTACTCCATCACTATTGAGAAATGATGAAGTATTCGGTTTTGATACAGTTGTCATTCTTGCCTTCATCGCAAGGAATCGATTCTAACTGAAAGGTTCCGCTATTTATACCCTTCGGAGTTGGAACACCCTCCAAAGGCGCGCCCCTTTGTCAGTCAAAATTGGATTCCTTAACAACAAAAACAAGCTATAACACCGATAATGACCATGCATCAGAACCCTAGTCTTAACCACTTCAAACTAGGGAACAACGATTAGAAGATTAGGAATCACATAGATGAAGACTAACTAACTCATTTTTCCCTTGTTTCAAGATCATCCTCGGTCCAGGCAACCCGAGGACTTATCACTATCAACAAGGCATAACAAGTAACAAGGACTAAGATGTGTTCCTTCGATTACTGAAAAATCCTGTTCCCCTAGTTTGAAGAAGTTAGGACTAGGAATCGGTGGTAGATCTTACATCCCGTAACGTACCACGAAAAGGTGATCTACCCACGTTACGGGGCAACTTAAGAGGTTACGCACAGAACATTTTTACACTATGAGATCACGGAAAATTTACGTGAATTTCACATAACCTTCACCAGCATGACACATGGACTCGACCAGTAAATCCAGTAAATTTCATTAACATGTTGTTGAATTTTACGTGTAGCATGTAAATTTTATTAGATTCTTGTTTTTAAGAAGTCACCTGAATTTTCAGGTAAAAATTACGTTTGTTATGGGTTCAGTGTAGTACAGTAGATGATTTTGATTGTAAAAAGCTTGAAAATAGAGTCGTCTACTTTTTTAAAAAGCGAAAAGAGTTGTTACACGTTTTTTTTTTTAAAGGTGTGTTTGTAGGGTTTTGCAAGTGGTGCAAAATTTGTAATTTAGATTAATGGGCACAAATGTTCACAATTAGCCAGAATACAGTCTTGGTGTGGATCCTGGAGACAACGGGACGGTCCTCGAAAAATCCGGAACATCTGTAAAAGTGGTCAATCTATGAACCTGATGCGGTTTTTTTGAAAACATTAGGAATTGTGATATAAAACATATTTGGGGTCGTGACATATACATGGACCTGGAAGGCCATCGGACCGTCCAGCGGGAGATCCGGAACATCCGTAGAAGTGGTAAATCGACGATCCTGATCCTAGAGCTCCGCTTTTTTTTAAACATTAGGAACTGTGATGATAGAAATAATTTGGGGTTGTGACATAAACATGAATCTGGATGTCCATGGAACCGTCCTACGGAAGATCCGGAACATCCGTAAAAGTGGTCAATCCATGAAACTGATCCTAGAGCTCCGCAGTTTTTTTTTTTTAAACACTAAGAACTGAGATGATAGAATGAATTTGGGGTCGTGACATAAACATGAACCTGGATGTCCATAGGACCGTTCTCCGGAAGATCCGGAACATCCGTGAAAGTTGAAAATTCACGAAACTGATCCTAGAGCTCCGTGGTTTTCTTGAAAACGTTAGAAACTGTGATATTAGAATGAATTTGCCGTCCTCCGGAAGATCCGAAAAATTCGTAAAAGTGGTCAATGTATGGAACTGATCCTAGAGCTCCACGGTTTTTTTTTTCGAAAACACTTGGAACTGTCATATATAAATTAATTTGCGGTCGTGACATAAACATGTACCGAGAAGGCCATGGGACCTATAGTCGCTATATAGCGGAACCAATAGAGCAAATCATGACTCACAACAGAAAAGAGCACATCCGAGAGCACATCAGCAATTGCGAACAAAACCTCGGAAACCCTTTTCTCGTGACTCAAGGCTCGCCTACGTAATCTAATACCATTTTTGGGTTGGGGAAAGTTTCCCCTATCCGATGATGTTGGTAATTTGCGTTCGATTTGCGAGGAAAGAATAATCAACGTTTTGTTTATAAAAGTTGATAGTACCTTTTCAATTGTTGGTCTAAAATATATTGAATTGGTTCCGCTTTCTAATAGATCGCAATTCTATCCGCCAGACTATGAATATAGCGACTATAATGGGACCGTCCTCCGCAAGATCTAGAACATCTTTAAAAATGGTCAATCCTCAAAACTGATCCTAGAATTCTACGGTTTTTTCGAAAGCATGTGGAACTCCGATATAAGAAAGAATTTGGGGTCATAACATAAATATGGACCCAAATTCCATGCGGCCATCCTCTGGTAAGTCCCGAACATCCTTAAAAGAGGTCAATCAATGGAACCGATCCTAGAGCTCCGCAGTTTTTTTTTCAAAAAACATTAGGAACCGTGATATAAGAATGACATAAACATGTACCGTCCGGAAGATCAACAACATCCGTAAAATGGTCACTCCATAAAATTGAGAGGCGGAAGCAGTACTATGACGAGCACCTCAACGGTGATGCAGCAGAAAACGACAACAGACCTTGGAGCACGCGCAGAAGACGACAGGCTACCGGCCCCTGATCTTCAAGAAGTTGAGGAGGAGATCGGTCGGCTGAAGAACAACAAAGTAACTGGTGTAGATCAACAACCAAGTGAGCTATTGACACTCCGAATACGATGCCTCCGAAAAACGTGTAACGGCAAGTTTGCAAAGGCATATCTCAACTATTTCTTGATGAATTTAAAAAATTGAGGTATCTTTAGAATTCCTAAGGTCTGTAGATTATTTGATTGTAAAAACATTCGAAAAGAGTCGTTACACGTTTTTAAAGTGTGTTCATGGCTTTTGCAAATGGTTTAAGACACAATCGAAGTGACAGACGGAGCGGCTCGAAAACTTTGGTGACGCACCTACTATTGCAATTTTTCAGTGTACCACATGGCAACACCACTACTACTGGATTGTACCACATGGCAACACCACAACTACTGGATCGAACTAGCATTTTCACCAAATGTACTAGAATGTTTTGGTTCTATCTCTTTCACTCTACTCAAAACTGAAATGTATAAAAAAAATTACAAAATGATACACTCTTTGCACACTGTCAAAGAATCATTGTACACAAAATCAACTTTGAGCAAAATTAAAACAAAAATACTATCCCATCTGGTGGATGATGGCACAAGCTTCTAAGAAAATTCTATAACAGCGAACCACATTATTTTAATTGATTTCTTCGCCAGTTAGTCGTCTGTCACTTCGTTTGTGGTTTAAGATCTATAATCTACATTAATGGGCACAAATGTTCATAATAAGCTAGACTACCTTCATGGTTCCTATACATGGATCGTGGAGAACGGTCCTCCGGCAGATCCGGAACCGTAAAAGTGGTCAATCCACGAAACTGAGCTTGGAGCTCCGCGTTTTTGTTTTAAACACTAGGAACTGTGATATAAGACAGAATTTGTGTTCGTGACAAAAACATGGAACTGGATGGTCATAGCATAGAGGTAACTCTAAGACCACTGGGTCCCGAAGAAAATCATTATTATTTTTGGCTCACTCAGTACCAGAACAACGGTCCCAAGCAGTCCCAAGCTATTTCACTCACCCCTGCATGTTCTGCATGAATCCACACACCCCTGATGTTATCTGTCAAACTTTCATAGCGAATCAAAACAAACATAGTGTAGTAATAGAATTTCAACTAGAATAGGGTACGTTAATCGTTTGCTTGGGACCAATAGGCTACTAAAGTGGTGAGCCAATTTAAAATCGTTAGTTTCGTATTGATTGTTGGTCATAGGCCCGTCCTCCGGAAGATACGGAAAATCCGTAAAAGTGGTCCAGTGGTTTCTTATATCACAGTGTTTTAAAAGAATTGCAGAGCTCTAGGATCAGTTTCAAAGTATGTTAAATTTACGGATGTTCCGGATCTTTTAGAGGACAATCCCATGGTCGTCCGGATCCATGTTTATGTCACGACCCTAAATTCTATCTTAAATCGCAGTTCCAAGAGTTTTCGAAACAGAAACAGGCAGGTCGCCTTCTACTTGGTCGATCCACCTTGCCCGCTACGCGCCTCTTCTTCTTGTTCCTGTCGGGGCGCTTTCGAGAACCATTTTCACTGGGTCGTCGTGCGGCATTCTTAGCTTTCTTGTATTCGCCTAGCCCACCGTAGTCGCCAAATTTTAGCAATGTGGACGATGGATGGTTCTCCCAACAACTGGTGCAATTCGTGGTTCAATCGCCTCCTCCACGTTCCATCATCCATCTGCACTTCACCGTAGATGGTACGCAACACCTTCCGTTCAAAAACACCAAGGGCCGTTTGTCCTCCACGAGCATAGTCACGGTTTCGTGGCTGTAGGGGACCACCGGTCTAATTAGCGTCTTTTAGATAATCAACTTCGTGGCGAATTTGTTTCGACCGGAGCGTCCTCCGGAGTCCAAAGTAGGCCAATTCCCTGCCATAATGCGTCTTTGAATTTCTCTGCTGGTATCAATTTCGGCGGTCACCAGTGAGCCCAAATATACGAACTCATCGACCACCTCGATTTCGTCACCGTCAATCTGAACTCTGGGTGGGAGGCTAACATTGTCTTCCCTAGAACCTCTTCCTTTCATGTATTTTGTCTTCTATGCATTGATGGCAAGTTCAAATGAACGTTTCCGCCATCGTCTCAAAGTTCCATGCCATGATGTCGATGTCATCGGCGAAGCCAAAAAGCTGGGTGGACTTCCTGAAGATCGTGCCACTAGTGTCTATCTTAGCTCTTCTGATTACACCTTCTAATGCGATGTTGAATAGCAGACACGAAAGTCCATCACCTTGCCTTAACCCCCTTCGAGATTCAAAGGGACTCGAGAGTGTCCCCGATACTCGAACAACGCATATCACTCGATCCATCGTCGCCTTGACCAATCGCGTCAGTTTATCCGGAAATCCGTACTCGTGCATAATTTGCCATAGCTGATCTCGATCGATTGTGTCGTATTCGGATTTGAAATCGATGAACAAATGATCATGAACGTTGTATTCGCGGAATTTCTGTAGAACCTGCCGAATCGCGTAAAAACTCTCTTGCAAATGGTGACAGGCGGCGGCATAGAATTTAGGAGAGTAACTTGTAGGTGGCGCCTCAGCAGTGTGATCGCGCGGTAGTTGCAGCAATTCAACTTGTCGCCCTTTTTGTAGATTGGGCATACGACACCTTTCATCCACTCCTCCGGAAATATCTCCTCCTCCCAAATCTTGACAATTACCCAATGCAGCGCTCTAGCCAGTGCTTCACCACCGTATTTTAATAGCTCACTTGGTAGTTGGTCTACACCAGTTGCTTAGTTGTTCTTCAGCCGACCTATCTCCTCCTCAACTTCTTGAATATCAGGGCCCGGTAGCCTGTCGTCTTCTGCGCGTGCTCCAAGGTATGTTGCCGTGCCACCTTCGTTTGCTGCTGCATCACTGTTGAGGTGCTCGTCATAGTACACTTACCCTTACAGATATTTAAAATTACCCACAACTCTGAACTTTTTCAGAAGTTTCAGAACATCTTAAAAGTTTCTGTAGTTTTCCTGAAGCTAATGGAACCGCATTAAAACTCTGTTAACTGAATACAAGTATAGCTTCAGTTCCCCTAGAATTAAAGTAGCCCCTTCTAGAATTGTAACTACAATTACTTATTTTCCTTACACATCCAAATTGTTCGCTATTTGCCTAATTGACAAATTCGAAAACATTAATTTGGATTTTTCCTTAGTTACGCCAATGAGTATTTCCCGATTCCCAGGACTTTCCGGGATTAGCCATCAGCTTTTTCTCGAATTCTGGTTAGTCAAAAACGATGAGGAAATGGAAATGTTAGTCGAAAGAGTATCAAACATAAGTTGAATAATTTTTAAGATATGTAAATG
Organism: Ochlerotatus camptorhynchus; assembly: GCF_037179485.1. NCBI lineage: Eukaryota > Metazoa > Arthropoda > Insecta > Diptera > Culicidae > Ochlerotatus > Ochlerotatus camptorhynchus. The sequence goes on from NW_027040773.1 coordinate 4,026,119, forward strand.
ATTAGGCGATAATCATTTTGATTATTTAAAAAAATCGGTATTCATCGGTATAAAATCTCTAAAATCAGTATTCTGAGAAACTTTATCTGTATATCGGTATTAAGTTCGAAAATCGCTATATCTGGCAACGCTGCTTAGGGTGGACATCTTTCCCCGTCTACCGCTGCAACAAAAATTGGTAAATTGCAATATTTTTTTTCCTTTCAGAACCAAAATCGATCTGAGGATATCGTTTCCGATAAACGCCCTGGACATGTCACAGTTCGTGCTAAACAATGGCCCGGAAACGAGACGTTCGAATTCAAGCTGTAACGTGTACGATCTGGCGGCTGTAATCGTGCATCATGGCAATGGGTAAGCTTACACCTAGGTTCCTATCGCTATAGCTCTGTTGCTAAATTATATCCACTTTCCCCGCCGCTCTTCAGATCTAGCTGCGGTCACTACACCTCCTTTGCGATCAACAACGGTGTGTGGATGCATTTCAACGACCACTCGGTGAAGGAAGTCAGCAGCAGCGCGGTGGCCGAGTGCAAACCGTACATTCTGTTCTACATCAAACGGGATCCGACCAACACCAGCCGACTGGCGACGACGGCATCCGGTGGACCTGCGGCGACCGCGTCTTGAGATTAAGTTATTCTTCTTTTAAGACTGATTAATATAGAGCGCATAGCAAAAGGAAAACAAAACAATAGAAGCAGACTGGATGCAAACAAAACCAACAACAACAACAACAACAGTCACAGAGAATGCTCTTCTTCAAGTTGCAGAATTCTGGTTCTTATTCGAATTGTGGAGATTAATGTTCTGGAAAAGTGCAAAATTCGCCAAACAAAACCGAGGGATGTAATAACGTACACATTACTAGCAAAAATATTAGCAAACCAAATGCAAATTGTCAAAGCAGATGTTCAAATCTAGTAGCAAATTACCTACATGGGGTGTGTTAACCTCCGAGTCGTTCCTTGGTTGTGATCCACTTCAAGTTCGGTTTTTTTTTATGAAATCCCTTCGAATCGTAGCTCCCACACCCACGCGGAATGATTAAATTGTGATAGATTGAAGCATTTTAGCATCCTATAATCTACTTCTAACACTTGTAGAATTGTGTAAAACATGGCTCTCCAATTGGAAGAGAGAGCGAAAGTGTACCGTTTCCTTTTCATGTTCTCATTGTGGAAAAAAAATGTGATTTCGAGATAGGAAACTTTTCGTCAGATTCCAGAGTTTTTTCTTTATATTAGGTTATTTTTGCATCAATTAAGAGATTCTCAAAGAGGCCGCTGCGTTTTTTGTGATTTTTTTTTTTATTTCTTAGGTTTAGATTAATTGTACTATTTTTTTCTTAAGGTAGCGCTCCCATCCCCAGTCCAATTAGCAACACTATAATTGCTGGCTCAATGCAATGTTATTTTCATGCTGTGAAAATTTTAAGAAAAAAAGTGTCCCAAAAATGTCTTTATTTTGAAATAAAAATCGTGAAAATATCCCAATCTAGTGTAGACTTTATTTTAGCCATTCAGCTGCGTTTGGTTTCCGGTGGTCAGCAGCAATGCAGCGAGGATGATTAATGACCCATATTCCCCGTGGCCGTGATTATGTTCGCTCCAAATTACTAAACATAGCGTTTTGGGATTTATTCTTTTCTCTGAAAAACAAAACCCAAACAATAATAACACACAGTGCGTTCGTCTTTGGAAATAATGCTAATAGGTAAATGCAAAATATCATAACACATACACTTACAAAAGAAACAAAAGTAAAAACAGCAACAGTTGAAACAAATGAACCTACTATGAAGGTTGAGCAACAGAGTACGAAAATTTAATTATATTAATAAAATTAATATATTAAGAAGTGAAATTTCTCTAGCTATCCATATGAAAAATGAAAATAAAGTATAAAAATAATTAAGGCTTGTGTTTTTTTTTTACCAAAGCTGGAAAGGAGCAAATGCCGCAGAGGCCCATTCTGCCCCACGAGTGAGATGATGTAACAATAGTCACCTCCTGTGAGGTGACTTCCCAATTGATTTGCACGGAGAAGGGAGTACTACAAAAGGCCGAATCGCAAAAGGCCGAAATACACAAAAGGCTGAATCACAAAAGGCCAAATCACAAAAGGCCGAATCACAAAAGGCCGAAAAAACTCGGAAAAGCGACAAAGTGGACCGGTGCGAGCGCGCGCGCTCGGTCGCTTTTCCGAGTTTTTTCGGCCTTTTGTTAATTTGTTTTTAATAAATTAAATTTCATTTTTAAAAGTGAAGTTACAATAATTATTATTCTGCATCTTCGATTTAAAATATAATGGAAGCTACTTAATAGCCATTCGATTTCCGTAATGAAATTTAAAAAAAAAAACTTAAAATTTGGGTAGTTTTATGTTTATGTTTGTTTGAGTGTGTAACGACGATTTAATGACAAGATGGATTCGTTTTTTTGTGAATGCGGACCATTCAACGAGGTGGCTCAGTTGTAAGAGCAGAAAGGCTTCAGATGCTGCATGAGAGAGAAAGTGATAGTTAGCTTTATTTTTTCGGATGTTTGAGTATTCAATGAGGTGGCTTCGTTGAAATTCAATATGGGAGGTATTCTCAAATCGAAAATCGTCATTAGCAGCGATATGGCTCTTGGTAAGTTTTGCTGAACGTTCTAGTTACTTACATTCAACTGCTTGCACAACTTGCCACCCAATAAGAATGTTGCGTATGCGTAAATAAACCGTTCACCTCTGTCGCATCTCTTATTTTCTTACCAGCAGCTTACCACTTACTGGTTTTTCACAAAAAGTCAGCAAGTGAGAACACCTCTATATCTATTTTCATCTTGGCTTCATTTTTTGTGAATGCGAACCATTTAACGAGCCGAGTCAGTTGTGCGAGCAGAAAAGCTACAGAATCTGAATGATAGAAAAAGCGAGAGGGCATGATTGCTTCCGCTCGGTGCTTTTCTTATTTTTTTTTTACTTTGGCAGCGAGGATTTTGAATCGAAAACATCACGTTTCTTTGATTTGATCGAAATTTGGGTTGGTGTTAGAAAGAAAATGAGTGCGATTGAAGAAGAGTTCAATGGGTTTTCCGATGAAGAAGTTGTGCTGGTTATTTTCCAAAAAGGAAAGCAGATGCTGAGTGTCAATGGATTTCTGTACAACGTAAACAAGAAGGTAATTCTTCTTATTAACTGATGGTTATAGTTTGTTTATCAAAACATTATTTTTAAATTAGGCTAAAGATCGCTTCTACTGGGACTGTGCAACCAGAAAACATGCCAAAAACAGTGACGAGGCCTGCAAAAGTCGTGCGATTACAAGATTACAAAATGGCGTCCACATTTTAGTTGTGCATAAGGAAGTGCATAATCATGATGTTAACCCTTTGGACGGGATGGAGAAAAAATACAAAGCTGAACTAAAACGGAAAGCTCTAGAATCGAAGGAAGTTCCTTCGAAAATAATCCGTGTACAGAGACGAATGCCCTTGAAGCTCGCCTTGAAGGGTAAAGTCTCTTAAAACAAAAAACAAAAAATAATCCGTGAAGTTTCTACCCAATACGCACCTATCGTCCAAACCCGAGCATCAAACAAATCGCAAAAATTATTGATTCTGAGGCAAAGGTAAGCAAGTGATGGTGGACTACGTGTGATTGAACAGGATGGTGAATTTATCGTTCCAGAGGAACTTAAGAAAACGCTGGATGGTCAGCTTTTCTTGCATAAATACATCCGCAACGAAAGTACACATATTATGATTTTTACAACCTTACCAAACCTTCAGCGCTTGGCTGCCTCCCGGTTTTGGCTGGTTGATGGTAAATTCGCAACCGTTCCTCTGGAATTCACACAAATGTACTTTATCCACGGATCCATTCCATATCAGAATCACGACGCAGTTGTACCAACAATCAATACGAAACTAACGATTTTAAATGGATCATTTTAGATGGCTGAGTTTTGAACCCACCATAGCTTTCATTTGGCGCTACTGTATACGGACGAACCAATGTAAAATACTGTGGTAGCCACAGTACGGTGCTGTCAAAACCTCAGCATCTTCAATGATCCATTGGCTCACCACTTTAGTAGCCTATTGGTCCCAAGCAAACGATTAACGTACCCTATTCTAGTCGAAATTCTAGTACTACACAATGTTTGTTTTGATTCGCTATGAAAGTTTGACAGATAAAATGAGGGGTTATTGGTTTTTCCTATGTTTCGAGGGGTGATTCGACAAGCTTGGGACCAAAGATAGTACCAGAGGGTAAATTTCCCCTGGATTTAGTGTGATATAATTAAAGCATGGACATGGGCTTATGTAAACAATGATTTCTTTCGATGATTTCTAGAAAGTTAACCGAGATTTCATAAATGTTGATACACATCCAGAACAGTTATAGCTCGTTGGAATTTTTTGAAGAAAAAAATATCACGATATAATTATAAATATGTGTAGGTAGGGGAAATGACGGCTTCGGCATGACAGACTATTTTCGGCCTCCCAAATTGAAACACTATTCTCACTGGATTTTCTTACGAAAACACTTCGCTGAATGCATGCAAACGATTCTTTATGCTTTCAGCTTCAATTTGACTATATTTTTTCCACTGAGAAAAAGCAATCTAGCAGGGTTTTCTTGAAATGAAACACACGCACTACAAATTGTAGCTGATTTCGAGTTGCCGATAATAGAACAGCAGATTTACATGCAGTTCAAATGGAACGGTTGCCGAAGAAAAACTGGTTGCCGACAATACTCGCTCTCACTAGAGAAGATTGGAGCTTTATAAAAGCGTTTCAAAACAGTTTTTGACAATTCTTTCGACTGAAATTGTTAGAGCAGCTGGCAGCAAAAGATTGTAAACAAACCAATACTGCATATGTGTGCGTTCCATAGAGAAAAAGGCTATAGAAAGAAGGTCGCTGCTTAGGTTGCCGAGAATATGTAAATTCCCCTATGTAGGGGAATTTACGTATTCTCGTCAATCTAAGCAGCGTCCGAACTTCTATTAGCGATTTCTCAGCGTCACACACATACATGACAGGTTTGTTTGTTGACATTTATCTGCTGCTTGCTGTTCTACCAATTCCAATCGACAGAATTGATCAAAACGGGTTGAACATGTTTTTACAACGCTCCAAACTTCTCAGGTGAGTGTGACTATTGTCGGCAGTCTCTTTTTCTTCGGCACCCTTTCCATTTGAACTGCGTGTTAACCAGCTGTTCTATTATCGGCAACTCGAAATCAGCCGTATTTTGTAGTGTGTATGTTTAATTTAAAGAAAAATATGGCATAACAGGATTGCACAGTCGTAAAAATGTAATCAGATTGAAGCTGAAAAGGTAAGGAATCGGCTTAATACATTCAGCGAAGAGTTTTGATGGAAAAAAACAGTGAAATTAACGTTTCAATTTCGGTTGCCGAAAATAGTCAATGGGTGCCGAAGCCATAATTTACCCTATTATGTGTGTTAATAAGGAAAAGTAAATAATAAAACGCATTGATATACACATTAAAAATTTTAATATTTATTTATAACATTCCTTATTTTTGCAAATGCTTTACCTTCTCCCAGATCAAACACTTGTTATTTGCGGGTAGATCGAACATCTGTTTCAACGTGATGCCATTAGCTTTCGACAGTTTCTCCAGCACTCTTACATCTCGAATACCCCACGCTGGATTCCGGTGTCTCAACGAGGCGTCAAATTGAACATTGCTCTCCGGGCTGAGCTTTCCATCGAGCGCATAAGGTCCGTAGGTGATCAACAGTCCTCCCATCTTCAGCAATCGGGCTGCATTCCAAAACAAGCCTTCGCTGCACTCGAATGGCGATATGTGCATCATATTGATGTTTATCATGTAGTCGAAACTTTCGGCTGAGCTGGCCAAATTTATACCATGGTCATTGTCCCACTCGCTGCATGGTTTGGAAATGTCGATCGCTGTTGGTGATTGTAGATTCGGTGCATTCGCTTCCGCCCGGTAGGCCTCTATGCTTCCGAACAGGGACGTATCGTACTCGGACGGTTGGTAGTGGATCTGGGGAAAATGAGACGCAAAGTACGCCGCGTGCATGCCCACTCCGGAGGAAATTTCCAGCAACTTTTGGTTTGGTCGGCTTTTGTCCAGAAATTTGAACAGGACTTCCAGAATCAGAGCCTTGTTGCGTTCACCAGCGGGGTTGTTCAATTTACGAATGTGGCTAACGATTGAAGGAGGGTCTACATGTATGAAAGTATTTTATAAGTGAAGGTATGTAAAATATTGCTCACCTCATCATTTGTATTAGGATTCTTTAAACAAGAGGAAGCCAGAATCAGGCCAGTGTCTACAAAAAAAGAATAGTTTTTAATAAGACTTTTTGTATTCTTCAATGTTTATTTAACTATTTAGAATATACCAAACTTGATTTGCTAAAAACCAAAGATTGGCTTGGGGTTATTTTGATTATTGTTGAAACTTGGCGCTTATCATCATGTTTTCAAACGATAAGGGAGCATCCATAAATGACGTAGCATATTTTTGATCAATTTTAGACCCCTCCCTCCTAGCGTATTTGGCTATATCCAATACATGGCCGGTCACAAATTCTGAAACCCCCACCTCCCCCCTCAAATGCTACGTCAATTATGCATGTTCCCTAAGTGAAAAGTAAGCTGCTTAAAAAGCTCACTCGTAACTGATTTTTCGATTTGTATTAAATCCAGATTAATCCGCCACAATTTTGTTTAGTTAAACTATAATGTAATATAATAGTCCAAATCATGGTGACGTCACTCATCAGATTAGACAGATACTGTAGCCTTTGTGTACATAATGGACTTATAGTTTTTGCGGATGCATTGTGTTGAGGAGGACCAAGTGTATGGTTGGTTCTAAGAAGGTTTACAGTTGTTGATAATACGATGAGTCATCGTGGTTGCGCACTGTTGCGCGTGGAACCAAGTCCACCTTGGACAACAAACAGATCACTAACAAGAATTCCTTCCACGGAACTAACGTATACTGATTAAAATTTTTATTGGCTTCTAGACTCTTCCTGCTATTAACTAGGTTTCCGGAAAATGGTGATCAGTGGATCCATCGAATTGACTTCGTATCTCCATTGAACATCATCGGGCATTCCGTGAATGAGGTCACTCTTGATCCTGGATGAAGAAATGAGCAGCATCGTTATCCAAACATAGGTTCACTCCATTCGAGATACAAAAAAAAAAAACTAGGTCTAAAACGTAAACAAAGGTGCCACTATCTGTCAAAAGCTTAAGGTAAAATGATTTGGTGATCAGGCCTATAATAGTTAATTTGGTAGATCTGGTTGGTATGAACCAATAATAATAATTACAATAATAATAGTAATATAGCATAAGCATTTCTATTATATTGATAATAACATGTATTGCAAGTTATAATAAAAACTTGTATCTTATAGCGAATTCGTTTATTATCGGGGTTAACACCAGTTCCAACCCAGTGCGAAACCGAACTTTTTGTCAGTGTGAACCTCAACCTGAGCTAGGTTTTAAAAACAAACGAGCAAACTGACGTTCGTCAGAAAACAAGCAGACCCAATCTTGATACCCGATCCAGGTTGGAACTGAATAATAAACGAATTCGCTATTAATTTGATCTAGTCGATCTGCTCTAAACTTGACTTCACTCAAGTTTAGAGCAGATCAAGTAGATCAAATGAAGTTACAATCCATATATGATATATGTTGATGTCATTATCATAGAAATGCTTATGTTGTATTACTATTATTATTGATTTATACCACCCATATATTGCGCGTTTCATACCAAATTAGACTAATAAGCGCGTTTTCACTCAGTGTGATAAAACTGCAAGTTTACGTCTAATCGTCTTGGTGTCTTCGGTGCACTTATTCTTTATGATGCAAGCAATAAGTGCACCGAAGTCATCAAAACGACTTGACGGAAACGTGCACTTTTATCACACTTTTGCATTTTTGGGACAGTCCAGTTTCAGATGCAATCAGCATTATAATTATTAAAACTTTGAATCACCTACTTTTTGAAATACTTGTTTAATAGATTAGCACAAGCTAGAGAACTATTCCGATCTTTCCACTTGCCGGCAGAATAACAACAACAGATGAATATAACATACACTGATATGTCAGCATTGACACGGCATAGAGCAGCGTTAGGCGTTACGCTTCATTCTTCGCAATCTAAGGTCAATTTACATCTTATATGAATGAATGTATGAATGTTTGCAATTTACATGCTACTTGTGAAAGTGTGTAGCAATTTAATTAAACAGGTTTTATTTTTAATGAGATTTTTTTTTACACTCGTTTTTATTGGGGTACAGGAACCAGTTATACCGTGCGGGACCGAAATCCGTACAGCACCGAAATCCGTACACCTTGTTGAATTTGTTTATTTATATGCATCATAACAATGTAAATATTATACAAGAATACATATTCATGTTCATTCATGCATTAGTTTGATGTTTACGTCAACAATTAAGCAGTATGTCATGCAATTAAAATAAGAAAAATGAAAACCTTATCACGTGTCGGGCATTTCTATCAATCGGTTGCGTTCTTAACGATTTTCTAAGAAAATCTCTCGGATTTACTTCCAGTTGTTAAGCGTATTTAAGTGATTTTTGCAAGTAGTTTCCTGAAGGTCGATCGGAAAGGTAAGTGTTTATCGTTTTATATCTCAATTCTAAGCTATGGATCATTCATACGGTATTTATTTATCAAAATTAGTACTGTACGGATTTCGATCCATATATAACAGCTGATTCTAAATCCGTACACTTGTGCATTCACAATGACGACTCCACTTTATCCAATGTTTTTCAGCAGATCATGGAAGCTAAATACACGCCGGAGGATTTGGAGAAGACTGTGGCAATGATGCGTGCGGGGAAATCTTACCAAGAAGCATCCAGGGTTTTTTGCTGTTCCATTTACCACCATAAGAGATGCCGTATTGAATCGCTACTCTCTTATTTTATTCGTATTGTAAATGTCAAATTATTAATATCTTTTAATGAAGAGCGTCAAGAACCAGCGCAGCTCCTCTACACCAACACGCATATACAAATTACAGAGAGCAGACAGAAATGGGCAAGAGAGCATTCCCAACAGTAGCCACCAGCGAGGAATGGCCGGAAATATACATGAAAGTGAACGGAAGAAAATTGATAAAGAGAACGCAAAGAAACAAAGGATTGAGGAACGACAAAATAAAAAGGTTGAGCGAGAGAGGAAGAGGAGGAAGAAGATGAAGAAGAGAAAAGAAAGCTGGAAGCAAGAAAGCATTATAACTTGAAAAGGTAATGGCAACAATGGAGAAGAAGCAGAAGAAAGCTGCGGAAAAGAAGCAATGAAAGATCTGCATTTCTATAATTATTACTCTCTTGACGTTTTAAATTAAATTAAGTTTTAGTCGTTAACTTACGTTTATTTTATTTTTCATGCACAAAACGAAAAACTAATCTTTGATGTCAGTTCATTGTCTTTTTATGTTGGTTTCTAAGATGGTTGTAATTTTTTTTTTCACTTATCCGCCATTATAGGGCTACCATCTTAGGAACCGCTTATTCTATCGCTTGATGCCAGTGGGTTGGTGGAGCGTTTCCATTATCGGTGTATTAAAGATGTTTCGGCAGTCTTGTATTCAGTTTGCTATTATTGATTCGACAACATTGTCCAAGCTACACCACCCAGTTTAGTCCCGGTTAATAATGTTTTGTAGCGTTGAGCTGGAGTGCCCCCAAGTTCCAAAGTATGGCGCATCTTGCACGTTATCACATGTCAAATTTCAAAGACCTCGAAGTTGTGATCGGAGGTAAACTCTAGTAATAATATTTAACCCAAAGAACTGGTATAGGAGGAAATGAATTCTTAAGCATGATATTAGTTAGCATAAAAATCCAGAGCAGTCACCTTCTTAAATAAAAAGAAATCAGTTACCTTTCCTTTGAATCGATTGGAGCATCAATTAATCTAACGCTGATATTACTAGTTAAAAAAATAAAAGTAAAAAAATGAACTTGAACCTTCGACGAATGATTCTTATGTACGCTGAATCCAACAATATAAATATCAATTATTTTAACGCTAAATTAGAGGTAAGAGATTTTTTGTTCGTTCAATTGAACATCAATTGTCAGTGAGATTAGTGGTATTGTTATTATTTAATAGTTTTTTTTTAAGTTTTCCTTAGAAAAATTGAATTTCTGCTAATTTTTTAAGTAATGTAAATAAAAATGTTTATTGTGGTTCTACCATTACTCTCACGGAAAAAAATGTTGTAATGATCGAAATCAAATTTTATCACGTTTAATTCGACGTTAAAATAATTAATATTACTTCATTACAGCCGGAGGTATTTGTGGTTTCAGTAAACACGTTTTTTTTTAAAGTGATATTTAATTTTTTAGCTATATCTCAAAAACTATCCTACTGAGATTTTTTGGACTACATTTTTGGATTCAGCGCACGATTTTACATGGGAAATGACCATCAGCGTACAACGTTCAAATATGCTGTAAACTAGTGTATTTAAACGAGTATATCTGTTTTGGACTCCTAGCCAAGCAACTTCTAAATAAATACTTTATTCAAGACAGCAACATGTTTTTTTTCATTGATTTAGATCAATTTACATGCATGAACGGATTTTGATTCATGACTGTACGGATTTTGATTCATCCTCAACACAGTGTACGGATTTCGATTCAAAATTGTACGGATTTTGATTCAATCGTAGAACGCTGTACGGATTTTGATTCAAGAGATGTGCAATTTAAATACTTTTTTCTTATAATTAAAGGTAATTTTAAGACCTGGTGTTTGCAAATAATGGTAAAATAAAGATAAATGTATGGGGAAAAGATGTGATACAGAGCATAATGTGATAGCATTATTTAGTATTGACTGTTAATGGTTCTCTCGTGCTTAGGTGTACGGATTTCGGTCCCGCACGGTAACTACACACAGTGAAACAAGGCGTATTAGAATCAAATACCTACATTGTATCTTTAATTTAAACTCATGTTTTTTGTTGATCATAAGAAAAAAATCTTTGTTTCTAATGTACAGCAGTGATCATTCTACAAAGTTGTTATTAGAAACAAAGACCTTGCTTATTGATGAAAAAAAATATTTTGGGAATGATTCGATTTGTTTTCTATGTGTGGACCTCGGTGTGGACCGCCATTTTATTATATCACGCAAAAAAAATGATTTGTCAGAGAAAGAATCGATTGCTCGGTAGAGAAGCTCGGTTCAGAAGATTTGGAAAAATTAAAATTATTGAAATCATTTTGTTTGACCGAAGAAGTAGTCGGTGCTTTCATAGGTAGACAAAATCTAATTTAATACATTTTTGCATTGTTGAATCTTCCGTCGTCTTCTATTTGTTTTTTTCACTGCGCTGCTTGCGCTTCATCCGTTAGATGAAACGAGAGTTAACTGTATCATCAGCATTCATGAGTTAGAGATGATAATACTAAACAACGATGAACAACTAATTCTAATTTGCTTCAATGTCCACTCCCTTGGATTTAACGACCATTTGCAGCCATTTGAGGTTTGTAAATCAACTGAGAGAAAAATTATAAATAACATTAAAAATATTGAAATGAAAACAATTCCTTCCTTGAAGCAACCTTCATATATTTATATTGCAGATCATGGTCATGATATGTGTTGTGTGCTGTTAACTGCATGTGATTGTTGTTGTAAAGGAATTACTGCAATCATACACATGAATACATATCCAGAATAGCATATTGCTGCAACATGAATTGCGTGCATCTAATGGCATGGTATGAACAGTGCTTAATAACGCAAGGACTGGCCTTTCCAAAGAGGTTGATGTCGTGGCTAGTTTGGTTTTCTATATCCACCACGGTTGCATCGTTACATGTAGCATGAGGATGGTGAACGATTCGATTTTGAATAAATATTCACCGTGGAAGTTTCTGTTTGAATTGTAAACTTTCAGATTATTTTATTCTATGGCTTTTGTGGATCTAGCGGTGAATGTTCCAAGACGGACCTGAGATAAAACATCCTATTCAATATTTTGAAAACTACGGAAGTAAAAATGATAGTTGCAGCACAGACAAACAGACATAACACTCGCAAGATGTTCATCGAACAAGCATTTATCGGTCAATTTAAAAGTATCTTAGTTGGTAGTACCGCCACCTGTGGCGCGCATAGTCAATTCCCTTGCGTTTGACGTTTCCACACTACCGCCATCTGTTCAGCGTACTACCCACCACAGTGTACTCAACAGATGGCGGTAATGTTTTAACGACGATGTTTTACAGTGAGAAATATTCAATGTGTTATGTCTGTTTGTCTGTGGTTGCAGTGTGCAATTCATGTTATTGTTGAAGTAATGTTTGAGAAATGTATTCATAATGACAACAAAATCAATATTCAACGTAACATTTAACGGAACTTATATTAGGTAATTTAGTTCAGAAGCTATAGTTATAGTGTTCTTGAGAAATATTTCGTCTTGATGTTGCTGTTTACCGCTTAATAGAAAACTTCAGATGTATCACACCGCAAGATTTTTTCTTTAACTTTAGATATAAGACGTAACTCTTTGAAAAAGTTTTTCTTGAAAACATAGTATCTCAAAACATAGGACCTCAGTAACGACATCTCTCGGCCTTCTCGCGGAAAACAAGCTTGCTCGCTAACTCGCAAACAATATTGCATAAAAGTTCTATAGAATGTATAGAAACGTCAAAGTGATCCGATGCCAGCGCTGCGACGAGTAGTTCGCGGAACTGATAATATTCAAATCAACCGTTAAATACGTGAACGAAGGTACACAATGAAGTGTTACGTCTGTTTGTCTGTGGTAATAAGGTATAACGGAAAGGATAACTCGGCTCTGTAAAGTTTATTCGATTGAGCCTGTTTATTTGAATAATTATTTAAAAAAACACCGCAAGATTTTACCTTCACATAAAATATGAATTATGGACCGTTAATTATCCAATGGCGTTGAGGCGGCATCGTTTGTAATGCAATTTCGAACAAATCACTCAATAAAGTTAGGGAATTTAAAGGAAATCACATCACGTACCCAAATTGTTTTCTGGAAATGCTTCACTGTTGTGATATAGTTTCAATTGAATAAGTTCATCATAGTCATTAGAATGTAGGTAAACATGGAAATCGATCTATTTCTAACAACAAACGTCAGATTGGTGTAACATTTTTTCTACAAGTAGAAGTTATTGCGAGCTTTCTACTGTAAAAATATAAGTTTGATGAAAAGCGCCATTGATTAAAAAAAAAAGTTATCGGGGAAATGGCTCTAATGGAGCCTATGGATCTAAGATTGGGTCCATCGCTAAAAATCTGTTATTTATCAATTTTATCTAGATGCACTCATTGGAACGATACTAATGGATATTTTTGGTCGCTATTGGAAATTTAGTCGATTCTGTATCTATTGTATGGGCCCAAAATAAGGGAAATTTAGACCGATATTACATCCATTTGCCCTGTTTAAAATTAATCGGGGAAATCGCTCTACCTTGGACCCCCGGTAATCTGTTCGTTCTTTAATTGTACACTTTTTACTTTGAACCTCGCTAATCTGCACGCCATGAAAACTAAAAATGTCTTAAACGTCATCTAGCACATAGAACAGAGAAAAGCGAAATGGAACGTTGCAAAACGGAACGCAGAACCCAAACAAAACATCAAATAACAAGGATAGAAATCTCCTTATACCTTTTGGCAAATTTCTATTGCTGATTATTCATAAAATGTATAAGTCAACTAATAAACAGGCGGCTTATAAAAAGTTAATGAAGATCATGTGTCAAATGAAATGTATAAGCGGTCACACATGCCTTTTATACATTCTTATAGGACCTATGTGGTTTGTCTTATGGAATGTATAAGGCTGATGTTTTGGCAAAAATATATAAGTGAAACACTTAATTAAAATAATTGATTTCCGTTTCGTGAAGGCTACCAGAAACTCGCTTTTTTGATGGTAGTAGATTTACTAAATAGAAATTCAAATTAAAAATGAACCCGTTCATATGCACGCAGTGTCGTTCAGATTAACGAGGGTCCACGGTTCCCTAATAAAAATAAAATAAACGAACGATAAACCAAATAATCAAACTTTTCTATAAATGGTTTGGATGATACCCCAAACACGTCGTTAAGCAAAATAACCATAACAAATTTATTGGAGTATCTCTAACACTAAACGTCAGATTGGCATGATTTTTGTTCTACAAGTAGAAGTTATTGCGAGCTTTCTACTGTTTCATGATTTAAAATTATTCACAACAAAGGTAAATCGGGGAAATCACTCTATCTCTAACACCATCAGATTGGAATGAAAGTTTTTCTACAAGTAGAAGTTCCATTTATTTAATAAAAATCATTAATTAAAATTATTCCACACAAAGATAAAACGGAGAAATCTATCTGTCACTCTATCTCTAATACCAAACGTCAGATTGGCATAAAAAAAAAATCAAAAGCCATCTATGATCAGTTACGGAGTACAAGGATAGAAATCTCCTTATACCTTTTGACAATTTTCTATTGCTGATTATTAATAAAATGTATAAGTCAACTAATAAGCAGACGCCTTGCAAAAAGTTAATGAAGATCATGTGTCAAATGAAATGTATAAACGGTCACACATACCTTTTATGCATTCTTATAGAACCTATGTGGTTTGTCTTATGGAATGTATAAGGGTATAAGGCTGATGTTCTGGCAAAAATGTATAAGTGAAACACATGGATAAAATAATTGATTTTCGTTTCGTGTAGTAACTACGACGCGCATGAAAAAAAATTCCCTAACACAGACATTAGAATTCAGTTGTTAAGACTCATTGGCATGTCTCATGGGGGAGTCTAAGAGGCCAGGCTTCCCCCTAGAATCACCTAGTCCCAACGTAGAATGTTGATTCTAAAACCGATCACCCCGTTTGCAAACAGGATCTACGTTACTTTTTACATAACCGTAACCCCCCTCCCAACAAACAAAGATGTTTTTGAATGTCCTATATGTAGACTACTTTTCTTTCTTCTAATTTGGCATGTGGAGGTATAAGGAGATGGTAATGGTAGCCCCTTAGAAAAGAGGGGGAGGGGGCTACGTACCATATAGTATGCTTTTTTTAATCGGCGCATAAACTCAAGCTAATTTTGAATCGCAAGCAGGGCACACTCAGCTAGTCTGATATAAAAAAGAATCTAAAAATCCAAAACTATAACATTGGAAATATTGTACTTACCATTTGGAGTGTCAATTGTACATGGGCCACTTCGTATATCCAGCAAATAATGTCGGAATATACATTGAAAAAAAATGTTATGTTTTTAATAGTTTTAATCCCACGAGTTGCTACTTCTGAGCTGAAGTTCATGTTCACAGCAGCCACAGCCAGACTAATGGGAAAGGCAGCAAATGAAATCAGTGCAGCCAGTAAAAACATTGAAGAAGGCGTATTTTTGACAGTTGCAAATCTTTTTTTTAAGGCAATGCAGGGTCAAAAGTGAAAGAAAAGCTTTCAACTCGCAAAACTAACTTTTAATTCGAATATTTTCGTTGTTGAAACCAAGAGCCACATGTGAAAAGGGCATACAAGCTTTTTGTAAACAAATCTTTGTAAACCCTTTTCTCGCCAACCAAGGGTCAACCACGTAAACTAACAACATCATCGGGAACGGGAAAGTTTCGCCTACCCGGTGATGTTGATGGTTTGCGTTAGTGTCACATGGGTCACGAAAAAAGGGCATAAGAAGGTTTATTTACAAAAAGCTTGTTTGCCCTTTTCACATGTTGTTCTTGAAACAAGGTATTTTGGGAGACTTTCAATTTAAAAACGCATAATGCTTAATGATACAATTTTTTTATTTGTGTGTACCAACTAGCTTGGCCTGCAGGTTATCTATCTTCGCCTTCAGGAAATACATGGAGACGACCGAGGGGTGCGACACATCTAAATCTCGATTTTAAATGATCGAAAATCTTACACTAGCGAATCAATCTACGAAAAATCTTTTTTCATCTTTTGCATCTAAATCCATCTACTCGCATCGCTCTCCACCTTTTTGCAGGAAATCTTCAAAATTATAATCAATCGTGTTTCTATCTATTAAGCGCGAGTGCATCTCACAAAAGCAAAGCAAAAAAATTCCCACCTCGCCCCCCTCGGAGACGACCGTGACTGGGAGTGGTTGGCTGATGCGGACCGCGGCGATAGGAAAGTCGGAAGGGATGGTGACCAAATTCCTATGGCTATGGAATAGTACATGTTTTGCTAGCTTGTTAAGGTCCATTGGTATTGGCCGGATAGCGATCTGTTAAGCCTTTCCAAGTCGGTCCGATGTGCCCCTTGGATTTCCTGGATTGCCTGGATTGGAGCTACTGGTCAGGGCTCGAAGTCGCATAAGTTGTTGTACAATCCGTCAGCACGAATGCTGGATCTGCAGTGGAAATTACCCCCTCGGTGGGGCTGGTGTCGACGGATGGGTGTATATGGCATGCTGATCTGGGTAGTTTCAAAGCTTTGGGTTTGGGGGTGGATCCCAGCAGAGCTCCACTGGCAGAAGCTGTCGGTTGGGACCCCGCTGCTGGCAGAGGTACTGGAACCGCTGGTAAATGGGACGGGTCTAGTGATGGGCCAGCTGCTGATGCAGTGGGGTTACCGAGACTGGCCCTACACTAGTCGTACGACCTTCTCGTGGGGGAATGTCAATGTAGCGTTGTCCTGCGGAGATTTCGAACGAGCTCCGGGAGGGGGGGGGGGGGGGTCCACCAGTTCCGGTTGATCCGTGGTTTCCACACTGGTGTGGCCCCGACTGCCCGAGGCCTTATCCGGTACGAACGCTCTGGCCATGGGATTTAATGACGGAGTTCTCCCTTTTCTGTGGTTCGAACTTATCGCTCGACCCCTGTTCTGAAGCAATCTTACATCCCGCAAAGTTCGGGTGGGGACTGCGGAGTTATCATTGGGCTTAACTTTTTTCGGTTGGCTGGTCCAGAGCTCCACGGGAAGAGGCAATCAGGGTTGACGCGGGTTGACGCCGATGCCGGGAGAGATGTCCGAGCAGACTGAAAGGATTGGTGGTGACGTTTGCTTGCTTTGTCCTGATGTGGGGGTAGGGAAAAACTCCTGTTGGTGTATGATTTTCCTGTATTGAATCCCACGCTGTCCGGGTACTTTTATTCTGTCTTGAATCCCATGGTACACGTCGTCCCAGGGGAATAGATATTTTGAGTAGTCTACAAAGGATATAGAGAACTGAATTTAACTGCAGGGTGGGACCATAATCATCATTTCAAGGACCACCCTGTTTGCAACTTTCATCAAAATAAGCGCCTTATTATAAGCAACAACTTCACAGAAGACACTATGCTGGTAAAGTTTCAATTTCTGAGTCAATATATCCTCCTAATTTTCATTCATGGGCAACTGTGCATTGGCAGTCATAAGTACGGAATATTCAATTGATTACCCAAGTAACAATGTTGGTTTTATAAGGGTTCTGTAGACCATGATTTGGACTTGTAGCATGTTTTAAAACCTCCATAAAACTCGCAATGTTACTTGGGTAATGATGTAGAAGTTTCTTGCCACTGACGATCTTTGTAGCTTAATGGTTACTATTTCTGCTTACTGAGCAGAAGGTTGGGAGTTCAGTCCCAGGCCCGTCTTCTTTCTAGCAAATTTTTACTATGCCTTCACACTTAGTTTTTTCTACCGAGCTCGGCTGTGCAAATCTCGGCAAAAAAGTTTTACTAAGATGTTTGCTGAGATCAGCTAAGCATTATCCGAGAATCAGCAATCAAATGTAACTTTTGCTGAGATCACAGCGAAACTTATTTTTACCGAGATTTGCACAGCCGAGCTCGGTAGAAAAAAAAACTAAGTGTTTTATTATGTCCCTATTGCTATTACAAATTAGCCTGTCAGCAACGTTTACCGAACGTATCGTATGGCTTTACCCTCCGCACTAACAAACTTCCAAACTCCTGTGACATTTATGAGAGGTTGAAGAGTTCTCTGCATCTGTGTTATGTAAGCGTCCAACTAGCAATCCTTCCCATCCCCAGCAGTTGCAAGGACGTGACAAGAACAGTTCTCGATTATTGGAGATATTGCTACTTCCATCTAAGAGGCCGACAACTTGTTTTTTGCGAATGTAAGTTGTTTCTTGTCACTTGACGATTGTTAAAGATTATGCATATGACACCTGCAAACTCGAATAATAAGGCCTCTGATATTAATTAACCTGTACTACCTATGAAGTTGATTAATTAAACTTCTAATATTATCACATATCATCAAGTTGACTTGGAGATATTTGAAATGTCTGTAGAATGCTTATCATCATGTGCACTGTAAGTTTCTGGGCCTCTAGAGCCGATTTACAATTTACTTGAAATTGACTCAACTTGATTCGAGAAACGTTTGAATGTTATCCACAAGACTTTTGGAATTCATTCATGTGTTGTGTATGTTGAATCGTTTAGGTCGGTTAGCTTGAGGACATATCCAGGAACGTTATGAGAGTTACAGAATGCATCTGGCTTTTTAACAAAGGCAACTTCAGCAAGGCGTTCTAGTTGGAAATTTTCGAACAGATTCATAACAAAATTTATAACTGGGATACAGTGTTGTTCTATTTTTGTTCAAATTTACAACACTTTCCATCCCAGTTATAATTGTTTTGACATTGTGTTAGTGTCTGTGGAATTTATAGCGAATCCGTTTATTATCGGGGTTGGAACTGGTGCCAAACCGAACTTTTTGTCAGTGTGAACCTCAACCTGAGCTGGGTTTTAATAACAAACGATCAAACTGACGTTTGTCAGAAAACAAGCAGATCCAATCTTGATACTCGATCCAGGTTGGAACTGAATAATAAACGAATTCACTATTAGTCAAACGTCAATATTTTTGAATCAACGCCCGGTGAATTTCGCTTTGCGCTTCGAGTTTTTTTTCCCGCCTCGCTTTTCTTTTCTACTGTTATCGAAAGATATATATATATAAATTGTACTTGCAGTAAGTTTAAAATTCTATCTTTAATAGGCAGTGGATATATACAGTTTGAGTACAGACAAACAGACATAACACTCACAATCACATTCATCGCAAATAATGTTTTAGTTGGGAATGTGCTTGCATTTGTCATGGTGGCGCCACTGAAGCATTGAGCAAGCCACCACATTTCGAACTTATCAGTGATGCCAGTTCTTTTTCACGTCTGATGTAGATGTCAGCTCTTGAAAATGATAAGTGGTCAAGGCATCCCACTGGAGACACATACCACATCTGACGGATTTCACGCCAACTCATCCAGTGGTTGGCAGCACCCTCTCAGAACCTTATGGAACTTTGGGGGTGTGGAGACTTAGCAATTTTAAGCAACTTTGCGTACTTATTTTTTTCAAAATTTATCTCGCCTAACATTTGATAAGGGTCAAAGTTTTTTGTCGATTTTTTTTTTCAAATCGATATAGCTTAAAAATGACAAGCCCTACAAAAAAGTGATGTAAGGCGAACTTTTAGCAAATAATCTGAAATTTTATAAAAAAATTTAAATAAAATAAAAAATCGGTTTCTACACTCTAAAAAAATATATTTAAAAATTAAAAGTCATTTTCCCAAAAATGGTACCCCTCAGATTTGCTTGATATTTTTTCTCATGAAAGGCAATTACCTAACTTTTCTTCATACATCGCAAAGTGGGCGCTTTTAAGGAAAAAAAGTTGTTCGAACAACAACTTTTTCATGTTAATTTTTTTTTAGCGTGTTTCACTCAAAGTCGAATAGTAATACGCGCACAACCTTATTAAAATTCGATTAAACTTTATGGGTATACTTTTCGATAATCTGGGTGAAATCTAGCCTAACATTTGAAAAGGGTACAGAGAAGTTACCTGAAAATCGTCCAATAAGAGTTCAGAACAAAACGTTCTAATGAGGAACAGCCATCTCAGCATGGTTTGCACTTTCCTGTGATGGATTGTATTATAATATATGCATACACTCTATCCAACTTCTATAAAACCACCCTCAAATTGTTCCAAATCAACAGGTAAACTAAGTAAAAATCACTTAGTATGTTTTATTCATGAAAAGATTTCAATTCATGTATTTGTGATTAATTTAATTAGAAAAATAATCATTCATTTATTTTTATGTATTAGGTGTGTCCATTAGTAAGCAATATGCATATATGTTTATACCTCATCTCTCAAGTGAATACATATAATAGCGCAGGTAACTTAACGATTATTTAAGGCATGCCTAAAATAATCGTTAAGTTACCTGCTATATAGCAGTTATATAACAACGCAGGTAGTCACATGAGAGATATAAGGTATAAACTTAAAGCACCGCAGTCTGTTTCTACCGACATAATCTAATATTTAAGTTTGGTGATATCACAACAATGCTCATAGTTGCTGTAGTGCATAGTTGTTGAAAGTGTAGTGCTGCATAGTTGTTGAAACGAAAAAGTGTTTATATATACAACAATGGAAAAATCTGCTGAATTGATTATTAAAAGGGTGCAATGTAGTGCCAACATAAACAATCCCAATTGCAGCCGCAATAATTTACGTAATTTATCATCAAGTCTCATAGAGAAAATACATTCATGGGGCTTTGATCATCAATTGGATGTAACAATGCGTATTTGTGAATCGTGTCGTGGAATTTTAGTGTACAATAGGACACCTCTCCCGAAAAAGAGGCGATCGGATGGAAAAGAATCAAGCCATGCTCGGAAGTTTGAAGAGCCGCAACCATCAACAAGTCATCAGCAATCAGAACATCAGGAATTTGATGATACACTAGGTAAATAATAATAACTTTAACTGTTTCAACTGTGTGGTTTAAGGATTGTACATCGAAGATACAACTTCATTTTCAACATTTTTTTTAGAGCACGAGCTGGATGAACCGCTTATCGTACAAATTTGATCGATTGTTTTATTTCAACAGTGGTTGACTACCGACCGTTGTAATTTGGAAACTATTATTAAACCTGCAGATGAGTTTGTTCAATATTTGACGGAAAAAGTTGAAAAGCTCATAACCCATGATTTTATTCATAAAGAGCAATCATCTTACGTAAGTAATAAAAAAAATTCTCTTCAAAACGGTGAAATTTTAGTGATTTGCGACTTTTCTGAAAATTATTCATTTATTATTCAAAACTCAGCACAGGGGTATCATTGGAACAATAATCAAGCTACGATACATCCTTTCGAAATTTACTACATAAAAGAAAACAAGTTGGAAAATTTAAGCTTTATTATTATTTCAGAAGTATTGACCCATGATACAATAGCAGTTCAATTATTTATATCAAAATTGTTAGATTTCATTAAACAATCTATTAGTTTCACAAAAATTACTTTCATGTCAGATGGAGCAGCGGCTCATTACAAAAATAAAAAGAATTTTGCCAGTTTGTGCAACTTCAAGTCCAAGTATGGATTGGAAGCAGAATGGCACTTCTTCGCAACGTCTCATGGGAAAGGCCCATGTGACGCAATTGGAGGAACTCTCAAACGAATGGCAAAGAGAGCAAGTCTTGCTCGAGATTATGGAAACACAATCACAACTCCACAAGAACTGTATGACTGGGCAGTTAAACAAACAGATACAAGCATAACAAAATTGAACTTCTGCTTCATATCAAATGATCAATACACAAAGATGTCCGATGAACTCAAGGAGCTGTTCAGTCATGTAAAAACTATACCTGGTACACAAAAATTTCATTGTTTTGTACCTATTTCTCAAAACATAATTTCTACTAAGCGATTTTCACATTCAAAGGAAACTCCGAAAAATTTCACTCTGTTTCCGATAGACTAATAATCAATGAAAAACTCAAATTATGTATGGAGAATTATAGGAAAATAAATTATGCACTAAACAAAAACACTAGAGTTTTCATTTATTAAAACACCATTCGAAATGCAGGAAAATCCTCTGTATTAGGCCCTTTCAAATGTTAGGCTAGATTTTTGTTTTAAGCACGCCCAGATTATCAAAAGGTCAAAATCTTTATGCTCATTAAGTTTCAACGGATTTTAATAAGGTTGTGCGCGTATTACTATTCGACTTTGAGTGAAACACGCTAAAAAAAAATTAACATGAAAAAGTTGTTGTTCGAACAACTTTTTTTCCTTAAAAGCGCCCACTTTGCGATGTATGAAGAAAAGTTAGGTAATTATATTGCCTTTCATGAGAAAAAATATCAAGCAAATCTGAGGGGTACCATTTTTGGGAAAATGACTTTTAATTTTTAAATATATTTTTTTAGAGTGTAGAAACCAATTTTTTAATTTATTTAAATTTTTTTATAAAATTTCAGATTATTTGCTAAAAGTTCGCCATACATCACTATTTTGTAGGGCTTGTCATTTTTAAGCTATATCGATTTGAAAAAAAAAATCGACAAAAAACTTTGACCCTTATCAAATGTTAGGCGAGATAAATTTTGAAAAAAATAAGTACTCAAAGTTGCTTAAAATTGCTAAGTCTCCACACCCACAAAGTTTCATAAGGTTCTGAGAGGGTGCTGCCAACTCCGAAGACGAGTTGGCGTGAAATCCGTCATCTGCGGAATACAAAAAAGTTGTTGAATATTACATCAAAACTGCTGCAATTAGTCATTCCGTTTCTAATATTACATTGAACGATGTACACAAAATTCGAGAACAAATCATGTTGATTCATCAATTTTTACCAGTTAGAACCGACATCACTGACTTCCATCTGTTTTGTTTTTATTCAACACAGCTGACGCGTTGACATAACAAGGGAAAAGCAACTCGTGAAAAAATTGCATTAACGAGGGATGTTCCGGTTGCAAAACAATGCTTGGGAATGTGGATGATAGATGGTGCTAGTGTGCATGCAAAATACGCTTGACGATATTTTTTGAAGAATTTTCTTCTAAGTGTTATGTCTGCTTGTCTGTGGTTTGAGTTTGAGGTTTCATCTTTTCCCGAGGGGGGCGACACATCTAAATCTCAAGTCTAGATGCTCAACAAATCTCACACTAGCGAATCAATCTTCGAAAAATCTTCTTTCATTTCTCGCATCTACTTGCATCACGCATCATCTTTTAGCAGGAAATCTTCAGAATCGTCATCAATCTTCTTTCTATCTACTCAGAGTGCGTGCAGCTAGCCACAGCAAAATACAATCTTTTCTGCATCGTAGATAGAGTCGCCCCCCTCGTCTTTTCCAGATAATGGCGAAACAAGACTTAAGCGATACAAAATATTTCGCCGCGAAAAAAACTTTGGTAAGTTGGAAGATCGCCAAATTTGCATTTCGTGGATTTGTATCACTCAAGACGCTGTGAAAGGAATGGACCAGAATGCTTCTGTTTTTTGGAACAATGTTTTCCAGAATGTCAAAACAACAACTCCTTCGTTATCCACAAGAACATCAGAAGCCCTCCGTCAAAGGTTTGGTACCATCAGTCGGAGCGTCACGAAATTTGTTGGATGCGTAAAATCTGCTCAACGCCTGAATAAAAGTGGCTTGTTGTCCGCAGATAAGGTAAACATGGCGTTGGAACTCTTTAAGACGGATCGTAAGGAGGAATTCAAATTCTTGGAGTGCTACGAGGTACTGAAGCAGTGTCCGAAGTTCAACATGAACCCTTCCAAATAAGATGCACAGCAGGTACAGAAGACACCAGGCAATGAAGAAAGCTTTCCAGGCAAGTTTTCAATACGGTAAAATATTCTGTGCATAATAGTACGTTCAGACTACAGAGTTATACATGTTATAGCGCTATCTTGATGGTGGTTTCTGTGTTGCAATTATTTGACAACCGTTATAACATGTTATAACTCTCCAGTATGGACAGCGTTTAATACATGAAAACAAACTCCATCGTATCTTCAAAATCACCAGTAACAAATTCGTAAACACCCACACCCACACCCACATATTCTAACCTCTTGGTTTATAACAACATTTAGAACTGCTGTTGAAGTGATGGTGTGCTAGTTATATATTTCCCCATAAGAAAAATTTATAACTGACATAAACAATATAACGAGAACTATAACGCTGCTGGAGATGTTCTGATATTGATATAGATAAAGCGAAACATAGCACACTGCCACACTGCATATAATCAACCAGTAGAAACTAACGATTTTAAATTGGCTCACCACTTGACTAGCCTTTTGGTCCCAAGCAAGTCGATTAACGTACCCCATTCTAGTCAAAATTCTAGTACTACACAATGTTTGTTTTGATTCGCTATGAAAGTTTGACAGATAAAATGAGGGGTTAGTTGATTTTCCTATGTTTCGAGGGGTGAATCGATTAGCTTGGGACCGAAGATAGTACCAGAGCTGAGCCAAAAAGTTGAGCACGTTTCTTCTGGACCTACTAGTCTTAGAGTTACCTCTATGATATAATCCCACACACTTAGAAATTATTGCCAACTTCGATAATTTTTTACCTCATTTCAAAGCTGTTTCACTAAATTTTAATTCCAAAACACTGTCAACTTTGTTTAAATAATCGAGTCCTGTCATTGCGGTGAAGTTTTCCTAGTTTTGAAGCTTAAAATACCTGAATTTACCGAACAGTTCAGCTGTTGAAAGCTCGTTAAAAATTACCGAAGTCGGTAGTCATTTCTAAGTGTGCATATCAGTCCCATATGGAAAAAAGTAGGCATTGAAAAAATGGCAGTTGAAGCTACGGACATATTAACTTTTAAAAGTATAGTAAATTAATTGATATTTTTTTCAAGTTAAAGTTTGCATGTTTTGTTGTATCAGCTAAAAATATCGCGGTCCTAAAAGCAGAACTGTAACTTGACCTCTGAATGATCGAATTTCAGGATAGAACTGATACGCAATTACTTTGGTGAAGACAAACTGATTTTGTTTATACATTTCTCATTATCAAAGTCCGTAGTTTTATCAAATAATAAGAAAGTAGACGCCAATTGATAGTGGATAACGTTGTTATCTTAAAATTAACGAAAATCCGTATGGGACTGATGTGCGATAATAGGAAGTACAGTCATTGTTAAAATATATTGTTTTTCATCATAGTTAGCTCTGCCTTAGAGAGGGTCCAGTTATACTAGACCCGCTCTACTTTGCCTCACTCATTTCAAAACAATCATCGTTCCAAACAAAACCACTCGTAATGCCTTCAAAATCAAGCGTCGGTGCTTTGAAACTATGCAAACGAACGTACTACTTGCAGAATGGAACCGTTCCGACTCAATCGACTATGCGCCAAGAGCTAGGCTCGGAGATGGCCAACGTCATTCTGGAGTGTATGAGTCCGGCATGTCAAGCATGGATGGGAGTTGATCGTAGGCTTCGAGGTCCTTCCGAGTACTGCATGGCTCCGGATGAACTCAAATCCAACATTCACGAGCATATTTTGAACATTGGTCGACAGGCAGAAGACCGACTGGACCGCAGACGCAGGCGAATGGTTAAAAAGAAAAACATTGACATTGAGGAGCTGGAATTTGTGAAGTTTGAATGCCGGCAAAAGATTGAAATTGCTCGTGATGAGGAGCGTAAAATAATGGAACAGCAATTGTTTGATGCCCAAGCTGAAATGGGCGACAAATTTCAAACGATGAAGAAAGAACTTGAAGAGGATTTTTGTCGAGAGAGACGGGAAATGTCAAAGATTATGTGTAGAAATTTAAGGAGTCAAGCGCGTGAATTAATTGTAAAGATTGCCAAGCAGTATAGAGAAAAAATTGAGAATGAAGTAACGGAAAGAGTGGACAAAGCAATTCTAAAGATTCACGATCAGCTTGATGTGGTTGTTCGAACAGCAGTGCAGTAAGTACAAATTTGGGAACATCGGAAATACGAATATCTTACTCGAGATTATTTTATTAGAAAACAGAAAGACGTCGATCTAAAGGAAATGCGGAAAATGAGTTACCGCTACGAGGAACTGCTGAAAAATGTTCAACATCGTGAAGCTTGCCGTCAGTTGACAACCCTTGCTCAGCAAATATGTTCTAAGTGGATTGAGACTTCCAAGCATGCATTTAATCCAGAAATATCCTGTCAAACATCTTTGGTCATGCCGGAAGTAGAACACAACGTTGAATCTAATGCCATCGATGACAGTGAAGGATTCGTGGAATCAAGCAGTTTTCTGGAAACTGATGATATGTTTGTGATCGAAGCTTGCTTTATGATGCCAGGGCCAAGTCCCGTTTACAGTTTAGCTGTCAGTGGCTCTGAATATGAATCGGAGACATCTTCTTCCACTCTGGAAGCGATCACCTTTGAAGGAAATGTCTATGCTCAGCCAGAAGTAAGTTTGAAATTTATTTATCATGGAATTATTTTATATTTCAATTTCATTCTACAGTACTACCGAAAATTTCACGAGAAATTGTTTCCCACTCCTATGCTCAAGTGGGAGTCAATAAAGTTAGATGAGCAGTTCACATCTACAGTGGAGGAATTGACTCCGATTGATTCGGATTTTACCAGAGAAGTGACAAATCAAATACTAGCGAATCAAGATTTAGAGGAGAAAGAAATCGTGCTGGCTACTTTAGATTTGGAGGTGCTGCCTTCCAGTCAAAGGTACTTTCTGTATTATTCGCTTTAAGCTATGTCAATTAATCTGGCATGACAAACATTTTATAGCACTCAATTGAAATCGTCGGGAACAACTATTTCCGGATTGTTTGACTTGGAAAAATCGGAGACAGAAATTGCAATTTTGGCGAATGGAATTGCTCTCAAGTATATACGAGCAACTGAGAAAGATTTCGATTGACAGTCACATTCATTTTAGACCGGAATTAAAAATTGGACGCCGTTAAAGAGAACTTAATTTTAATAATCAACCCTTCGTCTGTGTCGAAAAAACTTACGTTGTTTGTGCCCTAGGGTCAATTTGACCCCAAATTTAAATTACCGTATCGCTGCGATGTTTCAATGGATTTTTGAAATTTCAAATGTTTTGCAAAGTAAATTTAGAGCCCTTTTAGTTAAAGCTATTCATAAATTGAGAGTGGATTTCTCGTGGGGGAGTGGTCATTGTAAAAATGTGTTCATGAAATGCGATACTTCGATGTTGGAGATGCTTATACCACGCGATCCTCATCATGTAGGATATTACTTCCTTCAGCAAAGATGTTCAGGCATCTTCTGCTTTGGCTTTATTACGTCCCTACTGGGACTTGACGGTGGCTTTCAACGTAGTGTTTCTGGAGCACTTCCACAGTTGTTAATTGAGAGCTTTCTAAGCCTATTGGAGAAAGTAAGGAAGGGCTGAACCAGAAAAAGTCACACGAAACGAGTCTGTGGGGGTAAAACTCTTTTTACCCTCGCTGAAAGATACTGAGCCCAGGTTTTGGACATCCACTATCATCACCTGGGGAAGCAAAGGGTTCTTTAAACGGCCAACCGCCTGCTTCTCCAAGATCTCGGGGGTCAGCCTCAGGTCGGTGGCAATACCTTCGAGCGTAAAGAGCTGGAAGGCAGCAATCACGTTAGCTTACTTCAGGTTAGAAACGACCACCCGAAGTTTATTGTGCCTAGCCTACGTGATTTGGATCACGGCCGAGTATCGCTTCGTCAGATCATTAGTAATTTGCATTACATACAAAGATTTGATTTTGGGCTGATAGTAGACAACCCATGGGCCAGTCAAGCCATCTGGATAGGCTCGCGATCGGAGGCTTTTCTGAGCCTGTCCTTTCCCAGACTGAGCGTGGCAAAGTGGTGTCATCTTCCGACAAAACGTCCATATCGTCTTCCGATAAAATGTCAACGCAAAACGCTCTACAACTGAAACGATATTAAAAATCATTAAAAAAATTATTATTTAAAAAAAAAAAATTTCATAAAAATATTAAAAAACACATTTCTATTGCGGTCAACCCAGTGGCCCTCAATATGATCGTCCTTGCTTCTATGAGAATTTTCCCGGTGACTTTTTTTTAACCTGAATAGACGAGTGCACGGATGGGTTTGAGTTCACTCACTCGACAAAAAGTGGCACAACAGCGGGGCCCTGTTTACTAAACACATGAATAATACTAGCGTAAGGCTTGAAACGGGCCTATCAACTTTTGTACACAAAACTTGTTTAGCACTTTTCGCGTGAACCGAATACGTCCACGCAAACTAACAGCACCATCGGTTAGGGTAAATTCTCCCCTCCCGATAGTGCTCTTGGTTTGCGTGGGCGTACTTTGGTTCTCGTGGAAATAACCTAGCAAGTTGTTTACAAAAGTTGATAGGCCCTTTCCAAATTTTACGCGAGCATTACTCATGTGTTCATTTTTAGTATACCCCGCTGTTGTGCCACTTTTTGTCGAGTGAGTGAACTCAAACCCATCCGTGCACTCGTCTATAAGCATCGAAAGCGAATTATTCCCCCTTCTCTCAATTTTTTATATGGAGATTTTTATTACTTCCTACCAGCGGAACAGCACCATCTCTGGGGAAAATGGTCAGACGATATGATTCATTAAGCAGCAAACAAATAAATAAATGAAATAATTAGGCAAAACATGTTAAAAAGATCATATTAACCCAACGCAAACAATGACTTTACTTTCAAACCCCCATCGTCTGTTACTGAAAAATGCAAAAACTTTCATAATTCCGTAAATTTTGGACAGATTTTTTTATCTATTGCAAAAGAACTGCAAACTTCTCAAATTTTTATGTGCATGTCAGGATCGTGACGTAGAGCCACGCAAAATTGATGTAACGGGTGTTCAATAAAAAATGAGAATTTTTTCAGTCATATAGCTAGTAAATTTTTTTTTTCAACGAGTTCAGTATTTTTTTATTAAAAATATAATGTTTATTCTTCAAAAAAAACGTCAATGAATATTGGAGAAGGGGCCCTGGTCTGCCGTACGACGCAACTTAGTCGCGATGCTCTCACAAGAGCGCTGGACGGCACTGAAATCATTCTCCTTTTTTATTGAACACCCGTTATGTCATGCATTTTTGACTATTATACTTTATCTTAAATTTTCCAAATATTTCAATGTTTCGGTTTGCATATATAACTTTTCCGCGTTTCATTTTAGTTAAACGGTAACCAAGTCTCATTCCAGCCCATCGCTGGTTTACCCGCTGGCTTGTTCCTGCTTGCTGCAGGACCAAGTGCCACGCCGTTCGAAGTGGTAATGAGCAGAGGCGTAGTAGTAAAATTTACGTTTATTTTCTGAGTTTTTATGTTTCAACATTTGATTTAACATTTCAGTTGGTTAGCCTTTGGCTCTTCATCTTTGTTCTAGTTAATTGGTTATTCTAATGTGATGATTGCGTTTAGCGCTAATTTACAGGATACCCTTTGTGGGATTGTTTTGGTTTGAAATTAAAAATTTGATAACCTACCTACTTGAGCACCTAACTACTTAAACTAGGTTGCCAAATCACGAATGATCTGGTGGTTTGATCGCAGACAGGCGACCCTGAACCTTTCCAGCGTGGAAGTCTTTCGCTCCTCGAGTGTTTGAAGACCGGCCAGGTGGTGAATCTCAGAATTACGAGTTCGCGGTGGACTGTTAAGGATCATTCTGAGGATCTTGTTTTGGATCCTCTGAAGCTTTAAGCGGTGGCACTTAGCACAACTCTCCCAGATTGGCATACCATACTCAATAGCCGGCAGAATAATTTGCTTGTGGACAGCAAGCTTGTTTTTAAGGGACAGGGTGGACTTCCTGTTTATCAGAGGGTAGAGCGACCTGATCAAGATGTTACACTTGGTGGATGTCTTGTCCACATGGGATCGGAATAGCAATTTGCTATCGAGGGTGAGACCAAGGTAGACTACTTCACTTGACCATTCAATGGGAGTGCTATCAAGATGGATCTTGACGTTAGCAGGCGGAACAAGCCGAGGTGAATACGAATGTGGAAACAGAATGGTTTGTGTTTTAGCTGCATTGATACAAATCTTCCAGCTCTTAAAATAGTCGGACAAAACATCCAGGCCTGATTGTAGTTTATTCGCCAGAGCACGGATCACTCGACCCTTATAGATGATGGAGGTGTCATCTGCGAACATAGACAGGATACCACCACCCGGCAGGGGAGGAACGTCTGACGAGAAAATGTTGAATAGGATAGGCCCAAGCAGGCTGCCTTGAGGGACCCCTGCATCAACGTTGAACGTATCAGAGGGGACATTGTTCAAGTAGACCTGGAATGATCTGCCCGACAAGTAGTTTTTGATGATCTTCACGAGGTAGATCGGAAAGTTGTATCGATGCAGCTTGTACACTAGACCATCATGCCAGACATTGTCGAATGCCTTCTCGACGTCCAACAATGCCATGGCAGATGTATTGGAAACGGACTTGTTCCGCTTGATGATGTTAGTAACCCATGCGAGTTGGTGGATGGTAGAGTGGCCTTTCCTAAACCCGAATTGCTCTTTGAGAAAGATGTTATTTTCATTTGAAAACACCAGCAGACGGCTGAGTATCAATTTTTCGAATAGCTTCGAGATGGAGGACAAGAGGCTGATGGGGCGATAGCTTTTGGCACTGGTAGGATCTTTGCCAGGCTTGTGTATTGGAATCACTTTGGCTAACTTCCAGCATGCAGGGAAGTAGCCAAGCTCCAAACATTTGTTGAAGATAACGGTAAGATGGTTGAAGAAGTCAATACTCAAGTTTTTCAACTCGAGGTTGACTACACCATCCACACCCGCAGCCTTCATGTTTTTAGTACTTCTAATAGCTGCTATTACCTCATCAGCCGATATTCTACTATGATCATGCACTACTACGGGGGTGTCAGCGACTCTAGTCATTGCCTCCATTACGGCAGGCCCATGGGGGCTCACCATGGTTTGACCAAGATTATGTGAAATCACAAAATGTTGGCCAAGAGCATTGGCCTTTTCAACTGGGGTTATCAGTAGGGATGGGTCTAAGTGGTCAACAGAGGAAAGCGGAGGGATCGGTCTCGACTTATGTTTCAATATTTTGGTCATCTTCCAAAATGGTTTGCATAATCTGGGAGAGAGCGTATCTTTTTGGTAAAATCGTTATTTCTGAGTTCTACCATCCTGGCCTGGATAATTTTGGTTAGTCTATTGACATTGGTCTTCAAGTGGGGCAGCCCAGAACGCTGGAACTGCCTACGGATGGTGTTACGGAGCCTGATAAGATCTTTGGTTGGGCTGTCAAGGTTCAGAGTATGACTCACCTGTCTGGATGCTGGTACGTGCTGCTCCTTGGCACGGGATATCGCCTCTTCGATGGCTTGCAGACACTGATCGACTTCTTCGTACGACTCCGATAGGACGTCGTAATCGATTGCTGTGTCCACACAGCGCTGATACCATAGAGGTAACTCTAAGACCACTGGGTCCCGAAGAAAATCATTATTATTTTTGGCTCACTCAGTACCAGAACAACGGTCCCAAGCAGTCCCAAGCTATTTCACTCACCCCTGCATGTTCTGCATGAATCCACACACCCCTGATGTTATCTGTCAAACTTTCATAGCGAATCAAAACAAACATAGTGTAGTGATAGAATTTCAACTAGAATAGGGTACGTTAATTGTTTGCTTGGGACCAATAGGCTACTAAAGTGGTGAGCCAATTTAAAATCGTTAGTTTCGTATTGATTGTTGCTGATACTGCTGTCAGTTGACACGATAGTAATTTCGCCGGGAAACTTGAAACCTATTGGCCGAGGAACCTACTTCGGCCACCACCGGATAGTGGTCCGAGCTCAGTTTCTGATAGGCGATAGGTTGGGAGATGTTATCGCCAATGTTGCTGATGAAGATGTCGATGGTGGCATGAGCTCCGGATCGACTCGACCGGGTGGGAGTGTCCGGACTCAGAATGTTGTAGTGGGCTTGCTGCAGATCGTTGTATAATATTGGGCCTTATTATGGGTGTCACTACACGGTGATAAGGAAGTGATACTCAGAATAAGAGCCGTGATTGCCGTACAAATCAAATGGGAATCACTTCACCGTGACGACAAGTGACAAGTTTTCACCGTGTAGTGACATCGGTAATAAGCGCCATTGTGCCGTTCTGATTTCGCCGACTATTGCCCCAGGCTTGATGCTTGGCGTTCAGGTCGCCAGCGATGCGGAAATTTTGCCGCCGTCGTGTTAGCTTGATGATGTCTCTTCGGAGGTCTGCGACCGAGCCGTCCCTAATGTTGGTTTGCTTGGGGCAGTAGACTGCGATGATGTTGATTGGACCAAGCGATGTGCTCACTTCAATTCCGATGGCTTCGATAATTTTCAGCTGGAAGCTTGGTAGTAGCCGGCAGCTGATGTTCCACCTCGCAGCGATGGCCACTCCCCCTCCACCGGAGCTGGTGCGGTCAAGCCTTACGAGCCGAAAGTCGGGAAGGAAGACGTTTAGCTCGGGCTTCAAGTGAGTCTCGGTGATGACGGCTATGTCGATGTGCCGTTCGTTGAGAAAGTCAACAAACTCGATGTTTTTGCTCTTCAAGGAGCAAGCATTCCAATTTACGATCTTGATGGCTTCTTGGTCCATACTTAGCGACAAGGGACAGGGCAGCATGAAGCTGTTCAAATCGAGTCTTGCAGGTGCACATGATGATGATGACCTCGGCCACGAGCGTCACAAGTTCCTCCGAGGTGAACGGAGAATCGTCGACAGGTTCACCTGAGACAGCAGCAGCGTATGATAAACCAGGGGCGGTGGATGAACCTGGAATTGGCTGGGCCACAGTGGCAGCGAGACGATGCTGAACTGTCCGACTGTTGGGAATCATTTGGATACTCGCATGGTTGGCTTGTTGGTTGTTGAGCGGAAGCGGGGCTAGGTTTGGAACATGTCGACGGGGCTGGAGAGCTGGGTACTGGACTTCCGTGAGTACAGGAGGCGAACGATGATTACGGAGGCGACCGACGTGGTTGTTGATTGTAGCCTTCCGACGGATATTAATGAACTCTACTCGCTTGGGACATCCGCGATTGGAGGCTTGATGGTTTCCACCGCAGTTGACACACGTTGGCTCTATATCATCAACTTGCTCACAGGACGCAGTTGAGTGAGTTCCAGCACACATGCCGCAGTTTGTCTTCATATGGCAGTTTTTGGTGCCATGACCATAGGAGAGGCAGTTCGTACACTGCGTAACATCACGATGTTGGGGTTTGTAATGCTCCCAACTGATGATGACCTGAAACAGGTCCCGGATTTTGGATCTCAGAGCCGCAAGACTGGTGGATCCCTTCGTGAAGTGCACCAGGAACAACTGGTCACGGAAGCTGGTATTGTTGATGGAACGGCGGTTCATCTGGAACACGGCCTCAGGTTGGAGCCCAAGCCGCTCCAGCTCGGACTTCACCGCAGCCGCCTCGAACGACGGTAATCCACGCAAAACCGCCTTCAGTGGCTTGCTCGATGGCAGATCATGCGTGAAGAAGTCCACGTTGTTTTCCTTCAGGAAACATCGTATTTGTTTGTACTCCTCCAGGCTGGACCACATGATTTTGGTACCGATGCTGCAAAGTTTGAAGCGAGGCAGCAGCTTGTGTTTTGCCAGTTCGGCACCTAGCTTGGCAACATCCTTCACCGGCGTGAAAAGCGGGGGA
This sequence comes from Ochlerotatus camptorhynchus, assembly GCF_037179485.1. Classification (NCBI taxonomy): domain Eukaryota; kingdom Metazoa; phylum Arthropoda; class Insecta; order Diptera; family Culicidae; genus Ochlerotatus; species Ochlerotatus camptorhynchus. The sequence continues at coordinate 4,059,755 of NW_027040773.1, forward strand.
ATTCGCTCTTTTCTTGCAATGGGAGCGGCGTCACCATCGCCATTTTCTTCCGGGAGTACTGCATACTGGTTGGCTTGCAGTACTCGTTTTCCGGCGTCATCCTGCGACGCGCTGGGCTTGATTAGCACCTTCTTTGAAGGGCCCGCTGTTGACTCATTGGCACGTTTACGCACCATTTGTTTCGTGTTTGCAAGTTCAAGTAAACTTGCCAGAACGCGAGAAGGTGGCGACACTTCCACGGCGCAACGTGACAGCACAAAACGAAACAAAATCGAAACGAGATCTCGAGCGAAAAATACGGACTGAACAGCTCAACAGTCGAGCAAAGAATGATGAGCAGAGGCGCGACAGCAGCGCTGTTTTACATCTTTTCAGATTTAAGCAGAACGATGTGCAACAAAGTGGTACTCGATTATGACGACTGGGTTTGGGAAAAACGTTTATTTCATGAAAACAGAGATAAAATTATCATTTGTACATTAAAGAATGTTTTTTTTTATAGAAAATTTAAAAAATATATTTATTTCAGCAGATTTGTAATGTCCATAATATCGTAATATCCTATCAATTGGCGTATTTGGATTTTATTATCATCTATAAATGGCAGAGTTACAAGCCTTCAAAACCTAACACTATTTCACCACACATATTTTTTTGATTTGCACCCCCCCCCCCCAGTATAGAAATTGATATCGAAAGTGTATCAAAAGTGCTTCTGAACGTTTTTCCGCAGTTGGTTATGGTGAAATTCGTGCATTCCCGGTTGATTTTCAATGGAAATTCCGTATCACAAAATTGATCTTCATTGTCAACCGGGAGACCGGTTCACCGTATTCGGATGCTACGTTTTCGACGTGTAGTTCTATCGAGAGTCTCGTCACCGTGTGCGAGTTTGAGAGCGGTCCGATTGGTAAATTAACCGGGGAAAGTGCTGATAATGTGTCCGCCGCGAGTTTTGGTGGTGATTCGGTAGCCGACGTTGCCGTGAATCAGCGAGTTTACGGCTTGAAAAAGTGCTCGTCTGCGGTCTCTCGCTAGTGTCGGAGGTTGTGAGCAAGCTAGATACGCCCAAGACTGGACGGGCGGTAGCTGGTGGCCGTGAACGGTTCCTAAGGGAGAGCACTAGACGTGAACTTCCTTCCAGATGACCATGGCAATGCAAAAAAAAAATTGTTTTCGTTGAAGGAAGTATTACAACAAAGGTAATTGCTATTAGATAGTTTTGTAAACAGTGACAGATAGCAGACATGAAACTCAAGTGGAGGTGACGGGTAAAGGTGTTATATCGTAGACAAATGGTAAGCTACAAACTCGCTGTTGTCGTCGTCGTAGGCACCGCCTTATTCGCCGTCGTAGTCACTATCGTAATCACCGTCGTAGTCGCCGTTTGCAGTACCGTTAGTATATTTAAAATCTGTGGGAATGACACCATTACATACCAGGTGAAATTCGAGATCGTTATTTCATTTGAATAGCTTGTTTGACCAGGGCTTAAACAATCGTCACGTCGGTCATAGCTTGTTATGATTGCCTGAACAATGCGTAAAGAGCAAATCGAAACATTGAACGTCGCGTGAACGTAGTACTTAATGATGGCCTAAGTACTCTTTCGTAGCTTTTAGTTTTCGGATTTGAAAGATCGTCGGTTGCAGTGGCTTGCTAACTGAGCAGAAAAACGCGGCCCCAGGTCCTTTTTCTATTAAAAATGTATGCTAAGATAGCTTTTTTATCGTCAATTTTGTAAAACTTTTCGCTATCGTCGGTGCCGGGTTAGAATTGTTATAACAACTTGAGAAACGGTATAATGTGATATGAAGGGCTCGGTGGCCTTAGAGCAACCGTTTTTGCTTACTGAGCAGAACATCATGAGTCTAATCTCAAGCCCATCGACATTTAAGATTCGTCAATCGTTTTATTTGTTAACATAACTACATGGTAATAACAGCAACTCGCTGCTCGTCTGCCTAGTGGCAAACGTTTTTGCTTACTGAGCAGAAGACTGCGGGTTCAATTCCAAGCACCTTCGCGTTATATGATCGTTAGGACATCAATTCAGCTTATCGTTTTATCTGCTGCAAACCCAACCTTATTATCCAATATCCCAGTGATTCCTCGTGGAAGTGCAGAGGTGTTCTCGGCTTCCATCAAAGCGAGTGTTACGTCAACACATTCCTTTCTTGACCTAGGTTCGGGCGTGGCCGTCGCTGGTATTGCCTAATTTGAGATCACCAGTTTTAACACATTGAGGATGATTGCTAGTCCCCAAACATCGTCTTTTGGTTCTCTGTGTAATTACAGCTGGTCTGGCAATGGCAGAGCAGCAACCGTGGGCGGTCAATCATACTCATGCTTTAACCGAAAAAACTACTTTTAAATTTCTAAAAAATAATGACATCCCCTTTCCCCTTAATGCGTTTATATGTGCTTTGGCATTGAATCGCTTAAGACCAAATTATTTTTCCCCTATTACATTTTATGTATGAAAATGCCAACCCCTATCAGTTGTAAGAAACTTTAAGAAATGTTGAGACTCTCACTCACCCCTATTCTGTTACATAATTTACATGTTGCATGTTGTGATGTTACCGGCGCCGGTGCTGTAGTGGTAAGCGTGACTGCTTTCTCACCCCAATGGGTCTGGGTTCAGTCCCTGCCGAGGTTGGTGGGATTTTTCTGAGGCATAAAAATCTCTGGTCACGTCTTCCTTCGGAAGGGAAGTAAAGCCGTTTTTCCCGCCCCATGTATGTGTGTTGAATGGGTGCGATATCCTACGCAGGTGTAGAAGCTGCCTTCCTGCACATTCGATTGCCGTCAATGGATGGCAATCGATGTCCGTCGGTGATTGGCACTAGATTGCGGAACAGAGACGGACGTTAAATAAAGGAAAGATGTTGTGATGTAAGAAAAATATTTAAAAAAACAAGAAAATATTTTTTTCCATAGTTTACTTAGATAATTAGCAGCATGTAAAAATGTGTTTTCAATCTAATTATGAAAAAAGTTGAACCCCCGAGGTCAACTGAACGGTAGATTTTCTGCAGATTTTGAGTCTATCTTTGTGCGATGATGTCTGAAAAATGTATTTACATGTTAATTTTCTCTTGAACAAAAAACGAGAAATCATCGAGAGAAGCCATTGTTTCAAAAGCTGATAGGCCCTAATTCCAGCTCTATCTAGATTTGTGGTATTCGTTTGACTACCAAGCATATAACTTCTTATTAATTCGATTGTGGCAGTTTTTTCCTCCCATTTAGTGCATGATTTGAAAGGTAATCCAAGCAATAGGGGTTTTTATCTAATTTCCGTCATACTAAGCACAACGTGCACTTTACCTCTCTTTTCTGAACGAGTTTAAACTAAAAATGGAATTTTTCTGTCAAAGATGACTTCTAAATTTATTCACCTTTCCATACGTACCGTTGGATTTGATAAAGAGCCACAAATTGTTGAGGTATTGTTTAAAATCTAATACTGCTTCTTGATTCTAAATTCGTTCTACGAGTTTCAATTCCGTCCTAACGCATTGAAACGCCATTAGATTTTCTTCGTCCTACGGATAAACGTAGAAAAAAGGGATTCGCAGGGAGCGCTTCTTTTGTTTTGAGAACAATGAGCGTAAATATTCATACAATGCGCTCTAACAGGATTTATGTTGTAGCTAATGAACTAACGCATCGGAACAAACCTATTATTGATTTGTTTACGGTGAAATCATTGATATTATTGATCTTTTCTGATCGATAGAACGGAAATGGGCGATTACGATGAAGTAGCGCTCTACCCTACATTGAAACAGTTGAGTTTCATTATTGAGACTCAAAGTACATCAAGCAACAAACTTGAAACAGTTTCACATCAAGATGTATGTGTAGTACCATGTAAAGAATTTATGGGCAACTTAAATAAAACAAATAAAAAATTGACGATGTTTTTTGTGTTGCTTGCACGGCGAATGAGAACGACTCAAATTTGAGTTTAGTTCACTCATAATCGCCAAAAGTGCAGGAACTCAGCGATGAGTTAATTTGCCTCATGTTTCCCAGGTTTTTCCAGGATTTTCCAGGGAAAAATTCCCGAATTTGAGAAAAGTAAAGATTGGATTCACTTAGTCTATTGGTACTACTCCGAGACTGAATAAAATTTTCATCAATTTCCTCATTCTCCGGCTGATTTTTTAGGTTTTCCACAGGAAACCATGAGACAAATTTTACTCATCGCTGAGTTCCTGCACTTTTAGCGATTATGAGTGAACTAAACTCAAATTTGAGTCGTTCTCATTCGCCGTGTGGGAACCATTCCATTGATGGATTACTCAACTTAAATGATTAGTAACCTTTGATTCTGGATTTGTAATTCGTAATAGAGCCGTTCCAGGCCAAATAGCGAAAAAATAAACAAACGTTATGGGCAATTAATCAATGGAGGGATAAGCATTTATAATTACTAATCCGTCCCTCTCCCTTTATTCAGGTATTCCACTAAAGCGAACCCCACACGTATCAATATATTGACGCGAAGGGGAATTATTGACAATAATATTGATGATGTGAATACAGAAATATTGTCAATACCGATGTGTTGACGTCAATATTGAATGTATTGACAATACGATTATTGTCAATAAAAGCAATCGTGTTCGGTCCACTTAAGACGTTTGTGCTGGAATTCGGCAATTTTTACTGACGCCTAATTTTCCAAAACGGCGTATTCCTGAAAGCGGCTCATATAATTGAAATGGCGTCTGGAACAATTACATTACAGAGTGATTCGGAGTAACTGTCACTTATAAAAGGTCATAACGATTGAACGCTTGCATGAATTTATGATATAAGTATATTTCAGATATACTACATAAATTACTTTCAACTTAACATACTTAAATTCAAATCTCTCTCGCATTACCTTAATTACCACCCACATTTGTCACGAAAATTAATCACAGCTGGCACGCGCGTTTTAGTTTCAGTACTTTACTATAGGAAATCAGGCGGACAAAAATACTCAAATTTACTTTTTCTTACTCAGATTCTGGAATACTCTATCAATAGTCAACACTTTGACTAAGAAGTTCCCGAAATTTCAGGTGTCTACAATTTGTAGTTTCAGAGATATTCAACTTGTAAGTTGAAAAAAAGCTGAAATCATACACTTCAAAAACAAGCCCACATTAAAATATCATTTTATAATATATTTAACAGTTATTGCTATGTTTTTATCAACCATCAGAAAGCATATGAAAAGAACTTTCAATGAGAATGCAATATAATATGATGGAATAATATTAAAAAAAAAAAATAAAAAAAAATAATGAAAATAACAAGAAACACATCAAGAAGGGGTAAGACAGCTTTACTCTGAGTTGCATTTTTGCAGCGAGTAACTCATGAGTAACTCAATGTACCTCAAAATTTAATCGACGTGCATCGATTTTTTGCCTCTTTACCTCTTGGCTTACTCCGTTTACCCCTTCACATATTAGGCTACAGTCTTGCTTGTAAACAAAATATAATTGTTCAGACCGGCTATTGAAACGATGTGAATTCCAGAATTTGTTTAGAAAACGGCTCCACCGAGAAGAACGAGAAATCGTTGCGGGAAATCACCGGCATATAACTGAAGAACAAAACATGGTCCGAATATAATAAATAATAGTTAAAAGAAAAACAAATAAAACAACAAAACAATTCTATCCTTCTGGATGAAATATCTTATTTACAGTAGTTATGTTAATCTTCAACAAACACTTCCGTCGACGGCTGCAGAAGAATCCAGGTGGTGTATCGCAGAAAGCGAACCACATCACGATCATTCAGAAAGCACAGCAGTAGCACCAGAAGTGAGAGGATGTCCGCTCGCAGCAGAACGGCGCCATGGGAGTCCAGTGCTTGGTTCGTAGTTTCATCTAGCGGCAGGTTGTTAAGCGATGGGAATGGGATCGCTTCGACGAGTATCAGAGGACGTGCAGTGTACGGATAATTTGCCGGATCTGGAGTATTTGGTGAGACGGATCAAGTTCTTCTACCAAATCGAGCCGGGTGTTTCCTTTTTTATTGTTGTTTTGCTTGGCAGCAGCTTTTCGGCTTCGCACCTCCATATGTTGCTGTGATGCGAAAGTGAGAAAGCAAATGACAGTGATCTTGCTCACTGAGCAACGTGAGTTACTCGAGGTGCCTCAAAAGCAACTCTGAAATTGCTCATGATTAGGAGCTGTCTTACCCCTTGCACATCAATATTTATTTTTTGTTGGTTAGCCATTTTTACCCCAAGCATTCCCAGGTCATTTTATGCTCCATGATCGAGTTTAATGTGCATTTTATTGAGTTCTGAACAAAAAAACCTTGCGCAAATTTGCGCCATTTGGAAATAGAGCGTTTTCAAAAATTTGATTAGATTAGCTGATTTTCGTGTAATAACATTATTTTCGCTTAATAGAGGAATTAACATAGGTATTCTCGTCAGTCTAAGCAGCGTGCATGCTTCTTTTTACATTGTCTCGTTCTCATGCACACAACTGAAGACCTGTTTGTTTACATTCTTTTGCTGCCTGCTGATTTATGTATTCCAATCGACCTAATTGTACAAAATTTTCTATAATCGTTTTAACAACGCTCCAAACTTCCCGCTTGAAAATTGGTTGCCGAGAATAGTCGTAGGTGCCGAAGCCAACATTAACCCTATTTTCAATTTTCACGATGAAACTGTTTTGTTATATTGAAATATGTTGTTGAACAACGGAGTTAATTTAATTTTTGATACATAAAGCAAAACAACATGACGTATTAAGAATGTATTGTGATGGTGCTTATATGATCATTTATATTTTTACTTTTTATTTGTGAGCTTTATTATGTATCACAGGTAGAATAAAGCATCTGCTACCCAGTATTCCTACCTATAAAATATGATGTTTCTAGTTTCATTGAAGACGGTTAAACACAATTGTGCACATGGATAATAAAACTATTATTTCACTTTTTGACGTGAAGCTAACGCATAGCGAAAACGATCAAAAAGCCTTCAAGTATATTTGTGAAAAATATCATATCCACGTGGAAAAGCAAACACGACTGCAGGATAAAATTTACAAACTAGTTAGTAAATACAAGGAGAAGTGGAGTAATCTCAACGAAAAAAAAAAGAAGAAAGATTTGGTTCAGATCATCGGAGGTGACTTGAATATAGTTTTGCCATCAAGGAATTCATCGAAGAGGAGCAGAACGTTCCTTCAACATCAAAACGAGGGAGACCTTCAAAGCAGTTTGATGAGCTGAGTGAAAAAAGTAAGTGTCGTCTCGTTGACAACGAGGAAGTAAATCGAAAGGTGGACAGCATCGGGAAGGCCTTATTTATTGCGCGACGGACTGCTTATAATCGACGGGACTTTAATCTGGTTAAGGTCATTGGACACCTTATTAAAAACCAAGAACATTATAAGAAAATATACGCGCAGTTAACAAATAAATGTGAAATGATGTCACCTGGAGAAGCATTTAGTATGTTCATTGAAGCTGGCTTAAGCAAAAACCAATATGAAGTAATACATCGAGATGCACCATCAAGATTTACACCATACAACGTTATCGAGACATTCAAAAAAGTATGTGCCCCTCCAACTCAATCCATTGAGGAAACCGTGTCCAAAATAAAGCTGAAACTACAGGCTCTGTTAGAGCATACAGTCCAATGAATCATCAATGTTATTGAAAGGGAACTCGACGAGTTTATGATATCAAATAACCTGGAATATGCAGAATTCATTCTATTGAGTAGTTAACGCATGAACCGGTTATTCCCAGTATCATCAAAAACTGCCAGATGAATGTCAAGATAATTCGGATGTATTCTCATCAACACTCTTTCCAATACGGTTATATATTTATGGCGAATAATCCGAACAAAATTATGTGGTTTAACCGCATGCCTCAAAGCATTCGGTTTTGTAGACCATTCATCCTGCAATTCGTGAAAGAGAGTAGAGAGATAATTCTTGCTACAAACCAAGACGTGGAGAAAGAAATGCAAGAATGTGCGCATACAAGAAAAAGTGAAATTTGATCTGTTAAACGGCAACACAATCTTAGTTGATTTTAAATTTGCACTAAGTATGATTGACGGTAAGGTGTTAACATATATTTGTGGTAGTTCATCAATGCAGAACTGTCCTATTTGTGGGGCAACTTCAAACGTAATGAACAACAAAGACAAATTAGAAGAAGGATTTCTATCCAACGTAGATACCCTAGTTTATGGTATACCTCCACTTCATACATGGATTCGCTTCTTTGAATGTCTGCTGCATATTTCGTATCGTATGGATATAAAGCAATGGAAAGTTTTACAGCCATGTAAAGTACAGTATCTGCAAAGAAAAAAAAAAAAAAAAAACAAGTAACGGCGCAGCTTTATGAAAAATTTGGAGTTAGAGTTGATCAACCAAGATCGGGAGGAGCAGGTACGAGCACGCAAATCCTCATCTGTCTGTCTGTCTGTCTGTCTGTCTGTCTGTCTGTCTGTCTGTCTGTCTGTCTGTCTGTCTGTCTGTCTGTCTGTCTGTCTGTCTGTCTGTCTGTCTGTCTGTCTGTCTGTCTGTCTGTCTGTCTGTCTGTCTGTCTGTCTGTCTGTCTGTCTGTCTGTCTGTCTGTCTGTCTGTCTGTCTGTCTGTCTGTCTGTCTGTCTGTCTGTCTGTCTGTCTGTCTGTCTGTCTGTCTGTCTGTCTGTCTGTCTGTCTGTCTGTCTGTCTGTCTGTCTGTCTGTCTGTCTGTCTGTCTGTCTGTCTGTCTGTCTGTCTGTCTGTCTGTCTGTCTGTCTGTCTGTCTGTCTGTCTGTCTGTCTGTCTGTCTGTCTGTCTGTCTGTCTGTCTGTCTGTCTGTCTGTCTGTCTGTCTGTCTGTCTGTCTGTCTGTCTGTCTGTCTGTCTGTCTGTCTGTCTGTCTGTCTGTCTGTCTGTCTGTCTGTCTGTCTGTCTGTCTGTCTGTCTGTCTGTCTGTCTGTCTGTCTGTCTGTCTGTCTGTCTGTCTGTCTGTCTGTCTGTCTGTCTGTCTGTCTGTCTGTCTGTCTGTCTGTCTGTCTGTCTGTCTGTCTGTCTGTCTGTCTGTCTGTCTGTCTGTCTGTCTGTCTGTCTGTCTGTCTGTCTGTCTGTCTGTCTGTCTGTCTGTCTGTCTGTCTGTCTGTCTGTCTGTCTGTCTGTCTGTCTGTCTGTCTGTCTGTCTGTCTGTCTGTCTGTCTGTCTGTCTGTCTGTCTGTCTGTCTGTCTGTCTGTCTGTCTGTCTGTCTGTCTGTCTGTCTGTCTGTCTGTCTGTCTGTCTGTCTGTCTGTCTGTCTGTCTGTCTGTCTGTCTGTCTGTCTGTCTGTCTGTCTGTCTGTCTGTCTGTCTGTCTGTCTGTCTGTCTGTCTGTCTGTCTGTCTGTCTGTCTGTCTGTCTGTCTGTCTGTCTGTCTGTCTGTCTGTCTGTCTGTCTGTCTGTCTGTCTGTCTGTCTGTCTGTCTGTCTGTCTGTCTGTCTGTCTGTCTGTCTGTCTGTCTGTCTGTCTGTCTGTCTGTCTGTCTGTCTGTCTGTCTGTCTGTCTGTCTGTCTGTCTGTCTGTCTGTCTGTCTGTCTGTCTGTCTGTCTGTCTGTCTGTCTGTCTGTCTGTCTGTCTGTCTGTCTGTCTGTCTGTCTGTCTGTCTGTCTGTCTGTCTGTCTGTCTGTCTGTCTGTCTGTCTGTCTGTCTGTCTGTCTGTCTGTCTGTCTGTCTGTCTGTCTGTCTGTCTGTCTGTCTGTCTGTCTGTCTGTCTGTCTGTCTGTCTGTCTGTCTGTCTGTCTGTCTGTCTGTCTGTCTGTCTGTCTGTCTGTCTGTCTGTCTGTCTGTCTGTCTGTCTGTCTGTCTGTCTGTCTGTCTGTCTGTCTGTCTGTCTGTCTGTCTGTCTGTCTGTCTGTCTGTCTGTCTGTCTGTCTGTCTGTCTGTCTGTCTGTCTGTCTGTCTGTCTGTCTGTCTGTCTGTCTGTCTGTCTGTCTGTCTGTCTGTCTGTCTGTCTGTCTGTCTGTCTGTCTGTCTGTCTGTCTGTCTGTCTGTCTGTCTGTCTGTCTGTCTGTCTGTCTGTCTGTCTGTCTGTCTGTCTGTCTGTCTGTCTGTCTGTCTGTCTGTCTGTCTGTCTGTCTGTCTGTCTGTCTGTCTGTCTGTCTGTCTGTCTGTCTGTCTGTCTGTCTGTCTGTCTGTCTGTCTGTCTGTCTGTCTGTCTGTCTGTCTGTCTGTCTGTCTGTCTGTCTGTCTGTCTGTCTGTCTGTCTGTCTGTCTGTCTGTCTGTCTGTCTGTCTGTCTGTCTGTCTGTCTGTCTGTCTGTCTGTCTGTCTGTCTGTCTGTCTGTCTGTCTGTCTGTCTGTCTGTCTGTCTGTCTGTCTGTCTGTCTGTCTGTCTGTCTGTCTGTCTGTCTGTCTGTCTGTCTGTCTGTCTGTCTGTCTGTCTGTCTGTCTGTCTGTCTGTCTGTCTGTCTGTCTGTCTGTCTGTCTGTCTGTCTGTCTGTCTGTCTGTCTGTCTGTCTGTCTGTCTGTCTGTCTGTCTGTCTGTCTGTCTGTCTGTCTGTCTGTCTGACCCTTATAGACTCGGAAACTACTGAACCGATTGGCGTGAAAATTTCTTATACAGGGGTTTTTGGGGCCGTGGAAGGTTCTTATGATGGTTCGAGACCCCTCCCCCTTCTGTAAGGGGGGCTCCCATACAAATGAAACAGAAATTTCTGCATAACTCGAGAACTAATCAAGCAAATGGAACCAAATTAGGCATGTGGGGGCGAGTGTGGGGGTATAAGGAGATAATCATAGGGGGTAGCCCCTTAGATAATAGGGGGGGGGGGGGCTACGTACAATATAGCATGCTTTTTTTTTAAATCGGCACATAAACTCAAGCTAATATTGAATCCCGAGCAAGACCGGGCACACTCAGCTAGTACAATATAAAAATGCAGAACGGCGCGGTGGTCACTACCCGAGTCTTGTCACTATTATTAAGTCATAAAAAGTAACAAGGTCTAAAATGTGATCCTTTGATTGCTGGAAAATCCTGATGCTTAGGACTAGCAATCATCTTCAATGTGTAAAAACTGGTGATCTCAAACTAGGCAATACCAGCGCCGGCCGCGCCCTAACGCAGGTCAAGAAAGGAATGGGTAGAAATGTGTTGACGTGACTCTCGCTTTGATGGAAGCCGAGAAATCCTCTGCACTTCCACGAGGTAAGAGGGTTGGGTTTTCGCGTACATGATTTAAACCGTTTATTAACAAACTTTTAATTTACCTATTCCTTTTCAGTTAAATTGTATCCGTTCCATTTTGGCCACAAGGCCGAAAATTTAGTGTTGCCAAAATCGACCGGTCTTATTTTGAAATTCAATTTATGATTTTGTTGACTTCGGACCACTGCGAGGCATCGCCATGACAAAGACGTTACTAATAATAAATCTTTTATTAAAAGCTGTAATCACAAGGAGCAAAACACACTTTTTTCAAATTCCATTCAATCTTGGCTCGTTGCCAAAATTAAACACCGTGCCTCAAGCGAACGGTTTTGTGATTTTGTTGCTAAAATCAAACCGTGCCTAAATCAAACGACCACTATACAAATATTTAAATTAAATAAATGGTAAGCTCTCACCAGATTCTGCAGTTGTTTGTGACCGTTCAACACTGTTGACCATCATAATCACAAGTGTTAATAAGTAGGAACGAACTCACCAAATGAATCCATGAGCAATGTCAACAGAATGAAATTGCATGGTGCTACTGGTACTTTCATGGTCCCCTTTTCTTGCTTGAATCAGGATGATATCCACCTGGTACTATTCAACAGAATTAGCATGTTGCCTCTCCTTGAGTACATCTCGATTCCTAGTGATTCCTTTTCTTCAAGGAGAATTTCCTGTAGTCCTGTATCTGTTATTTTTTTGTAATTTTCACTATTGATCATCCAGATCAGGTTCAGCTAATATGAAATATCACTAAAAGAGTCCCCATGATCAGCCCTTGTGGTTCGCTTCTCCGTGACGTCGTCGCAAACGAAATAACGTCGGGGGTTCAGTGGAGGGGTTTGTTTTCGGAGCTGCTGCCCTCTGAAGCTCCGAAAAAACTTCATGACACGGGTTCTGTTGAGAGTCACGGAAAGACAGCCCAAAACTTGAATAACTTTAGAAATCATTATCAGATTGGTTTCTTATACTGTTTTAACAATATGCCGAAATCGTTTCTCCGAAAAAAAATCACAGCAAAGAAAATGCACGTCAAACTTTTTCAAAGGCAGAGCCTACTTGTGCCGAATAATAAAAAATATACAATATCGAGAAAACAATAAAAAACAAGATTGAAATAAAATTTATACCTTTTCTCCCAGTTATTTTTTAATTATAGTCACTTAAACACTCTTGGGTCATTCGTGACTTGTTTGGGTGAGATTTGAACTCGTAACTTTGGCGTGAGAGGTACGGATGTTAACCACTACGCCGGAGTCGTCCCCGCAAAAGTTAATTTTAATCCCCCCATTTTTCACTCATTCTGTTACCTATCTTATAACTGAAATAAACTAGGAAGAACGAATATAACCATTCATTAAAATGGAAGCTATGTTGTAAAATTGACAATATGTTGTCCGTAAGTAAATGTTACAGAAAAAAACTTGAAAATATTATCATTAAAGATCAATTAAAATCTAAGCCCTTATCAAAAGTTGTTCGTAAATCATTAAAATGTGTTCCTCGCCACATAGTTAATAATTACATTGAAGCAAAAATCAAGAAAACTATTTTTGTCCACCTGCTTGTATGGAAATCTCCCATAGTGGCACTTGTAGAGTCCTGGCGACGCGTTTAAGCCCTGATATTGAACGGATATTTCAAGAATGGCTCCTTTGTACCTCGATAATGCCGCGAAAAATAAATGTTCATGGCTGCTTAAAATCGAAAACGAATGGAATTTCTAATCCTATTATTAATATAAGCTGACATTTGTACACACTTTAAAACGAAAATACTTGAACATATATTCGTTTACCCATTGAGAATTGCTTACATGTGAAATCGGTGACAGTTACTCCGAATTACCCTGTACAACTTTATGTTCGTTTTTAAGTCTACCGAATTTTCCAACCAACAGATAAATAATTTACCAAAGATATGCGTACTATCGCTGCTGCTTCACTCAACTCCTTCAGTTAGCTAAAATAAAATCAAACGAAAAGCACTTCTCGTAACTTATCAGAAGCGAGCCTTCTTCCACATTCCACATCGTTGTAAGAAAAATACTTTCACTGGAATGTTTCCAACTTCCGCCGACAGACACAAATCCGGTCCTTTCGCTTTTGCTGTCAACAGCATCGTAGAAACAATAACTTGTACAATCGGAGTGTGAGTCGCCTACAAGCGCGCGGAAGAAAAATATAAGCTCGTATTTTATTCTAAGATTTTCACGATTCATTAAACATTCACATTTCGCAAATCGTACCGAACGGCATCCAGTATTTTTTTTGTTCACGTTGCTCAGTTCTCAGCCAAAGAGAAATCGTTGTTCTTATATTTCTTTCATGCGTTTTATTTGTCTTTATCGATACAATTTCCCGACTGGGTGCTTTTCTTCCTCTACAGCAAACAGCGTTCAACTGTCGTGATGGAACAGCCTCACAGAGCATCAACGAAGTGCCAGTAGAGGTACTACATTACGAAGTTTGGTGTGTGGAAAATGTCTCTATTATGTTTGATGACTTGATAGATTTTACCTCGGTTTCCTCCACCACTCGATTCCATGCATGTGGGAGTGAGCGTACTTATGGGAACATATTTTGCATAATATATCGACAAGTCGACTGCCATGAAATGGTTTGCCATTTCAATTTTGTCGAACAGCTTTTCCGAGTCGTTGACGATCGCAGCAATGACTAATGGACTTGTCAAATGGAGTGTGCAATATGAATTGTCGATGATGCAACGAAGGGAATGGTTGTAACGCAATTATTTGGTCTTCTGTTCAAATGGCTTTGTATGAATAATGTTACTTTTACTTTCCTGTTCTGCATTTTCAGACGATGCACTATGGGCAAAAAAGGACCCAAAATTACTCAAAATTCAATATCTGAGAAGGACGCTGGTTTCCGAATCGATGGTCACTACACAAAACAATAATACTTAGAAGATGGGAACCCATTTGCCTACAAGATAACATTCAAAACAAAACACTTTTTACTCAATGTACTTGAATTTTCTAAAAAATATTTCTTCTTTCTACCCGTTTACTCAACAAATTTTATCATGTCTAATTTTGAGCGATTGAAAAGTCCTTGGCCGTATAACTTATTTCACCCCGTACTCCACTATATATTTATTTCAAATTTCTCTAGTGTATATAAACGGCTTCAATGAGCAATGTCCCCTAGAAAGAAAAATTGGAATATTAATTGAAGCTTACTTACTACTTTTAGAAAACAATGCTTATCAAATAGAATGAGGGTCCCTGACTACCTGTGCAGGATTCTGAGGAGTTACTTCCAGAGCCTGGTTCTGGTCTACGAGACAGATATGGGACAGAGATCGATTAGGATCACAACGGGAGTTCCACAATGCTGCATCCTTGGTCCAACGCACGCCTTTGCCTCGAAGCGCATGTTGAAATACCGGCTAAACTTCAATAGCCACGTCGAATATGTCTGTGAGAATGCTTGGAAGGCCATCAACACAATAGCTAGAATCATGCTGAACAACTCTATTCCTAGCAATATCAAGAGGCGTCTTCTGGCTAGATACTGAGGTATGGAGGTCCAGCCTGGTTTGCAGCACTGGAAACGAAGCAGAACCAAAGGAAACTAAGTAGTACGTTCCGGCTTATGGCCATGCGAGTTGTGAGTGCGTACAGAACCATCTCATCGGAACCCCAGTAACGTGTGTGGATCACCTTTTCGTGGTACGTTACGAAGATCTACCACCGATTCCTAGTCCTGACTACTTCAAACTAGGGGAACAGGATTTTTCAGTAATCAAAGGAACTCATCTTAGTCCTTTTTACTTTTTATGCCTTGTTGATAGTGACAAGACTCGGCTTTGTCCACCGAGGATGGTCTTGAAATAAGGAAAACATTAGTTGATTAGTCTTCATCTATGACATTCCTAATTTTCTATTCGTTGTTCTCTAGTTTGAAGTGGTTAAGACTAGGGTTCTGATGCATGGTCATTATTGGTGTCATTGTTTAATTTTGTTGCTAAGGAATCCAATTTTGACTGACAAAGGGGCGCGCCTTTGGTGGGAGTTCCAATACTCTGAAGGGTATAAAGAGCGGGACTTTTCAATTAGAGTCGGATCCTCGTGATGAAGGCAATACTTACTCATTTCTCAATAGTGATGGAGTAATACGACATGCACTTAACTAAGGACACGGGGTATACTACAATATATCAAATTACTGGTCGCAGTGTTGTTTGGTCCCGAACAGAGGAAAAAAATCTCATCGGAAGCAGTATGCGCTATCGCCGCAATGATCCCTATCGGCATCATCCGGCGGAGGACAGCAAGTGTTACAGTCGGAGAAAAGCCGGTAGAGTACGGAAAGTGGTGAAAGCGAAGTCTTTGGCAAAAAGGCAATACGAGTAGAACACGGTGGATAGTGGTAGATGGACAAATCGGTTATTGCCGATTCTTTCGACCTTGGTGAACAGAAAACACGGAGAAGTCAACCACAACCGGACGCAGTTGCTGTCTGGCCACGGCTGCCTCAGGAAATGCATCGGTTCGGACACGCAGCGTCACCCCTTTGTCCGGAGTGTGGCAACGTGGATGAAACGCCGTAGCATGTGGTCTTCGACTGTCCAAGGTGCGAGACAGTGCGAATGGAGATACCTGTCCTTAACGTGGAGAATGTCGTCGATGAAATGTGTCCAGAGGAAGGCACTTGGAATGGAGAGGAGCAGTGATCTAGCAACGCCAGCTAGCACTGAGAGTATGAGAAGTGCCAACCACCTCGAAGTATTCGCTTTAGCGTGGTCCCGGGGGATCCAGGCAGAGGAGAGAGTAAGGAATAAGCTTTAGTGGAGCTACACTAGGCAACTAGTGAATACCACCCTGTGCCAACTTCAATACAGGTCTGGCTTTTGGCCCCCTTCCCCTATTTTCTCTGCTTTGAAATTTGATACATATTTCATGATCGTCAAAGGAAAATCAATAATTCTAATTATTTAATGGTTTAGAAGAGTTTTTACAAATAATAGGACAAGGTGGGGTAAAACGCACCCTGGCGTTATATGACCAACAGCGTTTTTTCTCGTACTATTAAAAGACTACTTGATATAAACAATTTCCTAGATGACTGTTCTGCAGCTCTTCTAGTGATTATGGGTGAAAGTCCATTAAATTTGTTTTGCAAAACACGTAAATAAGCGCTGATAGTCATATTATCCCATAGCACCTCTTACCGTATAATAATTTCATTATTATGTAATAGTTTTGATAAAAAAAATTATGAGAATTTTTTTCCCGTTTTTGTCAGCCTAAAATTTGAGAAGGAACTGACAAAATCTGGTAAGCACTGTACTTCTAGGCTCTCCAGCATATGACACTACGCGCAATTTTTTTCTCAGCCTTTTTCCTTTCGGAAAAGTCATTGCTCATGGCTGGAAACCAGCGTCTTTTTCAGATATTTAATTTTGGGTAATTTTCGACCCTTTTTGCCCATAGTGCGATGGTGTGTTATAATCTTGGGGTGCGAAACATCTAAATTTAAAAAATCTCACGATAGCGAATCAATCTACGAAAAATATTATTTCATCACTAGCACCTAAATCCATCTACTTGCATCGCTCTCCACCTTTTTGCAGGAAATCCTCAACATCATCATCAATCTTCCTTCTAACTAATAAGTGTGCGTGCATCTCACAACAGCAAAGCAAAAATTTTCCTGCATCTTAGATTGTGTCGCACCCCTCGGTTATAATGCAATTCAAGAGCAAATTTTCATTACGTCGAAAGTAACAAAGGTAAACAAAGTTGAGTTACCAGTGTCAATAGATGTTCCTGCTATTGCACTAAATAATGTCTGAATATAGGATCACATCCCATTTTAAATTTATTTACCAGTCAAACTACCTTCCGATCAAAATATTTTTCAATGTTACTCAAGTCACTCGATTTCTATGAAGATGCCGTTTGTCTCAAGTAACAGCGCATAGAAACCCGTGAAAAGTGCACGTTCGTTGTTTCGCTTTCTAATTATTAAAGTGAATAAATCGAATTGTTTGTTGCTAACATGATTTCGGTGGTCCTAAAATCATGAATAGGCTGCACATATGGAGACGTAATTGATGATTCTCCCGAATATCCTGGTAACATTAGAGGGCCACCAAACGATGTATACTAACTTTTGACTCAAAAACCAGTATTTTTTAGCATGAAAGTTAGCGATCTGCTTTGTATGATTAAAACCCTGCTTAATATGTTAAACATTGCTATCACTATGAGATTATAGGTTTTTAATTGGAAATAGAAATAAATTTTCGGTCATCAAAACAAAACTTTATTTTTCTCGGATCGGCGCAAATGTTACTTTCGCAGTTCTAGTTTTTCACGTAAATTTTACGTTTTTCATACGTAGATCGGTTCTAAAGTTTGAATTTCAATCCACATAAAACTGTAATAGGTAGTATAGGCCTTTGAAGTAAATTTCACTATATTTTCATGTAACATCTAAGTGAAAATTACTCAAAGTGAAAAGATCTTCCCCCAATCCACTAGAAAGCATCATAGATTTTATAGTACTTTCTAAGTGAATTTTATTACACTTTCACTTAAATTTTAGTAATTTTCTTCGTAGCATCCAAACTGTTGTTAGGCGTTCTAAAATGATTTTTGAAATAATAAAAATAACTGGATAGATAGGGTTAGCTACCGCATTTCCGGCCTATTAAGCACAACCCGCACTCAGTCTTTCTTAATCTAGTGCATTTCAACATCAAACGGAATAACGGCGCCAGTGGTGTAGTGGTAAGCGTGATTACCTCTCACCCCAGCAGGCCTGGGTTCAATCCCAGTCGGCGCCGCCGGGATGTTCTGAGGCATAACATCTCTGATCACGCCTTCCTTCGGATGGGAAGTAAAGCCGTTGGTCCCCGGTTCATGAGTTGATGGGTCGATAGGTAGGGTCCAGGTGTGGGAGCTGCCTTCCTGGCACGTCGGTAGCATTGGTGCTCAGCACGGAAAACAAGATCGACGGAAAAAACAAATCAAAGGAAAAAAAAAAAAAACATCAAACGGAATGTTATTATTACTGATGGCTTCCACATTTATTTACCTTTCCGTACGTACCGTAAAACTTGATAAAGAGAAACCAATCGTTGAGATATTGTCAAAAGTCTAACACTGCTTCTTGATGCCAAACTCGGCCTACGTATCCTAAACTCGGTCTAACGCATTGAAACGCCATTTATTTATTTCTACTTGTCAACAGATAAAATAGTTACCCTAATGACAATTTTCTATATCTAAACATCAAAACTGCTTCAAACACAAAATTAACGCAAACATCTCTTAAAGCTACGCTTATTTTTCTCGCGGGACACATTAAAATCGAACACATAATAACAACTATTGAAAACGCGGCACATACTCAACATTGGTTCGTGTACGCCATAGTTTGTCCTCGAACGCCGGTTGTTGAAGAACGCAAGCAGCCGGAGGTCCCGTCGTTGAGTGTTGATGTCAAGAAGACTGAGAAGTGTGGAGCAGTCGACGTTCCCTTGCAGAAGATCCGCAACGAAACAAGCCTTCGCCACATTACGCCTTCCTTCCAAGAGCTCCAGGTCGATGAGGTTACAGCGACTTACATAGCTCGGCAAGTTACGCGGGTCGCGCCAACGAAGGTGTCGCAACGCAAAGCGAATAAATTTTCGCTGAACAGCTTCAATTCTATGGATGGCATTCTGATAGAATGGCGACCAAACAACGGCAGAGTATTCCAGTATAGGTCGAACCAGGGAACAGTATAAAGCCTTCAGGCAATACACGTCCTTGAAGCTTTTGGCGAAACGGAATAAAAATCCTAGCTGCGATGAAGCTTTAGATACAACATAAGCAATGTGATCCTTGAACGTTAATTTGCAATCGAGCATGACTCCCAAGTCCTTGACAGTCGATTCGCGTTTCAAGCTTATTCCTCTTAAGGTGTAATCGTGGAAATGCATCGCCCGTTTACGGCCAAAGGAGATGACCGAGCACTTGGACACATTTAAAGACATCCTGTTTATCCGGCACCAATCATCAAAGACTTCAAGTTCTTGGTGGAGGAAATGAGCGTCTTGAGGCCCTTTTATTACGTAGTAGAGCTTCATGTCGTCGGCGTACGAGAGTTTAAGGCATTTGAGGATCAAGTTCACGTCGTTCATATACAACAGGAAAAGCAATGGCCCCAGGTGGCTGCCTTGAGGAACACCAGATGTAACCATGAAGGGTGGAGAAGCGTAGTCACCGATCTTAACAGACATAGATCTGCCAGTCAGATAGGAGCGAAGCCAGGTAAGTAGACTCCCATGAACACCCATTTTGTCATATTTAGAGATGGTAATTTCATGGTTCACTCTATCGAAAGCTGCAGAGAGGTCGGTGTATATGGCGTCAACTTGATGGCCACGTTCAATCTCACGAATAATGAACGATGTAAAAACAGTTAGATTAGTCGTCGTCGAGCGCTTAGGCATGAAGCCGTGTTGATCCTGAGAAATACTGTACGAGCAGTCTTGAACCAACTTTTCCAGGACAATTAGCTCGAATAGTTTGGAGATAGCACTCAATGCAGCTATTCCGCGGTAATTGGCGACAGTCTGCTTGTATCCTTTTTTGTGAACAGGGAAAACAAACGAATCCTTCCAACATTCTGGAAAAACTCCGGAGGTCATTGACAAGTTGAAGACCTTAGCTAAGGGCTCTGAAAGAGTGTCTAAGCAACGTTTCAGTACTAATGAGGGAATGCCATCTGGACCAGATCCTGTTGATGTTTTCATCTGTTTGCCGGCTGAAATCACCATGTCGCTGTGGATGGTGAATGGAGAACCAAACACCGACGTACGAGGGACATTACTCGTGGCAGCAGCAATTTCCTGAGCATCAAGAACTTCGTCTGAAAAAACGCTGCTGAATTGTGTGCGAAACATATTGGCGATATCTGCGACGGAGTTGGCATCAGTAACGCCATCAGTCATATTGGACGGCAATCCCGTTTCTTTCCGTTGCTCGTTCACATATCGCCAGAATTCCTTAGGATTAGCTTTGAGACGACTCTGCAAGTGAGACGCCAATGAATTCACTTCGGCCTATCGGATGAAGATAAAAATTGATTCGGTCGGAGCGCTTCTTTTGTTTTTGGGAATAATGGGTACAAACCTTCATATAACGCGTTCTCATTGACTTCGTTCCGTAGCCCATTAACTAAACTATATATAAAAGTATATAAAGTATATGGTCGGCAAAATGTGGCAAAAAACAATTGACAAAAAAAACGTCGGTGAATTATTTTCAGACAGGTGCCAAATTGAAGGTGCTTATTTTTTCGTTTCGGCATATTCTGTAGCATCATAGATCTTAATCCTTAAAGAAAATAGCCGAGCTCTTGATCATTTTTTTTTATGATTTGATCACTTTTACGGATGGTCTGGATCTTCCGTTGGGCAGGTCCGTGGCCAGCAGAGTGGCATATTCAGATCCAAATTTATTAATGCAGCATTTATTTTGATGTGATTTAAAAAAAAACGCTGAGCTCTAGGATCTTTTCTACGAATTGACCACTTTAGCAGATGTTTCGGATCTTCCGAAGGACCGTGGCGATCAAAGTGCTCATACTGGTTTGAAATCCAAATTTAGTCATGCAGCATCACAATAAGTTCATTCAAAACATCTAGATTCCTTTTTACGAATGGACCACATTTACGGTCACATTTCGGTCTCAGATCCAAATTCATTCATACATAATTTTTGCTTTAAAAACTTTTCCAATAAAAAACAAAACTGTCATTTCGCAGATAGCAACGCTTAAGGGGCACCCACATTAGATCCGTTTGCGTTGCGTTGACGCAAATTTGACAGTTAGACAATAGATTTAGCTGTCACTTTGCCGCAACGCGTCCGATCCGGATCTAGTGTGCGTGGGCCTTTAGGTCGGTTGCTATCGCGTTGCTATATTTGTTAACCCGCTGTTCACCCAGCGGCATATTGTTTTTTTTTTCCCTTTTGGTTTGTTTTCCGTCGATCTTGTTTTCCGTGCTGAGCACCAATGGTACTGACGCCAGGGAGGCAGCTTCCACACATGGACCCTACCTATCGACAACTCATGAACCGGGGACCAACCGCTTTACTGCCGGCGTGATCAGAAATGTTATGTCTCAGAACATCCCGGTGGCGCCAACTGGGATTGAACCCAAGCCTTTGAATAAAAAAATATAATATAGGCCAGGGGATTGAACCCAGGCCTGCTGGGGTGAGAGGTAATCACGCTTACAACTAGCGCCGCTGGTCAGATTGTTATTGCCCGCACTACACGAAACGAAAATCAATTATTTTATTCATGTGTTTCACTTATACATTTTTGCCAAAGCATCAGCCTTATACATTCCATAAGACAAACCACATAGGTCCTACAAGAATGCATAAAAGGTATATGTGACCGCTTATACATTTCATTTGACACATGAGCTGCATTAACTTTTTGCAAGGCGTCTGCTTATTAGTTGACTTATACATTTTATGAATAATCAGCAATAGAAATTTGCCAAAAGGTATAAGGAGATTTCTATCCGTGTAGAATAACAACCCCGGTGCGGATGCTGCGTTATGGTGGAGGTTGCTAAAATAGCTTTAGCAACGCATTGGTGCGGGTGCTCTTAGTTCAAAAATTCACGGAACGTAAACATTACATAAAACAGTGCAATGCAGACCACAATCTTCATCAACGTGAGTGTAGTTGCAAGAAACGGATATCCAAGATATTATTACGAATTCTTCCGTATGGCCACCTGATAGGTCCATCCTATCCCAACCAGGCATACCAAAAGTACCGCCTCACGACAGTATTGCAACGGCTGTCGCTTTCTTTTTCCTTCGACATCCTTGAGATTGAGCTATAAGCGACAGCCTACAGTGAGGCTGTCATACGACATGCAACGTTGCTGTCTTGTGCAGTACACGACAGCTCGTTCTTATTCATGTATTTTGTTCGTTCGGCTATGACAGCCTCGTATGGTCATTCGTAACGTTCCTCGTACATACAACAAGCAGTCCGTCAAACTACCGATTAGTTGCTGCTGTCTTTGAAATTTTGATCGTATGTCGTGAGACTGCTACTACACTACCAGTGTGACGCCGAAGCTCGTCCGGTTGCTATCACGTTCGTGCTGCCCATGCAAAATTTTCAGCCGATATTTTTTAAAAATGTGCGTTCTTGAGCAGATCAGACATTCTGACATTCCGGTGAAAAATATAAGCCTACCCGACACCAACCTGACTTCTACTAAACCCCAACCTGATGTTGGCCCGACATTGACCCAAAATAACCATAGAATTGACATTACATCGACCCGACATTTGGCTGACGTCGATCATAAATTTACCTTATATTGATCTGACATCGGGCCAACATGTATGTTCGGGATCATTTTTCTGGGTTTCTTCCATACTCCACTGCCGTATATCAATTGTATATAATGTCTCGTGACAGCCACTTGGGTAAGCTGAGGGAAAACCTGGTCATAAAGAAATGTATAAATACAGCCCATTCGGTTCACTACGTTCCAAGCACGATGATTTTAGCAAAGCGGGCATAGATGCGACTGTTCTATTTTTTTTTCCCTTTGGTTTGTTTTTTTCCGTCGATCTTGTTTTCCGTGCTGAGCACCAATGCTACCGACGTGCCAGGAAGGCAGCTCCCACACCTGGACCCTACCTATCGACCCATCAACTCATCAACATCCCGGCGGCGCTGACTGGGATTGAACCCAGGCCTGCTGGGGTGAGAGGTATTCACGCTTACCACTACACCACCGGCGCCGTTATGCGACTGTTCTAATACAGCTTTTATTCGTTCGTGCGTGCGCTGTTTGCCAATACACTTCAAATTCAGATTAGGATTGGGAGATCTTGAGAGAAAGATCGATCTTGACGGATCGATCTTATATTTGGCTCTAGTATCGATTCACTGATTAAATTGGTACTAAAGAATCGATATTTGGTAGGTCGATATTTTGATTATTTTTTAAACGTTGGTACCCCAAAAAAATCTTTTCTTTATTATATTCAATTAAATGTAGTCGCCATTCCACATCGAACGCTCGACTGTTTCGGTCAAATATTGCTTGCACTCCGTAATCGGTACTAGTTTTTTTTCCCCTATTGAGTTTTTTTTTCAATCCGCTTTCATACTGAGTGGTGTTGTAGTATACAACAGTGTAGTGAGCATCGCGGAATTGTAATTGCCGCTCAATCGTTCGAGAAAGGAAGCAGTCATTCCCGGCGAGTCCGGCAGATGAGCTGTACATCTCTAACCAACAAGTTTCATCGCATCACGAAACGGCAAAATCAAGTTCATCGAGTTCACCAGCCGGTGAGCCAGCCGGTGCTTTGTTGCAAACACTCGAGGGCAACAATAGAACGATCATCACCATCATTCTCACATCAGGATAGATCATCGTCATCAGCCACACTCCGTGCGCTTGTGTGGAGAGTTAAGTAACAAACGGTTATCTTCCGTTCTCCGCAACCTGATTAATCTCCATACAGTGTTTATTAACTTTTCTGACACCTTTTTGTTTTTTCCTGAAAAAGTTTTCATTTTTTTTTCTTTTTTTTTTTCATTTACTGTTTTTTTTGCAAGTTGATTAATCTCCCTATAGTGTTGATTAACTTTCCTGGCACTTTTTTTTTCCATTTTAAAGGTTTTTTTTTTGCTTTGTTGGATTAAGTATTATTTTTACCGTTATATTTTTTGGATAAGTTTATTTCTTTCTTATTTTTTTTTATTTATAATTTTTTTTTTCATCGCATATATATATATATATATTAATATATATTAAATATATATATATATATATAAATACATATATATATATATATATATATATATAAATACATATATATATATATATATATATATATATATATATATATATTTCCTTTTTTATGTCGAAATCTGTTGCGGAGGTACTTAAGACCCCGCAATGGATGAAACCAATGATGGCGGGGGTATTTCGCTAGCAGATATCTCCGATGATGAGTCTGTTAAATCTCCATCATTCGAAAATCTGCTTCTCACTGAAAAGGAAATGGATACCTCAGGGGATTCTACTTCGGACCCCAAAACGAGCACTGGAGCTTACCCAAAGGTGATGTCTAAACAACAACCTCCTTCACCCCCTGCCCCCCCTTCTCCACCATCGCCCCCTCGTCCACCTGTTCCCCCTACTCCAACCGTTCCCTTAAAAATTTCTGCGACCCCCCGCCATAAAGCTTACCCAAGCGACTCAAAAGGTCCGTGGGTTGTTTTTTTCCGGCCCAAACAAAAACCTTTGAATATTTCTCGGATTTCGAAGGATCTGACAAAACATTTTTCGGCCGTAACCGATATCTTTAAGGTAACGTCAAACAAACTGCGCGTTACCGTTGATGACCTGAAACAGGCAAACCGGATTGTTGCCTGCGAGCTTTTTTCGATCGAATATCGAGTCTACGTCCCCAGTTGTGACGTAGAAATTGAAGGAGTGGTCACCGAATCGAGTCTGACTTGTGAGGATTTCCTACAAGTCGAATCTTTCGGCATTTTCAAAAACCGTGCCCTCCCGAAAGTCAAGATACTGGACTGCATTCAACTGCAGTCAGTGTCGCTCATAGGCACTAGCAAAAAGTATACCCTCTCAGATTCGTTTCGTGTGACCTTTTCAGGATCGGCATTACCTGACTACGTCACAATTGGGAAGGTTCGACTACCTGTACGCTTGTTTGTACCGAGGGTAATGAATTGCTTGAAATGCAAACAACTAGGTCACACCGCGGACTTTTGTTCCAACAAACCGCGGTGCGATCAATGTGGGGAGGAGCATACGGAGGGTCCTTGTCATGCTACCCCAAAATGCGTTTACTGTAAGGATGCTCCGCATGCTCTGAGTGATTGCCCGAAGTACAAACAGCAGGGAGAAAACTAAAGCGGTCTTTGCAAGCTCGCTCTAAGCGCTCGTTAGCAGAAATTTTAAAAACGACCGCTTCATCTTCCCAAACCACCCCAAAAAGCAACAACACATTCCACCTCCTGCCAGATGATGATCAGGGCTCTGACTCAGAGGTGGGTGAGAGTAGTCCTTTTGTCTTTAATGGCAACACGAGGAAGCGGTCCAAAACAAACGTCACCCAAAAACCTCGTAAGGCCTCTCGTACGGACTCTCAACCTACCTTGTCAAATTTAAAAGGTAGCGGAAATGTAGCAAAACCCCCACCACCGGGATTTAAAGTTTGTAATTTTAACAAAGACTTTCCGCCACTTCCGGGATCATCTAAAACCCCAGATATCCCAGTTTTTCAGCCAGAAAAACAGCTGAATAACCAGCAAGAACATGATGCCATGTTCACGTTTTCTGGAATTGTGGAGAGCATCTTCAATATATTCAACGTCTCTGACTCAACTAGGAACATTATTAATTTAGTGCTTCCATTTGTGAAAACTCTTTTGAAGCAACTAGCTTCTAGGTGGTCCTTCCTTGCATCGATCATATCCTTTGATGGATAATTTTCCGAATGAGGTCGGGGATATGATCTCTGTTCTTCAGTGGAACTGTAGAAGTCTTATACCGAAACTTGACACATTCAAATTTTTACTTCACAACTCACTTTGTGATGCATTTGCTCTTTGTGAAACATGGCTTTCTTCAGACACCGATCTCCGTTTCCACGATTTTAACATTATTCGCCTTGATCGAGCAGATTCGTATGGAGGAGTGCTTCTCGGGATTAATAAGCTCCATTCCTTTTATAGAATCGATCTGCCTTCCGTGACAGGCATTGAAGTTGTCGCATGTCAGGTAAATATTCGAGGTAAAAGCCTCAGTATTGCCTCAGTATATCTTCCTCCAAGAACTGCGATTTCTCGCCAAGGTTTCTCTGATATCTGCTCAGCTTTATCTGAGCCTCGGTTGATCTTAGGAGATTTTAACTCCCACGGTACAGGCTGGGGGGAACTGTACGACGACAACCGCTCAACCCTGATATACGACCTTTGCGATAACTTCAATATGACAATTCTAAACACTGGGGAAGTAACTCGAGTGGCCAAACCTCCAGCAAGAGAAAGCAGATTAGACCTCTCCCTCAGTTTGAGTTCACCATCGTTGGATTGCTCGTGGAAAGTAATTCAAGATCCCTACGGTAGTGACCACTTGCCAATCAAAATTTCTATTACCAATGGTTCATCTTCCACTCGCTCGGTTGACATCGCGTACGACCTCACGAAAAACATCGACTGGCAAAAATTTGCGTCCGCGGTTCTCGGTGGTACTGATTCGGTTGAGATACTCCCTCCGCTGGATGAGTACTCCTTTTTATCGCGACTTATAGTTGACTGTCCTCTTCAAGCACAGACGAAACGCGTTCCGGGTGTTTTCGTTCGCAAACGACCTCTCATTCCGTGGTGGGATAAGGATTGCACCGACGCGAACAGCGAGAAGTCCGCCGCGTTTAAACGCTTCCGCAAACACGGTAAGGTCGAGGATTTCGAGCGGTACACCGACCTCGAGAACACTTTTAAGGGCTTGATTAAAGCCAAAAAACGCGGTTACTGGCGTCGGTTCGTCGATGGTTTGTCGCGCGAGACTTCCATGAGAACGCTCTGGAATGTCGGCAGGAGAATGCGAAACGCGTCATCACCGGTCAACGAAGACAAGGAGTACTCAGACAGTTGGATATTCAGCTTCGCGCGGAAAGTATGCCCGGATTCGGTGTCGGTTCAAACCAACGTTCGTGATAGTCCGTCGGGTAGTAACGAAATAGATTCTCCGTTTTCGATGGTGGAATTCTCACTTGCTCTCCTCTCATGTAACAACTCAGCTCCAGGAATGGATAGAATCAAGTTCAACTTGCTCAAAAATCTCCCAGACGTCGCGAAGAGACGCTTGTTGAACTTATTCAATCAATTTCTGGAGCACAACATTGTTCCGGATGATTGGAGGCAAGTAAGAGTTATCGCCATTCGAAAACCCGGTAAACCCGCGTCGGATTATAACTCGTACCGTCCCATCGCGATGCTGTCCTGTATACGGAAATTGTTGGAGAAAATGATTCTTTTTCGTCTAGACAAATGGGTCGAGTCGAATGGTTTACTTTCAGATACGCAATTTGGATTTCGGAGAGGCAAAGGAACGAGCGACTGTCTTGCGTTGCTTTCAACTGAAATTCAACTGGCCTATGCGCAAAAACAGCAAATGGGTTCAGTTTTCTTGGACATTAAGGGGGCTTTTGATTCTGTTTGTATCGATGTCCTTTCGGATAAACTCCACGATAGTGGGCTTTCACCAATTATGAACAACTATTTGAGCAACTTGTTGTCTGAGAAATATATGAGCTTTTCTCATGGAAACTCGACAACTTCACGAATTAGTTACATGGGTCTCCCCCAGGGCTCATGTTTAAGCCCCCTTCTTTATAATTTTTATGTAAAAGACATTGATGGTTGTCTTGATGAAAATTGCTCGCTAAGGCAGCTTGCAGATGACGGCGTTGTGTCCGTTATAGGACCAAGTGCACCGGACCTGCAAGGACCATTGCAAGATACCTTAGACAATTTGTCTACTTGGGCTATGAAGCTGGGTATCGAATTCTCTCCGGAGAAAACTGAGTTGGTTGTTTTTTCTAGGAAGCATCATCCTGCACAGTTACAGCTTCAACTAAAGGGTAGAACAATCACTCAAAGTATATCTTTCAAGTATTTAGGTGTCTGGTTCGATTCCAAAAGCACGTGGGGAAAACATATTGCGTATGTGAAACAAAAATGCCAACAAAGAATCAATTTTCTTCGTACAATTACTGGAACTTGGTGGGGAGCACACCCGGAAGATCTGATCAGGTTGTATCGAACAACCATCTTGTCGGTCCTAGAGTACGGTAGCTTCTGCTTTCAATCCGCGGCAAAAACACACATCCTGAAGCTACAACGGGTTCAATACCGTTGCCTCCGAATCGCGCTTGGCTGTATGCACTCGACGCATACGATGAGCCTCGAAGTACTCGCGGGTGTTCTCCCACTGACAGATCGTTTCGCGGAACTGTCCTTCCGGTTTCTTATCCGTTGTGAAGTAATGAACCCATTGATAATAGAAAACTTTGAGAAGCTGCTCGACCGAAATCCTCAAACAAGATTCATGAGTTTGTACTATGAGTACATGACGCTGGAGGTTGGCCCTTCTTCATTAATCTCCAATCGTGATTGCTTTCAAGCCTTCTATAGTTCCTCTGTAAATTTTGATCTGACCATGATGCAAGAAATCCATGGAATACCAGATCACCAGATCACCAGATGTTCCCTCAACTTTTGCAATCAAGTACCACCATGTAAGTAACGATAAAAGATTTTTCACAGATGGGTCAACCATAAATGCTACCACTGGATTTGGTGTATTTAATCAATTTCATAGCGCCTCTTATAAACTGCAGAAACCATGCTCAGTATACGTTGCGGAACTCGCAGCTATATTTTACGCAGTAGAGCGAATTGCCTCACTACCTTCTGACCATTATTTCATTTTTAGGGATAGTCTTAGCTCATTGGAGGCTATTCGTTCAATGAGGCCGATGAAGCACTCCTCGTATTTCCTGCCTGAAATACGATCTAAACTGAGTGCTTTATCTAACTGCTCCTATACTATCACCTTAGCTTGGGTCCCATCTCATTGCTCAATTCCGGGTAATGAGAAAGCGGACTCGTTAGCTAAGGTGGGCGCTATGGAAGGCGATATTTTTGAGCGACAAATCGCCTTCAACGAATTTTTCTCCATTGCTCGTCAGCAAGTCCTCATCAGTTGGCAACACAAATGGAATGATGGTGAATTGGGAAGATGGTTACATTCTATTCTCCCACAGGTGTCGAACAAACCATGGTTCAAAGGGTTGGACATGAGCCGCGACTTTATACGCGTTATATCAAGGCTTATGTCCAATCACTGCTCGTTAGACTCGCACTTCTATCGAATTGGGCTCTCAGACAGCAATTTATGTGCATGTGGCAGTGGTTATCACGATATCGAGCATGTTGTTTGGTCGTGTACCCTACACCGTGTTGCCAGATCTGATTTATCCACATCCCTCAGGGCCCGAGGAAAACAACCCGCGATACCCGTTAGAGATGTCTTGGCGAGCCGAGATCTCGACTATTTGAATTTAATTTATGTGTTTTTAAAACGGATAGATCTGAGGATTTAGTAGTTAGTGTCATCTTGTGTTCTCTCAAGTTGTTAGCTGCCCATCGGTGTACCCCCATGTTTGTCTTTTTCATCAGAGTGTCACTTAGTTCGAGATCAAGAGCACATTGCTCTCCAAACCTTGTGTTCACAATCTCTACCCTGCCATCCATTTGTTACAATTTGTCACCCCTAACCTCGAGATAACCGCGAGTAATCGGCCCCCGCTTTACTAACGTTAGTTTTAAGTAATTTTGTAATCTAATCTAATGTAATATTGGCTCCGCAAAGCTATAGCAAATGAGCCTGGAAAAATAAACGCATTATAAAAAAAAAATAAATAAATGTAGTCGTTTCAATGATATAACAAAAATAACATATTTTATTTTTATGTTCTCGGCTTGAACAAAAAGTTTGATTATATCAGGCATAACATTTGATAACGGCACAAAAGCATTTGTGAACTAACTTTCTAAGGCCCTTTACACGCGAATCAAAGTACGCCCACGCAAATCAATACCACTTTCGGGAAGGTGATAGTTGCCCCTATTTGATGATGTTGTTGGTTTGCGTGGGCGTACTTTGGTTCGCGTGTAAAGGGCCTTAGAAAGTTTGTTTACAAATGCTTTTGTGCCGTTATCAAATGTTATGCCTGATATATCAAAAGACAAAATGTAAAGGCAAGGAGCAATGAGCACATGATGCAGGTAGCACGAACCTTGAAATGTTGCTGTATTCGTAAATATCGGAAACTCAAATAGTGACGTCATTGTAATCCAGCCAATAACATAGGATGCGATGCTGATGTTGACGTTATTGCCAATTCAGAGATAAATTAGCATTTGGCGTCAGACTATCAGCTTTAATAGCATGCTGTGGCTATCAGTTGCGTCGAATTATTTTTCCTGAAACGGCAATATGTTCGTTAAATTTACCACGCAGTCTGAGGTGAGAGTAAATCGGTTTTTTTTCGATGTAAATACACTTAAAAAAATTAACACCTATTTTTTGAAGATCGAAATGATCGAAAGAAAAGGCAAACAATCGATCAGAAAAATCGGAAATCGGGATGAAAAAGATCAATCTTCCAAAGATCGATCAAAGATCGCCCAACCCTAATTCAGCGGTAGTAAAGCACACAAAGCAACAGTCAATCCAGGCATAAACCAACTGTCGCAAGAAGGCTGTACCACAGACAAACATACATAACACTCACAATCACATTCATCGCAAATAATGTTTTAGTTGGGAATGTGCTTGCATTTGTCATGGTGGCGCCACTGAAGCATTGAGCAAGCCACCACATTTTGAACTTATCAGTGATGCCAGTTCTTTTTCACGTCTGGTTAGTAGATGTCAGCTCTTGAAAATGATAAGTGGTCAAGGCATCCCACTGGAGACACATACCACATATGATGAATACAAAAAAAAATGTTGAATATTACATCAAAACTGCTGCACATTAGTCATTCCGTTCCTAATATTACATTGAACGATGTACACAGAATTCGAGAACAAATCATGTTGATGACTGTAATATTCTATCAACTTTTACCAGTTATTGATGTTCAATACTTCACCATGACAATGATTGATACATATTACATTGATACATCTACATTTAGAAAGGGCACTGATGCATTACCTTGTTTAAAAACTTGTTTCCAGCAAAAGAAAAAGCACAATAAACAAACAAAACAAATCCCTAAAAAAAAGTCTTAGCTTCTGTGAATTTTTCCTACGGATCCGCATTTCAGCAGAATTCAATCAATTATATAGATCTATGGAAAATTTCGTAGAACCGACATCACTGACTTCCATCTGTTTTGTTTTTATTCAACACAGCTGACGTGTTGACAGAACAAGGGAAAAGCAACTAGTGAAAAAATTGCATGAACGAGGGATGCTCCGGTTGCAAAACAATGCTTGGGAATGTGGATGATAGATGGTGCTAGTGCGCATGCAAAATACGCTTGACGATATTTTTTGAAGAATTTTCATGTAAGTGTTATGTCTGTTTGTCTGTGGCTGTACTATTTGGAAGCCTGATCCAACCCCAAAGTATCGCAATCCTAGACTCTCACCTATATACGTACAACAATGGTGAATTTTTTTTATGTAGACCTGCTTTTTGTAAATCATAGGCTTATGATTTCTGAGGCAGCATTTCTCAATATTATGAAATGCACAACTTTATCCAAGAAACCCTCTCTCTAGGACGCTGTATTTAACTAAACAGAAACCTTACAAAGTTGGTGCTTTGAAAACAGAGCAACTTCGTTGAAGACCGTAGATCTGTAGAAGATATGCCCACGGCTCTAGAGATTTTGACCACGCTACTGGCCTAACTGCCCTAACGATCTACTGTTATCTGTAATTTCATGTGATCAATTTGTATGATTTATTGTTTCAAGTTTTCAATGCTTTATTGTTCGATACAAATATAAAAGTAACCAACAATTAATTTCTGGAGACATATTATCGAAAAGGATATGTCTGCTGTCTCTGAAAAGAGGGCCACCTCCAAATTGGGGGCCCTGGCTTTAGCCCCATATCACCCTACCGGTAATTTAAGTTACATATTTTATTAAGTGAATGGGTCTGGGGGATGTTTTCATGATCATCTGCCGCTGAGCAGACACTCGGTGCACTGAACCACCGACTCCGTAACACACGAATTTGTAATTTTAAAGCTGAATAATCCTTATTTTCATAATAATTATTCACTTGCAATCATAAGCCTGCCTTGTTGCCCATAAAAGCGTGACAATCTCATCTTTGCTTTAGTTTCTATTCGAATGCGACTGTTACATGTATTTATGGGTAGTTTAGGTAACTAACAGTCTAACGTACGCACTTCGAAATCGTGAGCGTCATAACATTAAATCATAACAGACCAAAAATTCGGTGTAATCAAAGTTGTATTCGTGTAAAATTAGTTATTGCTATATAGATCTACTGTAACTTGAAAAGTCTTAGTGTTTTGGCATAGCTCCTCGCCAAATTTAAATCAAACCCATCTCCACATCAAATATGACCGCAAAAACAGTTGCGATATTGTTGGGTTAGACCAGCTGAAAATAAAATGAATAGAATCCATCGTTTGGATGTGCATTATGCGTTTCCAAAACACCACCAACACATTGCAATGGTGTTTGAATTGTGAATCCAGCTTCTGGCTTCGCTCGGTAGGGGTTTCCCATTAACGTTTGCATTACGGTTTGGTTTCATTTTGGCACCATCGGGGAGCCATGCAACTGTACAAATTTGCCAGCGTAACCACAGACCAAAAATAAAGCAGCAGCAGCAGCAGCCCTACTCGCCCTGACGTTATCCCTTTCACCAGGCCAGCCGACTGTTAGTTCATAATAGTGAGGAAGTTGAACAAACACCCGGGCTTGCTTATGTTGCTCGCTAACACAGGGATGACTGCTAGGGAGTTGCTAGAGAAGAGGGGCGCGGCGGATGGGTACGAAATTTAATTGCCCAAAATTCAACAGGATGGAAAACTGGCCAAACTTATCGTATGCGGCGAGTTGCAGTGGAGTGTGCGAGTGTGTTTAGGGATGTTTGGATGAATGCAAACGGTGTGTTTTGGTTTTTTGGATGTTTTTTTTTTTAGATTTCCTCGATCCATTGAGTTTGGGGATGTTTTGAAATTTGATGGTTTTCTGGAACATTTATATCATCAACCATAGGTTTACCTGGACTTAATCTAATATGTTAAATTTGAACAGCATACAGCTTATATAGCTGTATGCTGTCTTAACTAATTTTCTTGAATTTTCCCCTTGTCGAAGACCTTTGCGTGTTTCAAACGAGTCCGACAACACACCCAATTACTGCACGCAGCACTATACGAAACCCATCGTAACCACTTCAGTCTCGTCAGTTCCGTGATCATCTGTTCTCGCGCATGATCTTCCATAGCTTCTCAAGCTCAATAGTACTGTAAGCGGCTTTGAAATAATAAGGTCAGGATATGTGATACTTTGAAATAATAAGGTCAGGATATGTGATACTTATTATTGTCATATTCCAAATTTTCCCCTCTTTTGTACTGCCCATAAAAGCATATCGTTCCCATTTGGATTTTTATCAGAAACGAGTTATCTCCATTAGAATCGATTGCTGTATTTTACACTGCGCACTAAATGTCCCATGTTTTATTCTGAAAATATGGTATGAAATACCAAAACTTGGTTGTCCTATCCATAGAAGTCTGCGGATAGATAAATCTTCAATAGAATTTTTTCGTTGAAAGTAAATCTGCACGCAGGTTTGAATGCACCCTTGCGTCTATTGTGATCGGACGGAACCATCAACGCGTTAC
Source organism: Ochlerotatus camptorhynchus (assembly GCF_037179485.1). Classification (NCBI taxonomy): domain Eukaryota; kingdom Metazoa; phylum Arthropoda; class Insecta; order Diptera; family Culicidae; genus Ochlerotatus; species Ochlerotatus camptorhynchus. The sequence goes on from NW_027040773.1 coordinate 4,093,495, forward strand.
AACGTAATAGAGCATGGAACTTGAAATACTTGCATTGTAATCAGGTGATATAGGTAAATTGTTCGCATGAGTAGAGCTCAGGAGATTTTGACGTCTTTCGGGAAGGGTACCAATTCAGGGAAATGCAACGAAAATTGGTCAGACTTTAATTGCTAATAACTTGGCCAATAATCAATGGATTTCGATGATTTGTATGTCAATCGATTCACCAGTGTTACAAGATGTATGTGGTATGTCACACATTATAATTGTTAAATATTTAAACAGGGGAAATGACTCTAATGTTGGCCTAATGTTGCTGGAAAAATCTTTACGATTAATCGTTAATCGAATCATTGGACATTTAGGCATCCCTAGAAAATAGTGTAATTTCATGTTTTTTGGTGGTCCTTAAAAAATTTCGAACAGCCGAATTGCAACCAGCAAGTGTAGCCCTAGAACCAAAAGCGGTGCTATGCTAGTTTTCATTGCTATAACGACGACTGAATTAATCATCGATTTCCTCTTTTGATGACCATGGCTTCACTAACTTATTTCGCACTATTTCTGCTTTGCTCTTCTATCATCCAGAACAACAAACGCAAGAATATGTTTGCCGTCGAGTTATTAACGAAACAGAAAGTCGATGAAGAGAATCGATCAAAATCACCCTGGAGGGCATTTTGTGTGGTCGTTGGGGCGTGTGGTTCTGAATATGACGATGAGTGGGCAAAATGTTACGTAATTGCATCCTCCCTATTCGCACACACCCGAAGATCGGAGGCAAATGCCACTTCGACTTGTTTCGTCTACTAGCGACTCTCTGATGACAGTGTTGGAGAAGTAGCAATGCTACATCGACATGTTTCGTCTAGAAACGATTCTGTGATAACTGTGTTGGGGAAGCAGCATATGCATGTACGTAATTGGTGGATTTGTTAGTTTTTTTTAAAGTTATGTAGAGAGATTTTTAGCCGTTGGCTAGTTCATAAAATGGGAGGCCCCAGAGGGGGGTTCTGCCAGCAAATTTTGTTACGGAGTTGGCTTACAATTCACATGTACTCAAATAGAAGCAATTAAAACAGATTCCAGTAAAAAGACTAACAATACAGGCAACGAGAAGAAAAAAAAAATCTGGTACATCAAAGTTAGGTAGGGTTTTGAAAGAGATCGGAGCTCCACCGTAGGAGGGGTAATGTATAACCCAGCGTCCTTGAGCAAATAAATAACTGTCACTAAAGTGGAAGGTTCGTCGCCCAGTATGTCCCTAATGCTGTTGGGAAGTGCGTACTGCTCCCTTAGTTGTTGGTATTGCAGACACAGGCATAGGATGTGTTCCACCGATGCAGTGGTTCCGCAAACGTAGCATTTTATGTGGAACTGCGTCCAACCAAAACTATGTGAGATCCTTGTATGGCCTGTCCTAAGACGAGAAACCACCTTCTGGTCCCGTAGTTTCGACATATCCGTCCACTTGCTCGCTGTTCCTTTGATTCTTCGGATGAAGAGGGATTGGGATTGGCACCACTCTGCTTCCCAGGTTTCCCACATTTTGCTGACTATCCATCGCTTTATGCCCTGTAGTGGCACTTCGTCGGTGTAATGGGGGCCAGCTGGTCCAGGCTGTCGGCTTCGCTGTTTCCTGGGATATCGCAGTGCCCAGGGATCCAGGAAAACACCGTGTTCGGAGGTGTGGCCTCCACAATACCCTGTATCCGGGGTGAGTCATGGTCTCCGATGTAAGGGCTTGTATCACGCTGTACGAATCGGATAGCACCAGTATGGGCCGGTCCGAGGGTGTTGTAACGGCAACAAAAATGGCCGCAGCTTCAGCGGAGAAAACCGAGCATTGTGGTGGTAGGCTGCTACTCATCGGTGCTGAAATTCCGGCTACTCCAATTCCGACCCCGGCTCGGGAAAGCGATCCGTCTGTGTATATGTGGGCATGGGTTGGGTAGTCCGAGCCTAGCAGTTCGGCTATTGTTCTCTTCAGCGCTGCAGAGTTATCTCCAGCCTTGAACCTGCTTTTTATCCGACTATCGATTTTTGGTGGAGGTATGCGCCAACTTTTGTCTCCGTACCAGTAGACCTTGGCCACTGGGGGGAGCTCCGAATTGGCAGTCATGCGGAGGAGTCTATTCCCCTCATCGAGGAGAAAGATCCTGTCATTTCCGGAGGTCATTACGGAAAAGGCAGCGGCTTTCGTTGCAATTGCTGCGGTTATGGTTCGTTTGGTGACACGGATTTCTTGCCGGCATTGATTGTGCGACTCATGGTAGTGACGGAGAGCGTCCTCGCGGTCGGGATGTCCGATAGGAAGGCGCTTTACACGGCGAAGTGCTTTACGCCGGGCTTTAACGGCTTTCCTCGTATCTTCATTCCACCAGCGTGGCGCTTTTTGCCCCGGAACGCTGCTGGTCTTTGGGATGGTTGCTTTTGCTGCTTCGTATACCACTTCTGAAAAGTCTTCAATGCTGTTCGGATTACGCTGTAGTAACAAGGACTGAAAGGCTTCACCATAGCTATCCCAGTCCGCTTGTTCATAGCGCCATCGGGGCCTCCGTGTTGTCATCGGGAAGATGGCGGTCGAAAGTTAAACTTTGATGGGGTAGTGGTCACTACCATAGAGATCCGTGTTCGCGCTCCACTGAGTTTTTCCGGCAAAGCAGCGGCTGACAGCAGAGACGTCGATGGCTGAAGTATGCCGCCCGTTAAGTACGTGGGCACACCGTCATTCAGAATCACCATGTCTTCCTTCTCGAAAATATCGACCAGGGTAACACCTCGAGGGTCGGAGTGGGGGCAGCCCCAGCTTGGGTGATGCCCGTTCAGATCCCCAACCAGGATGCACGGTTCCGGTAGTTTAGCTATGGCTTCGCTGAGTTGATCGTGCAGGTTTGGCAGCCGTCCGCATGGCAGGTATGCACATGCGACGGAGATGTTCGCCGGTGCCACCAGCTGGACACCAAGTATCGGAAGCTCGGAGTCCATATCGACAACCTGGAAAGGTATCGTCTTCAAAACCCCGATGGCCACGGAGTGCCGGAAGTTGTTTCCCCGTTTAGCTGTCCACGTATACTTACCGCCTAGAGAGCGGTTCATTTGGTCTGTTGTCGCTTTGTTAGTTTCCTGGAGTGCAATGACCCAGGGGGGATCGTCGTGGCAAAGGAGCTCTAGATCACCAATGTGGAACAGGAATGTTCCACTGCAGGATGAAGTTTACTGGCTTAGGCAAGGCAGGAGTGGGGTACGAGCGCGCTGTGATTGTGGAACTAGTGTCATCGCGACGGTGACTGCCACTCTGGTCGACTTATAGATCTATATCGTAGGTGTCCGATCCATCGTGATAGTCGGAGCCAGCTGACAGATTGATGTTGTATGCTGAATGAGACAGGGCCCCACCAAGGGCAGGTGTAGAAGTTCCACCCACAAAAGGCAGGGATGACCCAACAGAGAGAGAAGAGGTATTACATGGTGGCGTACTGGGTTTGGTAGCTTCGGTCATTGTTATAGCAGCGTGTTCGAGTCCCTCGAAGTCCTTCGGGGAATGGGTCGATGAGCCCTTGTCCGTCCCGATACTTGAAGCAGACTTGACTCCCTCGTCGTCCATAGGGGGATGAGCGTTTCCGCCCTTGTGCGTCCCTCTTCCAGACATCCCCCGGCGAAGGGGGGTTATCGTCAGTTCCGGTGTGGAAATGGCGTCCGCACCGACGGGGCCCCAACTACCGGGGGCTATCGCTGGGCTCTTCTTTTGTTTCTTCGTCCGGCAGTTCCAGTGGGGTTATGACGTCCGCACTGCCGGTGCCCTGCGTGCCCGAAGCACTCATTAATTCGACTGGTTGGCTCGGGCGCCGAGGGGTGTCCGAAGATTCCGGTTGGGGTATAGCTTCCGGTTCAACGGTGTCCCGGCTACCCGAGACCAAACACAGACACAGTTGACGGTGGCTGGCAGTTGATGGAGGTGTTGAGGTGACCATTAGAGTTGTCAAGGTGAATAGCGAGGGTCGATGGTCCGTTGAAAGTAGTCAGCGGATAACGTACTACTCCCACTTTTCTTTCATTTGCGTGGCTTTTTCCGGAGATACTGGCGAGGTACGGGCGAGTGTCAATCTTTGGATTTTGGGAGCTTGGGCTATGCGAGGGGGGTGACCAGGAGGGTCTAGCTGGCTGATGGGTCGCTTCGATGATTGCGGTGTTGAGGGCTGTTCAATGGATGTAGCGGGAGTCGATGGCATGGGGGTATCTTGTTTGTTTGTTATTTATTTTGTTGCATTGTTATCGATGCGTATAAATACTTCTGATCGATTTAAGATAAAATTATTGAAATTGGTCCAGGGGCAGCTGAGCTATTAGCGTTCAAAATCTTTCATAATTTCGTTACATGTTCCACTTTCGGTTTTCACAAAGTATACCCCCATATAGAAATAACAGACGTAGTCCTACGTTAAAAAATAAGCCGACTACTTGAACAACCCCAGCGTCCTAGCAGCTTCCCCCTTTGGTGCGATAAAAAGCCAACATGTGTAAAATGTTTCATCGGAGATAATTGTTTTAAAATTTTCACTTTTTGAATTTTCACTTTCGTGTCCCAACACCATCAAGGGATGACGGTGATGCCGCACGGAGGTTCAACAGTCAAAGGAAACAGAGGTCGCAAAAAAATAAATTGATTTACGTGCCATGGCAAAACTAGCCTGCTATGTTCCACACGCACACACACACACACACACACACATTATCCGTACATCAGTTTATGGCCCACTATTCGTACATTGCTCCACATATCTAGTGGAAATATGAGTGGGGAAATAAAAGCGCCTGAACAAAATGGGAACAAACCGGGCGGAACAACTTTTATGAGGTGGTAAAACTTTACCCCTTGGGGAGGAAATAATACGCTTTTAATTGTAAGTGGCTTCCATTTTAATGCCTTCGTTTGTCATTAAGGGTAATAAAATTTACACTGAATAAAAATACAATTTCGAAGTGATGGGACTTGGATCCAGAAAGTGACAAGCTGCTCGTCAGATGCCATAAAGATGGTTCTCGGAGCTAAATTTGATTCCCGTAGAAGAGCGCGAAACGTAGTAGGGAAATTTGTATGAATAATAAATAGCAAGCATTAAATTTATTCATCGTGTTGGTACTGTGGTGTGTGCTGAGCTCAATATTGCTTTGCATCAAGTTCAGCACGGGCTTTTCAGCCTAGACTTGATGAGAAAAATGGTTGTGATGAAAATAAATATCAATAGAATGCAAAATCTGAATTGATGGTTCACTTGCCCTTTGCACTTACAGGGACGGCCCAAATAAGTTAAATCGGAATGGTTCATTTTGAATTCTGTTACTAACATATTGATGTACAACAGGATACAATTACAGTTCAATTCGGTCACCTTTAGCTTTTATGATTGCTTTGAGTCGGGAAGGCATTGATAACGGCACGAACCTGATGTTTTCGTTCAATTTTTTTTTCGAAGTGCCTTGAATTTGTAAATTAATTGAGTTCTGGTTGTTTATAGACGTAGTTGTTTATAGACGTACCGTACCAATCAGGTACGAAAACACCGTTGAGGTGCTCGTCATAGAACTGCTTCAACCTCTCAATCACTTCACACTCGTTCGTGAGAAGGTTGTTTATAGACAGTAAGCTTATTTTTCAGGGATATGGTGGATATAGTGATCTAACACTAAAACTAACACTTGGTGTTAGTTTTGTGAAAATAAGCTTGCTGTTTACATTTTTTCCACTGCGTCCTAGCAAGAAGTACGGTCGACTTAGTTCGCGCTCCGCTATTTTGGAAGTTTTCTCGCTATTCGCTTGATTTAAATTGTCAGTTTTTTCTCGCTTAGAGTTCCCAGCTAAATAATTAACTAAAAGTGAGTTTTTTTTTTCTGAGAAGAAAGTGTGTTTTCGGCATCATCGGAAGGAAAATTGTTTTTACGATTGCCAATTCGCCAACCATTTTGCGCACCATCGGTGCGTGGTAACGCATACCTGCACACGGATCATCGTCATCGAGTGTCAGCATCTGCCTCCGCATTTACACCGCTCATCTATCATCGTGTGTTCAGCTGAGTGCCGACCCTCACATAAGCACACACCAACGAAGACCACCCGCACACGCTGATCGAAGATCATCCACGCTGCGCGTCGCTCCGCTGCTGCCGTTTAAACGCTCGGTGGTAGTAGTATAGGATTATCAGATAAGTTTTTGTTCTTGTTTCTCTCTTTCGCCCACAGTTAAATTTTAAGTTTGTGTTCTGTGTTTGTAGTTTTTTTTTGTGTATTGTGTCCGAGTGATTATCGTTTCAGTGGTAGAGCGTTTTTCGCTCCCACTAGTACGGCAAAATGGACATTTTGTCGCAAGACGAAATGGACGTTTTGTCGGAAGATGACACCACTTTGCCACGCGATGGCAAGAAGGGTCGAAAACGTACGTCATCTCTCCCTGGTTCATCGTCTCAGTCTGGCAAAGGACAGGCTCAGATAAACCCCCGATCGCGAGCCTATCCAGATGACTCGACTGGCCCATGGGTTGTCTACTTTCAGCCCAGAAACAAACCTTTGAATGTAATGCAAATTACTAATGATCTGACGAAGCGATACTCGGCCGTGACTGAAATCACGAAGGTTAGGCACAATAAACTTCGTGTCTCCGTCTCTAACCTGAAGCAGGCTAACGAGATTGCTGCCTCCCAGCTCTTCACGCTCGAGTACAGAGTTTACATCCCAGCTCGTGATGTGGAGATCGAAGGTGTGGTCACCGAAGCGAGTCTGACCCCCGAGATCTTGGAGAAGCAGGCGGTTGGCCGTTTCAAGAACCGTTTGATTCCTCCGGTGAAGATACTGGATGTCCAAAAACTGGGCTCAGTATCTGTCAGCGAGGGTAAAAAGAGTTTTACCCCCACAGACTCGTTCCGTGTGACCTTTTCTGGTTCAGCCCTTCCTCACTACATCGAGCTGGGAAAACTTCGACTACCTGTGCGTTTGTTCGTTCCCCGGGTCATGAACTGCCAAAACTGTAAGCAGTTGGGACATACGGCCTCCCACTGTGGCAGCAAGGCACGCTGTTCCAAATGCGGAGAGAAGCATGGGGATGACACCTGTGCAGCTACCGCATCAAAATGCGTGTACTGTAAGGGAACTCTTCATGGTATCTCGTCATGCCCGGTGTACAAACAACGCGGGGAGAAATTACAACGCTCACTTAAGGAACGTTCCCGGCAGTCTTTTGCAGAAATGCTTAAGACGGCCACGCCATCGACCAACGACAAAAATCCCTTTTCTCTTTTGTCAGATGACGAGACTGACTCTGACTTGGCTGAGGAGGGAACTTCTTTCTGTTTTTCAGCACGGAAACGAAAACGCATCCGTTCGCGGAAAGTTGAGAATGAAGAACCCCAAATCAGCTTGCCCAAATCAAGGAGTGGTGGAAAAAAGGAAGTTTCTACTCCTCCTGGATTCAGAAGAACTGACTATACCCAGGATTTTCCACCTCTCCCGGGGACATCCAAAACCCCTGATGTCCCATTTTTAAGAACAGAAGTCCCTTCTTCATCTGGTTTGTTCTCATTTGATAAAATTGTACCTGTACCTGAATATTTCTGATCCTCTCAAAAGCATTGTTCTGGCAATGCTTCCTACTGTGAAGACCCTCTTGAAGCAATTGACATTGAAGTGGCCCCTCATTGCAGCAATCATTTCCTTCGATGGATAATTTTCCAAACGAGGTCGGGGATTTGATCACTATTCTACAGTGGAATTGTCGAAGTCTTATTCCTAAATTAGACTCTTTTAAGTTTTTAGTTCACAATAATGATTGTGATGCATTTGCTCTTTGTGAAACTTGGCTCTCTTCAGATATAGATCTTCCTTTTTATGATTTTAACATTATTCGACTGGATCGTGAGGATTCGCGTGGAGGAGGGGTACTTTTGGGGATCAAAAAGTGCCATTCTTTCTATAGAGTGAATCTTCCACAATTTACAGGTATTGAAGTTGTCGCATGTCAGGCTATTATTAAAGGTAAGAGCCTTTGTATTGCTTCTGTTTATATTCCTCCTAGAGCCGTTGTTAATCGAAAACAACTTTCAGATATATGTTCAGTACTTCCTGCTCCACGGTTGATTATGGGAGATTTTAATTCCCACGGTACAGGCTGGGGGGAACTGTATGATGACAACCGTTCTACTTTTATATATGACCTCTGTGATAACTTCAATATGACAATTCTTAACAATGGAGAAGTAACACGTTTGGCTGGACCATCTTCGAATGGAAGTAAATTAGACCTCACACTTTGCTCTAACTCATTATCGTTGGATTGCACGTGGAATGTGATCCAGGATCCCCACGGTAGTGATCACTTGCTGATCAAAATTTCGATTGCCAGTGGGTTCAATCCGTCGGAATCCGTTAACGTCGCGTACGACCTCACTCGTAATATCGATTGGACAACGTTCAAGACCGCGATAGAGGAAGCCGTGTCGTCGGTAGAAGGGCTTCCACCGTTGGAGGAATATAACTTCCTCTCCAATCTGATCTTGGACAGCGCGCTTCGAGCTCAAACTCGGCCGGTTCCAGGAACGTCTTTGCGTAGGAAACCTCCTTCCCCTTGGTGGGACCATCAATGCACTGAGGTTTATCGTAAAAAGTCCGACGCGTTTAAGCTTTTCCGGAAACGTGGAACACCCGTGTATTTCGAAGCGTACTCGGCTCTTGAACGCGAACTCAAGAGCCTCATCAAAGCCAAGAAACGCGGATACTGGCGGCAATTCGTGGACGGATTATCGCGCGAAACCTCGATGAATACGCTTTGGAACACGGCGCGAAGGATGCGTAACCGGTCTTCGAACAACGAGAGCGAGGAGTACTCAGATCGTTGGATTATCAAGTTCGCGCGAAAAGTATGTCCTGATTCCGTGCCGGCACAGATGATTCCTCGCGAAACGACGAATTCTGTAGACGAGATCAGCCAGCCTTTTTCAATGCTGGAACTCTCACTCGCGCTCCTTTCGTGTGGCAATTCGGCTCCGGGGGCTGATAGAATCAAGTTCAACTTGTTGAAGAACCTCCCAGACGTCGCTAAGAGGCGCATGTTGAACTTGTTTTGTCAGTTCCTGGAGCTCAATATTGTTCCGGATGATTGGAGGCAAGTGAGAGTTATAGCCATTAAAAAGCCTGGAAAACCCGCTTCAGATCATAACTCGTATCGTCCCATCGCGATGTTATCGTGCATTCGAAAATTGTTGGAGAAAATGATCCTTTTTCGCTTGGACAAATGGGTTGAGACGAACCACCTACTCTCAGATACTCAATTTGGATTCCGTAGGGGCAAGGGAACGAACGACTGTCTCGCGTTGCTTTCCACAGAAATTCAGTTGGCTTTTGCTAAAAAAGAGCAAATGGCTTCTGTATTCTTGGATATCAAGGGGGCTTTTGATTCAGTATCCGTTGAAGTCCTTTCAGACAAACTCCACGCTTGTGGCCTTTCTCCATTAATAAATAACTTTTTGTTCAATTTGCTGTCAGAGAAACATATGAGCTTTTCTCATGGAAACTCTACAGCTTCTCGATTTAGTTACATGGGTCTCCCCCAGGGCTCATGCTTAAGCCCCCTTTTGTATAATTTCTACGTCAGAGAAATTGACAATTGTCTAAGTGACAACTGCACGTTGAGACAACTTGCAGATGACGGCGTAGTGTCTATGACAGGGCCCAAAGGGGTTGACCTGCAAGGACCCTTACAGGATACCTTAGACAATTTGTCTACTTGGGCTATTCAGCTAGGTATCGAATTCTCCACGGAGAAAACTGAGTTGGTCGTTTTTTCTAGGAAGCATAGCCCAGCACAACCAAAGCTTCAACTTTTGGGTAAACCGATCACTCATTCTATGTCCTTCAAATATCTTGGGGTCTGGTTCGATTCAAAATGCACCTGGAGATCCCACATTGAGTATCTGAGACGAAAATGCCAACAAAGGATCAATTTTCTCCGAACAATTACCGGAACGTGGTGGGGAGCCCATCCGCAAGATCTTCTAACGTTGTACCGGACAACGATTTTATCGGTTTTAGAATACGGTAGTTTTTGTTTCCAGTCGGCGGCTAAAACTCACATCATCAAACTGGAACGTATCCAGTATCGTTGTCTTCGTATCGCGTTAGGATGCATGCACTCGACTCATACGATGAGTCTAGAAGTGTTGGCGGGCATGTTGCCACTATCGGATCGGTTCTCGGAATTGTCCCTCAGGCTCCTCACCCGTTGCGAAGTTATGAACCCACTGGTAATCGAAAACTTTGAAAAGCTTCTTGAGCTGAACCCTCAAACTCGTTTTATGTCATTGTACTACGTGTACATAACACAGGATGTCAGCCCTTCACAGCATAATCCTCATCGTGTATGCTTCTCCGACTTCGGCAATTCAGTTAGTTTTGATTTATCTATGACGCGGGAGATTCGTGGGATCCCAGAACATCATCGTTCCATGATTGTTCCGTCAATTTACGCTGCAAAGTTTGGCCAAGTTGATTCCGCAAGATCGTTCTTCACAGATGGATCACTAATAGAGTCGTCCGCTGGTTTTGGTATTTTTAATGAATTTCATAGCGCCTCTCGAATGCTTCAAGCTCCTTGTTCCGTATATGTTGCTGAGCTGGCGGCAATACATTATACGCTAGAAACGATCGCCTCACTTGCACCAGATCATTATTTTATTTTTACGGATAGTCTCAGTTCTGTCGAGGCTATTCGCTCTATGAGGCCGGTAAAGCACTCCTCGTATTTTCTCATGAAAATACGAGAGCTTTTAAGTGCTTTATCTTTAAGATCTTTTGTCATCACCTTTGCATGGGTCCCATCTCATTGCTCGATTCCGGGCAATGAGATGGTTGACTCACTTGCTAAGGTGGGCGCTATGGAAGGCGATATTTACGATCGACAAATCGCCTACGATGAATTTTTCTTCATTTATCGTCAACAGTCACTCGTCAGCTGGCAGAATAAGTGGAGTGAAGGAAGTTTGGGACGATGGCTATATTCGATCATCCCTAAGGTGTCGAAGAGTTCTTGGTTCAAGGGGTTGGATGTGGGTCGAGACTTCATTCGTATGATGTCTCGCCTCATGTCCAATCACTATTCGTTAAACCCTCACTTGTTCCGTGTTGGGCTGAAGGACAGCAATCTCTGTGAATGTGGACAAGGTTACCAGGACGCAGATCACATTATTTGGTCTTGTGCTGAGCATCGCGGAGTCAGATCTGAACTGTACGATTCTCTTCGGGCTCGAGGTAGACAACCTAATGTTCCAGTTCGGGATATTTTGGCGAGACGCGATCTGGAGTTTATGAAACTCATATATGTTTACTTTAAGAATATTAACATTAGATTGTAAGTTTTATTAACCTTGTGTTTAGTTTGTATTTTGTACGTGTGGGTTTTTTTTATGTTTGTTTTCAAGATGAATAGAAATTAGTTCATGTTTTAGGATTAATTAAATATTTGTATCGTAAACCACATTTCAAACCTCCCTCTCCGTTTTCCCATCCAAAAAAAAAATGTAAATCCCCACTAACCTCGAGACAACCGCGAGTATCCGGTCCAGCTCCTTTAACTTTAAATATAAGAAATCAATAATGTATAACAAAAATGATAACTCGGGTCTGTAAAGTTTATTCGATTGAGCCTGTACAAATAAAGTAATTAATAATAAAAAAAAAAGCTTGCTGTTTAGTATTAGACCGAGGTACACAACCTCTTTGGACCATTCCACCACTGAGTTGTTTAAGCATATATTATTATTTTCAGATGGAACAAGTCTTGGTGATTGGGAATGTGGAAATATACTGACCTGGGTCTTAGCCGCGTTGATACGGATCTTCCAGTTGTTGAAATACTCAGACAGGACATCCAAGCCTCTCTGAAGTTTGGCAGTAAGAGCTCCGATGAGCTTTCCCTTGATGACGATGGATGTGTCATCTGCAAACAGAGACAACATTCCACCATCTGGGAAAGTCGGAATGTCGGAGGTGAACAAGTTGAAGAGGATTAACCCAAGGATACTTTCTTCCAGAGCGCCTGCAGGCATTTTGTTGAAAGAACTGAACTGAAATAAACACGACTGTTGACCGGTTGGTATTAGTAATCCTACATATATACAGAGATTCGTGGAAATATTATCAGACGATTTGGCAACGTGATATGTTTTGTTTACAAAAGCTGCTAACACTTGCCGCGGAGAAAAATGTTCCAGCTTTGTGTGTGACTTTATTTTTGTCTACGCTATGAGTTTGTTTGAATTCTCAGTGGTTAACTATTTTCGCCAAGTGTTGTCCTAACTGCGGTCGTGAAACTGTACCGAATTTGAGTTTTTTCCCGGTTTCCGGAAAACGCTGAGCTTCGCAAAAAATGTCAGACTATCGTTCCCTAGTGGATTCTATGCGTTTGTGTGATAATTATTTGGTGGTATCTAGATAAAAGTTAATGCTTCTTACAGTAAAGTCTGCAGCGCGCAAAAATTGGTCAACTTCAAATTGGTGTATTTCTGTAAAAAAAAAAGCATAAAAAACCTGAAATGCTGCGTTTGGAAGTTGCTATGATGGGTTTTCACCGTTTGCTCTCCAGTTTTCAAAATGACGTCCAAGCAAGAGGAGCAGCGTGTCAAAATTTTTCTCGCGCAGCCAGAGAATTCGATGTTCTCACACGCCAAGTTGGCAAAATTGCTGGATGTGGCCAAATCGACCGTGATAAACGTTTTTAAAGTGTTCGGGGAGCGTCTGTCGACCGCCAGGAAGCCTGGCAGCGGCAGCAATCGTAATCCAGACGTGGCAGCGACGACGAAGAAGGTGGCTGTGAAATATAAGCGGAATCCTAGCTTCTCCACCCGGGACGTCGCTGGCAAAAATTGAATAAGAGAAGATTTTTATCGTTGGACCCAATGCTTATATCCATAGGCCAGCATTAGAGCCTTCACCCTATATCTTAACTAAGAGGCAGGCACATTAAAGCTCTCAACATAGAAAATAACTTTCGAAATGTCACTTTTAACCACGAGTTAAATTTAACTCGGCGAATGGTTCACAGCCTAAGAAGATTTTAGCGTTCAAAAATGTACAAGAAGAAAACGGGACCAACTCAGCTACTAGGGAGTCCACAATAGGCCAATTTACCACAATAGTCGAAAAACTGTGAATAACTTTGTAGGACTGTTTCTTGCTCCAGTGACTAACAGTTGATTTACTGTCTTCGAATGCCACCGTCAAGAAAGTCAGATAAATTGTGTTTTTTGTACAGCGTCATGTCGTCCATCTAATCATCGCTACACGCACAAATCCTCCGACATCTCGTTCAGTGGCACTGAATAAGACAACGAAAAAATCATGTTATTTTTCTTCCTAGATCCATCCCTTCCCAATGCCCCGCCGGGATCCCAGTTCCATGGCGCAATTTTTATGCAAATTTAATAATAAATCTCTTCCCAGATAGACCGACACGAAAGACAAGCCACTTGTCGTATGTCTCGTGGGCTTGAGCTGGGTTCGGGTAAGCTTCCTCGGTCGTCCTTTCCGGGGAAGTTTTTCTGCATTTCGCCGTCGTTGGTGAGTGCGACAGCAACTCATCTCATTTCGCTCATATGTCACCATTTTGATGCTTCGGCATGATAGCTCCGGGCGGGAAAACTTGTGGCAGAAAACAAGCAGGCTTCCGAAACCGTTTTTCTCAATTCCTGTCACCCAAGAGAGGCACCCTTCCTCGCAGTCTTTCAAAGCTGGGTGTCGATGTCGCCTCGCATAAAGGCTCTGGTGGGGGTACTGATATGGAATCTATGTGGGATTTTGTAGAGTGGTACGGGGAGGAAGTTGAGAAGCTCAGAGGGGGTTTTGAGGAAGACATAGGAAGTGGCAACAGTTGGAGCCCATTCCAGCAGATGCTGGTTGGGAAGACTGTCGTTCTCAAGCGGTGATCACACTAAGGCAATAAAATATGATAAAAATGAAAGAAATGAATTTTGCATGCTAATTTCTGTCTGCAATCTAATCATCGTGATTGAGTGATAAGGAATTATGATTGGTGATGATAGCTCTTCTAGTATAAATGAGCTGAATACCGTTGTAATGCTCTATTCGAATGACTAGCAATTCTATTTAATATCGGTCCTTTTGAATTCATAAGCAATCGAAATGGGACTGGGAATTGTCCTCGTATTGTCACCAGTCAACATCCCTCTGCAGAAGGCATAATCAAATTTCTGACATTCCTAGCTTCATTTATTTTGAGCTAGAATGCAACATGATTTACGACGCCCAATCGGTCCTCGATTACGACGCTGAATGCACAAGCCACACCAAGGGAGTCTGCATTTGAAGCCCCGTCCAAACATATGCAGATGCACCCACCTTCAAAGGAGCAATGAGGCGAGTCCCAAACCACACCAGACACATAATTGTCATTGTTCGATCGAAGCACTAGATTCCGGAGCCGCGCACGACGTGTTCGGAGAATCGTTCGTCCACCACGCAACATTGTTCCTGGACGGAAAACGCATGCAAAATTACAATAACTTCCTGTTAATGTCGGAATATGAAGATTTATATTATGAATAAATTTTCCGATGAAAACAAAAGCGCTGGCAAATCGTTCTCGAATCCAGCAGGGAATCGGGTTCCGCCAGGTTCAGGGTTGCAAAAGAGAATGACGGAACCGAAAAGCGGACCCATATTGCTCGCTACAAATGAGCGAATAATTGTCGGCGGGGTACTGAGAACTAGCTGGTTGGTTTGAAAGCATGGTTCTGGCAGTTTCGTAGTCATTGCTGCCTGATATGAGGGCCACACGCCACCGCTTCACCCAACAATGCAATGACGATGATGTTGCAATAGTGCATATAATTGTGTTTGTCACTTTCGGCGGGTTTACGGCGAAATAAATGGTACTTCCCGGCATTCGTCTGGCATGTCAGTTCGGTCCAATCGGATTGGGACATACGAGTTCTCGGTGCTTTTGTACGGTGAATTCTGTGTGGGGCTGTCTATAAACTACGTGTCTAAGTCCATTTGAGGGTATAGACAACGTTATCTCTAAATTTAGAGTTATTTGCGTATTTTTTGGAACTGTATATCACGCCTCTTAAGCATTTGTGAATATCGTAATTAACCGATAGTTCGATAGTTCAAAAAACGGTTGGTTTCGATAGAACGACTGAAATGTGATTTTTTCTAATTGTTTTACTGGGTGTTCCTAGTGTACAGTGGGCGAAGAATGAAGTATATCAAAGTCATTGACAAAGTTGTAGATCTTAAACTTGTTTGACAGTTGCTGAAAACATCAAATATATGTGATATTGGGAGATTTGTAAAATTTATTTGGAATTCAAGGTTTTAGTAGCTTTTCCTGTAAATTCGCTTTAATTGAAAACTTTGAATGACCCAAAAGTGTTAAAGCAACAATACTAAATTATATATATTTTTGTAATTTTTCGTCTGTCATTACCATCCACCACCATTACCGGTAGACCACTTCGGTAGACACTGTAAATAGTTGCAGATAAAATTCATAGCATCCTTTGATCACATAATCGACGCAACCTATTTCAAGGATTTTCCTGATCATCCTTAAGGTCCGTTTAGGCTGTGAACCATTTGCCGAGTTAAATTTAACTTATGGTTAAAAGTGTCATTTTGAAAGTTATTTTCTATGTTCGAAAATCTCTGTGCTGTCGATCGACCGGTTTTTGAGAAGAACTCAGCCACAGTTGTCAAAATTTAACTTCTTGTCTGTCAGAAGTAACCACGCTCGGATAGCAGGGTTAATCGATAACTTTCCATCTGTCAAATTTTAACCAAAAGTTAAAATAATCCACCAAATGGTTCAGAGCCTTAGACTATCTGATTTCTTGGCCTGATTTTGACTGCCGCCATAATGGAAAATCTGCTCGAATTTACTTTCGACACACTTTGTCGAACCCCCTGTTTGCTGGTGTTCACACTGTTTGCATATGTCGTAAGAATTGTCAATTTAGATTTCAAAACTAAACTGTATCAGGAATCAAAAGTAAATACTTCCATCATGAATTGACCAACTAAATAATTTTTTTTAAACGCAGAAATGTTGGCTACTTTTCTCGTGATTCTAAAAGAAAAAATCTCAAAATAATGTTTTATTTCAAAGTTCGAGTGGTAGAAACGTCATTGGTGGTTAATTAACCAGGTTATTTTGAGATTTTTTCTTCTAGAACGACGACAAAAGTAGCCAACATTTGTGCGTTTCATAAAAAAATAGAAATTAGTTGGTCCAGTTTTGTGAAATCGCTGGTAGAAAGTTATTCCAAAACTGCTTGACACAGTGGTCAATTACCGGAAAATTGCTCTAGCTTTGGTAGGCGCATTAGCTTTTATTAGTTTAAATAATATGAGAAGGAGGAGGTGAACTTTGTGGAGTAGGATATGGTTGCTCAGGAGGAACACCAGCAGGGATATGGCTTATCTTGTCCTTCAAGAACTGTGATATGAAGACGAAAAAGTATTTCAAAACTTCGCCAGGATGTCGATACCAACTTTCGAAAAACTAGTCGGAAAAATTCTCTGTAGATCTACATGATTCCTTGAGTTCTAAAAATTTCTGTTATGAACTCATTTCTGCATATTTCTCTGAAGTTTTGTTTATTTTTTTCTGGTAAAATATATTTAAAGATCAATAAACTTTCCTGAAGATACGCAAATTTCTCGGTAATTCTGCAGATTTTTTTAAAGTTCTGTGTTCTTCAGAAGTTCTGCAAATTTCTCTAAAAATCTACAAAGTTCCTGAATCCCTGTTTAGATTTAAGGTCCTTAAAGATCAACAATTATTGCTGATGTTCAGTAAGTTTCTTATTATCTACGAACTTCTCGAAAGGTCTGTAATTTTCTCTGTAGATTTTCATGATTCAATAGGTCGTATGAATAAGAGCGTTTTACTTTACTTTCCCCGTAAGAAAAGCACGGGAAAGTAGAGTAAACTCTTTTTATTCATACGGCCCAATGAATATCTGCAAATATCTCTGAACATCTACATAATTCCCTAAAGTTTATCTGGAAATTTTTGAGCTTCCTGGAAGTTTTGGGAAGTTCTATAAAGATCTACTATGTGTTCTGAAATTACTTGCACAATAAAGATCCTCTAACTTTCCTGAAGTTATGTAAACTTCTCTAAAAATCCAAGGATCGCAATAAAATTCAGAAATTTACTAAAACATATGCAGATTTTTCAGTAGATTTATGATCTACACTCTGAAATTTTCTGAAGTTCCTCAAATTTCTGCAAATATCTTTAAAGTTCTGCAAATATCTTTAAAATTCTGTCAAGTTGTCTGAAGCTCCGCAGTTCTATTCTCAAGATCTACGAAAAAACTATAAGGCTCAATGAAAATCTAAATTCCTCTGTAGGCTCTCGGCCTACTCTGAGGATTTGAAAATTTCCCTGAAGATCTTCTAAATTACTTAAAGCTCTTCAAATTTCTCTGAAATCGTATAAATATTTTTTTAAACCGCTAAATTTCCCTGAAAATTGCAAGATTCATTAAAATTTCTGAGATTCTAAAAAAGTTTTTGTAAAATCTACACACTTTCTTGAAGTTCTTAATTTATCTGAAGATCTATGACCATTCTTGTGATTTTTTCAGAAGTTCTGTAATTTTTTTCAAAGTTCTGTAGCTTTGTTATGAAGATCTACGAACTTCACTGATGTTCAATAATTTTTAAGTAGATCTCCAAACTTCTGTGAAATTCTTTATATTTCACTGTAGATTCTTGGACTGAAGTTCTGCAAATTTCCCTGAAGATTTGCAAAATTTCGCTTATACCGTATGCGTGATAATGTTTGCAGCATCGTACAAATAAGTTTCCCGTTTCACCTGTGCATACAATGCCTTGGTTTTCTTTGAATGCACGTAACCTATAGCTCATACCGTAGTAGGCTGTGTATAAAAGAAAATGATTTACTTAGTTTGACAGTTGCACAATGACGAAGTAGCAGCGTGTTCGTGATTTGTCCCACGCGCAAATGTCGCAAAAAGACATTTCAATCGCCGTGGGAGTGTCCCGGTGGACCGTCAAAAGGGTTTTAGACCGAGAAAAGAAAAGACAACTATCCGCGAAGGTGGCCACAGGTCGTCCGAGGTCAGCTCGGGTTCCGAGGGTTAACGCTGCTATCAAAAGGAAGATTCGGGTGAATCCAGTGCGTTCAATAAGGAAAATGACAAAGGAACACGGGTTCAGTGACTTTACGGTACGGAAGATCGTAAAGGAAGATTGCGGGGCGAAGTCGAGGGCACGGAAAAAAAAACTCACATGATTACCAACCGCATCCGGGAGCTACGAGTCGAACGATGCAAAAAAATCTTGAACTTCCTTAAGCGAAAAAATCCGGTAATCCTGTTCACCGACGAGAGCATGTACCGTCGATCCCGTATCAAATTCCAGAACCGACCGGTATATTAGTTCTCTTCCAGTAAAAGACGTGGCCGACGAACACAACAACGTGTATCTGACCAAGCATCCTGCTAGCGTTATGGTGTTTGGATTGGTGGCTTCCGATGGCAAAAAAATGGACCCGGTTTTCATTCCAGAAGGCGACAAGGTCAACACGGATTTTAAGTAAGTATGTTCTTCCGCGGATCAAGGAACAGTACGGTCCGAAGCCAAATGTTGTATTTCAATAAGATGGGGCTCCGTGTCACACCTCGAACCACACTCAGAAGTGGTTGCAGGAACATTTTCCGTTCTGGGCGAAGGATATGTGGTCGCCATCTAGCCCCGATCTTAATCCGCTGGATTACTCAATATGGCGCGTCATGAAGGCCAAGGCCTGTTCTAAACGCCACCCGAGTTCAGCAAGTCTCAGACAAACATTGACCCGTACCTGGAGAGAAATGGATCCAGACTACATTATTAGAACCTGCCGTGCATTCCGGAAGCGTGTGGAGGCCGTAATTGCAGCAAGTGGAAATTCGATCGATGATTAACATAGTTTAATACTCTGAGAAACATCCCCCCTTTGAAAAAATAAAAAAAAACTCCAACACGAAATTTTTGAATTTTTTTTTAATTTTGACATTGCTCAATGGTGCAAACATTATCACGCATACGGTAGTTTAACAAATTGATCTGGAAATATTTTAACTTGCTTGAAGTTAAGAATTTTTTTTGAAGAGAGATCTTGTAAATGAAAATGTGTAAATTTCGTATAATTTCTGTAAAATTTTCTAAAGATTTGTAGCTCTGTTTTCAAGATCTAAGAACTACACATTTCTCAGTAGATCTCCGAACACATCTGAAACTCTAAAAAAATCTTAGTAGGCTCTCAGACCTGCTGTCTGGCATGTTTATTCTTATATAATACATGCTTCGTATTATATAAACACTGTTTTGTTGACCAGGTCATGATCATAGCCATTACAGTATCTTCCGGCCAATCACACTGGAAAATAAAAATTAGTCAAATCATGCACAGGACAATATTGAATAGTGAAATTGGAACGACCTTGCTGCTGGATGCCATCAAAACACAAATTATGCGTTCTTTAGCAGTTCAAATCCGTGATAATTTTGAAAAAAAAACAATATTTTAACTTCACTTGCGGCTATTTTGCTGAACAAGTCGAATGAAATTTAAACACAAACCTATTTCGTTCGACAAATCAAATGTCAAATCTAATCGGAGAATGTCGATTGTCGAAGAAGTGTGAACGCATCCGAACATTGCATCTGACAAAAATTATCGAGCAGTCCGCTCGAATCAGACCAACAAATCAGATAGTCTAAACGCATCTTTAGAACCGGTGACCATCTGATGTATCAAAAATGTGATACCCGGAATAAAACTGGAACCCCTTGACCAATCTTATTCTGGTTTCATTAGGCCAAAATTGTAAATGAACATTTTAGCAAATCCCATGGTGAAACTAAAAAGTTATAACCTTGCAAAGATTGCTATTTCTATGCCTGTCCGGAAAAAAATCCATGCATAACGCGTTAGTAAGTAAGGTGGGGTCTGTTCAGTTCAATCGCTAATAACTTTTCAGGGTTAACTCGGATTGACTTCCGGTGTTGGGCAAAGTTGTTCCCTATACCCCAAAGGTTCTTCATTTTTCACACCTTATACCTTCAGTGCCACCCCACCTTGAGTTGAACATGTGTTTTCCCATACAAACTTCTAGGCCTTTGGGGCACCACTTCTCGTGAACCAAATAACTTCACATTTTGATAGGATGTCTCTGATTCCCCAAATAACCAGTTCACGGGGGCCTCATAGCCTAGTCAGTAAAGGCACGGTATTATGAAGCCAGAGGCGGCGGGTTCGATTCCCGGTCCGGCCGAGGGAATCTTTCGGGTTGGAAATTTTCTCGACTTCCCTGGGCATAGAGTATCATTGTGCTTGCCACACAATATACAAATGCATGCATTGATATTGGCATCGAAAGCTCTCAATTAACAACTGTGGAAGTGCATTTAGAACACTAAGTTGAGAGCACGCAATAAGCTAATATGCGCTAAGCAATAAGCTTGAAATGCGAACAAGAAGAAAAAGACGGTGTAGCGTTTGAAATTCCAGGATGGACCTGATTTGGGCCACTTTATATCACACACACACACATACACACATAGACAGACATTCAGAGAGGAATCCTTACTCCCAGATGGTTTGTTTGTCGATATTCCTTTTTTTCCGGATTCCTTGCCTCCTGATTTTCAGTATAAGGATACCATAGGCAAACCAGATAATGCTTTTCTCACCTAAAGGAATAAATCTAGAGGTTTTTTTTCCTTGATTTGTTTTCCGTGCTGAGCACCAATGCTACCGACGCCAAGGACGCAGCTCCCACACCTGGACCCTACCTATCGAACCATCAACTCATGAACCGGCGACCAACGGGCTTTACTTCCGTTCCGAAGGAAGGCGTGATGAGAGATGTTATGCCTCAGAACATCCCGGCGGTGCCAACTGGGATTGAACCCAGGCCTGCTGGGGTGAGAGGTAATCACGCTTACCACTACACCACCCGCGCCATTGAAATCTAGGGGTTGACTTGTTGAAAATTAGAACCTTTTTTTTTTGTGGGCCAGTCTAATTTTCCATGTTCGTATATTGAATAACAAACAATTCATTATCAGATATGGTGACTGTTAGACTTGCCCATTTCTATCTAGTTGCAGCAGAACAGAAACAAGTTGATGTTGTCAAATGTAAGATTGGTATTGGTGAGATAAGATGATCCTTTAAATTTTATAGGATGAGCATTGAAATGGTACGAATTAACCATAAACATATTGTAAATGACCCATAAAACGTTCAACAACGAACTGTAAACTATCGAAAATGTTCCATGGAAAATCCACATTGCATTAAATTATAAACCATAAATTAGACAAATGTTTCTCAAGTTATGGACACTAATTTTTATGTTTTAACTCATAAACCATGGATAATTGCTCCATTACTGCGAAGCTACTCAAATTTACTGTCCTGCCCACAGCGTTGGAAATGTTCGTGACATTTTACGAAGTTCACCGAGGGAAAAGTTCACGAGTTGAGAATTTTAGAGAGCTTTTCCATCACTACCAGCTCGTATTTTTTTTAGTCAGTGTAGCGAAAAAGAAGCTTCCAAAAGAAGCTTAAAAAACATCCAAAACAAGCATTTAAAAGAAGCTTCTAAAATAAGTTTTCAATAGAAGCTTTCAAACAAAGCTTCCAAAAGAAGCTCCCAAAATAAGCTGCCAAGAGAAGCTTTCAAAACAGGTCCCAAAAGAAGCTTTCAAAAGAAACTTCCAAAAGTAACTTGAAAAAGAAGCTTCCAAAAGTAACTTCAAAAAGATGTTTCCAAAAGAAGCTACCATAAGAAGCTTCCAAAAGAAGCTTCCAAAAGAAGCTTCCAAAAGAAGCTTTCAAAAAAAGCTTCCAGAAGAAGCTTCCAAAGAAGTTGAAAGCCTTCTTTGGAAGCTTCTTCTGGAAGCTTCTTTTGGAAGCTTCTTATGATAGCTTCTTTTGGAAGCATCTTTTTGAAGCTTCTTTTTAAAGTTTCTTTAGCAAGCTTTTTTTTTGAAAAAAAAATGCTTCAAAATGAAGGTTCCAAAAAAGGCTTAAAAAGAAGCTTAGAAAAGAAACTTTCAGAAGAAGCTGCCAAAAAAGTTTTCAAAAGAAGCTTCCAAAAGAAGCTTCCAAAAGAAGCTTCAAAAAGAAACTTAAAAAAGAAGCTTCCAAAATAAGGTTCCAACAGAAGCTTAAAAAACATCCAAAAGAAGCATTTAATATAAGCTGCTGAAATAAGTTTTCAAAAGAAGCTTTCAAACAAAGCTTACACAAGACGCTCTCAAAATAAGCTTCAAAAAGAAACTTTTTTGCTTCCAAAACAAGCTACCCAAAGAAACATCAAAAAGATGCTTCCAAAAGAAGCTTCCAAAAAAAGCTTTCAAAAGAAGCTGTTAAAAGAAGTTTTCAAAAGAAGCTTCCAAAAGAAACTTCAAAAAGAAACTTCCAAAAGAAGCTTAAAAAAAACATTCAATAGAAGCTTCCAAAAGTTTCACGAAATAGTATGCGAATGATTGTCCACGTTTTAAGAGGTTGGCTGGTCTTAAACCTACTACATGGACAGCTTTTTATGGAAATCGGAGAAGGTCGAGTCTGATCTATTTGTAAGTTGGTGTGGATATGCTTTCATACATTCGACCCTCCTTAGAGCAAACACGTGTTTTCAAGCGATATATAGCTTTTCTGAACACCTATGTGTACGTGAAGGCCAAACAAAATCTTAGTAGAAATGAACCTGTAATTAAATAATTATTAACTACACCGTTCGCTTACAATAACCAATGAACAACATGTCAAGTTATTTAATTTATTTACCTTTGCAGGATTTCCAGTGCATATCATCAGTGTTGATATATTTTATAAAGAAAAGGACAGCTTCGGAAATACCGTAACCTATTATCGGCACAGGGGTAAACAAAGTCCAAGAGCACTCAAATTAGGCCAATAGGTAGATGCTCTGAAACACAATGATTCCACATGTCAAAATTGAGCTCTCAATGGCGATGTTTACCTCCCTGACGATAATAGAATAAGGTATTGCCGATGCCGTCATTTTCCCTAGTATCCTTTTAAATGTAATATCTCATGTCCAAATAGCCTAAATTTGTCGGTCTATTGATTCATTAGTTTAGTATTATATTTTAAAAACATGCCGAATGTCATTTCATGGCAAATTGTGTATAGGCCCTAATACATTATTTAGAGTTAAATGAAATTGAATTGCAATAGATTGAAATCTAGGTTATTTGTATTTTGTTAAGCTTATTCTTAAGTCTACATATTCCTACCCATTCCTTAATTGACCTGCATTTGGACGCGGTCGGCACTGGTATTGCCTTTTAAAAGTATGAGATCACTACTTTTTACACATTGAGGATGAATGCTAGTCCCAATCATCATCTGTTGGTTATCTGTGTAATTACAGCTGATCTGGCAGTAACTGAATAGCAGACGCGGGCGGTCAATCATGCTCATGCTTATATTTCATGCAGCTTCTACCAAATCCCTGACAGGTTCGTGTTGATGTCAAGCAGACCGCTACAATTATAATTATCACGAAAGGAGGAAGGAGATACCTGCGATGGGTCGAAGAAAGTCTACGAGGAGGCCTGTTGCTGTCGATGCAGCTCCACTTGGTAATTTGGGTGAGATCATGTTACTTTTTATTTATTTATACAGTAACCTCTCTACATCGTTAGGACATCAATTCAGCTTATCGTTTTCTAAAACGAACCCTGCTGCAAACCCTGCCCTCTTACCCAACATCCCAGTGATTCCTCGTGGAAGTGCAAAGAATTTTTCGGCTTCCATCAAAGCGAGTGTCACGTCAACACATTCCTACCCATTCCTTTCTTGACTTGCGTTCGGGCGCGGCCAGCGCTGGTATTGCCTAGTTTGAGATCACCAGTTTTTACACATTGAGGATGATTGCTAGTCCCAACCATCGTCTATTGATTCTCTGTGTGATCTGGAAATAACAGAGTAGTAACCGTGGGCTGTCCATCATGCTCATGCTCAGTAGAAAAGAGCCTGAAATTAACCAGCGATGTTGTGCTCAGAATGCAAAAACGGTTGCTATTAGGCCATCTAGGTCATTTTTAATTAAGTAGACACTGAGATGCACACATGACCAGCAGGATATGAAGGTGTGAAACTTGAGTACTATCCAAGTTACCAACAAGTCCACTAATTCGTCGTTTTGCAATATACGACTAATGTGGGGCTATCAAAGCTTTACATTAGCCGTATTTATATTGCAAAAAGGCGAATTAGTGGGCTTGTTGATTATTTGGGCACTACAGGTATCGATTGACGCTCCATTTAATCTTTCGATCTTCAAAAGGTCAGGTCAAAAGCTACATAGGGGCGATTCAAATACGGCATTCACAAGTTTTTAAATTATGTTTAACACCTTTCCCTCCTGTGTCACTATTTTCCCCATACCTATTACACGAACTGTCCCAAATCTTACGACATCTTTCAAGAGTGGACGTAATATTTGATTACTTCTGTTTAAATCGAAACTATAACGGCAAACATTTGAGGAATCATCAAACAAATACTCGAGCGGAGATTTTTCTCTGGCCATTGCGACAAAACAGCAGGTTTTAATATCAAAATAGGGATGTAAGCAGATAACATTTGACAGTTTGAAAAGGTATGTTGACGGCGCTGGCGGTCTAGTGGTAAGCGTGACTTCTCTCTCATCCCAGTGTGTCTGATTCAGTGGGGGTAAAAGTTATGAAATAGGGAAAATGGATGTAATTTCGGGCTAAATGCCTTTAATTTGGGCCCATACATAAATTCAGCAATCGACTAAATTTTCAATAGCGACCAAAAATATCCATTAGTACCCACTGACGCGTGCGTCTAGATAAAATTGATAAATAGCAGATTTTCAGCGATGGGCCCAGTCTTAGGCATCCATAGAGCCATTTCCCCAATATTGCCATTTTCGCCCCTATGTTTTCGTAGTGACATTTTATTAGACATTTTATATTGTAAAAAAGTCTGGTTGGGATTTTTCTGATGCGAAAAAATCTATGGTCACATCTTTCTTCGGAAGGGCAGTAAAGCCGTTGTTGTTTAATTGTATTCGTAGGTACTAACTTATTAGCACTCTTTACGATCACCAGTGAAAGATTAGAAATGTATGTGATCAGTGTCGTTGATGCTAGTGTATTTTCAATTGGCTCAAAATTGTTCTCATTGCATCCTTCAAAAAAGCAAGTAGGTAAGTAAGCCATCAACGTTAAAGGCTTGAAGCAACGTTATATCGTTATATTCCTGTAAAATTGCAATGTCATCTGTGACTGAAATCACAATGCATAATGGCCCCCTTAGAAGACTTCTTTCTCCACTTTCAAACAACAATGCTATGCAGTGAAATGACTTTATCGTGGCGTGGTCAGTCAGTAACGAGCACCCAGAAACAAGTAGTGCCAAATTGCATTTCTCCCGGAAGCCGGATTCTTGTGGTTTGTGTTTGTTAAAGCACATCCGACAAGATTGAAGAAAAATATTAAACTTTCCATATTCTATCGTTCCGCACAGCACAATGGAGCTACAAGCAGTAGAGGCGACGTGCAACGATTGCCTTCGGTGTCACACTTTCCGTCTAACACTACTGGTAGACATGTGACATTGCTCCGGGCTGCTTGCTAGTCCTGTTGTGTGCGAGGTTCAGCTTGTGGCCGATATGATGTCTCTGTACGGAGTTGTTTCGGTATTGCACCGACGAGCCAAAGTATAGCATCATGGATCCCAGAAGGTGCCATATGGCTGTCATGAGCGTCATCTATTTGAATGTAAATTTTATGCCCCTTTACCGGCTGAAGCTGCTTACCCCTGTCAGTGGGTTACGCAACAGCTCTCAAAATATTTACGAATTAATTTCACCTATAGGCAAAACAAAGTATCGCTTCTGACTGTACGTGTTTGGGTAAGGTTTTCCCAGCCTGTTCCAGACACCCGAAAGGGGTTTTTAAAGGAAACATTGGGATATGTTTAGTTTGATTGCCAGTAATGAATTCCCAAATCGGATTTGAAAATCCAGCGAAGATAACCTGAATTATTTCAATGAAAATGAATCGTTTATTTCTCTACTTAGAAACCACTTCGTTCATAGTTTCGGCTATCCAATCGACTGCAGTTGTCACTCTGCCGTAGACGCCGGGATAGCCAGGGTCAGCACAGCCCTTACCCCAGGAAACCACTCCTACCAGCACGTCATTGCAAACCAGTGGTCCACCCGAGTCACCCTAAAATGAAAATTCCACTGATTTGTTGATCCATCCTAAACCTACATCATCTACCTGACATGAATCCTTGCCTCCTTCTTCGTAGCCAGCACAAATCATGCTGTCCGACACGCCACCGTACTCTTTGTAAACGATACTACACTTTTCCTGATTATACAGAGGGACGGCAGCAGCTCTCAAACTTAGCGAAGACTCATTAGCATTTCGTGTATTACCCCAGCCGGATACGTCACAAAGCGTTCCATCTTCGAAGAAATCACTACGAGCGGGCAACGAAATCGGTTGAACTGTTTTGCTAAGATTAAGCGGTTCTCTAAGCTCCAATAGCGAAAAATCATAATTGCTCCAAGAGTTTTGCTTAGGATGGAAGTATATGTCGCGAACTTGCGCCAAGATACCCCCGGATCGCACTTCCGTTGATCCGGCTCGTACTTTCAACGTAGATGCATTGGTGATTCCCCTGCGAATACAAATTCATACAATTCAAAAATGAATAAAACATTTTGCAACATACTTGGTGCAGTGGGCAGCAGTCAAGATCCACCTGTCGTTGAGAACGGAACCACCGCAGAAATGTTGGTTCCGCTGCAGAGACACTTGATACGGATAGCCGGTGATGTTGACGGCTACTCCACCTACGATTCTTCCGCCAGATTGACCGGGTTTCGATCGCGGGGCGTAGGATCCATTGGCGAGTGTCGTCACACAGAACGCGAAAGCTATTACCGACGATTTTAGCATGCTGACGACGGTGTTGAAAGGTTGGCACGTTTGTGACATGCAGGTTTCTGTGGTTTAAGTTATATACCAACGGCACTCAGCAGGTTGCCGCTTTGTTGTTTGATAAGAAATGAAGGCTAAAGGTTTTTGAAGCGGAATAGAATGGTTCACTTCCAGTAGTGATAAGGTCACATTGCTTGATTTATTTTTTGGTGGTTAGTAATTAAAGAACTCACTTCTAAAATAGTTGCTCCATTGCCCTTGAATTCTGTTCTGTTTACCGTTGGTTATCTGTTCCAGGGTTGAAGGGACTCCCAATATGTCACTTTCTCTCTGCAGAAGTGTTTGGGAAGATCACCAGACCTGCCTTTAGAGCAACAGTCATGCTATAATATTTTCATAGGCCTGCCCTTGAATATTATTACAAGGCCTTACGTTAAAAACTGGACACTTAGTAGCCAAAATCGGAACGTGCGAAAAACGATACATTGTTATGTTCTGAAATATTGTGCTCGAAAAGCATTCTCCTAATAAAAGCTTTCTTCTCAATTAACCCCACTCAATAAATTCCCTCCGTTCACTACCAGAACAGCCAGCCACAGCGAACAAATAAATAACAACCACAATCTGTTAACCTCTCACGTACCCCAACTGTCTCGGTTAATCTTCTGGATACCATCATATGTCAGCTTTTACTATTAGCCAATAACTAAATCAAGCCATCATATTTTTATTATCCTTTGCCCGCAGGACAAACCTCCGAAAGCAACGAACCACGAGCAGCAGCAGTGGCATCAAAAGGAAAAAATAAATAATCCCATACCGGCAGAAAACGGATAGCTTGGCTCCCATTTGGGGAATTAAATCAACACAATGTCATATTGTACGGACTTTTGGTGGTAGCTCGTGTGGACGGACTGACTGCTCTCCGGATTGGAATTATGACAGCGGAAAAGCATCAGCAAATCCTAATAGGGACAAACTCTTTCTGGTATTCTCAGATCCTTCCCGACTATGGTGCACAGTGGGCCAGGAATTAAATCTAGCTGGAAAAAAATAATAACGCTCTGGTATTGCATCTAATTGAGTTGACGTCTTGAGTGAAGTTTCTTGGATTTAGTAAGACTACAATTTGGTGCATAAACATAGTTCAACTTTTGGCCGCAAAGTTGGCTCAGCGATACAAACTGTTTTATTTCACAAGATAGATATTTTTCAACACAAATTTTAAAAATCTCCCATATGTGTAGATCATAACAAAATTCATTCATATTTGGCACAGTTGTTGGAGACCTAAATACAGATCGAAAGAACTATTCAAACACTTGCGTTCACTTGCCCGTTATTTAGAAAATGTTTTCAGAAATAATTTTTTTTTTATTTCTTGTGATATTAATATTTTTAATACTCTTAACCAGTGTTGCCAGATTGTTTTAAAGCTTATCGGTATCAAAGGTATTAAAAAATCGGTATTTATCGGTATTTACTAGGGAAATGGCTCTAATGTTGACCTATGGATCTAAGATTGGGCCCATCGCTAAAAATCTGATATTTATCAATTTTATCTAGATGAACGCGTCATTGGGACGGTAATAATGGATATTTTGGATCGCTATTGAAAATTTAGTGGATTACTGAATTTATGTATGGGCCCAAATTAGGGGTATTTAGGCCGACATTAGGCCATTTTCCCTATTTAACTAATTTTATATTTTTGCCATTTTTGAAAGGGACTTGAGGGAAATTGCTTTGTTGAATGGCTTTCTCAGTCTTAAAACAGTCTTTAATTTTTAAATTTTAATTTTTAAAATTATCGTTGTCCTCAAGTGGTGATAAAAATTGTGAGAAAGTAGTTTTTCAATTAAATATCATTAAATGAAACCAAAATATGGAAAATCAGCCACAACAACGACTAAACTATTGACAATAACGACAAACAATATTTTCACTTGAAAAAGGCCACAACCCATGGCCGAAATGTCGAGCAGATCGTAGTCGTTGCAATGTTTTAAGACTAAGAAAGCCGTTAATCAAAGTAAAATTTTAGCTTTTGTACAATGATTGGAAAATTCCGGAAGCAAACTCAGGGAATGTTTGAATTAGCTTCTGAACGAAGCTGAAAAACCATCCAGAGAAAGACGAAAGAAGCTCTCCTGGATGAAGTTCAAGGAAAGTTCTAAGAAAAGTAGGAAAAACATCCGGGAAGCTTCCTGGACACGAATTGAGAAACTTGTGGCGAAAATTTAAATAAACTATCGGATGTCACATCTAAAGGAAGCCAAAAAAGTTTTGGAAACCCGAAGTAAATTTTCAGAAGTAGCCATTTCCAGGCAAAGTCAGAAAAGCTTGGAAAAACCTTCCAATAGAAGTCGAACAAAAAAAAACCGTTGGCTTATGGTCAAACTTTCAGACAAGACGAAAGAATTTTTTGGGATATTTAATTGAACTTCCTGGAGAAGACAAACAAAACTTCCTGGAGACGCTGACAGAAACCTAAGGTAGATTGGCAGAAACATCTGAAGAAAGTTGGAAGCCAGCGCGCTTACGGCACAGTCAAAAGAAACAAGGACATAATTCCGGAAGAAAGAGATTCCTGGGGGATGTTTTAATGATCCAGAAAGTTTTCCTGATATTCATTAAACATCCTTGGAGACTACGCAATTTTCCTGAAGTGTTCGAAACATTCCTGAAATGCACTTAGGAATATTCCATAATTCCTTGAAATTCCTTAAAAGTTCTTGTAATTTTCCTGAAATTGGGGGCTGTTTAGGAGTTCTCTGGTCCTCCTCGAAGTACTCGGAACTATCCTGATTGTAATAAGCCTACCGGAATATCTCTTTGAAGGTTTCTGGACTTGCTTGAAGATTACGAAATCTCTTAAGTGCTCTCACAATTTTCTTGATTTTATTGTAACATCAGCATTGAAGTTCTCTGATCTTTCCAATTTTTTTTATTTTTAAAAGTTATCGACACTGCCATTAACAAGAACTTCCCGTAAAATGTTCTCACAATGTTCTAATGTTCATGGAACTTCCCTTTCGTTTCCAAAATTTGCATGAGCTCCTCAGGACATTGCTGTAGTTTTATAATTTCAGCAATTTCATTAATTAATTGATCTGTCCTGATGTTTTCTGAGCTTCACTAAAGTTCGTGCCCATTAAATTTCCCTGAAGTTCTTTGGACTTGTGAAGTTTCCAAAATATTTATGATGTTTTCTTAAGTTCACTGGAGTTCGCTGGACTTTTCTGAAATTCCCGGGTTTTCGAATTTTAACTAAAGTAAATGAAACATCCTTGAAGTTCCGGGAGAGGAGGCGAAGGCTGAAGAAGCTTCCAAGGTAAGGTGGAAGAAAATTCCAGGGTAAGTTGGATGAAACTTCAGGAATTTAATGTTTAAACAATTTTTCTCGATTCCCTAGGAATTAACGGAAAGAGCCATCGACTATTTCTCGATTGATGGTTGCCTAAAACGGTGAGGAAATGCAAACATTAGTCGACGGTATCAAGCATAAGGCATATTTAGAGATGATTGCTTAGAATTTTTAAGGCTAAAAAAATATGAGGTATTCAAAAAGATGCAAGTCTCTCACATATAATTTTGCCGAAATTCGAGCGCGAACAGGCAACAATAATTTTGATTATTAAAAAAAACGGTACTAATCGGAATTAAATCTTAAAAATCGGTATCCTGAGGAACCTTATCTGTATATCGGTATCTAGTTTGGAAATCGGTATAAATACCGATAAATCGGTATATCTGGCAACCTTGCTCTAAGCATAATTGCACAAACGAAGTGATAGACGACTAATTGGCAATGAAATCAATTAAAATAATGTGGTTCGCTGTAATATAATTTTATTAGGAGCTTGTGCCGGCAGCCACCAGATTGGCTTGTATTTTTGTTTAAATTTAAACAAAGTATATTTTGTGTGCAATGATATTTGACAGTGTGCAAAGAGTGTATCATTTTGTCATTTTTTATGCATTTCAGTTTTGAGTAGAGTGAAAAAGATAGAACCAAAACATTCTAGTAAATTTGGTGATAATGCTAGTACAATCCAGTAGTAGTGTTGCCATGTGGTACACTAAAAAAATCCAATAGCAGGTTCGTCACTTCGTTTTTGATAATAGCATTGATCTGGAAAAATTTCGATTGATCAGTACCAATCGAGGAAAAATGATAAAAGTATTCTTTTAAACGATTGTTCAAAATATTATACTAAAAACGTGAAATTCAGACAATTTTTATAACATTTCGTATATCTGGGGTTTGAAGATGTAAAGCTTTTATATCTTCGGCAACTTTTCAAAACAATTTACGTTTTACAACTTTGCCCAAGGCAGCAAACGTCAGTTTTGTGAAATAAAAAAAAATATATCGCTGCGGTACCTTTGCGGCCAAAAGTCGAACTATTTTTATCCATCAAATTATAGTCCTACATAATCCAAGAATCTTCACTGCAGACGTCTACTCAATTGGATGCAATACCAGAGCGTTATTATTTTTTTCTTGCTAGATTTAATTTCTAGCCTATTGTGGCGGTGGGTAGCTTCTCATCTCGGTGGAAATCTCTCACCCTTTTTGTCGATGTTTGACGAGTTTTCGGTTCGTTTGTACAAAGTTTGGTTTGGTTGGTAGGTACCTACCTTTGTTTTTTTTTTTTTTTTCTATGGAACTGTTGAACGAAGATGTGGGTTTCTTTTCAACGAGCTATCGTAGAAGTAACTCAAGCATGATAAATTGAAGTGAATTTCAAGTATTTTATCTTCCATTGTGTCGAAACGAGCACTGACAGTGATGCCAACTGAGAGGTTGCCAGAATCTGAGTCTGATGTATAT
Source organism: Ochlerotatus camptorhynchus (assembly GCF_037179485.1). Taxonomy (NCBI): domain Eukaryota; kingdom Metazoa; phylum Arthropoda; class Insecta; order Diptera; family Culicidae; genus Ochlerotatus; species Ochlerotatus camptorhynchus. The sequence goes on from NW_027040773.1 coordinate 4,125,360, forward strand.
GAAGTCAAGCCAGATTAACCATGTTTCTGATTTAGAATGACAGTTTAAACAAAATTAATAAGAACGTTTAAACCATGTTTTAAATAAATCAAATGTAAACTTGTTTACAGTTTATTGTATTTTGAGCACGTCGCACGTTGATAATAATGCGTTGCAAGATAACCTTAGGATTTTTTCAAATGCTGGTAACTTCATAAGGGGCTCACAAGGCTGCAGTGTATTCTATGACGGGAACAAAAACATGTGTTTCTTTTGCAATATCGAGGGATACCCGTTGAATTCCAGCCCCAAGCGGAAGGCCCAGAAGCGTCATAGAAATTATATGCTCAATAACTTGGTCCAAGTCCGGAAGACGATCTGAGTTGATCCTGAAAAATTATTAGCATTTTATTGAAGCAATACTGACTGATTAAAAAAAGAGAAAGATACAGAACAAGAAAGAATACAAATAAAAATAAATCAGATTGATGCTTATAACTTATCAGGATCAACTCGGGTCATCTGTCGGTCTTCGACAAAGTTGTTGAGCATATAATTTCCTGGAATTTCAACACTTCCAACATCATCACAGAATACGGTCAGGACTATCACATCGAACATAATCAAGAACGGACAGGAACAGAGTCACAGCAACGAAAAGGAAATTCGGATTGTAAAGGAGCTGAAAAGTAAAGCAGTATATTATGTGAAAGCAGACAAGGGCAACGCGGTCGTTATAATGGACAAGGACGATTACGACAATCAGATGCCAACGAAGATTAACAACCAACCGTATAGACAGCTCCGAATAAACCCCTTACAGAACATAGTGAAACACGTGGAGATAACACTAAAGGAGTGCAAATCAATATTAGGAGATGGAGCAGGTCATTTACGGGAATCCAATCATATTTTACCCAGGATCAAAGGTCTCCCCAAAGTCCATAAACCGGGGAATGAAATGCGAGAGATCGTGTCTGCAGTTGGTTCCCCTACCCACAAACTAGTGTAGCGGCTATTTACAGAGTTTCAGAGTATGCTGAATCACTTTAGTAAGGCAGTTAGTAGCACCCAGGAGTTCGTCCAGCAATTAAAATCTACAAGAGACATCAACGAGGACGAGATTATGGTATCTTTCGATGTCACAGCTCTTTTTTCCAGCTTACCGGTCAAGGAAGCGATCAACCATTTGGAGGACTGGCTATTAACACAACGAGAGGATGCAGCATGGAGAAACAAGGTTCGGACCTACCTTAAGCTGACCCACCTTTGTATGGAAGAGAACTACTTCTCTTTCCGAGGTAACTTCTACAAGCAGACGAAAGGAGCCCCAACGGGAAATTCCCTATATAGAAAAAGATGAAAAAATGCATTTCTCGATCTTTTAGTCATCAGGGAATCGTCATCATCTTCTTCGCTTGAATACGAAGTTTACAGGAAACCAACTAGCACCAAAAGAGTTATCCCCTCTACTTCCAACCATTCGTTCTAGCAGAAAATGGCCGCCATGATTCAGCGGATGCAGACTCTTCCACTCATCGGAACAGGAAAGGATAAGGAATTACAGTACATCTACGAAACAGCGAGACTCAACGGACACAAGAAGACCACAATCCAGACAATCATCGATAAAAAAGCCAGTCCGCATCGTGCTCTCTTGCCGTGCGGATCTATTTGCTTTTTGCTGAAGGAAGTGTTATTGCTACCTAAAGCTACAACAAATTTAAACAGCACTTTTCAGTGCTCAACCTGTAAAATCTCTACCTTGTTCAACTCTTATTCCTCTTCGATCTTTGTTTGGACCCTACCCGAGGCAATCTTTCTTGGATATCGATGTAGAAAATTCCCCTTCGATCCTTCAGATTCTTATAGTAATCTGCTTGGAAGTCAATTTGGATAAAAATTTACTACCGCCATGGCGCCTAAACGCAAAAGAAAGGGGCAAACTCTTGATCCCCCTTCTGATGAAATTAATTTGAGTAATCAATTTATTTTATTGTTTATTAATTTATTTGATAAGGCTCAACCGAATTAACTTTACAGAGCCGAGGATTCTTGGTCACTATACAATAGATCTTAAAACTATAGTCAAAAGGTACAACACAATAAACACTTTATCTTCCGCTATCCAAAAAGCCTCCTCCATCAGAACTGGAGCCGCTTCCAGTGGTTTCATTGTATGGCAAATTGTTGTACGCAAACGAGGGTCAGAGCGCGTCCATTGCAGCAATGGACGCAAAACGTGGTCAGCACTCACACACTCATCACGAAACGGTTGCTTTCCAAAGTCGACGACGCATCGACCGAAAGAACTGCTGATGAAGAACAATGAGGAGGACCACACAATGGTTGCTGCCGAGAAAACAGACGATCGCGTAGCACACATCGAGAGTGGCCTGCTTTTGTCGACAGCCGAGTGAACACTGAGTAATCAATTTGATTTGCTCACGGATGATGAGAATGATCCATCATCCAAGAAAAATTCTAGTAAACTTTCCCGGCTTAATGCCAAGAAGGAAAAGATTCCCCCTACTGTGATAACCACTTCCGATTTCCATGCTCTTCGCATGGAACTTTTGAACTTCGTGAAAGTTAAGTTTTCACAACAAATTGGACGCCGGGGTGAATGCCGTGTATTGGTTGAAACCTTGGACGGATTTAAATGTCTTCTCAACTATCTTACTGAGAAGCAGCACAATTTTTTTACTTACGACACCAAGAATGAACGTGTGTTCAAGGTTGTCATGAAAGGACTGCCCAGTGGTGAATCTCTGGATCAGATCAAAGATGAACTGGAAAAATGACTTGGAGTTGTGCCACTCCAAGTAATCAAAATGAAAATGAAATCCCGTCCTGGCGATTCGTGCAACGGGATTTCTAATGCTTTTTATTTACTTCACTTCAAGTCTAGTGAACTAAACATCCTTAAGGCCTTAGACAAAGCTAGCCTTATGCTCCATGTCCGAGTGAAGTGGGAACACTTCAGGAAGACTGGAGGAAATTTCCAAAACCTCACCCAGTGCCGTAAGTGCCAGGGATGGGGTCACCGAACAAAAATTTCCTGCAGGCCAGCTAAATGCATGAATTGTGGTGATTCCTATCACGCGAAGGACGGCTGTCCAAGGAAGAAGAAATTAAGAAATTTAAATGTTCAAATTATGGAGAAAACAAAAAATCCAAAGCGATCCTACAATCTCGTTCTAAGCGACCGAATATTTTGAAATGAAATACTCGATCTCTTAAAGATTATAAGAGTTGAACTAGCCTATGGCTAAAAATCTCTTAAATAAAGATTAAAAAAAAAATCTTAAAGATTATGAGGACGAGCTATTTAACTTTTTAAGAGTTTATAACGTGCATATTGCCGTTATAACTGAAACGTTACTTAAACCTGACCATAAGGTTAAAAGGGACGCAAATTATTTCATTTATCGAAATGATCGTCTTGATGGAGCCTGTGGTGGCGTTGCCATCATTGTTCATAGACAAATCAAGCATCAAATTCTTTCTTCATTTGAAACTAAAAGTTTTGAAACATTGGGAGTTTCTGTTGAAACAAAATTTGGACACTAACGTTTAAAGCTGCCTATTTTCCATTCCAATGTGTAGGCCAGCAAAAGAATTTTCTCAAGAGTGACCTTGAGAAACTTACATAGGGGATTTTAATGCAAAACACCGCTCTTGGAGTAATGGTCAAAGTAATGCCAATGGTAATATTCTGTTTGATGATTGTTCTGCAGGTTATTACACTATTCAATATCCAACAGCCCAACATGCTTTTCGTCAGCAAGAAATTCCTCTACTATTGATTTGGTCTTAACTGATTCATGTCAATTTTGTAGCCAATTGGATACCCATGCTGACTTCGGTTCTGAGCACCTTCCAGTAGCTTTTGAAATATCCCACGAAATAATTTGTTATCCCATCAGCTCTACTGTCAATTACCATAGAGCTGATTGGGAGCAATATCGAACATTTATGGAATACCCAACAAACAATTTTAGCTGCCGCTTAGCTTATACAGGCAAAAATTAGCTGCATAAGGCAAATTTTGGCTGTATAAACTAATCTGCAGCTAAAATTGTTTGTTGGGTATAACTTCGATCCAAACATTCCTCTGCAAACCAAAGATGAAATTAATTATGCTCTTGAATCTCTGACTACATCTATAGTTGAAACAAGAGCTGCTTCAGGACCAAAATGCGAGAATAAATTCGATTTAATTATAATAGACGATGATCTCCAGCTCTTGATCCGTCTGAAAAATGTCTGTAGAAGGCAATATCAAAGAACACGCGATCCAGCCATGAAAGTTATCTGGTGGGATTAGCAAAAAGCAGAATTAAAAAGCGATTCTCTGCCCTGAGGAACAAATCGTTTGAAAATAATGTTTCGAAATTAGATCCGAGTTCCAAGCCCTTTTGGAAGCTCACACAAATAAAAAAAAAACTCAAAAACCTATTCCAGCGCATAGAGAAGGTTGAACAATTTTGATCACAAATTCGGAAAAAGCTCAGAAACTTGTTAAGCAATTTGAGGGTTCCCATAATTTCAGTTTGGGTCTTACTAGCCCTATTTAGAATAAGGTTGCTCGGGATTATCTGAATATTTTATCGTGGGTAAATATTTTCAAAGATTTCTTGGGTACTGATTTGGACGAAGTAAGATCTATGACTAAAAAGATTCAAAATATGAAAGCTCCAGGTAATGATGAAATTTTCTATATCCTCATCAAAAAACTCCCAGATAGTACCATGTCTTCCTTGGTAAAATTATTTAACAGCTGTTTCCATTTGGCATACTTTTCTTATAAATAGACAAATGCAAAGGTTGTTCCAATTCTGAAGCTGGATACAAATCCAGCTGAAGCTACTAGCTCAATAAGTAATCTTTCTGAAAAGATACTTTTGAATAGAATGACGATTCACATCAATACGAACTCATTTTTTGAAGATGAGCAGTTTGGATTTTACCATGGGCATTCAACTACTCATCAACTCGTAAGGGCTACCAATTTAATTCGTTCAAACAAATCTGAAGACCACTCAACTGGAGTGGCTCTTCTAGACATAGAAAAAGCATTCGACAGTGTTTGGCATGAAGGTTTGATTGCTAAACTGAAAAAGTTTAATTTTCCACTTTATATTATGAAATTAGTTCAAAATTATTTAATTGACAGAACTCTGCAGGTAAATTATCAAAATTCCAAATCTAATCGACTACCTGTTAGAGCAGGAGTTCCTCAGGGTAGCATTCTTGGGCCTATATTGTATAACATTTTCACTTCGGACCTCCCTGATTTGCCTCGGGGTTGCCACAAATCTTTGTTCGCTGATGACACAGGCATTTCCGCTAAAGGAAGACCCAACAAACAATTTGTGCTGATTAAGGGCTGAATAAACTGTTTTTTAGCTGAAGAAGCATATTTTTGCCTGAATAAGCTCTTATTCCGCTTCCAATGTTTGTTGGGGAAGTCTTCGTGTTACTTGCAGCAGACTGCAGAAAAGTTTAGATATTTTCTCTTCTTATTTACAAAAATGGAAGATTTCTCCCAACGCTTCCAAAACTCAACTTATAATATTTCCACATAAGCCTAGAGCTTCGTTTTTGAAACCTAGTAGTAGTCACATAGTCACTATGAACGGAGTTCCAATTTCCTGGTCAAACCAAGTGAAATATATTGGACTTGTACTTGACCAAAAATTAACTTTTAAAAATCACATTGAGGGCATTCAAGCCAAATGTAACAAATATATAAAATGTTTGTATCCTATTATAAACAGGAAATGCAAACGTTGCCTGAGGAATAAACATCTAATATTTAAACAAGTTTATAGACCGGCAATGCTTTTTGCTGTGCCTAGTCTAGTTGTCCAACAAATCAATTAATAATATCATTAATATCCTTAATTGCAACGATTAATAGATAAGATTTAGTTTTAGTTTTTAGTTTTAAGATGTCTATTGTTATACTGCATGCAGGTTTAGAAAACCTGTTTTAAATACTGAATTGCTAAGGCAGGAACAATGTAAAAACGTTTAGATATATTTAACTACTGTAGTAGCTGGAGCACCTAGGTTAAAATGAAATGTAATTTAATTTGAATTTTGAACAAATAAAGAGTTAAAAAAACTTATTTTTGGGCACTTTTTTCTTACCGTGTATAAAGCTAAAAACGTTAGCAGTCTAGTATTGTCAGTCGCTTCACGCATTTGGAACTGTTGGGCTATCTTGATCCACAACAAATATTACGTTCAATTTATTTGGATGATTTTCCACGCAGGGGAAGGAGGGTCTAAAATCTCTTAAAATCTGTCCAAGTGGAATATGCACAGCCCTAAAGCTGAATTGAAGCATATTTAATCAATATTTAGAAGGGTACTTAAAAATGTCTTGTTCAGCGTTCGATCAGCTTAGGTGTTTGTTGGCATCTAATTATGCTTTGAGAAATAATGGGAATATTTTTAAGTGCCCTAGTGCATTGGTATGACGGAGCATGATTTGTAAACCCCTGTTCAATTAGATGGAAGTCCTATCACAATATGCATATCCCTCTTAACATACCCGTGTTCTATCTTGAAAATGTACTCGTTTTGGTAGCGTCGATTTCCGACACAATCAAGTATAGCGACGGAGTATTGTACACGCGTTTTGGGCCCCTTTTCGAACAGGTAAAGCTTCAAACTATTGCTGCTCAACAAGATCTTCCAAGGATCGGAACTTTGTTCAAGTTTGCCCTTCGGGAAGTCTCTTGAGATGAGAGGGAAAATCATACATTTAATCATGCCGCTCGGGAACGGTTTACTGTATAAACACCTACCTACCATCAGTCAATGATTGTAGGGTAGGATGGTGCAAAATGCACCCTTTAAGCAAAATCGTCAATGGCTGGCGAATGGAAACTAAAATCAAGAAGAAAGTAATGGCGTTTGGTTCATTACCATGTTTTCTACAAAGATCAAGTGATTTAGAACTACAAAAGGATGATTTTCCATGACTTTCAAGGTATTTTTTAAATTGCTTCCAAAATGATAGCGGGGCAAAACGCCTGATTCATGATGCAATATGCACCACAACATTGGGACAAGACGCACGACAACAATGGCCAAAACGCACCACAACATTTGGGGTAAAATGCACCTCATGGTAAACAAACCATAACCCCTGCAAGTAGATAATGCAAAGGGATGCGGTATTTCAAATGATTATTTCTTTATGTTACATCAGAAATAAGGTCTCAAAATCTCAATAGAATGTTAAACTGTGATTCATCAAGTAAAATATCTAAAAATATACGAAACGTAAATTTTTTAATTTTTTTATGTGATACATGATGATAAAAGCTTAATTTACAGTCGATGATTTTAACAACTGTGTCCTGTTTTGCACAAAATGCAATTTTTTTAAGGAATCAGTAGATCAATACATGATTTTATGATCAAGAATTATTTGTTAAACCTCCAGTTGAAAACAATCACAAACCGTTACCCGGAAAATGCATCTGAGGAAAAGTTATCGCTGTTTTTCTATAAGTGGGCATTTTACCCCAGGGGTGCATTATGGGCTGTTCTCCCTTACCTTACATCTGTTGTAAAAAAAATACGGTGCGGAATGTTACCGCTAACAGCAATCGGTTGAAGGAATTCTCGGAAGTGGCGTGTGTGTGTGTGCCTATGTTTGTATGTGGTTTTCCGGGGTTGTTGGTGACTTGGGGAAATCATGCTACAAAAGAACTCAGATGAGTACATAAGATGATTATAACGCGTGAGATTTACGCTCTGTGGATCCGCGTATGGAGTTTGGTAAGTACTTGCTATGAATGGAGTGGTAAAGAGTTGTGTGTTGTGTCTATCGTACTTCAAGGCATAATGCAACAGGCGCAAATTGAAAAGTTTATTGCTCGTTACCGGTTGTCTGAGTGCCATTTGTGCGTTTCACGGAAGTTTGACTGTTTTCGTCGTTATGTTTATATTGTGGACGTGCGAGGAATGTGGGTTCCGGTGGCTTCATCAATTCGGATAGTTTTACAACGGATCGAGCGATTTCAGACAATTTCGGATTAAGTAACATTGAACGGATTTATATTTAAAGCATTTTCCCTATATATGTACCTTTATTACCTTCCCATTAGTACAATAACACAGGAGTTTCTATACAATGCATTCGTTTTGAAACATAAATAATTTGTTTTGCTTACATTGTTTATATCGCTGTTTGTTTTTAGTTCATATACTTTTGCGTGAATTTGTTGTTCCTTGTGTAAATAGTACCTAGCTGGTAGTATTGGTTGCTTGTAGAGATACAGATTTGCCCTCTAAATACAGTATTCCTTACGAGTGCACGTGGTTATCGGTAGTTTGCTTTATAATTGCAAAGAATTGGTGCACTTTACAAACAAATTTACATAGTAATTTGACAAACTTTTTAGCTGATCGCTTTCAGTGATCTGTAACGTATTTTTACTTTAGCCCGTTCCATGCGAAACAAACTCTTTCTCTCTCTCTCGCACTATCTCTCTCTACTTATAGTTTAGGTATATCTGTTAGAGTTATGCTTGCTAACAAAATGTTTGGCACGATAAAGTTGGTTGGTTGTGTTCCTTCAATGCTGTCTGAAATCTTTCAATATCTCTAGCGACTAGTAGAAGTCTTTATTTTTACACTGCCCTATAGGTAGAAAGAAAAATTTTTGCGATTGGAATCAATAATTCTACAGCCAACTGACCGATGCTTGGCGTCTTCGGGAGCAGTGAAATAATCCGATGAGGTAAAACAAATGTAAATTCATCCATTTCATAGCAAAACGAGATAATGGTTTGTGCGATAGTGTAACTTTGCTTCTTGAGTTCAACAAATTCTACAAACCTACATTTATCTTGAAAATCCATTTTAATTCAGGTGGATGCATAGCTTAAAATTCGAAAAAAGTTTTGAGAGAACTTTCCTTATTTTCAAACAAAATTTCGACAACCGCAGAACTTTGACAGCCGACAACGAGATGAAAACAAAACAAAGGAACATAAAATGGTTGCCACATAGTGAACTGGAGAGTTACGAACACAGTGGCATGCAAAATGATGTGCAAGGCAGCTTTTTGAGTTTTGCCATTTTGGCCAGCTTTTTTGCCCAAATACTCTTCTGTTCACTGGGCCGATTTCAAAGATTAAAATATCAAATGAAAGGTTATTAAAAATACTCTTTACTTGGGATTTTTTTTTATTGAAAAACATTGATTGTATTTGTTTTTTTTTTATGGTTTTCATGGTTTGTGCGTCTCCATTGATTTATAGCGACTGTAACATGGTCACGACGCATGGTAGTCTATTCACATAAGAACATTGAGCAGAAGCCCAAAACTTGATAACTTAAAATAAAATAAAATAATAACTCAAAAACGAAAAAAAACCACGAAGTTTCAATTTTTAAGGAAAAATATAAAAAAAAATATATTGCGCCCTCTGTTTTCAAACCATGAAAGATTAAAAAAAACAAACTCAAACATATATCAAAACAAAACCCCAATTTTTTAATATTATTTTATTTTTTGTTAAAAGTCCTTTCATTTGATATTTTGAAATCGGCCAAAAATTATGATTTAAAAAAAAGTGATTTAAAACAAATTCATTTTTTGGACCATCCTAACATTGAAATGGTCACCCTAATGACAAAATAAAAAATATACTGGTCCAAAATTTTGTGGTAAAAAACAAAACTACAAATTTTTACAATATGGCTGCATTAGTGCATGAACCTTAGTAGATCTGAAAAAGATTGTTTTATGAAATTTTGTTCTCCACAACTTTGTCGAAGGCAAATCTTTCCTTTTTTTTGAGATATTTGAAAATTATTCTGGTTTGACAGCTTTGTTGCTATCTTCATCGAAATAATGATAGGTAAATATGCACGCTATTGATCCTTATGATTATTAACGTCCAGAGTACATTTCTGGAACCAAAACGATTTATGAAAGGAAAGTACATTTCGATCATTACATATTAATGCAAAAACTTGGATGATTATTTCTAGGAAATATTTTTTTAGTACATCAAGCATTGAAAACTAATGAATCAACAAATTTAGCTGCAGAAAATCAGGCTGATTAAGCTTTTAACCTACCCGGAACTATCCACCTACCCTCTTCTAAAGATCATTCTCTAGCTAATAAATCATCACACTAAAGCTTCATGTTAGCATTTCCAACCAACTCTGAAAATCGTTAACTTCGCGTATGAAGTAACATAAAAACACTTTGAATGTAACAACTCAAGGCGGGAGTAGCCGTCAACAATGCTGATGATGGTACAGCACGCAACAACCACCCTACTGCTTCCTCTCTGAGATGATCACGTTGGTCATGACGAGAGGAGCAACACAATAGTTGGGTAAAGAAGAACTGCATTATAACACACCATCGACTGGAAATGCTCTCGCAAAACGTGGGGCTTTAGGTAGTGATGAAAACGTCGCTAGAACTATTCCACAGCCGCAGTCAGTTTATGAGCAACAAGAGGGACGCACATTTTTGCCTGTGGACTTGGAGACATACTTCAAGTCCCCGCGTACATCGTACGGGCTAGGCAAAAATGTGCGTCATCTTGAAAAACTGTCGCTTTAATGGCCCTTCGCTCATTTTCAACTTCTATTCAATTTTCATACTGCCGTACTCTAACGGAACTATCCACCTACCCTCTTCTAAAGATCATTCTCTAGCTAATAAATCATCACACTAAAGCTTCATGTTAGCATTTCCAACCAAAGATGCAGCCTCATTGATTTTAACCGCGAAAGTTTTACTATCCGCCCATAGTGTGGCACAGTTAAGTTAGCGATTTACATTGTGTTAAGCATTTATCTGCTGTGTCATATTAGCTTATTTTGTTTTAATTTCCTTGAAATAGTCTTCTTAATTAACAAAGGAACCATTTGATCCTCCAGTTTATACGTAGAGGAAGAATTTTTAACATTTGTGGTCGATTGGATTGTGCCTCCATCATGTTCTATTCTATTCAATGCACAGAGATTGATGCCTGTATATCATATGATCAAAGAAAGATAAACCTGTCTATTTGAGTTTTAGGTGAATAGTCGAAAAGTTTGTTTATCATATCCCATGGATTTTATGGTCTAAGAGAAAAAAATTCTACATTAAATAATCGATCGTATTAATAAACTCAAGCGATGAAAATAAAAACGAAAGAATTAAACGATGTTGATCCACCCCGTCTGTAACACACCGACGAATATTATCACCTGATTCATTCTGCTCAATAGACATCTCTGATTGCTTAAGTGTGCTACAATGGGTAGTTCTGGATATGGGTATGGTTAATCACAACCCAATGTTCCCTACTGCTCTTCCAAAGTGTATTGAGGTCTCCAACAACGGTTTTCTGGTAGAATTTTAAATTTTGTCCCATACGAAACGAATCTATTCATTTCTCGAGCAAAGTAAAATAACAACGTGATATCATTCTGAAAACAAGTTTTGTTATTCCAGATATCAATTTGTTTCCAGTTGTTATCACATAACTAATTTAGTTATAAACCTCGACTAATTTTGTTATCAGTTGTTATCATGGAAGAATACGAAATGTTGCAAGGTTAGCTCAAAACTTCCAATATTATCCGCATGGCAAGAAATAAAAACACTGCCAATCATATTTAATTTATCAGTGTGAGGCTGTTATGCCAAACCGATAAAATAATTTGAAATTTGTTGAAGAAAATAGCATGGTTTGTTTTTAAGATGTTTTTAATGATAACTAAATCAGTTATTTTTTTGATATCCAAGGAGTATTCTTTTGTTATAATATTTGTTATTTTGACTGTTTATTCAACCACAATGATAACATGGTATAAAATTCAAATATTACTCAAATTTCACCAAGTCTCGCAAATAGATTGGAAATACTATGCAGGCGAATTTTTTCGTAGACTGCACATCGATTAGACATCTGAAAAATAAAAGTTATTTTCATATTAATTTAGACCTATTGCTTCGTGTATACCTATATCCCTAATAAAAATAACCATAAAAGAGAGCTTAACGACGTGTTCGGGGTATCATCCAAACCATTTGTGGGATAGTTTACCCATCCATGATACAGTTCATTTATGGTATTCGTTTATTAGGGATGCGTTTATATGAGCTGTACACGTAAAACAAAAATCAATTACATTGAATGCACTTCCTATCATCCTCCGCAGCCGAATGGTATAAGTTGACCTCGCAGACGATGTAATGGTTTTTTGTCTTTTTATTTCGTGTTCTGTCTATAGAGTTCTCTACCACCGTTAGTATAAGTGAGAAGTTTCACTAATACATGCATTTTACTGGTGGAAAATAAAAAAACAAACCGCTGTCAAGTCGAACACTTTGACAGCTGATTTCGTGGTTGAAAATAATAAACAAATCGATTTTACACAGCTACGCTCGCTAGGTTGTATTAGTGAGATCTTGCGTCGAGAAGTCAATGCTTTCGACTATACCACCAAGGTTTTTATTTATAACATTGTACAACGACGCACACACTTGCCTTCGATACTCTCCAATTTTCGTTCAGCAGTAAAAGCATGTAGAATGAAATTATCGTGCTATGAGCGCTTCTGGTCTGATAATTGCAACGTTCGTGGTTCGAGTCTCAGTCGGCAACCTTCTTTTTTTTCGGCATGATTATTTCAATCACACTCCACATTTTTCTTTCTCCATTTTCTTGCATTGAACCGCAGCTCGGTATATAGCATCCTCCGTTCATGCGGTCTCCACAGACAACCTCCGATGATGAATCCCACATAATTGTAAGCGAATCTTACATCCCCCGATTGGGTGTAGGGTACGTGTGGGACCATTGGCCTATAGTTAATGATTACCAGCTTTTTGTACAAAGATCAAATAAATTTTCAGTCTTCGACAAAGTTGTTTTTTCATAGTATTCCAAATATAATCCTGAGATTTGGTGAAATTTGAGCAATATTAGAATTTTTGGTAAGTGAATGAATAAGATCGTTCCATTTCCCATACAATTTTTCATACTAAATTTAAAGTTTTCCCGTGAATCGAGTTACATCTAAATTCGTTCAAATTTTGCACGAATTAAAAAAGCAGTGGATAACAGGGGGTTATTAAGTTGATCCACCTTAGTGTACATAGGATTTTTTGTCTTGCATTTCTACTAAAAGCTACCCGTTTTAGCAATCAACAAGGTCTATTCTGTCTCCATCGTCATCGCTCATGTTAGAGGAACATCATAAATCAACCGTTCAGATTCATAAGGAACTATCAGCAACAAATTCGATAAAAATTCGAACAATCGTGTCTTACAACCCGTTTGAAGAGTGTATTTGCCCCTTAATGGATTCTACGATACAACCACTCCACTCACCATACAGCGTTGCACAAACCCAACCCAGCTGTGCAACCATTATTGTAGTATGTGGTTGTCCCATGATGGGGCCAATAAACACTGCATCCTGGTTGCAAGATTTGGTTGTTCGACTTGTAGTCGAATCTTCGTTCAACCATTTCGGCAACCTGATGAAGTTTGTGCGACTTTCCCACACACAGTGCAGTCCAGTCCGTTGGTCGATATGCCCGTCAACCTGACACAGGTTTCAAAATTGAATTCCATCCGGTCTCGCTGAACGGTGCTTATTCAATTACAATGTGTGGTGAGTGGTGGTGTCCGGTCGTCATCAGCAGCAGCAGCAGTGCTTATGGCGCGTGGCGTTTTACATTTTTACACTTCCACAGCTATTAATTGAGAGTTGTCTATACCAGCCAACGCATAAACTTGTATATTGGTGGCAATCGACCGGACAGGGAATCGAACCCGCCACATCCAGCTTGGTAAAACCGTTTTTATATTGACTACCCTAATAAAATGTTTATGGTTATTTTGCTTAACGACGTATTCGGGTTATCATCCAAACCATTTGTGGCATAGTTCTATCATTTGGGTTATCGTTCGTTTACAGTTTTTTTTTATTAGGGTAGGCCTCCCGAGCAAAGTAAAATATTAAATTGATAACAAGTTCTATTACCCGGTTATCACTTTTTGATAACTGAATATGTTATCATTATGTTTGAATTAACAGCCAACATAACAAAAATGATAACAGAAAATTACTCGTTGGATATCACAAAAATAACTCATTTTGTTATCATTAATAATATCTTGATAACAAACTATGTAAGCCATACCAATTTATTCCATAAATTTCAAATCATGTTATCATTTTGATATCAAAGCCTTACGCTGATAACTGAAATATGATTAGGGATGAATAGCAGTATTTTTTTATTGTTTCAATGCGAATAATATTTAAAGTTTTGAACTAATCTTGCATCGTTAATAAATATATAGTGAATTTTTCATGATAACAACTGATAACAAAATTGATCAAGGCTGATAACTAAATAAGTTGTGCGATAACAACTGAAAACAAAATGATATCTGGGATAACAAGACTTGTTATCTAGATGATATCGGGTTGTTATTCTACTTTGCTCGGGCTATGTCTCATGCCTCAGAATCATGATAACTTGATTAAATCATTGAATTCGGTCTTACGTTCTTCGGTCTAACGTCCTTCGCTCTAGCGTGCTTTGGTCTAACGTCCTTCGGTCTAACGTCCTTGGGTTTAACATTCTTCGGTCTAACGTCCTTCGGTGCAACGGTCTTTGGTTTAACGTTCTTCCGTTTAACGTCCTTGGGTCTAACGTCCTTGGGTCTAACGTCCTTGGGTCTAACGTCCTTGGGTCTAACGTCCTTGGGTCTAACGTCCTTGGGTCTAACGTCCTTGGGTCTAACGTCCTTGGGTCTAACGTCCTTGGGTCTAACGTCCTTGGGTCTAACGTCCTTGGGTCTAACGTCCTTGGGTCTAACGTCCTTGGGTCTAACGTCCTTGGGTCTAACGTCCTTGGGTCTAACGTCCTTGGGTCTAACGTCCTTGGGTCTAACGTCCTTGGGTCTAACGTCCTTGGGTCTAACGTCCTTGGGTCTAACGTCCTTGGGTATAACGTCCTTGGGTCTAACGTCCTTGGGTCTAACGTCCTTGGGTCTAACGTCCTTGGGTCTAACGTCCTTGGGTCTAACGTCCTTGGGTCTAACGTCCTTGGGTCTAACGTCCTTGGGTCTAACGTCCTTCGGTCTAACGTCCTTGGGTCTAACGTCATTGGGTCTAACGTCCTTGGGTCTAACGTCCTTGGGTCTAACGTCCTTGGGTCTAACGTCCTTGGGTCTAACGTCCTTGGGTCTAACGTCCTTCGGTCTAACGTACTTGAGTCTAACGTCCTTGGGTCTAACGTCCTTAGGTCTAACGTCCTTGGGTCTAACGTCTTTGGGTCTAACGTCCTTGGCTCTAACGTCCTTGGGTCTAACGTCCTTGGGTCTAACGTCCTTGGGTCTAACGTCCTTGAGTCTAACGTCCTTGGGTCTAACGTCCTTGGGTCTAACGTCCTTGGGTCTAACGTCCTTGGGTCTAACGTCCTTGGGTCTAACGTCCTTGGGTCTAACGTTCTTGGGTCTAACGTCCTTCGGTCTAACGTTCTTGGGTCTAACGTCCTTCGGTCTAACGTCCTTCGGTCTAACGTCCTTCGGTCTAACGTCCTTCGGTCTAACGTCCTTCGGTCTAACGTCCTTCGGTCTAACGTCCTTCGGTCTAACGTCCTTCGGTCTAACGTCCTTCGGTCTAACGTCCTTCGGTCTAACGTCCTTCGGTCTAACGTCCTTGGGTCTAACGTCCTT
Organism: Ochlerotatus camptorhynchus; assembly: GCF_037179485.1. Lineage (NCBI taxonomy): Eukaryota > Metazoa > Arthropoda > Insecta > Diptera > Culicidae > Ochlerotatus > Ochlerotatus camptorhynchus. The sequence goes on from NW_027040773.1 coordinate 4,141,085, forward strand.
GGGTCTAACGTCCTTTGGCTTAAACTTCCTAGTGCTTTGGGGTCTTTTTTGACCCGGCATCACTTTAAAAAAGCTGTAACCTTGTCACAAAATATGATAGAGACCTGAAATTTCGTGACTTTTCCTAACTTTCGGAAACGAACATTTTGCTTTCAGTGACCTCTAAGCGAGGTGCTTAGAACAAAAGTGACACATTGGGCATTAGGGGGTCGAAAAAGACCCAAACTGTAATAGAATAAATAGACATCTTGCCAAGGTGGATCTAACCACCAATTTAAGATTTGTTATCCACATATTTACTTGTGACATCATGCCATGGACGAACACGTGAAGCTGATCAAATATGGATACCCCGAAACCGGTTCTGGCAGGACCCCAAAAAGAACACTTCCAAAACCTTATGTACTGGTACCCAATCATGAACGATCATTTACATTTATTTCGTGCATTCATTTACATTCATTTGCCTCTAACTTTTTTCATCAACAGAATTCCGTAAAATCATGTTTGATGCTTTTGTAGGTTTTAGTATTAACTACAACTATTGTAAGAAACTCAAATCTGTATCTCATATACATGACGATGTAGAGCGAGCAAAATTGTTATTGTTTTTTAGTGAATGTAATTTGCATGCACTCAAAAATAATGGTGGGTGCTGTTCGCTCTGGTTCATAATGCATACGATGTACAGATGTAAGATGTTGACAAAAGCAGAGACGTTGATAAAAACGCGCAAAGAAAATTTCTGTTAAAACAGCAGCACGGTTTTTGAGGGATCTTTTGGCAATGTCACTGGCAACCATGTTTCTTCGAGTGGCTTCAAATGACTTTCATACAGTGCCGCAATGTTGTTGAGAAAATTTGAACGTTTCGAAATATTTCGTTAAAATAATTAAACACTTTTTTCATCATTTAGAACGAACCAATTGTTCGTTTGGTTCTTCTGGCTTCAGTCTATGCGTGTCTCTATTCAAAGTCTTTGGGACAAAAGCTGTAGCTACAAAAGCTTCATTCATCATTTTATGGAATACTGTTGATGAAAAAAGTTAGAGGCAAATGAATGTAAATGAATACACGAAATGAATGTAAGTTATTGTTCATAATTAGGTTTTGCACCGTCGGGGTTAACATCAATCTGATGACAGTTCAGTGGTACTGTTTACGTGGACTTAGTCGATTTTTTCTTGGGTAGATTTTCTGGATAATTTTTCAGATTGCAGTGAGACGTAAACCACACTTTTGCAATGTCCACGAGCAACATCCTTTCACCACGCATTTCCTCGACAATTTTAAAGTTAAAATTCGGAAATTTTAAAATACAGATTTTTCCAAAAAAAGACTAAGTTCTTGTAAACAGTACCACTGAACTGTCAAAAAGGTTCAGCCGATTAACACTGAGTTCATTTGTGACGGCACGCTGCAGTACCTAATTGGGTACCAGTACATGAGGTTTTGGAAGTGTTCTTTTTAAGGCCCTTCCAGAACTGCTTTCGGGGTATCCAGATGTGGCCAGATTCACTTGTTGGTAAATGGCATGATGCCTATTTACTTCTAGATGAAACATCATACATTTTAAGCCGTTGGACGGCATGCTTGGCATGCACAGCTGTACACACCAACTGCTCATTTGTTAATAACTTTTCACTCTGTTGTTGAAATTTGTTTTTCTTTAAAGTAATTGATAGATTACGATCATAGCTTACCATATATATACAAAGAGTAGGTAAATCTTAACATTTGAATCAACGCCAATGAATGTTTACACTTAAAGTCCGAGATGTGTAGCGAGCATTTCTCACTTAATTTTTACAACGCAAAAACAAATACAGTTTATTACTAGAATTAAAATCAATTTTTTTTTTCGTATCTATAACAAGCTTAAGCCCTATTCTATCTATTGGTTCAAAGAGAACTATGTTTCGTCAACTGTGTGCAAATTTATTAGCAAATGAGCAGTTCGTTACCAAAACTGTGTATGCCAAGCATGTTGGACGGTACCAGTATATAAGGTTTTGGAAGTGTCATTTTTGGTTCACGTCTATTTTCTTGTGGATGAAAAATCATAAATTTTGAGTCGTCGGACGGTACGACTACATGAGGTTTTAAATTTTCCTTTTTGGGCCCTTTCGGAACCGTTTCCAGATGATGGAAATGGTCAAATTGATCAAAACCAGGTTAGGGTGCCATTCTAGGTACTTTTGCCTTTCATTTGAGGCCAATAGATCAAAGATCGGTTCAAAAACTGATTTTTGGGAGCAAACCCAAGTAACATTGCAAGTTTTATAGTGGTTTTAAAGCATTCTACAAGTCTAAATCATGGTCTACAGAATCCTCAAAAATCCAAAATTGTTACTTGGGAATTGCAGTTTGGGTCTTTTTGACCCGGTATTGCACAAGGTTTAACTTTTTCCTAATGCATTAGGAATGTTAACGTTCATCAACCTTACGTCCTTTGATTTAACGTGCTTGGCTTAAAGTCCTTTAGCCCAACGACCTTTGGACAACTGGTTTTTGACCTATTTTCCTTTGACCTATTTTCCTATGACCTATTTTCCTTTAGCTTACCGTCCTTTGGCCTATCGTACTTTGGCCTATCGTACTTTGGCCTATCGTACTTTGGCCTATAGTCCTTTGGCCTATCGTCCTTTAGTCTATCGTTCTTTTGCCTATCGTCCTTTGGGCTATATACCTTTGGCCTATCGTCCTGTGGCCTATCATACTTTGGCCTATCATCCTTTGGCCTATCATCCTTTGGCCTATCGTCCTGAGGCCTGCCATCCTTTGGCCTTTCGTTCTTTGACCAACCGTTCTTTGGCCTATCGTCCTTTGGCGTATTGTTCTTTGGCCAAATGTACTTTGACCTATCGTCGTTTGATCTATCGTCCTTAGGTCTATCGATCCTTTTGGCCTATACTCCTTTGGATTTTCGTCGTTTATCATAATGTCGTAAGTTTAATGTCCATTGGCCTAAAGTTCTTCGATCTAATGTCCTTTGACCTTATACATACTTAGTCTCTCAGTTTCAATCTGATACGATGTTGGTGACTAAACAAACGTAGTTGACCAGGTTTTTCATGTAATGAATCATACTAGTCTAGAAATCAGGGTCATTTATAGCGATAGACAATATAACACACAAATCTCCCGAAGTGCGCTCTGAGTGGTGCCGTCTTAACACTAGTATTTCTCGACTATTTTCCTACCGATTGCACTCTTTGAAAGTGATTAGCTTCAACCAACAGAAAAAGACAGCCGAGGAAAAGCGGCGGGTTGATGGCACCACCCACTGTGCTCTTTTTGAAAGGGTGCCGAATTAGCACCGGTTGCTGATGATAGTCCAACTTACATGAGAAGTTTGTGTGCTGTGACAATATTTTTCAACTATTTTATCGGTTGAAATTAGTGTTTCCTACCCGGAACATCCTGAGAAATTTGATCCAATTTCCCGAAAAAAAAACCTTTAAAAGTATTTTTGGGGGAAAAATATAAACACTTTGCCAGAAAAGTAATAAAAAACATCTAAGGAGAAAGTATCCAGAAGAAGTCTAAAGATCTTCTAACGGAAATCGGAAGAATGCTCTAGGTAAAGTGAAAGGAATTTTCTAAGTGAAGCCAGAAGAAATTTCTGGGGGAGTCTAGAAAAAATTTCCGAGGAAATCTGAAGCCATTTTCGACAAAGGAACTTCCAATGATATTGTTTAGAAACCTGCTGAAGAAGTTGGGATGAACCTCCCAGTGCAAACCAAAAGAAGCTACCGCAGAAGCTTGAAGGACTTCTGTAAGATGCTTCTGAAGAAATCAGATGACTATTCCTAGGGAAATCGGAAGATACTTCTGGGAGAATTCGGTAATATCGTGTGGGCAAAGAAAAATACCCCAGATGAAGTCGAAAGAAAAATCATTGGTAGCTTGGTAGAATTTCCCGATGGAAGTAAACATATTAAACCTAGGAGGTTAAACAATTTTCTATATTATAAAACGCTGTACATAAGTTAAGACATAAACCTTTTGATAAGTAAATGCCATGACTTTGTCTTATTATCTTTTTGGACATTGAACAAACATATTTCCCGTTTCCCAAGAATTCCCGGGAAGAGCCATCAGCAGTTTTCCGTTTCCCGGGAAGCAAACATGGGCGAGAAATGGAAATACTAATTGGTATAGAGCACCCAGCAGTAAACACATTTTGTTTACTGTAATCAATATTCCGAAAAAAAATGCTCATAAATAGTAATTAACACCAGCAGTACTGACGCTGCTAAGATTGACTAGAATACGAAAAATCCCGTATTAATTTTATGTTTTTGGTTTTCCAATATGGTTAGTGAGTTACTGTAGTAGCTGAGATATTTAGGCTATGTCAGATTTTGAAATAGGAAAAATTATAGCGTTAATAATACGCCTGGTAGATTACCTTTTCGTGGTGCGTTACTGGCATTAAGATCTACATCCGAAGCCTTGTCTGAACTACTTCAAATTAGGGGAACAGGATTGTTTTTGTAGTCAAAGGAACACATCTTAACCCTTTTTACTTTATATGCCTTGTTGATAGTGACAAGACTCGGCATGGTCCACCGAGGATGATCTTGAAACAAGGAAAACAGGATTTAAGTAGTTATTTTTCATCTACGTGATTCCTAATATTTTATTCGCTGTTCTCTAGTTTGAAGTGGTTAAGACTAGGATTCTGATGCATGGTCATCATCGGTGTTATTGCTTAATTTTTTTTTGCGAAGTAATCCGCTTTTGACTGATAAAGGGGCGCACCTTTGGAGGGTGTTCCAACACTCCGAAGGGTATAAATAGCGGGACCTTTCAATTAGAGTCGGATCCTTGCGATAAAGGAAAGAATGACAACTGTGGATTTATGTCCCAAATAGAGGAAAAAATAATGATCGAAAGCGTCAAAGGTATTGCAAAAAAAAAAAAAAGAGTTTTTGACGTAAACAAATAAATAAATTGAAAATTGCTTAAATATGCTACCTAGTGATTTAGGTAATTTGGAATCTGCAATAATTATTTTTAAATTAATACCAAAGATGTGTTGGGTGCAGTGCTACAAAATTTCGACAATACACGGTGATACCCAAAATTCTGCTTTGGTCACTCGTTTGAGCTAACAGTCATCGTCAAGGCAAACCATGTCAATTGTCAGTACCATTTTTGTCAGTGACGAACATGTGCTGTTTTGATTATAAGCTAAATTTGAAATGAAATTAAATGGCTTAAGCAAAACAATTACATGGAGCCATTAAAGTGAATAAGGATCTACGTCCTGAACCGCTTGGATAACAATAATGTGTCTCAGAATGCAAGAAATTACACTTTCTGTTACCAGGTGAATCTTTGTCATTGACGAAAAAATGAATGAGATTTTGACAAAGATTTTTTTGAGGATCAAGTCTATCATTGACTATGTGAAAAACAATTTTGTCAATATCGTGCAAAAGTCTGTCAATGACAATGACAAATCTCAGCGCTGGTTGGGTGTGCATAACTTTTACTGTATTTTAAAAAATATGATAGGAAAATATGTTATAACATTTTAAAATTTGCTATGGAAATCTGTGATATCATTTTGATAGGTCACATGTTCGCGAAAATCGGTGCTTGTTATAGAACGGGCAATAATCTACATGAAAATTAAGTTGGATATTCCATAAACTTCTGATGTTCTCGAGTTTTGTGCCAATAAGGATTAAAAGTTTATACAATTTTAATCATTCCAGTAATTTGACCTTTTCTTTCACATTTCTATGTCCTATGCCAAGCGCTTGCACCAACCAACCGTACAAGTTATAATCTCGCTTCTCCGTTGCTGGTCCTGATCTATCTTCAGCATAATTTCCCTTGTACTCATCAATCATTGTTTGTCCTCTTGCAATCCAATAAGCCATTATGCTCCGGAATGGAAATTCGGTAGGTAGATGATGAGTAGAAAATAACTAGCAAACTAGCGAAAAAAACGAACAGACCCAGCTCAGCAGAATCTCGTAATCGTTTGCCGTGAAATTGAACTGAACAAGAGCTTTAAAATCGCTTTTCTCTCATTTTCCACTTTTAGCATACCTACCTTGCATCCCACCCGGCGGCGTTATGCTGTGAGTGCCACGTGTAGGGTTTCCAATCGAATCAACGAAAATTAAAGTCCCAGCTTTCGGCCATCGATACAGGAGATTTCGCCGGCTTCTGATTCCACAGAATAATAAATCCAATGCTATACCGGAAGGATGAACAAGGTATTCTTCCGACGAGGATATGGTTTCGGAATGGGAAATGAAATTATATGCTCTCTTTTTGATGCTGAAATTATACACTTGTGTGGTTTAAAGTGGACGAGCACCAATATACAACCTTCTACGTAATCGAGTCATCAATTAGTATAATAATTGTGTGTGTTTCCTGCATGAATTGCCTTCGATAATGATTGTTTTAGTCTGCAATGCACCGTCGTAATTGATTAGTTCGTTCGTTCGTTATACATATGCTTTCAGTTTGAAGCGTTTTAGCTTTGGTGGAGTTAATTTGCTAGAGTTTTTCATTTACTTGCTAGTACTAACGCTTACTTTGGTATAGTTATCTTATAATCTTAATACTGTAGTATATATGTTGTTGAACCCTGCTTTCTGTTATACATGTTTGGTTATAGTTTCATAGGATCATCTATCTCATTTCAATAGGTATTTATGTATATCATACGAGCTAACACTGTTGTTCTACTAAATTCTCTCTTTTTGGCTAGCTATAAATCATTGCGATCTCTTTCATAGCATCCCTGGTTTTAGGAACATCATGCAGATGCTGAAGTGACTGTTCTCCTGTAGTGAAGATTAGTGTATGCTGAGCTTAACTAGAAAAGTTAGTACAGTTGAGCTAACGAAACTGGACAGAATACTGAAAATGACTCTTGATGAATCTGTAAAGAGATGCGGGATAAGAAAGATATTTGAATTAAAAAGGTACGATACCTAGCAGAATGAGATCTAAATTGTACGAATCGGTTCAAACAAGATGGATAACATGATATTTACGAATAATGCAGGTGCAATAACCCATTACACTAGAAATACTCAGAGGGAGAGATGGGCCGAGAAAATGAAATACAATTCGGCAGCAGGAATTTGTACCTAAATTATCTTGCAACCTTTGCTAAAAGCCCGCATTTCGCATAATTTTTTACCTTTGATTCGATCTACGTGATAATAATTAAATGCATCGCAAAATTTTGCACATTTCTTGATGCCATTAATTAATCAACTAAGATCAATGAATATTGTTTTTGATTCCAAAAAACTAGTTGCATTTGAGAAGAACACGAAACATAAAGGTGATTGAATTTCTGTTCGATTGCAATACTCTCAAATTTAATCTACTACGAATAAGAAATCCTCGGAAAAATTCTAATGGGAATGTTCTATTGGCTCAGATTTTGACAGTTCATTCGGCTCAAAACATTCTCTCAGCCCATCTCTACCTCTGTGTATTTCTAGTTTACACCACAGCGTATACAGTTAGGAATCCTTATTGCCGGATTCCTTATTGCCGGATTCCTAATTGCCGGTATGCCGGGCTATCCGCGAATAAGGGTATCAGCTTATGGGATTTTCACTAATAGGGTGGATTATCTCATTTGTTTCAATATATAGAGCTATACTACCAACAAGCATGTGTCATTGGATTCAGGTTTAATTGGGAACTACGCCGCTAGAGGCGCTTCACTATTATGTTACTTATGACGGGCGCTATAATATATGGATCATAGGTTCAACATAGAATATTTCGTGATCCTGGCCATATAGAAAATTACTGTCTTCAGCAAAGTTGTTCAAGTGACCAAGTCTTTTCGGATGGTGGCCATATTAGTTCAGAACTCTCTCACTACGCAGCACTAGTGTGCATATGAGCTTGCTATATAAGCTGTATTACGAGAACCTGGTCATATAAAAGGTTACTATCTTCAGCATTGTGGAGCCTCATAGCCTAGTCAGTAAAGGCACGGTATTACCAAGCCGGAGGCAACGGGTTCGATTCCCGGTCCGGTCGAGGGAATCTTTCGGGTTGGAAATTTTCTCGACTTCCCTGGGCAATAGAGTATCATTGTGCTTGCCACACAATATACAAATTCATGCATTGGTATTGGCATCGAAAGCTCTCAATTAATAACTGTGGAAGTGCATTTAAGAACACTAAGTTGAGAGCACGCAATAAGCTAATATGCACTAAGCAATAAGCTTCGGCTATCTGATCTCTACACGCCGTTTTCTATCAAAAATCAATACCCATATTTCGGAATTTGCAGGTTTTTTTTTGGACCGATGCCCGCCAGATTTGATTCCAAAAGGGCGACTTGAATCGATGCCCAGCCTCTACACGTCATCCCCTCTCCGAAAATACCCATATTGTAGGGTATTTGACAGTTTTCCTTGAACCGACATGACATGAATGACATCTGGCATCGATTTCCGGCTGCTACACGTTGCACAGTGGGACGAAATCAAAAAAAGAAGGACATAGCCATTTGCGACGAAACTATTGAGTGTATCATTTTGATGTCTTCTAGAATGTTTCTTCAATTTTTAAATACTTTAGTGAATTTTTTTGCTTAAGATGGGTATACACAAAGATAACAAAATTACTTTTTTATGTCTTGTTGAAATTGATGATCATCTATGAAAACATTGTAGATGAATTCATTTTAAGGAACATTGTGCATGATGTCAATTTTCTATCTCTCAAGTAGACGAAGTTATAGGGTGAAAATGGAGTACTAACGGTAGTACCCCCTTAAAAACCGTTATTTCACCATAACTTTTTAGTTTGAATTTTACAATTTATTTAATGCTCTACAAAGTTGTAAGTGCACATTTTTGCTGTAAAAAACAAATCGCTATCGCTTTGTTGTAAGGATTTAAGTTCCTTTTATAATTTTCTAACGCTATCTGTAAGGGGGTGTATCTTGCATGTTAGGTATTAGCAGCTCAACGTTCATAGGGGGATCCAAGGGGATGCCCAATGAATTTTTTAATATAGTACATAAATGTTTTATTGCGTTTTGCTGTTTTCATGACCATTTTTCCAAGTGTTTACATTAGAGTGGATTTCCCATTTCAGGCATAACATTTGATAACGGCATAAAAGCATTTGTAAACAAACTTTCTAAGGCCCTTTACACGCGAACCAAAGTATGCCCACGCAAACCAATACCACTTTCGGAAAGGTGATAGTTGCGCCTATCCGATGATGTTGTTGGTTTGCGTGGGCGTACTTTGGTTCGCGTGTAAAGGGCCTTAGAAAGTTTGTTTTCAAATGCTTTTGTGCCGTTATCAAATGTTATGCCTGATTTCTTTAAATGCTTATTCTGGTCCCCAACAACTGGGTAAAATTTGAACGGATTTGGTAATAATCTCGATTAACGGAAGAATTTTAAAACGGAATGGGAAACGGAACGATCATATTCATTTGCTTACCAAAAATCCAGATATTGCTCAAATTTCACCAAAACTTTGATTGAGAATACTATACCAATACCAATACTATACTAATCAATCAAGAGGCTGAACGGAATTACGTCGAGTTTAACTGCTAATTCCTGCTAGCCTGCAAAATACACTCCTTTAAAATTAGTGTTGAAAAATGATAAATACGTATGTAAATCCTTTACATGAACAGGTAGCTTAATTGAGCAAAAATGTGCATTTTAAAAGCACTTACAACCTTGTAGAATATTAAAAAAATTGAAAAATTCAAACTAAAAAGCTAAGGTAAAAAAAAAACGGTATCTAAGGGGGTACTAGCGTTAGTACTCCTTTTTTACCCTATAATTTCGTCCACTTGAAAAATAGAAAGCGGATGTCTTCGACAAAGTTTCTTAAAATGACTTCATCTACAATGTTTACATAAATATTCATCAATTTCAACAAGACAAAAAAAAAATTTATTTAACTTAGTGTATACCCCCCTTAATCAAAAATGTTCACTTCTCAATTAAAGTACTCAAAAAGTAAAGACTCATTCTTAAAGAAATCAAAATGCTACACTCAATAGTTTCGTCGCAAATAGCCATGTCCCACTATTTTTGTTATCCTCTCATTGTGCGTCGTCCCCTTTCCGAATATACCCATATTGTAGGGTATTTGACAGTTTTTCTTGAACCAAGGGCCTCCATCTTGGATTTCATAATGGCATCTGGCATCCTTTTCCGGCCTCTACACGTCGTCCCCTTTTCCGAAAATACCCATATTGTAGGGTATTTGACAATTTTTCTTGAACCGATCGCCGCCATCTTGGATTCTAAAATGACGTCTGGCATCTATTTTCGGCCTCTACACGTCATACCCTTTCGGAAAATATTTATATTATAGGGTATTTGACAGTTTTTTTGAACCGATCGCCGCCATCTTGGATTCTAAAATGACGTCTGGAATCGATTTCCGGCCTCTACACGTCATCCCCTTTCCGAAAATACCCATATTGTAGGGTATTTGACAGTTTTTCCTGAACTGATGGTCACCATCTTGGATTTCAAAATGGCGTCTGGCGTCTCCATTGGGTCAACATTTTTCTCAGTGTGCCACAAGTGTGCCGATTGTGCCGGCAGGTCATACAGCATGCTGCGATTTTTTGTAAAATACGAATATGGTATATTTTGCAACCGGGTATTTCTGACAGCTTGAATGTTTCGGTTTTCAATCGCAAGGATAACATAGGACTAGCGACAACCAAGGAGGAATACTGGCGAGATGGACAGCCGTCCAACAGGACACAACAAAAAAAAAAAAAAAACCGGAGAGCAATCGGAAGTGTCCCCGCATTGAAAACCGTTGGATGCGATAATTGAACGGCCCCGAATATGTCGAATATCGTGCTCGATAAGGATTCCTTATACCGACGAATAAAACGCCTCTATGCCAACTGGAAGGAACCAGAGTTTTTCCATGATGATTCTCTGCAGAAGGTGGATTGCATTCTGATGGCGGTCGGCGTAGACGAGGAAACCATCTACATCAAATCCTAGGACAGAACGCGTCAGCTTAAATGTAGCATCCCTGTTGTAGTTTAACGTTTTGTGACACGTAGTCCCGTCCAGTGTTGCCAAAGTTATGGTTTGCTTCGATAAAGAAAAATGACTTTTTTTTGTTGCATTATTTTTAAAACGCGAGATGGGCAGCAATAGTATTTTCAGATAGAGTAGTGGATGTGCTAACAAGAATAGACTTGATAAAAGCGAACCCGTAAAGTCATTCAAAATCTCGTAAAGTCAATCACAAGAAATTTTATGATAATTTAAAGTATCACCAGGAAATCATCATCATCATCATCATTCATCAGCCATGAGTGGCTATTATGTGTAAAATTGTGATTTTTCCTCTGTTGTTATGTGTGTGCATAGGATTAATTTCCTTACTGATATGCATAATTTTACTTGAAACTGCGTAGGTAATTTCAAGCTTAATAAATTGCTGGCGTAGACGGAGAATTTCACTTCGTTGACGTACTTCTATTGGACTTAAATCATTTTATTGATTCGCTAACTGCCCTACACTGTTCTCAGCTGGTTCCATATCCTGCCACTCTTCGTCTAGCCATTCAACAATCACCGGGGTATTCCACGTATTATCCGGATTTATTTTTCCATTCGGAAAATTAATCTAAAACTTTTGGTTACACTTAATCATTTCGCATCAAACAATATTGTATTTATTAATTAATTTTTGTTTGTATTTACTTACGCTGCATAGTCTAATGTGGGGACGAACTTCGAACAACGGCACTTCTTCCTCATTAAAAACGCACGCATATATCCACTCCCGGTGGATGATTGGGTCCTTCGGAAGACGGTAGAAATGAAGCCCTGGATTCGCTTTATCGCTTCTTCTACATCCGATTACCTTGCACTTCATTTTGGAATTTCAAACGGACCAAAATAGAGCAGATTTGTACAAAATGAAAATGATTGAATGTAACCGCTGTTGTTGCTATGCCAATTATGTGTATCATACCAATCTTCTAGCAATACGGCCAAAACAATTACAAACAACCCTGTAGTAGTTTCATCGAGGTTTGCTTGTGTTATTTTCAGCCAATCAGAAAGCGGACTCCATTTGACACCAAATTGGTTTCAAAATTTAACATGAGTTGACGCCACCCAGATCAAATCCACCTCACTGCGGACCTGGCTGCTGGGATACGAGCTGACCGATACGATTACGGTGCTGTGCAAAAAGTCCATCTTTTTCCTGACCAGCAAGAAGAAGATCGACTTCTTGAAGCAAATCGAGAAGGACGGTGAGGAGGGCATTCCGTCGTGGAAGCTGTTGGTTCGGGATAAGAACGACAAAGATAAGGTCAATTTTGAAAAGCTGCTGGAGGCGATCAAAGGATCCAAGGATTTTAAAACGTTGGGCGTCTTCTCCAAGGACAAGAGCTTCGACACGATGGACATCAGCGTGACCTGGACCTGGTGACGGTAAACGTATTCAACAAATACCTCAAGGATCACATCACGGAGATTATCGATGCTGATAATAAAGTAAAGTGACAGTTGTCCAGCAGTGCTCCCATTTTATTAAAAAAAAAATCCTACCAGATTATGCCGAAGGTCGATGGATGTGCCCAAGCTGGAACGAATATAATTTCGGCACAATTAGCTGAGTGACTTACCCGAGTGACTTACCCCTTGTTTTAAGTACAAAGTGATGCAGTCGATAATCGATAAACCCACCAATGATGCCTACAAATATACCGGAAGTTAATCTAGCATTCTAGCGTGCAATCTACTTAAATTAGACAATCCGGATAAGTTTTCATGGCGACCTGACCTTTGAGCGATCCACCTATACTCAACACGTTCAAAGCCGTCAATCAGACCATCTAGTGGGTTAACTGAAACAGATAATTTTGTCCTTAAACGTGCGATAAACAATGTTAGTTATTATCAAACTTCCAAAAAATATTTCATGGTTAAATGCTTGATATTCGGGACAAACCTAGTTCTTTGATATCCATAGAACCTCACAAAAAGGTCAGATAATGAGGTTTATGCATCAGATATACCAGAACCGGTTGTGATTACATAGTAGTGTTAAATATGCCAGAACCTGTACCAGAACGTGTCTCAGAAGAATTTACTAATTACTACTAGATCTTAATTTTATAAAAGTTCGGAGTCTACAATTCAATCAACAGTCTTATTTTGTTCATGCCTACACTCTAACTTTAAAGTACCCATTAATAAGTACAATTTCACTAATTTTGAAGAAAATTAGGTTAACCCATTAAATGGACAAATTACCCATTAATGAGTAACGTTTACCCACTAATGAGTAACAATTACACATTTATGGGTACCAGTTACCCATTAATGGGTAACTTTTTTACCCATTAAATAGGTTAACCTACTTTACATCAAAATGAGTGAAATTGTAATGGGTACTTTACAGTTACAGTGTACGTCTCGATAAGTTGTATTTGTGTAAATCAACTTGACTCCCTAAAGTTCGCCTACGCAAACCGATAACACTATCGGACAGGGGAGAATTTCCTCTACTCCAAGCTGTTGAGCCCTTTTCAAATGTTACGCGAGAAATTGAGAACCTCTCCAATATAATGGATACATGTGTAATGTTCCAAACAGATCCAAACTTACCCCTACTGCTACCGTTGCCACTGGCTGACCAATAGATGACTTTAGAATCGAGTGATTTCTGTTCCGATTTGTCGATTTCGTTCAGGTTGGAGGAATATTTAGAATCTGTTCGGAGAGGCAAAAAGAATCTGAAATTAGAGCTACATAGTAAAGCACTTGACCGAAACACTTTCAACCAGTTTCTAAATTCTCTCAAGTGTAAATTCAATTCAATTAGGTGCTGATGGTTGCAGAGGGATTAGAAAATAGCCAAACAAAAAAGCAACCTAAAAGGGTTGTATCTCGGACTGAAGTTCTCCTATCTAATGATGATTCACGTGTGCTCTTTCCCGGTATGTGAAGTACCATTCAGAGCTTTGGAGTGGAGCTGGTAGTGTACACTTACTTTTATCAACCACGTGTACGGAATACGAATTGGGATGATGCTGACCACCGTTGAGTGTGCCGCCGGGGCCGTTACCGGGATGATACGAGCCGTAGCTATCGTTGCGACCGTTACCGGGCCAGAAGTCGAGCAGTTGAGACTCGGTCGTTGGTGGACCCGGGGATGTCGTTGGTGGTGTGGATGCTGGAAGAATAAAATAGTACAATTTTTACTGGTTAATAAGTGCACTAAATTTGAGCGCTGTAAAGCTCCAATCTCGAGCAAGTCTAAAAAATTTTCCGGTACACGGCAGTAAGAACTAACTTGAAATTTATAAATATTTATGTCCCCAGACTCGTCTAATCTTCCAGCCAGCGAAGAATCAAGAACGCGCAAAGAAAATCGAAAGTATCCTCTCGTCTCGCAAAACAAGGCCATAAATAAAACAAGATAATCACATTTATAACGCAAATAAATCGAGGTCCTCCTTCCTCCAACTCACCCGCCGGAGGGTCAGTTCCCCCGCTGCTGCTGTCTTCAAACGCACTGCGAGGATGGGACTAAAACGATTTCGCCGCAAGACGGAAAACTCTCCACATCCCAAACAGAATGCGAAGCCGTCTCTGTTTACCGAGGATGTCGTGAGGTGAACCGAAAATCGGGAAAAGCTACAAGACGTAGTGGAGGTGGGGGTGTAGCATTCCGAAAAATTCCTAGAACATTTCTAAGGAGCGGTTGGTGTGCGGTATACAGGAAGGATGAGATGAAAACGTTTCTAGCCCACATTCAGACAGGGATAGGATTGTTTTTGTTTGCGGCCGACAACCATGACAGTGTGGAAGATGATTTTCTAGGGGCACTTGCTTAACTTTTGATTTATGGCCGTCGGTTTAGTATCAATAAAGAAATGCTTAACATTTTATAGGTCTAATGCATCAAGGTTATCGAAAGGTTCTGCCGTTGTGGGTGGCAGTCGTGGGGAACCAATGTTCAAGTCTAACATGGGGGATGGGGGCTAGAAGACCATACGGGGTGAGATGGGCCACCGTTCGTTTGAGCATATACCTATTAAATCAATATAGTTTTTTACAAACTTGTTGAAAATGCTTCTAATATGCATCTTCATGAAAACCGTATCAAAATTCAATTATGTGTCTAAAATTATGATGGAAAAATGTAAAATTAGCTCAAAATCTTTAAAATATTAAAAAATATGCAGTCAAGAAAACAAGCATTGCATTCACTATACACTGGAGTTGCATTTTACGCGGTATTTTTACACGGTTTTTTTTTACGCAGATTTCGGAATTTACGCGGTTTTTTTACGTGGTTTTTTTACGTGGTTTTTTTTCCACGGGACGTATCACCCGCGTAAAAAGCGACTCCAGTTTATTGCATTTTACCGATCCGCTGGTTCTACAGCGAGCAATACACGTAACAGTTGCTAAAAGAACTTATGTTTCTATTTCACATGATTCCTGAATTTTCTAGCGAAAACCTGTCAAAACGTTAACTTTTACTAGGGTGCTCATTATACTGATGCAAAATTTTAAATTTTCGCTCCACAGTGCTCAAATGGTTCCAAATTGGGCCCTGATTAGCCTCCCAGAATTTGAACTCATTTAGTGAGAAACTGACTTGGCACAAACCAGTTGAAGTTTATATGGGAATTACTATGGAGAAACCATAATTTCGGTTCATATCTATCTCAAAATTCACCAGTTCACTCTACTTTAGAAAATGATAACTGAGCTTGTTGAAATTTTTTTCAGCTACAACTTTGTTGAGGACCACTTTTCGATCAAATGTAAGGAACAAAAATTATGAATGATTCATGTCACTGATGTCTTATGATTATGCTCAATCAACTGTTCAGCAGGCAACATTGCACAGTGGTTCCCCTTACTTTAAAAGTTGGCCAAAACCTCAAAATTGTTGCTAATAGGCAAAACACAGTTGAAATAGATGTTTTTTAGCTGTACGAAGAAAACTTGACAATCAAGACGTCACAAAAAGGAGTATAGTAGAACCAAAACCAATGCACAATGGTCTCAGCCGTATTTACCTAGGAAGACAAAAATGTTTGCGCCCAAACTGTCAGTTTTAGGTATATGGTTTCTTAGGGAAAGTTGCTTCATATTTTTTGTTCAATCTTTTTATGTTCGTAAAATTAGGGTGGTCCATAAAATTGGTGAATTAAAAATACAAACTATTTATTATTTGAGATAGACCAAAGCAGTGTTCTTAACAGTTGTAGAACATTAAATTCAAAGCAACTTTGTAGAAGACACAACGTTTTTATCTCTTATGGTTCATGAGTTATGATTTTTTAAACAAGCAGTTTAGGGTGGCCACTAAAATCGGTTTTCTTTGAATATCTTTTCAGGCGTTAATTTCTTGCAAAAACATTGTTCTGATTACACTTAGAACTTTTGATGACGCATAATTTTGGTCAAGCAACTAGGTTACTATCTTTTTTGATTAGAAAGTCAAAGGCTATTTTCTTCGAAAAAATTACTCTTTTCAATTGTCAATATCTCAGTGTTTACTCGGCTGTCGACAAAAGCAGACCATTCTCGATGTGTGCTACGCGATCGTCTGTTTTATCGGCAGCAACCATTGTGTGGTCCTCCTCATTGTTCTTCATCAGCAGTTCTTTCGGTCGATGCGTCGTCGACTTTGGAAAGCAACCGTTTTGTGATGAGTGTGTGAGTGCTGACCACGTTTTGCGTCCATTGCTGCAATGGACGCGCTCTGACCCTCGTTGGCGTACAACAATTTGCCATACAATGAAACCACTGGAAGCGGCTCCAGTTCTGATGGAGGAGGCTTTTTGGATAGCGGAAGATAAAGTGTTTATTGTGTTGTACCTTTTGACTATAGTTTTAAGATGTATTGTATAGTGACCAAGAATCCTCGGCTCTGTAAAGTTAATTCGGTTGAGCCTTATCAAATAAATTCATAAACCAATTGTCAATATCTCAGAATGGAGCAAACCGATTTTCAAACATTTAACTTCATTGGAAACATCGTTTTTTTCATTTTTGGTAAAAAAAACTGCAAGAGCTTTTTGTGTTTAAAGCATTTAATTAAATTTAAAAAAAGTAATATTTTTCAACAAAACTAGTCATAACTTTTCAAATAAAAGAGATAACAACTTAGCAAAAATACGCATCATAAAAAGTTCTTAAAGTATATGGCATAAAAATTTCACGAGAAATTAACGTATAAAAAGATATTTAAAGAATGCCGATTGTCTAGGGGCCACCCTAACCTGCTTGTTTAAAAAAAATCATAACTCATGATCCATAAGAGATAGATATATGGTGCGTGTGTGTATGTGTGTGCGTATTGGTGTGCTTTGAAAAAGGCATTGTGAAGCTTGCTACGGTATACACCGCAGATTTTATAACTAAGAAACAGATATTTTCAAAGAACACTTTACTTCTTATTCCTGATTTCAACATGTTTCTCAAAAAATCGCAAAACACATTAAAGCCTATCTGAAAGCTAACGTGTCCGTCATATGTTTTGCTTAGTCTAAATGCGAAAAAAGTATATTTTTGCTAATTTTTATATCAGAAACTGTCACTAAAAACACTAAGACACTTTTTTTGCCATCAATTTGACGTTAAATAAGCCGAGAAACATTTCTTCTGAAGCAACCAAGTTTATAAACACATTAGTTTTTGCTATATTTGAGCAAAACAGTAACAAGAAACATTACGATATCTTTCAAAAAATTTTGATATCTCTACACTATAACAGCCATAAAAAATATTTAATCAACAGAACTGCACAAATCATTCAGTTTAAGATACTCTTAACATGTAAAAATGATAAAAAATATTGAAATAAAAAAATATTAACTTTAATTTTTGAGGTTTAGGCCAGCCAGGAACCACTGTGCATTGGTGTTTATGGCGCGTAGAATAGAGGACAAAAATCATGGCTACTATGTCACACTGCAGAATACAGTGTTGCCCACAATACAGTTGCTTAATCTTGCCATAAGATTATCAATTAATAACTATTTAATTTGACGTTGGTTGAAAAATTATTTTCTACAAAGTTGTAGCTGATAAAAATTCCCATAAGAATAGCAATAGAGTTTTTAACAGTACAATATGTAAAAAGGCTAGAAGACAATGAACAAAAAGTTTTGTTTTCCCATAGTAATTTCCATATAAACTTCAAATGGTTTGTGCCAAGTCAGTTTCTTATCAAATGAGTTTAAACTTTTGGAGGCTAGTCAGGACCCGATTTGAAACTGTTTGAACACTGTGGAGCAACAATTTCAAATTTTGCATCAGTCTAGTGCTCATATTGCCTCGTATGGTTGTTGATCAGAGTAAAAACTGAAATTTTTCAAATATAATAATTTAATGAGCATATCATATTTTATTCTTATTTTGAACACTGTATATTATCTAACATGTTCCAAAGCATGAGCATGATCACAGCTATCATACATTTATTATTGGTTTTTATGTGTTATGAAGTGTTTTTCTTAGGGGGACCATATCAACCAGACCGTAAACAAACCGTCTCCCGTCGCAACGAAAACAACATGTGACGAGCAAGAAAGAGACACGCGAGAATAAGATACGAGCGAGAAACAAATGCAACACCCAAAAATCATGGCGTGCGCGAGGCTCGCGCTGATCTCATGTGCCTCATCTCATGTGCTACGATTAATGCTAGAACTGCAGAGCTCGAAGTTCTGGAAGGTGTAGGTAAGCGAAATACAGGCTGTTGAAACTTGATTGCTTTGACCGACATTTCATTTGCGTTTGCACAAACCATTCCTATTTTAGAGGAAAGGTAGCATATATTTACAGTGCTTAAATTCTTGAAATCCTCTAATAGCAAAAGTCATTAATTTGCTGGTCAATTACAATATTCTTTGTTTATCTTTTTCCAGTTCAACACTTAACTGCACTTGCATGACTAACATCTTTTGACACGTTATTTTTAAAATATAGAATGGACAAAAATTCTACAAAAAGTGTATCGGTATTGTTTAGTACGGGGATTTGACCGTTGCAAGACATTCACATATTTTCAACGTAAATTAACCATTCATCGGCAACACAACTGGTATACATTGCTAGATGGGATGTTACTTATTTTGAATAGATTATATCGGAATGCTACGAATGCAGTAATGTTATGATAATTCAATGGGCGGAAGAATTTTTTGCAGAACATTTTTGTCTTGGCGTATTACCTTTACGCTTTTACTTGTACTTTGTTACCATTACTTTAAAAATGTTCAGATTTTTTTTAATGTGCCTCAAGTTATCGAGCATTCAGATAAATTCTATAACAGAAGCGGTGACCCAGCGGTGATGGCGCGGTCTATGCTAAATAGATGCAGCAAAATAGTGACAGCTCATGAGCGGGCATCGTTGGCCTTAACTCAGATGAGCGTGTAGACCAGTGCAGTGATATATTTACCATTCCAATTATTAATATCACCAAGTCTACCGACCTTCTGTTCCGTTCCTTCGCTGTCTGGTTGGCACGGTACGATCTAGGTGGCTTCTGCTGACCATTGCTCTGCGAGTTTCGATGGCATCGTTTTCGCGTCGATGTCCGTAATCGCTAAGAAGAAATAACCTTTTCGGTTAGATAATGGGCTACCTTGCCTTTGTATACCAACAGTGTCAGAAGGAAGCGCCTGAGTATCGGCACCAATTCCACAAAGTGACCACCAAGCGCCACCATCTCGCTACAACAAACCAGAAACTGGTACAGCCATTGCTACAACCTGCAACAGATCAACCAATCAAATCACCATGTTGCCACCATGTTGCCAGAGTGTATTGTTTAAATTTGGAAAATACCGTGTTGAAAGTTGATCTATTCGTTTGAAAAATTATGATATTCAGAAACTTAAGCACATTTTTAAGTAATCCTTTTTTTTTAGCAACTCGCTAATTCAGATCAGAAGAACATCAGCAAATGCTGATCTTTTAAAACTTCCTGCCTGTCTAGGGAGCATATCTGAAAGAATATCCTGTTACTTATGCAACGTTTCCTGAACATCTACAAAATTTCCTTAAGTTTAAGAAAATTTACTCAAATTTCAAAGTACCTTGAAATTAGACGATGGTCCAAAATCTTCATTTTCAGGAAGTTCATTGAGATTTTTAAGATCTCTGACAAACTGCTATGAAGTTCCCTAAACTGAAACGATGATCCCTGAAGTCTTCTATCCTTACGAAATTCCCTGAACTTTTTAAAAATGCCCTGTACTTCTATGAAGCTATACGCAGTTCCTCGAATTATTACACAGTCCACAAAACTTCATCAAAGTTAACGTCTACGTTTCTCGTTGATTTTCCGCAAAGTTCGACGCACGAAATCTCCTGAATTTGTTCGGAATTCTCTGAACTATTTCAAGTCCATGAGGTTTCATCAAAGCTCTTAAGCTATAAAAAAGGTCCCTGAATAATAGAGGTTCCCTGCCATTAAACAATAAACTTCTACGAAGATACCTAAACTTGTATAAAGTTCCCACTTTTACGAAGTTTTCTGAACTTTTCCATGATCTCAGAACTTTAAATAATTTCACTAAATTTAGCTCATGATTCATTTGACATATGTTGGCCTTAATGCATAAAACAAAATATAATAATAAAACCAAAAAAACATGCAAAATCAGGACAGTGTTCTAGTGAAAACAGTTCACGGAACATTAGAGTCAAACGAAGCATAAGTGTTACTAATCACATTAGTGACAGTATGAATAGCCTCATTCAGCCCATACAGTCAATTACAAGCTGCGAGGTGTATGAAGTGTCGTTGTCCTATAACTTTTTCAGGTACGTAGAAGAAGAGTTACCGAAGCAGTTCGAAGAAACTCTACGAAGTTCACTGAAGTTCGGTGAGCTTCTACAAAGTTAGCTGAACTTTAAAGAAAAATCTGCACTTCAAGAAAGTTTCCTGAACTTTTAAAAAGTTCCCTGAAGTACCACGAAGTATCTTGAAGAACTACAAAATTCCTTACAACTCGGATAGCAGTTCGTCCCCTGGTGTAGTGGCTGTAGGTGCATTGTCAGACAGCACCAGCAAATCAACAAAGGAAGTGGTAGAGGTGCTGCATGAAGAGGTGGTGATAATGGACGTGTCCTCAGGAGGCCGATAAAGCATGCAAAAACGAACATCAGCATCCTCGGCAGAAAGGGTTTGCGGATCTGTCGAGATTCGATGCGTTGCAAGCACAAACAAAATATAGGAAATCGATTTAGATTTCCACTGTAATATTTGTTTAGTCCTTCGGCTCCGCGAACTTTCAAAGATATTGAGCCCACTAAATAAACATTTTGGAAAACATGGTTTTCGGTTCAGATACTGACCGTTGAGTGTGACAAATATGTTGGATTCATCCCAAAATTTACAATCCAGTTTTCTTATTTCACATCATATTTTCAGGTTGACTACTACTTGGGACGAACACACCATGCTTTTTGTCTAAATATATTTGAACAGTTCTCAAATCTAAGTACCTGTTATGAATTAACTAGTGATGTCGGCTGAAAATACTGATGGATGAAGTCACATGAATCAATTTCAACAACGAAGATTTTTTAAAGGGCCCTCCGAACTATTGGTTCTCTGCCAGCTGCAAAATTTGATCCACCAAGATCAATCGGATCCAAATAAGGCTGATCAATATCCCAAAATTTGAGCTAATTCGGTGGCAAACTGATTCTGCACGGGCTCTTTGAAGTTTATATGGGAATTACTATAAGAAAAGTGTATTTTTTGTCCTCATCGTTCTAGCCTTGCATCATAATGATTTATGGAAAAGTTGTCCATCGGGGGGGCGTGGACGTGAAAATTTCCCAGCTACAACTTTGTTGAAAACCACTTTTTAATTGAATGTCAAGAAAATTTGTTATTAATTAATTTCCAAGTTGATAACTTGCTGGTAGGATTAATCGGCTATTTTCAGGGCAACACTGCATCTTGCCCTTATGACATAATAGCCTCGATTTTTTGTCCTATTATTCCAATGTTGTCTGCTGAGTAGTAAATGAACCATGTCAGAAGAACATCATCTTCCTAATTAATTAATAACTAATTATCCTAACGTTCAATTTGTCAATTCCCAAATAAACTTCAAAGGGCCAAGTGCAGTATGAGTTCGCGTTCTAATGAGAACAAATTTTGTGAGAATGATCAGGAGCTGATTTGAAATCGTTTGAACTTGGTGGAGCTTAATCAATATTTTGAACCATGAAAATTCCATGCGCATGGATCGGTAACAAATAACCCCGCCAGTAATTGGTTCGTAATCGTTTAACTCATCTTCCGCTTGAATTACTTCTATAAAACCACAATCTCTCCACCCTCAAAAACTGAATACCAACTGATTGAAATCAATCAGTTGTACCAGCAACACGAGAATGTGACAGGACTACAACAGTTCTCTGCTGTTTTTTTTTATCACCAACCAGCCACTTTTAGCATGCACGCAGGACGTAGGTACGCTCCCGATCTCCCTGGAGCTCGTCGAGCTTAGCTCATGAGACACAGCACATGTGACACGAATGAGGTACGTAGGAACAAAAAAGAAACGCGAAATAATACGTCTCGAAATGTACCAGGCTCCTATGATCTTATAAATAGAAAGCGTGTCTCTATCACGCGGGATGGATGCCCGTGTACATTAACTCTGATATCAACCCTTAGTGCTAAATGAACAAATGAGTTCATTAAATACATCAACGAATGCGCATTTGTAGATATTCACCAGTGCTTGATTATCCAACCCAAAATGGTCAAAATCAGAATCGATCCCCAAATGCAAAATAATCAAATTCATTTTAAGCAAAATGATTATTTTGAATACTGTCAACCTCGATACAATTAACAATTCAGCATGAGGCAATAATTTGCCATTGATTTGTGTGTAAAAACCGACACGACACGGTATTCAGCACTATATTTGCGTAAAATTATGATAATTATTTTCAGGATTAACTCACCAGGCGGCGCTAGTGTGACATTAGTTTTTCATTGTTTGCTCTCACTTAACATATGGACTAGATAGAAAGTTCTCGTCTTGCGTAAAGTTTTTCATATGGACATGATCTATCCTAACGTAAGTTTTGTTCAGAATTTACTCACCAGGCGGTGTGACATTCATTTTTTCCCTAACTTAATATATACTAGATAAAAGGTACGCATCTTCAGTTTTTCAGATGGACAAGACTTATCCTAAGGTAAAGAGTTTAGTCCAGAATTCACTCAAGGCAGTGCTAGCTGGTTAGTGAACTCTGTGCTGAACTTTTTACCGCAAAATAGGTCTTGTCCATCTGAGAGCAAACAATTCTAAATGGATGAACATAGAAAAACATAGAAATATAGAAAAATCCATGAACACCTAATTTTATCTGTCAAACTTTCATAGCGAATCAAAACAAACATAGTGTATTACTAGAATTTCGACTAGAGTGGGGTACGCTTATAGATGAACCTGGGACCAATAGACTAGTCAAGTAGTGAGCCAATTTAAAGTCGTTAGCTTCCACCGGTTGGTTGTACTCCTTTAATCTATTACCTCAAGAAGTACAATTTGAGGTACTAGCTAAAATCAGTACAACGATAGTAGAACCGGTGGAAACTAACGATTTTAAATTTGCTCGCACTGGAGTAGCCTACCGGTCCCAGTACATCCCAAGTACAATGATGTAGTCAAAATTCTAGTACTACGTTATGTTTGTTTTGCTTCGCTTTGAGAGTTTGACAGATAAAATGAGGGTTCCGTGGATTTTTCTATGTTTCGAGGTACAGCCCTCAAGCCGATTAGCTTGAGACCAAAGAGGTACAACGGTCTGGTAGGTCTTATGGTGTCTTTCCCATTGTCCTTCTCCTTTTCCTTTTATTGTCCTTTTCTCTACTCTTTCAGAAAGCGAGTAATGGCCCTAAAGCCATATTGGGGTGTTTACATCTGTGCGGATTCGCTATCGCTAGTATTTAACCGTCAACCCAATCTCTTGCTGGTAGACGCTGATGCCCTGTTTACATAATGCTGGCAACGTTTTTGCACATTGCTAGTACATTAGCGCTAGGAAATCCACCCAGATGTAGAAGCTATAAAAGGCTAGGACAAGAGTTAGTGCTCACGTCTTAACGGTCAGAGGAAAATGGAGCATCACTTAACATTTCTAGCTTAGATACATCCAACGATCAACCAATCATATAGTTACCAAAAACGGAACGAAATGTCCACGTTTCATCCATTTATTGGATTTTGAAAAATCGTGTTTAAATCATCGATTTAAATAGGCCCAACGTTTTCATCTTGCCGCTTAAATGCTGCACAGTAGGCCTGGCCGGTATGACGCATCTTCAATGTGAAACATATATCAAATAGACAAGAAAAATGATGGCGGTATGTCATCCTTTTCAAGGATGCTTGAGAGAATTGGTGTTAGATTTGATAAGATCATTGCAAAATATTAGATCCGTATTTTTTTTCATAAGGGTAACCATTTCCTTGTTAGAGTGGTCCAAAATATCGATTTTTTTAAAATGATTTTTGAAATATTCATAACTTTTGAACCACTAGGTCAACTTCAAAGATCAAAATATCTAATGAAAGGGTATTTAAAATACTTTAGGAAACTTTGATTGTATTTGTTTTTTTTTTTACGGATTTCATGGTTTGTAGAGGGCGCAATATGTTTCTATATTTTTTCTTTAAAATTTACACACTTAGTTTTTTTCTACCGAGCTCGGCTGTGCAAATCTCGGCAAAAAAAGTTTCACTGAGATCTCAGCAAAAGTGACATTTGATTGCTGAGTTTCGGATAATGCTTAGCTGAATCTCAGCAAACAAATGAAATGTTTGCTGAGATCTCAGCAAAAAAATTTTTGCCGAGATTTGAACAACCGAGCTCGGTAGAAAAAACTAAGTGTGTAGGCTTTTTTACTCAACGTGGCTTAAAACTTGGGGCCTCACTTAGCTCAGTCGGTTAAGGCGCAGCTACAAAGCAAGACCATGCTGGAGGTGGCTGGGTTCGATTCCCGGTCCGGTTTAGGCATTTTTTGGGTTGGAGAATATCTCGACTTCTCTGGGAATAGACTTATGATTGTACTTGCCACACAATTATACTAATGCAAAAAGCTCTCAATTAATAACTGTGAAAGGGCATCTAGAACAGTAAGTGGAAAGCACGCAATAAGCACGATAAGCAATAAGCTGGAAATGCGAAGAAGAAGCAGAAGGTTTTTTTTTCCTTTGGTTTGTTTTGTTTTGGTTCTGTTAATAGTATTGGTAATGGCGAACGTTATAGTTTATTTCGCAGTGCTGTGATAAATATTTAATTAATTAAGTGTGAAATTGTGCTTGTGCCGCGGTAGAATTGATCCTACGCGTGCCCCGTAGTGATAATTTATTGGATAAGTAGGAGAACGGTAGCTGTTGCCGCTGGTTCTCGTTCATTTTTTGTATTTTCCTTCGCCCGGCAAGCTAATTGGTACCCTTTTAGTAAGCTACGGCATTGTAAATTTTTGCTTTCGTTCGTTTTTACTTGTGTCTCTGTAGTGTTGCATGTACAGTTTATGTGTATAGGTGATATATATGGCTGAGTGTGCAATATGTAATTTGGGGATTTTGGTAAGTGATTTGCCGGTTATCTGTGTGGGTAAGTGTGCTCGTGTATTTCATTGCAAGTGCACTACACTCACGCGGACTCAGGCAAAGCTTATCACAGATAATGCAAATGTTCTATTCAAGTGTAGTAATTGTCTGTCAGATCAGAGTTGTGACGAGCAGAATGTATCGGTTTCGGATACCAAAATGCTGGGGGAAGCAATGAAGCAATTGTCTTCTGTTGCTGACTCTATCACTGGTATACGAAACAACGTTGCTGCTCAGATAGACAACGCGTTGAGAATTGGCATGGAAAAAATGCAACAAAATATGAACGATTCTTTAAGTTGCTTTGAAAAATTAATTAGTGAGAAATGGAATACGATGACTAGTTCATGTTTTGAAATTAGTACGGAAAAAAATTTAGCTGCAACGAATAGTGCATCTAGGACGGTTCATTCTGAATCGGACCGAAATCCCAGACGCAAAAAACGTAAATTTCAAAATAGTGACAACGATTCGACTGATGATGTTTTTCAAGAAAATGCGAGTTTTGCGGATGTTGTAAAAAGATGTAGTCATGCAAGTAAAAGTAAAAATATTAGTAACAGCAATAGTAACATTAACAGTAACAGTAACATTAACAGTAACAGTAACAAACAGAGTAATCGTAAGACTCGTCCGGTCATTGTGATCAAACCAAAAGAGTCCAAACAAGCTTGCGAAGATACTCGTAAGTTTTTGAAAACTCAGTTGGATCCAAAAACACACAAAATCAGTAATTTTAGGAATGGTAAAGATGGCTCTATTATTGTTGAGTGTGCAACAGGAGCTAATCTTAATGATGTAAAAACTGGTATTGAAAGCAATCTGGGTGAACAATATAGTGCTGTTGTTCCCACTTCGGTGCCAAGATTGAAAATAGTGGGCATGAGCGATCAGTTTTCCTCCGATGTCTTCATTGACTACTTAAAAAGTCAAAATGAAGACATCGCTATAAATGATGTTAAAGTAGTGAACATGTTTGAAAATCCACGCTTCACTTACAACAAGTTTAGTGTTGTAATTGAAGTCGATGTCGATACTTATAAATGTTTGTTATGTGCGAAAAAAGTAAATGTAGGGTTTGATCGGTGCTCGATAGTTCCCGCGATTAATGTGTTGAGATGCTTCAAATGTGGAGAATTTGGGCACAAGAGCATGGATTGCAAAAATTGTGATAGATGCTCTAGGTGCAGCCAACAACACAAAACGTCGGAGTGTACGTCAACTGTATTGAAATGTATTAATTGTTTGAAAACGAATAAAGAACGAAAAATGAACTTGGACGTCAACCATGCCGCATTTAGCTCGGAATGTTTGCTTTATAAAAGACTTTTTGATCAGAAGAAAAGCAGCTTGCGTTTCAATAAATAGCAGCCAAGTTCCAGGAATGTGAATCAATTCGATTTTTTATACTTGAATATTGCGGGGTTGTCAACAAACTACGTAGCATTACGTCAGATTGTTGAGGAAAAACGTCCTCTTTTAGTTTTATTATCTGAAACTCATATTGTAGAAACTGAAGCTTTTGATCAGTATAGTATTCCGGGATATATTGTTGCTGCTTGTTTATCACATTCTAGACACACTGGCGGTGTTGCTATTTATGTCAAAGAATCAGTTCAATTCAACCTTCGTACCAACGAAGTTATTGATGGCAACTGGTTCTTGGGCATTACAGTTGTACGTGGCATGAAGATGGGTAATTATGGTGTTTTGTATCATTCTCCCAGTTCTAGTGACCAGCGTTTTGTTGAAGTTTTAGAGAACTGGTTTGAGACATTCCTTGATTCTAGTAAATTAAATATATTGGCTGGTGATTTTAATATTAATTGGCGTGATAACCATAATTCGAATCATTTGAAGCGTTTAGCTGAGTTTTTTAATTTAAAGCAAACTGTAAATGAGTATACGCGTATTTCCAGGCACAGTAGAACTTTAATTGACCACGTTTATTCCAATTTTAATTCCATTTGTTCAGTTACGGATACTGATTTGAAAATAACCGATCATGAGACTTTAGTCATTAATGTCTTAGACCATGTTAACGATAACGATAATTTTGTAAAATTGAAGTGCTGGAGGAAATATTCGAAGCAAGCTGTTTCAAACCTTGTTGAGAGAAGCCTGGATTTTCCATTCGCGGACGGTAACTTAGATGAATCTACAGCTGTTCTTAATAACGCTTTGAAAACGTGTACCAATCAACTAGTTGAGCAAAAGTTTGTTTCTTTGAAAAACTCGAACAGCTGGTACAATTTGGATCTTTTGCGTCTTAAACGGAAAAGGGACAAATTGTACAAAAAGTTTTGTAGATCTAATAATGACAATCATTGGGCTAGGTACACAATCGCGCGTAATAAGTATTCACAATCGATAAAGAAAACTCGTTGTGAATATGTTCAAAGGAAGATTGATCAGCATCAAAACAACAGCAAAGAGTTATGGAAAATTTTGAAATCTTTATTAAAACCTAGTAATTGCAAACCGCGGTCCATAACTTTTAATGGCACATTAGAACAGTCAGAACAAGTAATTGCAGCTAAGTTTAATGATTATTTCGTAGATAGCGTTTCATTGATTAATCAATCTATTGAATTGGTCGATGAACCTGACGAAATAAAACAGCCAGTTAATAGTAGTTGTAGATTTGAAGTTTTTCACCCAATCACATTAGATGAACTTAGAGTTATTTGTTTTTCATTAGGAAAATCGGCTGGAGTAGATAATGTTAATGCTAGAGTTATTCAAGATTGCTTTCATGTCATTGGCCACATCTTGCTGGACCTTATTAATGAATCATTACAAACTGGACATGTGCCACAAATTTGGAAGGAATCCTTAGTGGTCCCTATTCAAAAAGTTGCTGGAACGATTAAAGCCGAAGAGTTTCGTCCCATCAACATGTTGCACACATTAGAGAAAATTTTAGAACTTGTTGTTAAAGGCCAGCTGTTGGAGTATTTAAATAGTAATAGTTTGTTGATACCAGAACAATCGGGATATCGGGAAGGTCATTCTTGTGAAACCGCGTTGAATTTGGTATTAGCGAAGTGGAAAAATAACTTGGAGTGTAAAGATACGATTGTTGCTGTTTTTTTGGATCTTAAACGCGCTTTTGAAACAATTTCTAGGCCCTTATTGTTAAGATCAATCAAGCGCTTTGGAATTACGAGTACTGCATATAAATGGTTTGAAAGCTATTTGTCTGACAGAACTCAACGGACTGTTTTTAATGATTCTGTTTCCAGTCCCGTGGGGAATAACCTTGGAGTGCCCCAGGGAAGTGTATTAGGGCCCCTGTTATTTATTATGTATATTAATGACTTGCGACGTGTTTTACGATTTTGCGACATTAATCTTTTTGCAGATGATACTGTGTTATTCATTGCAGCTAAGGATTTAGATGATGCCGTTTTACACTTGAATGAAGATTTGCGTTCTCTAAGTAGATGGTTGAAGTATAAGCAGTTAAAATTGAATACAAGTAAAACTAAATTTATGGTAATTTCGCGAAATCGAGTAAATGAGAACGTCTCTGTTGTAATTGATGATGAGACTATTGATCGCGTTCGGGAGATTAAATATCTTGGCGTGATTATTGATGACACACTTAAGTTCAACTCTCACATTGACAATGTCATCAAGAAAATTGCCAAGAAGTATGGAATTCTATGTCGACTGAAAAACGATTTAACTATTGCCAGTAAAATACAGCTATACAAATCAATCATCTCTCCTCATCTTGACTTTTGCCCTTCCATTTTATTTCTGGCCAATGCAACACAAATATCGAGATTACAGCGCTTGCAGAATAAAATAATGCGTTTGATTTTGAGATGTAATAGATTCACTTCCTCAACTTTGATGTTAGACGCCTTACAATGGTTGTCGGTGAAGCAAAGAATTGTATATTTGACTATGGTGTTCATTTTTAAAGTAGTTAACGGTTTGCTGCCTCGATATTTGTGTGATCGAATTGAAAGAGGAAGTGACTTTCATAGATATAATACTAGAAACGCGGTTGAAATAAGAACACCACATTTCTTGACTTGTGCTTCACAAAATTCATTATATTATAAAGGAATAAATGTTTTCAATTCGATGCCTAGACATATCAAACGTTTAGCAACACTTACAGAATTTAAAAGACACTGCATTTCACACGTTAAAACTGTCTTTTGAACAGTTATCCAGTGATTTTTTTATGAATTGACAAATTATGTATCTTGACGAAGTTATCTCTAACGGATTATTTTATATGGATAGCTGTCATAACGACTTTTTAATAATTATTGTAGCACTGCAAAAACTATTTCTGTTCGCCACGAGGGTGATGATGGATTTTTAATATATGATTTTATAGTAGATTAATTTAAAAAAAAAAAAGTAGTCTACAAAGGTTTGAGCCTCGCGCGCGTATTACGGATATAGAGGACTGAATTTAACATTTGATAAAAAAAAATGCAATTTTGAAGCTTATTTGGAAGATACTTTGAGTTAGTAGTAAGTTTTCTGGCAAATGTCGGGGGTTCGTGAGCATTCCTGACATTGCTGAAAATTATAATAGCATCATTGCGGGGTTGCTAGTGTATAGGATGCTTTGTTGATTGTTCATTAACTCTTGATTGCTTGTAATACTTATGAATATTTTAGGTGGACAAAAAGGCGAACTAAGAGGTGGACGCCTGAGCTTTTCCACATTTATATCGCTGTGAAGCAACTGTAAACTTTAGAGGGAATCTATATCTGTAACTGAAACCAGTTCGATTTTGTTTGCCAACCTGGTTAAAATGTCATATTCAATTATCTTAAAGATAAATCGTCCAGCTCAAACCTTTGTAGGGGTAAGAGGTGGGACCATCATCATCATATCATCATCATCATCCGTCGATCCACCCTAACATGGAAATGGTCATCCAAATAACAAAATAATAAAATACTGGTCTAAAATTTTGCGATAAGAAACAAAAATATCGTTTAGCTATGGAATGGCTGTAATCATGCAATCTTCAATAAATTTCTAAGTTTGTGATCTTAAAATGTTTCCCCGGTACACTTTTTTCTTTTACTAAATTTCAAGTTTAAGAATAATACAAATAATCATAGTTAAATGTCACTATCCTATATTTGGTCTAATGACAATTATGAGAGAAAGAAAATTCTAACCAGAAGTTTAATATTTTTAAAAAATCTTCTGAAGCGCTTTTCGTTATTCTTGAAGTAATGAACTTTTATTAAAGATCTGGATTTTTGTTTGTTTATGATTCATGGTATTTCATTATCTTTCAAAATCATGGTAACCACTTCTCTAACCGGAAGAAAAGTAAAAATATTAAACTATTCATTGAGCTGCTGTTTTATCGAAGGTTCATCGGCACTGCAAAAACCTCATCCTATCCTCAGACAGTACCGTCGGTTTGTGTGGAACTATTCTTCACCAATATAAATCACCGAATGCTGTTCGTCCCCTCGCGGAGGAAAATTCATCGTCGTCCGGAGAAGGAAAACTTTGGCGACCAAAGTTTTTGCTAAATATTTTTTGCCATTACTAGCAAATGTGTCAAACTCTTTTGCGGAACCAATGATTTTCAATAAAGCGTAATTTCTTTTTGCTACACGCAGCCCGTTTCTCTTTTGGGGTTGGTCAAGAAAATCTCTACGATAAGACTTTGGCTGCTGCCTTTGGTGGTGACATCTGACACAATCTGTGAAGGTTGTGCTGATTTTCATGAGTTCTTTTTTTATGGAAGAACCCATATCGTACCAGCTTTAAGCATAGTGCTAGTTATAATACCCTTGTATAGAAAGGCCTTGCCAATGGTAAATATTTCCCAAGTCGTTGTCACGTTCAAAGTTTCAATTTTCTTTCGACAATTTCGCTTGAAGAAGGTAAATGGAAGGCTCATTTGCCTGCCCGTGTTCGCTAACCGCTTACTGAATGGCAAAGTCAACAAGGAAAAATCAATTTGTTTAGTGAATTGTCCTCGCCTCGAGCTTTAGCAGCAACAGCAGCAGGCTCCATTGAGCGTAAACCACTTGCTAAATTTGGGATCCTTCTTCTTTGCGGCGCCGGCAAACAGGTTAGTTAGTCAAGTGTGGAAATGGAATAACGACTCCGTCGTCGTCGTCGCCGTCATTTGGGAAGCCATAAATACAGTCATCCATAATGGAAAATCCAATTGAAGCGACATCAATTAATTATGAAGACTTAATTTAAACTTCTTTTTCGCAGTTTGCGCGCACTCTTGAAGCCCCCACAGTAGAGTAGACCAGGACTCGCGACGGAAACGCCAACAATGCTTTTCCGGATGGCGGGAAAAAGACGAACGCAAATTCATGATTTTTTTTTTGATCCCTTTCCATTCGCTGACTTGAGTTTAAGAGATGGAAGGCGGGCCACCCACTCGACTCTGCCGAGATCGACTGCTGTGCCACCAGGTGAGCTAAGCTAAAGTTCGCTTAAATCCCATGGTAACCAGTTTACTCGCTGGATGAATGTCGCAGTGGATTTTTATCGCTGATTTCACGAGAAAACAGAAAATTTCTTGTTCCGTTTGGCCTGCCTTTTGGCGCAGCATGGCCCACCTCCACAATCATGATTGCTT
Source organism: Ochlerotatus camptorhynchus (assembly GCF_037179485.1). NCBI lineage: Eukaryota > Metazoa > Arthropoda > Insecta > Diptera > Culicidae > Ochlerotatus > Ochlerotatus camptorhynchus. The sequence goes on from NW_027040773.1 coordinate 4,173,355, forward strand.
GTCGTCGTTGGCGTCGGCATTATTATTGTTATTATTATTATTTCTTCTAATAATAATGTTTTATTCAGTTGGTATTGTGTTTGAATTCATTGTTTGCATCGACAGTAGAGGTGGAAGGAAAATATGTGGTAGATTCCCTTCGAGAAATAGCACGGCATATCAGAGTAGCGCTGGTTATCGCAAATGCATAGCTTTTGTGGTTGATCCCATACATTTGTAGAAAATACAGGGGAAGTCCAATTTTTGATTTATCAGGACGTTGATAATATGTACAAACAAAGTTTATCAATTTATGTATCATTTGAGAATATTGTGCATTAATGATGCTCAAACTTAAATGCATTATATCAACAATAAGTTAGGTTTCAGTTTAGAAAATATGAAAATTATTTCATGCAGGGAATGGCAAAATGTTTGTACGATACTTCTAAAATGCTAAAGATGTTTTTTCCTACCCAACCAGCGTTTATTTCCCTGCAAAAGCAACAAATGTCTAGAGCAAACTAAAACTCTCACCCCAACAGCACATCACATCAGCCGGCACAGGAAAATCCGAACTCCAAAAAGCAACAAGATGCGCTGATGATGGCTGCGAAAACTGGTGCTGAATATAATTGGGCTTATTAGGCCGCATTTTTATTCATAACAGCACACCATGGTTCTGCCAGCGACGCAACGAGCGTCGTTTTCACGGCGGCGAAATATTGTTCCTTCGTGTCGGATTACGTGTTGCTTTCTTCTTTTTGCAGAGCTGTCTAAGACAAGGATAACATAATTATTACCAAGCGAACATTCCAACCGCACACACATGGGATTCGGAGTTTTCTATTGCATAATGTAATAACCGTCTTTGTGTGTTCGTTTGCGGATATAGGCACCTCTGGATGCTGGTTGGTATTGTAGCCACGAAGGAAGATGGAAGTACTAATAACACATACCTAACGGAAGTGATGAAGCTGTGAATATGAAGAGGACTCTTCTCTTGTGGTGAAGAGTTATGGATCTTATCTAGTGCTCTCATCAGGTCCTTAAAGGCCGTAATTTATGAGTATTCTCGGTATGCTCCTTCCATCGGCAACTGCGCTAACTGCGGGCGAATGAGAACATTTTAATTGTTATGCAACATAATAACCGATGGCTCATATCCGGTGGCAGGGGAATCTAGTAAATTGTTCGAGATTAAATTGCAATTAGTACTAGCAGATTATCTGTTTCCAATGATGAAGTGCCAAGAGGCCATAAGTAAAATGCTTATTTTATCATCATTCCGAGTGTACATATGGGAACGAAGAAGTATTGTATCGGATACCGATTCCCATTAAGGTATCGTTATGTTTTAATATGGATTATCTCCTCTACCAGATTTGGACTAGTAAATCTGGTAAAATATATATGTACTATTAAGGGGGGAAGTACAATTAGAAGGCCTTAAATGAGGCCTATCTTTGAGAGTGGATTGCGAGTAGGGAAACAAATGAATGTTAGCCATTCTTTATGTATGTTATTAAGGATTTAATGAAGATTAATTATCAGTGACATTTTTTTTAAAATTTTGCAATTTAGCCCAATTATTATAAATAATGTGAAGTCAATTTTTTAAAGCAGCACTTCGCGCCGTGCAGTCCCTACGTCCATGATCACGTCTGAAAAAAACAGGACATTAAATTTGAAGGTACAGCGCACAACATGAATTAATTCGTATGTAAAAATAATGTTTTTTTCACAAAAAAATTTGAAGTTGAAAAAAAAAATTTAAAAAACCCTATTTTTTTCGACTTTGTTTATAAAAAAAACATGTTATAACAAACAAATCTAAAAAATCTTTCTATTCATGTTGTGGAGAATTTAATTATGAACATAAAACAGAAAACCGGAATCGATTTGAATGAAAACTCTGACCTGTACATTGCACGGCGATTTTGAAAACACTACTTTTCAGTAGAAGCATTTAAAGTTCAACTTTGACATGTTCAGCCATTTGACATGCACTCACTGAATTGCGTATAACTTTTTAAATAAGTTCCGGACGGCTTTATGCTTTTAAAGGCTCATTCCCAGATACATATAGAGTAAATTAAGCCAACAAAAAATTTTTCGAAAAAAAAAATTCTAATTGTACTTCCCCCCTTAAAGCATACCCAAGCAGCACAAAGCTGTGCTAGAAAGTTGCAGTGATTGTGACTAAAGGGGCCTCCCTTAGCTCAGTCGATAAAGGCGCAGCTACAAAGCAAGACCATGCTGGAGGTGGCTGGGGTCGTTTCCCGGTCCGGTCTAGGAATTTTTCGGGTTGGAAAATTTCTCGGCTTCCCTGGGCATAGAAGTATGATTGGACTTGCCACACAAATATACCAATGCAAAAATGGCACAGGCATCGAAAGCTCTCAATTAATAACTGTGGAAGTGCATCTAGAACACTAAGTTGAGAGCACGCAATAAGCTAATATGTGATATGTAATAAGCTTGAAATGCGAAGAAGAAGAAGAAGAAGATTGTGACTAAAAGAAGTCACATAAAAGATGCCTCAACCGGTTTTGCAACATGTGCGCTGCTAGGTTAATAATCAAAGCTATCAACACTCCTAAAAAGGTGTAACGGAAAGTTTGCAGTGCCGGTCGTGTAGTGGTAAGCGTGATTGCCTCTCACCCCAAAGGGCCTGGGTTTAATTTAATTCGGCGCCGCCGGGAGTTTCTGTGGCATAAAATCTCTGATCATGCCATCCTTCGGAAGAGAAGTAAAGCCGTTGGTCCCCCGGTCCCATGAATTGAAGGGTCGATATGTAGTGTCCTCGAGTGGGAGCTGCCTTCCTGCCGTCGGTAGCATATAGATTTTCACGTCCGGTTGTATTGGTGTTAATAGTGAGAGCGTGTTAGTGAAAATCTGAGGAAAATACATAACAAATCGCTTCTAAGGGGGGAGTACACTTTGATTTTTCAAAAAAATCCATTTTTTTTTGGCTTAAAATGTTCCTAGGGATGTATACTTTAATTTAGAAAAGTCTGCCAGAATATTCCTTACCGCTTTACGAAGCGATTTCCTAAAACATGTACCGGCGCGCTGAGAGAGAGAGATTTTATCTTTAAACGCGTTTTTTCAAACTGGCGTGGGAAATAACTCTAACCAGTTATCATCGAATTTGGATATCGCCTAGGTTTTCTTGTTCAACATTAAATTCTGCTTAGAAATACGTATCCACATTTTCGATTTTGTCAAAAATGGATTTTTAATCCACGATTTTGTAAGCTTTTTTAGGGTGAAAAAATGGACTTTTTTTTCCTAAGGCCACAACTTTTGAAAAAATTAATTTAAAAAAATCGGAATTCGTATTTCTAATGCCTTACTTTTTGGACGTTCAAAGTGTACTACCCCCTTAAGCTCGTTTTGACAGATCTAAGTTCATTAATTGTTTAGGTTAGCCATGGAAAATTATAAACAACTTTACATAGCGATGCGCCCGCTATTGTGCGTGCGTTAAACGTCACTAATCTCTATTGGTACTCAGTACGGAAAAAGATCGAAGGAAAAAACAAGACGAGGAAAAAAAGTGTGCAATGACATATCTTTGCCATTTTTTGATGAATTTAAAAAAAAATGTGGTACCGTAAAATGGTTTAACATTGATAGTTTTTTAAAGTATGTTCTAAATATATTTTACAGCAATGAAAGTTTATTTATTTTTATTTTTTTAAACAAGTACTGAGGATACTAGAGTCAATTGTTTAGTAATATGTTTAATGGAAATTAAAGCATTTGCTCTATTTTTTAAGTTTTGTGACGTTTTGTGATGCTCGCTGAATGTATAAACAAAAATGCGTTAAACTGAATCAATTTAGTTCTTCATATATCAAACTTTGTAAGAGTATATAATCAGAAAACATCATAAGCAAAAATAAAATAATAACATTGAATTTGTGCTGACTGTATCGGAAATACATTTAATAAGTGATGGCTTGAGTGTTTTTTTCAAACAGACGAAAGACACGAAGGTTGATTTTAATATGTTTGTAATATATTTAACACATACTATGTATAAATTTTAAAGGATATCAAATGAAATACCCTAAGCTACAATATGGAACCAATGTTCCTAATTCGGAAAAAGCGCAGAGAGCTAACTAATCTTACACGTGACGGAATCCATCTTTGACATAAAGGCTGAGACGTAAACAAACATGTCATGTAAAATTAAGTGATCTGAGACTGAAAAGTTCGAAAGTACGTTTGATTGAGCTTAATTTCGCGTCTATTATGACTTAATTTTATTTCAAAATTGACACTTGTATATGTCAGTCTCCGAGCACCTAAATTTACGTAAATTTTTCTATGTGTGCATTATTCTATAAAAGTTACCCGCATTATCATAAATACCTCGTTTTACGGTACACTGAAACCTCCGTTTACGAAGTCTTTTGTTACGCAGTATTCAACTTAGGTGCCTCTTTCAACGAAGTTAATTCCAAATAACGAGTTTTTTTTACGAAATAAATTCCAAATAACGAGAAGTTTTTAAATTTTGAGAAAATTGGAAATACTGTGAAATACCCCATAATATGGGTACTTTTGGAATCAGAGAGACGTGTAGGAACCGGAAATCGATATCTGACGCCATTTTTTAAATTCAAGATGGTGGCTTCCGGTTACAGAAAAACTTTGAAATTCTGCCAAATAGTCCACAATATGGGTATTTTTGGAATCAGCATGACGTGTAGGGACCAGAAATTGATGTCTGACGCCATTTTGAAATCCAAGATGACTGCTTCTGGTTGGAGAAATGCTTCGAAATTCTGTCAAATGCGGTATTTTTTTTATCGGGGATACGTATGACCAGTGATGCAAAATATCATGACACTCACGTGACACTTGTCTTCGCACCAACCGTGTTAGAGCCATGACAAACAACAATCACCAGTAATGGTCGCTGCTCACAAGCAAAATGCTACACTCCCTGCTGATGATGAAAAGCACAACGAAAACACTGAAGACTTCTAGAGTACGATCATGAAAAAAAGCAAGCAAAGCAGCAACTGCTTCAAAACGAGCACAGATGAGTGTCGTGATTGAGAAATCCAACTTAAACTCCTGCGCGCCTGGTGGCAGGAATAAGCACTAACCGACGGTGATAAGTCTGTGACAGCCCTTGAAAATTTCATTGATTGTTTGCCAAATTATTTAATTTCAATGTAATTTCATGAAAATTTGTTGTCAGCATGGATGAATCTTGTACAAAATGCATAAAACTATTTTGTAATGCATTGTTCTTAAATAAAAAGCTACTTCAAGACTTATAAATCACTGAAAACATGTTAAGGTTTGAAATCATCTGCCGATTAAACAGCAGACAAAGTTGGCCGACTAAATAAATCGACGAAAAACTATTAAATAGGCCGATGGCTCGGTGTAGCACCAGACGAAAAACGATTTAATGTGCTGATTAATACACCGACTGAAATGAATTTTTAAGTGGCAATGGATTTAGTCGATGGACGCATCGGGTGATTTGGATGATGTTTGTTTATATGGAAGATATTTTCGAAACAAAGCACGATAAAATTCAGCATTATATACCATTATTACGAGTACTAATTTTTTGCTCGGATCATGTTTTGACTTCCACAGAAACTCGCTAGAATGAATAGAAAATAATAGTTTTTTGGTGGAAATTTCAAAAATGTATTCAATTTGACATATTATTTCGGACTTATCACCGCTGTGATTGCAGCGTCACGGTGGTCGATTGAAACATGGATTTGTCAATTGTCGGGAATAACCAGATCGGTGATGGATCACAACCAGGGTTGCTTCGACTCACTTGCTATAAACAAATGTTTTTCGGAATTATAAAATCATTAGATGTTATTATGATATTTTGTACTTGTAAGCTAAAAGAAAAGCTTGTTAAGTATGTGTTTGACACATGAAACCTGTTAATTTTGCGTTCAGAATGTCACAACTAGCGATTTTATGATTCGTGAGTGTTCACTCAGAGTGAGCGCTCGCGTGTCGTAAAATCGCGGATTGTGACTATCTGAAAGCCAATTTGACTGGTTTTATGTGTCAAACACTTGCCTTTCAACGTCTCCTTGTGTCTTTCAAGTAAACAATATCATTTTAACATCTAATGATTTCAAAATTCCGGAAATCATTTTTTATCCCAAGTGAGTGAAAGCAAGCCTGATCACAACAGAAGACGACATTCACCAGTTGCTTTTTACTTCTTTCGTCAACTTGATGGATGGTCATGAAGAGAGCTTCGACGAGCACATTGATAGGAATGTACAAAGCGTTACTACCATCATCAGCTTGGCGATCGTGATTGTGATAGGTCGCAACTCTGTGTCTGAAGCCATTTTTCACTTCAAGATGGCGGTTTCCAATTACAGAAAAACAGAAAAAAAAATCTGTCTGACGCCATTTTCATCCAAGATGGTGACTGGATGCCACTACATTGGATTTCAAAATGGCGTCAGACATGGGTTTCCGGTCCCTTTACCGCACCGCGATTTCAAAGATACCCATATTGTGCGTTACTTTTTCTGTAGCCTGAAGCCGCCATTTTGATTTTAAAATCGGTTCTCACACGGGAAAAAATTCGATTCTATTTTCATGAATAAAAAATCATGAAATGAAAAAAACTTACCATCTTATGAAATCATAACGTGATGGAAATTCATGATTTCATAATGTAGCGGAATCATGACCGCTGTAAGCGTTACAATGCAAACCGTGTTACATGTGCCTTTTGCCTTCCATATTTTACAAGTACTGATAGTCTAGTGGTCAGGGAATGGGTTTAATGATCCCCGATTAAAAAAATCCCATATTGTTGGGTATTTGACAGTGTTTTTTTTTGTTTTTTCTATAAAAGGAAGCTGCCATCTTTGATTTCAAATTGGCTTCATACATGGATTCCCAGTTTTGTCATTTTCATCGATGTTTGTTGTTGTTTACTCATTGTTTATTGCTCAAATCATCAAAATGCAAGCCATTTTCCCCGAAAAGTGCAAATAGATCGTGCACAAATGGTGAACTATTCCCAACCTCTTAGTAAGGAAGTTGGCGAAAATGGAGGAAGTACGTATCGGAGCAGTCCGGAAGTTCGGCGAAGGAGTTACCTTCGAAGACACATCGAAATTTGGTCATAAGCCGGTACCGGTGGACCGAAAAAAAAACCAGAAGATCACCAAGCTTTCGTCAATAAAGTGCCTCTGTTCGAGATTTGGCCAAAAAAACTGAGAACATCGAAGAGTAACGTCCAACGTGCCAAGGCAAGAATCGGGCTGAAAACGTTCAAGAAGCAGAAGAAGCCAAAATGGAGTCAGAAACAAGCCGCATCCGGCAAACCAAGGGCTCGGAAGCTGCTGTGTGGAAAATTGGCGTGTGTTATTATGAACGACGAAACATACGTCAAATTTGACGATGCCTATAAGTCAATGATCGCGCATGGGCAGAACTTTTCCTACGTTGTGTTTACGGATGTCTGAATAAAAGACAGTGGTTTTGACCGTCCTGTCATGGCGGAGGCATATGAACTACTATATTTATTGATAGTGTATAGGGGTACACTCGTAAAATAAATCACATAACCAGTGGAAAATATCCATGTGCATTTCACATATCTTTCATGTGATCCCATAATAGGAAATAGCACCACTAAATCACATGAAATTTATGTGTCAAATGAAATCTCTGTGATTTTTCATATAGAATTTCCTCTGCTATGTGATAATCAGATAAACATAATTATTTTTATTATTGGAAAAATATTATGTGCGTTCCTAATAGAAACTAAGTGAAAACTTTTTTCAGTGTACAATATAACACACAGGTAGTGGACGTTTGCACAAACAGTCAATTTTTACCGAAACATTTGGTAATAAGGCCATGGTTTGACAAAGCCATTTGTGACGAAGGAGACGATGAACACTGGAATTTACGTTCGGGAGAGTTGGAATCGGAATCCGTTGGCCGCGATCCGTCAATATGATGGCCCAGTACTATTTTGGGTCGATTTGGTCTCCATGCACTACTTGAAAGACACGGTAGTTTTGAACAAAGCAAACAATGTACAATACGTGCCAAAAGGGATGATTCCTCCGAATTGTCCGGAGGCCCGGTCAATCAAAACTTGTTGGGCCCTTTCCAATGGATATCTATGGAAGTACTTTAAGAGAATTTGAAAAAGACTGCACAGAAAAAAATAAATTTTAATATTACATCCATGCATTTTAATCATATAAAAAATCTCATGTAATTTTTATAGCCAAAAACAAATGCAGTAAAAGCAGTGTAATGTCAGTTCGTGCACTGTATTAATGATAATTTTGTCCTTTTTGGCAAGTATTTACTATTACACCATATTTTCGATACGGTTGAAGTATATCCACTTTGATGTGATATTAAAATTATTTTTTGTTGTGTGGACAAAAGTGGCCAAAATTATCGCCAAAGAATCTGTGCTGAAGCTCATAGGCAGTGTCAGATCAAAAGTTCACTCCTTGTCACATGATTACAGGAACTGTGGATTATTTTCATCCAATTGAAAGAGAATACTATAGAGAACATAAAAATTTGAGTTCATTAATATAACACTGTTTTATTTCAATAATAAACTGTGCTTATACATTCTGGGAAACCCTATAGGTCTAAACATTCCGATAGGTTACCGGGTTTTCCAAATAATCGTGAAATCCCGACTCTCCTCGAGTTTTCTGTTAGTTTTGCCACCCTGACCATTTTAAAGTTTCACCGAACGGGTCAGCTGTCTCCAATCGATCAATTCAGACTAATTTTGATAGGCCTTCCAGTAGCTAGTCATTTTCCGATTCCGAAAATTAAACTTCAAAAACTTTAACAAAACTGCGGCCACAAACTTGAAATGTCATCAACCACAACTTGCACCAGCCAGTTGTGTCAAGTTTTTCCGAAGAATCACCCACACACAAGCCGTCGTCATCGTCGTCGCCGTGGTCCGAGCAGCAGCGGTAGGACTTCGATAAGACGTTATTAAAGTTGAATATTTCTTTTTCTCCCTTCGTGATTTCAACTCTTCAGACTACGCCTTATCGAACTTCAGTCAACTTAGCGGCGTTTCTCCGCTGCCATTACTTGTACTCTGCGCTTCTTGTTCTTCTTCTGCGATCCACTTCTTCGTCAAAAAGAAGAGAGATTGCTGCTCTGCAATTTTCGAAACTGACAAGCACTACGGAAAAGCCAAAAATCGCAGCCAACGCCTTTCAGTTTCGATATAGCATAGCAGCAGGAATGACTACCCAATGACGGTGGTACCCTATGGGAAATGGTTTTGCATAATAAATTCGAGTTCTATCGTCTTCCGATGCACGCCGACCGAAGCATTGCTGTTGGTTTGCGTCGGCAAGGGAGCTTGTAAAAATTTCAACCCCGTTGAGTTAGCTCTTTGCTGAAATATTCATTTTGGATGATGATATTATGTTTTTTCAAGCGGTAAAAATTAATGTTTTTCTGAACAAAAAAGGAAGATAGGTGTCGGAGAGGTTATGTTGCGTTGTATTTCTTTCCATTTGCCTTATCCTTTGAGCAGTGGAGGGGTTTGTTTCAATGTCGAAACATGAAGGGTGGGATGAAACTTCTGACTTTCTTCCCACCTTATTGCTAAACTTTCTTTTTTAACCAGCACCCTTTTCCGACAGCAGTGAACGAGTTTCGCACGAATGGTTTTCCAATCATGGCCAACATACTAGTCAGTTTTACGCAGCCAGCAGTAGTCGGAGAGATAACTGCGGTTGATGTGACTGGAAAGTTATCGACTCCTGTTCGGTTATATAGGATGACATGATGAATGTGGTACCGGTCGTCAGTTCGACAACCAGGAACCTACACACACACACACATCGAAACCGGACAGGGATGAATTGGCAATGAGGATCCGATAAAAAGTTAACCACGTTAAGCACCATACCAACTAACAATTTTAGCTTCAGACTAGCTTATACAGTCAAAATTTGCCTCAGGCAGCAAATTTGTGTCTGTCTAAACTGAGCTGCAGCCTTAATTTAGGACCTCATAGCCTAGTCAGTAAAGGCACGATATTACCAAGCCGGAGGCGGTGGGTTCGATTCCCAGTCAGCTCGAGGGAAATTTTCTCGACTTCCCTGAGCATAGAGTATCATTGTGCTTGCCACACAATATACAAATTCATGCATTGGTATTGGCATCGAAAGCTCTCAATTAATAACTGTGGAAGTGCATTTAGACACTAAGTTGAGAGCACGCAATAAGCTAATATGCGCTAAGCCATAAGCTTGAAATGCGAACAAGAAGAAGAAGAAGCCTTAATTGTTTGTTGTTTGTTGGGATTTTCATGAATTGATAACATTTACGGTTGTTCCGGATCTTTTGTTGGATCCTTGTTCCAGTAACAACTTCAAATTCATTCTGACAACACATCATCAAGTGCTTTCATAAAACCGGAGATCTACACACTTACATTTTTTCGTCGAGATTTCAACAGCCGAGTAGTTCTGTTATTTATTTTGCTGAGATTCGGTAAAATATTTTCCGAGACTCAGCTAACATTTAAAATTTGGCTGAGATCTTAGCTAACAAACAGATATTTTTCAGAGATATCAGCAAAAGTAAATGCCGAGGTAATCGGCTTTTGGAGATTTTTCCTAGCTAGATTAAATGTGTAGTTGAATTTACCACTTCTGCGATTGATTTGCATCTTCCGGTGGATCATCCGTTAGGTCCCAGGGTCCATTTCCTGTAACACATCCAAATTCATTTTTACAACACGTCACCAAGGTTACAAACAAATGCAGAACTGTCGGGCCATTTTCATTAACTAAACTCATTTACGGTTGTTCCGGATCCTCCGCTAGAATATCGTGTGGCCCTCAGGGTCCATGGAACAGTAAAAACCCCTAATTCATTCTGAAAACACTTCAACAAATGCTTTAAAAAAACCGCGGAGTTCCAGGACCATTTTCATCAATTGATCACTTTCAAGGTTGTTCCGGATCTTCCTTAGAATCAGTATGTGCCCCTGAGGGTCTATTTTCTGGTCACAAATCTAAATTAATTCTGGCATCACTTCAACAAAACCTCTGAGCTCTAGCGCCAACTTCATGAACTGACCTCTTTTAAGGTTGTTCCCGATCTTCCGGAGGACCAATATGTTGCTCCCGGGGTCCGAGTTTCGGTAGATTGGACCAGGAAGGTGTCGTGGTGATGTAAAATTTTCCACGGGCAATGATTTGTTCCTTTAGTATGACAGTCAATTTAGATAAAACAAATGATAATTTAACAGAAACTTAACTTGCATAGGTCCAAATCTATTCGCACAATAATCGGTAAGATCTTTGAAAAACCACGGATTTCTAGCACCATCTCAACGAACAATTTTAGCTTCATACTAGCTAATACAGTCAAAATTTGCCTCAGGCAGCAAATTTGTGTCTGTAAAAACTGAGCTGCAGCCTTAATTGTTTGTTGTTTGTTGGGATTTTCATGAATTGATAACATTTACGGTTGTTCCGGATCTTTTGTTGGATCCTTGTTCCAGTAACAACTTCAAATTCATTCTGACAACACATCATCAAGTGCTTTCATAAAACCGGAGATCTACACACTTACATTTTTTCGCCGAGATTTCAACAGCCGAGTAGTTCTGTTATTTATTTTGCTGAGATTCGGTAAAATATTTTCCGAGACTCAGCTAACATTTAAAATTTGGCTGAGATCTTAGCTAACAAACAGATATTTTTCAGAGATATCAGCAAAAGTAAATGCCGAGGTAATCGGCTTTTGGAGATTTTTCCTAGCTAGATTAAATGTGTAGTTGAATTTACCACTTCTGCGATTGATTTGCATCTTCCGGTGGATCATCCGTTAGGTCCCATGGTCCATTTCCTGTAACACATCCAAATTCATTTTTTCAACACGTCACCAAGGTTACAAACAAATGCAGAACTGTCGGGCCATTTTCATTAACTAAACTCATTTACGGTTGTTCCTGATCCTCCGCTAGAATATCGTGTGGCCCTCAGGGTCCATGGAACAGTAAAAACCCCTAATTCATTCTGAAAACACTTCAACAAATGCTTTAAAAAAACCGCGGAGTTCCAGGACCATTTTCATCAATTGACCACTTCTAAGGTTGCTCCGGATCTTCCTTAGAACCAGTTTGTGCCTGGTTACAACTCTAAATTAATTCTGGCATCACTTCAACAAAACCTCTGAGCTCTAGCGCCAACTTCATGAACTGACCTCTTTTAAGGTTATTCCCGATCTTCCGGAGGACCAATATGTTGCTCCCGGGGTCCGAGTTTCGGTAGATTGGACCAGGAAGGTGTCGTGGTGATGTAAAATTTTCCACGGGCAATGATTTGTTCCTTTAGTATGATAGTATTGTATAGTATGCTAGTGGTCTACCACTCATTGTAGCACGGAAACTTGTCAGATAGCTGTGGACTCTCCTCACGCTTGAGCTTGATCAAGCTTAATAACCTCTGATTGTCATCAGCAAATCGTTGTATAAAGGGCATTGGCATACAGAGGCCTGTGGCATTTTTTTTTAATTTTGCTAAACTACGGTTAAACCGAAGACAACAAATCAAGAAAACTGGCAACTCTTCCATTTTCTCATACGAACGCTTTGAGACAGGTACAATCGCGTCATCTACCGCTCAAAGGTAAATGCTTCGAACGAATTTGATAGCAAAGATTACATCCTCAGAAGAAGGGTTTGTGTACACACTTAGAAACAACTAATTTTACACGTAATGGAATGCATCTTTGACATAAAAGATGAGACGTAAACAAACATTTCATGTAATATTAAGTGCTCCGAGGCTGAAAAGCTCGTTGCTTGACGAAAAGTACGTTTGTTTGAGTTATATTTCGCGTCTGTTATGACTCAAATTTATGTCAAAATTGACGCTCGTATAAAGCTATGTCCATTTAGAATGCGGAATAATAAAATCATCTGTATCTCGGTAACGGATTGATGTACAAAATTTTCACTGCACTTTTAGGAAAAAATATCAATACAAATCATTTCTCTTCGTTTCTAATGAAAATTCGCACTTTCTTCTTTATTCCTCCCATTAAACGCTGCACACCTCCGGAGTCAATTTCCTTGGCACATTTGCTCCACATTTTGGTCATCTGAATCGCGTCCCGAGCCGTTTTTCCACTTTTCTTAAGCTTCCGCTTCATTATTGCCGAAAATCTCTCGATGTGCCAGAACTGCGGGCAGTTGGGTGGATTTATGTTTTTATCGATGAAATCTACGTTATAATCGCGGTACCACTGGATGACTTCCCAGCTGTAGTGGCAACTCGCCAAATCTGGCCAAAACTTCACGGGACCTTTCTGGGCTTTAATGAAAGGTAGTACGCGGTTTTTGAGGCATTCTTCCTTGTACAGCTTCGAGTCCATCGTCTTATTCGTCACGAACACTTTGGTCTTTGCTCCGCAGCTGCATATCCCTTGCCAAATCATCAGTTTTTTGGCAAATTTATCCATAAAAGCAGACTTAAACTTCGCAGGAACATCTCCTCGTGCCGTCGTCATGTAGAATTTTTGACCAGCAAGCTGTCCGAATTCCATTTTGACGTAGGTTTCATCGTCGATGAGCAGGCATCCTTGGTACTTCGTCAAAACCTGCTGGTAAAATTTCCGAGCTCGAGTTTTGGTGACGAAACTTTGCTTCAACGTTCTGTTTGGTTGCTTGCTGGCTCGATAAGAACGATATCCTGCTCGCAAACCAATTCTTCGAACGGTACTGCGAGCAGCAGCGTATTTTTGTGCGATTTCATTATCTGATAGTCCAGGGTTTGCTCTGTCGGTTCTCAACACCTTCTGGTTCAGCTTGCGGTCATATGTTCCACTACGACGCAAAGTGGACACCGTCCATACAAATCTCGGACAAAAATCCAAAAGCACGTTGATAAACCTCATCCTGGTTTTGGCACAAGCAATACAGGCAACACCGCCAGGCGTTTTTTTGAAAATGCGGAAATATCTTCGGCAATCACCCATATCGACTTGAATTTGATAATAAGATTTCGGACCCTGTTAAAAGCTATTTCTAGTGGAGAATCCATTGATTCTGAAAAGTTTCAGAAATATGCCACAGACACGGCTCGTCTGTACGCCCAACTCTATGACTGGTACCACATGCCGACATCGGTTCATAAGTTGCTGATTCACGGACATTCGATAATTCACGAAGCATAAGTACCGATTGGCAAGCTTTCAGAAGAAGCTCAAGAAAGTCTGAATAACGAGCTTCGGAGGATGCGCAATGACAATGCCTGGAAAGGATCACGAGACAAAACTCTACGCGATGCATTTTGCGGATTGTTGGTAGCATTAGATCCGATTGTCACCAGTTTTCGGCATGAAACAGCTAACGCGTCGAGGGATTTGCCTGAAGAGGTGAAGTCGTTAATAATTTTTGATAAGAAAAATTATAGTAAGCCTGAATTCGAGCCCAGCGATGAGAGCGATGACAGTTGAATGAAGTACATCAATATGGTTTGAGAGTAAATAAACGTATTTGAGGATAATAACCCGTATCAAAATTTTCATCGTTAAATATCATCTCTATGAAAAGTGGACTAACAGAAATCAAAGCATCGCAAAATCCTTTTGTGTTACAAACTACCATGCGTCTCCACTTGTTTTTTTTTCTTGAAAAATCGTCTCCAAAGTTTTTTTTTAATCATACCTTGGGGCAAAAAGGGGCAAAACAAGATGTACATTTCCAAAAAGTACAATAATTTTCCATCATTGTGCACTACAAGCGATCTTTTCGAACTGTTTCAAAAAAAGGTACAAGCTCCTTAAACATTAAGATTTGCAATTTTCTGCATGCCTTATCATTTATAGTCGAATGTAGGAAAGAGAAGGAAGACTTGTATTAGATAAATCGAATGGCAAACATAAGCTGAATAAAAACCCTTCAAATTAAAACCATTTTGATCCAAATCGGAAATAAAGTTGAAAAGATATATTCATATTAATGGCAGAGGTTTGCTGTTGTTTTTTTTAAGTAAATTCTCACAGTATTTCTCGACCTCCTCACCTTTGAATAGCTGTTAAAAAAAAATTCTTTATAATGTTTTGATATTGTGGGAAAGCTTTGTTCAATATGTATGTAAAAATAAAAAAAATTCCAAACCATTGAAAACCAAAAAATAATTTTTTGATTAAAGTCCAGCTTGGCGCCATTGTGCGACGCTTACCTTGAGGCATCCACGCTCTTTCACTCCCTGAAACGTTTGAGCACATCATACACGGTTGATTTGGCGATTTTCAACGTTTTTGCGATTTTTATTGCGGACCACGTTGGATTATCAACGCGGATGTGTAGAATTTTTTCTCTCCTCTCGGCTTCCATCTGGAATACATTTTTGACTCACTGCACGAAACACCGTGAAATTTATACCACAGAAAGTGGGCGCCTAGGTAAACAAACCGCTGTAAAATAATTCTTGCATCGGTCACTTTCCGTGCCGCTGCAACACAATAAGTGATCCGGGATTCTAACTGGACAGAACTTTATGTCACTATCAGAGCACCTACGTTTACATGAATTTTTCTAAGTGTATATTTGCTCATTTTTCTATGCGTTGCTTCCACCTTCACTCGAGCGCAGCGCCATTGTATCTGTCGCTTTGATTCTGGCAAAGTTGCAAAGTTGTCTTTCTGGCAAGATTAAATACAAACTCCCGAAGATGCTTCTGAATCAAATTGCGTCAAGGCAGCTTATTTTTGAGTTTTTTTTTTCTGTGACCAAAATTATGAAATTGAGCCTTACTATTATTTTATGTGTGAAACTATAAATTTGATTAGGGAGCCACAAATGCTTCCTGATTTTGAACAAGCGATGATCGATTGATCGTTTTGAAATTAAATCACATAGCGTCCGGGTGTCATCAATTTAAGCATCTCAAACATGAAAAAATCTCAGAGTTAGGTACTTTCGTAAACTTTGTAATTAGCTTTTTTTCAGATTTTAAAAACATCATCATGAGTTATATCTTAGACCAAGGAATTAGATATAAATTCTATGAGTTTGAATTTCATAATTTTCAATCATTCAGGCTTTGGCAATGGTTAACTTCATACACTTAGAACTTAGGAAAATATTCACGATACACATAACTCACAACGGACATTTCTTAACATTCTGAATGTTAAAATAAAAATATTTTTAAGATCCGCAACATATTTGTTTCCAAGATTTTAAACTAAAAAATAATATAGATATCTCTGATACAGATTGTAAGAATAAATTCTTCGAATACAAATTTAAATAAAAGATCAATTGTCATAATTCTACACAGTTCGAAAAAGTAGTGTAAATTTCTGTTCAATATGATGCACTTAAATGGAACGTCACATATCATATAAGTTTAAATTATATAGGGTTAAATATCCCACCGACCTATTAAGCACAACCCACACTTAGTCTTTCTTAATCTAGCGACGTTTAGCACCAAACGGAATGTTACTATTACTGATGGCTTCCAAATTTATTTATCTTTCTGTACATACGGTAAGATTTTAAAAAGATTGGTTGAATCGTTGAGATATTGTCAAAAGTCTAACACTGCTTCTTGATGCCAAACTCGGCCTATGGATTCTAAACTTGGCCTAACGCATTGAAACGCCATTGAAACGCCAATGAATTCACTTCGGCCTATCGGATGAAGATAAAAATTGATTTGGTCGGAGTGCTTTTTTTGTTTTTGTGAATTATGGGTGCAAACCTTCATATCACGCGTTCTCATTGACTTCGCTCGGTAGCTTATTAACTAAAGTATCGTACCAAACCGATAATTGGCTTGTTAGCTCTGAAATCGTGGTTTTATTTGATGTTTTCTGCTCGATAGGCCCATAATGGGCGATTAGGGCGAAGTAGTTCTCTACCCTATCATGTAAAGTTCTGACACATTTTATACAATGTAGCATATATTGTACACAAAAGCCTATGTTTGTAAACAACATCATTTACAAGTAGCTCGGTTGCGTGAAATGAAATACAAGTTTACGTGAATGAATATTTACATCACTATTAAAATTCAGAATTTTTATATGTGTGGTATCAAAAAAACATGCATGCGTTCAATCGTTAGGAAATATTTTTTTGAAAAAGTACAGTTACTCCGAATCACCCTATAAGTTGTGGGAAATTTTATTGTGACGTTTTTGAAACTAAGACATGATGCAAGCAGACTGCATCTCTTGCGTTTTTTTCATTACAACTAAGTATAGTTTTACTCAGTATTTGCAAAATAATTCAAGCCTCATTTTG
Organism: Ochlerotatus camptorhynchus; assembly: GCF_037179485.1. NCBI lineage: Eukaryota > Metazoa > Arthropoda > Insecta > Diptera > Culicidae > Ochlerotatus > Ochlerotatus camptorhynchus. The sequence continues at coordinate 4,190,657 of NW_027040773.1, forward strand.
TTCTAAAGGAGCTAATGTAAGACAAAGATAAAATAGCAAGATTCTTCCTACACAGAAAAAAATCTGAATTTTAACTTTCGCATAAAATCTCCTTTCGATTAATTTTGAGCCACAGTTGGCATAAACAACGAAATCCTTCACAAGCTTGCATACAATCTTGTTAATTTAAGCGTTAATACGCTTAAATTAACACGAAATATCTTGTAAATTTACGCCAAACATAGCGTTAATTTTATGTGCGCTATATCTCGCAGAAATTTACATTAATTTCTGGATGGAATGGATATTGAAAGCAAATTAAATAAGAATTTTTATACTTAATATATGTTTAACCGAATCGAAAATTTAATAAAAACTCCATAAAATAAATATGCCTGAAAAAAAATAGAACTACTTTTGTTCAAAATGTACTTTAGGGATTCACAAAGGTTTTGATATCTTAGGCTTTAAATCTCCTGGACTTCAAAATTCATAATCCAAAATCTTGGGAAACTTACCTTAATTTTTCGAGAGGAAAATTCTTAGTGATAAGAAAGTAAGAAAATAAAGAAAAGAAAAAAAAAATATCTATAATACTCTTCGTTGAAATTTACGTCTGGAATTCAGCTGGAGAAGGAGCACCGACAAACCGACATGAATGACCATACAAAGTATCATCAAATTTCTTATCAAAGCACAAAACTGACATCTGCCGCCGTGTTCGCGGAGAATATTCATCCTAGCCACGAACACGCGTACAAAATTTATGAGTTGGTTCGTGTCTAATCTATTACGGACAAATTATGTTTATCTAGATAAAAAATTCTATGGTTTTGACAGATGGGATCGCTGCACATTTGAATTCGCCGTTATGGATTCTCGATCAAGAGTTAAATTTAAGTTTCATGTCGGTTTGTCGGTGGAAGGAGTGCTAATTCATGAAAATATTGCTAAATCACCAAGGCACGGGTCTTCTCTATAGAGAATATACAAACATGTCCATAAAATATAGATTCATAATATAAAATTCCATCAGATTGAATTAGCTGGAAAACTTGATCAACCTGAAGTCTTGATAAAATATCCATAGGACTTTACTAATATCTTCGTCTACACAGCAAAAAAATTAATTTCGATATCACATCAGAGTGGATGCACTTCAATCTTGTCAAAAATATGGTGTAATATTACTTGCCAAAAAGGATAAAATTATCATTAATACAGTGCATGAACTGACATTACGCAGCTTTTATTGTATTTATTTATTTTTGTGGCCATAAAAATTACATGAGATTTTCGACATGATTGAAGTGCATCCTCTTGGATGTAATATTAAAATTTATTTTTTGCTGTGTATATGGAGGTCTTTTGAATATTTCCTGCTGTCTAGAAAGGATGTCTGGAGGAATATGTAACGTTTTCTGATCATCTATAAAACTCCCTTAAGTACTTTATGTACATAAATACTGGGTTGGGAGGGAGCATCAGGGCACAGACAAACAGACGTAACTCTTTGAAAAAGTTTTTCTTGAAAACATAGTATCTCAAAACATAGGACCTCAGTAACGACATCTCTCGGGCTTCTCGCGGAAAACAAGCTTGCTCGCTAACTTGCAAACAATATTGCATAAAACTTCTATAGAATGTATAGAAACGTCAAAGTGATCCGATTCCAGCGCTGCGGCGAGTAGTTCGCGGAACTGATAATATTCCAATCAACCGTTAAATGCGTGAACGAAGATACACAATGAAGAGTTACGTCTGTTTGTCTGTGATCAGGGTATCATTTGACCTGATACTGGACGATGGAGTGGTATGACAACCGGAGTCTAGGAGGGAATAAACTCTATCATTTTCTTTATCCTACCGATTCGATTGTGGTGGTGTGAATTCTACTCCAACAGTTTCAGTGAGATTGACGCGTCTTCTTAACAAACCATCCTGTAGGAAGCTTAATACGTATTGCGAATTGCGTTATTCGATTTGTTGGATCGTATCGCTGGAAAGAGATTCTTAAATTTCCACGGATTTCACGTAAGTGTCTCTACTTACGGGTCCGCCCCTCCGTGTTTGCCCCTTCATACAGCGATATTGTGAATTCAGATCGGTAGCTCATATTGATCTTGCTATTAAGTGGAGCTGCATACAAAACTAGATCTTTGAAGGGATGGTGGCTACCTTACATACATACATACATCTATAAAACTCCCTAAAGTTTTACAAATTTTCCTCAACTTCTACGAAGTTCCCTGAATTTATTTTTATATATAATTCTACGAAGATCTCTGAACATCTTTGCACTTCCAGAAAGTCACCAATCATCTACAAATATTTTTGAACATCTGGAAAGTTCCAAGTAGTTCATGGAGCTTTTTTGAAGTAAGATCTCTGAAAAACAGCAAAGAAGTTCCCTGAACTGAATCGAGAAGCCCTGAAGTTCTTAGAAGTATATTGAACTATATTTAGATCTTCTACAAAATTCCCTGAACTTTTCAAAATTCATTACATTTATATGACGTTCTACGCAGCTCCGCAAAATGCTGCGACATTCGTTGATTTCCAAGTGCCCTTAAATTAAATAGAGGTTTTCAAATAATAATGAGCTTCTCTGAAATAAAATAATGTACCCATAACTTCTACGAAGCTCGTCAAACTTAAATAAATTGTTCACGTCTACGCTGTTTTCAGAACATTTCCCAATAACTTGCATCTACGATTTTTCTGAATATCTATGAAGTTTCCAGAATTTCTACCAAGTATCCTCAATTTCTACGATGTTTCCTGATCTTCTTAGAGGTCCTTGAAGTTTTACGAAGTTCCTAGAAGTTGAAGAAGAAGAAGTTTTACAAAGTTCCTTGAAGTTGAAGCAGTTGCTCATGGCCAATTTGGAGAGCATGAAGAAGTCTTATTATACCATCAAATAAATATCGGTATAATATAATTTCACAAATTGATCCTTCTAGTTCAGAACATAAGAAAAGTAGTCAACTTATAGGACTTAAAAAATCGTGCTTTATGGTTAAATTTTATTAATCGCTAATAAATGGTAACATCGAACTTGACAAGCTTGACAAAATACCGGCGAGTAAAAAAAACACCAAAAATTCTTGGGGGGCTAGATAATTCTGGAGAGGGCCTGGCCTGCTTGGCACACCTATTAGCTACGCCAGTGATGAACGGCCAAAAACGAATGGATGGATTGATAGGCAATTCGCCTATTCATTTCCTTGCGACAGTTAAGCTGGGTTTAGACAGGGCAAGTCAATTGATCAAGTCAGTTGAATTCAACTGACTTGAACGCGAATTGAACGTGTAAACCATGCCATTCAACTGACTTGATCAACTCAATTGAATTGAAAAAAGTTGAACCAGGCTCATCTTTTCAAGCCAATTGAATTCAACTGACTTGATCAATTGACTTGCCCTGTCTAAGCCCAGCTTGAAGAATCTTCTTCCAATAACTTCATCAGCCAGTTGGTCAGAAACCGAGCCAACATCCAACAGGAAGATGCCCCAACAGGGCTGGAAAGCACCTCAGAGAGTTAACAAAGCAACTTTGTACATGCATCTCATAACACTCGACAAAGAGTGTGTGGTTCTCCCATTTACTTCGCATACTCTTTTACAACTAATCTGTGAGAAAGCTATCCACACAATGAGCGATACACTATGTGCAGCGCTGGGAGCGAATATAATACAACAAGCGCTTATGTTTTCTTTAAGTTCTTTGCAGACTTTGCTTACCTCGACTGCATGCATAGGAGATGAAGAAGGGCATAACGAAGAATAATTTTGTTGGTTTGCTAGGTTTCCCATTTGCAACCCTACACAGAGTGGCACTCTTTGCGTCGGAGCCGTGGGAGCGATGCCTACACATTGAGCTTTCGTTATTTCTGGGTGTGTGTCTGTCTTCTCTTCTCCACTGCTTTACACTTGCGCAGGGTGAAAGACAAGCAAACTTTGTGTTTGCTTGAATATCACTTTGTTTATTTCAGCAAAATCAGTACATTGCGCTCATAGGGTGATCAGATCACAACCCTGTGCCCCAATGAATGGGGAGAAAAGCCAGTCCTTTATCTACGAAATGTTAGCAACGGGGAGTTGCCATATTCACTCTCCCCATCCAAATCGCTTCAATTGGGTGCCCTGATGGTCCCTCCTCATCCTGATTTTTGATACATTGTAATATGTTATATGTAATATAATGTATGTAAGTAGCCAGCATCCTAGCTTGGGTCTTGCCCTGCATGCGGCTCCACTCAACAGCAAGATCAAATTTCGTCATCATTCTGAATTTCAACATACTGCTGTATAAAGGGCCAAAAGGGATTGGACGGGCCCGTAAGCAGAGACACTTACGCGAAACCCACGGGAATAAGAGAATCTCCTTCCAACAATATGATCCAACAAAACGAATAACGAAATTCGCAATACATGTGAAGCTTTCCACGGGATGGTTTGTTTAAGAAGAGCGCGTCAAATTCATTGCCACTGTTGAAGTGAAATGTAACTATCTGAAATGACAGTACACTTTCCCTCCTTGACTCTGGTTGGCACTCCACTCCATTGTCCAGTTACAACTTCAATGATGCCCTGATGCTCCCTCCCGTCCCAGCATTTATTGTAATTTATATTATAAATTTATATATAATCATATAATATATAATGTATATAAAGTAGGGGAAATGACGGCTTCGGCATACCAGACTATTTTCGGCAACCCAAATTGAAACACTATTTTCACTGGATTTACTTACGAAAACACTTCACTAAATGCATGCAAACGATTCTTTATGCTTTCAGCTTCAATTTGACTATATTTTTACCACTGAGCAAAAGCAATCTAGCAAGGTTTTCTTGAAATGAAACACACGCACTACAAATTGTAGCTGATCTCGAGTTGCCGATAATAGAACAGCAGATTTACATGCAGTTCAAATGGAACGGTTGCCGAAGAAAAACTCGTTGCCGACAATACTCGCTCTCACTAGAGAAGATTGGAGCTTTGTAAAAGCGTTTCAAAACAGTTTTTGCCAATTCTTTCGACTGAAATTGTTAGAGCAGCTGGCAGCAAAAGATTGTAAACAAACCAATACTGCATATGTGTGCGTTTGTTAGAGAAAAAGGCTATAGAAAGAAGGTCACTGCTTAGGTTGCCGAGAATACGTAAATTCCCCTATGTAGAAAAATGAAAAATATAATAAAAAATAAAGATGTTTTACAAAATACAAATAACCTAGATTATTGGGTCCAATACGCACACTTTTGTTTTATGTGCCATGAAATGACATAATGCATCATTGTATATTTTGAAAATATAATACTAAAGTATTGAATCAAAAGACCGAAAATCGAGGTTATTTGGACATGAGACATTATATTTACAAGGATACTACCAAACCGACCATCAAACGCACTGCCAACAAAAACAGACACGTTCCATCGAAAATGCAATCGAGAAATGTATAAGAACAATCTTCGACTGGAACGTACTCACCAAACCATTGCCCAAAGGCAATGCACATCGCGAAAACCTAACAATAGATCAGTGCGGTCGAGTCACACCGACAACAAAGCGAGAGCACACCAGGCACCTAAGCAACAAGAGATGAAACATCAGCACAAACAATTCTAAATCAAATTATCGCGCCCGGGACACAAAACTATTCAAATGCGAGCACCGAAAAACTACACGCCTGCATAAAGATAGCCCGAGCTCTAAAAAAAAAGCACAGCAGCACAGCAAAACACACAACCGTTCTCTAACGCTTCTTAAAGTGGACTGATGTTATATGTAATATAATAATCTGATAATCAGAAGCATAAACATGCGAGTCAATTGAAATCTGCCGAAAATAAATGATGGCTTAGTTGATTCTTATCATAGAAGCGTAGATGGGAAGTTGAAGGATAAGACAAAGGAGCGTTCCTTTAGGTGAGAAACTATTCTCTGAAAGTTTCATCTTATTTGGTTATTAGAGGAGCTGGCGCCTTTAGTTTAAATTTTATAGTGGGATTTTGGTAAAAATGTATGAACAAATGACACCTCTTTCGATCATAAAGGTGCTTTATTCTTGATTTAACTCAGATTTTCATTTCAACCAAAAATCCTGTATAAATTTTAGGCAAAAAAAAAAACAGATGAAACATTCAGAGTGTGGTTCTCTCCTATTAAATCATATTCAAAAAATAATCGGGGCGTTGACCAATGCTACCGACGCCAAGGAGGCAGCTCCTACACCTGGACCCTACCTATCGACCAATCAATGCATGGAGCGGGGACCAACGGCTTTACTTCCCTTCCGAAGACGTGATCACAGATTTTATGCCTCAGAACATTCCCAGCAGACATTGCTGGGGTGAGATGCAATCACGCTTACCACTACACCACCGGTGCCGCTTTACGAACAAAATGCTTACATACATTCAAAAGAATATCTCTTTAAAACTAACTTGAATCGTTACACAGTCTGCGGCAAAGTTGTTCGTCATAGTTTAAGCTATAATTGCTTAAAATCTTAGCTAAATCGAGTATACTAATCAACTGGGTTCTTTATGGGTATTGAAGTCATGTTATATTTTTCTAAATCCAAAATTTCATCAATTGGGTTCCGTAATTTTGAAAATTATCGGTTTTTACTTTTCATCTGAAAGAGCATCGTATTTTGAGCACAACGATATATTTTTCGAACCCATAGACTTTCATCTCAATTTTTTAATCAAGCAAAATAATAACTTCACTGTTTGACAGTAAAATAACAGACTGTCAGCTCCCTCTCATGTAAAGTCTAACCGAGGGGCGCAAAGATGGTGTTTTTTTGCTAATGTAATCGTACTTATTAAAAATAGTTCCAGTGTTCCAAAGGTGATGACATTTTGAATTTCGGTTCCATTTGCAATGCAGATTACGAATATGCAATTACGTCAATAGCCCCCTAAAGACCCCAATGTTGATGCACTGGAATTATTTCAAATAAGCGTGATTACATTTGAAAGAAATCATCATATTAGCACCCCTGTTTTACTTTTGTATGGGAGCAGGTCAATGTGCTAGTTTTGTGTCAAAAAGTGAGGGAATTATATTGCATCGAGGTCGAATCGTTTATTTTGTTAGAGCTTCGAAATCCGAACCATTTCAAGAAATTACTTTTCTTGAATAGTTTTCTATCAAAACTGTTTTTAATTTCTACAATTTTAAAATAACTTCTATTAATAGGCTCCATTCACGCAGTATTATTGAAATTCAACAAATGGTAGCAGTTTTTCGCCACTATTTATCAACTGAGATGTAAGGAGATGCATTTATCCTGCTATGAGCATTTTGCCCCCATTTCTCCTGAATCCATTTTAGGTATTAAGGTTTAAGCTTGCATTTTTTCCATGTTCTTCTGCACTGACCAAAGGTTTCTATCTATGAGCACAATGTGCGTTGTTCAAGAAAGATTGGAATGACTCCCTTGATTGCTTACATTGATCTCAGAACAAAAAAACGTAAAGAACCAGAAAGGTTCATTTTTTCAGTTTATAAGACCATAAATGTTTTGTTTGGATTAACTGAAAGTCCAGTATGGTTTCACTATGCTAATGACGAATGCAACCTCTTTCCCAATTTAGAAGTAGAGTTTTCCACCGAGCCACACACCCCGATGGGTCTGGGTTCAATCCCAGCCGAGGTCGGTGGGATTTTTCTGATTCATAAAAATCTCTGGTCACGTCTTCCTTCGGAAGGGAAGTAAAGCCGTTGGTCCCGGCCCATGTGTGTTAAATGGGTGCGATAGCCTACGCAGGTGTGGAAGCTGCCTTCCTGCACATTCGGTTGGATGGCAATCGATGTCCGTCGGTGATTGGCACTAGATTGCGGAACAGAGACCGACGTTAAGTAAAGGAAAGAAGAAGAGTTTTCCACCGCAACCAACTGAACCATTTTCAAATGAGGACACTTTTAGAATGACGATTTTCAAGATTGAGTGCCAAGTGCATAAAAATCTATAAGTTAGTTTATTTGTTTGAATGAATTTCACCCCCCATGCAATTTTTTTTTCATATTTCTCATAATATTAGTGTATATTAATATTATGAGAAATATGAAAAAAAATTCATGGATTACGTTAAATGCCTATTTTAGCAAATAAAACCATTCCTGCTACGGAATTGTTATTCTCCGTGAAGCAAATCAAAGCAAAAGGAACATCCACCTCATAAAAAGTCATAAATTATAATTTATGTTGAGAATATTCTCAAACAAAAAAAAATCACCTTTCTCCCTCCCCCTAGCAAGGATCCACTCCACAAGTTCATACCGCTGCCGTTCGTGTAGCAGCTGCGGCAGCAGGAGGGAAAATGAATCTTTCATTATAGAGGACTTTTGCCAGCCATTCGTGTCCCTCCCCAACTAGCAAGCCACGGGAGACTTTCGCTCTCAATCATGTTTGCTCCGGGAGAAAACCAGCAGTTTGCATATTGAGTGCCGTGTGGTAAGGTGCGTCCATTTCATCATCCGGGGGAGGGTCGGTCGGTCGGTCGTCGGACGCCGCAGTTTGTCTATTGTGACTGATTGTCGTGTCGTTGGCGGGGCATGATTCCGCATACCTTTGTCATCATTATGATGGTCATCATTATCGTCTAGTGGGTCTGGGAGGGATTATCAACGCTTGAGTTGGCCGCTTGAGATGACGGGGTGAGTCGGTTGGGAAGGGAATATTGTCCCTTCTCCGCTATGCTATTATGTTGAATGAAATGATTTTTTACTTTTCATCATCCTGCATCCAGTTGACCTGCCGCCGGTGGATGGTAATTTAAACAATGTTGTTGATGTAGAGTCATTTAATGTAAAAAGTCGTTAATTAGATAGCCACTTCATATTGTTTTTTTTCTGTTTGTCGTTCGCACTTTCGGTGGCAGGGATTCCCCATTTTCTATGGGAAATGATTTTTTATTCTGTTTTGCCTTTGACACATTTTTACGATGCCGTTGCGATGAAGAGATCTTGGCAGCAGATTTACAAACTAATTATATTGAATTCTTACAGAACTCCAATGTGATTTCCAGTTTTTGTCAAATACATGCTTTTGTGCGCCTTTCGATTCTATTTTTAAGGTATTCAAACTAAGCTACATTATAACAGTAAATTTTGATTTCAATTTGATCCGGATATATCTTTAATCCAGATATATCCGTTATCCGGATATCCGGAGTACGAAACACGAATATGTTAACGGATTTTAACCGGATATTCTGATATCCGATGGATCATAAATATCCGGATTATATACATCCGAATATCCGGATTTGCATACAGCATTTCGTCGAAGAGCATGTTACTCAGTGAGTTCTACCCACAACTTTTTCTCTCTTATTTTCTGCAAATGACTAGTTCAACATCGAAGCTGCTCACATGCAACAAATCAGACCGACTGGCTTAAGACCCGTCAAGAAAAAGCGGTGGGTAGAACTCACTGGGTAACATGCTCTTCGGGGAAATGCTGTATGCCAATCCGGATATTCGGATGTACCTATATTGTCATACTTAATTATTTTAAAGATAAACCGTCTATCTCAAACCATTGAAGGGGTTAGAGGTGGGACTATCATCATAATCATCAATAATGAATTACCATGCCCATGCTCCCTAAACGTCCGACTTAATCCGCAGGCCGGACGTGGTCTCTGGATCTCATCAATGAAATCATTCTAGTCCAATTTTAATCATCATTATGAATTTAAGCCTAGAATGAGTGAGAAAAAAAAACAAAATGCAGCATAAAACATGATCATTGAAAGTCATTTCAAAAAGCAAGTTTAGAAAGGTTGGGCAGGTCTGGTTTAGATACATAGTGCAATAGTGTGCGCCGATTGAGCGTCGAAAAGCTCTATTGAATATGCATAAAGGCAACACACATGCTACACGGTAAGAAAAAAGTAGAAGGGTCTGTGCCTAGGGGCACGAACGGAAGCTTGACGTAGGACCGCTAGTGGACGGAATAAATGTGAAGAGAATTTAGTTCTTTTAATTGATCAATTATCTATTATCTCAACTCTTTCCGTTTTTGAATTGTAGGCGTACCAAATTTGTAGTAATCTTTTTCAAAGAGAAAGTTGATTAAGAGAATCAATCAAAATCACTTGCACCCCTGCTTCCAAGTTTGGTTACAAGATTACAACTCTGGAGAGCATTTTGTGTGGTCGTTGGGGGCTTGTGGTTCTGAATATGGACAAACAAGCACAGATTAATTCTATTCCAACTCTTTACTGATGTAAGCTTGATGGCCCTGAAAAGGGCCGTTTTATTGAAGAGGACATCCATGGCCACTTACGCTTGGCGTGTTTAGTGTAGATGACAGCATCAGGGACCTCATTTGCCAGGAACACCTTTAGCACACCTCGTAGATCAGACCGGAGATACGTTTGACACCACCACGGCGGATGGCGGTTATCTCGAAGAACTTTGCGATGACGCTTGGCGCCTCTTTAACCAAGACATTTTCCTCCATACAGCAGCGCTCTTTTATATCTTTTCAGGTTAAAGCAGAATGATGTGCAACCAAGTGGTATAAAAGTTACAAAGACTCCTCCCATTATTAGTAGTTTGCTATCAAGTAGCGACACTGGCTCTTTTCCTTTTGCGTACATGGCGAATGAGAACGACCCAAATTTGAGTTTAGTTCACTCATAATCGCCAAAAGTGCAGGAACTCAGCGATGAGTAAATTTGTCTCATGGTTTCCTGTGGAAAACCTAAAAAATCTGCCAGAAAATGAGGAAATTGACGATAATTTTATTCAGTCTCGGAGTAGTACCAATAGACTGAGTGAATCCAATCTTTACTTTTCTCAAATTCGGGAATTCTTCCCTGGAAAATCCTGGAAAACCCTTGAATACATGAGGCAAATTTACTCATCGCTGAGTTCCTGAGCTTTATTTCTTATTTCTGTGATAACTAAACTCAAATTTGGGTCGTTCTCATTCGCCGTGCTATCACCTTGAAAGGTATCGGGGCCGGTGGTTAGAGTGATTACCTGTCATCCCAGCAGGCCTGGGTTCAATCTCAGTCGGCGCCACCGGCATGTTCTAAGGCATAACATCTCTGATCACGCCTTCCTTCGGGAAGTAAAGCCGTTGGTCCCCGGTTGAGTTGATGCGTCGATTGGTTGGGTCCAGGTGTGGGAGCTGCCTCCCTGGCGTCGGTAGCATTGGAGCTCAGTACGAAAAACAAATCTCGCGTCACTTTTCAATAGGTCCCTTCTACATTGATCGATTCTCTTCATCGACACTCTCTTTCGTAAATAACTCGGTTTCACAAATGCTTCCTGCCGTCTTCGTCGAATTAGATGCTAGATTGTTGCTTCTTCCATAGAAAATATCCGGCCGTGGCGATTCAAAGTTGATCAAGGTTGATACAAATAATTTGTACTTCTGCTTCCAGTTTGATTACATGAGCATTTTGTGTGGTCGTTGGTTCTGAATATGGACAAACAGGCAGATGAATTCTATTCGTACTCTTTACTCTTTACTGTTGCCAAAGTTGGTGATGATTTAACCTCAGAAACCAAACAGAGTGCGTCTCTGTCACTTCAAAACGTAGATGACATCCATGGCCGCTTACGCTTGGCGTGTTTAGTGTAGGTGACAGCATCACGGATTTCATTTTTCAGGAACACCTTCTGCACACCTCGTAAATCAGACCGGAGATACGTCAGACACCGCCACGGCCAGCCAGACGACGGATGGTAGTTATCTCGAAGAATTTGCGTTTGGTTCTGAATATGGCGATGAGTGTGCAAAATATTACGCAATTCCATCCTCCCTATTCGCACGCGTCTGAGGATCGGAGGCGAATGCCACTTCGACTTGTTTTGTCTACTTACTACTCTCTGACGACTGTGCTGGGGAAGCAGCATATGCATGTAGGTAATTGGCGGATTTGTTAGTTAATTCGACGCTTTTGGACAATGCTGGACATTTACCAGTTTTCCAATAGTTTCTTGTTGAAAATCAACATTCGGAAGCATTTGCGTAGCCATATTTCTGATCGATTGGTGATAAAATTATTGAAATTGGACCAGGGGCAGCTGAGTTATTAACGTTCGAAATCTTTCTTAATTTGTTACATGTTCCATTTTCGGTTTTCACAAAGTGTAGCCCCATATAGAAATCAAAAACGTAGTCCTACGTCAAAAGTACCCAAAAGTATGTTCTTTTCGCTCATCTCGGCACTAGGAAGCCAAAAGTAGGTTAAACGAGTCAAAGTAGTTTCCATTTATTGTGTGCATGGCAGGAATGCACCTCAGAGCGTTGGCAAAGCAACTTTGTGCATGCATCTCACAACACTCGACAAAGAGTGTGTAGTTCTCTCATTTACTTCGCACACTCTTTTCCAACTAATCTGTTAGAAAGCGATCCGCACAATGAGCGGAACACTCCGTGCGGTGCAGGGAGCGAATATAATACAACAAGCGCTAATGTCTTCTTTGAATTCTGTGTAGACTTTGCTTACCACGACTGCATGTATAGGATATCAAGAAAGGCATAACAAAGAAGAATTTTGTCTTTTTTCTGGGTTTCCTATTTGCAACCTTGCACTGAGTGACGCTCTTTGCGTCGGAGCCGTCGTCGGAGCAATTGCTACACATTGAGCTTTCGTTATTTCTGGGTGTGTGCCTCTTCTCTTCTCCGCTGCTTTACACTTGCGCAGGGTGAAAGACAAGCAAACATTGTTTTTGCTTGAATATCACTTTGTTTATTTCCGAAAATCAGTCATTGCACGAATTTTCCATTCGCTTTGTACTCAAAAGTAAGTTACCCAAAAGTAGGTAAATATGATTATGCTTAACGCTGGGTTCCAACACTTTACTACCCCTGTTGGGTGGTTTTGCTCTTCCGTTTTTGACAACATTAGAAGGATAAAATAAGACAAACAAGTCAAAAGTAGGTAAAAGTGAACTGGCCGCTGGGATACTTTTTTCTTACCGCGTAGATAGTGGGAAAGATACAAAGAAAAAGTAAAGGATGATGAGCAACCAACGATAAAGACAAAACGCTTCCCGAGCAAAGTCCAGCATCAAAATGACAGCAAATTGAAATCAAGTTTTGATATCAACATCAAACTGAAATCATAATTTGATTCCAGTTTTAGCAAATTTTGTACCTAATTTTATTTTTATTTTGCAGTACATTTGCTCTTCAGAAATATGTTGTTGCGGGTTTGTTTTCATTGCCTTAGTATAACATCAAATTGAATACTTGTTTTGTTATCAACACGAAAAAAGGATATCAAATTTAGTTTTCAGTTTGCGCTCACTGATAGCAGAAATAGTTTTCAATGTGATGTCACAGGAAGATTTTTTTGCTCTCAATTGCGATATTTTAACCGTTAAAACGACCAAAACGACAGCAACCTGAGTAATCATTATCAGCGAAATCGCAAAATCAAATTTAGATTTCAATTTTATGTGTCTTTGCTCGGGTTACTACTACTACCACGATAAACTCTGTATGCAATATAATTAGATGTATATGATATAGATATAGAAGGATCTGTTTTAAATGCATCTGCTATGTTTTTTGAAGGTTCACTGCTCAGCTCTTTAAAGCCCTGTTTTTCTTAAATATTTTCGAAGCAGTTTTAATCTTGCACGAAAGTTTGATTTTATTAAATATAATGCGTTTTTATAATCAAACCATTATTTTAAGCACAGGAAATGGGTAAAAGCAAAGTATTTTGACCCATCGCCTGACAACAAGGAAGCAACTTGTAAATACTGCAATAAGAAAATAGTAAACGGTGGGTCTACGTCGTCGTTATGGAACCACTTTAATTCTAAACATAACATGTTAAATTCGGAAGAATCTGAGGTTGAGGTAGGGAATACGCTCCTATAATTGCGGTACGTTAGAAGCGTTAGGTTCCTTTGGTTGTGCATGGAGACTCAATACACAATGCAAACCAAAAATCTATTACAATGAATGTTAGTTCCGTTTCCTATCATCCTCTGTTCATGAACATCGCAACGAATGTTAGAAATTGACCATGCAGGCGATGTAATGGTTTTTCGTCTTTTTTATTTCGTGTTCTATCAACGCTTTCGACTATACCAGTAAGCTTGTAGAACGACGCACACACTTGCCTCGAATCTCTCCAGCAGAAAAAGCGTACGAAGTCGAGTATGCGAGAAAATGACCGCTTGTTGTTTGCTTTTAGGCTATGCATATTCAGAAGCATGGAGAAAGTAGTGTAGAAAGCACAGGTCTGTTAATCGCAACGATCGTGGCTTCGAGTCCAGTCGGCAATCTGTTTCCTATTTTTTTCGACATAACTAATTTACCTCAATAATACACTCTACATTTTTCGGTCTCCAATTTTCTTGCATTGGACCGCAGCTAGGTATATCGCATCCTCGGTTCATGCTGTCTTCACTAACACCCTCTGATGATGAATCCCACATAATTGTGAGCAAATCTTACATCCCCTGGTTGGGTGTAGGAACCTAACGCTTCTAACGTACCACAACTATAGGAGCGTTTACCCTAGAGAAAGACGACAATAAAGGGCCACCCACATTAGATCCGTTTGCGTTGCGTTGACGTAAATTTGACAGTTAGACAATAGATTTAGCTGTCCCTTTGCCGCAACGCGTCCGATCCGGATCTTATGTGCGTGGACCTTAACAGAGAAGAATGTTGAAATGCACCTGTAGATGTGCCATCCAGTTGTTCTGGAAATAAAAGGCGTCGCACCGCTACCGGTGATCGCCCTGTAAAATAAGTGAGCTCTGTACGATCCGAAGAAATCACAAGAGCCATTTGTAAAATGATCGCAATGGACATGCAACCGTTATCCATTGTCGCTCATGTTGGGTTCATTGAGCTTATACAAACTTTAGAGCCTGGTTATAAGATCCCTTGAAGGAAAACCATTGTTAATCGAACTATAAATTAGTACAAAGAAGTTAAAGAGAAAGCCGAACAGAAACTAAACCAAACAAGCTACGTAGCATTGACATCAGATGCATGGATGTCTCATGTTTACGATAGCTATTTGACTGTTTCTGCACACTTCCTTGATTAAGAGTGGATACCTCAAAAGGTAACATTAGGAACGTACGGGTGCTCTGAAAAACACACTGCTATTAAAATTCAGAGCCATTTGACGGATGTTGTAGATGACTGGAACCTTTCCGAAAACGTTGTTGGTAAGTTTTTTTGAAGTAGCTTGGATTATATTTCAGAATCAAATTTTTACTTTTTTTTTAACTAGTTCGTTTATTTACTAGGCTCAGTCGAAACTTTGCGGAGCCAATAATCAGTAATGTTTGAATTTACATTTGATACGGAAGTAGTTCTAGGTGAGTATTGGGTACCAATTAATCGTGGCAAGCTCGAGGTTAATGCTCAATACCAACCTGCGTGATCGATGTCATCATAACCGGTGGTTCAAAGGAGAAAGACCAAATAGATCTTCTTGACCAACCAAGAAAGTTCTGGGTTTTTATTTCAGTTGTTCCACGATACTGAAATGGGTTTCCGCTTCTGACTTGACCCGAATTTTCCATAATTAAATTTTCCGAATAAACATCTGTCATCAGACTTGTTTTGGTCAGAGTCGATGTTATAATAAGAGTCCCGTCAAGAGTGAAGCCAGAAGTACCAATCGAACTGTCAAGCGGGGTACCAAACAATCAAAGTAAATAAACATTATTGTTCCCACAGCCAGTGAACTACAAGTATTGCATTCATTACTGACAATATTTTAGTAAGTTTAGATTAAAAACATTTTTTTTTTCGCTTTATTTAATACATTGTGGTATTTATAAGTTATACCAAGCAATTGTTTGAACCTTTTTAAGGTTGTATAATTATTTTTGTCTCCCAGAAGCTTTGTTATCGACATGAAATTTTTCACTTCTGAATGAAAGTCATCCGATGCTAACGCAAAAAAATCTAGTTGCCGTTTACTCTGACGAAAAATATATCGCAAACAGTGCTGCTTGTTCGCAATATTTTCTCTTGGCGTGACTCTTATTATAACATCGACTCTGGTTTTGGTATGATTTCTCACCCACCTTCTCCAATCACTCATTAATCATCAAAACAACCTGAAAACAAATGATAAAAGCACTGCACGTTGTTGCCTATTAGTTAGATTTAAAATATCTAAAGCTTCTTATGAAACGATCTTCACTTAGTTTCAAACTACGACGTGCACGGACTTTGGAATTATGGAAACTTTGGGGAAGTTACTTTTACTTACTTTTGACTAGTTTGTCTCCTTTTCTCCTTCTAATGTTGTCAAAAACGAAGGAGCAAAACCACCCAACATTCAACGTTGAGTATAATCATATTTACCTATTGTTGGGTACAACTAACTTACTTTTGGTCAAAAGCCAGTGGAAAATTCCATACGAACTGCACATAAGTAAATGAAAATTACTTTGACCCGCTTTACCTACTTTTGGGTTCCTGCACTATAGTGCCGAGATGAGTGAAAAGAACTTAATTTTGGGTACTTTTTTCTAACCGTGTAGATACGTACGTAGAATCTAAAAGGAAGAGGAGATAACTGGCTTCTTACTCTTTTATCTCTATCTCTATCTCTATCTCTATTTCTATCTCTATCTATATCTATCTCGATCTCTATCTTACGCACTTCACATTTTTGCTTTCCTTTCCTTTATTTAACATCGGTCTCTGTTCCGCAATCTAGTGCCAATCACCGACGGACATCGATTGCCATCCATTGACGGAAGGCAGCTTCCACACCTGCGTAGGATATCGCACCCATTCAACACACATGGGCCGGGACGCACTTCAAATTGGCGAATCACGAGCTGGTTCGCGTTTGACAGAAAAGTGGTTTGTTTTCGCCCCCGTATAGAAATTGCTGACGTTTATCGTACGCACACTACGTCACGTATACGTAGATGCAAAATGTTTTCATCGGGAAAAAAAAAACTTCATAGCGGAAAATTTTCCTGATGAAAACAAATCACTGACACAATCACACTTTAACAATCTCTATTGTCTCCTCTTCCTCTTAGGGTAGAATGAGTAGTAGAAAAATATCATTACAAATAAACCGTCGCGGACAAAAGTGAAATCGAGTCGCGTCGGGTAAACACGAGTTCTCTCGTCGGTTCAGTTATTTGCTCGCAAAATCCATTAAATCTGAATTGTTTCAGTTGAATTCAGCGAAGAAGTGTGCATAAACTCCCGGTGCAAGTGGGAAAAGTGGTATTTTTATTCCGAAAAACATTATTTTAGCTGAAATGAGTCTTTGCAATCTTGTTTTGGAGAGGAAAAACCAAGGGAATTCCATACCTAACCTCAACTCGTCGGCTCAAGGGTGCGGGCAACAAGAAAAAGTGCGCGGTGGGCTTAGTGAAACACGATTGTAAATAATAACGGAAGAGAATTTATAACAGGAAGCGCGGAAAGCAGGGAGTTGGTATTGGCTATCGACTGCCCGATACGGGAATTTTCCGGTAAAATTCGGGAAGACGGGAATACGCGGGCCGACACTCACGTGAAATCAGGGAGCGAAACCCATCGAGAAGTGACCGTATACAGAGATAAAGAAGTGGCGGGGTTCGAAAACGCTTTACGAAGGGTTCTTTGGCACCCCGTGGGAAGTTTGAGGAATCGGGTACTCAGCTCTGGGGGAACCAAGGGACTTGTCTCGGGAAGTGTACAGTGGAGAAATTCACAAGTTCAATAGGACATAGCAAGCATTCTTGGGACCAACAATGGCAGGATCAAGTGTGGAGGCCGCAGCAAGGATTAAGCGTATCGCTGACAGCAGAGCTGGACAGGTCACCAGACAGTCGAAAAAAAAAGGACCAGGAAGCTGCAAGCAACACGCTGGAACAGCAAACTTAAGACGGGCACACAACGAGGAAGCCCAACGGAAAACCGTAGTCTTCAAGATGATCGACATTTGAAAAGACTTCCCAAGTCATCCGACCCCCTCGGAAAATACCTAAGGGACAAAGGGTTCCACAATTTCTCCGAAATCTCCAAGCTAGGTAAGTTCAGGTTTATGGTTGACATCGACATTGAAACCGAGCTGAGACGGTTAAAGCTGGCGGATGCCAACTTGAGACTGTACGAACCCAAGAGCAGGGATCATACCATAACCTTCATCAGGGAAGTCTCCACCAGCTTCAACGAAGGAGAGATATTGCAGAACATAGAAGCAGAACACTGAGCAACCAAAGTTCAACGCATTAAGCGACGGAGCAGGAATGGAGAGCTTCTGGACACAATGAACATCAAGGTTGAGGGTGCGCAAGTGTCAAAATGAGTGAAGATCTTCGGTTGTAGCTTCAGGCCTGAATTTTATATTTTTCCCATCCGCCAGTGTAAGGACTGCTGGAAATTTGGACATGGAGCCAAGTTCTGCACCTCTCGTGTAAGATGCGTCAACTGTGGAGGCATGCACTCAACGGCAGACTGCAACATGGACGCTAGATGCCCAAACTGCAAACTCAGACACGGAGCAAACGGTATCGAGTGCCTAGAAAGGTAAAGACACATGAAGATTCGAAAAACAATGAGGAAGAGGCAGATCACTTTTACCCAGGCAGAAACCCACTTCCCGAATCTGCAAAATCAATTCAATCTCCTGAAACAGCAGGGAGACAAGGGAAATGAAGGTGACTTCCGAAGGCTCGGAGGAAGCAATCAACCCATCTGGCCTTTGGCAGGACCTAGGCCCCAAAAAAGACAGGCTTTTCGCTCCCAAGAAACGAGCTTGGAGAGACAGGAACCCACCTCACCCAACGAGGATGGTGATCGTGGGCCGCTAAGCAAACTCACGTCAACCTGTCCAATATGCCAAGAGAACCCCTTCAAGGCAACGGACTTTGAACACTTCATCACGTGGCTGCGGCAAAAATTATTCGCAGAGATGCGACACAAACGCACTTAGAGACTTGCAACAAAAGATCGGCAGAGATAGGCCGGCGCCGGTGGTGTAGTGGTAAGCGTGACTGCTTTCTCACCCCAATGTGTCTGGGTTGAATCCCAGCCGAGGTCGGTGAGATTTTTCTGAGGCATAAAAATCTCTGGTCACGTCTTCCTTCGGAAGGGAAGTAAAGCCGTTGGTCCCGGCCATGTGTGTTGAATGGGTGCGATATCCTACGCAGGTGTGGAAGCTGCCTTCCTGCACATTCGATTGCCGTCAATGGCTTGCAATCGATATCCGTCGGTGATGACGTTAAATAAATAAAATAAAAAAAAATGTGGAGTCAGAGCTGGACAGGGACCAACTACTCGTTGACATCGGCCAAGACATCCAATCAATCATCGAGGGGCACCCGCTCCAAGTAGAAACCACTAGAACCAACACAAGTATTCACAGTGGAGTGAAAAAGCTGATAATCTTGCAGCACAACGTTCAAAGTCTTCGCCCTGTAGAGCTCAGCCATTTCCTTTCGGATAACTCGGTGGGCGTGGAAATCTGGCTCAGGAAGGAAGAAAATTTCAGATTGGCTCACTGCCAGGTGAAATCAAGGATAAGGGGAGTCGAAATTCTAGTGCACGAAGCCCTGGACTACGAAACAATACTGTTCGAGGACCTTCTACCGGTCGAAGTTATAGGGGTCAAAATAACCAAAGGGTTTCCGTGTGCGTTCCCTTTGGATATAATCCCCAAAAGCAAAATACTGGAACTCTTCGAGAAGCTGGACCACATGAAAGGTGAAATTCTTGGCGGAGGAGACTTCAACAGTCACCATCGAAACTGGGACCCCGGTGCAACCAACTGCTACAAAGGAAACCTGCTCGACAGCATTGTGGAACCTTCCAAGCTTATCCTCCTGAACGACGGTACGACAACATGCATGTCAACGGTCAACGGAAGCAGCACAGCGATCAACCTCTCTCTAGCAACTGCCGGACTAGCAACCAAGGCTTCTTGGAAAGAGGTCTCACAAGCAACCATCAGTCGATCGTGATCGAAATCGCAAGTGAGTCCCGGTGGCACTAGAAAAAATGAATCGAGTCAACAATGACAAAGCAGCGGATCTGAGCAACCAACTGAAGCTTCAATACATCTATAACTCCACCGAAATGCAGACAATATCCGAGGATAGCATAGAACAAGCCAGCTTCATCATCAAAGACAAAAAAGAAAACTACCTGAAGCGCTGGCGGTCCGAATACATCAATAAAGCCTGTATAAGATCAAATAAGAGAAGCTCCGAAACTACAACCGATACAAAAGCATAACCAACCACCTGGAACTCCGAAAAGCACAGGCTATCCTCAAGAGGCTCAAACGGAAGGCAAAACGGGCTTATTGCCAGGAACTCGCTGAAACAGTAAATTAGGACACTCCCCCAAGACAGCTGTGGAACATCATCAAGGGTTTGGATACCACGCTAACCCAGCCAGTATGCCGAAAACCGGAAACCACGCTGGATGACGCCAAACAGTTCCTCGCACACTACTACGATGGGAAACCCTACAAAAGAAAAAAAAAGTCCCATTCGGCACCAGGAGAAGACGGCATGTCTTAAGGCATCCTAATGAATCTCAGGCTAGACATGCAAGTTAAGGTATGTGAGATGCTCAACGAAGTCTTCGTTTTGGAAGAAATTCCGGAAAGGTGGAGGACCACCCAAATAAAGCCAATTCCAAAATACAAGGGAAGAAACATCACTCTCAGGCTGATAAACTCGGTGATCAACAGCAGACTTGCTGAGATAGCAGAAATAGAGAATTTACACCCTCCCCGTTTGGCTTTCGGAAACCCCTTTCGGCACAGATCTGCGTCAACTAAATCGTCAACAAGGTGAAGGACGCCCAGCTGGCAAATAAGGACACCGTCGTCGTATTCGTCGATCTATCACAGGCTTGCGTGAACCTCCAAACACTGCTCAATAACCTACAATCCTTAAGCATCCCAAACAAGATCATCTCCTGGCTTCACACTTACCTCAGCGACCGACATCTTGTCCTCAAAACAAACGAAGGAGACGTGCATAGCGAGGTTTGCGAAGGCCTCCCCTAAGGATGCCCACTGTCACCCATCCTCTGCATTCTCTACACCAGTCGTTTGCACCAGATCGAACTCGAAGGATGTGAACTCATCCAGTTCGTGGATGACTTTGCGGCGGTGGTAACCAGCAGTAGCCCAGAAGATGCAGCAGCAAAAGCCAACCACTATCTATCCCAGCTCCAAGCCGAGCTCGTTAGGCTGAAACTCAAAACCAACGTTTCCAAAAGCGCCACAGCCGCTTTCACGAGAAAAGACACCAGCGTAGTAAGGATCAAGACGAGAGAATATGGACCTGAAAATTACTCATCAATACTTGGGGTACACAGTCGGCAGGACTCTCACACACAGAAAACACATCGAGGACATCCGAGACAAAGCAGCCACAAAAGTAAAAATAATAAAGATGCTCGGGAAGCGCAGCAGTAATGCCAACCCGAACACACTAGTCAAGATTGGGAACGGCATCATCCGCAGCTGACTAGAGTATGAAGCTCAAATATACGAAAATGCGTCCAAAACAAACCTTCAGAAGCTACAAACTGTGTACAACTCGTACCTTCGCAGCACTATGGGTTTTCTAAAAAAAAACACACCAATCCATGTGATTCACGTCGAAACCGGACAGACGCCGCTGGACATCAGAAGGGAGCCGCTCACCCTAAAGGAGCCACACCAATCAGCTACAGCCTTTCTCCGATCGTTCAATCAGGAACAACTTGGGAAACGGACAGAAACGGCCGTCAAATTCAACTACATCATATGCCAAATGAACCCGAAAAACAGCGAAATAGCTTTCTTTGATAGAAGGCAATACTCGGACTACACACTGGACAGGAACATCAAAGAGAACATGTTCGAGCACTAAAACAAAAAGGAAAACTACAGCCAGCAGTTCTGGAACCTAAAATTCCTAGAAATAAAGAATCTCCATTACGAAGACTTTTACCACCTTTAAACGGGTGCATTCAAAACGACGACGGGAACGGCACTGGCGGTGTACGACCACACATACCAACAAGTTTTCATTTAGAAACTCAACCCTTACTACACCATCACCAACGCCGCACTACTGGCCATTCGCTCGGCCATCGAACTCGCAAAGGAAAAACAATATCACAAAGCAGTGATTTTTACCGACTTCAAGGGAGCCTCTCAAACCATCCGAAACAGAAGCAAGCAGAATGAGAACTTCATGGCGTGGGAAATCGTCAAACTGTTTAAAACAAAACAGGAACCACAGGATCAAGCTGCAATGGATTCCCAGCTACCAAGGGATTCCGGGTAACGAGAAGGCTGATGAAGAAGCGGTTCGAGCCACCCAAGGACCACAAACGACTTACAACTGCTTGACACTACCCGATGCCATCCTGCTGGCGAAAGCTGAAATCTGGTACGACTGGATAACATCGTACAGAAAAACTTCCGAGGAGAAAGGAATATGGCACCTGGAAATAATGGAAACGCCAGGAGAAAAAAAAATCTGGTTCCATGGCTTAAACCTGAACACATATAGGGGAAATGACGGCTTCGGCATGACAGACTATTTTCGGCAACACAAATTGAAACACTATTTTCACTGGATTTTCTTACGAAAACACTTCGCTGAATGCGTGCAAACGATTCTTTATGCTTTCAGCTTCAATTTGACTATATTTTTACCACTGAGAAAAAGAAATCTAGCAAGGTTTTCTTGAAATGCAACACACGCACTACAAATTGTAGCTGATTTCGAGTTGCCGATAATAGAACAGCAGATTTACATGCAGTTCAAATGGAACGGTTGCCGAAGAAAAACTGGTTGCCTACTCGCTCTCACTAGAGAAGATTGGAGCTTTGTAAAAGCGTTTCAAAACAGTTTTTGACAATTCTTTCGACTGAAATTGTTAGAGCAGCTGGCAGCAAAAGATTGTAAACAAACCAATACTGCATATGTGTGCGTTCCTTAGAGAAAAAGGCTATAGAAAGAAGGTCGCTGCTTAGGTTGCCGAGAATACGTAAATTCCCCTACGCACATGACACATAAACACAAAGGAGCGCAGATACAAGTGGGGGTCAGAAATAAACGATAGTTGCGAATTGTGCGACAAAACGAACGACCCACAGCATCTACGCTACTACTGCCCAAGTTCAACATCGAAAGATCAGAGCATAGACGAGTGCACGAGTGAACTTTTGTTCATCTACTGAACAAAAATTGACACGCTGTTGTGCCCTGTTTACTAAAAATGAACACATAAATAATGCTCGCGTAACATTTTTTTTTTGTTTATTAATTTATTTGATAAGGCTCAACGGAATTAACTTTACAGAGCCGAGGATTTTTGGTCACTATACAATACATCTTAAAACTATAGTCAAAGGTACAACACAATAAACACTTTATCTTTCGCTATCCAATAAGCCTCCTCCATCAGAACTGGAGCCGCTTCCAGTTGTTTCATTGTATGGCAAATTGTTGTACGCCAACGAGGGTCAGAGCGCGTCCATTGCAGCAATGGACGCAAAACGTGGTCAGCACTCACACACTCATCACGAAACGGTTGCTTTCCAAAGTCGACGACGCATCGACCGAAAGAACTGCTGATGAAGAACAATGAGGAGGACCACACAATGGTTGCTGCCGAGAAAACAGATGATCGCGTGGCACACATCGAGAGTGGCCTGCTTTTGTCGACAGCCGAGTGAACACTGTTCGCGTAACATTTGAAAAGGTCCTATCAACTTTTGCAAACAACTTGCTAGGTCCTTTTCACCAGAATCGAAGTACGCCAAGAGCACTATCGGGAAGGGGAGAATTTCCCCTACCCGATGGTATTGTTAGTTTGCGTGGGCGTATTCGGTTCGCGCGAAGAGGACTTAACAAGACTTATGTACAAAATTTGATAGGCCCGTTTCAAATGTCATGCGAGTATTATTCATGTGTTCATTTTTAGTAAACAGGGCCCCGCTGTTGTGTCAATTTTTATTCAGTAGCTGAACAAAAGATCACCCGTGCACTCGTCTATGTCGTGCTAGAATGCTGCAAATCGCTGACCACCATCATAAAAGAGAATAACGAGACGGACCTGAAAGAAATTGTAGCATTCAAACGAACAAAAATCCAAACATAAACATTCAAACATCCAAGAAACGACCAAACACAAAACACGACAACCACAGTGCCGAAATGGACCGTGAGCGGTCTTAGCCGTCCAAAATGAGGACAACACAAAGAAAAAAAATCCGTCGCGGAAGACACTTCGTCCGTTCCGTTCATCTTTTCGTAATAATGTTTGTAATTAGTGTTCGTAATTATACGTTTTGCATTGAGCCGATATCGATTTTGTGTGGTTTCACCAGTTTTAAAGAATAGCCTCTCTGATGGAATACTTGTTACCATTCTTGATAAATAGTCTCTGGCAATGGGGTATACATGGGGATATTTACTACGGATTTTCTCTGCCCGAGCGTGAGCTGAAGTCTCCAGGTAGATCACGGGGATCAAGGAGCTTTTGCAATAGCAAATGTATCCACCAGCTCAAAGTCAAAAAGGTCTATAATCATCTCTGGAGCTCCAAACTTTCTCTTTCTCGTTCTTCCCTACTGAACTGTCACACTGGTTGTTTGGCAGAATCCTTGTTCAAGGCAAGTGATGTGCAAAGGTCTAAACAAAAAAACAAATCAATATTAAATTGCAAATGCAAATGCACTGAAATTTTCTTTTTGGATCGAAACAAAAATCGAATGAAAATGATCGATCCAGTCGATTTTTGTCGTTTTTGGGATCGATTCAAAAAACAATCGATTAATCGAAACAAGAGAATCAATCTTTTGTGTTTCGATCAAAGATCGCTCAATAGACTGAGTGAAAAGTCTTTATCTTTCTCATATTCGGAATTTTTTTCCTGGAAAAACCTAGAGTCGGTGTATAAAAACTCATTATTAATGAGTCACGCCAAGAGAAAAACAGTGGAACTCGCATCAAGGGTTTCGAAAGATTCCCTTCCCTTTCACTTGGCAACAGAGGACTTCTGCATCAACTTTAAAGGACTTCTAGCGAGAAATTAAATTACCGGCTGCAGTAAATTATTATATTAGTGATTTTGTCGGATTAAATCAGCAAAATATATTACAAATTCTCATTACCGATCATTACTAAACGAATCTAATTACAATTTAAGGGGTGACGCCTACCTGCAAGACCGAAAAAAAGCGAAAGTTTGGATTTTTTTTTCTCGAAAACATATTGAAAATCGGTTTTCTGCCGTTTATTGAACACACATTAAATGGTACATTGATCAGTCGGTGCTGTAAAAACGAGGTCCTGGTGCCCCGCACGGCTGGTCCCCGTGGACGATGTTCTAAAAAACGCTTTTTGCGGTGCCAACTGCGGTTTGTGATGCAATCATCTGAAATAAAAAAAAACATGCCAAATCGTTGAGCGTGTGTTAAACTAGTCCTTGATCGTTCGGTTTTTTTTTTAATTTTTTTGACTAAATGGCGGCCTTGCAAAGTTGAAGTGCCGATTTTTGATCCTTAAAATTTATCTTTGATCGGCTGTAAAAAATCGAAATTAAATGATAGACGAAATCCGAACGATCGTGGACTGCACAAAATAGTACTGAACAGAAATCAAAATGAATCGGACGAATCGAATGTATACATTTCGAGAAATTTTGGCACCGGTTTTGAAAATATGATTCCGAGATAATCGCGTTTAAAGTTTCAAGTTGGGTTTAGTCCACTATAAGTGAATATTTTTGTACGTCGCATAACTTTCACAATTTTCATCGGATCAACTTGATCTTTTGAGGAAATATTTTTGACTTTTTATACTTTTGATTAGGACAATAAACAAAATCGAATTTTTGAAAGTTAGCAGGTAGGCGTAACCCCTTAAATGCTCACTGCATGTTTATGGTCATTTCTTCGATTAAATTTTATATTTTATTGCAATACCTTTCGTGTAGCTTTCATAGCATCGTATTGTTTATTTATTTTTCACAATAGGTAGCCAGTTTGACAGTTCAATAGGTAGACTTGGCTTCACTCTTAGCGTGACTCATTATACACCGATTCTAGAAAAACCTAGAAAAACCTGGGAAAACATGAAGCAAATTTACTCATCGCTGAGTTCCTGCACTTTATGTGATTTATCAGTTAACTTAACTCAAATTTGGGTCGTTCTTATCGCCGTATATATGTTTATATTATGTTGCATTCACTTCACCATATGTTTTATAATAGATTACCATTAATTATGTTGTATTGAATTGATTTTCTGTTTTATTGGTTTATTTCAGATTATTACATATATGTCCATAATTTTCAGCATTATACAAATATTACTTTATTATTTTTTAAATAGGACGAGATGCGATTGAAACAATTCATAGTACATTAACATTTTAGTTTACCCAAGCAAGCCATCAAAAATATAATTTTTTTTAGAAGCTGATGATGAAGCATAAGAAACAACAGCGATACATAACATTAAATGCATGCTTTTATATGTATGTAATCCTATGCACTGCACCACAATTATACTAAATTATTCATTTAAAAGCAATAGATTTTACTGCATCTTTCGGCCTCTGGTATGTTTAATAGAAAAATAATTTTTATTCTCAACGTTGCAATTTGTTACTTCAAATGGGGTATAACGCGCTCCCCGAACTTAGTGTGCGAAGCATAACCATCAGGCGAGAACCTTTGATATTCAATAGAGAAGCAGCCAAGACAACGCCTAAATGTATGCTTCCGTGGCATGAAATCAGTATACGCATTTTGCCCCTCAGTGTTTTGAAAACAGGTTTTTGTAGTGAACACAAGTAACAATTTTGGTTTTATGGGGTGCTGTAGACTCAAATTTAGACTTGTAGCATGCTTCAAAACCACCATAAAACCTGCAATGTTACTTGGGAAGTAATGAAATTGGGCGGAATGCTTAAATAAAACAGCAAAAAAGGGTTATCTTCCATTTAATTCCACTTAATTAATTTTGGTATCCATGGCAGATAAATACGTATTTCGACTACAATGTGCAGTCTTCATCAGTGTCATTCCCACTAAAGAATTTATCAAAATCTAACCCCCTTAAGTACTCATCTCCTAGGTCAAAAAGTCAAGATCACAGGTATAAAAATGAAACTACAAGGTGTTGAATCGGAACCTACCTAACTAATAAAAACCAAAGATTTAAGTAAAGTAAAGGAGAAAAAATCTCTAGTAAGGAAAATCCCAAAGGCTTGGTAGCCATCATAATGAAGTAATGAAATTGGGTTGTTAGCGGAATGCTTAAATAAAACAGCAAAAAAGGGTTATCTTCCATATTATCTTATTATAATTCAACTTTTTTGTTCCTTGTCGGGTATTTTCATAACTGCGACCATTTTTCTGATCTATTGTGATATATTCCCCATTTTTTCTTTAGCTATATCAAGATGCCGTATCACTATTATTAGGAGTGATCGCCATCGTTTGACTAATAGCATTATCCCAGCACGGCATTATACTTCGAATAAAGTGCACTGCCGTACTGGGAATTGTTCTCCAAATGTCAAAGGGTTCTATCAGCCCCTTGTCGAAGAACTTACGCCTTTTATTGAAAATTGCCGGCCAGTGGCATAGAAAATGTTCCGAGTCTTCCTTTTCTATGCCACAGAAGCTTCAAGTGATAACGGCTCGGACAATGACCTGTTATAAGACCTGCATATATACTAAGATCTTTCTTAGAAAGTTCCAGGATTTTGTGGGTCACAGAAATGTTTGGATTAATAAATCGCTTCGACTGCCTAGCAATGGAAGTGTTCTTCCAGTTTCCTCCACTTTTGAATATTCCCACGCTTTTAGCTCCATTCTAAGAGATGCAGCCGATAAACCACAAAAGGGCTCTGGCCCGATGAACTTATGAGAAGATCCGAGTCTTGCTAGTGCATCAGCTCTTTCATTTCCCTCAATCCCGCAATGACCAGGAACCCAATATAAGTTGACTTGATTATGACAAGACAATTTTTGAATTGATTGAACACACTCCCAGACAAGTTTTGATGTACATGTCGCCGACTTTAAAGCATTTAGAGCAGCTTGACTGTCGGACATGACGCATATATTTGAACTCTTATAGTTTCTACGCAAACATATAACGGAACACTCTAAAACTGCTTGGATTTCTGCTTGGAACACAGTTGGCCATCTGCCCATAGGAACCGATATTTCTATCCCTGGGCCAGTTACTCCTGCTCCCACTTGATTGTTCAATCTTGAACCATCTGTATAAAAAACAATCGATCCTGGACGAAGAACCGGGCCACCAAATTGCCATGAATTACGCCCAGGGTCAACTACTCGAAAAAGTCGATTGAAATTGTATCTTTTCTCCATCCAGTCTTCGTTGTTCCTTACTAGAGAGTTGATACTAACAGTTTTTAGAATCGTAAGATGTCCTCTAAAGTCTCCTTCAAAGAGTTTCACTGACCTTGTAATCCTTAGAGCACACTTTTCGGCTTCTAATTGTACAAATTGATGCAATGGTAGCATATAAAGCAAAGCATCCAATGCCTTCGATGGTGTACTTCTCATTGCACCTGTTATTGAGAGAGTTGCTAATCTGTGGAGTTTTTCTAACTTTCTCTGAACAACACTCTCTTTTGTTTTTGGCCACCAGACCAATGCACCATAAGTAATCCTGGGTTTCACAATTGCCGAGTAAATCCAATGGATCATTTTCGGTTTCAGTCCCCACTGTTTACCGAATGTTCTTTTGCATATCCATAGAGCATTAGTAGCTTTGTTTATTGCCTGCTCTAGGTGCATATTCCAATTAAGTTTACTATCGAGGATTACTCCAAGATATTTGACAGCATTAGAAAGTTCCAAAAGTGTGCCTTTCAATCTTATGTTGTCTAATGAAAATTTCTTCCTTCGGGTAAATGGCACGATAGTAGTTTTAGAAGGATTTATGTTTAATCCTTCCCTATCACACCACGATGAGACAAAATTTAAAGCAATTTGCATTCTGTTACAATCATATTTGTCACATACAATTATGACTATATCATCTGCGAAGCCAATTATTTCGAAGCCATGGGCTATTAAATTTTTGAGAAGATCATCAACTATTAAAGACCACAATAGAGGTGATAACACGCCTCCTAGCGGGCATCCTTTGGTTGCTCTTACACTGATGATAATTCCACTTAATTAACAACTGATGATAATTCCACTTAATTAAGTGTAATTAATTAATAATTCCATTTAATTAACACACGATTCAATGTAACCTACCTAACTAATAAAAATCAAAGATTTTAGTAAAGTAAAGGAGAAAAAAATCTATACAACTCTCTAGTAAGGAAAATCCCAAAGGCTTGTAGGCAACACATTGTAGATTCATGTTTATACCTGTGATCTTGACTTTTTTACCTAGGAGATGAGTACTTAAGGGGGTTAGATTTTGATAAGTTCATTAGTGGGAATGACACTGATGAAGATTGCACATTGTAGTCGAAAAACGTATCTTTCATGGATACCAAAATTAATTAAGTGGAATTAAATGGAAGTTAACCCTTTTTTGCTGTTTTATTTATAGGTTTTTGTAGGCCTTTTCAGCTTCATCAATTTAAACCATTTTCGTTAAGCATATAAATTGTAATATCTAATCCAGCAAATAGATGGTTTTACACTTTTGAATATCGATTCATTTTGTGGATTAACCGAGGATCTTCCTTAGTATGGGCATTTTATCCCCATCTCTCCTACATTATTTTAAAGGGAATTTGTAGATGCGGCCAGGAGGCTAAGGTTTTCCTCATGTATAAGACTCGCAACTTTACACACTGGAATGTCTCTTGAATCAAATATTGCGACCCGTTATTACAACAGGATGTGCTTCGAGTGTACGAGGTTAAAGGAGTCCAGCTTGATCCAAAAGACATCAACCAACCTAATTGTCACCAGTTTTGGCCGGTTGAGAAATGTTGGGCAATTTTGAAGGTGATGCCGAAGAAGAAGGTTAAAGTAATCAAAAACACCAATCAGATGAAAACATGGTGGATTAGGATTACCAAAACGGTGCATGAAAAATGTGTGCGTCGGTTGATGAACCGGGATCCGGTTTATCCCCGGAATGTCTACAAAATTGCGTTGAATATTTTGTTCTGAATATTCCCATGAAATATACGAGTCAACACAGCTTTTCGAATTGTCAATACAAATCCTTAATACACGCAATACTATTATTATTTTTCTAAATGGTCCATGCTTTATGTATTTTAGAATCTAATTGTTCAGTTCAGAATAAAATTGCTATTATGTATTTAAATTCTGTTTCCAGCGCAGCGATGAACTTTTCATATGAAACGATGAGTATTTCCCGTACAAAGTAATCAATTGCCGAATGGTTGCCATTCGATAAACAAGCAATCCCTTCCGCTTCCTCCCTCATAAATCATTCATCTTTTAACGGTAACCCCTCAGCCGTAATTTGTTGACAGTTTTAATTACAATTATTAAATCATAAATTCAAATTCTGATTTTGTTTGCATCCCACCCCAAACAGACGAGCGCATTGATCGTACATGCACTACACATATAAATTCGTCCATTGTTGTTATTGATAATTAGTCAGACGCCTGTCAGCGACTGGAGCAAGGGGCTGTTTTAGCTTTAGTGAACGTGGGGTAAATCGAGATCCAAAACGAGCAAGCGAACAAACGAAATTTCATTAAGTGTTACCATCTGCTTGCCGAGGCTGTATTTCCATCGGAAGGAAGCACAGCACACTGACTCCCCCTCATGTGACACATTGCAAGAGCTGCACAGCACACTGCTGCTGTTGAGTTGAAGCCAAAAGCAGAGAAATAGCATCGCTTAAATCGTTTTAAATGATCACGAAGCTCTCGGTTTCAGGATCTTGAAGCAAGGTTACCATGGGCGCTTTCCAAGAAAATTGTTTACATGTTCTTATCGGATTGGAAAGCGTGCATCTCGTGTGAAGACTATTCCCCTAGTAAAGCAATGATTTTCTGGTAACCTTAGTTCGCAACGGAATGAAGCCAGGACACAGGAATCTTATTCAACCAACCAACAACGTCTGCCGTCGTACCGGAACACACCGACCGGTAAGAAGGCAAACAAATTTCTTATGCATACGCTTTTCTGCACTAGCGTAATTATTTATTCTACGAAAACAATGGCTTTGAAAGCCTTTTGAAAGCTGTTTGCCTCCTGATGAGATTTTCCGATGCTGTTATTGTCAGCACTCGTTATTTATGGCCATGCTTGTGGAACGTTCCGTTCCCACCTAGTGCCTGGAATGCCAAACACTTCTACTTCCTAGAATAACCGAGAGTGATGACATAATGCATGAATGAATGGAGCACTGAGAGAGACGGAGTAGATGCAGTGTGTATGTCAAGGTTTTCCCCTTCCGGATGATCAAGGACTTTAGCAAATTAATTAGGCTTGTTGTCCTGTTCGACACGTGCTGTGAACCAGCATGCAGTGGCTTAGAGCTCAGGAGAAGGTCAACTCTCATTGTGAACAGTACTCAATGTCGGTCGAAGATGATAGGTATGATAATGATTTATTGGTCGTACTCACTGTATATTCGTATCACTCCATCGGTTTCCCCTCGAGGGTTCTTGGCTACACACTTGTAGGTTCCGTAATCACTCTGTAGGATGTGGAAGATGTGCAGCTTCATGTGCGTCTTGTAGATTGGCATGCCAACAGTGGACTCCGTCCTATGAACATGGGGGAAAGGGTATTTGATAGTGAGTATATTCTAGTGAGTACATGTTTTGTGTGGGATTTTGATCGCAATTGATTTTGGGGTTTACCATGCATGTAGACATCTTTGAGAGTGGTTGAAGGGTGGGGACGGCTAATTACCTACCACCCATATACATTATTATAAATATGAATGGAAAATCGTAGACAGTGGTTCACGAACAACCCCTTTGAATTGTGCAGTTTTGGCAAACAAAATTTATTTATTTATTTACTTTAGTCGTCAATCATTTCCTCTATGTGAATTTTTTAATCCAATTAAAATTTCCTGTAGCAATATTCGTCCGTGTTATAAAATATTGTCTTAACCTTGATTTAGTCATATCGAAGAGAAGAAATTCGCTGTGTTTATTATACGCCAGAATCATTCGGTTCATGAGCCCATATTTGGCATAATTTGTACGATAATGATTAGTGACAAACAAAGTTCGATTACGTAGATTCCGCGAAGGTGGTTAAAATTTAGTCTAGATAGAAGAGCTGCTGAATCAATATGATGTGTAATGAGATCATTAATGAAGGGGACCATTGCACATTCACGACGCTAACTGTTTGGACGTTTCTAAGCATACAGCGGGCCTCGCAGGACAGAAGAGGGAATACTGTCCAGCCTAATTTCCTGAGCTTCTGAACCGATTCAATTCTTGCTTCATGTATACTCGGAAAAAGAAACCAAACTACACTGAAACCTCCATTTACGAACCAAAACGGGGGTTCGTAAATCGAATTAGTGCGTAAAAAAAAACCTCGTTATTTGGGATTTACTTCGTAAAAAGAAAACTCGTTATTTGGGATTTACTTCGTAAAAAGAAAACTCGTTATTTGGGATTTACTTCGTAAAAAGAGGTTTTTCAAAATATTGTCAAATACCCCACAATATGGGTATTTTTGGAATCGGAGTGATGTGTAGGGACCGGAAATCGATGTCTGACGCCATTTTGAAAACCAAGATGGCGGCTTCCGGTTACTGAAAAACTTGGAAATTCTGCCAGATACCCCACAATATGGGTATTTTTGGAATCGGAGTGACGTGTAGAGACCGGAAATCAATGTCTGACGCCATTTTGAAATCCAAGATGGCGGCTTCCGGTTACATAAGAACAGAAAAATAATGTTAAATAACCCCACAATATGGGTATTTTTGGAATCAGGGTGACGTGTAGAGACCGGAAATCGTTGTCTGACACCATTTTGAAATCCAAGATGGCGGCTTCCGGTTACAGAAAAACTTGGAAATTCTGCCAAATACCCCGCAATATGGGTATTTTTGGAATCGGAGTGACGTGTAGGGACCGGAAATCGATGTCTGTCACCATTTTAAAATCCAAGATGGCGGCTTCCGGTTACAGAAAAACTTAGACATTCTGCCAGATACTCCACAATATGGGTATTTTTGGAATCGGAGTGACGTGTAGCGACCGGAAATCAATGTCTGACGCCATTTTGAAATCCAAGATGGCGGCTTCTGGTTACATAAAAACAGAAAAATAATGTTAAATAACCCCACAATATGGGTATTTTTGGAATCGGAGTGAAGTGTAGAGACCGGAAATCAATGTCTGACGCCATTTTGAAATCCAAGATGGCGGCTTCCGGTAGCATAAAAACATGGAAATTCTGTCATATACCCCACAATATGGGTATTTTTTGAATCGGAGTGACGTGTAGGGACCGGAAATCAATGTCTGACGCCATTTTGAAATCCAAGATGGCGGCTTCCGGTAGCATAAAAACATGGAAATTATGTCATATACCCCACAATATGGGTATTTTTTGGAATCAGGGTGTCGTGTGGGGACCGGAAATCAATATCTGACGCCATTTTGAAATCCAATATGGCGGCTTCCGGTAACATAATAATTTCGAAATTCTGTCAAATACCCCTCAATATGGGTATTTTTGGAATCGGAGTGATGTGTAGGGACCGGAAATCAATGTCTGACGCCATTTTGAAATCCAAGGTGGCGGCTTCCGGTTACAGAAAAACTTGGACGTTCTGCCAAATACCCCACAATATGGGTATTTTTGGAATCGGAGTGACGTGTAGGGACCGGAAATCGATGTCTGACGCCATTTTGAAATCCAAGATGGTGGCTTCCGGTATCATAATAACTTGGAAATTCTGTCAAATACCTCACAAGATGGGTATTTTTGGAATCGGAGTGATGTGTAGGGACCGGAAATCGATGTCTGACGCCATTTTGAATTCCAAGATGGCGGCTTCCGGTAACATAAAAACTTGGAAATTCTGTCAAATACCTCACAATATGGGTATTTTTGGAATCGGAGTGATGTGTAGAGACCGGAAATCAATATCTGACGCCATTTTGAAAAGATGGGGAAAAGTTCGCGAGTCATAGTGATTTTTTGCGAACTTTTCCATCACTGTTTACACGTCACTCCAATTAAAAAAAAAACACATATTGTGGGGCATATGACAGAATTTCCAAGCTTTTCTTTTACCGGAAGCCGCCATCTTGGATTTCAAAATGGCGTCAGACATTGATTTCCGGTCCCTACACGTCACTCCGATTCAAAAAATACCCATATTGTGGGGTATATGACAGAATTTCCATGTTTTTATGCTACCGGAAGCCGCCATCTTGGATTTCAAAATGGCGTCAGACATTAATTTCCGGTCCCTACACGTCACTCCGATTCCAAAAATACCCATATTGTGGGGTATTTGACAGAAATTCGAAGTTATTATGTTACCGGAAGCCGCCATCTTGGATTTAAAAATGGCGACAGACATCGATTTCCGGTCCCTACACGTCACTCCGATTCCAACAATACCCATATTGTGTGGTATTTCACAGTATATCCCAGTTTCCCAAAATCACAAAAAAACTCGTTATTTGGAATTTACTTCGTAAAAAGAAAACTCGTTATTTGGGATTTACTTCGTAAAAAAAAACCTCGTTATTTGGGATTTACTTCGTAAAAAGAGGGACGTAAATTGAATACTGCGTAAAAAAAGACTTCGTAAACGGAGGTTTCAGTGTATTCTACAAAATTCTAGTATTGACCTAACATATGCAACGTACAAAGTTTTTATGGTATTATGGATCACGAAAGTTATGAAAGAAACGTTTGACGAAACCAAGCATGTTATTTGCTCTGTTTATAATTTCATTATAATGGACAATAAAAGTTAATGCAGGAATCCAACACAATTCTTAAATCTCTAAGTCTTTCGTATTTTTCTATTTGCTGAATACCAAGAGTGACTATAATAATGAGTGTATTCCATTTTCTACTCAAAGCGATAGAATTAAAATGTTTTACATGCAATTGCCAAAAACTTGTATTGCACCAATTGTAAAAGATCAATCTTTCATTATGAAATAGATTCTTTTCATAATGAAAAATTTATCTTTTACAATTGGTGCAATAGAAGTTTTTTTGCAATTGAATGTAAAACATGTTAATTCAATCGCGTTCAGTAGAATCAGAATCTTTTATTTCTATATAATGATTCAACACGAAAATATTGTTAGGGGTTTGAAAATGCATTCTATTTTTCATAGTTCAAGGTAACTGCTATATATAAGTAGGTATTATGGTTATTGTAAGACCATTGTTTCAGTCTTCCCTCTTACCATAGGCCAATGGATTCTCGGCCACCGCAGACTTCAGCGGAAGTGCTTTATCCGGCGCACAATCCACTCAGCTCCACACAGATGACAAACGTGGGCGATTAGTGATTCAAGAGCTTATAGCAGTACAGATACATTTTTCAAAATTCTATGGACATTAGACTGTTTAAAATTTTGAAATTTACGCTCCACAGTGCTCAAACGGTTCCAAATCTGGTTATCTGGTTATCCTCTCAAAATTTGAACTTATTTGGCATAAACCATTTAAAGTTTGTATGGAAATTATTATGAGAAAAACAAACTTTTGTTTATAGTCTTCTAGTCATTTCCCATGATGCACTATTAAGTAGTTCTACAACTTTGCAGAAGATCAATTTTCAGCCAAAGGTCAGTTGATCTCTTATGGCACGACCAAGCAGCTGTTTTGTGGGCAGCACTGTATTCTGCAGTGTTACATATGTAGTAGCCATGATTTTAGTGCTATATTCTACGCCCCAGAAACACCAATGTTGCCTGCTAAACAATTGAACAGTCACTTTTGACTTCCATCGTCTATATCGCACATAGACCAATCCAATTATTAAAATTAGCATGACCAATAGATGGAGGATTGTCTCATATCTCCGATGGTGTTATTACTTTGCTTGATTTAATGATTGTTAGCTAGTAATCAGCGATGGTAGTCAAAAGTGACAGTTACGTTATATCGAGGTATACCTGTAGTATAATTGTGTGGCAAGTACAACTATAATCTACAGGGAAGTCGAGAAATTTTCCAACCCGAAAAATCCCTAGACCGCCCTGGGAATCGAACCCAGCCACCACATTGCTTTGTAGCTGCACCTTTACCGACTGAGCTAATGGAGGCCCGTGTGATAACAACGGCACTGCTATAAATCCAACAATTTCTTCACACAGACAGAATGCGACTGAAATTTTGATTTATTGTCAAAATTTCAATCGCATGAAAAGCCCAGCTAAAATGAAGGAAATTTATCAACATTTATTATGCTCATCCTTTTCGGTTATTCTGGCAACTGAAACAAGCTGGGACGAAAGCGTAAAAAGTGAAGAAATCTTTGAAAATGCCTTTAATGTATTCAGAGACGACAGAAATTTTCATGCAACACAGAAGAAGTCAGGTGGTGGAGTTCTTATAGCTCTTTCGGCCAATTTTAACTCAGAAATTATCTTTACACCAAAATTTACAGAATTTGAGCATATTTGGGTGAAATCACACATAGCCGGTGAAACGCACGTGTTCGCCTCAGTGTATTTTCCACCAGACCATGCTCATAAAAGCACTTATGAAGCCTTCTTCCAAAGTGCTGAACAAATTCTATCTGACCTTCCTCCTGAGGTTAAAGTTCACATCTATGGAGACTTTAATCAACGCCATGCTGACTTCATTCTGGACTCTGAAAATGAATGTATCTTACTCCCAGTCGTTGGGGATAATGAAACATTGCAGTTCATTTTTGACAAAACTGCTAATTTAGGACTGAACCAAATTAACCACATCAAAAACCAACAAAATTGCTATTTGGACTTTTTACTAACGAATATTTATGAAGATTTCTGTGTGACCGAATCATTAAATCCACTGTGGAAAAATGAAGCGTTTCACACAGCAATCGAATATTCTTTATTTATGCATGAAAACCAAAGACCCAACGACTGCGAATACGAAGAAGTCTTTGAATACAAATTAGCAGGCTACGAAAAAATAAAATTTAAATTAAACAGTGTCAATTGGCAATTAATTTTAAGGAATGTAGGAAATGTCGAAATTGGTATAGACGTGTTCTACAAAATTTTAACAGAAATAATTTCGGAAGAAATACCTTTGATAGTTCGGAAAAAAAACTGTAATCTATTGGCAAAATTTTTTCAAGAAATTTATACGACATTTTCTGAAGAAGATCGTGACCGCGATTACTTTGCATTTTATCCAGAATTTTCAAGGGACATTGGTCTCAATCAACTTCAAGTGCAGGACATTTTGCAGGCTTTAAAAAATTTAGATGCCTCAAAAGGTCCTGGACCTGACGGAATTCCTCCAGTATTTATTAAATGTCTAGCAATGGAACTCACTGCTCCATTGTTTTGGCTTTTTAATATGTCCCTGGAATCCGGAACCTTCCCTAAAATTTGGAAAAGCTCATTTCTAGTACCTATCTTTAAATCTGGTCGAAAATCTGACGTACGTAATTATCGTGGTATAGCCATTATCTCTTGCATTCCTAAGCTTTTCGAGTCAATTATCAACGAAAAATTATTTCTCCAAATCAAAAATAGAATTACTGACATGCAACACGGCTTTTTCAAGGGTCGTTCGACCTCGACCAACTTACTTGAATTTATAGACTATTCATTGAATGCAATGGATAATGGAAACCACGTAGAAGCTCTCTATACAGACTTTAGCAAGGCATTTGACCGCATTGACATACCAATGTTACTCTTTAAACTGCAAAAAATTGGAATTAAGTCAGGGCTCCTGAAATGGCTTGAATCATATTTAACTAACCGCCAACAAATAATTAAATTCAACGGAAAGAAATCGAGCCCAATTCAAGTCACTTCAGGCGTCCCCCAAGGCTCTCATTTGGGACCTCTCCTTTTTATTCTATACGTAAACAACATATCTTACATTCTCAAAAAACCTAAATTGCTTATTTATGCCGACGACATGAAGCTCTTTTTGGAAATAAGAAATGAAGAAGACATCAATATATTCCGGAATGAAATACACATATTCTACATATGGTGCAAAAAAAGTCTACTAGAATTGAATGTAAAAAAATGTAACTTAATATCATTTAGTAGAAAAAGAACAACTTCAAACATTTCAATTGCATTAGGAAATCAAACTGTAGACAAATGTGAAAGAGTTAGGGATTTAGGAATTATCTTAGACTCTAAGCTAACTTTCATAGACCATTACAATACAATTATTCACAGGGCAAATAACATGCTGGGCTTTATCAAGCGCTTTTGCTATAACTTTCAGGACCCTTACACAATTAAAACACTATATATTGCCTATGTGAGGTCAATACTGGAATATTGCAGCATTGTATGGTCTCCATTTTCAATCACGCACGAAGAAAGATTAGAATCAGTACAAAAACAATTTCTATTATACGCTCTTCGTAAATTAGGTTGGACTTCATTTCCTCTTCCATCATATGAAGCACGCTGCATGCTTATAAACATACAAACATTAAAAGAGCGTCGTGAATATGCAATGGTTTCATTTGTAAATGATATCGTTTCGCAGCGAATTGACTCAACAGAACTTTTATCAAAATTAAATTTCCATGCACCCACTCGGCAACTCCGAAATCGAAATTTATTTGCCATAAAACATCATCGCACAAATTATGCAAAATATGGGCCATTAAACCGCATGATGGCCTCTTACAATAAACACTGCGAAACCATTGACTTTACAATGTCTCGGCATAAACTAAAGCAATATTTTTATTCCATATGAAATAACAACTCATAAAAGAAAAGACAAGAAAGCTGACACTACTTTTTTATATAAATATATATTTAAGAAAACAAAACTGTATTAGTTGTACTAGTCTACGCTGGTTGACGAAATAAATAAATAAATAAATAAGCTCTGTAAGTACCCAAGGACGAAATCACCTAATTCATCAACTGTGCAACTGTACAGTGGGCATAAATTGACAAAACCGCGACTATAATTGAATATCTCGGCTGCCAAACGGTTTCAGTCAACATGTGAAACATATTCTCAAAGGAAAAAGTCTGCTGAATCGATTGGTGGGGATCTCATTGACCGGAAACTTTTGCGTACCGAGATAGAGGGCCGGGATCAACCCGAGTTCCCAGTAAAGTAGGAAATGCCACTATCTATCGACATAACTTTACACTTTACTTAACGTATATTACTGGAAATTGATAGTATTAAGTATATATGGTGTAAAGACACCATATACGTCCTCAGAAAAATTCTACTGGCCTAAAGAAGTATCCGGAACGACCTATAAAGTGACCACATTATTAAAATTGTCCTAGAACCTTGCGATTTTCGCTATGTTTGTTCAGAATCATGAGTTCAAAGCGAATTTAATATGAAAACTATATTTTGGGGCATAGTGGCGATATTCTGGTTCTCCGGATAATCCGGATTGACCGATAAAGGAGCCACGTTATATTTTTTTTTTTCTAGAACTCTTGTTTGTTCAGAATCACTAAATGAAAGCGTATTCAATATGGAATTTATAGTTTGGGATCAAATTATCATTTCCTGGTCCTCCGAATAATCCAGGTAGACCGATAAAGTAGGTCATATAATCTAAACTGTTCAGCATTTGTCTACCGCACAAGTTAGGAAAAATTTCAATTTAGGTATTGTGATACGTGTAAAATTAAAAGACCTATCTAGGCTCATCCGGGCCTCTGATAAAACGGTATTCATTCCTTGTCTTCTTCGTAACTCTAAATATCAGAATCACACAAGCTCGTGCTGTCGTATTCCATTTCGTTGCAATCTTGCTCGACATTCATTTCCCCTTCATCTTCTACACCGCTATCCATATAATATTGTGACACTTCCTCCATGTATTTCACATCCTTACTACCAAATGGTACTTCCGAACCTTCATTGTGGTATGTTAGATACGATAGCTTCGGATCGGACCATGCTAATGCCGTTGCCATCATATCTGATAAATTTGCCTCGGGAGACATTTTTCTAGCAAGGTTTGGCCTGCCAAATTTATGGCACTTGTGCATTCGCTCTCCAGCCTGTTCATCCACAAAATTCATAGTGTATGGCTGAAAAACAATAAATGATTAGTTTGATTTTTATAGCTTAGGTAGTTTACCTTACCAATTGATCGATATAATCTGCTAAATGTTTGTATTTGTGCAAAAAAGGTGGTAATGCTTTAATGAACGGGAACTCATCCAAACTACTTTTGGCAATTTGCGCCAAATTGCTGATCAGTCTCAAATTTTGCATCATATTCCTACTAACATTCAAAATATCGGCAAATATGTCAGGCTCTGAAAGCAAACGCTTTGATCTCATGATTCTGAACAAACATAGAAAAAAATCGCATGGTTCTAGGGCAATTTTTATAATGTGGCCACTTTATCGGTTTAGAGATGAACTAGCCCAAGGCTAAAAATCTCTTTAATAAAGGAAAAAAAAAAAAAACTTTATCGGTCAATACAGATTATCCGGAGAACCAGAATATGGCCTCTATACCCCAAAATATAGTTTTCATATTAAATACGATTTGATCTCTTAATTATGAACAACATAGAAAAAATTGCAAGGTTCTAGGACATTTTTTTATAATGTGACCACTTTATCGGTCGTTCCGGATCCTCCTTTAGGCCAATAGAGTTTCTCTGAGGGTGTATATGATGTCTTCACACCATATATACTAAGTACTATCAATTTCAAGTAATCTACGTTAAGTAGAGTGTAAAATTATGTCGATAGATAGTGGCATTTCCTACTTTACCGGGAACTAGGGGCCCTCTATCTGGGTACACAAAAGTCTCCGGCCAATGAGACCACCATCAATCGATTTAGCAGAATTTGAGAATATGGAGGGGAAATGTCTCAAATGTTGGCTTATGGATCTAAGATTGAGCCCATCGCTAAAAATCTGCTATTTATCAATTTTAACTAGATGAAAGCGTTATTGGGACGTTACGAATGGATATTTTTGGTTGCTATTGAAAATTTAGTCGATTGCTGAATTTATGTATGGGCCCAAATTAGGGACACTTAGGCCGACATTACCTGCATTTTCCCCATAACATGTTGACTGAAACCGTTTGGCACCCGAGATATTCAATTTAGTCGCAGTTTTGTAAATTTTTGCCCAGTGTGCATTGCTAGCACTTTTCTTTGCACACGGCCCATCATCTTTTGCACGAGCCCTGTTCACATTTGTTTGGCTACCAAATTCCATTTCCGCTTTAAATCCTTCAGGTCAATTGATGTTTCACAATTTTTTTTTCAGAATGTGCTTCACAATTGATCGGTATTCCTCAATTGGCTTTAGTTCCGGAGTATTGGCCGAATTCATCTCCTTGGGAACCACTGTGACGCCAATTTCGTTTTACCACTGTTTGGTGGAATTTGAGTAGTGGCAGCTTGCCAAGTCCGGCCAGAATAGGCAATCCACCTCATGCTGCTTCAGAAAAGGCAGTAGTCTCTCCTGTAGGCACTCCTCCTGGTAAATTTGCTGGTTCATGGTCCCAGAATTAACGGAAGGTTTGCTTTTCAGCCCTCAACTGCAGATTACTTACAAACCAGACAAGGAACATTTTGGGGAATTTCGGCTTCTTTTTCATTTTATATTTTTCCGGGCAGTCTTCCGAGCAACCGAGGCATAACATTCCTGCCCAGGAATTTATTGAAAACTGAAAAGGAGCGACGTGCTTGCTCCGGTGAATCCATGATGTAAACAAATGAACTTATCCTGACAATCAATGCCTACTGTGATTCTATACACTCTTAGCTTGATGCAGTGAAATTAATAAAAAAAAACCCGAATTTATCCACCTATGGTGTGATCAGACCCTTCTTACTTATTCAAGTTAATTTATTTTATTGTCATTATCAGTGACCAAGCCCCCCACCCCCGTGTCATCCAGTGACGCTACGCCACTGCCTGGGGGTATCCGGAATATATCCGGGTGTAGTCTATTTGGTGAGGCTACCAATCACCTTATCATCGTATTTTAATGTGATTTAATGGGTTTTAATTCAATTCATATTCAAGCAACTTCCCCGGGGTACCCGGAACATGTCCAAGTGTGTCCAATGTGGTCTGGAACACTTAACACGACTTGCATTGATCTTATTTTTGAATTCTGTAGTAATTTGATGTGTCGCATGATGGTTTTGATACGTTTTCCGTTAAATCCAGCGTGAAGGCCCATATTCACCGGATCTTATTCCGGCCATATCTCCGGAACCGGTTCACCGATTCCAAAACCGTTCAATAGGACCCCAAGACCTATCATTTGGCACCAAGTTTGTCCAAATCGGTTGAGCGGTTGCTGAGAAACGTGAGCGCATTCATTTCGTTACATACACACACACATACACACATACACACGTACACACACACACACACACACACAGACATGTTCCGATCTCGTCGAGCTGAGTCGAATGGTATATGACACTCGGCCCTCCGGGCCTCGGATCGATAGTCGGTTTTTCAAGTGATATCTATACCCTTCTTTGTAAGAAGGGTAAAACGCAAAAATGCCTTAATGGCAGCGAATTTTTCCGTGTTCAACCTTTAAGTGCTCCTCAAATCATACCCGGCAAATGAGAACGACCCAAATTTGAGTTTAGTTCACTCATAATCGCCAAAAGTGCAGGAACTCAGCGATGAGTAAATTTGTCTCATGGTTTCCTGTGGAAAACCTAAAAATTCTGCCGGAAAATGAGGAAATTGACGAAAAAAAAACTTCAGTCTCGGAGTAGTACCAATAGACTGAGTGAATCCAATCTTTACTTTTCTCAAATTCGGGAATTTTTCCCTGGAAAATCCTGGAAAAACCTGAGAAAACATGAGGCAAATTTACTCATCGCTGAGTTCCTGCACTTTATGTGATTTCTGAGCTGACTAAACTCAAATTTGGGTCGTTCTCATTCACCGTGTAGTCTGTAAATCAATGTCCTTGTA
Source organism: Ochlerotatus camptorhynchus (assembly GCF_037179485.1). Lineage (NCBI taxonomy): Eukaryota > Metazoa > Arthropoda > Insecta > Diptera > Culicidae > Ochlerotatus > Ochlerotatus camptorhynchus. Next base: position 4,233,702 of record NW_027040773.1, read on the forward strand.
CAAATAGGGATTCTCTTTGGTTTCCCTTCAAATTTTCTCCATAATACTAAATGACATTATCTTCAAAAGAAAACTCTTGGTATTTATTTTACGATCATGTTGATTTTCTCTTTTCCCTTGATTTGTTTTCCATCGATCTTGTTTTCCGTACTGAGCACCAATACTAACCGACACCAGGGAGGCCGCTTCCTCACCTGGACCCTACCTATTGACCCATCAATTCATGGACCAGGCTCCAACGGCTTTACTTCCCTTATGCCTCAGAAAATCCCGACGGCTCCGACTGGGATTGAATCCAGACCCTTTGGAGTGAGAGGCAGTCACGCTACATCACCAGCGCCGCTGATAATTTTGAGTTCTCTCTAGTTCACGGTTGTTTCATAAGAATTACTTTGGAACACAATTCTATTGAAATTCACTTAAGAATTGTGTTTGGTTTGTTCTGAATATCTGAATTTTCTTAATCGTGGTGCTTTTTCGACTGCTGGGTGGTTTGCGCTAGGGCGCAGCTAACTTTAGAACTAGAGGGAGAGGGGGGAAGGCAACATTTTGTTCACTATGGAATATTTGGCCGAATGCCAAGGGGCCCCCTAGAGACAGACTTTGAAGTGGAGGAGAGAGAGAGTTAATGAGGTGGGGGATCCAGAAGGGACCTCCTTAGATAAATAGGAGGAGGGGCGATCTGGAAAGCATCTCCATAGTACAGAGCATTTGTTTATCAAAAATGTATAACAGAGCATTTTGACAGTTGCATGCATGAGAGCGTAAACGCAATGATCGATTCTCTTCGTCGAATTTCTCTTTTGTTAATAACTTGCTAGAGGCAGGAGAATGCGAAACGCGTCATCACCGGTTAACGAAGACAAGGAGTACTCAGCCAGCTGGATATTCAGCTTCGCGCGGAAAGTGTGCCCGGATTCGGTGTCGGTTCAAACCAACGTTCGTGATCGTCCGTCGGGTAGTAACGGAATAGATTCTCCGTTTTCGATGGTGGAATACTCACTTGCTCTCATCTCATGTAACAACTCAGCTCCAGGAATGGATAGAATCAAGTTCAACTTGCTTAAAAATCTCCCAGACGTCGCGAAGAGACGCTTGTTGAACTTATTCAATCAATTTCTGAAGCACAACATTGTTCCGGATGACTGGTGGCAAGTAAGAGTTATCGCCATCTGAAAACCCGGCAAACCAGCGTCGGATTATAACTCGTACCGTCCTATCGCGGTGCTGTCCTGTATACGGAAATTGTTGGAGAAAATGATTCTTTTTCATCTAGACAAATGGGTCGAGTCGAATGATTTACTTTCAGAAACGCAATTTGGATTTCGGAGAGGCAAAGGAACGAGCGACTGAAATCCAACTGGCCTATGCGCAAAAAACAGCAAATGGATTCAGTTAAGGGGGCTTTTGATTCTGTTTGTATCGACGTCCTTTCGGATAAACTCCACGATAGTGGGCTTTCACCAATTATGAACAACTATTTGAGCAACTTGTTGTCTGAGAAATATATGAGCTTTTCTCATGGAAACTCGACAACTTCACTAGTTACATGGGTCTCCACCAGGGCTCATGTTTAAGCCCCCTTCTTTAAAGTTTTTATGTTTAAGCTATTGATGGTTGTCTTGATGAAAATTGCTCGCCAAGGCAGCTTGCAGATGATGGCGTTGTGTCCGTTATAGAGCCAAGTGCACCGGACCTGCAAGGACCATTGCAAGATACCTTAGACAATTTGTCTTCTTGGGCTATGAAGCTGGGTATCGAATTCTCTCCGGAGAAAACTGAATTGGTTGTTTTTTCTAGGAAGCATCATCCTGCACAGTTACAGCTTCAGTTAATAGGTAAAACAATAACTCAAAGTATTTCTGGTTCGTGTCTGGTTCGATTCCAATTCGTGTCTGAAACAAAAATTGCCTGAAAAGGATTAATTTTCTTCGTACAATTACCGGAACTTGATGGGGATCCCACCCGGAAGATCTGATCAGGTTGTACCGAACAACCATCCTTTCGGTTTTAGAGTACGGCAGCTTTTGCTTCCAATCCGCAGCAAAAACACACATCCTCAAACTGCAACGGATCCAATACCGTTGGCTTCGTATTGCGCTAGACTGTATGCATTCGACTCATCCCAAGTAATATTGTAAGTTTGATCAAGGTTTTAAAGCGTTCTACAAGTCCAATTCATGGTCTACAGAACCCTAATAAAACCAAAACTGTTTCTTGGGATACGATGAGCCTCGAAGTACTCGCGGGTGTTCTCCCACTGACAGATCTTTTCGCGGAACTGTCCTTCCGGTTGCTTATTCGTTGTGAAGTAATGAACCCATTGGTAACAGAAAACTTTGAGAAGCTGCTCGACAGAAATCCTCAAACAAGATTCATGAGTCTCTATTACGAGTATTCCTCAATTTCTCTCGTGTTTGCGTCCAAGACTTTTATAGTTCCTCTGTAAATTTTGATCTGACCATGTTGCAAGAAATCCGTGGAATACCAGATCATCATCGGTCGATGGTTGTTCCCTTAATTTTTGCAAACAAGAACCACCATGTCAGTAACAATAGAAGTTTTTTTTTTTCACAGATGGGTCAACTATAAACGCTTCCACTGGATTTGGAGTATTCAACGAATTTCATAGCGCCTCATATGAACTGCAAAAACCCTGTTCCGTATACGTTGCGGAACTCGCAGCCATATTTTACGCAGTAGAGCGAAGTGCCTCACTACCTTCTGACCATCAATTTCATTTTTACGGATAGTCTTAGCTCATTGGAGGCTATTTGTTCAATGAGGCCGATGAAGCACTCCTCGTATTTACTGCCTGAAAAACGATCTAAACTGAGTGCTTTATCCAACTGCTCCTATAAAGGGCGAACACGAAATTATTGCGACACCGAAAATGTCATGCCAATTTTCTTATAATGTTTAGAATCAAACCAAAATTTTAGGGTAGTTTTATACATATATTTACTTCAAAAATCAAAAGAAAAGTTAATCGATGGAGCCTTGAGTGTAAAATTGAACGCATTTTCGCTTGATGCCCTCCATCAAAGTCTTTACAGTGTCATCCGGTACCAGTTTCTCAGTTTTTTTTTCCATTTTCTTAACATGTCCTTCTCGTCTTTGACTGTCTTCTTGCTCTTCCGAAGTTCCCGCTTCATTATTGCCCAGTACTGCTCCACCGGGCGCAGCTCCAGACAGTTTGGCGGATTCATGTCCTTTGGAACAAAATGGACAGAATTGGCCTCATACCACTCCAGGACACTTTTAGAATAGTGGCATGATGCCAAATCTGGCCAAAATAGCGGAGCTTCGTCGTGCTGCTGCAAGAACGGCAAAAGGCGCTTCTCGAGGCACTCAGATTTGTAGATCTCGCCATTTACTGTGCCCTTTGTCACGAAAGGCTCACTCCTCAGTCCGCAAGAGCAGATGGCCTGTCAAATGAGATATTTGGAGGCGAACTTCGACATTTTCTTCTTCTTAAATTTGTCGTCCACATCGAACTTGCTCTTGCCGGTGAAAAACTCCAACCCCGGAATTTGCTTAAAATCGGCTTTTATATACGTTTCGTCGTCCATCACACAGCAGCCATATTTTGTCAGCATCTTCTCGTAGAGCTTCCGTGCCGAGTTTTAGCCGTCGATTGTTGCCGCTCATCGCGGTTTGGGAAGTTCTGTACCTTGTATGTATGTAGTCCAGCTCTCTTCTTTGCATTCTGGACGTAGGTCTGCGACATGCCGATCTTTTTAGCCAAATCACGGCTTGAGACGTTGGGATTTGCTTTAATCATCCGCTTCACCTTTCCCTCCGTTTTTTGTTCTCCGGTCCCGGTTTTCTTCCAGCTCCTTTGCCGTGGTCCAACGTCAACCGCTCCTGGAACCGCTTCAACACTCTGGAGACGGTTGAATCAACAATCAATACGAAACTAACGATTTTAAATTGGCTCACCACTTTAGTAGCCTATTGGTCCCAAGCAAACGATTAACGTACCCTATTCTAGTTGAAATTTTATTACTACACTATGTTTGTTTTGATTCGCTATGAAAGTTTGACAGATAACATCAGGGGTGTGTGGATTCATGCAGAACATGCAGGGGTGAGAGAAATAGCTTGGGACTGCTTGAGACCGTTGTTCTGGTACTGAGTGAGCCAAAAATAATAATGATTTTCTTCGGGACCCAGTGGTCTTAGAGTTACCTCTATGGTTGAATGGTGAATGTTCAACATTTTTCCCAACTGCCGGTGCGACAGGTCAGGAAATTCCAGGTGTTTGGAAAGAATTTGTTCTCTCAACTCACGTTGGTTCACCTCCATTTTCGTTGAATCGAAAAACACGACTTCGAGTTTGACAGCATGTTCACAATACACATCAATGAGAAAGTGTGCAAAATTTGGTTGATTTTTACCCAATGGTAAAAAAGTTATGCCCTGTTGAATGTGTCGCAATAATTTCGTGTTCGCCCTTTATATGTTTCAATGCACATTTTGTTGGTGAAATTTAAGTGGAATAGTGCGGAATACTTGCTTGTATATTGTTGTCAAAAACATCGTTACAGGATTGTAAATTAGGAGGATTTAAATATTTTGACCTATAATTTGTCGCTTTATTACCCTGGTGTCTACTGTGGATTTTTTGCTTAAATAAAGGTCCTTACTCTCCTTATTTGAGCTTCTCTGTGTGCTCATTATTCTCGTCCAAATACATTCTTGAGAATTCAACTGTGCAACTTTTGATTTTAAACAAAACCTTTTTTTTAATGGATTCACACATTTTAGGCTGGTGCTGTTCTTAAACCACGTAGACACTTTGTTGAGCCCCTCTCGAGTGTCTACGATCCATACAAATTAACGGAAATGTTAATGGATTGTTCGCGCAAGGGGAGGGAGAGGAGGGTGTCAAATCCTCTCAAAATCTGTAGAGATTATGAAGAAATTACAAGATAGGAGCAATATCAATAATTTTTAAGAAAATCATTGGGTACATTGGGTGAAGTTGATCAGTGTACCGTAAAATTTTTGATTCTTATCAATTCTTTTTCATGATATTTTTATAAGATAATTTGTTCACTCTTTTATTAAGTAGTTTTAAATAGTACTCCTTATAATTCGATCATAATCAACATTTATTCTGTCACTGAGCTCGGCTAAATCACTTATTTTACTTAATAGTGACTCGCTGAATTCTTATCTGAAATCAGATTTAATTGAAATTAACGATTTAGTACTAAACAAATGATTTGATGTGAAAATGCTTACATTTAGGCGTATTGTTTAAACTATTTTGCGATAAAATATGCAGCTCATTCGCAAACCACAACATTTTGATAAAATTTTAGCACCAAATTCTTCCTCAGCGAACACAAATTAAGTAAAAATACTGAATACTGAATATTTCATAGCAATACACCCTGAATGGTCAACTTCACCCCAGAATTGCTAAAAATATAAGCTTTGGGTTTGCATGCTTGCAATTTTTACTTAATTTTAATTCTTTTTGCATTTGCTAAGTAGTACGATAGTACTATCGGTTTAACATGTATTTGTTTTGTGTCAAATTTAAGGTTGATGAATATTCGGATTTTTCGGAAAAAGTGATCAATTTCCCCCCATTGTACGATACGTAAAAGTTAACCAATGACAGATTGCATTTCCGATATCAATATACCCGCACCACAACGAATAAATTACGTTACCTGTATTTCCTGGAGTCATGAATCATGTGTCCATCCTCCCGGGTCCAGTAGTTCAGCGACGTCGGGTGTGCCTCGGTGAAACACTCCAAGGTAATATTGAAACTGAGAGGCACTCCTACCAGTTGATGTGGGATCCAAAGCATCGGCGGAACTGATGAAGACAGATAAATGCAAACAAAACGTTAGGTCGTCAGCGTCGTGTGAGTGGGAAAGTGTGCGACCCAAATTAAGTCACGTTCATCAAATGCATCACATTCATGTCCTGGGAAGGCTTCCCACTCGCATGGTAGTCGCTGGTACCGGCTGTTGTTGATTTCAATGTCTCATTACTATGCTTTGAAGGGTTCATCCTGTACTGATGATGACGACGACTTTGTGTTTGCCAGCAATCAATGGATGGAAGGTAGAAATTAGTAGATGAGTGACTGAGTCTGCGGTGGAACCATACACGATGGTAGAAAAAGTTTACATATCATAATATATCCTCCAATTTGGTGTCAATGACGAAGCGAATCCGCCCTCGTAATAAAGAAAAAGAGTCGAGCTTCGAAAAGTCAGTCTGCGAACGGTTACATTTATTGTGCAGGGATGAATTTTTAATGCAATTCACGTATTTTATTACTTCCGAGACTGGGGGAGGTGTAGTCACTTTTGCAAGTCTGCTGGGATGCAGAGGCAATGCTGTTGGAATGTGTCGTCTAGTTCTATCGTTGAACTTGACTTTTTTTTTGCTTGTTAGAGTATGGGGTGATATCGTTCTACTGCTATAGGGAGTTGTAAAATTTGGAATGAATTGTAGCACTAGCGCTCGTAGATTTTTATTTGTACGACATCGTTTTTTTAAGTGGAAAGTTTTGAAAAATATATTATATTTGTTAAATTACAATACATAGCTTGATAAACAAAACAAATCCAACTTATAGAGTAAATATTAAATTTAATTCAGCTGACTACTTAAGCCAAAGGATTGCCACTTTGCCACTATTTATCCCTGTCACATGGTTTCAACGATTGTAATTTGCTTCAGTCCTTGTAATTATTGCCCAATCTATGGGACAGCACACAGTGCGAGAAATTTCTATGAGCGCATGGTCATTTGCCGATCTTATTTTCCATTCAACTGTCAAACCCAAAGCATATTTTTTTTCCTTGGTTTGTTTTCCGTGCTGAGCACCAATGCTACCGACGTGCCAGGAAGGCAGCTCTCACACCTGGACCCTACCTATCGACCCATCAACTCATGAACCGGGGACCAACGGCTTTACTTCCCATCCGAATGAAGGCGTGATCAGAGATGTTATGCCTCAGAACATCCCGGCGGCGCCGACTGGGATTGAACCCAGGCCTGCTGGGGTGAGAGGCAATCACGCTTACCACTACACCACCGGCGCCGCTAACCCAAAGCATATGTATTGATTGTAGTAGACAGTTGAACAATGAGTTTTTACTACTAGGCAGTATATTTATGTCTCAATTTTTATTTAATACTAGTTGGTTCGTGGACGCCGTGGCGCCCGTTGTAGCTTGTTTTGTTAGCAAATAATCGTTCCATAAACTTGCTGAAATGCTCCATAAACTACGTTGCCTTCAGATTAATTGTCCTATTCATGTTTTTATGAAATAGAGGAGCATAGTGATGATCAACCCAATAGAATTTTATTTGGAAAGCTTTGGTTAGAAGCATCTAGAGGAAGCATGCCCGTCGCTACGCTCCTCTATCTAAAAAAAAAAACATGGGCAGGACAATAAATTTGAGGGCTACGCGGTAATTGAGCAATTATTCGCTTTAAACGCTGCAAAAACCTTTTTCCAAAGGCATTGCATCGATGTTTAGGGAAATCTAATTAATTAAAGATGGAGAAAAAACTCCTACTGAGCCGTCGAACGGCAAACTTGCAATCATTACTCAACCATTTGGTGAGAAATTTCAAATGCTTTGGAAAGTTATAACTTGTACTTTTCATCAGCACCAGAACTTTTGAAATTCGTCAATAAATGTATGTGTTATGATTTTTCAAAAGTTCAGCGTCTTTTCAAGAAAACCTGCTCATCTTTACTTTTTTCATCCACGAAGCATTTTTTTGTTGTCACGCAACATTTTCAGGCCTTAAATTCTAAATATCATTTCACACAACATATAGGGGAAATGGCTCTAATGTTGGCCTATGGATCTAAGATTGGGCCCATCGCTAAAAATATGCTATATATCAATTTTATCTAGATGAACGCGTCATTGGGACGGTACTAATGGATGTTTTTGGTCGCTATTGAAAATTTAATCGTTTGCTTAATTTATGTATAGCATAGCATAGCATAGCATAGCATAGCATAGCATAGCATAGCATAGCATATGCGATTGTACAAATCGTGGGTGGCTATATAATGGTCAACTAATACGTTTTTAATCGTTTGCTTAATTTATGTATGGCCCAAATTAGGAGCATTTAGGCCGACATTACATACATTTCCCCTACAATAATTAAAAAGCGTATCTTACGAAAAATAAACGAAAATAGAATCAGAACATAATAATTTAAAATCGTGGTCCATAGCATAAAAAATATCGTCCTTGGGCATGCGGTCATCCGATGGTAGGCCAAGTCCTCGTCAGAAAGATGACTGGGGGGGGGGGGGGACAGTTACTCACCAATTTCATTGGATCATTGAAGCGTTTCATCGTAGTTCAAATGATATCATTGGCTTACATGAAGCGGATGGGATCATGCTGACCATACAAAGTGTTGCGAGACTCGAGCATCAAAAATCACGGTGGCGAAGGATTCGTTCCGGTGCGTAAACATTAAGCAACGCGAGGATCTCCGATGAATCCGTATCCCCCTACAGGATCTTTGCCACAAAAACTGCTTTAGCAGTGCATCTTATTTTCTCCAGAGTTTCAATACCCAGCAGTCTACAACGGTCTTCGTAATGTGGTACCTGGAGGGGATCTCGCCACGAACGCTCACCTAGGGCATATCTCACGAACTTTCTTTGTATTGCTGCGATTCTAACAATCCACATTGACTGATAAGGGCACCAAACTACAGCATTGGATTCAAGGATCGATCGCACCAAAGCGCAGTATAGCGAACGAAGACAGTGTGGGTCACGGAATTCGTTGGTTAATTTGAATATGAATCCACGCTGCCGATTGGCTCTAGAGATAATGTCGTTGTAATGTAATCTAAAGGTGAGCGCTGAGTCAACGATAACACCTAAATCCCGTACTGGATGAACACGCTCAAGAGGCTGGTCGGCGATGTAATAGTCATGAATAATCGGCTTCAGTTTCCTGTGGAACGATATGACGTTGCACTTATGAATGCTTAATGTAAGCATATTTGAAGTAAAACGCTGTCCAGACTGGAGAGTTATAACATGTTATAACGGTTGTCAAATAATTGCAACACAGAAACCACCATCAAGATAGCGCTATAACATGTTATAACTCTGTAGTCTGAACGTACTATAAACCATTCAGCGAAACGATCGATTAACTGTTGTAATGCGAGGTAGTCCAGAAGACTATTCACCACCATGTAAATTTGGACATCATCAGCATATAACAATCGGCAACCTGTGGGCAGTGTCTTAGATAGCTCATTTATGAATGTAGTAAACAACAGAGGACCCAAGTTACTGCCCTGAGGTACGCCTGATAAGTTGGTGAACGGGTCAGATGATTCATTTCCAATCTTCACAATTAGCTTCCGATCCGTTAGATAAGATTTGAACCAGTAGGCCAATGATGATGAAACACCGAGACGTTCAAGTAAGATCCCATGGTCAACACGATCAAATGGAGATTTAAGGTCGGTATACACAGCGTTAACTTGTTTGCCATTGTCCAACGAGCGCAAGCAGAAAGAAGTAAACTGAATGCGGTTCGTAGATGCAGATCTCTTGGGATAAAAACTGTAATTCTTACAGGAACCAAACAGTATATCATTGATGATGATCTCAAAAATCTTCGAGCTAGCGCACAATGATGTTGCGTTTGTTTCCTTTTTGGGGACTGGGAACATAACGGATGCCTTCCAGCTGGAGGGAAATCGGTGCTCTCGCATAGAAGCATTAAACAGTACTGTTAAAGGATGAATCAGAGCGTCTCAGCTCTCTTTTCAAAATGCATGAAGGGATACCATCATGGTTAGGTGATGTGGAGTATTTCAGTTTGTCGATGGCAGATTTAATATGCTGGGGAGTAATCCGGAAATTTTCTAGAGGGCAAACTTCGCTAGGTGTGTCTCTGCATGCATTTTCGACTTGAGCTGAAGACGATGGTGAACAATTGAAAGGACTCTTAAAATTTTTTGCGAACAGATTGCATTTACCAAATGCAGTACTAGCGAGATCGTCACCCAAAGACTGGGAGTTTACGAAATTCCAAAAACTCTTTGGGTTTCTCTGCAATTTATCTTGTATACGCAGGGTGTAGCGTTTGTACAAGAGGCAAATATATGTTGGATATTTATTACTTGTTATAATGGACAACGAGAACTACAGTATTTTCGAAGTGCTTTCGATCTCAACTGCTTTAAATGTCGCAGGTGTGCATTTCCCTAAGCCAGCTTAGGACGAGGTCTACGCAGGGGAACATGATAGGTAATACTGTCATGCATAATATGTGTGAAACAGTCAACAGCGGAATCAATTCTCCAGTGGTATCCAAGTGCAACCAGTCCATGCAGTAAAGTGCTTCTAGCAATCCTTCAATATCTGCTCTACAGAAGTCATAGCTAGGATCATCTGGAAAATCTTCATAAGGTAAACCCCTAGAAACGTTGATTTAGACTTTTAGTAGGGGGTGATTAGCATCGAAAATTGATAAAGGTTCCGCAGTCGAAGATAACGTACATCTTTCCAGTGTCCAGTGCTGGATCCAAAAAGCGACCATTTTGATTTTCGATTGTCTTAATTTGTGTTAGGTTATGCAGACTGAAGCCGTCAAGTTATGCAGCACACGCGAGTGAACGTCTACTGTTGGATGACCATTTCTTGAAGCGTTCCAAACTAAGCCTGACTGGTTATAATCACCATAAAGAAGTGGGTGATCGTTTGCTCCAACGCGCATAAAAATAGCTTCAAGCGATTCGATATGTTTTGTAATGTAGGTCAGATCATTCTAGCAATCAGGCGGAAGGTAGATAACTCCAATGCTAATGAAACAGTTAGGTAATTTCAGCTTCACCCAAATCTGTTCAAGCGAAGCATCAACAATTTAAGTTGGATGATATTGCAATCAGCACTCCACCACGACGAGATTTTTAGTTATTCATTTGACTGCGGTCGTTTCTGAAGACAGTGTAGGAGTTTCCAAATAAAGGCTGACTATAAGTAAATTTATATGTTATTTTGGTACATGTAATTCGTGATTAAATAAATTTAAAAAGTCCATTAATGGCTGCTTTACAATACTTTCATTAAAACTTTAAAACTACAGCATTAGATGGTTACATGGTTCCTCTTGATGGAGCCCATCAGCACCCGCATAGTGGAAACGGACACGGAATCAGCGCATTTCTACCATTATGCCCGCATTGGCTGGATGTCCTTGACTGTCCCGCCGCTTGGTCAAAGTCACTGCTTTGGAATTGCCCAGTATTTTTCGATTGGTTGAACGTCCGGGCAATTCGGATGATTCATTAGCTTGGGGACAAAATCGATTTTGTTGGCAGCATACCACTCCAGAACCACCTTGAAGTAGTGGCAGTTGGTCAAATCGGGCCAAAAGATGACTGCCCCTATGCTTGCGGATGAACGGCAATACACGCTCTTTCAGGCATTCTTCGTTGTAAACTTGGGATGTCATCGTCGAGGATGTGATGAATGGTTCCGTTTTCAAGCCACAGCTGCAAATCGCTTGCCAAATCATTGCCTTCTTCGCGAACTTGTTGGCAAACACGAAATTGAATCTTCCCGGCACATCCCCACGTCCATTCGCGATGTAAAACTTTTGACCGGGAAGCTGCTTAAAATCGAGTTTCGTCGAAACACGGTCGTTCAATATATTTACATATATTCGGCACCGTTTTAAAGTTGGCCGTTGTACCTTCTGGCCACATCTCGGATCGAAAGACCGGGGTGGGTTTTTACGCACCTCAACACCTTGCTGTGCAGCTGACGATCCCTGGTTTCAGTTTTTTCGTAGGCCCGCTGATTCCTTTCCACACCCAGGGTTTCCTTGTAGGTTTTGAGCACTCAACAAACTGTTGTTTTCGGCATCTTCAGCACTTTAGCCACGGACCACTCCGGATTTGCCATGTGTTTGTGCACAATATTTTCTTCTTGCGAGTTCCATTTGACGTTATTTCTGAACGCGATCGACTACACGCAAACCAAAAATCTATTACAATGAATGTTAGTTCCGTTTCCTATCATCCTCTGTTCATGAACATCGCAACGAATGTTAGAAATTGACCATGCAGGCGATGTAATGGTTTTTTGTCTTTTTTATTTCGTGTTCCAACTACGCTTTCGACTATACCAGTAAGCTTGTAGAACGACGTACATTGTAGAACATTGTAGAACGACGCACACACTTGTCTCGAATCTCTCCAGCAGAAAAAGCATACGAAGTCGAGCATTTTTATTTCGGGTTCAATCTACGCTTTCGACTATACCCAGTAAGCTTGTAGAACGACGCACATTGTAGAACATTGTAGAATGACGCACACACTTATCTTGAATCTCTCCAGCAGGAAAAGCATGCGAGAAAATGAGCGCTTCATGTTTGTTTTTAGGCTGCCCATATTCAGAAGCATGAAGAGAGCAGTGGAGAAATCACAGGTCTGATAGTCGCAACGTCCGTGGTTCGAGTCCAGGCGGCGGCAACCTATTTTTTCGACATAATTAATTTCACTCACTAATACACTCCAAATTTTTCGGTCTCCAATTTTCTTACATCGGACCGCAGCTAGGTATATCGCATCCTCGGTTCATGCGGTCTCTACTTACATCCTCTGATGATGAATCCCACATAATTGTAAGCGAATCTTACATCCACCGGTTGGGTGTACTTTGATCAAACTTGCACCAGTTGTTCCCTATAGAAGTGTAAACAAACCGCTGTTAAAGATTTTCCATTCCCAACACTAGAGGCGTGCGAGGGGCGTACCAATTTATTTTTAGTCAGCCTTTAGTTGTGACGGAAAGATTTGGTCGTTTAGCCACGTTTCAGTGAACAAATGTGACTCAAAAGCAGCTAGAAAAACGTCATCAATTTTCGTTCGTAAACCTCGTGGTTATATAATTGCTGATGTTTGGTTTGTGTTGTTGTGTTTGTGTGTGTGTGTGTGTGTGTGTTTGTGTGTGTGTGTGTGTGTGTGTGTGTGTGTGTGTGTGTGTGTATGTATGTATGTGTGTGTGTGTGTGTGTGTGTGTGTGTGTAAGTGTGTGTAAGTGTGTGTGTGTGTGTGTGTGTGTGTGTGTGTGTGTGTGTGTGTGTGTGTGTGTGTGTGTGTGTGTGTGTGTGTGTGTAAGTGTGTGTAAGTGTGTGTGTGTGTGTGTGTGTGTGTGTGTGAGTGTGTGTGTGTGTGTGTGTGTGTGTGTGTGTGTGTGTGTATGTGTGTGTGTGTGTGTGTGTGTGTGTGTGTGTGTGTGTGTGTGTGTGTGTGTGTGTGTGTGTGTGTGTGTGTGTGTGTGTGTGTGTGTGTGAGAGAGAGAGAGAGAGAGTGTGAGTGTATGTGTTTCTATTTTTTTTGTATATTTGTTCTCTAATAATTTTATAATGGATCATGGTCAAAACCTCAGCATCTTCAATGATCCATTACAAAGCAGAAATTACATTGATAAGATTAAGTACATGTTTTAGAAATAGTGAATTTTTTAAATCATAAATCATATTCCAATACTCCTTTTTCCTCTCTCCACCCATATAATTGTCATCGACTAACCTCTAGAAGACCGCAAAGACTTGAATAATGTAAAAAGCAAAGGATAGCTTGGCTCTGTATAGTTTATTCGATTGAGCTTGTACAAAGAAAGAAATAACAAATCGCTCTTGGTCGCTTGAAATACTTATTCATATTTTAGATGGACAAAAAAGTGAATTCAGAGATGGACGCCTATGATTTTTCACATTTATATCGCTATAAAGCAACTGTAAACTCTAGAGGGAATTTACTTCTAACCAGTTCGTTTTTTTGCTAACCTGGTTTAAATGTTTACATTTAACTATTTTAAAGATAAATCGTTAAGCTGAAACATTTGCGCGCGATTGAAATGACGTGTTTTGATTTTGCTAAAAAAAAAGTCTGTGTGTTTTTATGGTTTTTATCAATTTGAACGATTAAAAAAAAAACTCTAAAATTGATGGTGTAAAAAAAAAGATCTTATTCCGGATTTGTATCTGAAGGACGAAAAGTGGAAGAGGCTGATAGGCAAACAGAAGGTCATCAAGATGGAGTGAATCAAGCGGGCCGCCATCCGGGAAGTTGAAGCATTTGAGTAAGGGTTGGTCGCCGGTAAGGGCCAGTAAGTGCTGCCAGCAGATGAATCAACAGGTATTCGTAACAAAATTTGTAAGAAATGTCCATTCAAATCGATTTAATACAGTTGAACAAATTTCAAAACTATATACGTGCCAGATTTGGAAATAATATTTTTGAATCTGGAAGTGTGTTTATGATACCATTATCCATTTGATAAAGGTAGAGTGAACATGCGGGGCATATTGTAAGTAAAAGTGACCTCGGAGTGGTCGTGAATTACCAGGCATTCTGAAATGGGTCACTGGAGCTGCAATAGAGCTAACACCTTCTAACTCCCGGGCTAAACCTGCTTTAATTTAAGGAAATAAAAAGTAGTTTTCTTCCATAATAACACTGCCGGACAGTGGGGGTTAGATTGTACACACACACACACACACACACACACACACACACACACACACACACACACACACACACACACACACACACACACACACACACACACACAAACACAAATCGTTAAGGTTCAATTTACTTCGATGCATTTTTTAAAAATTCAAAGTCAGTTTTTTTCGACGCATTATTTTAGATTGCAAAAAACTCGCGTCATTTTGTGTAAAATATCAAAAGGAATCGAATAGTGCGAGCTTTTTGCAATCTGAAATAATGCGTTGGAAAAAACTGCTTTTGAAATTTTCCAAAAAGCATCAAAGTAAATTGAACCTTAAGCTGAAACATTTGTAGAGGTAAGAGGTGTAACCTATCAAATATGTTACATTATTTTTGTAAATAGTTTCTTTTGGTTTTTACCGAGTAGCTTAGTTAAAATGAAAATTGAATTGAACTGATTAAAACAAAATTAAATTTGAAATCGAATTCCACGAAAATATCCACTTCCTGAACATCCCTATTCCCACCCTTAATGCACCTTCCGTCAAAAGTTACCACAAGGCACAGCCACAGTTGACTACCACGATTATCGTCGGTGTGGTAGACGATCAACACCATCACACCGAGGCCGATAAAACGGTCTGTCACCGTGGGATGAGACTCTAATAGGTGAACGAAGAACACCGTTGCTAGTCGCAGTCGCACGTAGTGCTAAAAGTTATTATTTTTTTATACTCTTTTTTTTTTTTTATTAATTACTTTATTTGTACAGGCTCAATCGAATAAACTTTACAGAGCCGAGTTATCATTTTCGTTATACATTATTGATGTCTTATATTATATATAAGTTAAAGGAGCTGGACCGGATACTCGCGGTTGTCTCGAGGTTAGTGGAGATTTACAATTTTTTTGGATGGGAAAAGGGAGAGGGAGGTTTGAAATGAGGTTTTCGATACAAATATTTAATTAATCCTAAAACATGAACTAATTTCTATTCATCTTGAAAACAAACATTAAAAAAAAAAACTACACGCACAATACACAAACTAAACACAAGGTTAATAAAACTTACAATCTAAGGTTAGTATTCTTAAAGTAAACATATATGAGTTTCATAAACTCCAGATCACGTCTAGCCAAAATATCCCGAACTGGAACATTAGGTTGTCTACCTCGAGCCCGAAGGGAATCGCACAGCTCAGATCTGACTCCACGATGCTCAGCACAAGACCAAAGGATGTGATCGGCGTCTTGGTAACCTTGTCCACATTCACAGAGATTGCTGTCTCCCAGCCCAACACGGAACAAGTGAGCGTTTAACGAATAGTGATTGGACATGAGGCGAGACATCATACGAATGAAGTCTCGACCCACATCCAACCCCTTGAACCAAGGACTCTTCGACACCTTAGGGATGATCGAATATAGCCATCGTCCCAAACTCCCTTCACTCCACTTATTCTGCCAGCTGACGAGTGACTGTTGACGATAAATGAAGAAAAATTCGTTGTAGGCGATTTGTCGATCGTAAATATCGCCTTCCATAGCGCCCACCTTAGCAAGTGAGTCCGCCATCTCATTGCCCGGAATCGAGCAATGAGATGGGACCCATGCAAAGGTGATGACAAAAGATCTTAAAGATAAAGCACTTAAAAGCTCTCGTATTTTCATGAGAAAATACGAGGAGTGCTTTACCGGCCTCATAGAGCGAATAGCCTCGACAGAACTGAGACTATCCGTAAAAATAAAATAATGATCTGGTGCAAGTGAGGCGATCGTTTCTAGCGTATAATGTATTGCCGCCAGCTCAGCAACATATACGGAACAAGGAGCTTGAAGCATTCGAGAGGCGCTATGAAATTCGTTAAAAATACCAAAACCAGCGGACGACTCTATTAGTGATCCATCTGTGAAGAACGATCTTGCGGAATCAACTTGGCCAAACTTTGCAGCGTAAATTGACGGAACAATCATGGAACGATGATGTTCTGGGATCCCACGAATCTCCCGCGTCATAGATAAATCAAAACTAACTGAATTGCCGAAGTCAGAGAAGCATACACGATGAGGATTATGCTGTGAAGGGCTGACATCCTGTGTTATGTACACGTAGTACAATGTCATAAAACGAGTTTGAGGGTTTAGCTCAAGAAGCTTCTCAAAGTTTGCAATCACCAGTGGGTTCATAATTTCACAACGGGTGAGGAGCCTGAGGGATAATTCCGAAAACCGATCAGATAGTGGCAACATGCCCGCTAACACTTCGAGACTCATCGTATGAGTCGAGTGCATGCATCCTAACGCGATACGAAGACAGCGATACTGGATCCGTTCCAGTTTGATGATGTGCGTTTTAGCCGCCGACTGGAAGCAAAAACTACCGTACTCTAAAACCGATAAAATCGTTGTCCGGTACAACGTCAGAAGATCTTGTGGATGGGCTCCCCACCACGTTCCGGTAATTGTTCGAAGAAAATTGATCCTTTGTTGGCATTTTCGTCTCAGATACTCAATGTGGGATCTCCAGGTGCATTTGGAATCGAACCAGACCCCAAGATATTTGAAAGACATGGAATGAGTGATCGGCCTACCCAAAAGTTGAAGCTTCGGTTGTGCTGGGCTATGCTTCCTAGAAAAAACGACCAACTCAGTTTTCTCCGTGGAGAATTCGATACCTAGCTGAATAGCCCAAGTAGACAAATTGTCTAAGGTATCCTGTAAGGGTCCTTGCAGGTCGGCCTCTCTGGGCCCTGTCATAGACACAACTCCGTCATCTGCAAGTTGTCTCAGCGTGCAGTTGTCACTTAGACAATTGTCAATTTCTCTGACGTAGAAATTATACAAAAGGGGGCTTAAACATGAGCCCTGGGGGAGGCCCATGTAACTAAATCGAGAAGCTGTAGAGTTTCCATGAGAAAAGCTCATATGTTTCTCTGACAGCAAATTGTACAAAAAGTTATTAATTAATGGAGAAAGGCCACATGCGTGGAGTTTGTCTGAAAGAACCTCAACCGATACTGAATCAAAAGCCCCCTTAATATCCAAGAACACAGAAGCCATTTGCTCTTTTTTAGCAAAAGCCAACTGAATTTCGGTGGAAAGCAACGCGAGACAGTCGTTCGTTCCCTTGCCCCTACGGAAACCAAATTGAGTATCTGAGAGTAGGTGGTTCGTCTCAACCCATTTGTCCAAGCGAAAAAGGATCATTTTCTCCAACAATTTTCGAATGCACGATAACATCGCGATGGGACGATACGAGTTATGATCTGAAGCCGGTTTTCCAGGCTTTTTAATGGCTATAACTCTCACTTGCCTCCAATCATCCGGAACAATATTGAGCTCTAGGAACTGACAAAACAAGTTCAACATGCGCCTCTTAGCGACGTCTGGGAGGTTCTTCAACAAGTCGAACTTGATTCTATCAGCCCCCGGAGCCGAATTGCCACACGAAAGGAGCGCGAGTGAGAGCTCCAGCATTGAAAAAGGCTGGCTGATCTCGTCTACCGAATTCGTCGTTTCGCGAGGAATCATCCGTGCCGGCACGGAATCAGGACATACTTTTCGTGCGAACTTGAGAATCCAACGATCTGAGTACTCCTCGCTCTCGTTGTTTGAAGACCGGTTACGCATCCTTCGCGCCGCATTCCACAGCGTATTCATCGACGTTTCGCGCGATAATCCGTCCACGAATTGCCGCCAGTATCCGCGTTTCTTGGCTTTGATGAGGCTTTTGAGTTCGCGTTCAAGAGTCGAGTACGCTTCGAAATACACGGGTGTTCCACGTTTCCGGAAAAGCTTAAACACGTCGGACTTTTTACGATAAACCTCTGTGCATTGGTGGTCCCACCAAGGGGAAGGAGGTTTCCTACGCAAAGACGTTCCAGGAACCGACCGAGTTTGAGCTCGAAGCGCGCTGTCCAAGATCAGATTGGAGAGGAAGTTATATTCCTCCAACGGTGGAAGCCCTTCTACCGACGACACGGCTTCCTCTATCGCGGTCTTGAACGTTGTCCAATCGATATTACGGGTGAGGTCGTACGCGACGTTAACGGATTCCGACGGATTGAACCAACTGGCAATCGAAATTTTGATCGGCAAGTGATCACTACCGTGGGGATCTTGGATCACATTCCACGTGCAATCCAACGATAATGAGTTAGAGCAAAGTGTGAGGTCTAATTTACTTCCATTCGAGGATGGTCCAGCCAAACGTGTTACTTCTCCATTGTTAAGTATTGTCATATTGAAGTTATCACAGAGGTCATATATAAAAGTAGAACGGTTGTCATCATACAGTTCCCCCCAGCCTGTACCGTGGGAATTGAAATCTCCCATGATCAACCGTGGAGCAGGAAGTACCGAACATATATCTGAAAGTTGTTTGCGATTAACAACGGCTCTAGGAGGAATATAAACAGAAGCAATACAAAGGCTCTTACCTTTAATAATAGCCTGACATGCAACAACTTCAATACCTGGAAATTGTGGAAGATTCACTCTATAGAAGGAATGGCACTTTTTGATCCCCAAAAGTACCCCTCCTCCACGCGAATCCTCACGATCCAGTCGAATAATGTTAAAATCATAAAAAGGAAGATCAATATCTGAAGAGAGCCAAGTTTCACAAAGAGCAAATGCATCACAATCATTATTGTGAACTAAAAACTTAAAAGAGTCTAATTTAGGAATAAGACTTCGACAATTCCACTGTAGAATAGTGATCAAATCCCCGACATCGTTTGGAAAATTATCCATCGAAGGAAATGATTGCTGCAAGGAGGGGCCATTTCAACGTCAATTGCTTTAAGAGGGTCTTCACAGTAGGAAGCATTGCCAGAACAATGCTTTTCAGAGGATCAGAAATATTCAGGTACTTGAGGATATCGTCCACAATTTTATCAAATGAGAACAACCCAGATGAAGAAGGGGCTTCTGTTCTTAAAAATGGGACATCAGGGGTTTTGGATGTCCCCGGGAGAGGTGGAAAATCCTGGGTATAGTCAGTTCTTCTGAATCCAGGAGGAGTAGAAACTTCCTTTTTTCCACCACTCCTTGATTTGGGCAAGCTGATTTGAGGTTCTTCATTCTCAACTTTCCGCGAACGGATGCGTTTTCGTTTCCGTGCTGAAAAAAGGAAAGAAGTTCCCTCCTCAGCCAAGTCAGAGTCAGTCTCGTCATCTGACAAAAGAGAAAAGGGATTTTTGTCGTTGGTCGATGGCGTGGCCGTCTTAAGCATTTCTGCAAAAGACTGCCGGGAACGTTCCTTAAGTGAGCGTTGTAATTTCTCCCCGCGTTGTTTGTACACCGGGCATGACGAGATACCATGAGGAGTTCCCTTACAGTACACGCATTTTGGTGCAGTGACTGTGCAGGCGCCATCCTCGTGCTTCTCCCCGCATTTGGAACAGCGTGCCTTGCTGCCACAGTGGGACGCCGTATGTCCCAACTGCTTACAGTTTTGGCAGTTCATGACCCGGGGAACGAACAAGCGCACAGGTAGTCGAAGTTTTCCCAGCTCGATGTAGTGAGGAAGGGCTGAACCAGAAAAGGTCACACGGAACGAGTCTGTGGGGGTAAAACTCTTTTTACCCTCGCTGACAGATACTGAGCCCAGTTTTTGGACATCCAGTATCTTCACCGGGGGAAGCAAACGGTTCTTGAAACGGCCAACCGCCTGCTTCTCCAAGATCTCGGGGGTCAGACTCGCTTCGGTGACCACACCTTCGATCTCCACATCACGAGCTGGGATGTAAACTCTGTACTCGAGCGTGAAGAGCTGGGAGGCAGCAATCTCGTTAGCCTGCTTCAGGTTAGAGACGGAGACACGAAGTTTATTGTGCCTAACCTTCGTGATTTCAGTCACGGCCGAGTATCGCTTCGTCAGATCATTAGTAATTTGCATTACATTCAAAGGTTTGTTTCTGGGCTGAAAGTAGACAACCCATGGGCCAGTCGAGTCATCTGGATAGGCTCGCGATCGGGGGTTTATCTGAGCCTGTCCTTTGCCAGACTGAGACGATGAACCAGGGATGACATCATCTTTCTTCTGAGATGACGTACGTTTTCGACCCTTCTTGCCATCGCGTGGCAAAGTGGTGTCATCTTCCGACAAAACGTCCATTTCGTCTTGCGACAAAATGTCCATTTTGCCGTACTAGTGGGAGCGAAAAACGCTCTACCACTGAAACGATAATCACTCGGACACAATACACAAAAAAAACTACAAACACAGAACACAAACTTAAAATTTAACAGATGGGCGAAAGAGAGAAACAAGAACAAAAACTTATCTGAAAATCCTATACTACTACCACCGAGCGTTTAAACAGCAGCAGCGGAGCGACGCGCAGCGTGGATGATCTTCGATCAGCGTGTGCGGGCGGTCTTCGTTGGTGTGTGCTTGTATGAGGGTCGGCACTCAGCTGAACACACGATGATAGATGAGCGGTGTAAATGCGGAGGCAGATGCTGACACTCGATGACGATGATCCGTGTGCAGGTATGCGTTACCACGCACCGATGGTGCGCAAAATGGTTGGCGAATTGGCAATCGCCAAAACAATTTTCCTTCCGATGATGCCGAAAACACACTTTCTTCTCAGAAAAAAACTCACTTTTAGTTAATTGTTTAACTGGGAACCATGTCAGGAAACACTAAGCGAGAAAAACTGATAATTTAAATCAAGTGAATATCGAGAAAACTTCCAAAATAGCGGAGCGCGAACTAAGTCGACCGTACTTCTTGCTAGGACGCAGTGGAGTGATTTTTTTTTTTTTTTTTTTTTTTTATACTCTAATAGTGAACAAATCAAGTGAGATATTGAAACCCGTATTTCCCGCGTGCCGTCGCTCGAAGAGGAACTTCTGACGCGGCCATTGTTTAAGTGCCGGTGTGCCCTTCAAACCTGCGAGTGTAGATATCCGATCCAGTGATGCAGCTAGTGAACGCCTCCAGTGGTCCACTCGTACCTTATTCCCGGCTGGTGATCGAACCCCGTCTTCTGGATCGTTTTGTGAAGACCGCCGAGTTTTGAAGCACGCAGCGAGGAAGGAGGAATCGTCTGGCAAAACCAAAACGCTAGGTCGATGTCAGCCAGCCAAACGACGCATCAAATCGGTAATGTGCCAGTAACCCTTAATTCCTTCATTTTCCCAATTTTTCCCAAAATTTAACGCCTAAAACATGAAAAACACGGATACACTATGTTAAACTAAGCTATTTCTGTATTATCGAATTATTTAACCACGCTATTCCCTATTTCCTTCATCTCTTTTGTTGGATCCACATGCATTTTTTTAAAAAGGTAAGTATTTCCACCAATTTCTTCCTGGAGCCCTTCAAACGACCCTGAATCTCCAGACAAAGTCTGGAGAGGGACAAAAGTAGTCCCCATACAAAAAAAAAAAATCTAACAGAGGTGGGACCATCATCATCATCATCATCAACTACTTTGACAATATTTTTGGGATTCTAGACCTCTCTCCCCCAATTGTCCATACACAAATAATTATAATTATTTATAATTCTGTCTTAAAATACATAATAGGTTCGAACATTTCATCATAAGTTGTTGTTTTTTCATTACTGTTAATTTTTAAGTGTCCAAGATCTTCAATATTTTAGAAGATTGCCTTTTTCATCAGGTTTTTATTTTAAATTCATAAATTTAGCAAGGACTTTTTTAGATAATCTAAAAACACTTTTTTGAAATTTGTATTTAACATTAATAAAATATTATTATCATATAAATTTGTCGTAGAAAGATTTTAATTATCTCTTCAACTTTGTCTCCGCATTTAGATCAGAAGCAACGTTATCATGCTACAATTTATTAAAAATGCATGGCCAAATTTTAGCACAAATGTGAATGATTGCCCATATCAAACAATTATGCAAAGGTCCATGCAAATTGGAGAAGAGCGAATTTAATCGATTTGCCATTTGGCATAGAACTGCTCTAGGTTGGATTCTTATGCAGTATTCAAGAAATTATCTTGAAAAACATCCATGCGCTTGTAGGAATTTCGCTCACTGTGTGCATCCATCCCTGTACCGACGAACGAACATCCTGCCTTGAGTGTGACCGAGGTGAGGGTGTGAAACACGAAACGATCATGTTCATTGTGCTCTTATGCTAATGGGTGAAAGTCACATGGCGAGTGAAAAGGTCCACCGTGATAGGAGAAAGTGTGGCAACAGCAGCGAAACGCTAACCTCATACCTATGCACTGCGCAGGGGCGCCATGTGAATTTAAAATATGTTTTATCGCCCGCCGTGACTTGACTGTTGATTTCATGAACCCGGCTGGCCTTTCGCGGTCACCATACCATCCGCCATGCAAGCTGGGAGCGCTGTGTCAGGTGTGACACGGTGAGATGATATGGGTTGTCGTAGGGGTGTTGTGGACATGACTCTCATGGCTATCGGAAATAGTCCTATTGCTATGAGATACCGTTCAGTTCGACCAGTATTTTAATGGTAATATTTACAGGTTGAAAGAAGATTTAACAACCATAGTTTTGCTATTGCTACTACTTTGAGGTTTTATTTTTTTTAAACATCTCCTAACCGCCTCACATCCCTAAACCGTTCTTGCTTTATCACATGAGGTAGAAAATGCAAATGCTGCCTAAAATGTCCCTGGAAAGCTACACCTTCAACATACTGAACCCACAACCTGAAAATGCTGTTTCGCAAGTCGCAACACAAATCGACTCACTTTCTCTTTTCTCCACGTCCCTGGTATCGTCCGTTTCAAAGAGGTGAAAAAGGCTCATTTATTAGCCGAACATTGAACTGGAAACAGGCACCCGGCCACCGACAAGTCAACGAATCATCGTCGAATCCGGACAAAAAAATTTACACTGTTTCGGTTTTTTTTTCCCTTCTGCCCGTTAACTGAGGTGGAGTGCTTTTCAAAGAGGATACATTTTTATCCATTTGAGTGAAACAATTTTTGTTCTCCGTTGCTGATAGTGTGGAACCGATCGTGTTCAAACACTTGAACCATCAAGCGCAGAGACCAGCATCCTGCATAGCATCGGGCGAGGTTAACCGTTTTTGTGAGCTGGTCATCTAAAACGTCCTGCCAGGCCAATGTGGTACGGTCGGTGATTGGATTCAGCTGTGCGTTAGCATTTGAATTCGATTTCAGTCGGCACGTAGCGCACTGTGGCCACCGTATCGTAGCTTCAGAGAAAGTCAGTCGATGCCAAACGAGTGGAGCGCAGACACTGACGGGACGGTACGAGCGAGTGGCATGAATCGCCCAGTGGATGGTCATCGGCCAGTATCACGGAGCACGAGGGCATAGGCCAGTCAGGGACTTGAATGTGGATTTACGATTTATTTAAATTCAATTTCCATTTTCAACACTGAAAGCAAACGTGTGTTTTCCTAGCCATTTAAAAAAGAGCCTATTTGCCGTTGAAATCAGATGTTGGTTGGAGTGATTTTCCCGCAGTTGTTTCGGGGAAGCTGAGGGGCGTTTTTGTTGACTGAGCGTTTAATTGAAGGTGGTAACTGTTGTGTTAAGGATTTGTTTAGGTGCTTTGGAATAAACGGTGTTGCTTAGGCTTAGACTGTTACTGAATCATTTGTTCCCGTATTACTTTGTGTCTATTTAAGAGTTTTTTTTTTATAGATTAGATTGGTTAACACACTTGGAAGCTTTAGTTTACAAGTATGGGTTCAAATCAAATGTCAGGAAATGTCACAAGTGCGAAAGTGTTGCAGTGATTGTTTTGAAGATCAATAAACATATAACTCATTAGGAACCATACATAAATATTGTTTGCCCAATCTTAGACCGCTTCCCCTCATTTCGTATTTTGCTATACCTAATACATGGCCGGGCACAACTTCAGTAGACCCCCCTCTACCATCTAAAATGCTAAGTCCTTTATGCATGGTCCCTTTGACAAGTCATTGACACTCCTTGAGACAGAATTTAAAAGGTAATTACCATAAAAAATCCTAAAACATTCACCAACACTGACTGATATAAATGTTGTTTGTCTTGAATTTGACAATTCCGTTTTATTTTTATTTATAAATCCTCCCACGAGTTGAATGCAGGATGCATCACCGTAAATCAATTCAATCATTTTTCATTACTTCTTCTTCCTGGCCTTGATCATTTTTCATAAGCTTATGCCTGCTTCTACTAATTCAAGAGCAAATTTTCATACCGTCAAAAGCAGAGATGCCTGAATCACAGAAATGTCTGTGAATTTACAGACTTTTATTTATTTTTTCACAGACATTTACAGACTTTTTAGATTTTTCACAGATATTTACAGACTTTTGTAATCAATGGAAAATTTTAAAATTTATTTGGTTACACTGTTTTACATCTTTAATTAAATTACACGTGCGTTACATTTTGCAGCACGCATTAGAAATTCACGCGTTTTCAAATCCACCACACGAGCAAGATGTCACTGTTATAGATGGTCATAGTTATAGCACGGACAAACCAACATATGACGAACGATTGAAGTTTATTAGATCCAATAGCATAAAAACAAACTAATGTGATTTTTTTTTCCCTTTGGTTTGTTTTTTCCGTCGATCTTGTTTTACGTGCTGAGCACCAATGCTACCGACGTGCCAGGAAGGCAGCTCCCACACCTGGACCCTACCTATCGACTCATCAACTCATGAACCGGGGACCAACGGCTTTACTTCCCATCCGAAGGAAGGCGTGATCAGAGATGTTATGCCTCAGAACATCCCGGTTGGAATTCAGGCCTGCTGGGGTGAGAGGTAATCACGCTTACCACTACACCACCGGCGCCGTTGAATGTGATTTATTTAAACTTAGTGTTTAGTTTTCATGACAAATTCCAGTGGAGCCATTTTTAATAAAGGATAGACTAATTATGTAAAAATGAGGTTAAGATGACTCTTATATTATTATGAATGTTCAATTCCTTCTCATCGAACATATTTTAACAGATATGAATGACAATATTTTTTTGTTTGGAGAGAACTGATAGTTAATGAGATTTATGACAACATGTTTAAATACGAGTTAAGAAATCGACTAAGCCTACCAAAGTTAAATAACAATATTCGGCAATGTATTGGTGTAAAAATTAAAGACGAACAGGATGAAATCAATTTTATATCGATTTGTAAATTAAATTAGCAAGTTGATTAATATCAATAAATGATGTAAAATATAACTGTAAAAATTAATCATAAAAAAGTAGACTTCAGTGATAAATGTGGATGCTCTTTTTATAAAATATAAATTTTTGTTCTCAATTGTATTTTTTAGAAATATCAAAATAATATCACAAATTAATTCAACTCAAATTAATAAATAGCTTTTCAAAATATGTTATCAACATGATTTCAAAAACATAACTTGATATCATTTTGATATTATTTTGATATCCGACTTTGCTCGGGTGTACTTTAAATTCTGTTTTATCTCGATTTGTTTTCACCTCTATTTTTGATCGTGTGATCTCAAATTGCCACAAAATTTAATGAAATTTTTCAAATCGCACAAAAAGTCTAAGCAAAATATAGTTGTATTAAAAATGCCGTACCTAACCATCATGTATGAGGTTTAAATAGAAAAAATGCTAATCGCGTAAAAATTAAATTAAACCATTTGCGCAATCTCTAAACCTTCATTACCATTTGTTGAATAGGCTCGTATTTTGGGGCTATGAATCATACTGGTGCGTGGCCTTTAGGTGATTCCCTGTAGTGTCCTTTTTCGTGTTACGATTCGCAATATCACATGTAAAAATAGTAAGGTTTTTGTGAATGCACGTAGCTTAAATTACTACTTGTGGTTTAGTGCGGAGAAGCAAGCAATGTCTGAAATTTGTAGATGTATAGATGTATGCCAATTTTGAGATAACAACGCTATTCACTATCAATTGGCATCTACTTTCATATGTGTGTGATAAAACTATGGACTTTGATAATGAAAAATGTGAAAACAACATCAGGTCAGTTTGTCCCATCAAACAAAATAATCGTAAATCAGTCACATCCTGAAATTCAATCGCCCATAGTTCATTTTTTAATTTCTATATTTTTCGCTGATAAAACAAAACATGCAAGCTTCATTGCAACAGATTTTAACTTGAAAAAATTATCAATTAATTTACTATTATTTATCAAATATTTGCTCAATGCCTACTTTTTCCATATGAGACTGATATGGGATTATAGGCAGTGCGAGTATCTTCAGTGTACTCTTTAAAAATGTCCATTCCTCAACACGAAATGAACCAGTGAACCGCCCTTAAAGCACAACATCCTCCCCCCCAACAACCCATTATACACTACACGGGCAACACGTGTGGCATCTGGTTAAAATTGCTTTTCTAAGAACGGACCTCTCAAACCTTCCGGCTGTTACGTCAAAGTGTCCGGAGAATAGGATGTACGATAAGAGGCAAACATGAGGAACCCCCAGACACAACATAACAAGTTTATATCAAAATGCAAATATTACCACATCCCAAGAAAAAAAATCTCCCGATCGGTAGGTAGACTACTAACGGATGCCATCGACAAAGCTGTAGGAAAGACTTCCAGCGACATATTTTCCTTTTTTTATATTTAAAGCCGTGATTTCACGAATTGGACTTTTGTCAGCACCCACACCGCAGCCACAGGACAGGAATGAAATGTCGCAAATTGCGTAATTTATATTCAATCACATTTTTGCCCTTTTCACGCCGCATCAGTGGCTGGTTGATGTGGCACCTGGCTGCTTTTCTCTTCTTCTTAGAATCATGCCTGATTTTCTCGGGTGTCATTGTATATAATTTGCTTTTAATAAAATTGTTAACAAACATGAGCAGAACGACTACCTCTACTACTACTGGTGCGTCGAGCTTTCACATCTTTTACAAAGCACACCACCAATCTGCCAGTGTTGAAAACGAACCGAGAAATTGCAGAAAAATATTCAAATTCAACCAGTTGTCACAAGTTGGCGTGAAAGGATCCCTTCTGAGCAGATGTTCCTTGTCGCTTGCCAGGAGAGTTCATCTGCTGCTGGTGGGGTGACGAGGGTGTTGCTTAGAAGAGACAAGTAAATTTGGTGCGATGTAACTTATGTTACTGGGAATATTTGAATGATTTGAATACGAAGTTCATAGATGGCGTTGGAAAAAGTAATGGCTATAAACTTGGTCTATTAAGATAAACAATAATTTATAAACATTTCGAAAACTAAATGCAGTAACACTAATCTCATGAAATCTTAATCTGCTTAAAATTATATCATAAAACATCAAAAGCTTATTGCCACAGCACTACAAACATGAATAAGGAAGAGATTTAGCTCTTCCACTTTATGATGAAGTCACTTTCACTTCTTTTGAAGACTGTTTCCGTCGGTTCGGAATGTGATACCAACCACATGAGATTGGAAGACGTGTCTCGTGTGTCTAGCATCATATCATGGAACGTTATCGCTTCAACTCTCACTTGGGGGCTTGAAATCTACTAGCTTCTGTTCGCTAGAGGAAGTGACTTCATGTCATGTTTACTTTGTCATTTACATGACAAAATTGGCAATCAGTCAACCAAGGCGGTAGGAAGGAATGTAAACCAAACCGACTCTACCAACCACGTCGGAAAGGGTTCTGCAAAACTGGAAACTCTGCTGGAAACATACTAATTCTCGCACGACATCGTAATAATGAACTGGAATACTGTTTATAGTAGTAGAAACAATGGTGAACGGAAGTCTTGCTGGCCGTGAATGTAGCATCAGATTGATAGTATCAACTGTCAACTGCGGCGAAATGTCATCAAGACTGTTAAAGTTTATCCAATCGCCTAGAAAAACTTAGTATTCGTCTCAGGGAAAGCTTCCAATTTTACCGTGGTTAAAATCCGTAGCGAAAACTCTTTGTTCTTCTACTTTTGGATTTATTACGTCTCTACTGATACATTACGCTGGCTGTTAACATAGTGTTCTAGACGCACTTCCACAGTTGTTAATTGAGAGCTTTCTAAGCCTTTACCATTTTTACATTAGTATGTATTGTGTGACAAGTATAATCATACTCTATTGTCAAGGAAGTCGAGAAATGTTTCAACCCGAAAAATTCCTAGGCTGAACCGGGAATCAAACCCAGTCGCCTTCTGGTCTTGCATTATAGCTGCGCCTTTACCGACTGAGTTAAGGGATGTCTTTATGCTAACGGGTGTCCACTTAAAAATGAGAATGAAAATAATGGGTCGGGATAGCCCCGTAACGTGGGTAGATCACCTTTTCGTGGTACGTTACGGGATGTAAGATCTACCACCGATTCCTAGTCCTAACTTCTTCAAACTAGGGGAACAGGATTTTTCAGTAATCAAAGGAACACATCTTAGTCCTTGTTACTTTTTATACCTTGTTGATAAGTCCTCGGGTTGCCTGGACCGAGGATGATCTTGAAACAAGGAAAAAATGAGTTAGTTAGTCTTCACCTATGTGATTTCTAATCTTCTAATCGTTGTTCCCTAGTTTGAAGTGGTTAAGACTAGGGTTCTGATGCATGGTCATTATCGGTGTCATAGCTTGTTTTTGTTGTTAAGGAATCCAATTTTGACTGACAAAGGGGCGCGCCTTTGGAGGGTGTTCCAACTCCGAAGGGTATAAATAGCGGAACCTTTCAGTTAGAATCGATTCCTTGCGATGAAGGCAAGAATGATAACTGTATCAAAACCGAATACTTCATCATTTCTCAATAGTGATGGAGTAATACGACATGCACTAAACTAAGGACACGGGATATACTACAATAGATCAAATTACTGGTCGCAGTGGTGTTATGTCCCGAACAGAGGAAAAAAAATGGGTCGGGATAAAACACCAGTGAAGTTTAGTAACTTAAGTCTAAGAAGTTAACTGAGCTTAGTGAAAATTGACATACGGTCAGCAGCTTAGTCATGATACTGGAACATGCACGATGTACGGCTGCCACATCAATTTTCAAGATGCAGCTTTTGATCCTGTTTGTGAGTTTCTTAGTGTCCTTGGCCTTCCAATTATTCTTGTAGATAATGATACTCATTATCTTCCGTCAACCGACTGTTTGGAGCATTCCAAGGAGAATTCAATATAAATCTCGAAGCAGACAAACATTTTCGAAACTGCATGGAATACTATTTATTATTTGTTAAACTTAACACCAATGGCAGAGGTGACCATCAAATTTAATTATATATTTTTAAAGTATGTCAAAACATAACAAAGTAGCAAACATTTAACGTTGTTCTGTTCAATATAAATGTGAACACCTTGAAAATAAAAATTGGCGTAAGGGAAATGGTTTCAATGTTAGCCTATGGATCTAATAATTGAGCGCATCGATAAAAATCGCATGTTCTAATTTTTGGGCTACAAAATGGTGAGTTGACAACCTGGAAGGAGCGGAATACCTAGCCCTGGTCCTCACAAGTTCCTACTTCACGCCTCCTCGAGTCATATGATAACAAAAGACTACCAGCTGAAACATGGACACAGCTGGTTGGCGTAGCCTGGGCAATGTTGCCAGTCCGGCAATAGCAAAGTGAAGAGGTGCGACGCGAACACTGGCGCGGTAACCATAGTACGGTGATAGAGGAAATGCTTCACCAAACCTGAGCGTCTGCTCACCATGGAGGTGCGGCTCAAAACGGCGTCTGTTCTCCATGTTAGGAGCGGCTGATCACCGTCCTAGTGCCAGCGTGGGACTCTAAACAGAGCTGTGCACGATGGTCCCCCGGCGAGACAGGGGGTTGGGGCAGGCCCAACAAGCCGCCCTGGAAAAAAACAAAGTTGCAAATACCGAAGAAAGAAATACGGATCGGAACAATCGGCACAGACCTACGCGACGAAATAAGGACTACGATTGGAAACTCGGAACATGGAACTGCAAATCGCTCGGCTTCCCGGGTTGCGATAGGTTAATCTATGACGAACTTCAACCACGCAACTTCGAAGTCGTAGCACTGCAGGAACTTTGCTGGACGGGACAAAAGGTATGGAAAAGCGGGCATCGAGCGGCTACTTTCTACCAGAGCTGTGGCACCACCAACGAGCTGGGAACCGGCTTTGTAGTGCTGGGTAAGATGCGCCAACGCGTGATTGGTTGGCAGCCGATCAACGCGAGGATGTGCAAGTTGAGGATTAAGGGCCGTTTCTTCAACTACAGCATCATCAACGTGCACTGCCCACACGAAGGGAGACCCGACGACGAGAAAGAAGCGTTCTATGCGCAGCTGGAGCAGGTGTACGACGGCTGTTCGCAACGGGACGTCAAAATCGTCATCGGCGACATGAACGCTCAGGTAGGACGGGAGGCAATGTATAGACCGGCAATCGGGCCAAACAGCCTGCATGCCGTATCGAACGACAACGGCCAACGATGCGTGAACTTTGCAGCCTCCCGGGGTATGGTAGTTCGAAGTACCTTTTTCCCCCGCAAGGATATCCACAAAGCCACCTGGAGATCACCTGACCAACACACAGAAAACCAAATCGATCACGTTCTAATCGATGGGAAATTCTTCTCCGACATTATCAACGTCCGCACGTACCGCAGTGCGAACATAGATTCGGACCACTACCTAGTTGCAGTATGCATGCGCTCAAAACTCTCGACGGTGCATAACACACGTCGAAGTCGAACGCCGCGACCCAACATTGAGCAACTACGGGACACCGGAGTTGCCCAGGACTACGCGCAGCAGCTGGAAGTTGCACTACCCACGGAAGAGCAGCTTGGCGCAGCTTCTCTTGAAGATGGTTGGAGGGACATCCGTTCAGCCATAGGTAGTACTGCTGTAGCGGCACTAGGTACTGCAATCCCGGACCGAAGAAATGACTGGTTTGACGGCGAATGCAAACTGTTAGTAGAGGAGAAGAATGCAGCACGGGCGAGAATGCTGCAACACCGCACGAGATTGAATGTGGAGCGATACAGACAAGCGCGGAACAGACAAAACTCGGTTTTCCGAAGGAAGAAGCGTCAGCAGGAAGATCGAGATCGCGAGGCGATGGAAAATCTGTACCGCGTAAACGACACACGGAAGTTCTACGAGAAGCTAAATAGTTCGCGCAAAGGCTACGTGCCGCAAGCCGATATGTGCAAGGACTTGGACGGTAACCTTCTCACGAACGAGTGTGAGGTGATTGAGAGGTGGAAGCAGTACTATGACGAGCACCTCAACGGTGAAGCAGCAGAAAACGAAGGTGGCACGGCAACAGACCTTGGAGCACGCGCAGAAGACGACAGGCTACCGGCCCCTGATCTTCAAGAAGTTGAGGAGGAGATCGGTCGGCTGAAGAACAACAAAGCAACTGGTGTAGATCAACTACCAAGTGAGCTATTGAAATACGGTGGTGAAGCACTGGCTAGAGCGCTGCACTGGGTAATTGCCAAGATTTGGGAGGAGGAGATATTACCGGAGGAGTGGATGGAAGGTGTCGTATGCCCAATCTACAAAAAGGGCGACAAGTTGGATTGCTGCAACTACCGCGCGATCACACTGCTGAGCGCCGCCTACAAGGTACTCTCCCAAATTCTATGCCGCCGTCTGTCACCATATGCAAGAGAGTTCGTGGGGCAATACCAGGCGGGATTCATGGGTGCCCGCGCTACCACGGACCAAATTTTCGCGATTCGGCAGGTTCTGCAGAAATGCCGCGAATACAACGTGCCCACACATCATTTGTTCATCGATTTCAAATCCGCATACGACACAATCGATCGAGATCAGCTATGGCAGATTATGCACGAGTACGGATTTCCGGATAAACTGACGCGATTGGTCAAGGCGACGATGGATCGAGTGACGTGCGTTGTTCGAGTATCGGGGACACTCTCGAGTCCCTTTGAATCTCGAAGGGGGTTACGGCAGGGTGATGGACTTTCGTGTCTGCTGTTCAACATCGCGTTAGAAGGTGTGATCAGAAGAGCTGGGATAGACACGAGTGGCACGATATTCAGGAAGTCCATCCAGCTCCTTGGTTTCGCCGATGACATTGACATTATGGCACGGAACTTTGAGATGATGGCGGAAACGTACATCAGACTGAAGGCTGAAGCTAGACGGATTGGACTTGCCATCAACGCATCAAAGACAAAATATATGAAAGCAAGAGGTTCTAGGGAAGACAATGTTAGCCTCCCACCCCGAGTTCAGATTGACGGTGACGAAATCGAGGTGGTCGATGAGTTCGTGTATTTGGGCTCACTGGTGACCGCCGAAAATGATACCAGCAGAGAAATTCAAAGACGCATTATGGCAGGGAATCGTGCCTACTTTGGACTCCGTAGGACGCTCCGGTCGAATAAAATTCGCCGCCGCACGAAGTTGACTGTCTACAAGACGCTGATTAGACCGGTGGTCCTCTACGGCCACGAGACCTGGACTATGCTCGTGGAGGACCAACGCGCCCTTGGTGTTTTCGAACGGAAGGTGTTGCGTACCATCTACGGTGGAGTGCAGATGGATGACGGAACGTGGAGGAGGCGAATGAACCACGAATTGCACCAGCTGCTGGGAGAACCATCCATCGTCCACATTGCAAAAATTGGGCGACTACGGTGGGCTGGGCACGTCGTAAGAATGCCGCACGACGACCCAGTGAAAATGGTTCTAGAAAGCGACCCAACAGGAACAAGAAAAAGAGGCGCGCAGCGGGCAAGGTGGATCGACCAAGTAGAAGGTGACCTGCGGACCCTTCGCAGACTACGAGGCTGGCGAACTGTGGCCATGGATCGAGTAGAGTGGAGACGACTTCTTCGGACAGCAGAGGACAACAAGGCCTTAGCCTGATTGGTAAGGTAAGGTAAGTATGTTCTAATTTTTTCTTGGAGCAATGCGTCATCTGGAATACCACTAATCTCACTGAAAAATAGTATCCAGTTTATCGAAATAAAATTTTCTCACTTTTAATGTTAGATTAAAATAATTGATATAGCTTCATTACAGCTGGAGATACTTGGATTTTAGTAAACAAACCCTTATTAGGAGAAATTTATTTTTTTAGCTAAGTTTATTATTGACGCATAACGGACATTTGATTTACTAACGATTTTTGACGTAGAACTACGTCTTTGTCGACTATACTGGGGTGCAAATCAAAAAATGTGTATGGTGAAAAAGGGTTAGGTTTTGATTACTTTGTCATTTATAGATGAAATTAAAATCCAAATACGCCAATCGATAGGATATTACTTTACAAATCTGTTGAAATAAATATATTATAAAAATCCCATTAATTTTTTGAATAATGTACAAATGATAATTTTATCACTGTTTTCATGAAATAAACGTTTTCCCCAAACCCAGCCGTCATAATCGAGTACCACTTGATTCCACATTGTTCTGCTTGAACCTGAAAAGATATAAAACAGCGCTGCTGTCATGCTAAGCAATTCGAGAGTTCCCATAATTTCAGTTTGGGTCTTACTACCTAACAAACAATCGTCTATTGAAGAAACGACTTCTTGGCTATTTTATTCAACTACATGCTTAATAGTACTTGAACTATTTTTAATAATAACTTCTGTTCAGGCTTTGTTCACACAAATCTGGAGAATTTATTCAACCACAACATTAAACTACTTGGTATTGTATAAGGTATGTCGTCGATAAGCTTTTATTCGACTCATATGAGTTGTAACAGAGTTTATAGATAAAATTTTTGATTATTCAGCGTTTATTAGACATCACTGCTTCCTTAAAAACAGTGATGCTCTGTATACGCTTGATTCTCATGTGAAGTAACGTTTAATTAGACATTATTATACATTTATTAAACGATTATTCAACTGTGGGAAAATTAACCCGAAAATAAGAGAGACGGGGACAGGGAAGGGTGTGTTTTCTTAAGTGTATTGTGGCTCGCACCACACAGATATTAGAAAACTTATTAATACATACTTATACATACAATGTCGTTGCATGGGATTCAAACCATGTACCTTCCGAACACCAGCCGCTTGCCTTGTCATCTGAGCTATCCTAGAATTCATCATATAGGCAACTCAATAATCAATAAAAGCTCGCTTGAAAGTAAATACCTATCAGCACTCCCGATCGCAACTATAGCTCCTTCAAGGCCCTGTGGGAATGATTAATAATTCATAAATCATTGTTTTAAATGAGACCAATGTTGCCTCTTCACCTCTCCAAGTCGAAAGATAGGATGCTCGGTTATATTTTAAACTAGATCAATGCATTCATTGTCGTGAGTCATGTGATCGATGATTACCATTTAAATTAATTAGCCGTAGAACACAAATAAAAAAAGCTTGGGATTGAACTCATGACCTTCTAATTGGAAAGCGGAAACGGTAACCACTACTCTACTGATTCCGCCGTGTTGTTAGACTGAATCAGTGTTGTCGAATAATGAATCTAATACGTCGTTTATAAAGCATTTACAAATCATCTGATTACAACATGGACGCATAGTGGTATAAGAGCAATTATGCTGACTGTATTCACCTTTATTCAGCAATATTGTAAAGTAATGTAATGAAATCTAATAATGAAGCTGGAGAACATTTATTAGACGTCTAATAAAGCATTTTATTAAATCAATTGTAAACAGGCGAATTAAAGTGTCAATCGATACGAACTCAATTTATGCAGATGAGCAGCTTGGATTTCGCCATGGGCATTCAACTACTCATCAACTCTTAAGAGTTACCAATTTAATTCGTTCAAACAAATCTGAAAGCCACTCAACTGGAGTTGCTCTTCTAGACATAGAAAAATCATTTGACAGTGTTTGGCATGATGGTTTGATTGCTAAATTGAAAATTTAATTTTCCACTTTATATTATGAAATTAGTTCAAAATTATTTAACTGACAGAACTCTGCACGTAAATTATCAAAATTCCAAATCTAATCGACTACCTGTTAGAGCAGGAGTTCCTCAAGGTAGCATTCTTGGGCCTATATTGTATAACATTTTCACTTCGGACCTCCCTGATTTGCCTCAGGGTTGCCACAAATCTTTGTTCGCTGATGACACAGGCATTTCCGCTAAAGGAAGAAGTCTTCGTGTTACTTGCAGCAGGCTGTAGAAAAGTTTAGATATTTTCTCTTCTTATTAACAAAAATGGAAGATTTCTCCCAACGCTTCCAAAACGCAACTTATAATATTTCCACATAAGCCTAGCGCTTCGTTTTTGAAACCTAGTAGTAGTCACATAGTCACTATGAACGGAGTTCCAATTTCCTGGTCAAACCAAGTGAAATATCTTGGATTAATACTTGACCAAAAATTAACTTTTAAAGATCACATTGAGGGCATTCAAGCCAAATGTAACAAATATATAAAATGTTTGAATCCTCTTAAACACAGGAAATTCAAACTTTGCCTGACGAATAAACTTCTAATATTTAAACAAGTTTTTAGACCGGCCATGCTTCACGCTGTGCCAATATGGTCTTGTTGTTGCACTACCAGGAAAAAAGCGCTTCAAAGGATTCAGAACAAAGTTCTGAAAATGATTTTGAAGTTGCCTCCCTGGTACAGTACTACCGAAGTACGTAGAATTTCGAATGTTGAGACTTTAGAACAAATGTCCAACAAAATAATTAATAATTTCAGGCAAAAATCGTTGCAATCCTCAATTGCAACGATTTATTCCCTTTATACTTAGATAAGATTAAGTTTTAGTTTTTAGTTTTAAAATATAATGTCAGTATAACATGACATGCAGGTTTAAAAAACCTGTTTAAAATACTGAATTGCCAAGAAAGGAACAATTTAAAAAAACAAGCTATATATCATAACAATTAAGGCTGGTAAGTTACTGTAGTAACTGGAGCACCTAGGTTAAAATGAAATGTAATTTATTTTAAATTTGGAACAAATAAAGAGTTAAAAAAAAAGATATCTCTGATACAGATTTTAAGCATAAATTCTTTGAATCCAAATGTAAATAAAACTCAAGGAAATTAGATTAATTGTCGTAATTCCTAGACTAATATAAAATTATTAGATCTCAAATAAAATGAGAATTATCATAATAATAAAATGTTTAACCTTATCAAAATCTTAAATCCTAAGAACTCCACAAAATAAATATGCTTGAAAAAAAAAAACCCGCGAAATTATGTTCAAAATAAATTTTTGGGATTAAAAAAAGGTTTTGATAGCATTTACCATAGGATCTCCTGGACTTCAAAATTCGTAATTCAAGATCTTGGGAAATTTACCTAGACTATGAGACATTTTTCGAAAGGAAAATTCTTCGAGACAAGAAAGTAAGAAAAAATTAAGATTTAAAAATTTCGAAAAATCTTGACGTTTAACAAACATTATGAAAAATCAGGTTATAATTTTATTTCATACCGGATTTCAAAAATCATAAGCATTAGATTGAATTAACTGGAAAACCTTTTATTACTTCCTGAGCAACCTACAGTATTGTAAAAATATTTGATATTTTATTTATTCGGCAGTCAAACGATGACTGCAGTCAAACTTTCTACGTTTCCCTTACTAAAGCATTTAGATTAGCATTCTATGCCCCTCCTTTTTTCTGTATTCTGGTAACATAGATGAATGAATACAACAGCAAAAAATGTTTGACGAAATCATTCTCTGCTTGAACGTCAAGCAGTACAGTTCGGTCTTTGCTCGCTCTGTCGAGTTGTTCTAAAGTTTCTAGTTTGTTCCAAACATTCGCAGTTTAATCGCGTCGTCAGTAGTGTCGGTCGCTTCGTGTGATGGGAAGACAGCGCTCCCGGAGCAGGCTCCGAGAGAAAACGGAGAAGAAGAACAGCGGTGAGGGTAGCTTGAGTGTACCTATTTCGAATAGGTACGCTACTCTTCCCACCGATGTAGGGAATCCCACCTCAGCCACGGTGAAGCGGTCTAAGAAGAGGAAGAAAAATCAAGGCCAGTCCGATGGTGCGAGTGGACGGGACGATGCCACCGCGACGAACGTCAGCGTCATTGGTGATTTCGGCGACGCCGTCGACAACGAAACTGCTGCCAGCCCGAGTGCAGCAAAAATTAAGCTTCCTCCACTGGTGGTGAAGCAAGTCCCACTCAACACGCTGATTGGCGATCTTTCATCGCTGGGCGTTGCAGCTGAGTTTAAGCTCGGCAGGATCGGCACCAAGGTGATGCTCCGAACCAAAGCGGAGTACGAAGTGGCCGTGAAATATCTGAAGGATACCAAGGCGGAATTCTTCACGCACGACATCCCCGGTGAGAAGCCCTTCAAGGTAGTCATCAGGGGTCTACCAAACTTCGACCCCAAGATGGTCGAAGCCGAAATCAACCGGTACAAGCTAGCCCCAATCGCTGTCTTCCGAATGACAAGGAGAGATGAAAACGTGAAGACGTACCCGGATTGTCTTTTCCTGGTGCACTTCCAGAAAGGGACGGTGACGCTCAATGCGCTACAAGCCATCCGATCGATCTACTCCATCATCGTACGGTGGGAGCCATACCGTGGCGGTCATCGTGACGTAACGCAGTGTCAGAGGTGCCTCAATTTTGGACACGGTACCCGCAACTGCAACATCAAGCCACGCTGCAGCAACTGCGCTCAAGAACACGCCACTTCCAACTGCCCTGCGGATGGAGCCGTGGCGATAAAATGCGCTAACTGTGGTGGTGCACATCAAGGCTCTGACAGACAGTGCTCCAAACGCGAGGACTTCAAACGCATCCGAAAGCTGGCGTCAAGCAACAATCAACCAGGACGCAAGAAGGACAAAACACCATCATTCAGGACGGAGGATTTTCCGCCTCTTCGTGCTCCCCAGCAAAGGCAAGCGAATTCGCGGGTGCAACCCGCCCCTCCTCAAGAAGCTTCCGGTGATTCTGCTGGTCAAAGCTCTCCATCCCCCCCTGGATTCTGGAGACAACCAACAGCGCAAAACAACAACCCCGATCTGTTCTCAGCGGATGAACTGATGGAAATTTTCGTCAACATGTCCGGTGCTCTTCGTAAGTGCCGCAATAAGCCCGAACAGATCCAAGTGCTCGGTAAGTTCATCATCCAGTATGGCGTCTAAACCGCTAACTATCGTCACCTGGAATGCTTGCTCCGTAAGAGCAAAAAGGATTGAGCTTGCCGACTTCCTCCGCAAGCACAGCATCGACGTGGGCCTTCTAACCGAGACCCATCTAAAGTCCGGCGACAGCTTCTGGTTGCCTGACCACAACATTATCCGGCTTGATCGCACCAGCTCCAGGGGGGGTGGTGTTGCGGTCGTCGTTAAGAAAGGAATAAAATACCACACTCTGTCCCATATCCGCACCACTATCATCGAGGCCCTTGGTGTGGAGGTGGAGTCGTCGACTGGATACGTCCAGTTCATCGCCGTCTACTGCCCTCGACAGTGTGCCGCCAGCAGTGGACTAGCGGCTAAATTCAAGAAGGACCTGTCCACCATCACCCGTACCGGTTCCCGCTTCGTAGTTGGAGGAGATCTGAATGCTCGCCATGAGGCCTGGCGGAACTACCAGCAGAACCAGAACGGTCGTCTCCTGTTCGACCACTCACAGCATGGGCTGTATTCCGTTTGGTTTTCGGATGAACCAACATTCATCTCACCGGCGGGCAACCCATCGACGCTAGACCTGTTCCTGACAAATATCGGCTTGTCCAAGCCGGTAGCCTTGAACGAACTCAGCTCCGACCACCAACCGGTGGTGGCTGAACTGGGCTGCAACGTGGCTCCTGCTTCAAGCCTGCGCAAGGACTACCATCGCGTTAACTGGGCCCAGTTTGGACGCGTGGTAGACAGGCACATCATCGACAACCCGCCGCTTGACACCGTGGAGGACATCGACCGAGCGTTGGAGGGACTCCACCAAGCCATAACCGTGGCTGACGAGGCGTGCGTCCGACGAGTTCCTGTGAGGGGTAAGTTTATTGCCATTGATTCCCACACCCAACTTTTGATTCGCCTGAGAAATGTTCGTAGACGCCAGTTTCAGAGGACTGGAGATCTGGGCAAAAAACGTGAAATGGCTGATCTGAACAGACAGATTGCTTCCAGAATGGACTCACTCCGAAATGAAATTTTCTTGCGTGTTGTCCAGAATCTGGACGACCGCTCCAGACCATTCTGGAAGGTAGCCAAGGTCCTGAAAACTCATCCCAAACCCATTCCACCTCTCAGAGTCGAAAATGATGACGATCGGCTTTTAATTACCCCACAGGAGAAAGCAAATGCGATCGGCGAGCATGTCGCTTCATCGCATTTGCTTGGCTCGACTATCCAAAGTCCGCTCGATGATCAGGTTGCGCAATGCGTTCAAAACCTAGATGTCTCCCCTTGTATCGTGCCCCCGGCGGATATGATTACAGTACAACAGATTTGGTCAGCGCTGAAATGCACCAAACATGAAGGCTCCCGGGTTTGACGGTATATTTAACTTGATCTTGAAGAGACTCAGCATGAAAGTGCAGTCTCTTCTAACCGCTATCTTCAACAGATGTTTGGAACTGCACTACTTTCCAAGCATCTGGAAAATAGCAAAAATCATACAAATGCGCAAACCCGGTAAGGATCCAACATTGTCTTCAAGCTACAGACCAATCAGCCTCCTTTCAGCGCTGAGCAAATTGTTCGAGAAACTCTCAATCGTTTGCTCAAGTTTGTCGAGGAAAATAACATTCTCCTTCCGGAACAGTTTGGATTCAGAAAGGGGCACTCCACCAATCACCAGCTATTACGGGTGAAAAATAACATCCGAAGTAACAAAGCTGTATTCACCTCCACAGCCATGGCCTTGTTAGACTTTGAAAAGGCGTTTGACAATGTTTGGCATGACGAACCTGTGTACAAGCTTTGTAACTTCAATTTCCCATTACATCTGGTTTAAATCACCCGTAACTACCTCCAGCAAAGGTCGTTTAAGGTATCGTTGAATGGTTGTCTTTCAGACACGTTTTCCAGCCCAGCAGGAATCCCGCAAGGCAGTCTGCTGGGCCCCTTGCTTTACAGCATTTACACTTCCGACATTCCTCCCCTCGGTGACGGTTGCGTGTTCTTCCTGTTCGCAGATGATACCGCAATAGCCGTCAAAGGAAGGATGCCTCGCGAAATAACGAACAAACTTCAACGATGCCTTAACGCCTTTGCTGATTATGCCACCACGTGGAAAATCAAAATCAATGCCTCCAAAACACAAGCGATCATGTTCCTCCATCGGCAATCGCCCAAACTGAAACCGGCTCCATCTTGTACTGTAATCATGAATGGCACAAGGGTTGAGTGGTCTGCCGAAGTAACCTATCTCGGGATGTTGTTCGATGAAAAGCTCCTCTTCCGTTCGCATGTAGAGAAAACTGTAGTCAAGTGTTCTACCTTGGATAGGTGTCTGTATCCTCTGATTTGCCGCAGATCCCGCCTCTCAAGGGTGAACAAACTGGCCGTCTACAAACAAATCCTAGCACCTGCGATCCTCTACGCAGCTCCGGTGTGGGAATCATGTGCACAGACTCACAGGAACAAAATCCCAGTCGCTCAGAATAGAGTGCTGAGGATGGTTCTTCATCGTCCTTTCGACACTAGAATAACAAATTTACATGAAGAGGCAGGCATTGCCAAAATAGATTCCCGAATGAACGAAATTAAGACTAAATTTGCACAAAAATGTAATTTATCAGAACATGCTTTAATAAGCAATTTGTATATAGTAGATTAGGTGTATATAGTAGCTGTAGTTGTAAATAGTAGTTATAAGTAGACTCCTTTTTCCAATTCAAATCATACCAATCCCACCAAGGTGGTCATACTTTAAAATAGGCCTGATAGGACTAGAAACTGTAAATAATAATTAAAATCTCACTGTACTAAAGTTGAAAAGACGCAACTGTGTCACTTCATAAGTTATACATATAAACCACACAAATTCAAGAAATATAGATCATTTAAAGTCAAAAAAAAAAAGCTTGATGAAATAGTGTCAAGTTGTAATGAACAAATGTTATAATCAATCTGAATTAAATGGTGTAATTAAAATAGAATTTCATTCATAAATGACCATGTTATAAGCATTCAATTATAACATGGTCATTCATGAATGAAATTCTATTTTAGTTAAACAATTTAATTCAGATTGATTATACCATTTGTTTGGTTTAAATAAGATAGTTGTTTATCAATGATTAACTATTGAAAAATCATTAAAGTGTTAAGCCGCAATGACCAAACGGTACCACTCAATATAATTTATTGTCTTTGCTTTTTTTTATTCATTCACCTACATCAGTAAAATATAGAACAAAGGAGGAGCATATAATGCTTATCTAAATGCTAAAGTAAGGGAAACGTAGAAAATTTGACTACTGAGTTATAAACAGGAGTGCTCGTTTTGCTGTACACTACACTGCAATACAATACCACCCAAACTATCGGCCCTTTTCAGGGCCACCACAAGTTTTTACAAAATAGTTGAGTTATGAAATTCACTTTTTTACAGAACAATATCCGAAACAACAAACTAGAAAATCGAACAAAAATTTCATAGTTCTACGTAAAAAATGCGGTCATGTCTTGTATACCACCTCCCAACTTTTTCATTGGGGTGAGGTGTATGTATTGAGCTGATAGGAATGCTACGATGTCCACAAATCCGAGGTCGAACTGTCCAACGTGCAACGTTGAATGATTCTGCGGCTTCATCTTGTATCGTTAGGGATCAACTTTCTGATGGCTGTGTTAAGGGTGAGCACCTTGCGGTCGAAGAAAATGAATGGGAAATTTGAATATTTCCATATTTATTCATGGTTCACTATTTAAATATTTTGCAATTATAATGTGTGACATATCACTTAATCTTGTAACACTGGTGAGTCGATGGACATACAAATAATCAAAATCCATTGATTATTGGCCAAGTTATTAGCATTTAAAATCTGACCAATTTTCGTTGCATTTTTCTTAATTGGCACCCTTACCGAAAAACGAAGTCCAACGTCAAAAACACCAAAAATTCTGGGAGGAAGGGGGGTGAGAGGGCTGGCGAATTCTGGAGGGCGCCTGGCCCCATTGGCACCCACATTAGCTACGCCAATGAGTGAACTATGATCATAATCTATCAATTACTTTTAAAATACACAAATTTCAACAACTGAGTGAAAAGTTAATAACAAATGAGTCCATCCCAAGTAACATTTTAAGTTTTATGAAATACTACAAAGCAACTATAAAACAACATTCATAAAACCCTGGTCAAGGCTATTTTGTCATTAATGCATCCACCAAAACCTCATTAATACTAGAATATGTCTAGTTGGCCCACCCTGGAGAAGGTTTTGAAGGGTGTATTCTACAATAAAAGCTATTTAGCAACAATAAAAACCCTTTCCGAGCCATTTCCTCTAGCCGCATGCTGAATCCACTAGGAAAGCATCAATCAAGATTGAATCCGATCTTATCAAAATAATGAAAATAGAAACTAATGGTATACAAATCTTGTTGAATATCCAAATTTATTACAATAGTTCTCATTAAGTGGCCTAGTTTTAAGTGCCATATTAAATTTTATGTGAAATGTACGTGAAAACATTAAAAAATTAAGTCAACCCTCGTAAAACGTCGATTTGACTATCTATTTAATATAGAAAAAAAAAATATTCCTCAGATCAAGCTTTGCCGAGACTTTTTTTTATTATTTTTGCATTTAAACAGTTGATTTTCATGGGTCATTTGTGAAAAAGTTGTTTTGCTTTCAAGAATTCCTTAACAAATTAATAAGGTTTTAAAATGGCTTTTATGAAGAAAACTTGCAGGCTGAATTGTTTTTATTTAAAGCCATTTTGCTTGATCCTGACCAGTTCAGATTTATGGCAGCATTTATGGAGGCAAAGTTGCCTGCAAAAAGTTAAACGTCAAAGTTTGTTTATCTTTCGATATTTAGTTGCGCTGTGGGATCCAGTGTTCTTCCAGGCGGTTTTCTCCCGATGGATTGAGAGCAGTTACTCAGATAGTTTGCGATTCTGTTTTACAACATTTCGCATTTCGAACAGCTGGAAGTGCGAACGATTGCCGAAAAAGATCTCCTTCTTCCGGATGGTTACAGAAGTGCACCATCCAACGATGCAGGGATGTACGCTTGAATGAAATTTTCGAAGAGTTGATTCTAAAATCGCTGCTATGGATCGGAAACCAGCTAATCTTCGCTTACGAACAGTTTCAGTGGTTTGCTGTCAGTTGATACTTCGCAAGATCTGGAGAAGGCTGGTATGTTTTTTAACTTTCGACAATGTTTTATGGCACCGCTCAGTTTACTCTTCTCCGCCAGATGGTCAGTCGTTGATGGTGTGCTGGTTCTTCTAAAGAAGTAAATTTTTCTGAAATCGACTTGAATTTTTCATCCTACTTCGTCTATCTTTTGATATTTCCTTGTCATAAAATTGGCATTTATTAATTATAAGGAAACATCTTTTAAGCTCAATTTGTAAATAGAGTAATTGGCGAGTTAATGATGCACTTTAAAAAGCCTAAAAAGCAACAATAAATGCTTTTTGCTCTAATGCAAAACCAAATGGTTTTATGGTTGCTTTTATAATGATAGAACACGTTTATAAAGTATTTTATCAAGATATTTATAAACAATTGCTAATGACGTTTATGCTTGAATTACAGAACAGTTTTAAAGAGGGATTGATAACTGTTTTAAATTTTTGACTTTCTTGTAAAACTAAAAAAGGTTTTTACAACAGCAAAAAGCTGAATTACTAAGCAGGAATGTTTTACACTTTGAAATGCTATATTTATACTAATTGGATTGTTCATTGTCGTTATAAAACCATCATAAATCAGAGTGGATGCTAAATGGTTACTGGATTGTTACTTGGGATGCCAAGCATGCCTAAGACAACGAAACTTCATCATCAACACCAGCTTTCATTCACCCGTCAGCAGTTACTTTTCATTTCACTCACTCACTCTTTTCGGGAACAGTTTCTTCACTGTGGCTAATCCTAATGTGTTGTACCTACCATTGCATCG
This sequence comes from Ochlerotatus camptorhynchus, assembly GCF_037179485.1. NCBI lineage: Eukaryota > Metazoa > Arthropoda > Insecta > Diptera > Culicidae > Ochlerotatus > Ochlerotatus camptorhynchus. The sequence continues at coordinate 4,278,184 of NW_027040773.1, forward strand.
GTGGAGAATGTTTGTTCAAGCGAATCTGACACAAGACAGCTTCTCGCTACACACTTTGCAACATAAGCCATCACATCACCGACCACCACCATACGGCTTCAACTCCTTTTCCTGTTTTCGTTCCGGGAGGGGTGGGGTGGAAAACTCAACACGGCGACAACACGCTCGGAAAAAGACTTTTAAGTACATAAAATGTCATAATATATTTGCACTTTCGTGTTTGGATTTGTTTTGCGTTTTGTTGCTTGTACTTTGCTTTTCCTCTGCTGGCTCTTCCCTACACAACAACAACAAGCAACAGTCGTTGGGAAAGCGCAAGGATTTTTTCACCCGCAGACAGACTGACAAACTGAACCGAATTAAGTTATGAGAAGACGCAGAATGTTTGAGAAAATATGAACTCCTGTTCCGGAGACAATGTGGTTGCCCCATACTTGAAATGCAATTTCTTGGCACATTTTCTCGCCTTCATGTTGCATTGTTTATCCTTTGCTTCTGGGGAGGTGTTGGCTTAAAAGTTTTCCGCTTTTTACACTTGCAAGGATTATATTAATGTGTTTCTGCTTTTGTTGTTTACTTATTCCAAGGTTTTCTCGCAGTTTAGGAACAGGAGGAGATCGTTGTTTGTTGAAATGGCTTGATTTAATTGGCATAATTCAAATCTTATACTGGTTTGACTCGACATTTTTGTATTTATTTGGGTTTGTCGAGGGGCTCATGCTTCCACTCACTACTCCATAAAAATGTTTTAAGAAATTATGAATTCATTAGATGATATAATGAAAGTTTGTGCTTGTAACTTGAGTTGTGAAAGTATGTGTTTAACACATAATACCTGTCAAATTCACTTTCAGAGAGTCACAATAAGCGATTTTACGATTCGTGACCGTTCACTCATATTCAAAAAATCACTGAGTGTGACTCTCTGGTAGTGAAATTTACAGGTTTTATAAACCAGTTTTCAAAACATACATTTAATTCTGAAAAACGTAAGATATGCGAAAGTTTGTTCGTGATAACCTTGAGACTGATATAAACAGAGTATGACAAAAAAATGATTCGTGATAAAATAGAAATTCCACTGTAATGGAGATATTCGTCAAATAAGGGTAAGTTGATAAATTGCCTTGATGTGACACAATTTCATTATCCAGTTAGCAATTTTTATGCATCAACTTCAAACTCTTCTTCCTTGAATCCTACACTCATAAATGCTTGCAGAAACTCCTTCAAAACAGCTCCGGTGAATGGTTCTACTCTTTAACCTCAAGAGACTTCAATCGCAAATTTCGCCTCCGACAAACCGGTGAACAGCCCTCTAAAACGGCTCTAAAATTTAAGCCACCGATTTACATAATGGCCTACACAATAATTTGGCCCATTTGTGTTCCTTCTTTCTTGCCTCGCCTGGCATCAGACATTCCACGGCCTGATTTCGGATGTAAGTATCTTCCGTCGATGATGGGTTTGCCTGGTGCGGTAGGAGTTGGAACATTATTTTCCCCTGCTGGGGCTGCTGCTGTTGGACTACTGCTTATTTCCTCGAATCCTTCTGTCTGCCTGTACACCAATCACGGCAAGTTCAGCCTGCAAAAGTGGCTGTCAGCCTAACAGCAGAGGGGACGACAGACGACGGGATCCGGAAAAACAAATGAAAAGTTGTAGCCGAAAAATCCAACCACGAAATGTTTCCTTCCTTGTTCTGCTTCCCCTCCAGCAGTGCTCACATTTGTTCCACGATGTAGACATAATCGTAAAATGAATCGCATAATAATTTTAATGCCAGTCATAAAATCAACACTGTGCTGCTGTTGATGCTTCTGTTGCTACTTTAGGCTAACATGGTTTTTGAGGCTTGTACCTTGTGGGATGAAGGGTACCGTCGGAATTGCATTTGAAGGTGAGATTTTACCGTATTGAGCACTTCAGTGAAGATTTGAAGGTTAAGCCGGAGATGAGTAGAATTTAAATGCTCCACAATGCGATGCGTTCAACTCTGAATATTTTGTGTACGAAAAGCAGATAGTTTAAGCAGACATCACACGGTTAAAAATATTGTAAATACTCAAAAGTATTAAGAATCATATTGATGCAAATATTGACGACAAAAATTGTTAAGCGCCCATTACACATGCCAATTTATTGACAAACATCGTATTGTTAATTTTCCTTACCATATTATCAATATATAAATATTGAAAACATCAATGACAATACGCTAAAGCGTTCGTTACACAGGTCAATATATTGACAATAAATTGACATACTGACAATATTATTGAAAAGGTAATATTGATGTCGATGGATTCATGACGAGTATTGTTGAAAACTGAGTTTCATTTCACTTTGTCAATATTCTTCCCTTAAGTGGACCCTACACGATTGCTTTTATTGACAATAATCGTATTGTCAATACATTCTATATTGACGTCAATGCATCGAGATTGACAATATTTCTGAATTCACATTATCAATATTATTGTCAATAATTCCCCTTCGCTTCAATATATTGATGCGTGTGGGGTTTGCTTTACCCAAGAAAAAGGAGAACGTACATCATTTAGACCGACTGAATCACAAAGCAAATTCACGCATGCAGTGTTGCCATTTTGTTTAAATCCTCGTGTGTGGTGTAAAGTTGATTTCAAACTAAATAAAAAGTATCCTTTTACAGTTGCCAATCACTACCCAGGCTTCATCTATATGGATGTTCATTTTCTACAAAATCACAAGCATAATCATGTACTTTTTTTTTACTTTTAAATAAAATAAATAGGGGAAATGGATGTTATATTGGCCTAAATGCCCCTAATTCGGACCCATACATAAATGCAGCAATCGACTAAATTTTCAATAGCGACCGAAAATATCCATCCAAAATTTATAAATAGCAGATTTTTAGCGATGGGCCCAATCTTAGATCCATAGGCCAACATTAGAGACATTTCCGCTACTTTCTGCGTTTCACATGCCATCACGTACCGCAAATTAATTAATTTATAGATGTTTTTCCTTCAGTAATGTTTACCAAAACATCAACAAAATAATAGTGAAGACATCATATCAAGAAGACTGGCAACTTTGCCAGAAAACAAGTGACAGATACAATAGCGCTGCGCTTGAGTGAAGGTGGAAGCAACGCATAGAAAAATGAGCAAATACACAAAACTTTCTTCTGAGGATGTAATCTTTGCTATCAAATTCGTTCGAAGCATTTACCTTTGAGTGGCAGATGACGCAATTGTACCTGTATCATAGGGTTTGTATGAGAAAATGGAAGAGTTGCCAGTTTTCTTGATTTGTTGTCTTCGATAATTTGGGAAACAGCATACCATGAACGTGGGTTATTCAACACGAGTGGTAATTCAGCGCACTCGACAATTGATTTGATTCAATTCCATTAATTTGTAAAAACACATGTGTCTGCATGTGTTATCATGTTGTCCTGTGTATTTTCTGTGTCCTGTCAAAAAGTTATAACATTTGATTTTGGCGTTGACGGAACAGTCGAGAAATCGTCTAACAAATATTTACAGTTTTTTATTGGAACTTTCAGTGGAGTGAAAGGATAATACGATTGCCGCCATGTTTCACGCATCATTTCTGACGATAATACATACGATAATTACATAATACAAACTTGAGTAGCCTCAAAATAGCGTGCAGAAACGTTCTTTCTGTTTTGACCATTAACGCTAAACACACTTTAATTCACTGATACGTGTTTCTTGTGAGGGGAAATTGAGGCAAGTAATATTGACTTTAATACATTGAGGTTAAAAGGCTTCAAACGTATTGCCATTAATGTTGTCAATATTCGCACATTGATTATATAGATAGCAAAATTGACTGTTTTTAGTCAATATATTCTGAGTATTGACAGAGTGAAATGAAAATCAGCTTTTCATCAATACTTGTCATCAATCATCATCATCAATATCACCTTTTCAATAATATTGTCAGTATGTCAATTTATTGTCAATATATTGACATGTGTAATGGGCGCTTAATGTCTTATAATCAACGGCATTAAGGAGTCAACCTTCCCTACTTCGAGCGTACACAGCAAACTGATCGTTTCGATGTGTGACAAACCTGCTGTCATCGAGCACCCACCATCATCGAGCATCCATCGTCATCGTTGTGTTCGTTATGTATACGAAGCCGGCTAGCAGTAACGAAAATGTGGAGATTCTCTCTCGGGTTTATTAGTTGTAAGATATGTATAAAATTGTGCGCACATTAAAAAATACATAACCAGTTACTATTAATCCGTCCATACGTTCAGTCGTTTTATTCACTCCACTACCAGAGTAAACCAGCAACACGAGACTCCACTAACTTGAACAAAATATTGATGAACAAATTTGACGCAAAATCTAAAAAGTTAGATTTTAGTTTTCAATAGGGGAAATCTTGGCTTCGGCAATACCTTAACCTATTATCGTTAGGGTGGTAAACAAAGTCCTAGAGCACTCAAATTTGGCCAATAGTTGCTCTGAAACACAATGTATCCACATGCCAAAATTGAGCTCTCAAGGACGTTGTTTACCCCCCTGACGATAATAGGTTAAGGTATTGCCGAAGCCAACTTTTCCCCTATTTTCCCTCATTTTCCCCTGCTCATTGAAAACATTCTGAATTTTAACTATTGCGTAAAATCTCCTCTCGTTTAATTTTGAGCTAAAGTTGGCAAAATCTTCGGAATTGCTTAGAAGCTTGCTTGCAATATTGAAGATTTATGCTATATTGCAGTTAAAATTACAAGAAATCTAAACACATATTTTAAAAGGTCCTATCTGTATTGATCATTTCACTTCATCGACTTTATCATTCATTAATAACTCAGCTACAAAACCTTATCCTGCACGCTATGTCTGAAGGCACTTTTTTTGCAACATTCATGTACCTCAGTTTTATCTTCACTGGAAGCTAGTATTGATCCTAACAATCAAATCTGCGAAGGTTTTAAAATATTTCATCATGGGTTTTTTGAGAAAAAGTGTTTTGAAGTTTACTTAGCTGTTAACAAAGGCGTATACGGACTATTGATTATACAAAACTGTTACGGATCGAAACAAATTCAGCTGAAAATTATTCAAAAGGTGATTAAAGTTGTCAAAACACTAAGTTTCAATGATACAGTAAGATTCACTCTTCGGTACCGTCAGATATCGTAACAAAGTCCGAGGGGGGCGACTCTATCTAAGATGCAGGATAATTTTTGCTTTGCTGTTGTGAGATTCACTCGCACTTAATAGATAGAAACACGATTGATTATGATTTTGAAGATTTTCTGCAAAAAGGTGGAGAGCGATGCGAGTAGATGGTTTTAGATGCAAGAGATGAAAAAAGATTTTTCCTAGATTGATTCGTTAGTGTGAGATTTTTCGACCATTTAAAATCGAGATTTAGATGTGAAACGATATAGTGGTTCTCAGAATTGGGTAAGAAATGGTAGTTTTGATCCTTATCGCAAAATATTTTTATTTATTTTGTCATTAGGGTGACTATTTCAACGTTAGGGTAGTCCAAAAAATCGTTTGCTTTTATTTTTTTTTTTCAAAAATGACTGTTTTTCAAAAAATTATAACTTTTGAACAACTGGGCCAATTTCAAAGATCAAAATATCAAATGAAAGGTTATTAAAAGTACTTGTAATAAATAAAGATATTAAAAAAATAGCGATCTTATATTTGAAAACATTGATTGTATTCGTTTATTATGGTTTTCATGGTTTTTAGATAGAGGGTGTTTTTATATTTTTCTTAAAAAATTTAGGCTTTTTTACACAACGTATCGAAAAATCAGCGATGTGTTGTTTTTCATTAGCTGATGATTAAAATTTCATACTTGAAAAACTGCACGATTATCAATCAGGCAATGGCGTTTATCAAGCACCTAAAATGGCGACCAGCGAATCCAAATTCCTTATGCTGAGTCGCATTTGTGGCAGCCACCATATTGCGTTATTGGAATCATTCTTGGCCGCGTTGTCTTTCCTCATAGCTGATTTGAGGCCGGGTTGGATAGTTCTCATACATTTAGCCAATTGTAGTGTCTGAAATATAACAAAAGTATAGTATAAAGTCATGTAAAATATAAAGTTATGAAGATAACAGTTACATACTAACCTTATTAACACTCAGATTAAGATCTTTCTTAAAGCTGAGTAAATCTTCGTGAGAAATCTTAGATTTTTTTTCCTGACTGATTCAAATTTAAACCCATTGGTCTTCCTGCTACGTTTGAAAAACTAACCTAGGCTAGTTTTTTACCTGCTAACTATCTAATGCTTTTGGAAACAAAGTGATGCTTACTTTCATCTGCCAATTTGGAGAGATTCTGAAGTTTCCGGTGTTCACTATATGCATGACGTTTCTCAGGAGAAACCTGCGTCCGACATAATTTGAAATTTGTTATGAATTAATTTTTTTCTGTGGTGTTTTTTTTTACAAATATCTACACACCCGCACAACTTTGACTGTCGAGTTTGGTTTGAACTTCTTGTTAACATCTTTCTTCTGGATATTTGTGAGACTCAATTTTCATAAACTGCTCCCTTTTTTATACCAGTAAACGGCAATGTAACATGAGTGAGCCGTACTCACGATTTTTTTAGGTGATAAACTCTCATTTTTACGCCCTTCCATCCTGCTCATGCCCTCGATCAGATTTCATAGAGGAAGCGTAAAAGAGAAAGAGATATTGCAACAAATTCTCACTATTTTACCTGTTTTCTAAGACATGGAGTGGGAGTTGTTCCACCAACGACCCGATGATACAGCTTATAGAAGTAACATTCAAATTCAAATCCCTGTTCATAAGTTTTTCCTTGATTTCGTTGAACTTCGATGAAATTCTTCAAAGTTTCATAATTTTCTTTGATGTTCTTGATTTTTTTTCCTGAAATTCTCAGATATTTTTTAAAATTCATAGTACTTTCCTAATGTTATTAAATTTTCCTTTGGTTCACAGACCATCCTAAAGTTTGCAAAAATTTCCTCACGTTTAAAGAACTGCTTGCAGAACATCATTGAAATTCATATAATGTTTCTATAGTTCACAGAACTCTCTTGAAGTTCGTAGAACTTACCAGGAGGACATTCAACTCCTCTGAAGCTCACAAAATGTCCCTGAAGTTGGCAGATCTGGAGAGCGAAGCACACCTTTGAAGTTTGAAGAATTTTCCTGAAGTCTTTCCTGAAGTTCAATGAACTTCTCTGAAAGTTGTTGAATTTCTCTGCTTCTTTGGAGGAACTTATTTAAAGTTTGCCGAACAACGGCACCGGTGGTGTAGTGGTAAGCGTGATTACCTCTCACCCCAGAAGGCCTGGGTTCAATCCCAGTCGGCGCCGCCGGGATGTTCTGAGGCATAACATCTCTGATCACGCCTTCCTTCGGATGGGAAGTAAAGCCGTTGGTCCCCGGTTCATGAGTTGATGGGTCGATAGGTAGGGTCCAGGTGTGGGAGCTGCCTTCCTGGCACGTCGGTAGCATTGGTGCTCAGCACAGAAAACAAGATCGACGAAAAAAACAAACCAAAGGGAAAAAAAAAAGTTTGCCGAACTTTCCTAAAATTCACTACAGTTCCCTATAGTTCGCAAAATTTCCTAGAAAGTCGCTGAACCTTCCTAAATGTTTCCTTATTCAGAATATGGGAATTGCAATGAAGCTTTAGCAATTCTGTTGTAATTCAAGGTTAGGACTACCTAAACTCACTGGGCAAACGTAGCTAACCTCAAGTGAGTTTCATTCCTGTATTATCGGAAAGACGATTTTCAAACCAATTCGTCATGGGTGCCAGCATTTATTTTCGATCTCGCCATTAAGCCAAACATCTATATTTATTTTTTTAAATCCAAGCTAATTTAACTTCACCACCTGCTGAGTACGGGACACAAAACTTTCGGATACCTACTATCTCCTTTATTGAACTCCAATTAAAAATCTTTCAACGATCGTCGCTACTAAAGTGGCTTGAATTGTTTTAACAGAGTCGCTTTTTCGAAGCACAACAAGCGAACTCTTTATTTTCTTCATGCAGTTTTTTTATTTTTTTCAGATTTTCTACACGATGCCTCCAATAAAAACAAAAACACTTGAAACAGGACGTAAATCAATGCCTACTACGATTACGTGGCTGCCTCAGACTGTCCTGCTCGTTTGTTTCTCTTTTACTCTTATGAGGGAAGAGAGAGTAATTAAGAAGTTGTTCTAGCAAAAAAAAACATTAATTGTTGTGGTCAAAGTCAACATAATCAATACGGATCTTACTTGAGAGTCAAAGAGAACTCTTTAATGCCATTTAGATTAATGCAATCATCATTTGAACCTTGTTTAACTGCATTTGTTCAATTCGTAATAGTTTTGTATCGTCAATAGTCCATATATGCCTTCATAATCGGCTTTGTAAACTTCAAAACACTTTTTCTCAAAAAACCCAAGATGAAATATTTTAAAACCATCACAGATTTGATTGTTAGGATCAATACTAATATCCTGTTAAGGAAAATCTGAGGTACATGAATGTTGCAAAAAAAGTGCCTTCAGACATAGCGTGGCGATTTTAAATTGGCTCACTACTTGACTAGCCTATTGGTCCCAAGCAAACGATTAACGTAACCCATTCTAGTCAAAATTCTAGTACTACACAATGTTTGTTTTGATTCGCTATGAAAGTTTGACAGATAAAACGAGGGGTGCATCGATGGGACCGAAGATAGTACCAGAGCTGAGCCAAAAAGTTGAGCTCGTTTCTTCGGGACCAAAAGCAATGTTGTGTCAGTTCATGCACTGTAATGATAATTTTGTTCTTTTTGACAAGTAATATTACACCATATTTTCAAAACGATTGAAATGCATCCACCTTGATGTGATATCAAAATTAATTTTTTGCTGTGAATGTATAAGATATTCTGAATCATTATCTGTGTAAAAATTATACAAAACGGCTAGTTAACAAGCTAGTTAAAATTATGACCCAAAGTTGATGTTCTACGATTTTTGGTATTTTTCAAGTTTCCATATTTTTTTTGCATTTTTCATGAGCTTTATTGGAAAATTAAAAAAATAAATAAATATTAACTTATACAGATATTTTAGTTTTTAAAACAGTTTTGATTTTTTGGTCAAAATAACAAAAAATAAAATACACACTTAATTGCATTCTCGATGTTCGGTACTTTTATTAGCGGACTATACTCGGCAAAACTATTAAATTACTACACATTCGGCCTTTTTTGCCATGTTTATCCCGAAAACAGTAACTTGAGTAACTGAAGACCAGTATTTTCTAAAATCATTTACTGTGTTTTGCTATTTTCATTACTGTTATGTGTTGCAAACTTAAATTCTCTCCTGTGGCCAATTATTTCAGTAATAACTCTTACTGACGTTTCGGTTATCATGCTACTTTTACTGAATGTTCATCACTTCATTACTGAACATTTGTTTAAATTTACTGAACAAACTGTTATTTTTGATTTCACGTAGAACATCTGTCAAACACATCAAAAGCGCATCATTTTGTGTTGCTAATTGTGTTGTACGCAGTGAACATTGAAGTGTTTTTGTTTTCCTAAAAGTTTTCACTGATATAGAATATAGACGGAATTTTCGAGCGGATCGAAGCGATGTAGGAGTGAAGTTAATACTTTGTAAGTAAATTTGGAACATACAAAACGGGCACTTTCAAAAGGATGAAATTTTTTATGATTGCTCCTTCCAAAGGTGTCAAATGCGGTACACAAAACAAAAATCGCTCAAGCGGCACAATAAGGAGAAGCATCCGTTGCTGTCGGAAGCTTCTTCCCCAAAATGTAAGGAACTGCGGGAACCTCCTCTCCTTGAGGAGGTCTATCTAAGACAACATGAAAGTAACACCGGGGGTGAAGTACAACCGTCCGAGGAAATGCGTTCTCTCGATGAAATTAAAAAAAAATAGCTTCGTTGAGCATTTGTCGCTTAGCTGGTGACGTTGGGCTTCCGCAAACCAAGGTTTTGGAAACTATCAAAATTGGCGAAAATGTTGTTTGGCAAGTAGCAGAATACTTGGAAAAGAAGGCTATTCCTTGCATCAAAGGGCGTTGATATACATAAACAACGATGAGGCGCAACAGTTCTTCAATTCGTTCAAGAACATTTGCGGATGTTAATACGTGTCCTCTTCGTTTCTTAAAAGGACGGCAGTGAATATACCAGACTCAGAACCAAAATGTGTAGGTAAGCGAACCGTAACGAAATGTATGTCAATGAGACATTTTCATAAACCCCCATTATTGACACCCTCAAGCTTATTTTTCGAGCCCCACACAACCAACTGTTGCTGACTGAAACACATGCAGATGCATATGGATATTTTTGAAAAGGGGACGACGTGTAGAGGCCGGAAATCGTTGCCAGACGTCATTTTGGAATCAAAGATGGCGGCCATCGGGTCAAGAAAAACTGTCAAATACCCTATAATACGGGTATTTCCGGAAAGGGAACAACGTGTAGAGGCCAGAAATCGATGCCAGACACCATTTTGGAATCCAAGATGGCGACCATCGGGAAAGAAAAACTGTCAAATACCCTAAAATATGGGTATTTCCGGATAGGGAACGACGTGTAGAGGCCGAAAATCGATTTCAGACGCCATTTTGGAATCCAAGATGGTTGCCATCGGTTCAAGAAAAACTGTCAAATACTCAACAACATGGGTATTTTCGGATAGGAGATGACGTGTAGAAGACCGGAAATCGATGTCAGATGCCATTTTTTAATCCAAGATGGCGACCATGGGTTCAAGAAAACTGTCAAATACCCTACAATATGGATATTTTTGGAAGGAGACGACGTGTAGAGGCCAGAAACCGATGCCAGACGACATTTTGGGATCCAAGATGGTGGCCATCGGGTCAAGAAAAACTGTCAAATACTCTACAATATGAGTATTTCCGGAAAGGAAACTACGTATAGAGTCCGGAAATTGATGCCAGATGCCATTTTTAAATCCAAGATGGCGGCCATCGGTTCAAGAAAAACTGTCAAATATCCTACAATGTGGGAATTTCCGAAAAGGGGCGATATAGCTTCCAGACGCTATTTTGGAATCCAATATGGCGGAAACATTTTTTCCATGGTCACCATAGTCGGTAGAACTCCAGACGAAACTTGAACCGCACTACCGTTCATACTGGTTACAACGCTCTGATGAGACAACGAAACCTTACCCCCAAGCTCCTCCCCTGATCCTATCCTTCGACAATATACCTCGAGTAAACCGCGAGTATTCGGCCCAACTCCTACTAGACATAGAATTAAGTGAATTTTGTTACAAACAAAGAACAATGAACTATCGGCTCCGTAAAGCTAACACGATTGAGCCTTCAAAATAAACGAACTAGTTAAAAAAACACGATTTCCATAAATAAGGCTTACCAAGAATATTGCGCATAATTTATTGTGTATAGCGTATCACTGAGCAAGATCGCAACGTAACGTGGAAGATTCCTCAAAACAATAAAACGCTTTGAAAGTTTTTTCTATCATAAACTACAGATTTATTCCTGGACTCCTCTACAGTGAATATGGATGATATTTTCATCCACCACCTGGTGCGGTAGAAATCGAGTTAAAACTAAATCAACAACTCCAAACGGAGTGCAAAAATGCAAGATTTGCTAAGGGAAGTCGAGACCCTTCTCACGGAGTGGAAGAACGAGAGTGACTAGAATGCAGCGCTGGTTGGTTCTTTGTTAACGAAAAAGAAAATAAAATGTGGAATAAATCTGTAGTTTACGATAGAAAAAACAAAACAAATCAAAGCGTTTTATTGTTTTGAGGAATTTTCCACGTTACGTTGCGATCTTGCTCAATGATACGCTATACACAATAAATTATACGCAATATGCTTGGTAAGCCTTATTTATGGAAAACATGTTGCCGCCATATTTGATTCCAAAATAGCGTCTGGAATGTATATCTGGCCTCTACACGTCGTCCCTTTTCGGAAATACCCGTATTATAGGGTATTTGTCAATTTTTCTTGACCCGATGGCCGCCATCTTGGATTCCAAAATGGCAACTGACATCGATTTCCGGCCTCTACACGTCATCCATTTTCCGGTTACTGTTCTCACATTGCACAGCAACATTTTATATGGACAAGCTTTCGAGACATAACATCTTAAGGAAGTTCATGTGCACACTAGCGCCGCGTAGTGTGAGAGTTCTGAAATAATATGACCATCATCCGAAAGGACTTAGTCACCTGAACAACTTTGCTGAAGACAGTAACCTTCTATATGGCCAGGTTCTCGAGATACAGCTTATACAGGAAATTCACTTGCACACTAGTGCCGCGTAGTGAGCGTGTTCTGAACTAATATGACCATCATCCGAAAGGACTTGATCACCTGCCCAACTTTGCTGAAAACAGCAACTTTCTATATGACCAGGCTCTCGAGATACAGTTTATATAGGAATTGCACATGCACACTAGCGCTGCGTAGTGAGAGAGTTCTGAACTAATATGGCCACCATCCGAAAGGACTTGGTCACCTGAACAACTTTGCTTAAGACAGTAACTTTCTATATGGCCAGGATCACGAAATATTCTATGTTGGAAATATGATCCATATATTATAGCGCCCGTCATAAGTAACATAAAAGTGAAGCGCCTCTAGCGGCGTAGTTCCCAATTTAACCTGAATCCAATGGCACAGGCTTGTTGGTCTAACTCAGTACAGCAACTTTGTCGAAGACAGTATAGCTTTATGCATTGAAACAAATGAGATAATCCACTACAGCCCCCATTAGTGAAAATCCCATAAGATGTGGGTATCCTTATTCGCGGTTCCTTATTCACGCCCCCGTTACCCCGGCAATAAGGATTCCTGACTGTATGTCTATATAGGAATCCCCCAAATAATGTGGAGGGTGGTGAAGTCCACCTAGAGCGATTTCTTGGTTGTTTTCCTGCCAATTGAACTAATAATGTGTAAATGAATAGTTTTTAGTTGGCATTCTTCATAATTATAAATTCAGTTAAATTGGGTGGAGGACAGCCGAAAAATAGCGGTGGGTGGATTGCACTACGCTATTGGAGAAATTTCCGAAAAAAAAACTGCTTTTCAGCAAATACTTCAAGGAATAGAAAATATTCCTTAATTACTGAATTCGTCAAAAAAAAAAAAAAAATACTGGGCTACTCAGCTATCGACCCAATTTATATATTTTTGCTGAACAATTTTCAAAAATGTACTGAGTTGTCGTCATGCTAATACAGTCTATTTGGTGAGATTGGACAGCTCTCAAAAGTGTCATGATCTATATTTTTGCCGAAATATTTCAAAAAATTATTGAGTTGTTGTCACGCAAAGCAATCCTTTCGGTTATATTTGACAGCTCGCAAAAGTGTCTTGACTACCGATTGCTCAGCATCTGTTGAAATTACCGAAACGATAGTCGAGCGCTCAGTTGTTCTAATCTCGTCAAAAACTTTAATGAGTTCGGTAAAAATATGTTAGTGTGATAGTATATAAATTAAGGACCGCTCCCCAACAACAACCCAAACACCAGAAGATATCGGACATCGGTTGGACACAATTAAACAAAAACAACAACAAGTAGCCATAACATTGAGTGCGATTGCACAGTTATCGTTTCCAGGGATCCTCAACGCCAAAGACTAGTACGAGTGGCAGCGTCGACAGCAACAACAACAACAACAATAACAACATCAGTAACGGTTATAACTCATCAGCACCTCGACGACCACCATAGCATACACCAAGTACACTAGCAGAAAACGCCAATTCAGCAACAAATTAATGTGAACACCCAACCACGATGTTGACGAAGAGGATCACCACATGGCAACGGCAACAGCAAGTCAACCCGACACCGGTTGGTAGCAGAAGCAGCATTAGCCAGTACATAGGATAGTCATTAGAATTCAGCACTTTCTCAAAGAATGTAAGCTCTTTTGTATTTCATACATAAAATTCAAATTGAGGGAATAAATCATTCTAGTTCGAACCATCGTCGCGAGTAGTCTTTAAATTTTTTTAAAAGTCCATTCGAAATATAACTGGCGCAGTCGGTAGAATAGTGCAATATCCCTGCGAGTGAAGAGTAGTGAGTAATCCCGCGAATATTCATCGAGAGGCACATCGACAACCAACTAACTGTAAGTAATCCAATCCAAGTATCAATAGAAAGTATTTAAAAGGAAGTGTGAAAATAGTGAAAGAAATCTAGTGTAAAGGATAAGCAGGATATATTTTTTTTTAGTGCGAAAGTTAAGCGAGTGTTTAGAAAGATTTTGAAAGAAAAAAGTGCATGCTCACAAGAAGAATGAATGATATTTTATCTAACAAAATTGAGGAGTTAGAGCGTCTTCTAGGGCAGCAATCGTTGCAATTGGAGAGGTTGCAAAATGCTTCACGAGCAGTTGCAGTTCAAGCACCAGTCGCGAACAACTTTGACGCAACCCGAATTCCGGATATCATTAAAATGATCCCCGGATATGACGGTGATGTCAAGGGACTGCCAGCTTGGATTGACTCAGTCGAACAAAAATTGGACTGCACAAAAATGGACGTTCCAGAGCTCGAGAGAGAAAGTGTCATTAAAGTATAAACATCCATCATACGGGATAAGATTTCTGGGAAGGCCAATGAAGCCCTCCTGGGTAATCAAACCGAATGCAAATGGGAAGCTATAAAACTCATCTTATGAATAGATTCGGAGACAAGAGAGACTTGTCTTCCATTATCAATAAAATTCCGTATATCAGACAGAGCAACAAATCTGTGGAAGAATTTTACAATGAATGCGCAGAGATTTTAGCAGACTTGAATGCGAAAATTATGTTGGACTCAGGCCTAAGACCCTGTGCAAAAGCAGTCATGGCATCCTATGAAGCCATGCTGACGAACGCTTTTGTAGATGGCTTACATGAGCCTATCTTTTCTTTAAGTAGGACCGAAAGAGCAGTGAATTTAGTCTCAGCATTTCAACATGCAATGGAACATGAGCAGTGTTGGAAAAGTTCGTGATATTTCATGAAGTTCACCAAGGGAAAAGATCGTGAGTCATAGTGAGTTTTCGCGAACTTTTCCATCACTGAACATGAGAATGCCGATAGAAGGCGAAAAGAAGTGAATACCAAACTTCTAATGACTAAACCTCTCCACTTACAAACCCCAAAATTTACGAAAAATTGAAATTTTAAACAGAAACCTCAATATAACTTCCGGCATAAAAACCCAGCCTTTGCTCCAAATAGGAATTACCCCCAGCTTGCTCAAGGGACTTAACCCTAAGCCTTGAATTACACACCTATTAGGAACTTTTCCCAGCAGAAACAAGGAATGGCTCCCATAAAACAAGAACCATATTCACAAACTAGCTTTTGAAGAGTGCCTAATACCTTTTACCAGGTACACTTTCAAGAATTTAGAGAACAACAGGAAGAAACATACAACCATCCTGAACCATACGATTATCAAGAAAACCCAGAAGAAAATAATGAACATCCATTAGCCGAGGATGAAATAAATTTTCCGTCAGATCCAAACCAAATGCTGAACGGGTAAACCTTAAAAATTTCCTTCCATACATTGAAATTTACACAAAAAAACAATACCCTAAAATTTCTCATAGATACCGGAGCTAACAAAAATTATATTTCACCCCGATATGTAACTCAGAGTGCACAAAAAACCGGACCTCCTAGTAGCATTAAAAATATAAATGAATCTTTCCACTTAAGCCAATATATCGAAACAAACATATTCTTTAATTACAATACCTTTCCAGAACAAAAATATTACCTATTTAAATTTCACGAATTTTTCGATGGACTTATAGGGTTTGAATCTTTGAAATCATTAGGTGCTGTTATAGATACAGTATCTAATACACTCAACATTGGCAACACTACCATTTCAATGAAGAAAAAATTTCCGAACTATCTCCAGATTAAAATGTAATCATCAACAAACCACTTCCCGTTGCTATCAATGAAGGTGACTTCTATGTTGATAATGATATCTTTATAGCGGAAAATATTATAATACCGAGCGCAAAGAGGAATGCAGCAATATTTCCTGTTGCCAATATAAAAAAATGAACCAACTATGCTACAGTTTGACACCGCAACTCCCATTGCAGAAATTCAAAACTTCGAGGAAATTCATGAATTTCCAAACACAAAAATATCTGAAGAAATCCGAACTTCTCACTTAAATCGCGAAGAGAAAACCAAATTGCTCAATGTTATTCAAGAATACGAAGATGTATTTTACAGAGAGGGCTCCGACCTCACTTTTTCTAATGTGATCAAGCACAAAATAGAGACCAAAGACGACGTCCCCATAAGGGCTCTACAATTTCGAAGCTCTAAAATGAACTCGTGTTTTGTTTCTCTCATACATACGTGTTCGACGCTTCATTTCTATAACGCCTAGCTAGACTATCAGCAAGAAACGAAAATAAAAAAGCAGGACTAAATAAAAAAGCAGCCTCCAAGCTATTAATCGTCGCAAAACAACGGTGCTGCATATATTCCAACATCATCATATTCACTCATAAGCTCGTACTTTCCAACCTTCCTCAACTATTCACCAAATTTTCTCTGCATACCGAGAAGCTCTTTATAAGTTCAATTGTTCAATCCATTTCCATTCCAAGTCCGTCGTATTGTCCAGATTCTCTTACAAGATTTTACTCGAAAAAAATGCAACACTTTCTTTTGTGTATAGCTTTTTAATGCATGGGAAAAAATTGATGAAATTTTGAGTAAAACTAGTTTAGAGTGTAATGTTTACATGTGCAAAATCTCTTCACAATCTGTCAAGTGGCTATCGAGATGGCTTCCTAAATTATATTAGCGGGCCTGGAAACTCCAGGCCAGTCCCACAGGTGGATCGCGAATCAGTTTGGAATCGACAATTCGACCGTGTCCCGAGC
This sequence comes from Ochlerotatus camptorhynchus, assembly GCF_037179485.1. NCBI lineage: Eukaryota > Metazoa > Arthropoda > Insecta > Diptera > Culicidae > Ochlerotatus > Ochlerotatus camptorhynchus. The sequence continues at coordinate 4,295,146 of NW_027040773.1, forward strand.
GGTAAAATCATTCAAAAAGACCCAGACGACCCAGCGGCAAGCTGGCAGTGGAAGAAAAGCGAAGACGACCGACCCCGTAAACGCAAGGAAGGTGAGGGATTACTTCAAGCGCAATCCGAACCTTTCGATTAGAGACGTGACCAAGAAGGTCAATTCTTCCGTTTGATTCGTCAAGCAGATAATAATGCGTCCCGGAATTTAAGTCTTCAAGGTAAGGAACGCCTAACTGAACCGATAAACAGAATACGGTGGCCAAATCTTGCGCCAGGAAGCTGTACCGCGAGTGGTTGGTGCAGCCGAAATGCATGATAATAGACGACGAGACGTACATTAAAGCGGACACCAAGCAGATCCCCGGCTTGGAGTTTATAGTCGGCAAGTCCCACCTGGATGTTCCGGAAGAAGAAGGTCGACAAATTGGCCAAGAAATACTTAGTGTGGCAGGCGATCTGTGCGTGAGCTAATTTCAGCAAACCGTACATAACTACCGGCACCATCAATGGCCAAATATATAAGAAGAATGCCTCCAGAAGCGCCTGCTGTCCTTCCTCCAGTCCCACAAAGGTGACACTCTGTTTTGAACGGATATGGTATCGTGCCATTACGCGAAACCGGCGATGGAGTGGTACGAAGCCAACGATGTTGATTTTGTGCCGAAGGAGGCAAATCCGCCAAACTCGCCAGAACTTCGTCCAGAAGAAAAATTCTGGGAAAGCTCCGGAAAACAGGGAAGGTCTTCAAAAACGACAAGGATTTGAAGAAAGAGTGGCTGAAAGTGTGTAAGAAAGATAGGGCAAGTGTTGCACAGGATTTGATGCGTAGCGTTAAGTACTAGGTGTGGGCATTAAGCTTAGAAGAGGAGGTTAAATAAACCTATGTTGCAAAACCATAGCTAATAGGGGAAATGGATGTAATGTCGGCCTAAGCGCCCCTAATTTGGGCCCATACAAAAATTTAGCAATCGTCTAAATTTTCAATAGCGAACAAAAATATCCATTAGTACCGTTCCAATGACGCGTTCATCTTGATAAAATTGATAAATAGCAGATTTTTAGCGTTGGGTCCAATCTTAGATCCATAGGTCAAATTAGAACCATTTCCCTCATATGTTTTTTTTTCTTTGTTTTGTTTTCCGTCGATCTAGTTTTCCTTGCTGAGCACCAATGTTACCGACGCCAGGGAGACAGCTTCTACACCTGGACCCTACCTATCGACCCATCAACTCATGAACAGGGTACCAACGGCTTTACTTCCTTTCCGAAGGAAGGTGTGATGAGAGATGTTATGCCTCAGAACATCCCGGTGGCGCCGACTGGGATTGAACCCAGGCCTACTGGGGTGAGAAGCAATCACGCTTACCACTACACCACCGGTGCTGCTCCTTGCGATTTTTCTCCACCGTGAAAATTTTTGATGGAATATTTTCTCAGATTATATTTCTTTGGATTGATGAGATAATTTGCTTATCATTCTACAGCACAACATTTGATGCCCGAATCTCGGCCCAAATCTGCTCGATATTTAAAAAAATTCACATTACAGATTTTTGTAATTATATACAGATTTAAACAGATTTTGAGAAAAATCTACAGATTCACAAAAATATTTGAAACAGAAAAATCGACAAATATTTATTTGTTGAATCTAAAATACAGATGAAAAATGTGACATCACTGCTCACCTCAGTCATGCCTGTCATTTCTTTTGAATTGCTGTTTGCTTTCTTTCACAATGCACGACTAGATAAAGCCACAGATAAAAATACTTTTATCATACAACTAACTACCGTACACATTCGTTTGTTCAACTGCACCCTTTTAACGACTTGTTGAGGTTTGATTCATGAATTAAATTTGTTGTTGTCAGCGTACTCTATGCCTACTACCCACCTGTTAAACTTTTTTTTATAAACTCAAGGCATTTATTTCCGACAGTATTATATACACTGCAAAGTCATTAGCATTACTATTTCAACAGAACAAATTAAAAACTTACTAAAACATAATAGAAATAATTCATAACGTGTATGTTAAGCGTTGCAACCATTGAATGTAGTCTACTTTTGCTTGACAAAATAAACAAACTTTCTGACATCGATAAATCCCTACATCAAGCCAGATTTTGTGCTTATTTTAAAAAATATTTGGACTACATTTTATTAAGTTTTTTTTATTTCATCAGCATGCGACGCACCCATATCTTTAACGAGTCAACATCAAAGAAACTCTACCCAAGTTTCCCCACTTGTCTCATGAAATGTACGCACACCCAAAACCCACAGGACCAAATCAAAAGTAACAAAGTGGTTCATGACTTTTGCTCTTCTACCCATCATTATGCACGAGATGAGGATCTGAGGGAAGGACATCTGACGTCTTCAAGTGTACACGAAGTGCAGGGTATATTCATAAATATTTTATTGCTTCCTTCCTCTTTGACGAGTGAAGCACGCTCGTCTTTTCGCCTGTTACACGCCTTATACAAGCATCGTCCAACTTGTACAACAAACCAAAAGAAAAACTCCTCGAAAAGGGGACAAACCCACAAGTCTGCCAATGCCGTACCGAATCAGAGTTTTTGAAGAGGCAATTCAATTTGCTTCCTGCTATCCAGCTGCTGCTCACCACTCGTCTATTATCCCCAAGGGTCGTCAAATCTTTAAGCCACAAATTTTTATGATGCCAAACACAATCAACACTTTTGTGAAGGAAATCATCCCTTGGTGAAGCAGTAGTAGGCTGCCCTTTCAACACCTCTCCACTGCAAAACCATCGAGCCGTTGCCCCATTGAAACATCCTTTCTCCATCCCCACCAGAGTCAGTTTGAATAGAGGATGCTTTGCTGCCTCTTTTACGACATCATTAAAATGATGTTTGTCTGATTTTCCCTCGTGCCGTCACTTAGCCTGACCCACCTTTACCTTACCCCGTGGACCACTGTGTTGTTGTTATTATTATTATAATAGTTGCCGGGGGAAATCCGAGCGATCGTTCGGTAGGTGTACCGTAACGATTATTGGATTAAGGTCAATCCTCCCAGAAGTATGCTGCTTTTAATCGCTCTTTCATGGGTTTGGCATGGTTGGATTTGCTTGCGGGATACAATGAAGAATTGAAAGAGAATTAGATTTTGTGTGGTAGGTATGCACTCGGGACAGCAGGATATGATTTGCATGCTTCTGTTCTCATTAGTCGATAACTGTAAGGGTAATGTTATATTTTTTTTTTATAGATCCACATTCTGTCCGTAGCGTTTTGTTCAACTTGTGGTGAAGTCCACGGTTTTAATTATAGTTTTAATTTCTCATCAATTGACCACTGCTTAAGGTTCAATTTACTTTGATGCTTTTTGGAAAATTTCAAAAGCAGTTTTTTCCGACGCATTATTTCAGATTGCAAAAAGCTCGCACTATTCGATTCCTTTTGATATTTTACACAAAATAACGCGAGCTTTTTGCAATCTAAAATAATGCGACGAAAAAAACTGCTTTTGAATTTTTAAAAAATGCATCAAAGTAAATTGAACCTTAAAGCTTAAAATTTACAGGTCAGGGTCAGGGTCAGGTCCTGAGGCTAAGAATCAACCAAACGAATCCAAATTTATTTTTAATTAAAAGTTATTCAGTAGTGTAATTTATTGGAAAATATGTTATGCTTTAAAAACACAAAATATAATAAATAAAAAATCATCCAGAACAGCATAACAGAGCAAAACGATGCCAATTAAAAATTGTACAATATTTCCACTCCACTTCTTCCTTGAAAAAACCCTCGCTGATCCACTCGCCGTCTGACTCGCCACCATCCTTGAGTTGCACTGACTGGAAGGAACACTCAACTCATCCAACTGGCACAAGAAATAGCACATCTCCACACACCCGAAAGGCATAAAAAGATTTCTGTTTGGAAACTTAATTTCGTATTTCTTTGTGCGGCGCGGAATGCCTGGCAGAGATGGAAAACTTTTGCATAATTTGAGATTTGCGCGCTCGTTCGCTCGCGAGATGCCACTTATTTCATTTCGAATGTTCGCGCTGCCCTCGGAATTATATTTTCCTCCCGTCCGTCCATCATCTTCGTTCCTCGTCTTCGTCTTCGTCGTAGTCGGTCGGTCCGTTTTAGGTGGATCTCTGTTGTTGTCATGCTAGCAGCACTCTTCTACCACCTACAGGGCACAGGGCCAATTCTGACGAGGCGATGGGAGGGATATTCCGTTTTTGAACTTTTCGAAAACGATTAAAGTTCTTTTTGCAAGTGCAAGTTTCTGTTCAAAGGGCGCTAGGAAGAAAACCAGAGGTGAACCAGATTCGAAACGGAGCGGGACAAAAAAGGGCAAAAGTGGGAATCTTGAACTGGTGTGGATGTGAACACTGTCGAAATGGGGATATCATTAATATGAAACAATACTCAAGTGCCTGCAGGGGTTGAGTGTCTGCCATGCGGGAAGGAATAATAGCGAATGTTTAGTATGCGTGAGAGTTGGAGAAACGTTTTATTAAAATTCAACCAGTGCACTTGTTGAGCTAAGCTATGCATTAAGGAATGGTGCCAGCGAAAATGACTATAGATAATTATTAGGCTCAAATTTATCGATTTTTTTACATTCATATTTTCATTTATCGTTGATTATTCCTAGTAGTGTATTCAATTCTCGGCCAATTTGTGGCTATTAAGGAATCGGGAAACAGCTGATGGTTCTCTAGTTGTTCATCATAATGTTAATTTGTTATGTTATGCAAAATATCCATCCGACCTATCCCAGGAACTTGATACGAACACCCTCGGAAGTTCATTTACATTTCAGTACATTTTTATTATTCTAAGAATAACGCAAAATCATGTAAAAAACAATACAAGAAAATCTGTTTTTTTCCTTTGATTCTTAAGAAAGTTTACGTGTTTTCTATATCTTGATGGTAAAAAATTGGGGTTATAATACTGCAAAAAATACTCTTTTTTTTCTAATAATCACTGGAAACAACTGATTTTCTTGAATTATAGATATCTTTGTCCAATATTTTTAGAAAAATCAAAATGGGCCTACCTTTATTTTTCTATTATTGTGGCGGTAAACTTCACGTTAAGAAGCATTCCTCTTTAGATACCAGATTGACAACTGACAGGAAGCAAACTGTAAACACAGTAAGAATCGTTAACCCAAATTCAGGTAATCAATTCACACAGATTTGAGTTCGTTCTGGTGATTGAAAAAGGCATTCACGAATTACAACCCGCCTACATAAACTAACCATATCATCTGATAGAGCAAACATTCTCTCAGATGCTGGTGCCGGTTTGTCAGAATGAGTCTATATTCACAAGAAATCGACGTTTGAAATCATAGGTCCTTTTCACACGTTGCTTTAAGCTGGGTTTAAACAGGGTAAGTCAATTGATCAAGTCAGTTGAATTCAACTGACTTGAACGCGAATTGAACGTGTAAACCATGCCATTCAACTGACTTGATCAACTCACTTGAATTGAAAAAAGTTGAACCAGGCTCAACTTTGCAAGCCAATTGAATTCAACTGAGTTGATCATTTGACTTGCCTAGTCTAAACCCAGCATTAGTTATTAGCTTCTTCCATCATACGTCAAAACAAAAACGCGCGAATGTGACTGCTCTTGCTCCGGGACGGGACTTGACAATCCAGCTTCTCACTATTCTTAATGTGTTTGATGAATGTCCGTCGAAAATTAGTGCATGGTTTGACCGATAATGTCAGGATTGCAGAATGATTCATCTATTTTTTATTTTTATTTGATTCGGAGTTTCTACCGCAGTTTGGCACCTTGTACATCATTTTTGCTTTACACAATAAAAACAACCATAGAAAAACAAGAATATCCACCGCTTTAAGCACGCCGTGGACCCTATTTTCCAACTTTCCTTTCACAAATATAAACAATTGACAACGCCATTGACATCAACTTTGATTCTGGCTACACTGCCAGTCAGATTGATGATTGATTCCTCTGCCCTTTTTATTCCACGATTGCTACTGTCAAATCGAACACTCGCTACCCGACTGTCAAGTCCCGTCCCAGCTTTTGCTGAGTGACGGGTTGTGACGCAATTTTGTCCAGGCACTTCCCTAAAATTTAGTAAACATGGTCTTATCAGAAATTTACAACATTTGGACACCTGTTTACCTGTTTGTAGCATTAATCCGGTAGAAAGAAATACTGGAAAAGCCTTCTTTTGAGCTGGAACATCCAGAAACTGCGCAAAAACGATCGACGCATCCATTTGAAAAAAAAATAATCAGTAAATAAAACGGTTTTGAGCCCAACGAACTGTCAAAAGCAGACCAAATCCGGGACGGGACTTGATAATCGAGCTTCTCACTCTTCTTAATGGTTTTGAAGAATGCCCCTCGGAAAGTTGTGCGTGGTGTACCATGTGGTACAATCCAGTAGTAGTGGTGTTGCCATGTGGTACACTGAAAAATTGCAATAGCAGGTTAGTCACCAAAGTTTTTGAGCCGCTCCGTCTGTCACTTCGTTTGTGCTATTTCTGCTATCAGTGAGAGGAAACTGAATACTAAATTTGATATAAATTTTTCCTGTTGATAACAAAACAAGTATTCAATCTGATGTTGTGCTAAGGCAATGAAAACAAACCCGCAACAACATATTTTTGAAGAGCAAATGTACAGCAAAATGAAAACAAAATTTGGTACCAAATCTGTGAACTGCGAAACTGAAATAAAATTATGATTTCAGTTGGATGTTGATATCAAAACTTGATTTCAATTTGCTGTCATTTTGATGCTGGAGTTTGCTCAGGCTTTAACTTCATTTGTGGTTTGACGGAGTTGACTAATGATACCAGGAATGTAAAATATTTTTTTTTAATTTTAATTTGGATTTTATTCTGAGTTTCTACCGCTGTTAGGACCTTGTTCATCATTTTTGCTCAACACAATAAAAACAAGCATAAATAAACAACAATATTCATCGCTTAAAACACGCAGTGCACTCAATTTTTCAACTTTCCATTCGCAAATATAAACAATCAACAACACCATTGACGTCAACATGGATTCCGGCATCACTGCCAGCCAGACTGATGCGATCCCTCTGTCTTTTTTATTCCACGATTGCTACTGTCAAATCGACCAATCAGAAACTGACTCGGATTTGACAGAAAATTGGCTCGAAATCGCTACCCGATTGACCAATGCACGGAATGAACTCACGAAAGAATTTGACTTTTGAGCGGTGCCGTGTTTACTAAAAATGAACACATGATGTAATGCTCGCATAACTCTAGAAAAGATCCTATCAACTTTTATAAACAACTTGTTAGGCCCTTTCCTCGCGAACCGAAGAACATCCACTCAAACCAAACCACTTTCGAGAAGGGGAGAACTCATCCTACCCGATGGTGTTGTTGGTTTACATGGGCGTACTTCGGTTCGCGGGAAAATGCCTAACAAGTTTTGTGTACACAAGTTGATAGGCCATTTTTAAATGTTACGCGAGTATTATGCATGTGTTCATTTTTGGTAAACACGGCACCGCTCAAACGTTAAATTTGTTCATGCAGTTCATTCCGTGCATTAGGTTTTGCACCGTCGGGGTTAACCTCAATCTGATGACAGTTCAGTTGTACTGTTTACGTGGACTTAGTCGTTTTTTTCTTGGGTAGATTTTCTCGATAATTTTTCAGACTGCAGTGAGATGTAAACCACACTTCTGCATTGTCCACGAGCAACATCCTTTCACCGTGCTGTTCCTCGACAATTTTCAAGTTAAAATTCGGAAATTTTAGAATTTGTTTTTTCGAAAAAAAAAACGACTAAGTGCTTGTAAACAGTACCACTGAACTGTCAAAAAGGTTCAGCCTATTAACACTGAGTTCATTTGTGACGTCACGCTGCAGAACCTAATTGGTCAATTGTCAAGTCCCGTCTCAGACCAAATCGAGTAATGCATATACACGGTAACAGCAAAATACCCAAAAATGATTATAAAAGACTCAATATTGACTACTGAGTAAGCATTTTCGAGGGAAACTAGGAGTACCCATTGAATGTGTAAAATTTTTACCAATTTATGAGTATTTGTGACTTAAAAATCAATACTTGCTACTCATTTTCGTAGTTGTGATTACTCATAAATGGGTAAAATTTTATTCATTTAATGGCTAATCCCAGTTTCCCTCGCAAATGCTTATTTGTAGTCAGTATTGGGTATTTTGGGGTTACTGTGTATTGATTGCATTCACTCAAAAAATTCCACACGTCGTCATGATGTGTCTCACACTTAATTTTGCGCATATTGTGAAACACATCAATTTCATGTGTGAATCTTATGCTATGAACCATGCCTGAACACTATGGATTTGAATTGTGACACACTTGGATTCTATGTGCCTCATATGGTGATATCAATAGCTTTGCACACCATAGTTCAATATTCTACAATATTCTACTTTATCAAATTCTACTTTACCGACTCTAAAAATGAATCGACAAATATATAAACAAAACTGCCAAAGGCCAGAGCTTTCACATATATTTTTAATGGGTCTGATTTGGGATTCGATCATTGACTGTTGGGGTATGCTGCTGCCGGAGTCTTCGTTCGATCTCACTGTGTCACGGTTGTTCTCATATATGAGGTGGGTTGATAGGATAGTCACAACTCTTGTTTTCGATGTTCACCTTTCTGAGCAAGCAATTCACATCGTATTGAAATGCAAAACACTTTAAATCCATCTGTTTTGAATAGTAGCGTGATTCAATGTGCAATACACTTGAATAGATAGTGAAAGATTTTCAACATTTCAAAGTTTGAAACACTATAAATTAACGTGTATAACACATTGAACCAAGGTGAAAAGTAAATGTGATTGTGCATTTAGAAAATCATGTGTTTAAACACTTCGATCAAACGTGTGAAATTTTTTGAGTGTTGGCAGTGTTGCTAGAAATCACCTAGGCCCTTTTGTGTTGAATCGGCTCCTTTCTTAGAATAGACCCTCTCTCTTGTTTAAATGATGAATCAACAAAGAAATGGACAGATTTTGGCGGCACACGGTCCATAAAAACAACTCTTTTGTTGGTTGGTTTTGGTTGAAAAGCAGTTTACTCAACATAATTCTAAGAATTTGTGTTACTTGGGTAGCTCATATGTAGTAATAGAGCTCGTATAGGCCTTTTTAATAGAAACTAAACGATCGATTCAACCTCTGGTGGAGAATAGGAGAACGTCAAAAAGAGTGTTGTGAGCATAAATTTTTGCCTTGAGACATAGGAAGCGGAACACTTTTTTACTTTTCCTGATAAATTGATTCATCTGAGATGCTGCAAAACTTAATCTACAGTTGAAAAATTTAATTCTGTAACGTTTTTGAAAAGATCCTGCTGGTGTTCAGGAATATTTTTGTTGAGAAAAATGGAAAATTAGAGAAGTGCCTTAGTGGTTATGATCATCCGGATTTCTTGTGTGTGAATAGTTAAGGTGCAAATCAGTTCAGATTTGTGGAAAATCGTACAATAAGACAATTACCGATGGAAATTGGCAAGATTTTGAATGAAAAATGCTGTTATTTGCGAGAGGGAAAATACTTATTCTGATGTAAACAAACGGTTTGGTTGACGTTTCTTCTCGAACTCGCGTGGCGCACTCTACGTTGGTGGTGCATTAAAAAGGCGTATTGATGTGAAGCATCATTCTATTCAAAATTATCTTTTTTTTTTAGTTTACGTATTGATGAGAGGAAACTTATTGGACGGTAGCTAGAAGCTTCAGCTTAATTTTGCATTTTGCTATTTGGATCAAATTTCGAATTTTTCCATTTATCAGGAAAGTATGCCAGATGGAAACATTAGTTAAATAGTTTTACCAAGAAAGACAAGGTATTCTGTGGGAGTTTTTTCATTGGGATATAGAAAATTCCATCATCACCTGGAGCTTTCATGTAATGAAACTTTTTAGTTATAGATCTTACTTCATCCAAATCAGTCACCCAGGAATCATCAAAAATATTTTCACGAGAAAAAAAAATTCAGATAATCCTGAGCAACCTGATTCTCAATAGGACTAGTAAGACCCAAACTGAAATTATGGGAATTCTCGAATTGCTTAGCAAGTTTCTGAGTGCTTTGAGCATTATTCTATGAGCGATATTTTGCATTAAAATCACCAATAATGAAGAATTTAGACCTATGACGGGTAAGTTTCTGAAGGTCACCCTTGAGAAAAATTTTTTTGCTGGCCTACGCATTGGAATGACAAATAGGCAGCTAACGTAACGTAAGTTGTCCAAATTTTGTTTCAACAGATACTCCCAAAGTTTCAAAAACTTTGGTATCAAATGAAGAAAGAATTTTAGGTTTGATTCGTCTATGAACAATGATGGCAACGCCACCACAGGCTCCATCAAGACGATCATTTCGATAAATGAAATAATTTGCGTCCCTTTTAACCTTATGGTCAGGCTTAAGGAACGTTTCAGTTATAATGGCAATATGCACGTGATGAACTCTCAAAAAGTTAAATAGCTCGTCTTCATTATCGTTAAGAGATCGAGCATCCCAATTTAAAGTAATTTATGATTTAAAATCCATTACTGAATTTCAAAGTCATGACTATATTGTTCGCAAATTTAATAGCATCGAACATGGTGTTAGTTTTTAGTATATCATAAAACATTTCGATTAATGATTTCTGTAAAAAATAAATTTTTCCACGACTGTAAAATTTGTTCTTCGCTGACAGTTGTTAATAGCAGAAGAAATCGTTGAGGGTTTCCTACCTGTAGCTTTGAATGAGATTGTAGGATAATTTTTCGAGTCTTACATTCTCAAAAATTGGATTTGAGGAATTCACCAGAAAATTTGAACATTTCTTAGGAGCTTACTTCACAGGACAGTCGTCCGTGAGAGGAGTCGCCACAATTCATGCCTTTAGTTGGCATGTAACAATTTTTTGTTCCGTGACCCCATCCGTGGCCCTTACGGCACTGGGTGAGGTTTTGTAAATTTCCTCCAGTATTCCCACTTCACCCAGACATGGAGCAGTTCTTTCTAAGGCCTTGAGGTTGTTTAGTGCACTAGACTTGAAGCGGATTAAATACAAATCATTAGAAATCCCGTTGCGTGAATCACCATGACGCGATTTCATTTTCATTTTGATTAGTTGTTCAACTCTAGTCAATTCATCTTTGATCTGATTCAGGGATTCGCAAGAGGTCAGATCTTTTAAGACAACCTTGAACAGACGTTCAGTTTGTGTACCGTTTGTGAACAATTTGTAAGATACTTAAGAAGACGTTTGAATCCGTCCAAGGTTTCAGGCAATATACGGCAATCACCCCGACGGCCAATTTAAAGTGAAAAGTTAAATTTAACGAAGTTCAAAAGTTCCTTGCGAAGAGCATAGACATCGGAAGTGGTTATCACAATAGGGGTAATCTTTTCCTTCTTCGCATTGAGCCGGGAAAGTTTAGTGGAATTTTGCCTGGATAATGGATCATTCTCATCATCCGTGAGCATATCAAATTGAGTGCTCAAATAAATTTCATCTGAAGGGGATCAAGAGATTGCCTTTTTCTTTTGCGTTTAGGCGCCATGGCGGCAGTAAAACGTTTCTCCAAATCGATTTCCAAGCAAATTACTATAAGAATCCGAAGGTTCGAAGAGGGATTTTTCAAATCGATATCCAAGAAGGATTACCTTGGGTAGGGTCCAAACGAGAATCAAAGAGGTATAATAGAATGGAAATTTATATTTTTTCTCCAAATAGATTTCCAAGAAGATTACTATAAGAATCCGAAGGATCGAAGAGGAATTTTCCAAGTCGATTTCCAAGCAGGAATACCTCGGTTAAGGTCCAAACAAGAATCGAAGAGGATTAAGAGTTGAACATGGTAGAAATTTTGCTGGCAATTTTGAGCACGGAAAAGTGCTTTTTAAATTTGTTGTAGATTTAGGTAGCAGTAACAGTTCCTTCAGCAAAAAGCAAGTAGATGCAACGCACACATCATTAATTGATCCTGGATTATCATTAAAAGATCAAATCGATATGCAGGCACTAATTTCTTTTATGAATTAATTTAGAAAAAAATCTCTCTCTACATAAAATTACAGAAGCAAAACAAACCGCGATCGAAGAAAATAAACAAATCCATCCCAAGCACAGCACATATTGCACATAAGTATACACGCAAACCAAAATGAATTACATTGAATGTACGTTACATTTCCTATCGGCAAGTGCGGCTGAAAGTCTCTTTAATAAAGAAAGATAAGATAAGATAAGATATCGGTAAGTACAATCATGAAAATTTGAAAATTTTCCAAAACCGGATCGGGAATCGAACCCAGCCACCTAACAGCATGGACTTGCTTTGTAGCTGCGCCTTTACCGACTGAGCTAAGGGAGGCCTCGTCAATGTGTAATAAACAAAGCGTTGCAGTGACCTTGTCCAATCACTATGGTGCCCTGAATCCTGCGTACAGAATTAATTTTAACTAGGCTTTAACGTTTGTTAGCTGGCTATATTGTTACACTCTGTCACTCTAAGATGTCTAGGAAGTTCATAGACAGCTCCAAACGCGTACGGACTCAACGTTTGTAAGTTTCAAAATTATATCATAATGTTGGGATTAGCTTTGTAAATCATCCCGGCAGCCACATCAATCCCTTGCCAATGGTTTTCCATCAACCCGTTAAGCAGCTTCCCATTGTTCCGGAACAAGACAATCCCAGAGGCACTTCATCGATTGGTAGCTATCCTATCCAATGGACTTCCTGTCTATAAGCAGTCAATTCACATAAATAGGAGCTTATCAACACCAGCATCTCCTGCAATGGGACGCATACACTTTATTGAGCATGTCAAGATAGACGAACCCCATTAGCTATTATTGTCTTAGGAACAGTAGGCACGAACCACCCGTGGTGGTCGGAAAGTCACGGTAGCCCATAGTTTGATTAGCAATAATCATTGGACACCATCAGCCTACCAACGGTGTCTGACAATTAGGCCGAATGTGGGAAATGAAAGAGTAAACTACGAGTAAGTACGTCAGGATTCCGTGTTAAATGTCGGAAGGTTTAGGCGTAAGTTTTGATATTCTAGTATTTCCTTTCTATGGATTTAGAGTCGAAAGGATTTATGGCAGCATGAATTTATGATCCACCCATTTGCCATTCAGCCTACTCACTCATCACAGTTCCAAGAATGGTAGCGGTGTACGTTCACCGGTAATGTAATCAATAACATTATTGTGAATGGAAATGCGTTGCGATGCAAACCATGTGTGAACATTGTTGGGTTTAGAGAGTTATGAAGTAGATACCACTCTTGGAAGTGAATTTAAGGTTTAAGCCTTATATGCAACGGTTGATCATTTGGCTAGGAAATCGATTTATTGATCTTGTGTGTTCCACTTTCTAAAGACTAAATCGTTTCCCGTGCACGATGTTTCCTTTCAGGAAAGTAAAAATCCCAATTTATTTGATTGCACGTGCTTCCGTTTCCGAGTTCCAAGACCGTCTCGGCCGAAGACGACGTGACGACGATCGGCTGTAGTCGCCATAAACGCCTTAACACCCCCTCAATCAAACGCTATACGGAAGCAGTACAAAAATGTAATTCAGATTATTAAGCCACCGTCGACCGTCGACGATGCGAGTGAAGAGATAAAGTCAAGCAGCTTCCTACGGGTTTCTTCTATCTTTTCCGTTCTAACTTTAGCTGAATGATATTCTATCGAAGCGAAGCCTTCCTCCATTATTTGCTAGCCTAGAAATGTTCCGGTATTTGAAAAGCTTACATGTGCTCCTGCTGGAAGGCAGATGGAATTTCAATACCTGATGGGGATTAGATACATGCATGGTGAGTTCGTTGGGGCAGTGATGTCAATTATTCTGAAATATTTTTGTTTGTTTGGAAGTTGAAACTTAAACGAACCCTCAACTAGGTTGATATTTCTCCATATTTCGAATATTGGGTCAGTCCACGTAAAACAGATTTCTCTTATTGGCGGGCATATTGAGTAATAAGGACTCAAGAGGGATTCTGGAAAATATTAAGAGAGGATCCTAAAATTCTCGAAATTTTCATTAAGTTCTCAGAACTAATCTAGAGTTTCTACAAGTTTCCAAATGTTCATAAAGCAGCTTTTAAGATCCCTTCATTTTCCTGAAGTTCTCAAAAATACCTTGAAACTCTCTTAACTTTTATAAAAATCTCTATACTTTCGTAAATTTTTATTAACTTTGGAAGTTCTTGAAGTTCTTTGGACTTCCCTGAAATTCTTTAGACTTCCCAGAAATCTTCAGTGTTTTTTCAAAATTCTCACAATTTTTTTTTTTTTTGATTTACGGTTTAGCGACTTTGCAGTCAATTTAATTGTTTATAGGAAAGTTTGAACATACTGAGAGATAAGCACATATCATCGGTAAGAGACGTGTGTGTGAGAAAATTTGCGAAAAAATCTAAGGGCACCGGTGGGATTTCACCATTTTCCTAAAGTTAATAGAAATGCCTTGAACCTGTGAAATTCCTGCATCCTCCTGCAAATTCCCTGAAACTTTCAAAAGCTTGATGCTCTTAGAACTTTCTTTAATGTATTGAAACTTTCCTCAACATTTCTCAACCTTCCTGAGGTGTCCTAAATTTTCCTAATGTTAATGGATCATTCCTGAAGCTTTTGTCATTTTTGTAGAATGCTCAGAAATTCCTGATTTATTGTAAAGTATTTGTTCCTGAAACTCTAAACTTTTGTAAAATATCTCCAATTTCAAGCGCCGTCGGTTTGTAGAGGTAACCGTGACTGTCACTCACTACAAAAGTCCTGGGTTCAATCCCAGTTGACGCCACCGGGATTTTCTGAGGCATACAATCGGAAGTGATGTAAAGTCGTTGGTGCACGGTCCATGCGTTGATGGGTCGATAGGTAGGGTCCAGGAGTGGGAGCTGGCATTGGTACTTAGTACGGAAAACAAGATCGACGAAAATACTAATCACGGAAAGAAAAACTCCAATTTCGCTATCGGTAATAAAATTGATCTTGGGTTATTTGATCTTCCTTGATGTTCTCGGAATTTGTCTGTAGTTCTTGCGATTTTCCTGATGATTTGGTCTTTGTACTTCCTTGACGTTGTTTGAATTTTGGTGAAATTCCTGACAGCTTCAAAAGTATTACAAACTTCTTTGAAGTTCTCTGAACTTCCTGAAAAACTGTGAACTTATCAAAATTTATTTCTTATCATTATCCTGAAAATGATGGATCTGCAATAAATTTCCCTGATGTTTCCGCAATACATGAAACCGCTGTGAAGTTTCGAAACTTCAATTAAAATTGTTCTGAATAATCTTCGTTGAACTACTCAGCAGTTTTTGTAATCATCCCGATGTTTCCTGAAGTTCGGGAGTTGTATGGACTGCTGTGAAGTTCCTCAAGTTTTGCAAAAAAAAGTCTGAATTTCACATGAGCTCTATGTGCTTCCATAAAATTCCAAGAACTTCTGTCGGTCTGTTATTTTCCTGAAGTTTAAACGAAAAAAAAATGCAGTTTTCTCGAATTTTTTTCATGTTTTATCTATTTTATCATAACTAGAGTCTAGTCTTTCATGACGCTTTTGATGCTTGGTAGAAATTAATGAAACGCCTCACTAAACTTTCTCTCGTTTTCTAGACTTCCCTGAATTTATCAGAAATTTTAAAAATCTCCTGCAAATTTCCTCAAGATAATTGAATTCCCTGAAGTTCCCAAAATATTCCTGAAGCTTTCAAAACTTCCTTGATCATTGAACTTCCCTGATCTTCCTAGCAAATAATGATGCAGGCTAAAAGCTGAATAAGCTTGTTTTTAGTTGCATCAGACTGATCTACAGCTTTAATAATTTAATGGTTTCTAAGATCATCTCTGATCCTTTTTATGCTTTCCTGAAGTTTCTTAAATTTCCAAGAAGTTTTATGGATTTTCCTAATGTTTCGGCAACTATCCTGATATTAATGGAACTTGCCTGATAACCCCGCAATATTTCTGAAATTTTCGGAAAATTCTTGATGTTTTCGGAATTTGCCATAATTCCTTGGAGCTTCTTGATATTGTTGAATTTTTCCTTGATGGACGCACTATGAAGTTCTTCGATCTTGCTCGAAATACTCAGAACTTTCCTGAAGCAAAAGAAGTTGTCTAAACATATCTTGACTTCTCTGAAGTCCCTCACGATCTCAAATCTTGTCAAATGGTTTTCTCGACTTTTTTGACCTAGAACTACGTCTGTGATTTCTATATGAGGTTACACTTAGTAAAAACCGAAAATGGAACATGTAACAAAATTATGAAAGATTTTGAACGTTAATAACTCAGCTGCCCCTGGACCAATTTCAATAATTTTATCACCATTCGATCAGAAATATTCCTACGCATCTGTTAAATTTAAGACTTTATCATTTTTCAAAATGTCACTATTGAATAATATTATTACCGATTGCCTGTGAAAAGCGATTTCCCGAACACAGATTTCCAAGCAAGTTGATTTCAATCTGGTCTCACCAAACGGTGTTTATTCAATCACAGCGCGGTGAGTGGTAGTGTTCTCCGGTACACAACGAAAGGCAGCTAGCTATCAAGACTGACCTCAACCGCTGATCGAATTCAGTTCCAATCACCGTGTGTGGTGGTGTCCTGTCGTCGACATTAGCAGCAGTGCTTTCGGAACGTGGTGTTGAACATTGTTCTTCAGTACACAACGAAAGGTTTCCTTCATCCATAGAAGGAGGAAGAAGCCGCACCGTTATTGATTGGAATCAGTAGCTCTTCGTGAGTCACTGTGGGCCATCTATGTCAAGTGCGTCATACTAAAGAGTATACACAGAGAGAACACCGCTCAAATTACTATTCCTACACAAAACACAAGCTCCTGTTAACAAATAAGGCTAGCCTGCAGTTTTTTTTCCTTTGGTTTGTTTTTTCCGTCGATCTTGTTTTCCGTGCTGAGCACCAATGCTACCGACGTGCCAGGAAAGCAGCTCCCACACCTGGACCCTACCACCTATCGACCCATCAACTCATGAACCGGGGACCAACGGCTTTACTTCCCATCCGAAGGAAGGCGTGCCTCAGAACATCCCGGCGGCGCCGACTGGGATTGAACCCAGGCCTGCTGGGGTGAGAGGTAATCACGCTTACCACTACACCATCGGCGCCGTTAGCCTGCAGTTAACAAATAAGATTTATTATATAATACCACGTCCTACGTCACCATTGCGTACAACCCCATGTCCCTTGTAGTTTTTCTGAAATTAATGGGACTACCTTAAGGCCTTAAGGACTCGCTTAAAGTTCTTGAAACTTCCAAGAAGAGTTCGATACTTTTGCAGAAGTTTTGGGATTTTTTTTTATGTTCCTGCAGTCTGTCCAATAAATTTCCCAGAAATTCTCAGAACTTCATTTAATTTTTCGGAACTTAATTATAGATCCTTAAATTTTCGTGAAGTTAACCGATCTGCCCTGAAGTACTCTAATATATCTTGCAGCTCTTGGAACTTCTCTGGTCGGGTATTTTCTTGAAGCTTCCACACATTTTATGATATTCATGGAACTGTACTGATGTCTCAGAATATCCCAAAAATTCACGTAACTTGCATTAAGGTATTTAGCTTCCCTGAAGTTTTGGAAACTTCTGTCAAGTTCCTGGAATTTTCCTAAACTCAGTGAAATTGCCCTGAAGGTATCTAATTTTTACAGAAGTTCTAGAAATTTACCTGAAATCTATGGAACTTCATTGAAGTTATTGGAACTTACCATTTAAGGTAACGTTTCTACCATTGTACGAGTTAGGTAAAGAAGTGTGCGTTTGACTAGTACTGTCGCATTAATGGCCCTTCGCTCATTTTCAACTTCTATTAAATTTTCATACTGCCTTACTCTAGCGGAACTATCCGCTTACCCTCTTCAGACCTTTCTCTAACTAATAAATTTTCATACTAAAGCTTCATGTTAGATAGCATTTCCAACCAACTCTGATTTTTTTGAAGTTAATGGAACTGTCCAAAAGTTCTCTGATATACATCTAGATTTTACTGATGTTTATCAACCCTAGTAGCACCCTAGTTATAAATTGGTCTTGGAAACTTATATACGACTTATTTCAGTTATAAACAAGTTGCTGCAACTTTTTGGGACAGACAGAATTGTGCTACTTGGGAAACTGTCTTGAAGTCCTCTTAACTTACTTTTTGAGTTTTTTAAACTTCCCCTGAAGCTCTTGGAACAATCCTGAACATTATAAATCAATGAAAATTCGTGGTAAAGTGATATCCTCTCACCCTAGGGATGCGACACATCTGAATCTCGATTTTAAATGGTCGAAAAATCTCACACTAGCGAATCAATCTACGAATAATCTTTTTTCATCTCTCGCATCTAAACCCATCTACTCGCATCGCTCTCCACTTTTTTGCAGGAAATCTTCAAAATCACAATCAATCGTGTTTCTATCTATTAAGCGCCAGTGCATCTCACAACAGCAAAGCAATAAATTTCCTGCATCTTAGATAGAGTCGCCCCCCTTGCTCTCACCCCAAGAGGTTCAATTCCACTAGACGTAACCGGGATTTTCTGAGGCATAAAATCTCTGATCACGCCTTTCTATCGATCCATCCACTCATGAACCGGAGACCAACAGCTTTACTTCCGTTGTTGTGAAAATTTTTAAATGTTTAGGAAATGTTATATAATTTCAAGAAACCTCATACATCTTCATTAATTTCTGAAGGTTTTCTAGAAGAGCAGCAGGAGATCAGTTGTTATTGGAGATCAGTTGTTATTGTAAAAACTGAGTGAAATTCATAGAAATCCAATGAATTTCGTAGAAAAGCAAATTATTTAGTAGACCTTCATCAAACTTTATAGAAATGTGTAGAAATTACGAGAAGCTCGTAAAAGTTTTGGAATTTTTCATCACCTTCATTGAGTTTCTTTAAACTTTAGTCACTATGGAGATATTCAAGTGAAATCGTATAAATGCTTGGAATCTAATTCGGAGAGCTTCGTTTTTCTTCGAAAACTTCATTTAAGTGGGGAACATGTACATGTTACGGAAACTTCAATGAAGTATTTCTTAAAAAAATATGATTTGGAAAAGTTTAGGGAAGTGCATAGATTTTATTTTTCTATAATTTCTGAGAAAAGAAAATAATTGCTTAAAAGTTCGGAAAGCAGAAAATTAAGTTAGTAGTTCAACGATATTTGTGCAAGTTGAGCGAATTGAATAGAAAATCAAGAAACTTCGCAAAACTTCTTTGAAAGGCAAGGAGTTATGTAGAAGTTCATGGAGCATCATAGAGGCTCGGCTAGATTTTTGAGAATTTCGTGGAATTCAGGGAGTTTTGTATATGGGAATATTGTAGAAATTAAGTATGATGTTCTAAGATCTTGGTCAAATGTCTGGAAAAGTGAATGAGACATTGGAAATATTTACAAGTTCAGAATCCAGATAAACATTTAATTGTAGATTGTGTAAGCTATAAACAAATCGTATTAGTTCAGAAATTTCGTATTAGTGGACGAAGCTTTCCGGAAATGCGCAGAACTTTCCACAAATTTAGTGAACTACATAGAGGCTCAGGGATAAGTTTAATGGATTGAGAAGTAGTTCAGGGAGCTTTATTTGGGTTCATGAAATTATATTAAAGACACTTTGTAGAAGTACAGGAACCTTATTAAATGTTTTATATAACTTAGTTGACATCCATGGACTAAAAGTCATAAATGATTTCCATAAAGTTCTCAAGATGTTTTTCGAAGTCTTGAAAAATGAAAAGGTTTATTTAGTATTATTCTAAAGATTAGAAACACTTTTTCACAGAATTTCAAATGATTTAAAATTCAAATTAAGATCTTCAAAACGAATGAAGTGATTCAAACTTTATGTGAGACGTTTGCGTGTGACAAAAAATGTGAATAAAAGATGAAGACAAATTATCAGCCGTGAATGGTAAATTAATTAGGAATTCATTTTCACAGCAGAGCCTATTTTGGAAAATCTGTAAAAGTATTGCAATTCCTCCATGCAATGCAAAAATAGTTTGCTTCGGTATTTATTTCTTAAATTCTTTGGGGTGGGCCAACTCTGGGTCTGGGATAGGGGGAGAAAGAAGAGGGATAGGGTTTATCATAAACTTCTTGCAGAAAGCAGCAATAAAATAAAATTATGCGTCCATTCCATAGCAAAACGATATAGTGGTACTCAGAATTTCGTAAAAATTGGTATATATTTTTTATGTTGTGAAGTTTTGAGATTTCGTTCAATACTCCTATGCGACTAGACTATCATGCTTCTCCATTTATTTATAGCGACACTAATATATTTTTTCTAAAAAGTTCATTTGATATTTTGATCTTTATAATCGGCTCAGTGGTTCAAAAATTATAATTTTTTACAAAAAGTAAATTTTGACATAAAAAAAAACGATTTTTGGACCACCCTGCGAAGGCCTCAAATTTTAACATCAATCCGAGTAGGAAATTAACCAGTAATAGACCCCCATACGGTAGAAGAAAATTCACTCTCGAAAACAGCAGCAATGACAGACCACGCGAACTGAAAAGAAGTTGCCTAAACGGGGTGCTTCACACCCTAATATGGAAATGGTCACCCAAATAACAAAATTAAAAAAAAAAACAAGTCTAATTTTTTGCGATGAGAATCAAGCTTACCAATTTTTATGAAATTCTGAGAACGACTATGTTGTTTTGCTATGGGATGGCTTTATAAGTCAAGGAAATAACAAGAAGTTTCCAGAATAATATTCTTAAAGAAGCTCCTTTTGAACATTTGTCCTTTGCTCCGCTCCTTTGACAAAAACAACACAGGCAGGACAATAAATCGTTGAACAACATTTGAAACTTAGGAAACCGATATTTTCAAGCTAATTTGAAACCGATATTTTCAAGCTAAGTAATTTGAATCTGAAAATAAAATTTAATAATTTGCAACGTGGAGGAAACCTTCCTCTTTTTATCTAATATATCTGATTTAGAGTTTACTTGGCCAAAAACTATTAACAAGCATTCCAACAGTTTCTGGCAATCCTGTTCGAACACCATTGATTCTCCTCCCGCATCCCACACCTGCGTGTCCGGATTATCGTTCCCGGCGGATCTTTCGCCTTAGCAGTTGATTTCCCTCAAATATTTATTTTTATTATTTCGTTCACACCTCCGAAATCATCTCTCCTCGTTGGTCGTTGGATGGTTGGTTGGTTGCTTGGTTGGTGCTCTGGCCTTGGGCGTGCTTCGGTAGTACACTTTACCAGGCAATTCGTATTATTTTCCGTTTTCCGCTTTTCCGGCAGTAGGTAGGTAGGTGTGTGAAAAGGACTCGAGCCAATTCCAGTCATCCAACCATCCAACCAAGGATTCCACATAACCCGAGGGGCATGTGTGAATTTGTAGACAGATAAAGGAAGTAAATCCGAAGCGTATCAACTTCAAGAAGTGTAGCTTTAATTTTTTATGTACCTTAGGCGGGAAGGATCTTGTCTTTTCATCCTTCCTTCGCGGGAAAAAGAAAATCATGTGCGGCTTAGGGTGAACGATTCCGTACATCATCGTGAAAGTGGACGGGGAAAGGACGCTTTTTTGGTCTTTGTCGATTTTGCTTTTTATCGTTCGATTTTTTTGCCTGCATCGCCTAACATATAGATCAACGGTGATGACGACTATGGAGGTATGTAGGGCCTTAAACAGAAGGGATTGCACCACGATGTAGCGATGCCAGAATGAAGTTGCAATTTTTCTTTTTCGAGTCACTGTACGAATTTTTGATGCCACCCTATTGCTTTGAAACCGGAGGGATGGAATTTAAATTTTTCTTTTCGGTATAATGACACTGTATGGGAAGGCTTTAAAATGCTTTTGTTTTGGAACTGATTTATATTTTTATCTATTTTTATAAGAATTCTGTAACCATCATGTTTTTGGATTCTTTTTTCAATTTTCCTGTATTGAATGTTTATTTCATTACTCATATCAGCATTCTACCTACCATCTTTTGATTTGGTTATGCTGGTAATTTTGAGGAGCATTAACACTTAATCCGAGAAACTAGTAAAAAGCATGTGTAATATAAATAGCGCCACCCTTTCTAAATGACAGCCTGCTTCGCATTTGCCAGGTATTTGTTTTGAATTCTAACATATCGAGCAGTGGTCTAGGTTTTATTCAAATTGTAGTGAAATCGGATTTATTCCCTGTCGATCCAAACGTTCGAATAAAAGGTTAAAATCAATGCCTACCATGATGCAGGTATATCTAATAGAGAAATCGGTCGAAAAAATTTCCGAAAAATGATGATACTGTGGCCTCATCGAGAAACGTGGGGGGAAAAGTAAGTTTACACCGAAGGATAAACGTAGAATTTGTAGAATTGCAACGGACCAAAACAGAACAGCATCACAAATGCACGAGGAGTTGGAGCTTCCGCTGACCACACGTCGTATGCAACCAATTCTGTCAAGCAGCGAGAACTTAGAATGGAATATATTTCCTAGACCGATGAATGGAAACACGGGCTCATTTCAGATGAAAACAAGTTCAACCTTGATAGACCAGACGGTTGGCAGAACTACTGGCACGATTTGCGAAAGCACCAAATTTTGAAATGAGCATTAACTTTGGTGGTGAAACATTGATGATTTTGGGGACATTTTCCTTTCGAGGAAAGCTTCCATGGTCGTGAATTTAAGCAAAAATGAAGTCCAAGGATTACATATAAATGTTGGAGATTAGTTTGTTTGAACACGGTTGGTTATTGATGGTTGGAAATGGTATCTAACACGCAGCTGTAGCGTGATAATTTATTTAATTTAATTTAATTTAATTTAATTTAATTTAATTTAATTTAATTTAATTTAATTTAATTTAATTTAATTTAATTTAATTTAATTTAATTTAATTTAATAATAAGTATGTCTTCAAATCTACAGGCAAAAAAGTGTGCGTCCGGCTTTGCTCATATACTGTCTGCGGCTGTGGAATGATTCTAGCGACATTTCATCACTGCCTAAAGCCCCACGTTGCCGAAAGCATTTCCAGTCGACCGTGTGTTACTCTAACAGAACTATCTACCTACCCTCTTCTAAGACCATTCTCTAGCTAATAAATTATCACTCTAAAGCTTCATGTTAGAGCTCTGAAAATCGCAAACTTCGCGTATGAAGTAACATAAAAACAATTTGAATGTAAGATAATGCTGCAGTCCACAACTCAAAACATATTAGGGCGTGATTTTCTGATAGAAACATAGAGATTCTCGTGTGGCCAGCTTGATTTCTGGATCTTAATCCCACCGAAAACCTATGGTCTATACTTGCTCGACACGTTTACGAAAATGGTAAACAATTCGATAACGTAAATATGCTCAAATGTTGAGTTCGAGAATGCTGGGAGCAGATTAAATACTGTACTCGAAAAAAAAATAAGTCAGATATTTTTGAAACTTGCGGGGAATAAATAAACACTTATTAGCTATGTCTTTGCACAGATGGTTTATTCAACCTACTCTCCTAGGCTAAATGCCCGCACCTTGAACTTAACGCTACCCATTAAATCCTGTGCAACACTTTCGCCATCTTCCTTACACACTTTGATCCAGCCTTTCTTCAAATCCTAGTCATTTTTGAAGACCTTCCCTGTTTTCTGGAGCTTGTCCTTCATAATCTTCCAGAATTTTTCTATTGAGCGAAGATCAGGCGAGTTTGGTGGATTTGTCTCCTTCGGCACAAAAACAACATCGTTGGCTTCGTACCGCCAAAGATGAATACTAACAATCAATACGAAACTAATGATTTTAAATTGGCTTACTAATTGACTAGCCTATTGGTCCCAAGCAAACGATTAACGTACCCCATTCTAGTTGAAATTCTAGTACTACACAATGTTTGTTTTGATTCGCTATGAAAGTTTGACAGATAAAATGAGGCGTTAGTGGATTTTCCTATGTTTTGAGGGGTGAATCAACTAGCTTGGGACCGAAGAGAGTACCAGAGCTGAGCCAAAAAGTTGAGCATGTTACTTCGGGACCTTCTAGTCTTAGAGTTACCTCTATGTGAATACTAAGATGAAACTGTCGGAAGAAAAACTTTCTATTTTAGTGTCCTCTTTCCCGGTCCCTTTCATCCAATGAATACCCCCGTATTCAAGGCATTTCTGTGGTTTTGCTGCCCCCTCGGAAGAGATGAAATTTTGCGCTCATTTTTATCAAAACAATCACACCAAAATCAGAGATGTCCCATTGTTTAATTACTCGATTAACAACTAATCGATTAGTTTTTCGTCGCTGTGCTGCCATTTTTCCACCAATGAGAGTGCAGCACATGTTTGAAACGATCGGTGATGATCCTGTGGAGATGTGAATGCTTATATCGGCATGATCTAGCCGATTACAAATAGTTAACTTTTCGGTTCGTTAATCGATTAAACGATTATTCGAATGAAAATCGGCCATCACTAGATGCATGTGAAACGTCATTTCAAATATAAGGACCGTATATAAATAATGATACAATTTGAAAGGGACCGGGGTTAATCACAAATTACGT
Source organism: Ochlerotatus camptorhynchus (assembly GCF_037179485.1). Lineage (NCBI taxonomy): Eukaryota > Metazoa > Arthropoda > Insecta > Diptera > Culicidae > Ochlerotatus > Ochlerotatus camptorhynchus. The sequence goes on from NW_027040773.1 coordinate 4,319,723, forward strand.
CCCCACGGTAACTGAAATAAACACGAGTGTTCACCGGTTGGTACCACTCCATCACCGGTTTCGCGTAATGGCACGATACCAGATCCGGTCAAAACAGAGTGTTACCTTCGTGGGACCAGAGAAAGGACAACAGGCGCCTCTGGAGGCATTCTACTTTATATATAGGCCGTTGATGGTGCCGGTCGTTATGTACGGCTTGCTGAATTTGCCGCACCTACAGATCGCCTGCCACACTAAGTTCTTTTTGGCTAATTTGTCAACCTTCTTCTTCCGAAACTTTGAAACCTCGGACCTTTCAAATCGAAACATCGAAATCGCCCTTCCGAATGATAGCTGCAACCGGATGACGGTTGTTTTGTAATCAGATGATTTTCCTCTCGAATACAGGGCCTTCAGTTGGAATGCGTAATGCTTTCTGCATAATGATAGTCATCTTAAATTGAAATACATTTGGTACTGATTCAGGCCCTTAACGCAAATCATTCAAAACGATGATGAAAATAATTATATCGAACGTCATTTGCTGCTCTGAGCAGATAAACAAGGTGGAAGCATAGCCATCGATATCAGAGGTGGTATGAACATTGGTAAAGTGCGGAAACTGTATATTGTGGAGGAAGGTTCCTCTACCAACAAGTAATTTTTGTATCCATGATGAATGACTGTTCATGGCTATGCATAATGGAAATGTAAACAATCTAATTTAATAGGCATTTGCAAGTCATCCTATCCTTAAATTGTTGTCCTCTGAGCCCTGTATGTTTTACAGATAATTTTCAAATAAATATCAATCATATGCATGCTCATCAGTTGATGACGAATTCAACCATAAGTAAAACATCCGAAATTCAACAGCATATTGTTAAAGGGCTCGAGCAATACAATAATAATTGCGGATGTTTTCGATCGGTGCATATCAATCCTTTACGTTTGCGTTTCCCTTCTTTAAATACGGCCCGCCTGAAGTATACACGGTGGAAAGGGACGGGAAATTACGTTATAAGCAGAAAGACAAGAGCTGATGATAGAATCAAAAACATGGCTGCCAGTCAGGTCCCTGGTGTTGTTTAAGTTTGTTATGGGCCATACATTTATAGACCAGTTAAGAGGATAAAGGGTGTCCACGATGAAATTGCCACACTATGAAATTGTTCTAACTTTTCAACCGTTCGGTAGAATTTAATGAAAATTTGGGTGGATTTAGTTCATAGAGCATTATTTACATCCTGCAAGTTTTAAAGTCCTGTGATCAAAACTCGCGGAAATGGAGTCGAAAGAACAGCTCGTGCGTGATAAAATCTTGCGCATTCATCACGAGAACAAGGATCTCTCGCATAGTTCCATCGCTAAAACGTTGGGAATCGCGAATTCCCCGGTGTCGCGAGTGATTAAGCGGTTCGAGGAACGGTTGACCACCGATCGGAAGCCCAGAAGTGAAGGAAAAAGTATTCCGTACAACACCAAAAATCACAACCGCGTAGTTGGGGCCTTCAACCGAAATCCGAACGCCTCCGTTAGGGATGTGGCTAAGAAGCTGCACCTAAGCCGAAGTTTTGTCCAGAAGGCCAAAACTAAGGCTGGGCTTCGAACGTTCAAGGTACAAAAGGCCCCTAATCGCGACGAGAAGCAGAACAAGTCCGCCAAAACCCGTGCCAGGAAGTTGTACCTCAACATGCTGACGAAAGTTGAATGCTGCATCATGGACGACGAAACATATGTCAAGGCCGACTTCAAACAGATCCCCGGCAACCTGTTTTCACGGCCAAGGATAAGTTCAGCGTTCTGGAGCATGTCCGCACTCAGAAGATGTCCAAATTTGCGAAGAAATTCCTGGTTTGGCAAGCCATCTGCACGTGCGGGAAGCGGAGTGCACCTTTCGTGACCCAGGACACGATGAACGGACAGGTGTACATAAAAGAGTGCCTCCAGAAGTTGCTGCTTCCTCTCCTGAAGGCTCACAACGTCCCAACAATCTTCTGGCCGGATTTGGCCTCATGCCACTACTCCAAGGACGTGCTGAAGTGGTATGCGGACAATAAGGTCAATTTCGTGCCGAAAATGCAGCACCTTCTTAAACGACCTAAGGTAGTGAAGACAGTCGAGGAACTGAAGAAAGTATGGGTTTACATGCAAAAAACGGTTGATTCACAGGTTGTGCAGAATCTTATGGCCGGGGTTAAGGCCAAGGTGCGGGCATTTGCGTATGGACTGTAAATAAAATACGAGTAAAATGGTAAAATGAAGTTTAATAGTTATTTCTCAATCCCTGAAAATTTGATGGCAATCGGATGAAAACTCGAATTTTGCGAATCAATTTTGTGTGTGGCAATTTCATCGTGGACACTCTTTATTGTCAAATTTGTGAAATCCAATAGTGGACACATTTAATGTCACTACCATGGGTGCAAGTTTCAGCGTAACTAATAGCGACAGTGAGCATGCATAAGGTCGTAAACGCGATGATCGATTCTCTTCGTCGACTTTCTCTTTTGTTAATAACTCGCTAGATTTAACGTTTCTCGGTGCGTTTGCTGTTGTTTTTAATAGCCAATACAACTTGTTACAACTCTAAATTGAACAAAATCTAGAAAATTGTTTCGCTTAGCTGTAGCAATGCAAAGAGAAAATCTATGAAGAGAATCGCGCATACGCCCTTATGCATGCTCACTGTCGATATATTTGAATTCGCTAAAAAAAAAAAAAAAAAAAACACGGCCTTATAATGCTGTTCACATTTATTAAATATTTTACACCCACAATTGTTGGATTTGTTTGAAGTCTAACGTCTGTTTTTCTGGTGGTAAGTTTTTATACATAGCGGTTTTTAGTTGAATATTCAAAGTTTTTTTTTTTATTTTTTTTATATGCGGTTGTGCACTCTTCGAGGGTTATGGTGGCTATGGTGAAATGGTGGGAACGGGTATTATAGTTGAGCTTTTTAGTTGGATTCAGGTGGGCATAATTGGTATTGCTGTTGGGCATTGATTGATTTGGCTTTTAGTGAGTGTAAGATTGCTGCGTAAGCTGTGTTCAAATTGTCTACGTCTGTTCTTCTATTGACTGTATGGGGTGTACTATATATATGGCACATTTCAAGGAATGCAAGTGTATTTGTATTGTTGCTTCGATCAACTATTGCTGTTTTCTCCAAATTGAATCTGTGTTCGTTGGTTATACAGTGTTCGATCATAGCTGTTTTGTTTGTTAGATCAGCTAATTGTGTTTCATCAGTGCCGGATGCTAGTACACTGAAGTCTTTTTTTACACGGTTTTTTTTTATGCGGTTTTTTTTACACGGTTTTTTTTACGACGATTTTCGAAATAACGCGGTTTTTTTTTACGCGGTTTTTTGAAATAACGCGGTTTTTTTTTACACGGTTTTTTGAAATAACGCGGTTAAAGAGCCAAAACATTCTAAGTGTTTTCTGAGGAATGGACTTAGCCAAAAAAACAAACTTGGAAGTGTACATCGAGTGGATTCACCGGACAACATGAGTACATACATATTTTCGGAACGGGAACGACGTGTGGAGGCCGGAAATCGATGATTCATGCCATTTTGGAATCCAAGATGGCGGCTTCCGGTTTTGTGAAAAACTGTCAAATAGCCAACGATATGGATATTTTCGGAACCGAGACGACATGCAGAGGCCGGAAATCGATCATTCATGCCATTTTGGAATCCAAGATGGCGGCTTCCGGTTTTGTGAAAAACTGTCAAATAGCCAACGATATGGATATTTTCGGAACCGAGACGACATGCAGAGGCCGGAAATCGATGATTCATGCCATTTTGGAATCCAAGATGGCGGCTTCCGGTTTTGTGAAAAACTGTCAAATAGCCAACGATATGGATATTTTCGGAACCGAGACGACATGCAGAGGCCGAAAATCGATCATTCATGCCATTTTGAAATCCAAGATGGCGGCTTCCGGTTTTGTGAAAATCTGTCAAATAGCCAACGATATGGATATTTTCGGAACCGAGACGACATGCAGAGGCCGGAAATCGATGATTCATGCCATTTTGGAATCCAAGATGGCGGCTTCCGGTTTTGTGAAAAACTGTCAAATAGCCAACGATATGGATATTTTCGGAACCGAGACGACATGCAGAGGCCGGAAATCGATCATTCATGCCATTTTGAAATCCAAGATGGCGGCTTCCGGTTTTGTGAAAATCTGTCAAATAGCCAACGATATGGATATTTTCGGAACCGAGACGACATGCAGAGGCCGGAAATCGATGATTCATGCCATTTTGGAATCCAAGATGGCGGCTTCCGGTTTTGTGAAAAACTGTCAAATAGCCAACGATATGGATATTTTCGGAACCGAGACGACATGCAGAGGCCGGAAATCGATCATTCATGCCATTTTGAAATCCAAGATGGCGGCTTCCGGTTTTGTGAAAATCTGTCAAATAGCCAACGATATGGATATTTTCGGAACCGAGACGACATGCAGAGGCCGGAAATCGATCATTCATGCCATTTTGAAATTCAAGATGGCGGCTTCCGGTTTTGTGAAAAACTGTCAAATAGCCAACAATATGGATATTTTAGGAACCGAGACGACATCCAGAGGCTGGAAATCGATGATTCATGCCATTTTGGAATCCAAAATGGCGGTTTCCGGTTTTGTGAAAAACTGTCAAATAGCCAACAATAAGGATATTTTTGGAACGGGAACGACGCGTAGAGGCCGGAAATCGATGATTCATGCCATTTTGGAATCAAAGATGGCGGCTTCCGGTATTGTGAAAAACTGTCAAATAGCCAACGATATGGATATTTTCCGAACCGAGACGACATGCAGAGGCCGGAAATCGATAATTCATGCCATTTTGGAATCCAAGATGGCGGCTTCCGGTTTTGTGAAAAACTGTCAAATAGCCAACAATATGGATATTTTCGGAACGGGAACGACGTGTAGAGGCCAGAAATCGATGATTCACGCAATTTTGGAATCCAAAATGGTGGCTTCCGGTTTGCGAATGTTTCAAAAAAAATGTTATGCAACAAATTTTAATTAACTTTTTTTTCGATAATCTGTAATTAATCTTCTTACATTTACAAGAACTTCATAAATTCAATGTTGAACAACATGTGATACCAGTGACTTGGTTGTGGAATGCATGTAGCACTAGAGGTTATACAGGTACAAGTGGTAATGGCCTGCCGAGATTTGCTCAGCCGAGCTCGGTAGAAAAAAAAACTTAGTGTGTGGATAGTACTTAACATAACAGGAACTGGGGTTGCAGTTGTCGCTGACCGAATAGTCAAAGTCATGAAACACAGTGAACGAAGAATCCTTGTCACTGAAATCGATGTTTAGCCAATAAGACATCATGGACACTGCCACTGCCAAAGTAACTCTAGTCGGAAACCTGATAGACTTAAATCTTATTTACATAACTAAGACTTATCGATACTTAATACAAGCAAATGATGAAATTAAAGCATACCCCGTCAGTCAATGCTAACCAGTATATTGTTGCGGTAATGCTCTTCGACAGAGGAACCATGCCATTAGTGCGAAGCATTTTTAGTCCACTGCACAGTGGTCCAGAATGCAGATTTAGGTGTAATGATATGTTTTGAGCCTGAAATTGGAACTTTAGACTAAAAGTCTCTTCTACAAAGTTGTTTCTTATAGTTAGGCCCTTATTTTTATGACAATGAATTCTAGGGTGGTTCTTATTATCATTAAAATCAAATATATAACTTTTTTGTTTGAATAAATTAAGGTATACATTTTTCGGCCAAGTTATAGCTGAGCTAATTTCAAGCAACTTTGTAGAAAATAACTTTTTTGTATCTCTTAAATTGGCCGATATAGAGCTATTTTCTTGAATTGAGTTAGGGTGGCTCTTAAAAATACAGTTTTTTTGCTCTATTTATCTTATTTCGAATTTCTCAGCAAAGATGCCTTCAGATAACTTTTAGATCTTTAAAAGGCGCAAATTTTTAATGCACAAAGCTTGTCAATATCTTTCGCCGATCAAGAGTTATTGACGTTTTTATACTAAAAGTATGCACTTTTAAAATGTTAATATCTCTGTTGGGCGCAAACAAAAAAAAAATTTTTTTGCAGCATTTGAAAGAGCGTATGTTATTCTCAATGATATGAAAAAAAGTGGAGGTATGTTATTTTTTAAACTCGTATAAAATCAATTTGAATTTATTCATATTTTTTACTATATTTGAGTATATCTTTTTTATTAGAAGAGATACAGGCAACAAATTCAGCTATAAAACATTCGTCTTAAAGAGTTTCAAAAGTCTCTAGAAGATGACTTTCATGATAAATTTCAAATAAAAAAGATGGATTTCATAGGACCACTCTAATGACAAATTTATATAAAATGTGCTAATACATTTATTTCAATATTTGAACATTTAGTGTCTTGGAAGACGTTTTTGTTCTTAAAAATTCCCTTCTTTTGGTGTTTGCAAACGTCAGGGTGGTCCTCAAATTAGGGAATTTTTAAAACTAACTTTTTTGTTTTACAAAATATAAACATGTGTTGTTCAAAAAAGTTGTAGTTAAGTTACTTTCAAGCAACTTTGTCGAGAAATTTTTTTTTTTCTATCTCTTAACGTTCTCATTTTAGAGTGATTTTTCGGAGTTGACTTAGGGCGTTCCTGGAAAAAATAGATTTTTAGCAATAACTTTTTTATTTGAAAATTCTCATGAAAATTATATTCTAGAGACTTTTAAAACTCTTTAAGACGAATGTTTTATAGCTTATTTTGTTGTCTGTATCTCTTCTAATAAAAAAGATATACTCAAATATAGTAAAAAATATGTATAAATTCAAATTGATTTTATACGAGTTTAAAAAATAACATACCTTTATTTTTTCATATTATTGAGAATAACATACGCCCTTTCAAATGCTGCAAAAAAACTTTTTTTTTGTTTGCCCAACCAGAGATATGAACATTTGAAAAGTGCATATTTTTAGTATACAAACGTCAATAACTCTTGATCGGTGAAAGATATTGACAAGTTTTGTGCATTAAAAATTTGCGCCTTTTTAAGATCTAAAAGTTATCTGAAGGCATCTTTGCTGAGAAATTTGAAATAAGATAAATAGAGCAAAAAAACTGTTTTTTTAAGAGCCACCCTAACTCAATTCAAGAAAATAGCTCTATATCGGCCAATTTAAGAGATACAAAAAAGTTATTTTCTACAAAGTTGCTTAAAATTAGCTCAGCTATAACTTTGCCGAAGAATGTATACCTTAATTTATTCAAACAAAAAAGTTAGATTTTTGATTTGATTGATAATAAGAGCCACTCTAGAATTCATTACCATAAAAATGAGGGCCTAACTATAAGGAACAACTTTGTAGAAGAGACTTTTAGTCTAAAGTTTCAATTTCAGGCTCAAAACATATCATTACACCTAAATCTGCACTCTGTACCACTGTGCACTGATACCAGCGCTCATTTCTGAAAAAAAACTTATAATTTATTCATTGCTTGCAAAAAGAATAGATGAATCAGGGCACATGTATCAGTATAAATCAAATTATAAAACTCTATAGTGTGAAAAAAATCAACAAATTGAAAAATTTACTCGGAGTCGTATGTTTGCGAAAAGAATTATTTCGCGAAGTTCTCTTTGGCGCAATTCCGATTTGCAGAATCCTATTTTGCGGTATAAGGATAAAATTTCTGCAAGATAGGACATTACGCGAAATGGGATATTCTGCCAAATAATATTCCGCTTGATGAAATAGGTTACCCCGTAAATCGCTATTGAAATGCCACTGCCGTCAAACTACACTGGAGTCGCTTTTTACGCGGTTTTTTTTTACACGGTTTTTTTTACGCGGTTTTTTTTTACGCGGATTTCGGAATTTACGCGGTTTTTTTTTACGTGGATTCCGGAATTTACGCGGTTTTTTTTATGCGGATTTTGGTTTTTTTTTTACGCGGATTTCAGAGTTGACGCGGTATATCGCTTTTTACGCGGTTTTTTCTTACACGGTCTTTTTTTACCCGGTTTTTTTTTACGCGGATTTCGGAATTTACGCGGTTTTTTTTACGCGGATTCCGGAATTTACGCGGTTTTTTTTTACGCGGGACGTATCACCCGCGTAAAAAGCGACTCCAGTGTATAGGGCGCCTTGATAATGTTGAGCCGACTCTTTCAATTAGTAATGGATGAAATGGTTTTGCAGAACATACATGCATACCACATTTTTTTTTGACCATGTCAAACAGTGGAATTTAAATTGAAGTTTAATTGAAAGGGTCTACTTCAGTACATACCGTGCACTGGTAGTGGCAGTGTCCATGATGTCTTATTGGCTAAACATCGATTTCAGTGACAAGGATTCTTCGTTCACTGTGTTTCATAACTTTGACTATTCGGTCAGCGACAACTTCAACCCCAGTTCCTGTTATGTTAAGTACTATCCACACAATTAGTTTTTTTCTACCGAACTCGGCTGAGCAAATCTCGGCAGGCCATTACCACTTGTGCCTGTACAACCTCTAGTGCTACATGTATTCCACAACCAAGTCACTGGTATCACATGTTGTTCAACATTGAATTTATGAAGTTCTTGTAAATGTAAGAAGATTAATTACAGATCATCGAAAAAAAATTAATTAAAATTTGTTGCATAACATTTTGACGTAGAACTACGTCTTTGTCGACTATATTGAGGTGCAAATCAAAAAATATGTTTGGTTAAGGAGTGTTAGGTTTTGAACGCTTGTAACTTTGTCATTTATAGATGAAATTAAAATCCAAATACGCCAATCGATAGGATATTACATTACAAACCTTCTGAAATAAATATTTTTCCAATTTTTTTGTAATTAAACTTTTGAAAATGTCCAAATAATAATTTTATCACTGTTTTCATGAAATAAGCCTTTTTCCCAAACCCAGTCATCATAAAGGAATACCACTTGGTTGCACATCATTCTGCTTGAACCTGAAAAGATATAAATCAGCGCTGCTCTCTTGCCTCTGCTCATTACCGCTTCGGACGGCGTGGCACTAGGTCCTGCAGCAAGCAGGACCAAGTCAGCGGCTAAAGGTGGATCGCAGTGTGTCCACCACAATGAGGAATGAGAATGACAAAATATGCATGTTACACCCCCTCCCCCTTAACAACAACCTCTCTCCCTCCCCCCTTAACAATAACCCGAAAAAGACATGGACTTTGACGATCATTTTTTTTCCGGGAAATAAATTTTAAGCAAACCACAATTATGTATAAACAATTATTTTTTTACATGGAGAGCCAACATTAAAAAAAAAAAACAATTGCTTAACAGGAGACATACACTCGATGGATTACCAACAACTGACTGTAAAACATATCTGGTACCTCTATATATGCAATTATATTACATCCAAAGTCAATCCTTTTTTACATATTCTGCACAAAAGAGACTTTTTGCTCCGCCCCATTCATAAAAAACGGCGTGAAATCCTGTCAGGTGCGGTTGCAAATCGTTCTGCTTGAACCTGGAAAGATATAAAACAGTGCTGTTGTCGTGCCTCAGCTCATTGCCACATCGGACGGCGTGGCACTTGGTCCTGCAGCAATCATGACCTAGTCAGCGGCTAAAGTTGGATCACGGCGTGTCCACCACAATGAGGAATGATACTTGAAAAATTATGCATGCCAAACCCCCTCCCCCCCTACCAACAACTTCTCCACCCCTAACAACAACCCGAAAAATACACGATCACTTTCTTCCGGGAAATAAATTTTAAACAAAACCACAATTATTAGTAAAACAAAAGTTTTTCCGATAATTTCTTCCAGCACCAAAACTTTCAAATTTAAGAAAAAAATTACTTGAAAGACATTCGATGATATTAAGTTGGTGAATTACACACAACTGACAGTAACACATATCAGGTACCTCTATATATGCAATTATATTAACATCCAAAGACCATCCTTTTTTACATATACTGCACAAGAGATACGTTCTGCCCCGCCCCATTCATAATAATAAGTTTAAAAGTCAAAAATGTATGCCAAACATCAATTTTGCGTGGTTCTACGTCATACTGCGGTCGTGTCTAAGACACAACCCTTTAATTTTTTTTGAAACATTCACAATCCGGAAGCCACCATTTTGGATTCCAAAATTGCGTGAATCATCGATTTCCGGCCTCTACACGTCGTTCCCGTTCCGAAAATATCCATATCGTTGGCTATTTGACAGTTTTTCACAAAACCGGAAGCCGCCATCTTGGATTCCAAAATGGCATGAATCATCGATTTCCGGCCTCTGCATGTCGTCTCGGTTCCGAAAATATCCATATCGTTGGCTATTTGACAGATTTTCACAAAACCGGAAGCCGCCATCTTGGATTTCAAAATGGCATGAATGATCGATTTCCGGCCTCTGCATGTCGTCTCGGTTCCGAAAATATCCATATCGTTGGCTATTTGACAGATTTTCACAAAACCGGAAGCCGCCATCTTGGATTTCAAAATGGCATGAATGATCGATTTCCGGCCTCTGCATGTCGTCTCGGTTCCGAAAATATCCATATCGTTGGCTATTTGACAGTTTTTCACAAAACCGGAAGCCGCCATCTTGGATTCCAAAATGGCATGAATCATCGATTTCCGGCCTCTGCATGTCGTCTCGGTTCCGAAAATATCCATATCGTTGGCTATTTGACAGATTTTCACAAAACCGGAAGCCGCCATCTTGGATTTCAAAATGGCATGAATGATCGATTTCCGGCCTCTGCATGTCGTCTTGGTTCCGAAAATATCCATATCGTTGGCTATTTGACAGATTTTCACAAAACCGGAAGCCGCCATCTTGGATTTCAAAATGGCATGAATGATCGATTTCCGGCCTCTGCATGTCGTCTCGGTTCCGAAAATATCCATATCGTTGGCTATTTGACAGATTTTCACAAAACCGGAAGCCGCCATCTTGGATTTCAAAATGGCATGAATCATCGATTTCCGGCCTCTGCATGTCGTCTCGGTTCCGAAAATATCCATATCGTTGGCTATTTGACAGTTTTTCACAAAACCGGAAGCCGCCATCTTGGATTCCAAAATGGCATGAATGATCGATTTCCGGCCTCTGCATGTCGTCTCGGTTCCGAAAATATCCATATCGTTGGCTATTTGACAGTTTTTCACAAAACCGGAAGCCGCCATCTTGGATTCCAAAATGGCATGAATGATCGATTTCCGGCCTCTGCATGTCGTCTCGGTTCCGAAAATATCCATATCGTTGGCTATTTGACAGTTTTTCACAAAACCGGAAGCCGCCATCTTGGATTCCAAAATGGCATGAATCATCGATTTCCGGCCTCTACACGTCTAGATTATACCATGCAAGAGTGGAAATGGCTGAATTCCAACACAAACCTGGTTCATTGTCTGGCTTTGTGGAAGCCAGCTGCTTTCAAGATGGTTAGGATTTACAAATGAGAGAAAATTCCGTAATGGTCGGAAGGTCTTTACCTCCAGAAGAACTTTATCATGAACGAATATGTTCTAGGTGATCATGACTTACAAGTACCGAATAAAATTCCATGCACACTGCTCAGTTTTTTTGTTATGATGAATTTTGAAATAACACGGGTTTATCACACGGTTTTGTGAAACACATGGTCTTTTTTTACACGGTTTTTTGAAACAACGCGGTTTTTTTTACACGGTTTTTTGAAACAACGCGGTTTATTTTTTACACGGTTTTTTGAAACAACGCGGTTTTTTTTTACGCGGTTTTTTGAAACAACGCGGTTTTTTTTACACGGTTTTTTTTTACGCGGTACGTATCCCCCGTGTAAAAAAAGACTTGAGTGTATTGTTTCTAGTTTGTTTACAAGTGATTGGTGTCCCGATAATCGTTGACCTAGTTTGTTTTGGGTCATGCCTATGTAACAGGAATTACAATTATTACATGACATGTTGTATATAATATTGTTAATATCTTTTTTGTTTTTAGGATCCTTGACTTTGGTGTGAAATTTCTCTACCGTGTTGTGTTGACTAGCAGCTATTATTACCTGTGGGTAGTCTTTTTTGAGTAGTTTGGTGATGCGTTCGGTGAGACCAGATACATACGGGAAAGATCTGTAGATGAATTCCAGTTGTGGTGTTGTTGGTGCTTGTAGGTTTGGTGTTGGCTCAGTCACAGATGGATCATTCGACGGTTGGTTATCGATGTTGCATATTGGGTTGTTCATGGATGATGCATTGGCAGATGATTAAGTGATTGCCAGACTGCCAAGCCGAAACTGTTTATTGTAAAACCTCACAGTCGAACACTCCAATACAATATTAGGCTATAACTTTTGGAAAGTTTTCGATGGTTTTGAGTGAAAACGAGTTTGAGTAGGTTGCGAAAATGATCATAGATGAAGGACAGTCGGTCGAGACAATTGAGTTCTCGTGTTTCCCTATTGAAGCGATACGGATTATTTAAAAAAAAAACTATAAGGGACAGCCCTATGTGGTTGTAAGCAATGGTGACGAAGGATTATATAATAAATCTTATTTGTTGTGGTACTATCTGTTTATAATCTTTATTATGACGCACTTGACATAGATGGCCCACACCAACTCACGAAGTACTCTTCCGATCAATAGCGGTGTGGCTTCTTTCTCCTTCTATGGATGCTCATGTGGGCTGCAGCTCGCTGCTTGCAGGCAGCCTTTTGTTGTGTACTGGAGAACACCACCGCTCATCAAGCGGTGCTAGAATAAACACCGTTTGGTGAGACCCGATGGAATTCAACTTTGAAATCTGTGTTAGGAAAATCTCCTTTCGCAGGCAATCGGTGATAATTTTAATTATCATAGCAACAGTTGCACATTCGTACAATTTCCAATAGTGACATTTTAAAATATGATATAGTCATAAATTTAACAGATACGTAGAAATATATCTGATCGATTGATGGTAAAATGATTGAAATTGGTCCAGGGGCAGCTGAGATATTAACGTTCAAAATCTTTCATAATTTTGTTACATGTTCCATTTTCGGTTTTCCCAAAGTGTACCCCCATATAGAAATCACAGACGTAGTCATACGTCAAAAATGGAACTGACATTGGAGTTTCCGGAGGTTTCCAGAACAACCCCCGTAGCGATCGAGACCAAACACGAACTGACGTAAGAGGAACGTAAAGAGTTAGTCAGGACTATAGAAACTTTCCCATACACTACGGAACATCGGTGTTAGAGCACAAAATAGTGTTAAAAAAGGAGCCAAACCCAGACGACAGAAATTGAAAGCAGATGAAAGATACCGGAAAATGGATGCCATAGAAGAGTGTGCCAACGAATCGGAGGCCGGATTCCCAGCGTTGCTCGTTCACGTAGTTCCAAAAGAATTTCGGGTGTAGCTTAAGTTTGCACTGGATGCCTCGTTGGAAACTTGAAAAGCATTCACGACTGACTCACTGGTACATGTGATTCAGCCTCACATAATGTAGTTTCAGAGGAAGCGTGCGATACTTCGTGAATCTTCTCAATGCTGCTCTCTTGATTGACTACAACCTACGTAGCTCTCTCGTCTGCCAGGGAGGGTGGGACACTTTGCAGTGAGCCTCGACGTCATCTGGATCAATGATGTTCTCCCATACCATGCTAGACAATACATCTATGATGCTACGGTGGTAAGCTTTACGAAAGTCATAAGAAACCGTAGCAGGATAGTCGTCGAAATCACGCACGAGTTTGTCCGCAACAGTGACAAATAGAGGAGGGTGATGTGGAACTAGCTTAGTTAGTGCACAAAGAGCCGAAAAAATTGATGGAGCCCTGTCCTGTGCTCATGACTAAGATCATTTTCGTTAACTACATGATTAATTTGAGAAATCATCGCTGCGCTGTAGTTGTCGAGAAGGCTAATAGGTCCTGCGTGAAATGTAGAGCTATCAGGATCTGGATACTGGAATCCGCTATGAGATGGACTCCACGAAACGCCTGGCAGATTGAAGTCACCAAAGTGAATATCTCATCAACTGGAGTGGCACTTTCGATAACTGTGAAAACTGACCGACAGTGAGTATCGATAAGTTCATTGTCCCGAACTCGATCAGGTGGAATGTACAGAGCGCATAGAAATAGTATGCGATCACCCAGATTGATGGCTGTCCAAACCTGCTCCACATAGTTCCATGAATCGTTCTCGATGGCCTTTGCCTCCAACGTGCCACGGACAGCTACAAGGACACCTCCACCAGTAGATTTACGGCTGTTGTTAGTATTGCGATAGCAACGAAAGACCTCGTTGTCATGACCGAAGACTTGACTGGAAAGCGTTCGGTAATCGAGCCACGTTCCGAACATGACAATTACATCGTAGCAACAATCCGATACTGCTAGGCGGTACTCTTCAACATCAGAATTCATTCCACCGGCGTTTGGGTAGAAGATCACGACGTCCTGATTGCGGCAAGGAATCGAACGACTGCTCTCCCTGGAAATCACAGATACATCAGGCAATAACTGACCATCATTAAGTCTCATTGGATACTCGGCATAGTGAGTGGGTTGGAAGACCCAGATGTTGTGAATGAGCAGTATCAGAAGTGCTTCTCAACTGGAAATAGCCGGCAGATGCTTGAGGCGTTGCAATGGAACACGGAAGCTGATCAGGAAAATTACTATAACTAATGTACGCATACTTGCCTGAAAACGATGGTTGGGAGACCCCACCACCGAACTCGATCGCAGGTCCAGAACTACGCTGATGGCAGGAAATAGAACGACTTTGATGGCGGGAAACAGCTAGCGCGACTGAATCGAGTGGTTCGAGGTCTCCCATAATGCGACAGGCAGTGCGTACTGGTTTACAGCGTTCCAATTCACAACGTGGCATCCAATTCTGAATCAGCATACTGGGTCTAGTCCGGAGATGGGAGTTGAGCACTTGGAAGGTTCCGGAACAGGAGAGATCGTTTTTAACCGTCTTAAAATTCACAGAACAAAATTCCTTTCGACCATGCATCCGATGTAAGAGCAACTTCACGTAGTTTGGGAGCCAATCCGACTTTGTACGATATGAAACTCATACGGCTGATTTCGGATCCTTTTTCATAGCACTGTACACAACCTTTGGCTAGCTTCTCGATTGATTCCGATTTCACGCTAGGTTGTATACGAGATTAGCCAAAACAGCTCGGTGGGTTCAGGGACAGTAAGGACCTCGGTAAAGACATTATCATCCGCTACTGCTTTAGTACCACCAACAAGCGGTTTGCAGGTGAGAGAGCCTTTATCGCGGCGCCGTTCTAATGGCGGTTGACGGATAAGATCGCCGGAACTCAAGTGTGTTGGAGTTGTCAATGCGATTCGTTTCGACAGCTGAGTGATCTGCTGTCCTTGCTTAGTCATTTCCTTCCTAAGCTCAGCGTGTGCGATTTCCTGTTTTTCGGTGATAGAATTAATCGCACTACCAAACGACGAAAAAGCATATTTGAACCGGGCACATTTCATCAGCTTCGCGCACTCGTTGCACATCCAAATAAAGTTCGGGCTAGTGTGGACAATGTTCAGAAAAGCCTTGTTCAACTTTGTGCCGCCGCATTTCAGGAGAATCATCCTGTCGCAAAAAGCCATGCAGGAGGCGGATTCTTCATCGCCTTTAACTGTTTTAGCGCATTGGTCACAGGCGGAAGTCATGCTGACTCAGTTTCCAAATCTAATTTAGAAATAGCGGTGGAGATGCATATTTTCATGATTCCTCCAAAAGAGGAATCCAGAGACTACACGGCTTTTAGGACCGCACAGGGATTGTTCCGGCTTATGGTTTGTCCATTTGGCCTGGTTAAAAGAACTGACTCATCGGGTTTGATCTAGAACTCAACGTCTTCCTGTATCTAGATGATATTGTTATCGCAACTTTTGATGAACATGTTCGGCTGCTAAAGATAGTAGCTGAACGACTTACTAAAGCGAACCTGACTATTTCAGAGCAGGTTCTGCCGGAAACAGGTGTCATACTTGGGATATCTTTTTACCAAAGAAGGTGTTTCAATAGACAACTCTGGAATGTCTCCAATACTCGACTACGCTCGTCCAAAAAATATAAAGAAGGACATACGACAACTATTAGGACTTGCTGAATTCTATCAGCGTTTTATACGCAATTACAGTGCAATAGTAGCACCAGTATCCGACCTACTGAAAAAGACAAGGAGCAAGTTTGTTTGAACAGAAGCAGCGGAAAAAGCTTTTGGTGACCTTAAAGCTGCATTTTTAGTATTGGCACCCATCCTCAGTGAATCTTGATTCCAATTTTTCGTTCGTAATTGAATCAGACGCATCGGATAACGCCGTAGAAGCTGCCTTAATTCAACACCTAAAAGGAGTAAAAGCATAGAAGTAACGTGCTCAACTTTTTGGCTCAGCTCTGGTACTCTCTTCGGTCCCAAGCTAGTTGATTCATCCCTCGAAACATAGGAAAATCCACTAACCCCTCATTTTATTTGTCAAACTTTCATACCGAATCAAAACAAACATAGTGTAGTACTAGAATTTCGGCTAGAATGGGGTACGTTAATCGTTTGCCAATAGGCTAGTCAAGTAGTAAGCCAATTTAAAATCGTTAGTTTCGTATTGATTGTTGGTTAAAGGGTGTCCCACATCAAAAGCATCACGGAAAAAAACGCTGTAAAATTTGAAAATTTAGTTAAAAGTAGTCTAGAGTGTATTGTTTACACTGTATTTATATCGCTGTCATACCAAGGTTCATTGAAAAATGCAGGGCTATTATGAAGCAGGCACTACGGAAGCATCCCAAGGAGGTCAAATCTGAGGAAGACATGAAGAAAAAGTGGGTTTCCGTACAGAAGAAGCTGTAGCCAGATGTTGTACAGAACCTAATGAGTGGAGTTAAGCGTAAGGTGCGAGCGTATGGTTATGGTATTGAAGTTGAATGAAATGAAAATGCCAAAAGCTTACTAATGACTAATATTTTATTGTCTGAAAGTTTGAAAAGGATCGGTTAACTAGGTAATTTTCTACGGCGTTTTTTTCCCGTGATGCAATTTGATGTAGGACACCCTTTATGCTAGCGTCGAACATTCAAGTTGCCTTCCTTCAGCTCCTGATCATTCTTCTAAAATTTTAGTATATTTGGATGTGAACGCATACTGCACTGGTCTTTTGAAGTTTATATTGGCATTACTATGGGAATAAGTGAACTTTTTGCTGTCGAAGTCCTTAATGATATAAGAAAAGCTTGCAATTTTTGTTCTTATGGGACAATGGTATACAACACACTCCCTGGGCAGAACGCACCAGCTGACCTTCTTTTGTGTTGTTCATGGATTTTTCCTAACTTTTATGTTGTCTTATCAAGCAGCACTTCTAGCATAGCATCTAAACTCGAAACTCTGCATGCTACAATTGGAATTGGAATTCAAGAAAAACTTAAAATAAAATTAAAAACGTGCGTTCTACCCGGGGTGCCTTATGTACCATTCTTCCTTATGTGAAATTTAATCAGCTACAACTTTGCTAAACACCACTTTTTTATTCGACTTCAAGGTATTTAGTTTTCAATTGATTTCGAAGCCATGTTTTTATATTTAAATCTAATTTAAAAAAAATCTCTTGTATAGAGCTTGGGAGTGGCATGAGTAGTTTTCTTTTACTTCCGTTATACATTAATATTCATGTTTTTGACAAACACGCATACTTCGATCACTTCTTGTTTACTTCCTCAGTACGAAGTACCACTAGCGTGCACAGGAATCTTGTGAAGGAGGGGCAATTGTTTGGTCTATGGTGCATTTAATCTGGGGATGGGGAGTACTCCCAAGTGCGTGGGAGATGTTGATGTCCACCCACCACTGTTTCCCTACTGTTCAATTTAGCTAATTTTATTTATTTTTTACTCCGGTGGTGGTTCATCTTCTTCAATGGAAACTGTGTTGAGTACTTGGCACTGATGAAGTCTGCAAGTAGTAGACGATATATTTAAAATTAAAACACTTATTTTCAATTTTTTTTTGTAATTCCATATAACTCGAAAACAGTAGCTTCAGAAGAGTTGTTTATTTTATCAAGATAAACAACTTTGCCTAATTCGTCAATTTTTCAAAACGCCATTTCAATGTATTAAAAAAAATTATAGAAATAATACATACTCCACTAAAATGATGAAATCTCAAAAACACCAAAATATACCTTTCTTAAATTTTGATATTTTGTTTATCGAGTATTGCTTAATTTTTGCTGAAAATGTCAGGTTGCGATTTTTTGCGCTTTGGGAGATATTAAAGTTCAAAAATTGTTGTTTTTATCGGTTTTTCAACAATATCTTTAAAATTTGAAACTTAAACCAGTATGTTTATTCACAAAAGTTATTTATTTAATGCATTTGCATAAGAGAAAAATATAACATTATATGATTGTCAGCAAAAAACCGAAACAGAAAGAAAAAAACATATTTTCGACATTTTTTCTTTAACTCCACATAACTTGGAAACAGTAGGCTGTGGAAATTTTACGTCTCGAAAAGAGTTGTTCATTTTGTCAAGGCAAACAATTTTTCCCAAGACATCAAGTCTCCAAAACGTCAGAGAAAGAAGTTAGATTGTGGCGTTAGAAGTTAGATTGTGGCGCCATCTTTGCGGAAGAGTTTTGAACTATTTGTTTATGTCAATAGATGGTCCTTATTATGATGAGAAACTTTACCCAAAACACCAAGTCGCGGAAATGCTTCGTTTTGGAGTTATTAATTTTGCTCCGCTAGAATGCATTTCTGGCCCAGTGTGAAGATTCTTAGACTAATTCTTAGTAAGACAAAAATAGACTAAGGTTCAATGGCAAACTAATACCCACTTTTCAATTAAGGAATCCAAAAGCTGTCTTTAATCTTTGTACAGTTGCAAAAAAGTCGATCGTCAGAATTCCTTGAGGTTCTTTTCGAAATTTTTAGAACTCTATGAGCTCTTTTGTAATTCTTCTCAGAAATCCACTGGAATTACGCTTAGAACTCTTCATGATTTTTTCTCAGAACACTTTAGAACTCAAATTCCTTTAGAATTTCAGAATTTATTCCCGGAATAAACTAGAAATTATCCTCGGAATTCGCTTGAAATTTTGCTTAAAATCCCTTTGAAATTTCACTCAAATTTTGATTTTCTCGGTATTCTTTTCGAAATTATCTTGGAATTATCTGCAGGATGCACTAGAAATTATCGGTAGAATTTTCTTTGATTTCTTCCCAGAAATATTTTGGAACTGTCCTAAGCATTCAATATGCTTGAGGTTCTCAGAACACCTTGGAACTGAAATTCCCCTAAACTTTCAGAAGAAGTTCCTCTGTATTCTCCAGAAATTCTTCCCAGAATGAGCTTAAAATTATCCTCGGAACTCACTTGAAACTTTCCTCAACATCCCATTGGAATTTCATTAAAAATTTGATGCTCTCGGTATTCTTTTCGAAATTATCTTGGAACTATATGCAGGATTCACTAGAAATTATTCGCTGAATTTTTATGAAATCATCCCCAGAAATCTTTTCTTTTGGAACTGTCCTCCTAATTCAATGAGGCTCTTCTTTGAAGTCAATTTAAGTTGCCCGTTAATTCACCGAAACGTCGTAGTTTTTCTACCTGAAATGTTCAATAAAGCTTGCCTCCATTCACCAGAACTGTGCCATTTTTACATCAGGAATTTTCAATTCAGCTTGCCCCTCCATGCAGAAGAATGTTGCAAATCTTACACCAGAAATTTTCAAAACAAACTTGCCACCAGAAAATTTTAGGCCAGAAAATTTCAATTGACCAGAACGATGCAAATTTTCCACCGTTGATGTTTAATAAAAATTGCTTCTCCAGTATTCTGATTGGTGCAGATTTCCTTTTTCCATTTTCCACCAAACATTTTCAATATAGCTGGCTTCTCCTATCATCAGCATGTTTTGCAGGTTTTCCACCAAATAAAGTTTGCCTCTATTTTCGGATTTTTTTTATCATAAATTTTCAGTAAAGCAGCTTCCCTCCAATTATCCGAATGGTGCATATGTTACACCAGAAATTATTATTAAAATTTGTTTCTCTATTCAGCAGAAGAATGCAAATTTAAAAACAAAAAAATCCAAAAAGCTTGCCGGTGCAGATTTTCCACCAAAAATCTACAATTTAGCTTAATTTTAAATAAAGCTTGTGCCTTCATTTACCAGACTAGTGCAAATTTTGCACCAGAAATTTTCAATAGAGCATGCTCCTCCATTCACTAGAACGGTGCACCAAAAATTGTCAGTGAAGTTTGTTTCACCATGCACTCTTCATGCACCAGAATGGTGCAAATTTTCCACCATACATTTTCAATCAAGCTTGCATACATCAGAACGATGCAAATTGTGCACAAAAAAATTAATAAATCTTGCTATTACATACCACAGTGTTGCGAACTTTGCACCAGACATTTTCAGATAAATGTGCACCAGAGTTATTCATTTTGATTAGTCCCTCCATGCACCGCCTTGATAATATTTTTACACCAGAAATATTCAATAAAAAGCTTTTTCTTCGAATTAACACCACGAAGGTGAATTTTTTCAATTTACCCTTTTCTTTTAATCCTGCATGAACAACCTTGAAAAAAAAAATTACACTCGGAATGTGGTGCAGTTTTTTTACCAAAAAATTTCATTGAAGTTTGTCTCTTCATGCACCTTTGTGGTGCAATTTTCAGGCAATATATTTATTTATAAAAGGTGGGGCAATTGCCCCACCTTGCCCCACCCTGTGCACGCCAATGCGAAGTACTCAAACACCACTGCTCCGAAAACACAGTAGCTCCGAAAAGTGACGATATCAATTATCATTGTTCTTGCAGCAGCTTCTGACTTCCACCGTGATTGTCATCATTCGCTGTGTTAACAATACTCCCCAATTATCCCTCCGGAAAGGTGACAAATTTAACGACTTTCCACTTAATCCGTTCAGTTCCACCGCAGCGGAAGCAACTGGTTCATTACAATCCCTTAATTTCCATATTTCCCCTGGTTTCTTTCCGGCGAACAGTCACCTTCCAGCGCACAAGAACACCATTTAGTACCATCAAGTGCAACCTTTTGCCGGGAAGCCTTCCTCTGTCATCTACATGGGTAATTTTAATGTGATGCAAATGAATTTAATTTAAATTGCTGGTGAAATTAAATCCCTTTCCCGAGTGTTCGTTCGTCGTTTTCGGTTTTTCTTCTTTTCGCTCGGAACAATGTGCTTTACCAGCGGAAATATCATAAGGGTTTGGTTCGTTGGTACTTACAGTCAACGCTGACTTTAATCCGCTTCGACACCGTGGGTGGGACACCGTTCGATGCAATGCAGAGGTATGCACCCATGTCCAGGCGGGAGATTTTCGATAGCTCCACCGATTCTCCATCCCACTCGAGCACTGGGGGAGAGGGGGGCCATCAGCGACAACAGCGTGTGAAAGAAGAAAATAAGGAAAATTTATTAATGCGGACAATGTGGTCGGTTCTCCGTTTGTCGAAGATGCTGGTATTGCCACTTCTGGGGTTTGAATGGAAAAAACGGGGTTCTCGAGTTCGTTTTCAAGACATCGTGGCGTTGGTTGAAAAAAAAAAATAACAATTTTTACAGTATAACTCAAAATACAATCTTCACTTTTTATCGGAGAACATCATGAATACACCGATCGCACTTCCCAAATTGCCAATCAACAAATTTCCTACCGTGAAATCCTGTTCTTCCCCCCCAAACACCAGCATGAACCGTCCCGTCGTCGATACCTACCACTTAACGACTTATTAATAGCTATTTTAGAATTATCGTCCCGTTTCCATTTGACCTGTGGCATTGGACTTCCCGTGGCGCGGCATTTCAGCGTCACGTTGGATCCCTCCCGGACAATAACGTCGCTGGAACTGAGCGAATCGTCGATGTTGGGTGGCACTGCAATGAGAAGAAGAAAAAGAAAAAGAAGAACAAGAAGTCAGAAACGAATGAACACATATTTGAAACGGGACTCCCAGCTCAAGTCGGCCAGGAATCGAATCATGAAAAATGAGGTGATGAATTTTCCGGTACACCGGTGCTACCGAGGAAGGAATGGATGATGAGAAGAACGGAAAAACTTCGTTATTTTTTGCCCTTCGTTCTTGGAGCTGCCAGGAAATGAAAATAAATAAATGTTTATTTTGAAATTGTTTTCCCCCGGCCCAAAGTCTGACTGACGTGCTTCCTGGCTTTTGACGCCCAGCTCGGATTCCTGCGGACGCGGGAGTTCCTAGTTCTTTCTTTGCACACCAGTAGTCGGAGGAACATTTTTCTTTTGCTTTAGTGGTTGTCAAGCATCAACGAATCGTGGTGCGGCACTAGCGCAGCGTTGCGATGCTGCGGAGAACAGACGGTCCATGACGATGCTCGTTCCAGGTATTTATGTCTCGGATGATGGCAATGATCCTAATGCGATTTGAATTTAAATTGAGTTTTTTTTGCTGCATCTTTGCATCATCAACGTGTGAAGTGAGTGTGGCATTTTGGCGCGGAACGTTCGATAGGTTGTCAATAACTTAGTCGGTGTCGAAAATCGATACATTATTGTGACGCTTGATGTCACGTTTCCGGAAATTGTTTTGTGTTCCTAGTTTATCTTCCTACGTTATCAAAGTTTTTGTGTTCGTGTTAAAGAAGGCATTTCCCTTTTGTTTTTCAATGAACCTGACTAGAGAGGGTCTAGTAGATATAAGAGAGGAGTGGATCCAAAACAAACTGCCTTGGCAACATAGGCTTGGGTGGGTTCTAGCAACACTGCCAATGCATTCAAGATAGGCGCTGCTCGATTAGCTCTGGATTTGTAGGGATACCATCCGTCCTGATTTATCAGGACATGTCCTGAATTTCTCGTGTAAAACTCATTCATGTTTGACTGAAACTTTGTGAGCGTGTACAATGTGACAGTTCTCTTTGATAGTGCTATTTCATCGATGAGCTGCGCCGGAAGTATCCTTGCTTCATTCCGGGACGAAGCTTTTTTTAGGCTAAATGTTGTGTGTGTGATTAGTACGTGTCTGTGGCCAACAACAGTATTTAGAACAATTTGCCAATTGTTGCATACTTAACATTGTTTATTGTGCAGCATGTATCTATTACCATAAAGTTTAGTTTAATGATTAAATATGTGTTGCCGGCGCCGGTGGTGTAGTGGTAAGCGTGACGTGCTTTCTCACCACAATGGGTGTGGGTTAAATCCCAATCGAGGTCGGTGGGATTTTTCTGAGGAACAACAGTCTCTGGTCACGTCTTCCTTTGGAAGGAAAGTTAAGCTATTGGTCCCGGCCTAGGGGCAAGTCAGCTATACTCTGAGCTAATATGAGCAGTTTTCTTAATGGCAATTAAGTTATTTTTTCTTTATAATAGCCTTGTTGATGAGTTCATGGTCCATCCAACTACTACCCTGTCATAATCAAACAGTTATCGTCCAACACACCACCTCGGTTGATCAAGACCCTCACTCTGATTAGAAGATCTTGAGCAGTACCATTGGATTACCTCTCTCCCACTACGTACTAGTGAAGCCATTATCATGCCATCATCAGTGTCATCATCGTCATCGATCGCCACCGATTACACATAGGAGTGATGAGGATGACCAAATCAGATAAGTGATAAGAGCATTGAGAATATCACCAGCTCTCACTACCCGAAGAAAATCATCGCATCGAAGGAGGACTGAACTACCTAAAACGGTCGTGCGGGCCAATGATCAGTCCACCTCAACCAGATCACTGTATTGCACGGGCAGGATACCCACGACGGCATTTTAATTCGATACGTTGTTCTTAGTTTAAGTCAAATACAAATTAGTGATAAGCTTAATAAACCTTTAATTGCATGTTTTGGTTTGATAAATAAAGGGCTATGTATTATTTAACGGTCGCGAGTACTTAGTTAGTTGATGCGAAACAAACACTTCATATTGAATTGTCTGCTTGAAGTGTCAATGGACGTTGTGGTTGGTCCATACATATAGTACCCTTTGTTTGCCGTGGAGCTGGAAGGTAAAGGCCCCCGTTCAAGCCTCTTGGTAGAACAATTTATTTCATGTATAGATACTGATGTAAACTGAAAATGTTTGTCTATGTTCCAACATCGATCAAACGAACTTCATCATGGATTACGAGAAATGATTATTACATTCGGTAGTAACGATAAGGATAATGTTATAACTTATATAGTCGATAAATTGTAGCCTCATTCTTCCTAGATCATCAAGAACTATTCTGTTGTTTATTTTTGCTTGAGCAGAACCACAAATGTGTAAATACGAAGAGAAACCTGTTCAACTGAGTTGGTGCAATACAAATTTTCATTTTGACAACGATATTCATTATTGAGCAACGCGAGTAACTCAGAGTTACTCAAGATTTGCACGAAAATTACTCATGATTGAAAGCTGTCTTGCCCCTAGCCAATGTGTGTTTGAATGGGCTGGCCCACATTTATTTGGGGGAAATTTTTCATATTTTTTTTTCAACGGGTCAACCCCTAGATTTGTGCCATTAGGTGAGAAAAATACTCTCTGAAAATTTCAGCTCATTCGGATGTAACATTCGGATATTGGTTGAAATATATGGAGAAATAACATTCCATCACTCTTTCGTACATTGAACTGGTTCAGCAAGCTGGATTATGTTTAATGTTCATATGGCAGATTTCTTTGAAATTTTCATATACAAAATGCTCATATACTTTCAAAAGCGAATATCTCAATAAAACTGACTGGATTCATGATGCAATCTTAAACAAAGTTGTTACTCATCAATTGAACTACTTGTTTTGAAAATATGAATCAAATCGAGAATAAGGATTTTTTTTATGATGTGTAGGTGTGTCATTTTTTCATGTATTTTATCCAAATTCCCCATACAAAATTCAAACTAAAAGTGCTAGCTTCATGGTGAATTAGAACGATTAAGGTCAAGTTAAGCTTAGTCTGGTTCGATGAACACATTCTAAGCATTTGTCTGTTCTGCCGCTGAGTTGAGTCGGACCATTTTTGTTATTGCCTCTGTCCTATTTGTAGTGATAGCCTGGTAGGAAAATGAACATTTTGAGTTAAATCTCTCAAATATTGGTACTGAGTGTTTATTGATGCGAATATTTGCAGCATTGAAGAGAAAATGTGATGGTTTGAGTGTGATGCGAGAATGATGAATCACATTCCGCTTAGTAGGGGAGTTTGACCGCTTCTATGACATCACTGCACCGTCTAGCGTACTGGGAGGTGTGGGTTCGATCTGTAAGCACTGGATTTTATTTCACCATTTTCGCAACATATCTCACCACCCTAATACATGTTGTGATAAAACATGTCCTAAGTATTTTTAACATTGTGCATATGATGTCAGATAATTTTTCAGCTAATAATCCTCAGCTCATAATTCAATTTAAATAATTAATCTGTACACGAAGATGTTGCTTATTATTTTATCAATCGATGAATTTCAAAACATACATCAACCACGCAAAATTTACAGAAAAAGTAATAATGTAATAATTGGATCACATTGAAGCTGTCAAATATTTGGAAAATTTTGACATATATATTTGACCATATATTGCTATGGCAAATATTTGGTTTGTATTTGTCATTCCATTTAGTTGACAATTAATAAAATAGTGTGATAACTTTTGTATTTACAGCCAAAAAAATCTTGAAATTCTTGAAATTCTTGAGTAGCAAACAACATCGAATAATCGTCGCTTGCTGTGATGGTACTCAGTCTTGTAAGCGGTCACGGTAGTCAACACATTTTCTGTGATAATTGACTGCCTTTGCCTCCGACACTTGCAAAACAAGCTATCATAGTACAGTACCAAACTAAAATGTCATATGACAGGCTCTGTCATACGACACTGTCGCCGAAGACCGTCACGAATGTATGTATTTTAGTTTTTCTCATAATAAGAGCTGCTGATGGTGTGCTTGTGTGAATTCTGAAAATAGCCAGCAATGATGTCCTAGTAATAATATTTCTGATCAGAAATGGTTTGATTTACACCAAATTGAGGAATTACAACGAAATCACACATGTCATATGATAGCTATTTTGATCATTTTCTTTTAGCTCGAATGTTATTCTACCGCTCGTGTTGTGTGAGAGAGACGACGGTAGAGCATGAGTGTTCGAATACAAACAGACTGTCGCGCACGACAACGAAGCGAGTGTAGTAAAAAATGTCAACTGTTTCAACTGGACCTGGACCACTGGAATAGACAATTTATGTGATGTGCCATTGTGTGAAGGTCGACTTTGGCATCCATTGACTGTTTTCGGCAATGAAAGTTTAAACGTTAATTTCACTGTATTTTCCCATCAAAAAATTCGCTGAATATATTCAAAAGATTCCTTAGTCTTTCAGCTTCAATACGATTTCATTTTTATGGCAGAGCAATTCGGTTATGGCAGATTTTTCTATAAATGAAATATACGCACTACAAAATTCGGCTGATTTCGAGTTGCCGATAGTAGATCAGCTGGTTAACACGCAGTTCAAATGTATAGTTTGCCGAAGAAAAGCGTTGATAAAACGCTTTCAAACAGTTTTGAACAATTTTGTCGATTGAAAAGGAGAGCCGTAGATAAATGTAAACAAACAAACACGGCATATGTGTGCGTGACGCTGAGAAAATATTAATAGAAGTGCGGAAGCTGCTTAGATTGACGAGAATTTGTTAATTTCCCTAGCAATTCAAATGCATTTTTGATTGAAAAGCAAACGATGTCCTCCACAAATCCTTTGGGAGTACATATGAACTTTTTTTATCATCTCCTGGACAAGCTCCTTCAGAATCGGTTCTGGATCAAGTCCATGTACCATTAAAGGTCTCTTTCGGATGCTGGACCGGTTCCCCTGACATATATTTCTGATCAAATAAACTGGAGAAAAGGATTTATTTGATAGAAAAAAAAAACTACCTCGGAGGAGTTCATAGCACTTCTCGGATAGTTTCTTTGGGATATATGTTGGGCATCTCAAAAGAGTCCATAAGACCCCATGATTAATGGAGAAATGTCGTTAATAATTACCTTCCTCAATTTTAACGTCTGGTTAACCATTTTCAGAATGCTCCAAGAAAAACTTTTGCATATACCTGTGCTAGAACCGATTCCAGAGGACCTAGAATGAACTCATGATCATTCGATCTCCAAACCTGATATGGATCATATAATCTCCAGTCTGGAACGAGGCCTGAGATTAGTAAAATAAATAATGTCGTTCAGCTGCAAATATTGTAATACGTCAACAGATATCTTGACAAATTGCTGGTCAAATAACTAAATCGTATTTTTATTTTTAATAATTTATTTGATAAGTCTCAACCGAATTAGCTTTACAAAGCCGAGGATTCTTGTTCACTATACAATACATCTTAAAACTATTGTCAAAAGGTACAACACAATCAACAATTTATCTTCTGCTATCCAATAAGCATCCTTCACCTGTTCCAGTGGTTTCATTGTATGGCAGATTCGCCAACGGGGGTCAGAGCGCTTCCATTGCAGCAATGGACGCAAAACGTGGTCAGCACTCACACATTCATCACGAAACGGTTGCTTTCCAAAGTTGACGACGCATCGACTTAAAGAACTGCTGATGAAGAAAAATGAGGAGGACCACACAATGGTTGTTGCCGAGTAAACAGACGATCGCGGGACACACATTGAGAGTGGTTTGCTTCTGTCAACAGCCGAGTGAACACTGATTACCAAATCGTAGTATTTGGTCAAATAATGTGTGGTCAAATATTTGCCAAATATCAGACAAGTGTAATGGTTTAGGTAAACAAATATGACAAATATCATCATGACAAATATCATTATTTGGCAAAATAGCGGCGCCGGTGGTGTTGTGGTATGCGTGATTACCTCTCACCCCAGCAGGCCTGGGTTCAATCCCAGTCGGTGCCGCCGGGATGTTTTGAGGCATAACATCTCTGATCACGCCTTCCTTCGGAAGGGAAGTAAAGCCGTTGGTCCCCGGTTCATGAGTTGATGAGTCGATAGGTAGGGTCCATGTGTGGGATCTGCCTTCCTGGCGTCGGTAGAATTGGTGCTCAGCACGGAAAACAGGATCGACGGAAAACAAATCAAGGAAAAAACTCCTAAGTCCGTAAAATTCCCCCCGACTCCGACTTGTCGACTCCAACTCCGACTCCACAGCCCTGATTTATACACAAATCGATCCAACCATCCTCGAGAAAAGTGATTGTAGAATTTCACTTGTTTGTTCGAATATCCGGAACCAAATGTCTAATCAGGATTCTATGGAAGTTATATACGAACAAAATGGAACCTGTTGCACCTAAATCGGTGCAATCCTCTCCGAGAAAAGTGAGTTCGTTTCTCTGTTTTATTGTGTTATTCCACTCTCCGGAACTAAATGTCTGACCGGGATAAAATTAATAGGATTCAATGGGAGTATGTGCTTCTGTGTCCATGGCTTAGAAATTTTGTGATAAATAACTAATAATTCTACACAAAAGTCATATCAGATATAAACAATACCCGAGGATAGTGTATTTTTAATATAGTAAATTATTATTTAAATCATGTTTCCCTTACATTTCCCCATTTTAAAGTAGATAGCAAATTTAAGACAGTGCTTGGTGCCATCAATGCAAACCAAACGAGCAGCGGATGTAAAGTTGACCCGCCCTAATGGACATTTGCTATCCTCATGTTACGCTTAATTTGATTTACTAATACCATTATTCCACAAATTCAAAACAATTTAAAGAGCAATGATTCCCATTCTATTCCATCCAATGATTCCGTTTTCCCGCCGTAGACATGATACCTTGAATTCAATTTCCCATCCCTACCGTCGTACCGTCATCGATTGAATTTGACTAAATCCACTCTGTACAACAACGGTTTGTTACTGAGTACCATCGGGTGGTATAAAATCGTTAATCTCTGGCTTCCTTCTGGGAGCTGCAGCAGCTTACGATAACATCTGGAATGAGCCGACGACGGCAACGACGAGGACGAAATCGTGTGATTGAATAGAATATCGATTTCGTAGCGGAAAACAATTTCAAGCGACGACGTGATTAGGAGGAGAAGTGTCGCACCGAGAGCGCAATCTGAATTGAATTATCTAGTTCTGCTTTCTTCCGACGACTAGCAGATTTCATTACTAATGTTTTTGGTCGATTTTTACGTTGTTGTAAAAAATAAAACGAGAGAAACTTACCGACGACGTGCAGATAGCCAAACTGTGTCTTGGCCGTCACGGTATTGATTTGGCACATGTAACGGCCTTTGTCCTCCTCCTGGACGTTTGATATGTGTAGGAACCATGTTTTGTGCTTGTCATGCTTGTCATGTGTCACGCTGATCCGTGGATTTCGCGTAATCACATGGTTATGTACAGTGAGAATAGCAGACTGCTCGAAGTGCATCCACGCTACCTGAAAATAACGAAATATTGTTGATTACATCTGCAAGAAATTGTTACGTGGAAACATAATCAGTCAGTTTAACTCAATTTTATTCCTTCACTCATCGCTATTCCCCACCCAGAACACAATTTTCCTGCAATTCAAATCATTTTGATGAACCCATTGACAAATTCGCTCGGCTGTTCTCCCAACGGTAGTCAATTTGTATTCCACCTCGGTTAGGGGGAGATGCTCTACGCTAATACACATATGAATGAACTTCCATTGCATGCTGGAGGGTGGAATCCTTCAGTGTATCATAAGGTTATGCGATATCCTTCCCGTGTACGGTTTATTCGATGATGATACTGAGGCCAGTTCTGTTGAGTAGAGGCTAGACATATTTATTTATGGAGACGTATATTTGACGGAGGATTACTGTTTGGGATCCATTTAAGTTTTTATCATCGTATAATACGATTAATCATAACTCATGCCTCCTCGTGCATGTTTTACCCTTATTACAAAGATACATCGCTTAGAAATCCGACTTTTAAGCCAAGGCCCGGGGGCCCAATGTCATATACCAATCGACTCAACTCGACGAGATCGGCCACTCTCCAGTTGTATTCATGTATGTATGTATGTAAGGTAGCCACCATCCTTTCAAGACTTGTCTTGGATGCAGCTCCACTTAATAGCAAGATCAATTTGAGCTACCGATCTGAATTCACTATATCGCTGTATGAAGGGTCAAAAACGGAAGGGTGGACCCGTAAGCAGAGACACTCACGCGAAATCCACGGGAATTTAAGAATCTCCTTCCAACGATACGCTCCAACAAATCGAATAACACAATTCGCAATACTTATTAAGCTTCCTACTGGATGGTTTGTTAAGAAGGGCGCGTCAATCGCCCTGAAACTGTTGGAGTAGAATTCACACCACCACAATCGAATCGGTAGGATAAAGAAAATGATAGGGTTTATTCCCTCCTAGACTCCAGCTGTCAATCATACCATCGTCCAGTTTCAGTTAGAATGATACCCTGATGCTCCCTCCCAACCCAGTATTTATTTATATAATGAAAATATATGCATTGGAGAAATGAAATATATCAGAACATTAAAATATGACATAATGAAATACTTTTATATGGATAATATAGTTACTACTGCAATGAAGAAGTATTTTACATATAATAAGATGCAGCTATATACCTTTTCAGCTTACAATGGCAGGTGGATGCAGCACTGAAATGTATAGGGTATATAAGGCAATTAAATATATTTTGCTCGAATGGTGCTAACAATAATGCTAAAAATTGTGATGAATAACTAACAGACGAAAAATATAATCTTATTTAATGTTGTTATTTCCTCTGCTTCATCAGCTTCATATTAATTTCGATGACTTGCTTGGGTAACTGGAATATTAAGCTAATAGTAATAGTACATCATGCAATGTATAATTTATATAATATATGTAGTGAAATGCAACATATAAAAAAAATAAACAAGTTTTGTTATTTATAATCATTGGCCGTGGTATGATTGAACTCAACTTTACCTATTTAATTAATCCACAATTTAAATAAAGAATCAATTTGCTACATAGTCGAGGATATTTGAGCATACAAGATTTATAAAACAAGTATCAATGAATAATTCTTGAAAGAGCAAAATTCTGCAAAAGTAAAACAAATTAAAAACATTGGCCTAATGTATGATGATATTCAATTTATTCTCTGGGTAGTCCAAATTCTGAAAACCATATATCATATTATATAATAATAAAATAAAATGTAAATAACAATGATTTGCTATTTGATACACCTTCTGGTCCATCAGTATCTGCAGGACAACTATTTTCTGTAAATGAAAATTATAGTTATAATGATATAATGAGATTTTAAATATGTGAAGTAAAAATAATTTACTAGTCATGCAATATATAAAATATAATGAATGTAAAATAAACAAGTATTACAAAATACACATAAGCTCAATTTAAGTTAACCGCAGTACATTTTTTTATTATGTTTTTTTGATATTTTATTGGAATTGAACAAACTCTTTATTATGCACCATAGAATGGTTTAACGCAATATGGAATGCTTTTTTTAAAATATTGGTAAGCTTTAATAAAGAATCAATAGTCAGAAAAATCGAGGTTATTTGGACAGCTAACAGTTTTCATGCAATTGTAATCATGCATTACAATGTTTTTGTATTTTCCTGAACGAAGGCTGATAAAAGTGAATCATTATAATATTAATTTAAAAATGTTCCATCATCGAAGAGCTGAAAATAAACTTAAGGATTTAAATCAATAAATCCAGCCTAAACGGAGGACTCGCGAACACAATAAGTTCCCTCATCACTCATATTCCGAATCTGATTAAATAAGTATTTACAAGTATACCAATAAATATATCAACAAGTAATGTAATTTTGTCTCCTAGAAAGGAAAAATAGAAAGGTTAATTGCACTATAAACGGTATGCATACATTAGAGAAAATCAAACAATGTTACTTTGCTTCTTTCAGCTTGTTTTGCTTTTAAATATGTATTATTGAATATATAATAATAATATAATAGGACCCGGGATCCATTCAAACTCAAACTCCACGGCGGCGCCCCCCACACAAGAACAAGCCTCTACCACCAACGATCCTCCAAACCTGGAAACAAAAAAGCGCCCATTCCCTCATTAAATTCTATTCTTACACGACGTTAATAAAAAAATAATAAGATTCTCTTCAATTGGTCGCGTCGCGTCCACTCCGGCCGCGGCCCAAGACGGGACTTTTCTTTTTCTAGTCACTCTGTGCACCAAAGCAATGCACATAGTAAACAATAGATCAGCGCCGTTCAAGTCAAATTATCGCGCCCGGGACACAAAACAATTTCGTTCGAAAAAACTTTTTTTTTTGCAAGTGAACCAATCACACACGTATAAACGTCCGGGAGGCAGAGTGACAGCGCTAATCATAAAAGAAACAGCGTAAGATTAAATTAAAATCACTTACCATAATTCCTCGTAATTCAAATAGTTCCCACCCTCCAGTTGTATTCATAACCATAAAATATGAGTCTTTGAGGTTCATGAAAGTTTAGAAAATTGTTTGAATTTAAATGGATATTTTGGTGAATTACTATGGGAAACTATTGAATTTCACTTAACTTTGGTTCTAGCTGTCCAAACGATGACAAAAAAAAATAATTGGTTGGGTTGTGTATAAGACACGACCGCATGGTTGACGTAGACTACGTTAAGCTGTGTAGTGAAATTCTCGTGCATTTTTCTAGATATTGATTTAGAATACAGTAGAAGTAACCTATGGTTTTGGTTCTATGAATATATTTTGGATTTCCTACTTAGTAAAAGTTGGACCTCATAAAAATGCGAATACATATTCTATTACAATTGGTTCCTAAATTACAATCAGATATGAGTAGGACATTCTTTAGGTTATTCATTGAAGCGTCAAACAATGACCGTCATGACGGCTGATATTTCCTATCACTTCAAGATTGCTAAGACACAAATCTTGGACGGTTATGACATCACTCATGAAATTGAAATTCCTTGTGTACTGCACTGCAGCAATCGTGAAGTTCCAGTTTCTTTGTTATAAGTTTTGTGAGAGCTGATATTTGTGCTGTTGAAATTGTGTGTGGTACAACTGAGATTGATCAGAAATAACGTTTCCATAGCGATTCAACTTCAAAACGCTAAAAAAAATCACACACAAAAACGGAGTGCACAATTTTGCACCAATG
The DNA here is from genome assembly GCF_037179485.1 of Ochlerotatus camptorhynchus. Classification (NCBI taxonomy): domain Eukaryota; kingdom Metazoa; phylum Arthropoda; class Insecta; order Diptera; family Culicidae; genus Ochlerotatus; species Ochlerotatus camptorhynchus. Next base: position 4,352,917 of record NW_027040773.1, read on the forward strand.
TCATGCAACATTTCTTAGTTGATCGGGATGATCTCGATTAGCCATAAATCCCTCCAAGAAGTTCTCGGTAGGGTAGAGCGCTACTTCGTCGTAATCGCCCATTTCCGTTCTATCGATCAGAAAAGATCAATAATATCAATGATTTCACCGTGTACAAATCAATAATAGGTTTGTTACGATGCGTTAGTTCATTAATCCTGTTAAAGCGCATTGTATGAATATTTACGCTCATTGTTCTCAAAACAAAAGAAGCGCTCCTAGCGAATCCCCTTTTTCTACGTTTATCCGTAGGACGAAGAAAAGCTAATAGCGTTTCAATGCGTTTGGACGGAATTGAAACTAGTAGGACGAATTTAGAATCAAAAAGCAGTATTGGATTTTAGACAATATCTCAACAATTTGTGACTCTTTATCAAATACAACGGTACGTATGGAAAGGTGAATAAATTTAACAGTCATCTTTGACAGAAATATTCAATTATTTGTTTAAACTTGTTCAGGAAAGAGAGGTAAAGCACGGGTTGTGCTTAGTAGGACGGAAATTAGATCAAAATCTTTACATGTTTTATCTACCGATCGACAAAAAAAAAAACTAAATATTGCTGTTTTTTGGAAAGATTTCATTCGCGTTTTGTAGACGCACATGTATCATTTGGCATAAGAACACGAGGCGTTTTTGTGGTGGGAAAAAGTGACTTCCATAACTAAAAAATATTACAAATTCGACAGTTAGCATACATAGAGACGTAATCGCGATGATCGATTTGCTCTTTTGTTAATAACTCGCTTGGATTAACATGTTTCGGTGCGTTTGCTGTTGCTTTTGATAGCCAATAAAACCTGTTACAGCTTACAGCACTACATTGAAAAAATTTCAGATAATATTCTTGCTGAACATTGCATTAGGTCCTTAGTAGCATGGATCGCTTCTCTTCGTCGATTTTCTCTTCCGTTAATAATAACCGTTTATTGTTGTGTTTGTCGTATTAGATGCTAGATAAAAGCTTCTTTTATCGATCTGTGTGCTGAAAATACCTGGGAATGTCTCTACCGTATGCGTGATAATGTTTGCACCATTGAGCAATGTCTAAATTAAAAAAACCTCAACAATTTCGTTTTCGAGTTTTTTTTAATATTCAAAGGGGGAAAGTTTCTCAGAGTCTTAAACTCTGTTAATCATCGATCGAGTTTCCACTTGCAGCAATTACGGCCTCCACACGCTTCCGGAATGAACGGCAGGTTCTAATAATGTAGTCTGGATCCATTTCTTTCCAGGTACGGGTCAATGTTTGTCTGAGGTTTGCTGTACTCGGTGGCGTTTAGAACAGGCCTTGGCCTACATGAGTAATCCAGCGGATTAAGATCGGGACTGGATGGCGGCCACATATCCTTCACCCAGAACGGAAGATGTTCCTGCAACCACTTCTGAGTGCGGTTCGAGGTGTGGCACGGAGCCTCATCTTGTTGAAATACAACATTTGGCTTCGGACCGTACTTTTCTTTGATCCACGGAATAACATACTTACTTAAAATCCCGATGTAGACCTCCGTGTTGACCTTGTCGCCTTCTGGAATGAACACCGGGTTAATTTTTTTGCCATCGGAAGTCACCAATCCAAACACCATAACGCTAGCAGGATGCTTGGCCAGATACACGTTTTTGTGCTCGTCGGCCACGTCTTTTACTGGAAGAGAACTAATATACCGGTCGGCTCTGGAATTTAATACGGGATCGACGGTAAACATGCTCTCGTCGGTGAACAGGATTACCGGGTTTTTTCGCTTAAGGAAGTTCAAGATTTTCTTGCATCGTTCGACTCGTAGCTCCCGGATGCGGTTGATAATCATGTGCGTTTTTTTCCGTGCCCTCGACTTTGCCCCGCAATCTTCCTTTACGATCTTCCGTGCCGTAAAGTCACTGATCCCGTGTTCCTTTGCCATTTTTCTAATTGAACGCACTGGATTCACCCGAATCTTCCTTTTGATAGCAGCGATAACCCTCGGAACCCGAGCTGACCTCGGACGACCTGTGGCCACCTTCGCGGATAGTTGTCCTTTCTTTTCTCGGTCTAAAACCCTTTTGACGGTTCACCGGGACAATCACGAATACGCTGCCACTTCGTCATGGTGCAACTGTCAAACTAAGTAAATCATTTTCTTTTATACACAGCCTACTACGGTATGAGCTATAGGTTACGTGCATGCAAAGAAAGACAAGGCATTGTATGTACAGGTGAAACGGGAACCTTATTTGTACGATAGTGCAAACATTATCACGCATACGGTACATGGCCGAGGGGATTCAAGGAGAAAGTCGACGAAGAGAATCTCTGAATGTTAATTAGGACCTAATGCAATGTTGTTGTTTGAATTGTTTCGCTCAGTGTAGCAATGTAAAAAGAAAATCAATAAAGAGACTCGATCATTGCATGTAGGCCTTTTTGAACGCTCACTGTCGAATTTCAGTACCTAGCACTGAAAAAAAAAACTCGACGGTACCTCCATTTATGCTAAGAGATAAGCATTTAAGTCCCTCCTACTTGGAGAATTTCGCAACCGAACGACGTGTTATGTCTCGCCCCGATTAGCAGAAAATCAGGGATTTTCTAATCCGTTCTATTGCATTTTTTCAAGTAGGATAGACTTAAGCTATGAAAGCATAAATAGTGCTTGGTGCAGGAATCTGTAATCTGTGTAGGGAAATCCTTTTTTTCCGCCGTTTTATTATGCAAAATAATGGATGTGCGTTCACAAAACGCACGAAATCTTAAAAAAATACCCATTTTTAGTATATTTAAATTCAATCAATAGATACAAGATGTACCAATAATTGAATGGGGGGATTTCAAGCTAAAATTTTCTGATCGCGAGATATTCACGATCAAAATCGAAATTTCGCATCAATGTCCAACCCGTTTTGCGTGTGTGCTGCTGATTTTCACTGTTGCCCAATTCTTATGGAACTTTCATAAATAACGTAGTAATTCAGGGAGGAGAGGGGTTTCAGAAGTAGTGACCGGCCATGTATTAGGTATAGCAAAACACGCTTCGAGGCGGAAGGGGGGTTAATTAATTAAACAAATTCTACGTCATTTATGGATGGTACCTTATTTTACTTCCTACACTGAGCCAATATGACATATTCCTGTTATGTGGAAGTCTAATAAATTTGCGCTATAAGATAATCCAATGAAAATTATATGATTGAAAATGTGTCAGGTAAATTCTATATGAATATCTGATACATTTACAATGCTGATAATTTGGTAACTTTTATATGATCGTCATATGATAAATGAAAATCGGTCAAATTATAATAATTAACTGAAATGGATTTGAAACCCATAAGCATAAGCATTACTTTTCACCACAACATAATATATGTGTCATAAATCAATCGAAGTAAAGTTTATGTGAAAATCACATGAAATGTACTTCTTCTTTTGACACATATATTTAATCGATTTCTAAAAATAAATCGAAAAATAAACATCACGCAGTGGGGAGCTTTCACAGTTGTGTCTTTTTTTATTGTAGCTGATTTGGGATTCGATCAAGAACTGTTGAAGTGTGATGCTTTCGGTGTTTGCGCTCGATTCCACTGGGACACGGCTGACTTCAAGATTGAGCTCGTTCAATTAGCATGAAGTAAGAACAGCTCTCCCGACATGGAATGTAGTGCAACGTTATGCTCGTTTTGCTAGAGTGAAGAAAAATAGCACTGTCAAATTTATGCTCCGTTTCGGTGGTGTCGTGTATTCAAATCTTGCTTAATGCTCCTGTGTGCAATAAAACAACGACTACATTATATGAGTTCATGGAACTGGTTCATGGAGTTCGAGTACTAGTGCTGAAATCTGAATTAGCCGTGTAGAAGGCTTACAATTAGAATTTTAGCAAAGTAAATATTGCAGTAGAATCATGCCCATTTTTTTAATCTCAATACATTCTTTTCCGGAACCCCTTATCTTATGGAACAATGACAAACAAAGATTATTCAATACAGTATCATTTTTGCTAGCAATATTTAGTTCGACTAATCATTTTAATGAGTGTATGATAACATCGTTGAAAATTGTTTCAATAATTCACAAAGAACAATCATGTAAGATGTTTTTTTTTTATTGGGAGCGATATTCATCCCGGAAAGCCATGCCAAAACCTCGGCCAAAACAAATGTTTGCTGTTGGATTTCTTAAAAGGCACATCTATATGACTATATAATGATTGGGATAGATCTGTTTACAATCTTTAAACCTCAAAAATCAAAGGAAGCTATTTCAATTTGATATACATGTTTTCCTATACTGCAAAGTTAAATGACAGTCCAATAGTTTCTACATGTCTGTTTGCACGTGACATATCAACAAACGTCAAAAATCGTTAAAAGCAACTCCAATAAAATATACATGATTATCTTATAAGATACATCTTTTAGTGAGCAATATTCATCATGAAAACAGGTATATTTTACTGAATTTTCTCATAGTGCAAACTTATATGATTTTCCATTAGTTTCTAGATGTCTGTTCCTACCCATGACATATCAACAGTTTTTCACCATGAAATATATCAGACAATATTCATATACATCTTACCTATCGCTAACACTGTTCGAAGCAAAGTTTTATCAAGTACTAAGTATGTGAAATTACGATATAAATCATTCCATATCGCAGTCATAGTTTTTAAGTGATAATCCGATGGAATCTATCAATCATCACATAGAATGGATAAATCTGCTGACATTGCTATGTTATAAGATGGACCCAATAAACGATACATGTCGATTTGTTTCAGTGTAGGCTGTGCCCCAATGAGCGAGTTAAATTAACTCGTGGTTAAAAGTGACATGAGTTATGACCTCTCTGACGTTTATGAATTGTATTGTATTAGTGCAGAAATGTGGGTGAATTCAAAGGTTTCTTGCACTAATACTTATAATTTACCCCTAGTTCTGCACTAATACTTGTGCGTTTCACAAACGTCAGAGAAGTCTATAACCTTGCTTTTAAAGCGTGGTTATTTCTGACCGACTATATTTTGGCAAACGTGGCTGAGTGCTGTTTGAAAACGTATCAATTTCCGGGATTTTCGAACATTGGAAATAGCTTTCGAAATGTCACGTTTAACAACGAGTTGAATTTAACTCGGCAATTGAGACACAACCCAAGAAGTTTTTCTTGATTACTTTTTCGAAGGGATGTATCACTTTTTGTAAACAACACATTTGATCGTCGATTTGGCGTAACTGGTAGCTCACCCACGCATGCTAACACTACCATCAAGTTTTTCCCTACATGATATAGTAGCACAGACAAACAGACGTAACTCTTTGAAAAACTTGTTCTTGAAAACATAGTATCTCAAAACATATAACCTCAGTAACGACATCTCTCTGGCTTCTCGCGGAAAACAAGCTCGCTCGCTAACTCGTAAACAATATTGCATAAAAGTTCTATAAAATATATAGAAACGTCAAAGTGATCCGATGCTAGCGCTGCGCCGAGTAGTTCGCGGAACTGATAATATTCAAATCAACCGTTAAATGCATGAACGAAGATACACAATGAAGAGTTACGTCTGTTTGTCTGTGATAGTAGTGTTAGTATGCGTGGGCGAGCTTGTTGAGCCCCCCAAGCGGCGACAACTTCATCAACTAGAGAGAAACCATGATACATATGTTTGTTATCATCTGTATTACTTCCGCTGAATAAAACTGTCATTCCTTTTGTTGTTCACGTTCAGTACATACGTGTTTTATTACTTCCCGATCCGAGTTCTTTTTCCAATGCCATTGCGGCCACTCCAACAGGTTATAGGCCCAGTTGGTTTCGTTACGGAGCGTTAGCGGAAAGTGTTCGGGATCGTTTTTCGGTTGCTTTAGTTCGAGTCGGATTATTATTTTCGTGAAAGTCGCGAGTGAGAAAACGGTAGTGTTTTTCCAGAACTTTCTCGCGGAATGGAGTGGGCAAGAGTTGTCAAGCTGAATAACTCTAATTACCCGGCGTGGTCCTTCTCCGTCACGGCGCTGCTCCGGCGAGAGCATCTGTGGAAATACGTCGACCCGGGAGTCGCATCGAATCCAGTGACCGGTGCATGGAGAGAGGGCGACGAAAAGACACTCGCCACCATTCAGCTGTTGGTGGACGAGAGTCAGTACAATTTGATCCGTGACAAAGCAACAGCGAAAGAGACGTGGGATGCACTCAAGCTGCACCACAACAAAACGTCTCTGGGGCAGAAAGTGACGCTGCTCAAGCAAATCACCAACCTAAATTACCGAATGGGTGATGATATGGAAAGTTATCTTGCCGGCATCGAGAAGCATTACGCTCGTCTCCAGAATTCGGGCTTCGAGATGACCGAATGCTTGAAAGTGGCGCTGATCCTTCGTGGACTTCCGGACGCGTTCAATCCGTTGACAACAGCGTTGGAGGCACGGGACGAAGATGAGCTCACACTTGAGTTGGTTAAAGTGAAGCTCGTCGACGAGGCGGAAAAGCAGAAAAAGCAGAAAGGTGAAACGGAGGAGCAGGCGCTACGAGTTGGATCCAGCCAGCAGCAGCAAAAATCTGTGGATGTTTCGTGCTACTATTGCGGTCAGCAAGGACACTGCAAACGGAACTGCAGAGCGTTCATTGCGGCGAAGAATAGTGAGGAGAAAAATCCGAAAAAGAAGAGCAAAGAAAAAGTAAAAACAGTGCGCGAAGACGACCCAGAGTCGTTTACGTTTATGGTACGGTCGGGTGATTTCGGTGCGCATGCGTGGTTGATTGATTCCGGTGCGACGTCGCATTTGGCCAACGACAGAAATTTGTTCGTTCGGTTGGACAAAAGTGCGCGACCAACTATTTCGGCGGCGGATGGAAAAATGCTTCACACGGAAGGCATCGGGGATTGTACCATACAGTGCGTGAACGATCGCGGCGAAAACGTTTTGGTAACGCTTACGGAAGTGATTTTTGCACCGGAGCTCGAAAGCAATCTTGTGTCGGTGGCAAAACTTTCGAACAAGGGCGTGCGTGCTGAGTTCGACGGGGAACAGTGCCAATTGATGTACGGACAGAAAGTCGTGGCGGTCGCGGACAAAATCGGTGGCCTGTATCGGTTGAATCTGGCCAGTGAGCGTTCGTTGTTAGTGAGTGACAAAGGACACACCGATAAATGCCAACATACGTGGCATCGCCGGCTCGGCCACAAGAATCTGGAAGCCATCAAGGAAGCGGTGCGTAAGGGTCTGGTGTCTGGAATGTGCGTCAGGGAATGCGGAATCCGGGCGACGTGCGAGTGCTGCGTCAAGGCAAAGATGGCTAGGCCGTCTTTTCCACAGGTAGCTAAGAAAACGTCAAAGGAGGTGCTCGATATAGTACACAGCGACGTCTGCGGTCCGATGACGGAGACTCCAGGTGGCTGTAGGTACTATATGACGTTGATCGACGACCATAGTAGGTACACTATGGTGTATTTTCTCAAGGAAAAATCGGAGGTTGAAGGAAGGATTCGCGACTACGTCCGATTCACCCAGAACCAGCTAGGTAAGAAGTCGAAGACCAAACGCTCGGACAGAGGAGGTGAGTACATCAGTAACAGTATCCGTAAATTTTATGCCGAGGAGGGAATAAAGCCTGACTACACCGCTGGGTATGCTCCCCAACAGAATGGGGTGGCAGAGTGGCGAAACAGGACCCTCAACGAAATGGGTTCGTGTATGCTACTCGATGCAGGGCTGCCCAAACGCTTTTGGGCAGAGGCGGTGAATACGGCCGCCTACATTCAAAATAGGTTGCCGTCCGCTGCTGTCGACAAAACTCCGTTCGAGCTTTGGTTCGGCAGGAAGCCGGACCTGAATGTGAGTACCACCGGAAAGATATCGAGATACAATTGGATTAGCTGCAGATGTGGCGTGTGAACCGCGAAATTATGCAGAAGCGATGGCTAGTCCTGAGAATTATAAGTGGAAGGCGGCTATGGCGGAAGAAATGGCTTCATTACTGGAGAACGGTACCTGGGACGTCGTCGAGTTGCCAACAGGTAATAGGGCCATCGGGTCAAGATGGGTGTACAAGTGCAAGGAAAGCGCCGACGGGGACGTCGTTCGTTTCAAAGCCCGGCTCGTCGCTCAAGGGTTTTGCCAGAAGTTTGGCAGCGAGTACGACCAGGTTTTTGCACCAGTGGTAAAACAAACCACCTTCCGTGCGGTTCTCACAGTGGCTAGCAGCCGGAAAATGTTGGCAAGGCACGTCGACATTAAAACAGCATATCTCTATGGCGAATTACAGGAGGAGATATTCATGAAACAGCCTCCTGGGTTCGAGACCGAGGATCCAACCAGGGTATGCCGTCTCAAACGCTGCTTGTATGGGCTAAAACAGGCTGCCCGCGTGTGGAACAGAAATATCGATGCAGTTCTGAAGGAGATTGGATTCCAACAGTCGAAAGTGGATCCATGCCCACGGAGCAGGAATACCAAGCAGTGGTCGAGGAGTTGGCGCGGAACTTCAAAATCACCGAGTTGGGAGAACTTTCGTGCTTCTTGGGGATTCAGGTCCGAAAACAAGCCGGTGCGTATGTTCTCAACCAGAAATCGTACATATCAAAAACACTCGTACGATTTGGAATGGAGAAGGCTAACACATCACGGGTCCCGATGGCGAGTGGTTACCTACAACAACAGCAGGAGGAGAGCGATGAGCCTGCGGAGAAGGATAAATTCCAAAGCCTAATCGGTGCGTTGTTGTATGTTGCCATAAACAGTCGTCCGGACATTTCAATCGCTACTTCTGTCCTTGGGCGGCGTGTATCCAAACCAGGGAAGGCTGACTGGATCGAGGCCAAAAAGGTGCTTCGGTATTTGAAGGGGACAATCAACCACGAGTTACACCTAGGTGCTAACGAGAAACTGAGGCTGGAATGTTTCGTAGATGCCGATTGGGCGGGTGAAGTGACGGACCGAAAATCCAATACTGGCTTTCTGTTCAAGTTTGGTGGTGGACTCATCGAGTGGTGTTGCCGAAAGCAGACCAGCGTGGCGCTGTCCAGCACCGAGGCTGAGTATATCGCTTTGGCTGACTGTCTGCAGGAGTTACAGAGGCTGTGCAAGCTAATGGCTGATCTGGGTGTGTCCATGGCGTATCCCATTGCAGTTCATGAGGATAACCAGAGCTGCATTGCTCTCACTGCTACGGAACGCGCTTCACGAAAGTCGAAGCACATTGACACCAAATGCTGCTTCGTGAAGGATCTTGTGGCAAACGGTGTCGTGTCCATCAAGTACTGCCCTACAGAACTTATGGAGGCGGATATCCTGACTAAGCCGCTGGCAGTAGTAAAGCTAGGGAAACTTCGGGCGGCTATCGGAGTAAAGTCTGTTGAAGTTGAGGAGGAGTGTTGAGCCCCCCAAGTGGCGACAACTTCATCAACTAGAGAGAAACCATGATACATATGTTTGTTATCATCTGTATTACTTCCGCTGAATAAAACTGTCATTCTTTTTGTTGTTCACGTTCAGTACACACGCGTTTTATTACTTCCCGATCCGAGTTCTTTTTCCAATGCCATTGCGGCCACTCCAACAGAGCTATCAGTTACGCCAAACCGACGATAAAATGCGTTGTTTACAAAAGCTGAAAACTCACGTCACTTTTCAAAAGGTCCTAAGTAACAAATGTAAACAAATCGAGTTAAACGATACAAACTATTGCTCTTCTATCATTGTATGTGATACAAAAACATCCATCCAAATTTTCTTTCATTTATTTAAGATAATCATAGGGCTAAAATTGACCAATGTACAGTTTGAAATGATGGGTACATGATTGTTCCTTCAGTCATTCGGACTGCCTAACATGATTGGTGCTTATTTTCCAAAGGCGGGGTCAATCAAAAGTTAGGTACTCTACTTTGAAATCTGCGAAAGGGAATCTAGTATCATGTGGAACAAAACGCCCAATGTAACATTAATTGATTATGTCATTGAGAAAAATCCTCCAATGTAACATGTCCGATGTTTAACTTGCCTTGTCATAACGTCCTATGTGTTTTTTTCTTCTATATTGTATCATAAAATTCAAAGTAAAATTGTGATTTTACCGTTTCTACTGAATTTTCAACGTTATTATTCACTGACTACATTAAAAATAGTATTGCGAAATGTATTGTTTCTAAACAGTTAAAATAATCTGTCGATTTTTTTTTCAAAATGGTGTGATAGAAAAAACTTAGAAAATCTTATAATTAAAAAATAGAACTCTTCTGAAATCATATTCCGTAAGGACTTTTGAGATCCAGGACATATTTTTAATCACAAGAGAAAGCATACGCGTGTCTTTCAAGGATAAGCAAATAATGTAGTGGAATTCAATGATAATTACTAATCCTTCTCTCTCTCTCTCTCTCTCTTTTCACACAAGTATACCACTAAGACACCCAGATTCATCAAGATACATATAATGAATTTTTGCCATAACTGAGAGCAACCTAGACAAGTTTATTTACTTTAGAATAATAGTAGCTTACTCCCCTTCAAAATTAAACCTGTTGTGATCAAATTGGGTCAAAATTGAATGTGTAAAAGGTATTTTAAGTAAGCCTTACACAGTGGGGTTTTGAACATCCAAATCATCAAAATCAGCTGACTTAGCAACGTTCAAAGTATGTAAAACTACAATAATAAAAACACACGGCCACTGTACATCTGTTGTTTAATTCAGGTTTATCATGAAACGTTAACTACTTGTGATGGTGCTCCGTCACGTTGGAATGGTGACATGCTTGTATGAATAAAAACTTATGATTCGATATGAAAACATGCAAATTTTCTCCTTCAATTCGGAAATGAAAATTTTAGAACCGCATAATTAATCAAAAAGTGAAAGGAGCTGAGCTCCAAATCAAAAACAACGATTCTTGAATGCGTCGAGGGAAACGGTCTTAATATTTGTACAACGCCCAGTTTCGGCATAAAGTCAGTTGCCAAAGTGGGGGGAGAAAACCTCAGAAAAATCATAAAAAGCACTTGGTATGGGATTTTTTATTCCCCATAAAATTTGAAGAGATGGCTAGGCAATTCATACAGCGCTTTTTCTTTTCTGCTGATATCGGCAGGACGGGAATCCAATGGGGGAGCGGACTTTTCGTCCCCTTCTTCAGTGGCTTTCGCTGGTTTGACAGGAGTGAAGAGATACCATCATCATCGTCGGTGAATCGACGAAAAGTCACGTGGGTTTTGTGTGTTATCGGATGGGTTCGTAGTTGGTATGCTCAAAAGGCCTGATCAGGCAAGCATAAATGGATAAACATTTGCGTGTTATGATTGTTGTGCCCACACCACTTCTACCAGCCATAGGTTGAAGCTTGCGGTGTGAGAATCGTATATTTTTTGTCAATGTTTTTATTTTTCAAATTATTACTTTGACACATTTTCATATTTTTGCATGGATGAGTCTTGGATATAAATTCGTAATTTAAAGATTTTTTTTTGATAATGCTGCTATTCAATCACCGTCACCGTCTCTCCTGACCATGAAGAAGCTACACCTGTGCAAGCATATCTTACATACAATCTGAACGGAAACAGAAGAAGTCGGTCCATCGGTGTCTGTATCTGTCTACCGCATGACGGAGGATGAATGTAAATAAAGCTTCATCCAACCGAACGTCTCAAGGTGAAACGAATACCCATTCAGGTTTCTCGAAGAATGGATGCAGAGTATGAGGGGGGAAGGGGAGTGGCCGTGAAGATACCTCCACGTCAGTCAGTTTTGATATGGGCATTGAAACACATGAGGGTGAGCAAGAATCATAACCTCAACAGGACGACGTCTATAGCATGTAAATAAATGTGAAATTTTATTAAGAAAATATCCATGATCGTCGTATTTATCTTTAAGCAACATTACGGTACGGTGCGGTGTACTGGGCTTTTATTAAAAGATAACAATTTTAATAAAACCGATTTCTTTTATTACGCTTGGCAATGTGCCTTGCGGAGTTTCCGTTTCGTTATGGAGGGTATGGGGTTGAAACCTTTCGAATGTAATGTTATTTTGCGTTCAGATGTTGGCCTCAGTGTTTGGGGCAGGCGATGGTCTTGGGGGTGGGAAGCAATTTTGTCGGTACATACGGTTTTTTGCTAGTGGTTGAAGCTTGATTTTTTTAATAATGCATTCGAATCGGCGATGTATACTTACTTTAAATGATCCTAGGTTCTTGACGGAGCACGCCAGTTTGACATTCCGTCCTGCAGGCACTGTGACGTTTTCAATTACATCCGTGAATTCTGGTTCCTCGACCACCACTGAAATTGGAGAAGGGTGAGATTTTTGTTAAGTAGAAGTTGATCAATTTGATTGCCTGTTATTTTTTTAATTGCGATTATTTACTTCATAATGGTACATATTCATATTTGAACTAAAGTTATCGTAACGACACACCCTCTGGTTAAAATTAATAAACATCCAAAGCTCCCACAACAGAACGCATGGAAGCAGTGAGCAAACTAGTACCTCACCAAACTGCATTCCCAAGCATCAAGAAGGACAGATAATAAGACAGACTAAAATATTCCTGACACGAACAATTATTCCTGAAGATGGTCCCAACCAGGACCGAAACGTTGGAGTGAGTAAATTGAACTTAATGAGATATTGCATGGAGTGTTCCCCAGAGGCTACTTCTAAGATGGCAGCCCCATAGGAGACGTTAAGCCAAGCACCTATTATCTTCAAAAATGATTACCGTTATAGAAAGCAACAATGAAATACTACTAATTCAACGGCTACAAGCAGTGTTGCCAAATTTTTCCAATTTAAATCTGTATTTTCACCGTAAAAAATCTTTATAATCTGTATATGGTTGAAAAACATATCTGTAAAAAAAATCTGTATAATATATTAATTATGGGCTAGGTACGGATCAACGTTAATCTCCGTTAACCCTTTGTTTGTATCTTCAAAAAAAAGCTAAGTTCATTGCAAGTGTCCTTCAAAACGAGTAATAAATAAAGTTCGAAATATGTATCAACTAAGAGGCAGGCATATAAAGAAGACTTTAGCATGCAAAAATGTCAGAGAAAAAATCGTGTTGATGAATAATCAAGTTTGCAAAAATTGCCTGGGGTCATATTGACCCCAACATACAGACAAAGGGGTATGTGCATTCGAAGGTCAGAAAAAGTTTGTGAAAGTTTAGAATCTTGAAAAATTAAATTTGCTTTCTAAAGAATTTATCTATATAAAGGGTGTCCACGATGAAATTGCCACACTATGAAATTGCTCTAACTTTTTAACCGTTGGGTAGGATTTAATGAAAATTTGGGTGGATTTAGTTCATAGTGCATTATTTACATCCTGCAAGTTTTAAAGTCCTGTGATCAAAACTCGCGGAAATGGAGTCGAAAGAACAGCTCGTGTGTGATAAAATCTTGCGCATTCATCACGAGAACAAGGATCTCTCGCATCGTTCCATCGCTAAAACGTTGGGAATCGCGAATTCCACGGTGTCGCGAGTGATTAAGCGGTTCGAGGAACGGTTGACCACCGATCGGAAGCCCAGAAGTGAAGGAAAAAGTATTCCGTACAACACCAAAAATCACAACCGCGTAGTTGGGGCCTTCAACCGAAATCCGAACGCCTCCGTTAGGGATGTGGCTAAGAAGCTGCACCTAAGCCGAAGTTTTGTCCAGAAGGCCAAAACTAAGGCTGGGCTTCGAACGTTCAAGGTACAAAAGGCCCCTAATCGCGACGAGAAGCAGAACAAGTCCGCCAAAACCCGTGCCAGGAAGTTGTACCTCAACATGCTGACGAAAGTTGAATGCTGCATCATGGACGACGAAACATATGTGAAGGCCGACTTCAAACAGATCCCCGGCAACCTGTTTTTCACGGCCAAGGATAAGTTCAGCGTTCCGGAGCATGTCCGCACTCAGAACATGTCCAAATTTGCGAAGAAATTCCTGGTTTGGCAAGCCATCTGCACGTGCGGGAAGCGGAGTGCACCTTTCATGACCCAGGACACGATGAACGGACAGGTGTACATAAAAGAGTGCCTCCAGAAGCGGCTGCTTCCTCTCCTGAAGGCCCACAACGTCCCAACAATCTTCTGGCCGGATTTGGCCTCATGCCACTACTCCAAGGACGTGCTGAAGTGGTATGCGGACAATAAGGTCAATTTCGTGCCGAAAATGTTCAACCCTCCCAACACTCCGGAGCTCCGCCCCATCGAGAAGTACTGGGCGATTATGAAGCAGCACCTTCTTAAACGACCTAAGGTAGTGAAGACAGTCGAGGAACTGAAGAAAGTATGGGTTTACATGCAAAAAACGGTTGATTCACAGGTTGTGCAGAATCTTATGGCCGGGGTTAAGGCCAAGGTGCGGGCATTTGCGTATGGACTGTAAATAAAATACGAGTAAAATGGTAAAATGAAGTTTTATAGTTATTTCTCAATCCCTGAAAATTTGATGGCAATCGGATGAAAACTCGAATTTTGCGAATCAATTTTGTGTGTGGCAATTTCATCGTGGACACCCTTTAAAATATATCAATTTCTTAGAATCATGATGTTCTACTCGATTTGTATCTTTTATATAAGTCTTAAGCTACAAACATATCTTGAGAATTTCTTTAATGAAGTATCAGTCACATTTTCCAGGAATTTTACTTCTTTATGTCCGAGATTACGCAAATATTTGTCTGACTATTTGTTTTTTGTTCAACCCGTTATTCTTCATTGAATGCTTATGTTTGATCTTTCATTTTCTAAAAGTCTTCTAATCAATCCAGATTTCAACTTTATTTAAATTTTTGACAGATTAACGGGATATTTAATTCACTTGTTGTTGCTCGAACTTTGGTACATTAGTGTACGCAGTATTTGCTGTCAGTAAATACTTGTATTATCAATTGTCCCGCATGTTGTCACAATTCAAAACATTTGTTTGGAAGCTTAGTCGAATTGCATGTAACGTTATTCTTTCAAATGTTAAAATAACCAGCTAAATCTTCGAATCGCCGTGTCTGAGCTGGTGGATTAATAATTTTTTTATGTAAATCCGATTTTTATTCACCAAATATAAGTTTGGTTGCTATTATCCCTAAATCGGTTGGTTTTAAAACATTCCACCAGATGAAATTTTTGGTGTATTTTTGTATGGGGAGATTTTGGCTTTTCATTTGTATGGAAAATTGTGAAACATTGAATATTTAAAATTTACCCCGACAGAATATTTTAATATTAACCAATTTATCCAGAATATCTATATCTTTGAACAAGGAATCAGAAATAACATCATTTGAGCATCGAAGATAATACAATAATATTTTATTTAACGGAAAATATTGGGTTTGGTGCTCGAAGAGTGACTTCAAGCTGCTCAAAAGGAAGAAACGATAATTAATCGGAATTAATAAATATAATAAAGATTGAAAAATCTATTAAACCTTTGTATATTTCTAAAAATCTGTAATCTAAATAAAGGCTGACTTAAAGTAAATAGGTACGCCAAACAAAAAGACCTGTAATTCGTGATTCAATAAGTTTGAAAAGTCCATTAATCGTTGCTTTACAGTACTTCTATTAAAACTTCAAACTTACAGCATAAGATGGTTACATTTCTCCAGTTCGAACGTGATCTCTAACCTTCCTCTTGATGGAGCCCATCAGCGCCCGCACAGTGGAAACGGACACGGAATCAGCGCATTTCTTCCATTTATCTCGCATTTGCTGGATGTCCTTGACCGCCCCGCCGCTTGGTCAAAGTCACTGCTTTGAAATTGCCCAGTATTTTTCGATTGGTCGAAATTCCGGGCAATTCGGAGGATTCATTAGCTTGGGGACAAAATCAATCTTGTTGGCAGCATACCAGTACAGAATCACCTTGGAGTAGTGGCAGCTGGCCAAATCGGGCCAAAAGATGACATTGCCCCTATGCTTGCGGATAAACCAAGAGGTGGTCACTCTAGACACTTATTTTGAGCCAACTTTTTTCGCAGTGTGCCGCAGCTGTGCCGGCAGTGCCGGGAAGTCATTGAACTGACTTTTGTTTGCTTGTGAATAATGCCATGTTTCGCAACTCGGTATTGTAACAGCTATTGTTTTTGTTTTGTTTTTCAATGTTTACAAAAACGACACGGAATCCAGTTGGGACTACAAATTGGATGCAGCCGTCTCCAAGTATGCCTGCAACGGACGAGCTCCGTCGCTACACGATCCTACCAACAATCAATACGAAACTAACGATTTTAAATTGGCTCACTACTTGAATACCCTATTGGTCCCAAGCAAATCGATTAACGCACCCCATTCTAGTCGAAATTATAGTACTACACTATGTTTGTTTTGATTCGCTATGAAAGTTTGACAGATAAAATGAGGGGTTCGTGGATTTTCCTATGTTTCGAGGGTTGCATCGATTAGCTTGGGACCGAAGAGAGTATCAGAGCTGAGCCAAAAAGTTGAGCTCGTTTCTTGGGGACCTTCTGGTCTTAGAGTTACCTCTATGATCCTACCATCTTTAGCGGAAGGCCGTACATCGACCGTCAATCATTAGTCAACCATGGTCCTAAACCAACCTTTCTGGGAGCCGGCGGAGGAAACGGATTTGCAACGAATTTTTCACCACCCTAGTATCATCCGTCGGAATACTGGTAACCAACACCGGCCGAAACATACGTTGGACGGATGAAAGACGCACCGCAGACCCGAATTGGACCAGTCAACTTCATTCAACCGGTACATCACCAGGGCGCAGTGATGATGATCTACGGACTCGATAACAGTACAGCCAACACCGATAAGCTGTTCAATCTGATCTACCTGTACGGAAATGTCGTCAGGATAAAGTTCCTGAAGACCAAAGAGGGTATCACCATGGTCCAGATGGGAGACGCCATCGCAGTTGAACCAGTAGAACGCATTATCCAGCACTTGAACAACATTCCAATCGGAAATGATGGGGGCAATATTCAGATTGAATTTTCCAAGCTAAACTACTTATCTGAGTGCACCAACCCCTACACCCTGCCGGGACAATACGATCAGTTTCAAGGACTACAGCGCCTCCAAGAACAATCGCTTCCTTTCGTTGACCCAGGCTAGCAAACAATGACTGCATTCACTACCAAGGACTGCCACTAGACTGATGCAAAATTTGACTTTTTTGCTCCACAGTGCTTAAATGGTTTCAAATCGGGTCCTGATTATCCAAAGTTACAACTTATTTGGTTAGAAACAGACTTCGCACAAGCCATTTGAAGTTTACATGTAAATTACTATGGGAAATCTCAACTTTTTGTTCATTGCCTTCTAGTCTTTTTTACATATTGAGCTGCGAAACAGTTCGATAGCTATTCTTTTAGAAAGCTACAACTTTGCTGAAGATCGTTTCTATGTAAAACGAGACAGGAGAAAGTTATTAATTATTTAAGAGATTGGTAAACTTATGACATGATCAAGCAGCTGCTCTGTAGGCAATACTGTATTTTGCAGTGTGACATAAAGGGTGATACGGTCAAAATTTGGTCAAGGGAAAACGCGTGTAAATCGGTGAAATCGTTTATTTAAAAAATCAAATTAAATTTCTTTTTCAAGTTCAATTAGTATAAAATTCAGGAAAAATATTCAGTTAGGCTTCCGCTTTTCCAAATCCAAATTGCCGGGCCTTACGCTTGACCCCTGCCATCAGATTTTGTACAGCCACCTTGTCCACCTTCTTCGCCGCAGAAAGCCAGTTTGCCTTGAACTGCTGCTCACCCTTAGCAGTTTTTTTGGTCTTCTTTAGGTTCCGCTTGACAATAGCCCAGTATTTCTCAATTGGGCGGAGCTCTGGCGTGTTGGGAGGGTTCTTGTCCTTGGGAACCACCTGCACGTTGTTGGCGGCGTACCACTCCATGGCCTTTTTACCGTAATGGCAAGATGCCAAATCCGGCCAAAACAGTACGGAACAACCGTGTTTCTTCAGGAAAGGCAGCAGACGTTTATTCAAACACTCTTTCACGTAAATTTCTTGGTTGACAGTCCCGGAAGCTATGAAAATGCTGCTTTTCAAGCCACAGGTACAGATGGCTTGCCAAACCAGATATTTCTTTGCGAACTTTGACAGTTTCATGTGCTTGAAAACATCTGCTACCTTTCCCCTTCCTTTTGCCGTATAAAACTCCTGTCCCGGAAGCTGCTTGTAGTCGGCTTTGACGTAGGTTTCGTCGTCCCTTACCACGCAGTCAAACTTCGTCAGCATCGTCGTGTACAGCCTCCGGGATCGCGCTTTGGCCGTCGTATTTTGTTTATCATCTCGATTTGAAGTCACTACCTTCTTGTAAGTCGATAGTCCGGCTCGTTTTTTGGCTCGATGCACGGTTGTAGACGATACACCCAGCTTATTTGCGGCATCTCGGAGAGAGAGGTTAGCGTTTCGCTTGAAACTACCGGCAACTCTCTTTGTCGTCTCAGCGGCTTCCGGTTTTCGATTTCCCCCCGATCCAGACTTCCTGGCTGTCGACAAACGTTCCCCAAACACTTTAATTACATTTGTAACGGTTGGTTTGGCAACTTTTAGCGATTTTGCCAACTTTGCGTGCGAGTAGCTCGGATTTTCGCGATGCGCGAGCAAAATTTTGATACGCTGCTCTTCTTGCTTGGACGGCATTTTGACAACTGAAGAGTGAATTCCAAAATCAAAATAGGATCAACATTCTACACACACACACCTTCAAAATGAGGGGTGTTCAGGTTTTTTAAATGCAAAATTGAAAGAAATACGTCAAGTTGATATTGACCAAATTTTGACCGTATAACCCTTTAGTAGCCATGATTTTTGTGTCCTATTCAACGCCCCAGAAACACAAATGTTGCCTGCTGAGCAGTTGATTGAGCATGATCATAAGACATCAGCGCATTGAACCATTGATAACTTTTGATCCTTGCATTTAATCAAAAAGTGGTCGCCAGCAAAGTTGTAGCTGGGAAAATTTCCTACAAGTACAGTTGAAAGCTTTGGAAGCAGACCAATATGGTGAATTATTAGATAGACATGAAAAAAAATCTTAGTTTTACCATAGTAATTCCCATACAAACTTCAAATGGTTTGTGCCATCTCAGTCTCTCACCAAATGGGTTCAAATTTTGAGAGGTTAGTCAGGATCCGATTTGGAATCGTTTAAGTATTGTGGAGCGAAAATTTCAAATTTTGCATCACTCTAACTGCCACCCGTCGCAAGTGTGAATGTTCCGCTGAAATCGGAAAGTTCCTCCTCCGGATTGGTTGAGTTTCCGAGCGTAGCCCTGGCGGTGAACGCCATCATGAAGTGCAACCACAGTGCGATCGATCACAAAGGCACAAAATTCCCGTTCATTATGAAGCAGTGCTTCTCCTCCTCCAAGACGATGAACGGTGCGTGGAGCAACGAGAACATCCAAAACACGTAAGCTTGGAAAGAGCGGAAGCTTATTTTTCTGAGAAAAGAAAGGATTTTCCTTTTTCTGTGTAGTTAATGTTATGATTCGTAATTATAATTCCTTATTGTGTTAGTTGAAAGTGCAAAAAGGCAGGAGAGTAAAACTAATTTGTTGAACTATTTAAGATTTTGCCAAGACGGTCCTGCAGCATTGTATGTTGGACGATGAAATGGTTGGTGTAGCAACCACCGCCATGGATGTATTCGAGCAGTTCGAATGGTCGGATGGTATAGCTTTTGTTTAGTTGTTGACTTTCCGATTAAAACTCAAGCACCGCTTGTCGTGACCGGACCGAGATTTTCAGCGTCCGCCACGGCTACACGAATCAGGGGTGCAGCTCCCAGCGGCTGCTTCCAATGCCACCCTAAACCTCGTTCAGTTCAAGATACCGCTGTCAGCTGTTCTTCGTCTAGGAGGAAATGTGAACGCGACTGCCGTCACAGGTGTAACGATTTCGATAACGGAGTGTTGCTATGCAAGTGATTGCCCTGATTTCTTCATGCTGGGTGGTCGGAATGATTGTACGCAGTCTGGCGCGAAATGATGTACCTAGTTCTTCGGACAGGCATCAGGATGTGCGCTGACAATTCGATTTAGGAGAATCCATGGCGAGACTTGGTGGAGATTCACGTTTGTGTTTTGAAAATAATTTGATTATATTGTGGCAACATAAAAAAAAATTTTGGCACATGCACACTGCGCAAGCGCAGAAAAAGTTCAGTGTTGCCAGTAACTTTAAAGATCAAAAAAATTGTAACCATGGGTGCCAAACAGTGCCAATGACTGTGCCCAGGTGTGCTCAAGCTTGTTTTTGGCACATTGTGCATAGTGAACATCCCCTTGGGATGAACGGCAATACACCTTTTTCAGGCATTTTTCGATGTAAACTTGGGATGTCATCGTCGAGAATGTGACGAATGGTTCCATTTTCAGGCCACAACTGCAAATTGCTTGCCAAATCATGACCTTCTTCGCGAACTTGTCGGCAAACACGAACTTGAATCTTCCCGGCTCATCCCTACGTCCAGTGGCGATGTAAAACTTTTGACCGGGAAACAGCTTAAAATAGAGTTTGACGTATGTTTCGTCATCGTTCAAAATGCAGCCCTTGTGTTTCGTCAAAACACGGTTGTACAAGAGCCTTGCATGCTTTTTGGCCACGAAATTCTACTTCTCGTGCCGGTCCGGATGTTTACTGGCTTTGCACGACTCGTATCCTTGCTTGGCAAGGATGTTCCGCACCGATTAAAAGTTGGCCTTGTACCTTCTGGCCACATATCGGATCGAAAGACCAGGGTTGGCTTCAACGCTCCTCAACACCTTGCTGCGCAGCTGACGATAACTGATTCCAGTTTTTTCGTAGGTCCGCTGTTTCTTTTCCACACTCAGGGTTTCCTTGTAGTTTTGGCATCAGCACTTTAGCCAACCGGTGAACACTCGTGTTTATTTCAGTTACCGTGGGGACATAATTTGTGATTAGCCCCAGTCCCTTTCAAATTGTATCATTATATATGTACGGTCCTTATATTTGAAATGACGTTTCACATTCATCTAGTGATGGACGATTTTCATTCGAATTATCGATTAATCGATTAACGAACCGAAAAGTATAATATTTGTAATCGGTTATATCATGCCGATATAAGCATTAACTTCTCCAGAGGATCATCACCGATCGTTTCAAACATGTGCTGCACTCTCATTGGTGGAAAAATGGCAGCACAGCGACCAAAAAATAATCGATTAGTTTTTAATCGAGTAATTAAACAATGGGACATCTCTGATTTTGGTGTGATTGTTTTGATAAAAATGAGCGCAAAATTTCATCTCTTCCGAGGGGGCAGCAAAACCACAAAATTACCTTGAATACGGGGGGTATTCATTGGATGCAAGGGACCGTGAAAGAGGACACTAAAATAGAAAGTTTTTCTTCCGACAGTTTCATCTTAGTATTCATCTTTGCTTTAGCTAGCTTGGAACCGGACCACTCCGAATTTTCCGGGTGATTGAGCACAATATTGGTTTTTCTTTCAAGTTCCATTTGACGTTATTTCTGAACGCAATCGACTACTTTGATCAAACTTGCACCAGTTGTTCTCTATAGAAGTGTAAACAAACCACCGTCTAAGATTTTCTATTCCCAACACTAGAGGCGTGCTAGCGGCGCGCGAGGGGCGTACCAATTTACTTTAGCCAACCTTTATTAGTAATCTAGATCTTAATAATATCAAAATCTTACATCCTTGGCTATTATTTGGAAAGTGAGCCCCCCAGGTTCCAGACAAAGTGTTATTTTGGACCAATTAAAGCGTAAGAAAGGCGAACTATAATCTTTTCCAACAAGATTAAAAGATCAAAAAAGCCATTTTAAATTACTTAAGATATTACAATTTATTAGAATCTTTTCACCAATTTTCAAACACTTGATTCATGTTTTCCGGCCTCATGAAAATGCTTAAAAACTATCCCTCCCTTATCTTCCCACCATCAATCACTCAGACTATTCATTACGATCGAGTTTTATGTTGACGTACTAATTAACCAATTAAATCTTAATTACATAAAACGATAATCACGTTTACCGGAAAATGGGAGGCAAAAGCCACAACCACAAAACATCGCAGCTTTGACAGGCAGCAGATCGCGAAACGGAAAAAGGAAATCCGCCCCATTATTCGACACAGGCGAAGAAAAGGTCTTTTCATTTTCTCACTCTCACCCTCTTCCCCATCGCATCGGGAAATCAACCTCGTTCGTGATAGGCGAGGGGGGGGAGGAGGAGGCAAACGACTGACTTCCTCTCGATGAAGAACGACAACAACGACGACGTCGACGACGCTCAGTTTAGTTTAGTTGGGTTGGTGCTTTGAGTGATAGACTTTGTGACATTGTTGAACCAAACTGTGAATACTGGAAACAAGACGCTGGCTGCTCTGGCTTTGGTCTACCACAAGCACGACCGAGCTGTTGGATGTTTGACGGTTGTAGTGGTTGAGGTGGGATAATGGCGGGCAAAAACAACCGAGCTAATTGAATAAATACCGAAAGACATCGGATTGCTTCCCGTGAATGAGGTTTGCTAGCAGCCAGCGGTAGTGGGATAATATTAAGATTAATGACTTCCTGCTCTCTGTGCTCTGTCTGGTTGGTGAAAAGAGGGTGAGATTTGCTTTGTAGATACAAGTTGTGGTTATCGGTTGTGGTCTGCCGCAACGAGGCGAGATAGTTCGGCAGAGATTGGCCCGGAAATTTGTCATTACTTTGATCTGGTGATGGGTAATTAATTCGATAACAGATTATGAGGTTTTGTTTCTATTAAATTGTCGCAAAGGTGTCGGAGCAACCAGCCTTGAGTGAAATGAAACATGAAATTAATAAAAATACAATAGGCATAAAAATGCACTCCTGGAATTTTTCTATCAAAAATATTGAATTATATTTATAAATCTTCACCGTCTTAACTACACACTTAGAAATAACTAATTTTACACGAGACGGAATCCATCTTTGACATAAAAAATGAGACGTAAACAAACATGTCATGTAATATTAAGTGCTCCGAGACTGAAAAGTTCGTTGCTCGACGAAAAGTACGTTTGATTGAGCTATATTTCGCGTCTTTTATGACTCAAATTTATGTCAAAATTGACGCTCGTATATGTCACTCTCAGAGCACCTAAATTTACATGATTTTTTCTGAGTGTGTAGGATTGTCCACTGTGAGATTTCCAAAATATTTCAAGACATCTTCAAAGTTTTACTGTTAGTTCTGGGATTCTTATAATCCATTTTCAAGTTAAACCGGGAGTTTTCAAAAATTTGGAGATGGCATTATTATGGCAAATTAGGCAAGCATACTACAGTCAAACTGGATCACTTGCTTTCTCTACTAAGGAAACATCAACGCTATGAGATTGCATATTTCTTCTTTCAATTTACAGACCCTTACTCCATTCCAGTCTTCAATTAGCTCCTGGCCATTTTCAACCGCTTGTACATAAATCCAATCCTTTCCCATTATAGTAATGTATAGTAACGAGAAATTGACCTTGACGGCGTTAGCAATTGCAATGAGCCTGTTAATTATGTCAACCAGAAATCCTTACCTCTTCGCTGTTGACAACCATTTCCTGTTGGCCACTTTCGCCAGTAAGTGTTTTCCAGTAGTACCAGGGGTAGCCTGATTTGCACTGCAAGATCTTCCGATGGCAAACATCGTCGGACCCCTCCCGGAACAATCAAGTGTTTGCAAAAGAATTACCACACCAACGCGACGTGTTTTGTGCTGTCTCCACGAATGGCACTTAAAATAGAAACTACATTAAGCCCGGCTAAGCACCATTGCACAGAATGCACCGAACAATTTATTCCATTTTATTTCCCCTGACCTTGCGTCCTTGTTGCCATTCTTTTTCCCCGTCTTGAAGGAAATGTTGCTGCCTTGTGTTTACCACCCCTTCCACCACCCTTGCCAAATATCTCCATTTTATCATTTTGTCACGAAAGCAGTTGACTTTTAGCGCTTCGAAGATAAATGACTACACTGGTTATCAATTCCGGTGCAGACAGTTTGCTACACAGGATTGGGAAGACGACAAACGTACGAGATAACTGTTGGGATGAAAGATGTAAAAAATGGATACAATCAAGGCAGAAAAGTTTTAAAATAGCTGATCCTGCAAGAAAAGGTTGTGACTGAGTTAACTTACATCTCCTTTCAAAAAGATTTCATTCACAATTTTTGTATTGAAAAGCTCTACAGCTATGTTAAGGCGTAGAGAGGGCTCTATGGAAATTTTGTTTATGATATGGGTTATATCACTTCATGAAAACAATAAAAGTAGATAAAATGATAAATAAGAGGAAAATCCAAACGTTAACAGTTTTTTAAACTAGTTCGTTTACTTTGACTATATGTTTACTATTACTTCTGCGTGAATTCAATGATTTACATAGTTGAAGATGCTAATTTAAAATAACAGACTAAAGTGGTAATTTTTATACGATAGATGAAGGAGGAGATGAAAGTATAGAATTGATAGTGCCGTTTAGAGTACGGCAATGTGAAAATTGCATATAGAGAGTAGACAGCGAGCTAGGACAACTTTTAGGAAGGTACAAATCGGTTTTATCATCTCTCTTTACCAAACTCCCTCTTTGGAGAGGGATGGTAAGGGGTGTGTGTCCCCCCCACCACCACTGGCAAAAAGAGATGATCGCCGACCGCTCAAGTACCAACGATGTGTTTGAAATAGTTCTACCGATTTTTATCGCACTCCAGTTGTTATTTGAAGGAAGGCAAAGCTGCAATTTCCAAACCAATATAACACGTAATATTGAGAGCGTATGAGAGCGGAAAAATATTATTTGATTGATGATTTTGCCAACACTGCATACGAGCGTCAATTTTGACATAAAATTGAGTTATAACAGACGTAAAATTCAACTCAATCAGACGTACTTTCGAACTTTTCAGTCTCGGAGCATTTAATTTTACATGACATGTTTGTTTGCGTCTCATCCTTTATGTCAAAGATGGATTCCGTCACGTGTAAGATTAGGTATTTCTAAGTGTGTAGGGGGCTGTTCATAAACTACGTAGACAGTTTTTTGGGATTCTAGACAATTGTCCTTACAAAATTTATATACAACAATTAGGTTAGTTTTGGATATGAATTGCTCGTGTCGGGCTCGAGGTTAATGGGTAACCATTTAAATTGGAAGGAGCTAGGTAGGAAACTGGTTTATGAAGCCGCCTTCAGATACTACCCTCTATCAAATCCTGGCTGGGCAGGGGCAAGTAGCACAGAAATAGGAGGATAATAAGACTGGAACACAATGGCTGGAAATTGTTAGGAAAGGAGGGGATGGTCACATCTAACATCTCTTACTTCACGGAAGGGTTGTCTACCTCGGGCCACTAGGGTATCCATTTACAGATAAACATAAATTGACTGCATATAGCAGAAATCGCGAGTTCCCAACACGTCTCTGATAGAAACATAGGGTTGTCTTCCTTGGGCCTCGAGGATATTCAAAAGTCTCTCTCTGGCGGTGTCATTATCCGTACATTGCCAAACTGCGTGATCGATTCGACAGCCATTACTCGTATTCATCGGACGTGTGCTCTTTCTGCTCTGCTTAACTTGGTGAAATATTGTAGCGAAAATGAGTGTAGTTCGTAAAAACACACTTGTTGTTGACTTCAGTGTCCTTTCAGTTCGTCCCAATGCGGGAAAAGTGCAAAAATTCTTCGAGAACAATATAAGGCTTCAATATTCGGACGTTAGATGCATTCAGTTTCATAACATGCGAAATTGTGTTTTTATTGAGATGATAGACAATGAAGTGGCCTTGCGCTATGAAAAGGCGCACAACTATAAACACGCGATTCTCTGTGCGAAGAGTGAGTTCAAAATCCCGATATATGTGGATTGTGAAGCAGTGACCGTTCGAGTGCATGACCTTCCTCTGGCATGGCCACAAGCCACTGTTATGAACCACATGGCAAAGTACGGGACAGTGATTTCCAGTCGACATGAGAAATGGAAGCACTACTTCCCAAGATTCCTGAGCAGTGTTCGAGTTTTGCGAATGCGACTCGAAAGCACCATTCCATTGTACATCACGGTCGACAACGAAACAACGTTGGTAACGTACGACAAGCAACCAAAAACGTGCCGCTATTGTGCCTGAGCAGCACATCCCAAACAGAAATGTTTGGATGTAGCCACATCGAACAATAGCACCGCTCCAGCAGCTCCACAAACCGAGGGTGTATTCAGTCTAGCTGATTTCCCGTCGATTGATATCGAACAAAAGCAGCCAACGACATCGGGTCAATCATCTCCTGCTTTCACCGGGGTCTTAGCAGAAGAACAACAGCGAAACACCGAGGATCATCACACTTCAAACGTTGAAAGCAACGACGAAAATTCTAGCACCAGCTCATCAAACGCAACAAAGGATCAAATTGAAAATACCAACAAACGCCGGCTGTCGAAACACAAGGAGAACGAAAAAAAGAAAGTTCGTGCTGATCAGTGCACCCAGAAGACTGGTCAGCAAACAGATCGTTCAGATGAAAATAATGCAACTTATCAAATAGGGAATAATACGTTTTATTTGAAAAATAATAGCGTGAAGGGTTCTAATTGTTAATAATGCTCATCATCAACAAGCAATGCCTAATAGGCGAGGGGGCCTTATAAATAAACGCAAACTACTGCCAAAGTAAAAAAAAAAAAAAAAAAAAACTGCGTGATCGATGTCATTGTAACCGTTTCCACACCGTCCACGAGGTTTATTCTATGAAGATGCGCATCTACCGAGTAGTGGTTGGACATAAAACTACTCATCACGCAAATGAAGTCACGACTTAAGCCCAAGCCTTTAAACCACGCTCTCGAAGAAAAATTAGGAATAATTGAATGTAACCACCGTCCAAGATTTCCATTGTCCCAATCGAAAGGGTACTCTGATGCACTAAACGATAAAATTCATCGAATGAAATTTGCCTTCCTGTGAACCTACCTTTGCGAGAGAGTCCGCGTTCTCAAAGCCTGGAATTGAGCAATTTGAGGGGATACATACAAAGGTAATCATATATGATCTTTCGACCAGCACACTTATCTGCTCTCTTACCTATGAAAGGAAATAAGATGAGTGCCTACTTGGTTTCATCGACCGAATAGCCTCAATCGAACTGAAACTATCCGACAAGATGAAGTAATTGTCTGCGAGCATGTTAGAAATCATCCCCAATGCGAAGTTGATTGCTGCCAGCTCAGCAACAAAAACGGAACAAGGTTCCTGAATATAATGAGAGAGAGAGAAGGATTAGTATTTTCCATTTAATTCCACTACTTTATTTGCTTATCCTTGACAGATACTCGTATTTCGTCTACAATGTGCAGACTTCTTCAGTGTCTTGTACTAATACTCGACTGTGCACATTGTAGACGAAATACGCGTATCTGTCAAGGATAAGCAAATAAAGTAGTGGAATTAAATGGAAAATACTAATCCTTCTCTCTCTCATTATACAGGTATTCCACTAAGACGCCCACATTCATCAGGATTCAAGGTTCCTGAAGTTTGCAGAAGACGCTAGAGTTTTCATTGAAGACACCAAAGTCAGTGGATCCACCCGTGGACCCGTCTGTAAAATATTTTTTCACGCAATTGACGTGTGGGTACTTTTCATTAAAAATAATCGCAATAATCAATCATATTCAATTAAGGAACTGCTAATGGTCAAGTGAGCATGGTCAGGAGTATAACAAGAAAGACACATATCCGACGATATGTAGTGGTGATAGATTCTCATAAATCGAGATTGTGTGTTCAGCCAAAGAATAGAGTGTGCGATGCTCGAAAATGAACGTGAACATGTTTTCTCCCGTCAAATAGGGGAAATGGATGTAATGTCGGCCTACATGCTCCTTATTTAGGCTCATACATAAATTCAGCAATCGTTTAAATTTTCAATAGCGTCCAAAAACATCTATTAGTACCGTCCCAATGACGTGTTCACCTAGATAAAATTGATAACAGCAGATTTTTTGCGATGGGCCCAATCTTAGATCCATAAGCCAACATTAGATCCATTTCCCCTATATTGGTTTTGTTTCGTTTCATTGTGTTTGGCTAGTTTCGGTTAGAGTTTAGTACGATGGTTTCAAGAATCGGCAATGCTGAATCCATACAATTCGGAAACTGGCCAGAAGCCCATCCGTGAATTTACCGTATAGGAATTCAAAAAGAATACGATCCTGCTTTCAACATCCCAACATTGGTGAATGCTTTCCATTTTTTATTAAATAAAATAGTCACAAACATACACATTTACTTTTTTAAACATAAATAGGCCCTTATTACCGATGTCACTTCACGGTGATGTAACAACATATCACTCACGGTGAAGGGATTCCCATTTGATTTAAAAGGCAATCACTTCTCCGTGAGTGACAAGTGGTCACTTCATTTCGTTTTCACCGTAAAGTGACACTCGTAATAAGGGTCATACTATCACATGCAACATAAGCAATGCTAAATTTGCCAGCAACGTTTACCGACCGTATTCTATGGCTTTTTCCTCCCCACTAACAAACCTCCGAACTCCTGTGACACTAATGAGAGATCGTAGAGTTCTCTGCATCTCTCTTAAGTAAGTGTCCAACTAACAATCGTTCCCATCCCCAGGACGTGACCAGGACAGTTCTCGATTGTTGGAGATACTGTTATTTCCATCTAAGAGGCCGAGATCAATTCCAAATCTCGGTAACGGACGGAGGTGGCAATACTCGCAAACAATGGTCTAGGACTTGTATCACCTACAAATTAACAGGTAGTCGATTAGATTTGGAATTTTGATAATTTACCTGCAGAGTTCTGTCAGTTAAATAATTTTGAACCAATTTCATAATATAAAGTGGAAAATTAAACTTTTTCAATTTAGCAATCAAACCTTCATGCCAAACACTGTCGAATGCTTTTTCTATGTCTAGAAGAGCAACTCCAGTTGAGTGGCCTTCAGATTTGTTTGAACGAATTAAATTGGTAACTCTTAAGAGTTGATGAGTAGTTGAATGCCCATGGCGAAATCCAAACTGCTCATCTGCAAAAATTGAGTTCGTATTGATGTGAAGCATCATTCTATTCAAAATTATCTTTTCAAAAAGTTTACTTATTGAAGAAAGCAAACTTATTGGACGGTAGCTAGAAGCTTCAGCTGGATTTTTATCCGGCTTCAGAATTGGAACAACTTTTGCATTTTTCCATTTATCAGGAAAGTATGCCAAATGGAAACATCTGTTAAATAATTTTACCAAGAAAGACAAGGTACTCTCTGGGAGTTTTTTGATGAGGATATAGAAAACTCCATCATCACCTGGAGCTTTCATATTTTGAAACTTTTTAGTTATAGATCTTACTTCGTCCAAATCAGTCCCCCAGGAATCATCAAAAATATTTTCACGAGAGAAAATATTCAGAAAATCCCGAGCAACCTGATTCTCAATAGGACTAGTAAGACCCAAACTGAAATTATGGGAACTCTCGAATTGCTTAGCAAGTTTCTGAGCTTTTTCCAAATTTGTGATTAAAATTTTACCACCTTCTTTAAGCGCTGGAATAGGCTTTTAAGGTTTTTTCAAAATTTTTGTGAGTTTCCAAAAGGGTTTGGAACTCGGGTCTAATTTAGAAATATTATTTTCAAAAGTTTTGTTCCTCAGGGCAGAGAATCGCTTTTTAATTTGTTTTTGCAAATCCCGCCAGATAACCTTCATGGAAGGATCGCGTGTTCTTTGATATTGTCTCCTACGGACATTTTTAAGGCGGATCAAGAGCTGAAGATCGTCGTCTATTATAATTGAATCGAATTTAACCTCGCATTTTGGTACTGAGGCAGCTCTTGCTGCAACTATAGAAGTAGTCAGAGATTCAAGAGCATAATTAATTTCATCTTTGGTTTGCAAAGGAATGTTTGGATCGAAGTTATATTCCATAAATGTTCGATACTGCTCCCAATCAGCTCTATGGTAATTGAAAGTAGAGCTGTTGGGATTTCAAATTATTTCTTGGGATATTTCAAAAGTTACTGGAAGGTGATCAGAACCGAAGTCAGCATGGGTAACCAGTTGGCTACAAAGTTGACATGAATCAGTTAAGACCAAATCAATAGTGGAGGGATTTCTTGCAGAAGAAAAGCATGTTGGCCTGTTTGGATATTGAATAGTGTAATAACCTGCAGAACAATCATCAAACAGAATATTACCATTGGAATTGCTTTGAGCATTATTCCATGAGCGGTGTTTTGCATTAAAATCACCAATAATGAAGAATTTAGACCTATGACGGGTAAGTTTCTGGAGGTCACCCTTGAGAAAATTCTTTTGCTGGCCTACGCATTGGAATGGCAAATAGGCAGCTATAAACGTAAGTTGTCCAAATTTTGTTTCAACAGAAACTCCCAAAGTTTCAAAAACTTTGGTTTCAAATGAAGAAAGAATTTTATGTTTGATTCGTCTATGAATAATGATGGCAACGCCACCACAGGGTCCATCAAGACGATCATTTCTATAAATCAAGTAATTTGCGTCCTTCTTAACCTTATGGTCAGGTTTAAGGAACGTTTCAGTTATAACGGCAATATGCACGTTATGAACTCTCAAAAAGTTAAATAGCTCGTCTTCATTATCTTTAAGAGATCGAGCATTCCAATTTACAATATTTAATGCTTTAAAATCCATTACTGAATTTTAAAGTCATGACAATATTATTAGCAAATTTTACTCCAGTTTGAATAGCATCAAACATGGAGTTAGATTTAAGCATATCAGAAATCATGTCAATTAATGATTTCTGTAAAAATTCCATTTTAGGGGCAGTAATGCTTCCTAAGTCAAAATTGTCAAAATTTCCGTTAGAATTACTTTGGTTAGTATTTTGATTTCTACCCGCTGCAATAGCAGCATAGGTAGCTCCATTAACTCGCTGAACATTGTTAGCAGCGAGGGGAGTAGGTACAGATGAAAAATTTGAAGCAGGGGTGATATTTGTACCTACGGGTACGAATGTAGAATTTGTTCCTCGCTGACCGTTGTTAACAGCAGAGGAATTTGTACCTGGTCGGAAACGTGGAGCGTTTCTTACCTGTCGGTTAGAACGAGATTGTAGGATCGCTTTGCGAGTCTTACATTCCCAAAAATTGGATTTGTGGTTTTCACCACAATTTGAACATTTAAATTTCTTAGGATCTTCCTTCACAGGACAGTCGTCCTTTGCGTGAGAGGAATCACCACAATTCATGCATTTAGCTGGCATGTAGCAATTTTTAGTTCCGTGACCCAATCCCTGGCACTTACGGCACTGAGTGAGGTTTTGGAAATTTCCTCCAGTCTTCCTGAAGTGTTCCCACTTCACTCGGACATGGAGCATAAGGCTAGCTTTTTCTAAGGCCTTAAGGTTGTTTAGTTCACTAGACTTGAAGTGAACTAAATAAAAATCATTAGAAATCCCGTTGCGCGAATCGCCAGGACGGGATTTCATTTTCATTTTGATTACTTGGAGTGGCACAACTCCAAGTAATTTTGCCAGTTCATCTTTGATCTGATCCAGGGATTCACCACTGGGCAGTCCTTTCATGACAACCTTGAACACACGTTCAGTTTTGGTGTCGTAAGTAAAAAATTTGTGCTTCTTCTCAGTAAGATACTTGAGAAGACATTTAAATCCGTCCAAGGTTTCAGCCAATACACGGCATTCACCCCGACGTCCAATTTGTAGTGAAAACTTAGCTTTCACGAAATTCAAAAGTTCCATGCGAAGAGCATGGAAATCGGAAGTGGTTATCACAATAGGGGGAATCTTTTCCTTCTTGGCATTAAGCCGGGAAAGTTTACTAGAATTTTTCTTGGATGATGTATCATTCTCATCATCTGTGAGCAAATCAAATTGATTACTCAAATTAATTTCATCAGAAGGGGGGTCAAGAGTTTGCCCCTTTCTTTTGCGTTTAGGCGCCATGGCGGCAGTAAATTTTTATCCAAATCGACTTCCAAGCAGATTACTATAAGAATCTGAAGGATCGAAGAGGAATTTTCCAAATCGATATCCAAGAAGGATTACCTCGGGTAGGGTCCAAACAAGGATCGAAGAGGAATAAGAGTTGAACAAGGTAGAAAATTTTTTACAGGTTGAGCACTGAAAAGTGCTGTTTAAATTTGTTGTAGCTTTAGGTAGTAGTAACACTTCCTTAAGCAAAAAGCAAATAGATCCGCACGGCAAGAGGATGCGGACTGAAGGGCGATTCCTGTTTTGATGATTTCGACGGCCAGTTCAATAGAAGCTCCTCGTGGAATGCTTTGACAGCCTATCACATCCTTCATATTTCAAGCTCAACGATTCGATTCGATATAAACAAACGAGCATATCAGATCCTAAAAGCACGTCACATCAGTCGAAACGATGCACCAACCAAAGAGAAAAACGAACCAGAAATCCCGCAGAATAAAGCGAAAAAAAAATCGATGCGTTTCAGGAAACGCTACAACCGTTATCATTCATCTCACGAATTTGGTATTCTGCTTCTAAGGAAATACCTACAAAAATAAAACCGACAGAAATACTTAGCTTCAGCATCTCATTCGCTATGGCAGTCACGGCCAAAAAGTTTGACTGTGCAGCAACTACTATTCCATCCCCTTGCCAGACCCTATAGGATGGTAAATTAAATTGACATCAATTCCGGTATAGCAGCAGCACTAAAGTAAAATGATTTCGCATCGCATAGCTGCTGGGTGCTTCTTCAGAAGATCTTCGGCACGTCAGAAAAGTATTTAATCTTTGCTTTTGGTGAAGTTTAGGATCTCCGGAATGAAACATGACGCAGAGCGGACAAACATTTGGCAGTGATGCCAAACGAATGTCTGAGAAACGTGGTTCTCGATTGACGTTGCTAAAACACCGCAGTATAAGATACGGTTTGCCGGTGTGTACGTGAGATAAACTGATTTTAGCTCCACCAGACGCAACAACAGCCAACGGAAAGTGGAAATGTCTATCGAAAATCGATCAAATGGCGAAGAGACGAACTGGTATTTTCATCATCCACATTGGGAAGTTCAAAGAGATGCGTGCGTGTTTTGAAAACAGTGCTTTTCTATTGAATGTCAATTCAACTACTGAAATGTTAAATCAATGTACAATCACCATCAACAGAAATAAACGATATTTTCTCTATTCTTAAATGAGAGATTTCTATGTTTTTTTATTGCACTACCTTCTCATACTGTCGTACATTATAGGACCCCCTCCCCTCAAACGTGGACGTCATATTTGAATCGGGTCCTGCTTGTTACCCGCAGCATCGTTCATAAATTTTCGTTCTTGGCTTTTTCAGAATTTTATGGGCTTGGCCGGGAGCCTTCATGTTATTGGTACATTTCAGCGCTGAACAAATCTGTTGTAATGTAATTTTATCCGCCGGAGGAACGACACAAAGGGAGGAATCTAGGTTTTCAACGCATTGCACAACCTGAACTTCGAGTGGACTTTGGATAGTCGAGCCAAGCAAATGCGATGAAGCGACATGCTTGCCGATCGCATTAGCTTTATCCTGTGGGGTGATTAAGAGTCGATCGTCATCATATTCGTCTCTGAGAGGTGGAATGAGTTTGGATGAGTTTTCAGGACTTTGGCTACCTGGAGCGGTCGTCAAGGTTCTGGACAACACACCCGAAACTTTCATTTTGGAGTGAGTCCATTCTGGATGCAATCTGCCTGTTCATATCTCCAGTCCTCTGAAACTGGCGTCTACGAACGTTTCTCAACCGAATCAGTAAGCACCGGTCATGTTGACGAAGATTTCCATCTGTTCATCTGCTGAGAACAGATCGGGACTACTTGTTTGAGCTGTTGGTGGTCTCCAGAATTCGGGGGGATGGAGAGCTTTGTCCAGAAGAAGATCCAGATATTTCTTGAGGGGGAGTGGATCTCACCCATGAATTCGCTTGTCCACGAAGAGGCGGAATCTCCTCCGCCCTGAAAGCCGAGGCTTTATCCTTTTGTCCTGGTTGATTGTTGGTGGATGCCTGTTTTCGGATGTGCGGATGAAATACTCGCGTTTAGGGCACTGCTTGTCGGATACTTGGTAAGTTCCACCACAGTTGGTGCATTTGAAAGCCACAGCTTCATCCGCAGCACAGAGGTGGCGTGGTCTTGAGCGCAATTGCCGCAGCTTGGCTTAATGTTGCAGTTGCGGGTGCTGTGTCCAAAGTTCAGACCGTTGGCACTGAGTCACATCGTGATGGCAACCACGGTATGGCTCCCAGTAAACGATGATGGAGTTGATGGAGCAGATGGGTTTCAGCGTGTTGAGCGACACCGTTCCCTTCTGGAAGTGTACCAGGAAAAGGCAATCCAATAGACGGCACTTAGGGCCAGCTTGTAACGGTTTTTTTTTTTTTATTTCAGATTGATAAACTTCGGGTCGAAGTTCGGTAGGCCACTGATGACGACCTTGAATGGTTTCTCACTGCGAATATCGTGAGTGAAGAATTCCACCTTGGAAGTCCTCAGGTGTGCGACGATCAAATCATACTCTTGGATTCAGCTTTAACACCCAGCGACGCCAGATCCGCGATGAGCTCGTTAAGATGGGCATTTTTGGAGGTAGCTTCACTTTTGCTGTGCTCTCATGTCGGCAGCATTTTCGGCAGCGTCACCGAAATCTCCGATATCACTGACGTTCGTCACAGTGACATCGTCGTGACCAATCGTGCCATCGGACTGGCCCCGATTCTTCTTCCTCTTCTTGCTGCGTTATACTGTCACAGCTGGCTGGGTATTCCCATCGATGGGAAGAACAGCAAACCTGTTCGCTGTAGGTACACCCGAGCTACCTTCACCAGGGTCCTGGGCCATCACTGAGCTTCGCGAGCGATGCTGCCCCATTTTCGGGAGCGGGCTAAATCCAAGCTGAACTGCTTGACGGTCAAGCAGAGAATGGCTACCGGGCTTGGACAAAATTGAGAGATTTTGTTCATAATTTTGAAAATAAGTTATGCTGACGATTGGTTTTCGGTATCATGTCATGCAATTGTTTACTGTTTGGTTAGATCTTGATGCACAAATTCTTCTTCCCTCGTGTCGGCAACATCTTTAACGTGTTCAAGATTCAAACCCTGCTCCCGTCATCGCAATTTATCTCCTTAATTCACACGATTTATCTGATACAAATCTGGAAACATGCTCGAAGTTGTACTGAAACAATGTTCACCAAGCCTAGGGGGTATTCCAAGCTCTGTTTCTTGACATTATCCTTAAACAAAAGCCTTTATTCGCGTCAGCTGAATTAATTGTACCCACAAACAACTTTGTTGAAACTCTCACAACCGAAAGTGCCATTCATCTTCCTGCGAGAACATAAGCTCTATAGATGAAGGGCTTCGTTCTATCGGCGTCACGGTGCGGTCGGCGGTAAGAGGGTGGTAATTGGATAAGCCACTATGTGCTTCCGACCAAACCCCTTTTTCACAGCTGCTAGAGTCATTACCGCAACCGTTGAGGTTCGCATGTACCTCCATTCCGTGCAAGAAGGTTTATTCATAGCTTTGATTATCTTTTATCACTCTCCATAAATCTCTAATGAGTTTTCATAATTTCCACAACGGGAATCAAATTTGAATGTCTCGACCGTGTCTGAAGAGGGGATTTTCCAACTCAGTTTGGTGGCGAACCGGCGGAAATTAATTTGTATACTCAGCTACTCGGATTCAGCAATTTACGGTTAAAGTTAGACGAACGGTTGTACCTTTTGATATTAAAATAAACTTTAAATTTTGTATGGGTTGGTCAACCGAACAGTGACAATTTGGAAATATGCAATCAACAGCATATTTGAACTTTTGCACCTACATATATTTCGTTCTTCATCTAATGAAAATGCCCGAACTTATTATGATCACAAATTAAGCACCACTTTGGAAAATTTTATTCAATAACCATAATTGTTAACGGTGGAGCACAGTGCCATCACATTAACCCATACTGCTGATAACGATTCTTCGCAGATTCCCAAAGAGATTAAACATGTTACTACCGGTCCAGTCTGGCATTGTTCCCGTCGTGGGTGTTCCACTTTACACCGGATAGATAAATTACATTATCGACAATTGTTTTAAATGCAACCTAAACGAAGCCACGAGCTTTAGTGGATAGAAGTATTACCAACCGTGGCCGTGTAATCGGACCAGGGTGGGCAAATATTTGTGGGTGTGTAAAATTATGAAATTTGAAACCAGGATCGCTAACAGGGACAGTTTAATGAGACTGTCATGATGTGAATCATTTTGTAGCGCAGTGTTTGGTGGTGGTGGTGGTGGTGGTGAGTATGTCAATGTAATTAAGGTTGATTAATTTGCTTATGGTGTTATCAACTATCGGATTAACAAATTAGGGGCGGGTGACGTTTTGCGAAATTGCTTCTTGATTGCTGATCTGTCGGAATTTTAATGAAAGGAATTTAGAAACGAAGGAGTGATGGATCAATGTGTACTGGATTCCGAATTAATATGTATTTGATGGATTCATTGATTTTTTTGTTGAAGCCGCCCTAGTAGCACGCTTGTCACAAATCAATTGTAGAAACTTATATACGACTTATTTCAGTCCTAAACAAGTTGCTGTAACTTATTGTGATGAAAGTGTGCTACTGGGCGATTTCAAACGGCGTAGTCTGTTGTGGATATACAACGGATGTGTTCATCGCCTTGACCCAGGATCGTCGTGGCAGTCCAGCATCTACATCTATATCGAATTTCCAAATGCTATTCCAGGTGTTCTCGACTACACTTCACCATGTTAAGTTCCAGTTGCAAAACCTTTTCGCTCGATTTCCACAAACGTATCTATATCACTGCGTCCTAAGTTGATGATGCTAGGTATGAGCACACTCTTCACAAAGTTGATTTCAATCATACCATGCAATAGACATATTCATATATAGCTTGAATTTAAAGAAATTGAGTGACTAAATTTGAGGTTGTTTGTGTTGTGCTATATTATATTAATTATATTCGACGAGATGGATCCGGAATTTTGACGCCTGTGATTGAAGGAGATACCTGCTATGGGTCGAAGAAAGTCTACAAGAAGACCGGTTGCTGTTGGTGCAGCTCCACTTGATTATTTAGGTGAGATCATACCCTTTTTATTAATTTATGCAGTAACCCCTCTCTATTGTTAGGACATCAATTCAGCTTATTGTTTACCAAAACGAACCCTGCTGCAAACCCTACCTTCTTACCCAACATCCCAGTGATGCCTCGTGGAAGTGCAGAGGATTTCTCGGCTTCCGTTAAAACGAGTGTCACGTCAATACATTCCTACCCATTGCTTTCTTGACCTGCGTTCGAGCGCGGCCGGCGGTGGTATTGCCTAGTTTGAGATCACCAGTGTTTACACATTGAAGATGATTGCTAGTCCCAAGCATCGTCTATTGGTTCTCTGTGTAATTACAGCTGATCTGGCAATAACAGAGTAACAACCGTGGGCGGTCAATGATGCTCATGCTCTAGGTATGAATACAGTCTTTAGAGTCTTTACTGTGCTTTTGCTCGCCGTTTGCCTCAGAATGCTCGTTCTCAACAATGTCACAACCGATTATCATAAACCTGGGTTTTTATTGAAGGGAAATAGTGGATCTAGCTTTTGACGTAGGTAACGCCCCGCTAGACTCCTCACCGCATTTGAGAGATGCAAATATGTTTATGTTTTTTCGGTTTTTCCACAAGTATGACCAAATTCTATTTGTTGTCTGATGAATTGGTTATCTGGTGCATTGAATAATGAAATATGGAAAACATGAATGAATTTACGATGTCTGGCTACGTTTTCATCGATTCCGGGAGTTATGGAGCCCGGATATATAAAACAGCAATATTTCTGAAAGCCGTCTCATGCATAGTTACCAATCATGCCAAATAGGTAGAATCAAACAAATGAAGACCATTTGAGGTGTATCCGGTGACAATTGGCCAGTTAATATCGGTTCCGGGGTTCTGGAATTCGGTTCCGTGAATTACAATATAGGGTTTTTTATAACATTATTTCGATAAAAGCAGCCATATCATGGAGCATGTCAAATGATGTCAAACTGACAATGGAGTCTCTGAAATCAATTTATGGTATATACCATGACATTCGGTCATATTGGTATCAGTTCCAGGGCTCCAGAATCCAATTTCGCGAATCTCGGTACACGGTTAAGAATAGTTATTTTTTTAAATCCATATCATACAGCACATCAGATCATAATAAACTGTGAGTATAAGGCCATATAAAACAGATCCAAATGTATCCTATGAAATATGGCCACATGTGGCCCCGGAACTATGTCCAATAGGTGATAAGAATATTCGAGGCAAACGAATTAGGCTCCAAGCTAATGATGATGATGATGGTCCCACCTCTTACCGCTACAAAGGTTTGAGCTGGACGATTTATCTTTAAGATAATTAATTATGACATTTTAACCAGGTTAGCAAACAAAATTTAATTGGTTTCAGTTACAGATATAAATAGCAGTTTACAGTTGCTTCACAGCGATATAAATGTGAAAAAGCTCAGGTGTCCACCTCTTAGTTGTCCATCTAAAATATTCATAAGTATTATAAGTAATCAAGAGTTAATGAACAATAAACAAAGCATCCTATTACACTAGTAACCCCACAATCTGATGCTATTTTAATTTTCAGCAATGCTCACGAACCCCCAACATTTGCCAGAAAACTTACTACTAACTCAAGGTATCTTCCAAATAAGCTTCAAAATTGCATTTTTTTATCAAATGTTAAATTCAGTCCTCTATATCCGTAATACACGCGCGAGGCTCAAGCTTTTGTAGACTTCAAATCATATATTAAAAATCCATCATCACCATTGTGGTGAACAAAAATAGTTTTTGCAGTGCTACAATAATTATTAAAGAGTCATAATGACAGCTATCCATACAAAATAATCCGTTAAAGATAATTTCGTCAAGATACATAATTTGTCAATTCATATAAAAAAACACTGGATAACTGTTCAAACGACAGGTTTAACGTGTGAAATGCAGTGTCTTTTAAAATCTGTATGTGTTGCTGAACGTTTAATATGTCTAGGCATCAAATTGAAAACATTTATTCCTTTAAAATATAATGAATTTTGTGAAGCACAAGTTAAGAAATGTGGTGTTCTTATTTCAACCGCGTTTCTAGTATTATATCTATGAAAGTCACTTCTTCTTTCAATTCGATCACACAAATATCGAGGAAGCAAACCGTTGACTGCTTTAAAAATGAACACCATAGTCAAATATACAATTTTTTGCTTCACCGACAACCATTGTAAGGCGTCTTGTAATGGAAGGGCAAAAGTCTAGATGAGGAGAGATGATTGAATTGTATAGCTGTATTTTACTGGCAATAGTTAAATCGTTTTTCAGTCGATATAGAATTCCATACTTCTTGGCAATTTTCTTGATGACATTGTCAATGTGAGAGTTGAACTTAAGCCAAGATATTTAGTCTCCCGAACGCGATAAATAGTCTCATCATCAATTACAACAGAGACGTTCTCATTTAATCAATTCCGCGAAATTACCTTAAAGTTAGTTTAACTTGTATTCAATTTCAGCTGCTCATACTTCAACCATCTGCTTAGATAACGCGAAATTCTTTGACTTTAATCGTTCCAGCAACTTTTTGAATATGAACCACTAAGGATTCCTTCCAAATTTGTGGCACATGTCCAGTTTGCAATGATTCATTAATAAGGTCCAGCAAGATGTGGCCAATGACATGAAAGCAATCTTGAATAACTCTAGCATTAACATTATCTACTCCAGCCGATTTTCCTAATGAAAAACAAATAACTCTAAGTTCATCTAATGTAATTGGGTGAAAAACTTCAAATCTGCAACTACTATTAACTGGCTGTTTTATTTCGTCATGTTCATCGACCAATTCAACAGATTGATTAATCAATGAAACACTGTTTACGAAATAATCATTAAACTTAGATGCAATTACTTGTTCTGACTGTTCTAATGTGCCATTTAAAGTTATGGACCGCGGTTTGCAATTACTAGGTTTTAATAAAGATTTCAAAATTTTCCATAACTCTTTGCTGTTGTTTTGATGCTGATCAATCTTCCTTTAAACATATTCACAATGAGTTTTCTTATTTTGCGCGATTGTGTACCTAGTCCAATGATTGTCATTTTGTCTGATCTACAAAACTTTTTGCACCATTTGTCCTTTTTCCGTTTAAGACGCAAAAGATCCAAATTGTACCAGCTGTTCGAGTTCTTCAAAGAAACAAACTTTTGCTCAATCAACCAATCAACACGTTTTCAAAGCGTTATTAAGAACAGCTGTAGATTCATCTTACCGGCCGCGAATGGAAAATCCACGCTCCTTTCAACAAGATTCGAAACAGCTTGCTTCGAATATTTCCTCCAGCACTTCAATTTTACAAAATTATCGTTATCGTTAGCATGGTCCAAGACATTAATCACTAAGGTCTCATGATCGGTTATTTTCAAATCAGTATCCGTAACTGAACAAACTGAATCAAAATTGGAATAAACGTGGTCAATTTAAATTCTTCTGTGCCTGGAAATACGCGTTTATTCATTTACGGTTTGCTTTAAATTAAAAAAAAAACTCAGCTGAACGCTTCATATGATTCGAATTATGGTTATCACGCCAATTAATGTTGAAATCACCAACCAATATATTTAAATTGCTAGAATCAAGGAATGTCTCGAGCCAGTTCTCTAAAACTTCAACAAAACGCTGGTCACTAGAACTGGGAGAATGATACAAACCATAATTACCCATCTTCATGCCACGTACAACTGTAATGTCCAAGAACCAGTTGCCAACAATAACTTCGTTGGTACGAAGGTTGAATTGAACTGATTCTTTGACATAAATAGCAACACCGCCAGTGTGTCTAGAATGTGATAAACAAGCAGCAACAATATATCCCAGAATACTATACTGATCGAAAGCTTCAGTTTCTACAATATGAGTTTCAGATAATAAAACTAAAAGAGGACAATTTTCCTCAACATTCTGACGTAATGATACGTAGTTTGTTGACAACCCTTCAATATTCAATTACAAAAAATCGAATTGATTCACATACCTGGAACTTGGCTTCTATTTATTGAAACGCAAGCTGTTTTTCTTCTGATCAAAAGTCTTCTATAGAGCTAAATACGACATGATTGACGTCCAAGCTCATTTTACGTTCTTTATTCATTTTAAAACAATTAAATAATACATTTCAATACAGTTGATGTACACCCCGACGTTTTATGTTGTTGGCTGCACCTAGGGCATCTCTCAAAAATTTTGCAATCCATGCCCTTGTGCCCAAATTCTCCACATTTGAAGCATCTCAACACATTAATCGCAGGAACTATCGAGCACCGATCAAACCCTACATTTACTTGTTTCGCACATAACAAACATTTATACGTATAGACATCGACTTCAATTATAACACTAAACTTGTTATAAGTGAAGCGTGGATTTTCAAACATGTTCACTACTTTTACATCATTAATAACGATGTCTTCATTTTGACTTTTTAAGTAGTCAATGAAGACATCGGAGGAATACTGATCGCTCATGCCCACTATTTTCAATTTTGGCACCGAAGTGGGAACAACAGCCCTATATTTTTCACCCAGATTGCTTTCAATACCAGTTTTTACATCATTTAGATCAGCTCTTTTTGCATACTCAACAATAATAGAGCTATCTTTACCATTCCTAAAATTACTGATTTTTTTTTGTGTTTCTGGATCCAATTTTCGAAAACATACGAGTATCTTCGCAAGCTTGTTTGGACTCTTTTGGTTTAATCACAATGACCGGACGAGTCTTACGATTACTCTGTTTGTTACTGTTACTTTTACTGTTACTGTAACTGTAACTGTAACTGTTACTGTTACTGTTACTGTTACTGTTACTGTTACTGTTACTGT
Source organism: Ochlerotatus camptorhynchus (assembly GCF_037179485.1). Taxonomy (NCBI): domain Eukaryota; kingdom Metazoa; phylum Arthropoda; class Insecta; order Diptera; family Culicidae; genus Ochlerotatus; species Ochlerotatus camptorhynchus. Next base: position 4,394,915 of record NW_027040773.1, read on the forward strand.
TACTGTTACTGTTACTGTTACTGTTACTGTTACTGTTACTGTTACTGTTACTGTTACTGTTACTGTTACTGTTACTGTTACTGTTACTGTTACTGTTACTGTTACTGTTACTGTTACTGTTACTGTTACTGTTACTGTTACTGTTACTGTTACTGATATTTTTACTTTTACTTGCACGACTATGTCTTTTTACAACATCCGCAAAACTCGCATTTTCTTGAAAAACATTATCATCATTATCACTATTACTAATTACTAATTTACGTTTTTGCGTCCGGTATGTTGGTCCGATTCCGACTCACGCTGGTCATTCGTTACAGCTAAAATTGTTTCCGCAGTAATTTGAAAAAAAATGAGTTTTTCATATTGTCCAATTTCTCACTAATTAATTTTTCAATACCATTTACATTTCGGCTAATGTCTACCATCCCGCTTGTTAGTTAGTTCGTTTAGGTCAAATTCTTAATTCTAAATTTGTTTACATATAATCCTTTTCGTACCACCCTATTACCTGTAAATCGATGTTGGCCTTTTACATGTGCCTCATATACTCTCACTGACCCGGGATTATCACAATAGCCTATTCTGTGATAGCACCATCTTCTCTGGCTCTCTGGATAGTAGGTAGTCATCGAGAGTGTAGCAGACCGGAGTAGCCGAGATCGGGATACATAGAGAAGACAGTTGATCTCCACCCTGTCACCGATCTGGACGAACACACGTTGCTATCGGTCGTACAATATAGGTCGTACAATATCGTTCTAACTACGAAGTGTTGAAGACTTTTATTCGGTGGAAGAAATACTCGGTCCGTTTGCCTTCTCTTGGTGCCCACGAGATTGCCGTGTCGGCGGAGTCACGATTTTCCCACGAGTGCACAGAAAAAAATTCTGAATTTTAACTATCGCGTAAAATATCCCTTCGTTTAATGTTGAGCTATACTTAGCATAAGCAGCGAAATCGTTTACAAGCTTGCATACAATATTGCTAATTTATGCGATATTGTGCTTAAAAATACACGAAATATCGCGTAAGTTTATGCCAAATCTAGCGTTAATTTTATGTGCGCTATATCTCGCAGAAATTTACATGAATTTTTCAAACGGTGTGTCCGCGAGTTTATTCAGTTCTCGTTTCGAACACCGCTCTTTAATGCGATGTCTACACAGCAAAAAATTGCTTTTAATATCACATCAAAGTTGATGCAGTTCAATCGTGTCGAAAATATGGTGTAATATTACTTGAAAAAAAGGACAAAATTATGATTCATACAGTGTATGAACTGACATTACGCTGCTTTTGCTGCATTTGTTTATTGTTGTGGCCATAAAAATTACATGAGATTTTCGACATGATTGAAGTGCATCCATTTGGATGTAATATTAAAATATTTTTTTGCTGTGTATCTGTGCAGCAATGTGATCTCGCATGCCAGTGATCGACTCCGAGAGTTGAAATACATTTTTCATCTCTTCCTCAATCCCTTTGGACGCGCGAGATCAGATCATTCTGCTCGTCGCATCTCTAATCTGATAGAAAATTACAGTGGTGACCCGATTTTGTCAGCCCCCGATTTTGTCTACCCCCGATTTTGTCCACCCCCGATTTTGTCAGCTTTTTTACCCGATTTTGTCAGCCTATATGATTCAATTAGTTTTGGTTGAGGTGGACTGTTTTGTACAGTCGTATTCGTATTTTATTGATTGTCGAGCTCAATAATGACATTTTTCGAGAATTAAATGTGCAGTGGTGGCAAGATCAAAGCAGGGGGGAGGGGGGTTGAGAGACTAGTTGAAAATTATGTACGTTAAGTATGAGTTTTTTTGGCAAGGAGGGAACCTTCAAAAAGGCCATCGTGCCCCCGTTTGACGACTGGGCGCCCAGTCGCGGTGACACGGTGTGTGGGATTCTTACCGCACTAAAACCTTCTTAGACGCCTTGCCCTTTTCCCCCGGAACCACTTGTCGTATTACTTCGGAGGGGGCCGTGCATTACGCACCTCACTTTACCTCAGCTAATTGGCGCTTCCAGTTCGCTGATCGTCTCTCCAGTTTGTGAGCCATTTAGCTCCCAGCGTCACGTTCTACTCGGTTATCCCCGGTGGTGTATACAGCCTGCTCTGACGGAGAGTTCTTCCGGCTTCGGCTTTCAGTTCGCACTTGTGTGAGCACATTACTACTTTCTAGTTGGTCTTCTCGGCATTTTTGCTGCAGCGCTGACATGATCTGCGTTACTGCTCTGCTGACGGCGTTAAAGGTGCCCTCCTCTCGACACATTTCTTCGACGACATTATCCGTGCTAAGGGCGAGGATATCTCTCGCACAGCATCAAATCTAGGACATTCGAAGACCACGTGCTCTGGTGATTCTTCCACATTCACACACTTCGGACAGAAGGGTGACGTTGTGTGTCCGAACCGATGCAGGTACTTCCTGAAGCAGCCATGACCAGACAAGAACTGCGTCAAGTGGATGTTGACTTCTCCATGCTTCCTGTTCACCCAGGTCGAAAGAGTCGGTATTAGCCTGTGTGTCCATCTACCGTTCTCTGCTGCATCCCACTCCTGCTGCCACTTAGCCATCGACTCCGTTCTCACCATTTTTCGTACTCCTCTGGTTTTTCTCGTCATATAGCACTCGTAGTCCTCCACCAAGTGATGCCGATTGGGATCATACCGGCGATAACGCATACTGCCTCAATCGAAATGGTTGTGTACGCACTCACGACTCGCATGGCCATAAGACGGAACGTACTGCTCAATTTCCTTTGGTTCTGCTTCGTTTTCAGCGCTTCAATCCAGGCTGGACCTCCGTACCTTAGTATCTATGAGGACACACTAGCCAGAAGACGCCTCTTGCTGCAGCTTGGACCAGAATTGTTCGGCATGATTCTGGCTATTGCGTTGATGACCTTCGCCGCCTTCTCGCAAGCATACACACTTTTTTTTCTATTCATCATACTGTTCAATGATGTGAGTGATGCTTTTGATTTTAGTAATAGTAAACTAGTTTTTAAGAACAGAATTAAGTCTCGATAATTCAGTCTGTGTGGCTCCAATGCCAAAGATGGTGATTATAACTGGGGGTTGGCCCGTTGAAAACAAGTAGAAGGGTCTGTGTCTAGAGGCACGAACGGAAGCTTGACGTAGGACCGCTAGTGGGCGGAACAAATATGTTGATCATTTAGTTCTTAACTCTTTCCGTTTTTGAATTGGTGGTCCTGAAAAGGGCCGGTTGTTTTTCAAATGGTGGCCACACCAGTGCAAGTCGATGCCGACCGGATGACGGCGGCCTAATCATGCTTACTATTGCTTACTCAGTGATGCCACATATACAGATTTATCTTTAATGACAGATTTTTCTCAACATTTTGATATAGACATTTTTTTTTAAATATAGAGATTTTACAGATTTTTCAAATAAGATGCAGATTTTTCAAATATGTTTAACTCTGGATTATATTTATGAATATCTATAAATAATCCTTTCTTCCTTTTGAGTAGGTACAAGCACCTAACAAAATCCCAAATTTTACAAGCACCTAACAAAATCCCAATTTTTCAATTTTTATTGTAGCCTTAATGGCGTGGGCAGTAAACAGCGATAAACCGGACGTTTCCAGTTGGTGATTCCACCTCCACACTAACGGTCTCGATGATAGAAGTGCGGATGTGGGGCAGAGTGCAAAACTTGATTCCCTTTCTGACGATGACCGCTACACCACCCCCCCCCCCCCCTCTGGAGCTGGTGCGATCAAGCCGGATAATGTTGTGGTCAGGCAACCAGAAGCTGTCACCGGACTTTAGGTGGGTCTCGGTTAGAAGACCCACGTCGATGCTATGCTTGCGGAGGAAGTCGGCAAGCTCAATATGTTTTGCTCTTACAGAGCAAGCATTCCAGGTAGCGATGGTTAGCGGTTTAGACACCATACTGGATGATGAACTTACCGAGCACAGATCGGGATCATTTGGTTGAGCTATTGGTTGTCTCCAAAATCCAGAGGGGATGGAGAGCTTTGTCCAGCAGAAGATCCAGACGTTTCTTGATGAAGGGCGGTTCGCACCCTTGGATTCGCTTGCCCATGAAGAGGCGGAAAGTCCTCCGCCCTGAAAGCCGGGGCCTTATCCTTCCTTCGTGCTGGTTGATTTTTGGTACACGCCTGATTTCGGATGCACTTGAAATCCTCGCATTTAGGGCACTTCTTGTTGGATCCTTGGCTCCATCCGCAGGGCAGTCGGAAGTGGCGTGGTCTTGAGCGCAATTGCCACAGCGTGGCTTAATGTTGCAGTTGCGGGTGCCGTGCCCGAAGTTCAGACACCGTTGGCACTGAGTCACATCACGATGGCCGCCACGGTATGGCTCCCAGCGGACGATGATGGAATTGATGGAGCGTCACCGTTCCCTTCTGGAAGTGTACCAGGAAAAGGCTATCCGGATACGCCTTCACATTTTCGTCCTTCCTTGTCATTCGATAAACGGCACTTGGGGCCAGTTTGTACCGGTCTCTGATTTCAGCTCTGATAAACTTCGGGTCGAAGTTTGGCAGGCCCCTAATGACGACCTTGAATGGCTTCTCACCGGAAATGTCGTGGGTGAAGAATTCCACCTTGGAAGTCCTCAGGTGGGTGACGACCAAGTCATACTCCGCTTTGGTACGGAGCACCACCTTGGTGCCGACTCTGCCCAACTTGTATTCGGCTTTAACGCCCAGCGTCGCTGGATCTGCGATGAGCTCATTAAGATAGGCATTTTTCACTACCAATGGAGGTAGCTTCATTTTTACCGCACTCGGGCCGGCAGAATTTTCGTTGCCGATGGCGTCGCCGAAATCACCGATGTCGCTGGCGTTCGTCGCAGTGACATCGGACTGGCCCCGATTCTTCTTCCTCTTCTTGCTGCGTTTTTCCAACACAGCTGGCTGGATATTCCCATCCATGGGGAGAACAGCAAACCTGTTCGAGGTAGGCACACCGGAGCTTCCTTCACCGGGGTTCTGGACCTTCGCCGGGCTTCGCGACCGATGCTTCCCCATTTCGGGGCACACACACATGCACGACAAACCACGAAAGAGAAAGTGCGAACCCTATCGCCACGAACTTTTCAAACAACTCGAGAGAGCGAGCTAACACCGAACTGAACTGCTTGAAGATCAAGCAGAGAATGTCCGACGAAGAAAACGATTTGGCAAGCGTTTTTAGTATCTCTGCTTTTCTCCTCCCTTCCTTTCATTGGCGAAATGGTGAACGATCAACCGAGCACTGAGCTTGCTCATGTGAGCATGCGCAATTGATGAATTTACGCAAAGGCTAGTTTTCAGATTTGCAATTACAAAACTGATGAACAAAAACTGATGTAGCAAAATGTCATTATCATTTTCACATCATTTCCATCTGCTGGTTGACCGTAACGTAAATTCATCAATGTCGTTTGTTCGATTTGCGCTCTATCGTTAAGACGTAGTCCTACGTCAAAAAGTATAAACAATATCTCCCATATAAACATGGGCCAGTCTAATACCATAGTCCTATAGAAAGCTATTGAATATTTTTAGAATGGGTCAACTGCTTCCGGAGCAATGGCATGCCTAAACCGTATCCGCTTTGGGATGACACTCATGTGCTAAGATTTCATTTAGTGCTATCACGAATATTTTTTTTCCTGTAAAAGTGATTCACCCCAAGAACGAATTGTAGGGGTACATTCGAAAAAAAACTGACTTGTTCCGAAATTCCGAACTTCGAAACTACTTTTTTCGAGTAGTTTAAATTGGGCCTAGTCTGCAAGTCGTGTTACTAGTGAGGTGACAAAAAAAAAAAAAAAAAAAAAACGGAGGGTCACCTCACACGACGTAACTTTTGTCACCTCACTAGTGAGAGAAAGTCACACGACCCGAGCAGGAACCAACAGCTAATCGATAACAAATGAATATCTTAAAATGATATTTGGATACCAAAAAAATACCTATGTGGTATTGTTTTGGTATTGCATTTGCAAAATTTGGTATTGGAATGGTATTGTGTAATTATTTTTTTTGTATTTCACCTCTTATGTCAGGCTCATCCATACCTGTTTAAAGTATCGAGAAATTCATTCCTGCTCGGGAATCGATAGCTAATCTTTAACAAATGAATATCTTTATGTGGTATGATACCATATTTTGGTAGTATAAAACCTTGTTTGGTTATTATTCAGTTATCAAAATATTTTGTAAAATATCAAATGAATACCAAAATAATAAAATTTGATCTTTCAGTTTTTAGACAATAACACCTAAAAGAGTTATTGAATTGGTATTAGAAGACTTTCATTATAACAAACTATGGTATTCTGGCATCTAAAAAAGCGACTGCTATCCGTTTGTTATTGTAATAACTAAATTATTTATTAGTTTGTTATTTGAAGAACATTTTTGAGGTATTATTTTTGTTGTTTTACCTCTTATGTCAGCCTCACTAACACCAAACTTAGGTTGCCAGTTATGCTATTTTCATACCTGAATTTGGTATTTATATGTTATTTTTTCCTGCTCGGGGACTCGTCAATACCATAATCAGGTGGCTGGTACCTGAACAGAAACCGATAACTAGCCTATAACATATGAATATCTTACTGTGGTATGATACCTCATGTTTGTATGCTTTTGGTATAAAGCCTTGCTTTGATATTATTCAGTTATCGAAAGATTTTATAAAATATTAAATTAATACCAAAATAACAAAACGTGATCTTCAGTTTTTAGACAAAAAGACCTAAAAGAGTTATTTGATTAGAATTAAAAGACCTTATAAATACCAAATTATGGTATTCTGGCATAAAAAAGGGCCTGTTATCCGTCAGTTATTATAATAACAAAATTATTTATTAGTTCGTTATTCGTAGAAATTTTTTGAGGAATTATTTTTGGTATTTTACCTCTTATGTCAGGAGCGTCAATACCATATTCAGGTTGCCAGTTATGCTATTACTATACCTGCATTTGGTATTGATAAGTTATTTTCTCCTGCTAGGGGACTCGCAGAATAGGCCTGAATATCAGTTCACATATGCCTACCCAAGTATGAAATGCGCTGCTCTTATTATTCTATGAAAATAAGGTTTCCATTAGAGTAGGTAAAATCCGATTCGCCCGAAACGGAACTGATGGCGACTACTTTGGTTTATCTCAATAGCTTCCTACTATTCCAATTCCAACGGACAATGATCGATCTCGCTAGATGACCCATGAGGCAGATGCGACATTTGCTCATCGGTCCATGAAAAATGATGGAACCGATTGTCCTGGATGGCATCAGCCACACGAAAAAGAGAGAGACAGATAAATTTCATCATACTGCATCCTTTGCAACACTACTCTAGAGCTACGGTGAAACCGGTCTATCGGCCCCCAGAGGTCGAGTAAGGAACAGCCAACAGAGAAAACCGCAGGAAAGAATACGGAATATCACGTTCCGTCTGCTGTACGCTCTATGGCACTCCTGCCGTTGCGCCATCATTAGGGCTCAAGTGATGTAATGAATTTTAACAAGGATTTCCACTCCGGACAGGAAGCGTGAAGATTTGCTCTGGCACCGGATGACCGGAACCGACGCCAGGAGGAGGGAAGCCGAGTAGCAAGCATCAAAGACGGAATCCAGGACAGAGGTGATGATTGAGCCAATTCAGTTCAGATCCGGATCGGGTGGTTGAAGGTAGCCTTACTAGAGTTGCCACCATCGTGCACGGGGTTGGATTTTTTTTCTCTCAACTCAACGTGATTGGGAATGAGGGAATTCAACTGTGCGGATGTGTTACAAATCTCTGAGGTATACGGAAATTTGTTTTTCAAAGCTCCATCATTTGGTGGCGGATGCCTGTCTCGTTTCGTTCTGATTTACTGCTTCCTGTGGGCTTGGATTGGTTGAGGGAGAGGGACAACAGTCCATGAATATTTTTAATTAGATTAACATTGAGAGGAAAATGATAATTGCAGAAAATTATTCGCAAAATGGTATAAAACCTCACTATGATTGTATCGAACCATGCACAATGTAGATAGTGATAATTGTTTCAATAAAGCTGCAGAAAAACGAATGAACACAAACGAGGGAAATTTAAAAGTGTAGACAGTAAACTTTGTGTACATCAAGCAACATGTACGAACAGCAAACCACGAAACAATTATTTTAATTAAGCTTCATCAAATTTCAAAACAATTTCAATTTCAGGAACAATAAAACGTATACGTACCCTTGATATAGCGTGGAGTCTACGTTGAAAATGCGGTTTGTGAATGCAACACCGACATGAATTGGAGATTCTACGTTGGGTGATGGCTGCATGGAAGATTCATATTACAACCATCTCTTCATGCCTCTCTATCTATAGAACAATCAAGTTGGGGAGAAATCGAAATTCACAATGGTTTCCATGTTGCTGGCTAGTTTTAGTTTGGAAACTTTTTAGGCTTACATAACATTTTTGATTATTCCGCATTCCGTGATAACAACAATTGATATAACGATTGATATACCTATTTTGAAACCATATTCTCATCTTTATCACTCCAAATATTAATTTGATGGAGCAATATGTAGCTTCTCTACCTATTTTTAATCTTCTAGCTTTACAGTGTTGACTGTTTTTAACCATAAGTTTTGTTTCTAGAATTTATTAACTGTGTCTTTTGTTTTAAAATAAGCATTTTTACTATTTGCTTTATTAATCAGTGCTATGGTTGTGGGTGATTGCGGGTAGTAATTGACTACTAAGCAATCAATCCAATGAAAATCAATGAATTATTGACATTGATGCGTGGTATTTAAATCCTAGTTTACTTCGCGATGTTTTACTGCACAATTAATATAAGCTAATAGATGCAATCCAGATTTTGGGACTTTTTTCTAGAACACATTCTATGACTTAATACTGTTTATAATTTCATATTTCCATTTAGCTTTATATAACGGAGGTTTACAATAAGAAAATAATTTTATGAATGCTAATTTTTTTTTGTATAACAACAACAACGGCAATTAATGTAATCGTTTTTAAGACATGACAACCAGTTTTAAAGAAACAGATCTACAATAAAATCCTTTAAACGTTGAAATTTAACATTTCCTTAATTTTAGTTAGTCAAAGAGTAGAAGTACAAGTTCATATGATGACGAAATATGAAGGAGAAAACAAGAACGACTGTAAGTAACAATAAAGTTCGTTCGAGATAGCTTAAAAGATGTGCAATATTTGTACACTGGTAAAATTGTCGTGTCAGTCGTAGTTTACTTAGTGAAGTAATGGCACGGTACACAGTGGGACGAATTCAAAACAAAAAGTGGCTTTTTGTTGTCTTCTAGAATGTTTCTTTATTTTTTAAGTAATAGTAAAAAATTTTGGTTAAGGAGGGTAAATAAAATACTCACACAAACAAACCAAAGGAAAAAAAAAAACAGTTCAAATAAATGTGTTACCACCTGCTGTATTGTTATTTAATATTGATAGCTAGTGCAAATGTTCACCATACTGATTTCTTTTGTTATAATTAACAGTAAGCAACACGTTTTTTGCCTTCATATATGTACATACTTGGAAAAATCTTCATGAAAACAGCAAAACGTAACAAAACATTGAGGTACATTTTTTGAAAATTTATTAAGCATCCCCTTGAATCCCCCTATGAATTGTATATGAAACAGTAAGGTATAAGTTACTGAATGAAATGATGTTGTCATTAGCTGCTAATACCTGCTAACCTGCAAAGTACACCCCCTTAAAGATAGTGTAAAAAAATTGTAAAAACTGGCGTAAATCCTTTAAACAAAGAGATAGCGATTTACTGGCTTGTGCAAAAATGTGCATTTTCTAAGCATTTACAACTTTGTAGAATATTTAATAAACGATAAAATTCAAAGAAAAAAGTTATGATGAAAAAACGTTTTTCAAGGGGATACTGCACGGGAAAAAAAGAGTTCCCATATTCGTGAACCACAGCCGTGAACCATAGTTCACGGTGTATATTTGAGAAAATTTTGTTCTGGATAGCTGGCCGTGATTTTTAGTTCACGGTCCGTTCCCGTTTTTGGGAACGGATTTTTTTCCGAGTGCCGTTTGTAGTCCATTTTCACCCTATAACTTCTTCCACTTCCACTTTACACCTTGGGCAAAGTTTCTTAAAAAGACTTCATCTTCAATGTTTCCAAAGGTGTTCATCAAATTTAACTAGACATAAAAAAGTTATTTTTTTATCTGAGTGTATACCCGCCTTAACCAAAAATTTTTACTACTTAAATAAAGTACTTAAAAAATAAAGAAACATTCTACAAGACAACAAAAAGCTATACTCAATAGTTTCGTCGCAAATAGCCATGTCCCACTTTTTTTGAATTCGTCCCACTGTGCGGTAGCTCAAAAATGTGAAATTTTTATGGAATCTGTTCCCGTCTTACGTAAGGTCCTAAATCTAAACAACGAATGTCGCGTAAAAGTAGAAAGTAATGAAGGCATAAGTGCTTTTTCGTAGCTTTTTTTGTCTCCGGGTTTGAAAGATTGTCGGTAGTAGATGCTTACTCTTGTGTACAGGGCACCACCGTGAAGTTTAGTTTGAATAAATCCCAGGTCCTATTATATTATTATTATTTATTCAATGATAAATATTTATAACAGGGTCAAAACAAATTTGGAAGAAGCAGCGTAACATCATTTGATTTTCTCTAATGTATGTTTAAAGTTTATATGACAGTGAAATGAACCATTTTAGTTACATTACTCATTGATATATTTATTTGTATATTTGTAAATACTTATTTAATCAAATTCTGAATATGAGTGATGAGGAAGCTTATTGAGTTCGCGAGTCCTCCGTTTAGGCAGAATTAATTGATTTAAATCTTTAAGTTTATTTTCAGCTCTTCGACATTTTTAGATTAATATTATAATTATTCACTATTTTCAGCCTTCGTTCTGGAAAATACAAAAAACCTTGGAATGCATGATTACAATTGCATAAAAACTATTAACTGTCCAAATAACCTCGATTTTTCTGATTATTGATGCATTATGAAAAGTTTAGCAATATTAAAAAAAAAAAAAAAACCATTCCATATTGCGTTAAGAAATTCCATGGTGCATAATAAAGTGTTTGTTTCAATTCCAATAAAATATCAGAAGTTGAAATCAGTTGAATGTATTGAGCTTAACTGAAATCGAGCTTATTTGTATTTTGTAATGCTTGTTTATTTTACATTATTTTATATATTGCATGACTAGTAAATTATTTTTATTTCATATATTTGAAATCTCATTATATCGTTATAAATATAATTTTCATTCCTAGAAAATAGTTGTCCTGCAGTTCCTGAAGGACCAGAAGGTGTATCAAATAGCTTATCATTGTTATTTACCTTTTATTTTATTATAATATAATATGAATTTGGTCGGTTGCTTTTGGTTCAGCTCCACTTGGTTATTTGGCTGAGATCATTCCTTTTTATTTATTTATACAGTAACCCCTCTCTATCGTTCAAACATCAATTCAGCTTATCGTTTACCAAAACGAACCTCCAAAGTGACTCCTCGTGGAAGTGCAGAGGATTTCTCGGCTTCCATCAAAGCGAGTGTCACGTCAACACATTCCTACCCATTCCTTTCTTGACCTGTGTTCAGGCGCGGCTGGCGCTGGTATTGCATAATTTGAGATCACCAGTTTTTACACATTGAGGATGGTTGCTAGTCCCAAGCATCGTCTATTGGTTCTCTGTGTAATTACAGCTGATCTGGCAATAACAGAGTAGCAACCGTGGGTGGTCAATCATGCTCATGCTCATGCTCGAGTAGAAGTAAAAGTTCATGATATACAAAATTTTCATAATGGCATAGTTATGGAAAAAAAATGATTTATTTAAAGTTTGCATTTAACTTTATCAAAGATAGGAGATGTTCAGTGACGTGTCAATCGTACAATGAAATTAAATTATGATCTTAATTTGATTCTGACATCAACTTTTGTTTTCCATTTGCTATCTGCTATTTTCTGAGAAATAAGGGAAGCAAAACCGTTTGTCCTTGGTTCATGAGCTGATGGGTCGATAGGTTGGGTGCAGATGTGGGTGCTACTTCCCTGAGAGATTTATTTTTTATTTTTTTATTGTTGTCACTTTAACGCTCTTGGGTCAATCGTGACTTGTCCGAGAGTGAGATATGAACTCGTGACGAGGCGTGAGAGGTATGGATGCTAACCTCTACGCATGGGTCGCCCTCAGATACAGATTTTAATTGTTATTCATTTATTTATTTATTTATTTATTCTATATAATTCAATCTGACTTCTAGTCTAAATGAAATATGGGATGGGGAAAAGCCTTTTTGATATAGCATGTTTGACTCAAAAAGGCGTAAAACCCCATATCTTTTCACAAAACAGTACACATTAACGTTTTCACAAGGCATTATATGGTATACAGAATATTAATAAAATATAAATAAGTTCTTAAAGTGAATCAATCAATAAAACAATTTTTTTTTCGAAAGCCGTGCGAGACAACCGAAGCGAGAAAAAAGGCTTATTATCATTTAAAGAGTGCCACCAAAATAAATGTGATAGCCTATGTTGGCAAGTTGATTAATTTTGGTTTCCTCCCTAGATATTCTACTTATTTACTACTGAGCTTTGTATCAAATTAGTTAATTTAAAGAACGTATCAATCATTTAAAGATTTTGCGACCGCACCGAACAAATTCTATACTACATAAGCTCAAAAGCGTTTGACAAGCTCTACCGAATTGCGTATCACTTCTGCGTAAGCTCCGTAGAAGTAGGCGCGTTGAATCCGACAGTTGGCAAAGGTTTAACCTGTACCAACACCGCTTAAGGAACGACCTAGAGTCAGTAAAACCGTTTAGAGCTAAAAAAACAAAATTACGTAAGATACGAAAATCGCGCAAATTTTGAACGCCACGCGAAACAACCGTAGAGAGAAAAAAAAACAGCTTATTATCACTTAAAGAGTGCCACCAAAATAAATGTGATAGCCTATGTTGGCAAGTTGATTAATTTTGGTTTTCTCCTTAAATATTCTACTTATTTGACTGTTGAGCTTTGTTTCAATTAAGTTATTTTACCGCACGTACTAATCATTTCAAGATTTCGCGACCACTCTGAACAAATTTTATACTACATAAGCTCAACAGCGCTTGACAAGCTCTACCAAATTGCGTATCACTTTTGTGTAAGCTCCGTAGACGTAGGCGCGTTGATTCCGACAGCCGCAAAAAGTTAAACATGCATCAATACCACATAAGGAAAGATCGATTTTATGTAGGGTTTAGTTCATAGATTAACATTGACTGCTGTTTGCAAATGTAAGTACTTGAACACTAAGAAATAAGTTAACTCAAATGCTTTAACCGCATATATAAGATTTCGCGTATTGACAGAATAATAAAGTAATCGGTTACAACAAACTCAGGGGAATACAATACCTCCAAAAGTTTAAAAGTTATTAATTGTCACATACCTCTACTTTTACTTATTTCCTAAACTATTCCTCTCCTTGTTAATCTGCTTAATGCTATGCCTGCGTTTTCTTTTTAAAGTTCAAGACTAAATAAGAAGATTTATTCTACAACTTTAAAGGTTAGTTGCCTCCCTAAGCGGACCCCCCCCGCATCCTAATTCTTTTGTTAATCTACTTAATGTCATTAGACTTTCTGAAGTTTCTTATTTAAGTTCATTTGATGATTATGATATCTCATTATTTAGTCTAATTTAATAAATTATTAAAAGCTCTAATTCACCTAATCAATCATAACCCTGCTTTATTAAGAACCTGCACTTGTGCTTGTAATCTAAAATTAAACGTGTTTCAAGTACTTTTGATTTAAGCCTATTTATTATATCTTAGTTCGACCCAGGTAACACCTTCATGTGACTAAAATGCTTCATTTTGAAGATAGTTTCCTAGCTGATTTTTAAATTATATAGGGTATATGCTCCAACTATGTTCACACGCTTCTACTATGTCGCACAACAAAAATACGTATGGGTATGTCACAATAGAAGCACGCCACAGTGGAAATCCCGAGCCATAGTTCAAACACTTATCCCAAATCAAAATGAAACACATATAAGATTAGTTACAATACCATGTACAAAAATGATGTTTAACATTGTTTCCTGAGTAATACCTCAATGAAAACAACAATGAAAGCTTGTCACGCAAATAGAAGGAGCACCGTTGGGCACTTTCTGAAATATTTCAATAGTATAATTCCCTTGCAAACCCAAATAAATCTATCTGCGTAAAAATAAATAAAATAAGAGTGATTTGCGGCAAAACCCGCCAGTATCACATCCAACGTCAGTGCCTATACATAAACGTACTACGACGCGGCTCTCAATTAAAGGAGTAACAAGTGTGATACTATCACTGCTAGACTAGATCTTTGGTTCTCTCATGCAGTGGTTTATCAGAGAGGAGAAGCTTAATAATCCCCATTGCCTGCCCTTGACGCCATTCTATCACGGCATGAGCCAGCAACGCCGACCATAAACCTACCGTCTCCAACACTCCACTATAAAGCATGAAATTAAGCCCGCCCACCAACAGCAAGGTGCAAAAACTAGCCAAGGGGAGGGATATTTGTAAGAATATCTTTTTGAGATTTTAGTAGTCACGTTTTGTTTATAGTTTATATTTTATTTCTTTTATGTAATTATCGTGAATAATAGTTATTTAATGATAGATAAATCATTCATATATTCGTACTTTGACGCGAAGCGCTGTAGATTATGAGATGCTCGATGACCCTGGAGGGATCTATTTTGCTTACTGAGCAGAAAATCATGGATTTAACCCCAAGCTCTTCTACAGCACAATAAATCGCCGCCATCATTTGTATATTTGATATTGAACATTAACCTCGGAAACTATTTGCATATGAAGCGAAACTGTAGTCCTGTATTGTCGCGAAGCGTTATGGTTCTGAGATGCTCGATGACCCTGGAGGGATCGTTTTTACTTACTGAGCAAAGCATCATGGGTTTAATCCCAAGCTCTCCGTCATGACTCTTAAAATTCATGATCACTAAACAAAATAAATATGTTCTTTCAATAGCCGGCTATCGAGAGATTACTTTTGGTTGCATCACCAACTGGAGGTGAATCCTAACCGAATATCTTACCCAACCCTCCAACTCCGTAGCACTTATGAGGGTGTCGCTAAGTCAGTGGCCACTCGTTAAGTAAGAACTACATCAACATTTCCTTTCCTATCCCTAGTTATGGTAAAGATGGGCGTGGCCGGGAATAGCGACAGTCATGCTTCTGTTACTCTTGTTTAGATTGGAACCAATTTTTACTTCCCAGCATTATTCCTGAAAGTAGTCTATCTGAGAATTTCAGAAGAGACGTGAGTGTCGCTAGTATCCAATCTACGAAGTATATCATAACAACGCAAACGCTAACGCTAATTTGGTGTAAAATGTGTTATTCTCACCAATTACATTATTGTTCGATTCAATATCGTTGATTATAATTAAGTTGCAGAGTGGTGGCAGAACTATTGAAGTCAAATCTGCTGGCGATTTCGTTAAACCGAAGTGTCATGAATCTGATTGCATCATGTTGTCCATAACGAGTGTGGTTAGCTACATGCAAGAAATTGCGTCGTCTCAAAGGTCGTTCTAGAACATATATATTCAATTCAGCGAGAATATCGTTCAGCGTTGGTCAACACCTTAGCCACGAATACAGCTAGTCGATTTCCTTTGTTCCAGGGTATCAATTCTCTGCAGCATACTGCGTTGTTCATATGGAGGAAGATTCAGTGCGTCGTGTCAGGGTAAGTGTCGAAGGGCTAAGCGCACAAACTTTTTCTGTACAGCCTCGAAGCGGTCGATCCAGTTTCTATTGTATGGACGCCATACTACTACGGCAGATTCCAAAATAGAGCGTACTAGGGCACAGTAGAGGCATAGAGGTAACTCTAAGACCAGAAGATCCCGAAGAAACGAGATCAACTTTTTGGCTCAGCTCTGATACTATCTTCGGTCCCAAGCTAATCGATGCACACCTCGAAACATTGGAAAATCCACGAACCCCTCATTTTATCTGTCAAACTTTCATAGCGAATAAAAAAAAACATAGTGTGGTACTAGAATTTCGACTAGAATGGGATACGTTTATCGATTTGCTTGGGACCAATAGGCTAGTCAAGTAGTGAGCTAATTTAAAATCGTTAGTTTCGAATTGATTGTTGATAGAGGGACTTCAGGCAGAGAGGATCGCGAAATCCATCAGCAAGCTTAAAAATGAACCCGAGCTGCTTGTTAGTTTTTGCTAACACATCTTCACAATGCGGTCGGAAAGTGAGTTCACGAGTTTGCCCAGATAGCTTGTAGTTGAAATATAACGATTGACGCTTTCTACTAAATGAGATCGTGTTGCATTTGGCTATACACAAATCAAGATGATTATGCTTGCTCCAGTCCTCAAACAAATCCAATAACCGTTGTAGTTTCAATATAAGTGATTACCATAAATATCTTAACGTCATCTGCATAGAATATTCGCTGTCCGCGTGGCTGAACAAAAAATGAACCATCATTTATGAATAACGAGAAGAGAAGCGGGCCTAGATTACTTCCTTGCCGTACGTCGTACGCCGGAAGGTATGAAAAATTCATCTGAATATGAAGAGCCGATCCTTAATCCTTCCAGTCAGGTACGATCTAAACCAGTTTACTAGGTCGGAGGAAAGTCCAAGTTTCTCAAGTTTTCCAAGAAGGATATCATGGTTCACACGGTCGAATGCAGCTTTGAAATCTGTGTACATGGCATCTACTGTGTGAGATTTGTAGTGACGGATCATTTCGGGAAGAATCGATGCTAAGAACAGCGTCTGTAGTTCTTGCTAGCCTTAAAGAGAATATATTTAACGATAATCTCAAAAAGTTTAGAGCAGGCACTCAATGAAGTAATTCTCCGGTAGTTGGCAACATAACATTTCAAGAGCCACATGTGAAAAGGGCATACAAGCTTTTTGTAAACAGACCTTTGTAGGCCTTTCTCTGGACAACCGAGGGTCGTCCACGCAAACCAACAACATCATCGGGAAGGGTAAAGATTCCCCTACCCGATGATGATGATGGTTTGCGTTGGTGTCATATGAGTGGCGAGAAAATGGCATAAGATGGTTTGTTTACAAAAAGCTTGTATGCCCTTTTCACATGTTGTTCTTGATTTGTCCCCCTTTTTATGAATCGGAGAAAGGAATGAAGTTTTCCATTCAGCAGGAAATGTTTTCCTTTGAAACGAGAGGTTGAATTGTTTTACTAATGGTTTCAGCAGCGCATTTGAACATTTTTTCAGTACGGTTGAATTACAATTTGCAGATGTTTGCAAAATTGCAAGCATCAGAAGATTTGGCGCTGCGTGGTTTGATTGTTTCTCCCGGACCAAAAATTGTGGCATCGCGAGTGAAAATTTTAATTTCTGTTTATTTACGCGGTGATGAGAACGGCGCTGATCTATTGTTAGGGTTTTGCGATAGCATTGCTTTTGTGCACGGAGTGTCTTGAAAAAGAAAAGTGATATTTGGTTGCTGTGTGGTTGGAGTGGAGAGAAAAATATGCGTGGAAGCATCGGGAATGCGCTCCCGGGTGAAGTGATTGCCGCGGGTATATCGTGGGAGTCCCAGGTACCCGGTTCAAGCTTTAGTTGGCGGCGGTGGCTCTTCTTGACCTTCTATCCCCTGAGTAGTTAGTGTGAATAAGGGCGTCTATGTGATGTTTTGCTGTACCTGTTGTGGACATCTAGTGCATCCTGTTCCCTTAACTTGTTGAGGACACCTTGTCTTGCCTCAAAAGTTACCCTTTTTGAAGTACTAGTCTTCACAACATAAAGGGCACCATTACGGAGCATGAGATTTGATCAAATTATTCGCAGTTCTACTTGTCCAACGCCCCCGGCTGGGTGAGGGATAGAGGATGACACACACACACGGTTGAATTGCAATTTGAAATTTTTTTAACTTACGTAGAACATTTTGGACGGCCTCCCTTAGCTCAGTCGGTAAAGGCGCAGCTACAAAGCAAGACCATGCTGGAGGTGGCTGGGTTCGATTCCCAGTCCGGTCTAGGAATTTTTCGGGTTGGAAAATTGCTCTTGCCACACAATTATACTACTGCAAAAATGGTACAGGCATCGGAAGCGCTCAATTAATAACTGTGGAAGTGCATCTAGAACACTAAGTTGAGAGCACGCAATAAGCTAATATGCGATATGCAATAAGCTTGAAAAGCGAAGAAGAAGAAGAATAAGAAGAAGAAGAAGAAGAAGAAGAATAAGAAGAAGAATAAGAAGAAGAAGAAGAAGAAGAAGAGTATTTTGGACGTGCTCCTCGGTGATTTGAAAAATTCGAAGTTCAAAGCTGTGCGACGGAGTATTACTGAGGGCAGCGTCGATCTGCGTTTGCGTGGTCAATGTATTCGAGAAGGCATTCTTGAAGTGATTGGCAAATAGCTCACATTTAATAGACACTGAACTAGCAGAACGCTCATCAAAGTACATGGATGTGGGTAATCCATCTTCCTTACGTTTAGTACGAACAAACGACCTGACATTTTTCGGATGAACACGCAAGTTCCTTTGCGTTCGATCAATGTACCTGTTACTAGCAAGCACAAAGCGATGCTTCAACTGTTGAGACCTATTGCGACTAATCTTCCGAAGCGCAGATCGTCTACTGTGCTTCAATTGGCGAATGCTGGAGTTTGACCAAGGCGGCTTCAATGGAGGACGTTGAAGAGGCACGTGAACTTCGATAACGTGACGTATCTCCGTGTTGAAAACACCAACGATTTCATCCAGATCCAGCTCAGAATCCAGGAATTCCCAATCGATCGAGGACAGTGCATCGTTTTGCAGGTCGTAGTCTACCCGACGAAAATCAAACGAAATACGGTGACATCAATAGCAGGGTGTGCGGTGTCAGTATCAACGAGTGATTCGGCTGCGTCGAAAACACTAAAGAGCCTGAATTTATAAAGAGACGATATGTCAAAATTGGAACAATCAATTATCTGTCAAAGTCATAGGAAAAGTTATTCCAATCGAACAGAAGACCTGTCAAATGGATAAGGTGTCACCTCTTTACCCAATTGATCAGTTCACGAAGATTTGCCGCACTCTTCTCTCACCCGTAAGTTTTGACAGTTTTGGGTGGTTTGTTTTGGCTCCCATTCGTTGCTATCTCTTTTACTCAGAAGCAAAATGATAGGGAGCAAAAAGTGAGGTTAGGGACCGTGCACTGATCTATTCAGTATCTTTAGAAAACACAACAGCTTTGTAACTAGCAATGGGCGACCTTGGATCGAAACACAAAAGATCGATTATTTTGGTTCGATTAATCAATTTTTTTAATCAATCTCAAACACGACAGAAATTGACTGGATCGATCCTTTTCATTCGATTTTTGTTTCGATCCAACAACAAAAAATCAGCGCATTTGCATTCGCAATTTAATATTGTCCTATACCTGGAGTCGTCAGCTCACGCTCGGGCAGATAAAATTGTGTCTGAGCAGATCTATAGTACCTGAAGAGTATACGATGATTGCATGCATCTGTCCCCCACCAAAACCAACCGGAGACCTGTGAGATATTCATGACGAAATGGTAAAGAAAGTTATTAATCTACTTAGGCACAAACATTCACTTCTTATGACATATTTCAGGTTCATCCGTCCTCTGCTATGTCATTTTTTTTTTAAACTTTATTAGAGAGATTTTTAGCCGTTGGCTAGTTCAAATTTTGTAATTCTGCCAGGGGGCGATCCAGTTCTGCTATGTCAGAACTGGATCACCCCCTGGCAGAATTACAAAATTTCTTGCATCAGTCTGTTTTGGCACGTTCTTTCGATCTTTTTTGATGATAAGAGAAAATCTGTAGTGTATATCCCCATGTAAACCCAATTGCTCCAGACTATTTTCAAGAATGGTAACAAGTGTTCCGTAAGAGAGGCTATTCTTCAAAACTGGTGAAACCACACAGAATCGATATCGGCTCAATGTAAATCGCATGGATCAATTAGCTTTCTTGGGATCCCTCTCGGATGAGTTTTGGGATATCTGAATTAAGTACTTTCCGTACTTACTTGCTTTTACACTCCGATCATCTAATCGTTTTGTTTCGTTTTTTAAATCGTTTATTTAATACCAAAAAACGAATATTATAACCTGTTATCTGTTAAATCACTTACTAGTGGGCTCAAGAGAAAGAGGTAGTTAATTAGACCCCATTAATACCCTTAATTCAAATAATGCTGCAACTCAAACAAAACAAATTACAGAAGGCTATTCATCATCCTCTAAAGTCGGTCTCGAACAATGTTCCTCATCAGGTTCCAACTATTTCCAGCAGCTGATAGACCGTTGCTTTTCACATTACGAAAAGAACACAAAACACCAAAATTTCGCACACCCGCCACTTCCCGCGTCATCCTCAATCCGATTAATCCTTGCGATTTCAAACCAAAACATTCAAGGTGTCAGAAGTACTGGGTTGCCGGGATGGTTATTTCACAAAATCGCAGCTTGCTCTATGACCGACATGATCGGCACACCTGCGGCACACTTGCGGCACACTGACAAAAAATATGACCCAAGACTGGTGTGCGGAGTGGCCTACCCCTTGCATTTACTATATTCCCACATAGACCATCCGTTAAAAAGTTCGATCCGCGGTACACGGTAAAGACCGTAAAGCATTAAGGTGGTAGCATCATGGTTTGGGACTGTTTTTCTTGGTATTGAGTAGGTCCCATTTTCAGTATTGATTCCATCATGACCAGATTTGAATACAAAGAAATCGCGGAGAAGGTTATGCTCCCTTATGCAGAAGAGAACATGCCTCTTATATGGCATTTTCAGTAAGACAACGATCCGAAACACACTTCAACCCCATCGAAAATTTATGGAACGAGCTTCAAAGAAAGTTATCTGGTTGAACATTTTCAAATAAGGATCAACTTTGGACTACGTTACTAAGCGTCATTAGTCTAATAAAACATATACGATTATTTTTAAGCTTTATATACTATAGTTTTACACAACACACCTTTTTCACTGACCAGGCATATTTTGTATATGATTCTAATGAGTGAGCCATTTAATGTTTCAAATTTGAGTTTTCTCGTGCAATTACTTTAAAGTCGAATAAAATGAAGTTAAATGAACATAACCTAAAATTTTGCATTTATTTTGCCTACACCTATTTTAATGACCAGCAGTGAAGCATGTTACGTTCACAACATTCATTGCGTACATACCACACAATATATTTCTAAATGATATATAATCATCACTCTAAATGACTATTATAGGTGAAATGTCATGACAAGATAGCTTATGTAACTTAATATCAACTCTAGACTGAACTTGACTTAATTTGCACCAACTTTCCTATGATCCGTTATATTTGAAACATTTTTGAGCCATTTTGAAAAATGAATCGATGAAAAAGATCGATTCAAAATGATTGATTAAATCGGTGAATCGATTATTTTCAAAAAAATGAATCGATTCACTAAGATCGATTCTTGCCTTCAGATCGCCCAAAGCTATTTGTAACCCAGTATCTTTAACGAATACCAAATCAAGAATCCGTGAATTGGAATTCACAGCACCATTTACCTCTGTCAGGCTATGGAAACAGAATGCATCGTACAACATACTACTAGCTGTCGTCAGTCGAGACCTGCTGGAATCTACTTTGAGACCTCCATCTTCTGAAGGTATCCAATGCAATTGAGGGTGATTATAGTCACCGAGCTGGAAAGCGAAATCATGAGGCACGATAAAACGGAATCGATAGATGTAAGATGCTGCTGGATGAGAAACAGATCATCTCTACGATCTGGTGGCAGATAAAGCACTTCAACTGATTTTAACCCAAAGCTGCTCAAAATCAAGTTGTAGCTAATCATAAAACCTACAAAAGCTTCATACATCATATTACGGAATTCTGTTGATGGAAAAAGTTAGAGACAAATGAATGTAAATGAATGCACGATATGAATGTAAATGATTTTCCATTCCTGGGTGTTGTTAATACTGTGATGTAGGGTGTAAAATGTAAGCAACATGTTTTTCAGTATTACTGTTGTCACATATGATTAGAACATCCCAAACTACTAATGAATTTCAGCGAAGAAAATAAGCTAAATCTAATGTAACCTTTGAATTGAATAACATTTTAATTTCCCGGGAAATTTAGGAATCCCGGGAAATGAAAATTATGTTCCCGGGAATCGGGAATCCCGAGAAGTCATTCCCGGGAATGCAAACCATAGTTTACACGCATGGATGTTTACATCACCAGTAATATTCAGATTTTTTTCTGTGAAGTTGAACAAGTTCATAGGATTATATAAATCCAGCACACAACGCACAGGCACTGCAATCAAAAACATTAAAAAGATCTAAATCAAAAAGAGAACATTGCTTCAAGTTGAAGGCAGACGTAAAACCCAGTAGGAACAAAATAGACCATGAAGAAAAGAAGCCCAATCCTAAATATCATTTGGTTTCAATCGTTCGTCCAAATCACACATTCAATCTATAGTTAGCAGAAGTGAAAGAACACAACCGTGGGGACCGCTTTCCGTATCATTTAAAGTGACAAAGCTGATTGAGGTGAACCGAAGTGAGAAAAGCCATCCATGAACCGGACAGTTTCACACTGTCCATCCAACTCCCCCCCCCCCTTCTCTCCCCTCCCACAGTCATCGGTTTGCTCACGTGTGAGTCTTTCGTTGATCAAGCTAGGTCCAGCTCAGTGGCTGGCTCTCCACATACCACGGCACATGCATACACAGAACATGTGCTACGGCATTCCAGTCCAGGCATCCGAGCAAGGGTGGATGTATTTTTATGTAAAACACGACCGATACAAGCTATCGTTTTTCGCCCCCTTTCACATGCATGTGTGTACGGTTGACAGATGTTACGGTCAGAGAGCCGGAACAGACCACAAAATGATGGCTACAAAAAGTGAAAATGAGGGAAAGTGTGAAGAAAAATCCGATACAAATTGGTCCGGTCAGCAAGGGTCGGTGTTTTATTAGCATTTACGGTGAAAGCGGCGACTCGTTCGGGATGCTGAATGCGATGACGACGTGATGAATGGTTGGGGGAGGTTTTGTTGGACCATGTGATTGAGTGACGAAAGGCGTCCCGTATTGGTGTTCTCGGTTGTCAAACATGTGGCACGAACAAGAGGATAGTGCGGCTTCTGTTGACTTACGTATTCTTTTGCTATCAATGAATGGCTGATTTGCAGAAAGGGGTATTGATTTTTCTTTGGGATCGATTGTGATGTTCGATTGGGAGATAGGTAAATTGTTGGAATGACGGTTGCATTTTACCTGGTGAAGCTAATCAATAATATTATGGCGAATACATTTTGAAGTAGCAGCATCATTTCAGATTTTATCAATAGTCTTTTTAATTGTCAAGGCTCAATGGCGTTAGCTTTGCAGAGCCATAATTAAATGTTCATCAAAATCATTTATCATTATCAGGTAAATAATCAGGTGGTACACTTATTGCTACGAATGCTACATTTCAAACTGAACAAAATGGTTGTTAAAAAGACAAAAAGAATTTGAAGGTGTCTGGTTTAAAATTTTAATAAACGGTGAAGAACATCTTTTCGCTTCTGTCTAGTTTCTCCACACTTTTTTCAAAAAAACCAGCTTACGACAAGTTTTTCACTACTGCAGAACTGAAAATTCAAAGAGAAGATCCAAGAACCAAAATTCATATTTATGGTGATTTTAACCAGAATACTGTTTATTTTATACAGGATAGTGATAATGCTTCTCTGCTGTTACCAATCGTATGTGAAAACGATATTTTGCAATTCATCTTTGATAAAAGCAGCCACTTAGGACTTCATCAAATTAACCATGCTAGTAACCAGCTCAATTACTATTTGGATGTTATGTTTTCTAATTGTACAGAAGATTTTTGTATTGTAGAAGCAGCAGTTCCATTAAGGAAGAATGGAAAATTTCATACGGCTATTGAATACTCAGTGTTCACAAACTCGCATAGGACCAATTCCACGCCAAATCGGTCAGTCACCAAACTTGACTATCTTCGATCTGCATGATACATGGCACATATTTTCAGTATGATAGACCAAGTATTTTCCGCAGGAGAGGAGACCCTTTTGACTCAAGGGTAATTTTTGAAAAGCGCCTATGTGTTTTTGCACACATACTTAAAAAAAAATGTAGTTCGAAAACAGTTGGTTGTAGAAAAAAATTTACTAAGAAGGAGTTGTAGGAAACTAATAAGGCTTTATAAAAAAAAATATACACGGAATTTTTTTTCGTTTTTTTACAAAAACAAATATAAAATAAACCTCAAAATTCAAACAACAAAAAAAAACATATATTTGATTTTTTTTATATTTTTTTAATAAAAACTTGAATAGAAAGCAGAAGTTTTGAAAACAATTTCAGGATGGACAAACTTTTAATAAAAAAGTTTTTCTAAGAGCAACTTTTGAGGCATTTTTGAAACTTTCATTATTTACGGCAAAATGCTCAGTTTGATGTCAGTATATAACTATAAAAATCATTTCAAACGATAATGCTCATATCGATAAACTTCCTATATGTAACAGTTTTCGAGATATTTCAAATTTACTTTCATCATAATCAATTTTTTTGTAGAAAATATGCCCTTTTCATAAGTTATACGTGATTGTCCATCAAATATGATAAGTTTTGCAAGATATGTATGTACTTACCTTCAACTTACCCTTGCACCAATAGACTATCGGAAAATTGGTTTTAAACTTATAAGATAAATAAGATAAATAAATCAAATACCCATGCGTTTTTATTTGCATCTTACATTTATTACTTTCGATCGTCTTTAATAATAATAATTTGTACATAAACCTTTTTGTTGGATATATTTTTATTTGATGAACTTTTGATTGGCATGTTGTTCTATGTTATGAATGGTGCGTTCTTCGTCATTCGAAAATAGTTTCGCTGATATTTTATTTTCGGAAATCGGAACAATACAGTGATATTTTCTTGTACCTGGGATTGTTTTGGCCTTTTCAAAAATGCTTTTCCATTCTGCAGCGTGTATTCCTTTTGTGACACAAAACAAAATGACATTTTTGTTAAATAATCATTACTCTTCTGGTTAGCCCATGCATATAACTTTGCTGCTTGGAGGCGAACCAGCCCAAGGCTGAAAGCCTCCCTAATAAAGATAAATAATAATAATATAACTCTGCTGCATTTGTGATTGGATGTTCGTGTTCTACAGCCACACTTGCGTTCCTTGCCATTCGTTTTAATGTGCCACCAATCGCGTCACATGGTCCCTTGCCATGCGAAGTGCCATTCAACATCAATATTGTACTTCGTTTTAAATTTACAAAGACTTGCACATTTTTTGCAATTTTTATATCGGGATGCAGCTCCATCAGACATAAACATCGCTTTTTTTTACTTGTATTTTTGTTTGCAAAAAGGTCAGTAATTTTGAAATAAATACTTGCACCGCAATTGTATCGTGTTTTTAAACTTCAGAGATTACGATCAAACTTAAATTTTTAATTATTCCTGATTCTGAATAATAAATGCAAAAAGGATTAATAGTAGCTTGTTGATTATTCCAGTAACTACTTTGGGCAGCATCTTGAAGAACAAATGAATAATTTTCGGAAAAATCACAAATTATGACAATTTTTCCATTTTTAAGAGTATTTTGTTGTATTTCTCAAGAAACTAGACTGCTGAGTTTTAATATAATCATGGGATACCAGTTTATCCAACTTTTCGCAAAAATAAGGTTTTACAAGTTTCTCTAAACTACATCGATCAGTTGAAATCCATTGTTCAAAACATATTTCAGACATACCCTGTTCCTCGAATTTTTTCTGAAAAAATTCTTTCAAAATCTGAGAGACCTGGACAACGTTCGCATTCGCGGAGATAACAATGTTTAGTTCTGGATGATGAGCTGCATAATATTTCTTCAAAATAACGGTTGAAATCTTTTTCGAATGAATATTTTCTAAGACAATGAAGCATTAAATTTCATGGATGGTACAAACACAAATATTGTGAGAACCTGAACTACCAAGTATTTTGCAATGCTTTGGTTTTAGTGCTGCAAATGAACTAAATCCAATGCTATTTTTACTAACTTATTGAAATGTAATAAAAGCTTCTCGCAATGTACAAACTAAAAGTCGCTTTTGAATATGAATCTTCTTACCTTCCTTCTTCACTGAAACGTAATCGTTTAGTCCTGGCGTGGCTCTGTTTATCTGGTCGCTTTTGAAGAACTGCAATACCTCGTTTTTAATTTCGGGATCCAAACTGTGTCCTAACCTTTTGTTGGGGGTGGCCAATACTCCTTTCCCGTTTGCCAAGCATCGAGCTTGCAAAACAATGTATTTATTTGTTTCAAACTCGTCCATTACCGTTTGCGTTGACCAAGATTTCGGCAAAATCGTCAGAATCCTTATTTGATCGTCTCTCGATGAACCTGGATCAGCAAATCTCTCCTTCCGTTGTCCGATCATCTCATTGTGTTCCGCAGCTTTCAATTTTAGTTGCTCCAGGTCATCTTCTTCCGCTTGAAAACCGAAGATGCGTTTCTTAATGCCATTGGTAATGTCCATATACTTTCTCCGGGGATAGTTAACATTCTGGAATTTTTTTGTCGATATTGGCGATACGTTGATACCAGCTATGCCCTTGTTGAATAGCTCAATATTATGCGTCCTGGCAAATTGTTGCTCTCCACTATCCTGAGATGATGCTGTTGTTATTGACGTAGTTGATGGTATTTCTTCGAGGCCATGTCGAGATGTAGATGGCTGCGGCTCCACGATGTCCATGACTGACGGTTGCACTTCTAGTTCCAGATTTTCAGCACATGGTTCGATTCTATTTAAATTTAAGCGACACGTATCACAGATTGATAGAGATGTATCCAAATTAAATTTCCACTCTAGGAACTTATGTTTTTCAATCGGATCGGATAATTTACGAAGCTTTGACGAACACCGTTTATTAGGAAACGGCTTGCAACACTCGACCTCGACTTGTTCACTCAACAAGATTTTTTTAGTGATGTCTGTTTTCAAAAGGCTGGTCATGCTTATATACAAACGTAGGTACCATTTGGATATTCAGGTATAAATATTGTTTTGGTATTGATGCTACTCTAACAGAGAAGCTCTTTTGGAATGCCATGGAAGACATTATAATGTACCTAAAATAATAAGATGGATAGGTACATCAATATTACCAACTTAAATAGGATGAAACTTCGCTTGATAATGAAAATGAGTGCAACTTAACTTGTGTTGGTTTCTATTTTTAAAATAATATTGTTTTCATTTCCCCTGTAAATTCTGAACGGGTTGTCTGATCGTTCAATCGTCAAAAGACAAATTGAAGGTTAATATATGTGTATCTTGCTAAACTTATCAATGCTGATGGAGAATCACGATTAACTTATGGAAATGGCTTATTTTCTACAAAAAAATGATTTTGATGAAAGTAAATTTGAAATATCTCGAAAACGGTTATATTTAGGAAGTTTATCGATACCAGCACTATCGTTTGAAATGATTTTTATAATCATATACTAACATCAAACTGAACATTCTGCCGTAAATAATGAAATTTTCAAAAATGCTAGAAAAACTTTTTTATTAAAAGTTTGTCCATCCTAGAGTTGTTTTCAAAACTTCGGCTTTCTATTCAAATTTTTATACAAAAAATATAAAAAAAAAAATCAAGAATACGTTTTTTTTTTGTTTTTTGAATTTAGACGTTTATTTTTAATATTTTTTGTAAAAAAAGGAAAAAAAAATTCCGTGTTTATTTTTTTTATAAAACCTTATTAGTTTCCTACAACTCTTTCTTAGTAATTTTTTCTGCAACCAACTGTATTCGACCTACATTTTTTTTTAAAGTATGTGTGCAAAAACACATAGGCCCTTTTCAAAAATTATCCTTGAGTCAAAAGGGTCTCCTCTCCTGCGGAAAATACTTGGTCTATCATACTGAAAATATGGGCAAAGTATCATCCAAATCGAAGATGGTCGAGCACGATTTCAGGTTTTTTCAGCTCATTCTGGATGGAATTCCTCATAGGTCACACCCAAGCGTTGTTTTTTCCCTTGATTTGTTTTCCGTCGATCTTGTTTTCCGTGTTGAGCACTAATTCTACCGACGCCAGGAAGGCAGCTCCCACACCTGGACCCTACCTATCGACCCATCAACTCATGAATCGGGGACCAACGGCTTTACTTCCCTTCCGAAGGCGTGATCAGAGATGTTATTATGCCCTTTTACAAGTATGCAAGATAGCGGCATAATCAAGGAATGGATGCGATGTCCTTATCTGTTTATCCCAGAGGGCAGAAGAGGATCGCAGAACCTTGGGGAATTTATTTTCCAATAAGCGGTGTCCAAACCTGTGTATCCCAAGTTGGGCAGGAGAGGATCGCAATCCAAAGTGATTCTTTGATCGAAATTGTCTGTCTTTATCAATAAACTGCTTGGGTTTATATACGGAATTATTTATTTATTTTTTTGTATTAATTTATTTGTTCAGTCTCAATCAATCAATTTTACAGAGCCAAGTTATCAATACGGAATTATTGTCATAATACATTTTACAAATAGTTGCATTGGTATGGTGTGATTTACATTTAATTACTGTAAGCAAAGTGAGATGCCTGACAACGGTGTGACAATTCTACGTTTGTTTCATTAGTGTCAATGTACTTGCTAGGTTATTAACGTATTGAAAGATGTAACATGATCCGCGCATTCGGGTTCGCTGTTCTGGGTGTAGGAAAGGTAAATGAATAATTCTGTTTGGAAAGGCTATGGTAGAAGTGAACGCTACTGAGGTGAGTGCATTTGCATGATATGCATTTTTCTGTCTTATCGGCAAATTTAGTAAGTTCAATTCTTACAGTGGCGTAAATGGTTTTAGCTACATATGACAATGCTATGCATCAAAACATCCTGGTGGCGCCGACTGATCATCAACGTCCGCACTGGCATCTGTCATGCTGACACCTCTTAATTAATTAGCCCTGGTGGTGAAGTTGGCGCGAGACTCCCAACATTTTCAATGTACACTCACCAGATGGCACTGCGATCACATAAAGGTGGTGTATCCATTGCCTTATTCGAGGAATTGATCAGTGGGTTATCTTGTTAATTAGATATCTTTGTTATTACCAAACTATAGTAGACCGTGTACAGATAATCGTATTCTTGCATTTGTACATAGAGGCTCCTTCATACGTCACATGCTCTTGGTGTTGAAGGAAGACAATTTGAATTCGGTTAAAACGAAGTAGGCATGAAAAAAAAAGAGTAGGCGTTGCAAAGCCGTGTGTGGTTAAAGTTTTGGTTCCAAATTCTAAATTGTAGTGACCGGTTGACTGGACAAGAGGGTGATTCGTAGTGTCTATTATAGTGATTGGTTGACTGAATAAACAGTGATTTTTGTTTCTCGTGGCAGGTGATTCACAGTGTCGGTAGTAGTGACCGATTGATTGAGCGAACAGTGGTCCTTGTTCTTCCCGGAATGTGATTCTCGGTGTTTTTTGTAGTAACCGGATAACTGAACGAACATTGGTCCTTGAATCATCGGACCCGTTAATTTCAACAAAAGACCCCTTCCAAAACAAGCCAAACTGCTTTTGTCCGAAGATGCTCAAACTCTTCTAGTTCCATCTTCCGAGGCATGAACCTATGATGAAACAGAAGCAAACGACAGTTCTGAAAGTGACGAGGAAATGGGTAGCGATGAATATTTTTTTCTTTGATATTGCATGATACGCTTGATGAAATATAACTATATTGAGAGATAGGTAGTAATCTTTTAAGGTAGTAATGTTGTTTACAATTATACGGGAAGTCGTGACCCGCAGCAGTAGATAATACTAAAGAAAACTAATGATTTGGTATGCATTGGGAAGCATTTTAAGTAAAGTTTCAAATTTAATCAACCTGGTTCGCCTAATTTTGCCCAACTTCAAGCTATTTACCTTGGAAATAGTGCTAATTTTGGATCAAAACCTTGAATATTTTAAGAAATATTGAAGATGGGGACTTGCTTTCCAAGACAAAATGGCGTGTTTAAAAAAACATTTGTGTAGAACATATTAATGTTAAAAATTACTTCCTGAAAAGTTATTTGCAAAAAATTGATTTTCTGAAGGCTCTTACCAAAAAAATTACATATCTCTGAAAGCATCAAAGATAGAGGGTTGACGTCTTCAGCAAAAAATGTTTCTTTTAATATTGAATAAAACTTTGCTCAAAACATCATTTTGCTATCTCGACAAACAAAAAAAGTAAAGTTTTCATCTCACTGCTAGGTGAATAAATCATGAAATGGCTAAACTCAAAAGAAGGGGCTTTTAAAGTGCACCAGTGTTCGGAAAATCATTTTCAAATCTCATTCATTGAGCCTTCCTGCGAGAATAAACTCGCGTGCGAATGCAGCAAACAAAATTCACGCTTGAGATTCTCATGCATATTCACGCACTCACACTCACAACGCCGAAAAATCATTCCAGCTTTAAACTCATAAAAACCACTCAAACGTCAATTGATATCATGCCTATGCATGTTGTGTTAGTTTTTCATCCACTGATGCACAAACAATAATAATAAAAATGAATAACGCCAAAATATAAATCAATGAATTTTTGAACCTGAAAACCCATCGGTGATTTTTGCGACGTTGAATTTTGCAAGGCAAAACTCATTGGCGCATAAACTCATGCATGAGATTTGAGTTTTTGAGTTTTTCTGAACACTAAAGTGCACAAACTTCTCCGAAGACACTATATGGATTAAATTGACCGTTTTCGCATAAACTCTTGGCACTTTTAGACCACTGTGCAATGTTTGTAGTTGAATGTGAACCAAATTACAAAACTCATTCTAAAGTGCATCTATATGTTTAATTATTCGATACGATATCCCTACTTGAGGATTGCAATGCTGAATTCCATTTCGAAAACTCATGATTAATCACCTTGATAGAGCCAGTCGGATGAGGTTATGTTTGATATAGAGCTTCTGCAGTGGCTTTTCATATCTGTCAAAATCGGTAAAGTTTACGCAGATAGAAAACGTCAAAATCTGAGTAAACTTCACTCACTTTCCTTGAAATGTATGTTTACCAATTTTTGGGTAGGTTCAGTTTTGACTGAATTGGGTAGACTCTACCCAATTTTGAAGAGGTTTCAAATAGCTTGTAGGCCTTCAACGCTTCTGTAGTTTGCATTTTGCTGGCTCTCATCTTAAAACAAACATCTAAGATTAAATATTATTCGTATTAGACATGTGTTGTGTTTTTTTCTTTTACAAATGGGATAAATTATATTTCGTTTTGCCATAACCTCCAGTTTGAATAAAATTGTAATATAATTGAAAACAGGTATTTTACAGGTAATTTTACTCAACTGTGAGCTGTTGTTGATACCCTTGATTATATTGAGCTGTCAACAGCTAAGGGCTCAATTTAAAGTGTACTAGTCGCCTTGTGTGTCACTAGTGCCGCTAGTGTCGTGAAAAATCGTGTCTTGTGGATAATAGAAGAGTGAACCACGTGAAGTTTTCAGTAAAATTTAAAATTACTGGGATGATTACTGAAAAATCAGCTGTTTAAAAACCCAGTAAAATTTTACCGACTTCGGTATCCTCTGTGTGTAGTTTCCGAGATCCCTGTCTTGCAGGGATGCCAGATTTTTTTTCAGAAGTTTGCGAAAAATGTCTGTGAATTTCAGAAATGTCTGTTTTTGGGCTGCATAAAATTAGCACAATTTTTGCGTGTGATGTGGTCATAAAATCGATTCAAAATTTGAAATTTCTGAAAAGTCATTTTCGATCAAAAATCACCCCCTTTTATCGAATTGAACCTAATTGGAGTTGGTAATGCATACATTTACGCTGTATCATAAGCTGAGTTAAACTTTCCGAGCTTTAAAAGGAATTTGTTTTCTAATATGAGCAATATCTCGATGTGCATACGAAATTAGTACACGTAAAATAGTGTTCATGTAGTTTCTATTGGGAATGCACATAATATTTTTCCATTACCAAAACCAATGCTATCTATATGAACTTCACATAAAATTCATGTGATCACATTAGTTCTATATGACATATCACCTTAATTTCATTTGACATATAAAATTCATGTGATTTTGTGGTGCAATTCCCAATTATGATATCACATGAAAGTTATGTGAAATTCTAATGAATATTTTCCATTGGATATGTGATTTATTCTTTGCGTATATACTTTTCCTGTGTTACCTAACTTATAACGATTGTACGTTGTATATGAGTACTTCGAGTACAACGTATATTTCGGTTAATTTTACATTGCAAATGCTATAAGTTGTATTCGGGGTCATACGTTGTATTCGGGGTACTCGTATACAACGTATATTCGTTATAAGACAGGTAACACAGTAGAATGAGTAAATTTTTCGTCTATTTGTGTCATTTTCGAAAAGATTTATGAGGCTCGGAAAATTTTACTCAGTCTACAAATAAACTACGTTTTCTAGAGTTTCAGTAATTTAAACTTAAATTTGAGTTGATCTTATATGCCATGTAGTGTGAAAATCCGTTAGCTACTTAGTCCTGGTCCTTTTGTACGCCAGCAGCGGGAGAACGAGCACATCTTAGTGAGAGATTCAACTTTCCAACTCCTAAATATGGAGAAATCGACAATAATAAGAGAAATTTATAAGCTTATTAATACGATTCTAAACACTTCGGGCTCAAATGAATCAGGATATGGACTGCTCGATTCAGATAGGAATATCGAAAAAAAGATCATCATCATCAAGAAATGGAGAGTACTGTACAACGAAGCCAATTGCGATGAATTGGCTCTAAGCACTAACACTGTTGTAACGGTTTTACAAATGCAGTTTAAAATAAGATATATCAAGCAACATATTCATTACATTTTGCAAAATAATTACACACCTGGGGGAGAAAAACATAGCTAAATATAACACGATTTGCTGATACCAACCTTTTAGCCTTTCTCGTACACCAAGGTGTACCGAAAGGCTATAGTATCACTTGAAAAACACAATTTCGTTCCAAGACCCGGAGAGATGAATGGCATATACCAATAGACTCATCTCTACGGGATCGGAAAATGCTGCTGTATGTGTGTATATAAGTATGTATGTATGAAAGTTCGTATGAGTGTAACTCACTCAATTTTCGCAGAGATGGCTGGACCAATTTGAGTGGAACAAATTTAAGAAGATGAGTTTCAAATCCCCATAGATCGTTATTGATTTTTTTTTCCCGATCGGAATTATGGTTCCGAAGATATGAACAAAAATGAGAATTCCAGATTCCACTGGGGAATTTGCAAAAGATTGATATATCAAAAACTAATCATGAGGTGTCGCAATCACATTAATTTTACTATAAGATCAATGGTGGACATATTGTGACCTAATGATCACAATGGCCTCTTTCAGATATACCAAGTACCCCCGGGAAGAGGACAGATTCTGACATGCTCCGAAATGCATCGTGCGATACCTCAAATCACATGGAACTTAACATAATGACTATTGTTAGTATTTATATTGATTTTCCTTAACTATAGCATACCTGATCCTTTGAAACAGTTCATTATGGGTTTCCTCTCGGGTTTCCTTTGATTTTTGTCGATTTTATCCACATTTTTACGACTCTTATCCAGGTAAAAAACGGCGAAAATTGCTGCTTCGTTAAGCACTAAAACTGCATCCGAGGGTGGGTGTTCTCGAATAAAAAGATGGAATAGGATGGAATCACATTGTCCGTTTCATTCAAGGGGGACGAAAGTAATCCGCTTATATTTCACCTTACGGATTTCTATATAATTTGCTTCAACATTTCGATTTTTTAAGATAAATTCGAGTCGTAATGAAGCACCTGCCGATATTATCCGATTTCATACACTATTCATCGATAATCTTGGATGTGTTAGAAATATCGAGCATTATGCTGATGTTGTGTTCAGTGTGTTTTGTGATGTGAACTATAACTTTTTTGAGCACCTGCTTTTGTGATTGTTGCATGTTCAAACTCTGGAAGCAACGATATTTGCCCGGAGATTTGGCAACAGAATTTATGGCCAAACGTGACCAAACCCAAGACCAAACGATAGGTGCCATCGATGCCTGAGATTGGGGAAGTCTGTTGAGGTAGTGATAAAAATCAGACCTTGGAGGTATCCGAGAATTCCCAGTCGTGACATATGCGCTTCCGAACTTCCTACAAAGTGTGCAATGCGTAATACTATCACCTCAATATTTCAAGAGCACAGCTGCCACAAAATATTCAACAATGAAACTGGAACTTCACATTTGATGCAGCAAACAGGGAGTTCCAATTTCATGAGTAATGTCACAACTGTGTCAGAAATTTGTGCTCTAGAATACTTGAAGTGATAGGGTATCTCAGCCATCATCAGGCAATTTGTGGACTCTTCAAGAAATCCCCGTCATTGATTTTTGAACAGATTTATCAACCAACAATACTAAAGAATGAATCAGTAAACTTGTAACGACCTTATCATGCAATCTGAAGCACGCCTACGCAAACCAATTCTACCATCGGATAGGATAGAATTTTCCCTAGCCGACGGTGTTGTTGATTTGGCAAGGCGACCTTTGATTTGCGAGTAAAGAGCATTACAAGATTTGATAACAAAAGCTGATCCGTCTTTTTGAATTGTTGGTCGAGATTTCACAACGTTTCTTTCTTACAAATAAACGGCTGTCATCTTTACCTGTCATGATACTTATAGAGATGTGACCCGATATGAGAGATGGCACCGATAAAAATCGAAATTATTTGTTTTTAGAGATTTAAGCACGATTATATCGGATGAATTCGATAAAATGGATTTCTCCGACTATAAATCAATGCATAAAACTTTAGAGTAATTTTTGGCAAAATTTGAATATATTTAGGACTTTTGTTCCCCTTGGTTTCATTCACTTTTTCGGTGACAGTGACTATAGACAGTCAAATTAAAGACTGGCCAACGTGAGTTGACGTATGCAAACAAACCATCATATCGTATGAAAACGATTTGAATGCATCGCATGTGTAATTTGATTAAAGATGAAAACAGTGGAACCAAAAAAATTTTGAAATTTTCCTTTGATTACAAAAGTCTGTAAATATCTGTGAAAAAACTAAAAAAGTCTGTAAATGTCTGTAACAAAAAAAAAAAAATGTCTGTGAAAAAAATAATAGTCTGTAAATCTGGCATCTCTGCTGTCTTGCAAGCTTAAAATATGTGGTCTCGAGAAAAACGCGTTTAAAGATTTGAGCTACTTTTAAGTGCGTTTAACACAATTCTAACAGCGGCTTACATTCATTCTTTTATTCCATTTTCAACATAAACAACATTCTATTATGTTTAAAGATGCCTTGAATGAAACAAAAAAAAAAAACGATTTTTTTAACCCACCAATAGGTGTCTACCCTTAAGAAAATCAATGGCATCTTTGGGTAAAGTTTCCCCTTTTCAATTGTTGGTCAAGATTTCTCCTAGACTCACACGAATTAGCGTTGTCAAGGTGTGAACTATAGCGGTGCCGGTGGTGAAGCGGTAAGCGTGATTGCCTCTCACCCCAAAAGGCCTGGGTTCAATCCCAGGCGGTGCCACCGGGATGTTCTGAGGCATAAAATCTCTGATCACGCCTTACTTCGGAAGGGAAGCAAAGTCGTTGGTCCCCGGTTCATGAGTTGAAGGATCAAAAGGTATGGTCAAGGAGTGGAAGCTGCCTTCCTGGCATCGGAAGCATTGGTACTCAGTACAGAAAACAAGATCGACGGAAGAAAAAAACATAGAATCGTTTCACTAAAATTCATTCCCAATATTCCCTCACCGGGTTCAGTCTTAACCCCTAAACCGTTGAAGGTACGAAGCAAAAGTGAACACTTACCATTTGGCACAGGTGCTATTCCTGTTTTGACTGCGCTGTTGGTAGAGACCCTCGTCGTCGTCACTGCCAGAAGCATGAGGAAGAGGGCCCCGATCGTTTGGTGTTCCGTGGGGTTCATCAGCTGTTCCTATGAGACGGCGTTCTCATATCACACTTTTGCTATCGATTGTGAGAAAGTGGCGCGCTTTCTCCGTGCCGCCGGGAGGGTACTTATCCCCTTTTTTTTCGCAGTAGACAATTTTTTCTTCTTCACTGTTTCACACCCACTCACAAGCTATTCGATTTACGGTTCACCTTTTTCGACTGGATTCCGTTTGTTTAAAGGAACTATTTAAAGCACTTTCCACTTGGGTTTAATCTTCTTTCACCTATCCGCTTACGTCCACAAATGCAAAAATGTTTAAAGATTTCGTATACGTGATGTCACAGCTTTAAGGAAACGGAGAAAATGGATGGTGGTTTTCCTCTAGCAGCAAGAAACGGGGTAGAAGAGTCTTCAAATTTCGAGATGTCTCCAGACGGCTCGAAATTAACCTGTAATTAAGAGGTTCAAGAACCTCCGATGTAGCAGCTCTGTTAGTTCAACTACGAAGTCGATTTCCTACGGTTTGTCTCTGCGATTCGTCATCAATTAAAATTTCATTAAAATCACTCGAAGGGAAACACGGTAGATGCATTTGCTCGCTAAAACCGGAGATGGTGCGGGATCTTCTGAGAAGTTGAAGGAGCATTGGTTCACCGATTGGTAGGTACGAATGGAGCGAGCGGAAGTCACATTTTGGCTGCAAAGACGGAAATACACAAACCTCCTCCTGTGAGAGGGAAAGACGTTTCGCAAAGATGCAGATGAAGAAGATCTTGACTTCTGAGAAGATTTGCTTTTAAATATTTATCTAGGCACTGTGCAGCACAGTAATGCTTGAAGGGGAATGTTTTTATGAGTAGGTTAACCTTCCTAATAGGGTTACGGTATGTAATGTGGGTCTAGTCCTTTCATTCGGCCTATCACGCAAATAAATAATTAATTAAGGAATATTACACAAAAAATAAGGAAAATATTGATCACTGATGATTGATAAATGTGTACCACACACAAATCAATTTATATCACAACATTTCAATACATTTTCAGCTCTCGTAAGTAATAAAACTGGTTGAGAATATCACTCTGTTCGGAGTTTTTAGCCGCCATGACTTCTAAGGTTAAGATGGGAAGGTTGCACTGACGATCATCAAATGGCCTGATTATGGCATTTATTGAATGGAATTACCTGATAATACACACTAGACGTAAAACTCACAGTTACTGTTTGAATATTTTATGTTTATTTTAATTGTTTAACAACGTTTTCACAAGTAAATCATGGACCCAACTTTAGGGACACATTTCTTTTCTATGTTCCTAACTTTGGCCCATGAAATTCATTTGACAGCATATAGCAATAAGAGTAACGTCAACAATGTGGTTTGCATTTGGATGATAAGGAACGAACAGGAAGGGAGATTTTTTCTGCCAAATCTGTATAATGAACATCACAATGTTTTGATTTAGATATTCTGCGGTCGAAAGACGATAAGCGAAATTTTTAATTTTTAATTTTTAACTTGAGTGATTTAATGTAGTTTTCGTAAAATTTTCTCTAAGAAATGTTTTGAGGAATGAAGAGTATTAAGTTAACAGTGATAGTGATAAAAAAAAATACATAAGAAAACGTTACCAAGAGCGTTTTTTTTGAGAATCAAACAGGATAGGACGAAGTTGCATCGATAAATAGACCCAATTTGGGGACAATAGACCGATATTACATACATTTCCCTGGTGAGTTTTTGTCTTAAAAAAAGTAAGTTTTTCAACTTTTTGCGGTTCCTGATAGCAAACGACATGATAAGCATATCTAAGCATACCATTTAGCAGTAGAATATCGTTTGCAGGTAAATTAATTGATGAGTTATGATTAAAAACGTAATCTATGGCTGCATATTAGACCGAGGTTAGGGACGTATACCCTATATTAGAAAAAAAATGCACATAGTGCTTCCAGGCCAAAAGTGACCGCAATGCTGAAAGGTTAAAAAAACAAATTTACGGAAATTTACAATTATTAACATATCATAAGTTATCATAAGACTCTTTCTACATCAGCAAACGTTCACCATCCAAATCATCTAAAATCCATTCAAATAGACTACCAAATGTCATAGCAAAAATAGCAAGTATGGATACAAAGAGCTTTCGAATGTTTTCTGATAAAAATAATCTCCATAACTAATATTGATATAAAATCAATGGAATATCCCATACATTCCTGGCCACTGTTATGGTTTCATTCACTTCCTGTACTTCTACCAACTGTTGAAACAAACGCGTTGCCTCTGACAGTCGACACCACGTGGATGCTGTTCCTTCACTCCAGTTGAAATCACCAGTGAGGACATCAGGTCAGTCGCTGCTTAGCAAGCAGCATCGCAATTGCGTGGGCAGACAAGGATACTGCGTCCTAGTGGGTAGGTAGATAGGTTGGTAGGTGCTTGTGTCATTTTTCACTCGCTTGCATTTAATTAGAATCCAAAACGGCACCCGTCGGCGGTTGGACGTATAAATAAACCTTGATAAACGACTTTTACTATTTAGTACCGTAAAAGTACAGTGTTTTTGTGCTGGAAGGAAGGGAGCAGAGGCGGTGGCTATTTTGCCATTCATACATCCAGTATGTTTTCAAATTAAATAACAATAAAAAAAACTCGTTTACTTAGGTGCAGTTAAATACCACCCATCGTCCTCGCTGGCAAAATGGATTAAATATTTAATTTCGCATTGCTAGGTCCAGTAAAATAACAGCACACATTTTTGGATTTCGCTCATAAAAACCCATTCGCTTGGGTTTCATATAATGAGCTGAATTTTTCCTCTAGTTTTTCAGCAGTTTTTTTTTTGGGAGTGTGAGGATGTCCCGTTTAAGCAATAGATGTCAACCCGTGGTTGCAGAGCTAGGCATAATATTATTCTGCTGGCGCACCCACTGCAAATGACACCATCCATAGTAATACCGCAAAACCGGAAAACGATACTTTTTTCAGCTAATATTTACAAAATTAATTAATTGGTATACCGCAACAAATGGCCCCATGATTGAGGATCGTTGTGAGTCTTGGGGAAGCAAATTTTACGGTTTATTATACTTGTCGACGTAATTTCATGATTGTATATTGGGCCTTTCTTAGCTCAGTCGGTAAGGCACTGTAGGGTCCTACACCTCAGGAGATTATACGAAAATAATACATGAAAGTAGGCATAGGAAAGACGGGCAGTTAGGTTTGGAGTGAGAACGTGTACGGTAGGAAGAGATATCGTGGACGTGAAAAGAGTTATGAAATATTAATACTCCGCTGTATTCCTTATAATTCCTGAATATACAGAATCCTACAAGTGGCGACGAGGATAAAAGGTAGGAGCGATAATCATATTAAATAATTCAGGAAATTTGAGTAAATGGTTAAGCGGACTAAATTTTAAATCTGGCAAAGTATGGCCTGTTGAAAAATGGAAGATCGAATTATTGCAATATCGAATTATTGCAATATCGGATGATGTGAAGGGATTCCGTTAAGAGGTTCGACAAAAATTTTAAAGATTAATTTACAGTGTTTCAGCGTTGTACAGAGAAGTGATTGATTTGAAATCGATCAGGCAGAAAAGTGAAGAAAAAATCAACAAAATCAGCTGTTTCTATGGTTACACTGCATACCAGCCGATAGGATGGCTGTATGTATTGGTGTTCAGTTATATCTACTATAGCAGTGGTGTCTGCTCCAAATTTATTTAATTTTTATTTATTTATTTTTATTTCTTCATCAACAGGCTTCTTGGCCCCAATGATGGATAAGTTGTTGCCAATGAACTAAATTAATATACATTAAAACTACACATATTTTTCAAATTACCTAAAAACATTAAAAAATCTAGCACATAGTAAGTCACGCGAAAATGGTCCTTCTTCATTAATCTCCAATCGTGATTGCTTTCAAGCCTTCTATAGTTCCTCTGTAAATTTTGATCTGACCATGATGCAAGAAATCCATGGAATACCAGATCACCATCGGTCGATGGTTGTTCCCTCAATTTTTGCAATCAAGTACCACCATGTAAGTAACGATAAAAGTTTTTTCACAGATGGGTCAACCATAAATGCTTCCACTGGATTTGGTGTATTAATCAATCTCATAGCGCCTCCTATAAACTGCAAAAACCATGCTTCGTATACGTTGCGGAACTCGCAGCCATATTTTACGCAGTAGAGCGAAGTGCCTCACTACCTTCTGACCATCAATTTCATGTTTACGGATAGTCTTAGCTCATTGGAGGCTATTCGTTCAATGAGGCCGATGAAGCACTCCTCGTATTTCCTGCCTGAAATACGATCTAAACTGAGTGCTTTATCTAACTGCTCCTATACTATCACCTTAGCTTGGCTCCCATCTCATTGCTCAATTCCGGGTAATGAGAAAGCGGACTCGTTGGCTAAGGTGGGCGCTATGGAAGGCGATATTTT
The DNA here is from genome assembly GCF_037179485.1 of Ochlerotatus camptorhynchus. Classification (NCBI taxonomy): domain Eukaryota; kingdom Metazoa; phylum Arthropoda; class Insecta; order Diptera; family Culicidae; genus Ochlerotatus; species Ochlerotatus camptorhynchus. The sequence continues at coordinate 4,435,511 of NW_027040773.1, forward strand.
TGAGCGACAAATCGCCTTCAACGAATTTTTCTCCATTGCTCGTCAGCGAGTCCTCATCAGTTGTCAACAGAAATGGAAGGATGGTGAATTGGGAAGATGGTTACATTCTATTCTCCCACAGGTGTCGAACAAACCATGGTTCAAAGGGTTGGACATGAGCCGCGACTTTATACGCGTTATTTCAAGGCTTATGTCCAATCACTGCTCGTTAGACTCGCACTTCTATCGAATGGGGCTCTCAGGCAGCAATTTATGTGCGTGTGGCAGTTGATATCACGATATCGAGCATGTTGTTTGGTCATGTATCTTACACCGTGTTGCCAGATCTGAGTTATCCACATCCCTCAGGGCCCGAGGAAAACAACCCGCGATACCCGTTAGAGATGTCTTGGCGAGCCAAGACCCCGACTATTTGAATTTAATTTATGTGTTTTTAAAACGGATAGATTTGAGGATTTAGTAGTTAGTGTCATCTTGTGTTCTCCCAAGTTGTTAGCTGCCCATCGGTGTACCCCCATGTTTGTCTTTTTCATCAGAGTGTTACCTAGTTCAAGATCAAGAGCACATTGCTCTCCAAACCTTGTGTTTACAATCCCTACCCTGCCATCCATTTGTTACAATTTGTTACCCCTAACCTCGAGATAGCCGCGAGTAATCGGCCCCCGCTTTACTAACAATAGTTTTAAGTAATATTGTTATCTAAACAATGAATATCGGCTCCGCAAAGCTACAGCAAATGAGCCTGGAAAAATAAACGAATTAAAAAAAAAATCACGCGAAACGCTAAAACCAAATTTACTGGCAACCCGGTTGAAAACTCTCTGTATCCCAGTAATGGCACTGTTCATTCCGTAATTGATGCGGTGAGGTTGAGGTCGTAGCATCGCATTGTTCCGTAGAGATCTTGGTCGCACATACAAGTTGAATCGTTGTAGGATTTTAGGACAATCAACTCGACCCAGCAAGACATCAGAAACCAGCATAGCCTTAGCAACGTCTCTTCGTGTGCTAAGTGTATCCAGACGAATTAGCTGACATCGGTGCTCGTAGTTTGGGAGACGAAATGGATCCTGCCATGGAAGTCGACGAAGTGCGAATCGAACAAACCGCCGTTGCACTGATTCTATTCTCTCAATTCCATTTTGGTAGTGAGGACTCCAAACAGTCGAACAGTATTCCAATGTCGACCGAACTAATGCACACTAGAGCGCCTTTAGACAATAAATGACCGTGAACTCTTTTGTTAACCGGAAGATAAAGCCTAGAGATTTTGAAGCTTTAAGGTGTACTCAGATCTAAGCGTACATTAGCGGAGCGGAGCAAAATTTGCGTTGGAATGAAGTAAAGCGAATAGATACCAAAAAGCAGTGGTGGCACCAGTCCTGGAGTTTAATATTTTTTCCTTAACATTTGATACATTTTGCGATAACCATTGTGACGACATACAAAAACAAACTGGCAAGCGGCAAAAATGTCATGACATTTCTAAACTGTTTTCTGCCAGCAACAGAACATTTTCGCACAAAGAAGCAGACAAGACTGGCGGCGCGCGCGACATAAATTTATGTCGTGTAGAATTTTGCTGATTTCTGGCTAACTACTGCATTTATTTGATGTTTATTGCATGGAATTAAAAGATAAGAATGAAAACTGACCACTCATAAGCATTGATGTTAAAATTATGCGTAAATAAGGGAGTTGGTAATTTACTGTCACACGCAAGCCTGCAGCTAAAATTTCATTACAATAAACTGTTTGGAAAAATCAGGCTGCGAGATTTTATTTATTCTCTATCTCCGCTGTTCGCTTGGAATGTAGTTATACACGGTCGCCCGTGTGCTGGCTGTTTTGTTTCGCTCTGGATGATGGTTTTTCAAAAAATGTACTGTTGCCACCTCTGCCAAAAAGCATTCCCACTTTCTCTTCTTCAAAATCCTCTCCCGTACAGTCGCTCCCTTTCGCTCTGGTTTCATTCCCATTTTGATTTCATTCGGGTTCCTTTTTTCGTTTTGGCTTGGGAATGTCCGAAAAAACAGTCAATGAACGGCATTCATCGAGCAAAGTGGTACCTAGGTGTGTTTGATGCTAAAAAATAATAAGCTGGTTTGAAAGAACAATGGAAAATCCAGGCAAACGCAAGTTTCGAAGAAAAGGTTTAATAAATTTTGGAAAAAAAACATTTTTACCTGTTTGGTTTTTGAATAATAACATTCAAGAATCAGTATGATTTTTTTTTTAGCAGAATGCTCGTCAGAATGAGAGTAGTTTCATGAATCTACAGTGCCTTTTCATATAGGATTGTTGAATATATTTTTTATTAAATTGTCAACCTATTAACTTCTACCTTTTAGAAATTCATCATAAATACATTTGCACGGATTTTAGCATTGAAGGAGGATGCACTCAGCATGCCACGTTTACTGAGCCAGCTGTTCAGCAGGATGAACTGGACAATTTTTTAGCGGACATGTTTGGAGGCTGTCTAGCAGATTCAAGCGGAGACCCGAAATGTATTCCAAACAAAACGCTTCCAGAACAGTTCAGTGTGTTGGATGTTGGATTGCGACAACCACACCATGTCAACGTTTGGGAGTACTGGGTACAGAAGAAAACCATGCAAAAGGATCTCTTTGAAGCAGCTGCTGTAATTTACGCCATTCCATCGACGCAAGTATCAGTGGAACGTGCTTTCAGTGCTCTGGCGTTAACGTTTTTAGATCAGCGCACATTCTTGGGTGAAAACACCCTAGAAGATTTTCTCACTGTCAAACTAAACCAAAAAGTTCTTGACAAGATATTTTTGAACTCAAATAATAGAAGTAATGGAAGGGTGATGTTTCAATGATCTTCAAGGTAACGTGCAATCATTTTTTTAACAAGCAGATAAATAAAAAACCGAAGTAGAGTAGATGTTTGTATATTTTTTGACGAGTTTAGTCACGTTAGCTTCGTAAATATTAATATTTTCATAGATTTCTTGAGTTCTAAAATGGTATGAAACAGCCATTTCCGACTTCTACAAGTTACGCTGTTCCCGAAAATAGCCATATTGTATGGTATTTGCAGATTCATAGATTCATTCCATTTTCAGATAGATTCATTCCAAAATGGTGTCGAACATCCGTCATTCTGCACCGGTTCCGAAAATATACATATTGTATGGTATTTGACGAGTATTCATAGTGTTCTAGCATATCGGAGGTCAGCATCTTGGATTTCAAAATGACATCGAACATCCATTTCTGCCATCTACATTCCACACCGGTTCCGGAAATATCCATATTTTAAGGTTTTTGACGAGTATCTTGGATTCCAAAATGGCGTCGAACATCCATTTCTGGCATCTACATTCCACACCGGTTCCGGAAATATCCATACTGTATGGTATTTGTCCAGTATTTATAGTATTCTAGAATATCCGAAGTCGCCATATTGGATTCCAAAATGGCGTCGAACATACATTTCTGGCATCTACATTCCGCACCGGTTCCGGAAATACCCATATTAAATACATAATGTTTGACGAGTTTTCACAGTTTTGTAGCAAACATAGGTCACCATCTTGGATTCTAAAATGTCGTCAAACATCCATTTCCTGCATCTACATGTCACACCGGTTCCAAAAATACTCATATTGTGTGGTATTCGACAAGTTTAATTGTTTGCCTAATCATGCGGGAGTCCTTCATTTACGCGAAATCAGCGTCGCGGATCGCTGTTTTCCAACGCTCAACCCGCGCTAATAGGACTGCCGATATATAAAAAGGTATCATCGAAATGAATCGTATCATACGTTATATATTCCATGCGCTGCTATCCCACACTGGAAAGGAAAATAATGTGTGTGCGAAATGCTTCCGTGCTGTAGCCGATAGTACGTCTGAATTTAAAGCTCTCGCAGTTGGCAATCAACTTGACCAGAGCAGAGGGAATGAATTTAAAAATCTGCATCTGCAAAGCAACTGCACAAAGCACAATGCAACGTAGAAAGGAAATCTGACTGTTTTTAGATCCCGTTCAGTGCGACTGTTTTTTAATCAGGTTCAGTGAATGCCGATCACTGCAAATGATGAATGCGAATAATGTATAAGTTCATGCAGTCACAGGCAGAATGCGTTCCCTCTTCAAGCCCTGCTACGAACGACACGTGTTGCTTGAAGGTCAACTGGGAGTCGAGGACAATTCCCAAGTCCTTGATTTCGTTCACTCTTACCAGTGGTACTCCAGAAAATGAATAATTGCATTTTGCAGGATTTACGCTCATACGATTCATCTGGCACCAATGAGCGAATGCATCAAGCTTTTTTTTGTAGAAATTGAGCTTCAGCCTCAGAACGAATCTTGAAACATAGCTTGAAGTCATCAGCAAACGAAAACCTTGGTCTATCCAGCACTGTATTGGCATCGTTGAAGTATAAAAGGAAGATGAGTGGTCCAAGATGACTTCCCTGCGGAATCCCTGACGTGATTGGAAATGAAGCTGAAGTTTTTTTTTTTTTAATTCTTTATTTAAGAGAAGCTGAAGTGAATTCGCCGATGACTACTTGCGAGCGACGACCGTTCAAGTAGGACTGGAACCAATCCAAAAGAGTTCCATGAATTCCAAGCTTTTCAAGCTTCGTTACAGCAATTTGATGGTTGACCTTATCGAATGCTGCGGATAAGTCCAAATATAGTACATCCGGTTGTGCTCGTTCAAGCATACTGTCGGTTACGTAAGAAGTGAAACATGAAAGGTTTGACGCGGTTGAACGACCTGGAAAAACTGCTAGCAATGAAAGAATAATTGGTCCATCACAACAAGCTCAAAGAGTTTGGAAACGGCGCATAACGATGATATTCCGCGATAATTATCAACATTCTTCCTATCGCCGTTTTTGTGTACAGGGAACATGTATGCACGTTTCCAGCAGGACGAAAACACTCCGGATGAAAGCGACAAGCTGAAGATCACTTGAAGTGGCTCGAGCAAGCTGTCAATGCAGTTCTTCAAAAACACCGACTGAATTCCATTGGGACCTAAGCACGTTCACACTTTTAGTTTACGTGCAGCTGCCATAATCGCATCATTGTTGACAGTGACTTCAGGCATAGCTAGCCCTGACGGCTGTGTGTTACTAGATGCTGATGATATCTCCGGAGTGATTTGAGATTTGGGCGTAATTACATTTGTAAACAAACACGTCAATCGCCGATTTATCGCGAATAAAACTTCAATCTCGAAAACTAATAACACAATCCGATAGAGGATTGATTGGTCTGTCATTTGGTATTGTTTGTTTAAAAGATTGAGCTTTTATTCGTGAGAAATCGGTGATTGACGTGTTTGTTTACAAAAGCAATTCTGTCTATCGGATAGCAATTCGTTGGAGAAAATCCTAGAAAACTTCGAGGCAAACATGTCACGTATGGCTTGTGGTTCAGAGGCTACGGTCCCATTCCACTTCATTGAAGAAGGCAGGTTACACTCGTTACGTTGCTGTTTGACATAATCCCAGAAAGATTGTGGGTGGGATTTGAGTTGTAAGCCCTTCTGATATCGAATATAACATCTCTTGCTAACGCGATTATAGATTATGTTGAGCTTCACGTAGTGGTCACGCAGCGATACACTCTATGTGGAATTTATAATTCCACTCTGGGTGAATCGTCCAACGCAGGAGCCTCACACTGCACGACCTACTCCGGCGACGGTCGACCTACGAAAGAGGAAGAGTGAAGCAGTAGCAAGCTGTGATTGCCTCTGCCGAATGTTGAAGTCGAATGAATGCATGATGTTCATCCATTTGACACTTAAACGAGGGATAAGACATCAAGGGTATCCGGCTACGGTGTACTCCACATCCCACTCCATCTCTAAAAAAATAACAAACCCCTCCTTAAGGTGACTTCATGGTTTCATATAGAGATTAGTGGCGTTTGAAGCATGTACATCAACGATCGTGCAATAAAAAGGCAACATGTGAGAGATCTATCCCAGAGTCGATAACCTATTCCGGGTTCGCTGTTTAGTGTTATTTTCGCTTGTTGCTCTTCAGGTTCCGGCACTCATGCCAAATACTCAGGTCATTGTAGCCTGTCGTGTTTTATAAGATTTGCTATCTATTCAGTTATGTACTTCATACAACTCGTGACATCAAGGGTATCCGGCTACGTTAGGGTGTACTCTACACTCTTGTTTTTCGAAAATCTTCTTAGGACGGCTCTCTTTTGTCTTTTCAGCCTTGCATAATTGCAAATCCACCGGAACCAATGATTAGGCGAGAACTACCAAATCAACCATGGCTGGATGTTGCAGCTGATTTCTTGGGTCCACTTCCGGAAGGGCAATACTTACTGGTGGTGATCGATTATTATAGTCGATAAGTTTGTGTAATGACAGAAATTGCCGCATGCGAAACTATCAAGGAGTTAGCAACTATGTTCTGTCGTTACGGTCTTCCTGCAACATTACGAGTAGATAACGGTCCTCAATTCAGCGAAAAGTGCGATGAATTCCGGGAATTCTGTGAATCGAATGGTATTATTCTTGTCAATACTATTCCATTTTGGCTAGCAATGAATGGAGAAGTTGAACGGCAGAATAGACCATTGCTTAAGAGATTGCGGATCGCTCAAGAGTTAGGAAAGGACTGGAGAACAGTAATGCAGAAATATCTGTTGACATATCATTCCACAAATCATACTACTACAGGAAAATCACCCGGAGAACTTATGATTGAAAGAAGAATTAGGAGCAAACTACCAGTTGTCCCAACAACTGCATTAAACGATTGAGAGGTATGAGATCTAGACACAGTGATTAAGGAAAAAGGAAAGATGCATACTGATGATACTCTCCAATTTTCATTCATCAGAAAAAGTGGGCTTCGTGGTCGTGCGGTTAGCGGCGTCACCGGTCGTTCAGGCGTATTGTGAGTGCCACGAAGTGAGGGTTCGATTCCCGCTCCAGCCGGTGGAACTTTTCTTCGCAACCTAGAAATTTCCCTACTGGGTCTACTGGGTGTTGTGTGTTGTCCATTGTCTAGTGTTAAGTTATTCAGTCTGTACAACCTCTGGTTGAAGACGGTGTCAATTGTCTCTTTTTTTTAAGAAATCAAATTATCGTACTATGAGCACTTGTTATTCGCTTTTAGCCTAACCATATCTCGAAGCATGGAGGAGCAGTGGAGAATGCACAGGTCTTATAATCGCAACGTTCGTGGTTCGAGTCCACTCGGCACCCTTTTTTTTTCGTCATAATTAATTTCTCGCACTTAAAGGGTGTCCCACATCAAATTGCATCACGGAAAAAAACGCTGTAGAAAATTATCCATTGGGTATTTTATCTTGAAAATTTGGGTAGAAGTAGTTTAGAGTGCATAGTTTACATTGTATTTTTATCGCTGTCAGTTTTTTGAAAGTTGGAAGAAATGGCGTCACCCGAAAAGCAACGTTGCAAATTGATTTTGCGCAAGCACCTGGAAAATCCTCATCTCTCTCATCGGGACATCGGAAAACAACTCGGAATCGTGGTTTGTATTCAGACTTGAGCGAGAGCGAGAGTAGCGGAGCGGACTTCGGGTATTCGGGTGCGCTCGGTTCTCTGAAGATGTCTTGATGGCTACCACGCCACAGCGGTCTTCAAAAAATACGTTCTCGACAATATTTTTCTAGCTCCGCTTGGCGGAAATTCTTGCTCTCTCACTATCTCTGCATAGCATCGGCTCGAAGAGAACCTATTTTTGACAACATTAAAAAATAGGTAGGTACTGGAAGTCTGCCGCAGTGATTCGTGATTTAGGCGTTATTTTTCCGTTTTAGTAGAACACCCAACGAAAGACACAGAGACAGAATTCTGAGAGGGAGAGAAGTAGGTAGTGGTAATAAGTCGATATCCTTTTTAATTCATTGCACGCGCAGCTCAGGTGGTGCTATTTAGATGGAAGAGTACGCAGATTAGCTACTTCTGCATTCTACTATGAAGAGGCTAGCATCCACACTCATGAAAATTCTTGAGTATATATGATGTTTGATGAGTTAAAAAAAAAACTTTCAAAACACATGTGAAATACAAAAAATTAAAGTGAATTGTTTTGAACTCTTCTGAAGCTTACAAGAATGTTTTGAAGTCCACAGATGTAATTAGGGCAGAGAACTTCTTTGGCCTAATCGCCAATTTTGGGCCTATAGAGCAGAAAACTTTAAATCAATCCTTGATTTCAGAGTTAACAAGTCAATTATGCGTTTGGTACGATACTTTAGTCAATAAGCTACGGAACGAAGTCAATGAGAACGCGTGATATGAAGGTTTGCACCCATTATTTTCAAAAACAAAAGAAGCGCTCAGACCGAATCACATTTTATCTTCATCCGATAGGCCGAAGTGAATTCATTGGTGTTTCAATGGCATTTCAATGCGTTAGGCCGAGTTTAGAATCCGTAGGCCGAGTTTGGCGTCAAGAAGCAGTGTTCGACTTTTGACAATATCTCAACGATTGGTTCAAATCTTAAGGTACATACGGAAAGGTAAATAAATTTGGAAGCCATCAGTAATAATAACATTCCGTTTGGTGCTAAACTGCGCTACATTAAGAAAGACTAAGTGCGGGTTGTGCTTAATAGGCCGGAAATGGGGTAGTTAACCCTATTCCAAAGACCTTCAATTCATCAAATAACAGCATAATATTCTCTGGTATATTAGCACTCTTCTGGTTGATAAGTAATTATTCTGAATATCTCATATTGTTCAATAGCTCAAATCGTGCCTCTAAGATATTCTGATAAAATAGCTGGATGATCAGGAATTATTCCAAAGACCTTAAAGTGATCAAATACCCCTACCCGATGGTGATGTTGATTTGCGTGGGCGAGCCTTGATTTTGTAGAAATTATCGAGAGAAGTCATTGTTTACAAAAGCTGTTACACCCTAATTCCAGCTCTATCTAGATATACGAGTTCAACTTCGTATTATCCACAACTGCTCTTCTTAACGGCGCCGGTGGTGTAGTGGTAAGCGTGATTACCTCTCACCCCAGCAGGCCTGGGTTCAATACCAGTCGGCGCCGCCGGGATGTTCTGAGGCATAACATCTCTGATCACGCCTTCCTTCGGATGGGAAGTAAAGCCGTTGGTCCCCGGTTCATGAGTTGATGGGTCGATAGGTAGGGTCCAGGTGTGGGAGCTGCCTTCCTGGCACGTCGGTAGCATTGGTGCTCAGCACGGAAAACAAGATCGACGGAAAAAACAAACCAAATGAAAAAAAAACTGCTCTTCTTGTCTTCCCTGTGTTGATCTTGTGATGTTGGAGATGACATGCTTTTTTACTTGAAATATTTTCGGTTATACCAATGCAAGCAAGCCCATGGTACCCGGTTCATGAGTTGATAGGTCGATAGGTATAGTCCAGGTATGGAAGCTGCCTCCCTGGCGTCGGTAGCATTGGTGCTCAGCACAGAAAACAAGATCGACGGAAAACAAATCAAGGAAAAAAATATAAAGCATCCCTCGATTTATTTTTCACTCATTTCATTTCATTTCATTCATATCTGGACTAGCATTGGCCGATCTTGAGGCAAGAATCGATCTTACTGTGAATAAATAAATACTGTGAGTGTAACATACATCACTGCTGGTCATTAAAATAGGTGTAGGCAAAATAAATGCGAAAATTTAGGTTATGTTCATTCAACTTCATTTAATTCGACTTTAAAGTTAAGCATTTTACAGTGTGATAAAAATTAAGTAATTTCACGAGAAAACCCAAAGTTCAAACATTAAATGACTCACTCATCAGAATTAAACATAAAATATGCCTGGTTTTACTGGTGCGTTGCATAAAACTATAGTATAGAAATCTTGCAAATAATCGTATAAGTTATATTAGACTAATGACGCTTAGTAACCACTGTGCTCTCCATTATTAAGTAGAACCTTGTTCAATTTTCTTGGCATTGACTCAACCAAGCTCTGACAAGTTTCCATTGGTATGGCATACTACTCTTTTTGAACTGTGGTTCATAGTTGATCCTTATTTGAAAATGCTTGACCAGATAACTTTCATTTAAGCTCGTTCCATAAATTTTAGATGGGGTTGATTTCAGGAGATTGGCCGATTAACCGACACTTTGTTTACACGAAACCATTCCATTACACACTTAAATTTTTTCGCCGAGATTCCAACTGGCGAGTAGTTTTGCAATTTATTTTGCTGAGATTTAGTAAAACAACTACCGAGACTCAGCTAACAAACCACTGAACTGAAATATCAGCTAACAAACAGATATTTTGCAGAGATATCCGCAAAAGTAAATGCCGAGGTAATCGGCTGTTGGAGATTTTACCGCGCTAGATTTAGTGTGTACATACACTACCGATCATAAGTTTAAGGACACCCCCAAAAAACCATGCAAACATGTTTTGTTCAATGATCTCTCATTTTACGTTTAATTTTCGATCTCCAAAGGTTATTTGAATGGTATGAATGGTCTAGCATAAGTGTTCTACTATTACTTTTATTTCAAAATTTGGCCAACCCAATTCTGAGAAAATCAGTCACGATTCTTCAGAGTAAATTTTGAAACATATTGTAATTTTTGGTGAACTTTTTGCACACAAAATTTGAAAATTATATTGAACAATTTGCCTGCAAGGAAAGTTCTATTTAATACCTTTCAAATGATCTAAAAAGAAGTAAAATTGGACGTAACATGACAGAGATATGAACATAACAAATTTGTCATGTTTTTTTGGGGGTGTCCTTAAACTTATGATCGGGAGTGTACTGGGTGCGTGACGAATTTTTGCAGTAAATTTCAAATAGTAATTTCTCATGCTTGTGCATCATGATTTAGATATATTTGGCAGCACTGGATAGCTTATACTGTTAGGTGTAAGATTTAAACAAACAATGTTGAGTAAACGTAAAGATGTCGAAACAAGAGAGCAATCTGTCAGCCGTTGTCGCTTTGTTGCGCGCCGGAGTATGCATGAAAGAAATAATTCGGTCGGTAAATGTGTCTGAAAGAACAGTGTATAATATTAAAAAAGGCTTGGGAAAGTGATAAGTGCTCATACTGCTAATAAAGCACAGAAATGGCTTACGGAAAATATTTCGTAAATTTGGGAGGAAGAAATTTGGCCCCCAATCAGTCCCGATATCAATCCGTTGGATTATTTTGTATAGGGCGTCGTCCAACGGGATACCAATAGAACCCCTCACACCACACTTAAGTCGCTAAAAGCTAAAATCAAGGCAGTGATGACATCTATGGAACGAAAAATTTTAAATCGTTCATACTGCAGTTTCGAAAGGGAAGGCGTCTAACTACAGTCGTTGAAAGGGAAGGCAATTTTTTTGAATAAATTTACTTACAACTTCCATATGTTGCGAAAGAAAATAAATCGCACAAAATTCATTGCTAGAATAACTAACTGGTGTATTTTTTCTCAAATATGCCATTTACTGCAAAAATTCGTCACGCACCCTGTACTTAGATGTGTTTCGGATCGTTGTCTTGCTGAAAATGCCATATAAGAGGCATGTTCTCTTCTGCATAAGGGAGCATAACTTCCTCCATGATTTCTTTGTATTCAAATCTGGTCATGATGGAATTAATACGGAAAATGGGACCTACTCCATACCAAGAAAAACATCCCCAAACATGATGCTACCACCTCCATGCTTTACGGTCTTAACCGTGTACCGCGGATTGAATTCTTTACCGGATGATCTACGTGAGAATGTAGTAAATGACTATTTTAATTTCATTTGACATGTAGAAGTTTTTGCTCAGCATACTTGATTAGGTAATTTATTTGACATGTTATAATATTCGCTTTATTGGTATTAAATGAACGATTTAAAAAATGAAAGATTAGCATATGAAACGTTTTGTTAATTGCAATCGTTTTGATTAGATGGTTGAAGTGTAAAAGCAGGTAAGTACGGAAAGTACTTAATTCAGATATCCCAAAACTCATCCGAGAGGGATCAAATGAAAGCTAATTGAGCCATGCGTTTTGCATTGAGTCGATATCGATTTTGTGTGGTTTCACCAGTTTTAGAGAATATCGTCTCTGACGGAAAACTTTTTACCATTCTTTATAAATAGTCTCGAGCAATATAGGATATTCACTACGGATTTTCTCCCATGCTTGAAAAGCATTGAAAGAACTTGGAAAATCAGGCTGATGCGAGAAATTTTGTAATTCTGCCGATACGCCCTCATGGTGATTCAGTTCTGATATAGCAGAGGACTGATGAACCTGAAATATGTCATAAGAAGTAAATGTTTGTACATATCTAGATTAATAACTTTCTTTACCATTTCGTCATAAATATCCCACAGGCACAGGTTGGTTTTGGTGGGGGGACAGATGTGTGCAATCATCCTTTACTCTTTCGGTACTGTAGATCTGCTTAGACACAATTTTATCTGCCGGAACGTGAGCAGAAGGCTGCAGGTACATGTCAATATTAAATTGCAAATGCAAACGCACTGAATTTTTTTGTTGTTGGATCGAAACAAAAATCAAATGAAAAGGATCGATCCAGTCGATTTTTGTGGTGTTTGAGATCGATTCAAAAAATCGATTAATCGAACCAAAATAATCGATCTTTTGTGTTTCAATCCAAGATTGCCCATTGCTAATCTGGACCAGTTGGTGGTCATCATTGAAATAAATATCCTGATGATTATTTCCACATTTGGGAAACCCAATTTCACAAATAAAAATTTGGGAAGCCCATGATTTGAACATATAGAATGCTTTAAAACCTTGATAAAACTTGCAATACTACTAATTTGTACAACTCATCTTCTTCTGGATTACAGCTCTGGTTTGCGGAAATCAAACGAGATGACTTGTTCTGTAATCTGGCAGGATATGTGAAAGATTTTACTGTGTAACTTTTATGATTTATTGTTTCAAGTTTTCAAATCTTTAGTGTTAGATAAAAATATAAAACTAACCAACGATTAACTTCTTGAGAGCTATTATTGAGAATAATATGATTGAGGTTTCTGAGCCGAGGGGCCCCTTATACAAGTGCACCTCAATTTCATCGAGTCCTCACGAGTGCAAGGATTTTTTTTGTTTGTTTATTAATTTATTTGATAAAGCTCAACCAAATTAATTTTACAGGGCCAAGGATTCTTGTTCACTAGACAATACATCTTAAAACTAAGTCAAAAGGTACAACACAATAAACATTTTATCTTAAATAAAACATTTTTTTAGCATTTTACTACCAAATGCCTTGCTCCATATTTCATGGCATAACTTTAGCATTTTTCATTAATTTTTTTTTTTTTTTAAATTGAAAGGTTGATTTGTTGAGAAAATTAACAATTTAAATTTGAAACATGATTTTACAGTTACCCTTCTCTCAGTGTATATTTTCTTCAGGAAGACCATATTATTTATTACCGACAAATTCTTCTCAGGCCTCATTTTGATAAAATATCACCGATTTCAAATATTAATTTGTGAAAAGTAATACCCATTTTTTACACACGTCTCTAATAACAATTTACAATTGACAATTTTTGAATGGAAAATGCCATCTTGGGTAGCAGCCAACATATGTGCATAGATTAATTTAATTCGCAGAAAGTCATCCCAAGTAACAATTCAGCAACCATTTGGCATCCACTCTGATTTATGATGGTTTTATAACGGCTATGAACAATCCATTTAGTTTAAATACAGCATTTCAAAGTGTAAACCACTTCTTATTAGTAATTCAGCTTAATGAGAGAGAGAAGGATTAGTATTTTCCATTTAATTCCACTACTTTATTTGCTTATCCTTGACAGATACGCGTATTTCGTCTACAATGTGCAGACTTCTTCAGTGTCTTGTACTAATACTCGACTATTAGTACAAGACACTGAAGAAGTCTGCACATTGTAGACGAAATACGCGTATCTGTCAAGGATAAGCAAATAGAGTAGTGGAATTAAATTGAAAATACTAATCCTTCTCTCTCTCATTATACAGGTATTCCACTAAGACGCCCACATTCATCAGGAGTAATTCAGCTTTTTGCTGTTTTAAAAACTTTTTATAGGCTGGCAAGAAAGTCAAAAACTGTCTTGTTTTAAAATAAATTTTAATCAGTTCTCAATCCCTCCTTAAAACTGTTCTGTAATTCAAGCATGAATGTCATTAGCAATTGTTTATTAATGTCTTGATAAAATATTTTATAAACGTGTTCTATCATTATAAAAGCAACCCTAAAACCATTAGGTTTTGCATTAGAGCAAAAAGCATTTATTGTTGCTTTTTAGGATTTTTAAAGTGCATAATAAACTCCCCAATTACTCTGTTTACAAATTGAACTTAAAAGATGGTTCCCCATAGTTAATAAAAGCCAAATTTATGACAAGTAAATCTCGAAGGATAGACGAAGTAGGATGAAAAATTCAAGTCGATTTCAGCAAAATTTACTTCTTTAGAAGAACCAGCACACCATCAACGACTGACCATCTGGCGGAGAAGAGCAAACTCAGCGGGCCCCTCGAATTCATAAAACATTGTCGAATGTTTAAAAAACATACCAGTCTTCTCCAGATCTTGCGAATAGATGACAACCGACAGCAAACCACTGAAAGTGTTAGTTAGCGGAGATTAGCTGGTTTCCGATCCATAGCAGCGATTTTATTCGGCGAAAGAATCAACTCTTCGAAAAATTCACCAAGCTTACATCCCTGCATCGTTGGATGGTGCACTTAAGTAACCATCCACTTCCAGCTGTTCGAAATGCGAAATGTTGTAAAACAGTATCGCAAACTATCTGAGTAACTGCTCCCAATCTACACTGAAAATAAAATTTCGTTTATACAACGAAATCGCTCGTTTGTTCTACGAATTTATTCGTTGTTTTCTGCAACGAAATGGATTTGTACATTGTATGAAGCTAGTTTCGTTAGAACTGCCACACTCGCTATCGCTACACCCAACCAGCAGTCCACAAGTGTTGGTTGTGGAAACCGAAAAATGTGGAGTGTGTTAGTGAGGATGGGTAAAAATAACTTCATCATTGGAAGGAATAAATGACAAAAAAATAAAATTAGGCTTCAGACCGGACACGACTCATGAACCTTGCGATCGTTAGATCTGTGCTATATCCATTACTCTATCTGTGCTATAAGAAGAGGTAAAACTAAAGACAAATAAGAAGCACTCATGGAGCGGTACTTCGATTTCTCTTGCTTTTTCTGTTGCTTGCATGTATTTTTTTCTCTAACATAAAACCACCGCGATGATTTATTGTGGTAGCTTGCATGTATTGGTCAAACCGACAATATTTCTAAAAAATAAAATATCCCATCTCCAACACACAATAAGCACTTTAGGCGACAATAAGCGCAGTTGTTGGTTTGATTGTACGAAGATGTATTTGTATATTATACGAATAAGGCGTAATATTGACATTGCGCCAGATGGCAGGAAAAACGAATGTTTCGTACCATTTATGAAAGATGTGTTGTGTGTACGATATTCATTTTACGAAACGGTTTTCAGAGAAATAACGAAAATACATTTTCAGTGTATCGGGAGAAAACCACCTGGAAGAACCCTGCATCCCACAGCGCAACTATCGAAAGATAAACAAACTTTGACGTTTAACTTTTTGCAGGCAACTTTGCCTCCATAAATGCTGCCATAAATCTGAACGGGTTAGGATCAAGCAAAATGGCTTTAGATAAATACAATCCAGCCTGCAAGTTTTCTTCATATAAGCCATTTTAAAACCTTATGAATTTGTTAAGGAATTCTTGAAAGCAAAACAACTTTTTCACATATGACCCATGAAAATCAACTTTTATGACACCGCCATGTTACAATTAGTTTGCTTGTTTTTTACAATCTTCGATTTTCAATCTATATTTCCTTAGATATAACTATGTTTTGGTAAATTTAGCAATGAACAAACATTTAAATGTGAAAATAATAAAAAAAAATCTCGGCCAAGCTTGATCTGAAGAGTAATTTTTTTTTTCAATGTCAAATAATTAGTCAAATCGACGTTTTACGAGGGTGGACTTATTTTTTTTCGATGTTTTAACGTACATTTCACATAAAATTTAATATCCAAAATCAATTTGGATATTCAACAAGATTTTTATACCATCAGTTTCTATTTTAATTATTTAAATCCTTTTATATCTTGATTAATGCTTTCCTAGTGGATTTAGCATGCGGTTAGGGGACATGGCTCGGAAAGGGTTTCTATTGTTGCTAAATAGCTTTTATTGTAGCTTTCAAATGGTTCTCAATGCGTTCGTCATACAACCTTTTGCAGTAAATCAATCTTGAAGAGCTTCGAGAATACACCCTTCAGAAACTTCTCCAGGGTGGGCCAACTAGACATATTCTAGTCTTAATGAGGTTTTGGTGGATGCATTAATGACAAAATAGACTTGACCAGGGTTTTATTAATGTTATTTTATAGTTGCTTTGTAGTATTTCATAAAACTTAAAATGGGATGTTCAACCGAAAAAAAGCGTGGAAATACTCGAATCTATCTACCATCACCATCACCAGAACTGTACAGTTTTGCTAAAGTCGAAGTTGTTATACATGGTTAGCATCATGATATATTATGTTAAAGCCATTTCCTTGCTCATCAAAGATTTATGTTTCTGAACCAATGCCACCTAGTGAGCCATTCATGAACTAAAGTTTCCACCATCGAAGCAGGCTCATTAAAGTGATTAAATTTGTCGATGAAGGAATCATTAGATATGGTAAAAAACAGTATCTATTTGGTTTATTTGAGAAACCTAGTGGGCCAAAATTAAATTGCTTTTACGGTGAGGTCTTACTAAGCAGAACACATTTGACGAAATTAGGGATTTTTTTATGTTGTCAGGATAGATAGGGGACATGGATGTAATGTCGGCCTAAATGCCCCTGGGTAATTCCCTACGAATTCGCAAATCGGTTTATTTTTGTTTTTTTTTTTTTTATAAGGTTGCAATTTTGCAGAAACGTTCCTTATGACCGACAATGCTATATTGCATTTTCATATCACCATTTTGAATCCAGCCTTATTTTTGAAAAGTGCATATAGTGCAGCTTATCTTCAGAAAATTTTTACTCGAAAACTGTTTGCCCGATTGGTTTGGTGTCTTGCGCAATATTGCAGATAATGGATAACAATATTTGAAAAAAAATGCACTCTAAAAAAATTTCCCAACTTTTTTATAAAATTCCAAAGGGAATCTTAAAAACAATTTAGCTTAAAAAGGATTTTCTGTATTTTTTTTTTAATTTGTCGATATGTGCCATTTATTTTTAATTTGTCGATAAATGCCATTATTGCACTGTAGGTAAATATGGAGAAATGCTGGAAAAAAAAGATTTTTTTTTTTTAAACTCAAGTTTTTGGAAAAATATTAAAAATTTGGTCCAATTACTTTTTTAGCTTTATATAATGAAAGTGTTGGTAGTTTTTGGCCATTTTGAAATGTATTTTGCGGTTCTCCAGTTCCGAAAATATTTTTTTTCCGAAAGATCAGCAAATTTTACAATAAAAATGCAAATTTTACATTTTATAAAACATCTTATTTCAAACCGCTACATCTCGAAAACGGTGTGACATAGCAAAATTTTACGCAAGTGCTTTTTAGTTGTAAATTTAGTGTACTTTCATTATATAAAGAGTAATTGGACCAAGTTTTGGATATTTTTCCAAAAACTTGAGTTTTTTTTACAAAATTATAACTTTTTTGTCCATCATTTCTCCATCTTGCCCTATAGTGCGAAAGATTGCATTTTTTGTCCCCTAAAACATATAAAAAAAATACCAAAAATCAGTTTTTGAGAATAATTGTGATTAAGATTTTATTTGAAATTAAAAAAAAATAGGATAATTTTTTTAGAGTGCATATTTTTTTCGAATAGTATCATCCATTATCCGCAATATTTCCCAAGACATCAAACCAATCGGGCAAACAGTTTTCGAGTAAAACTTTTCTGAAGATAAGCTTGATATTTTTCTATAAGCCCTTTTCAAAAATAAGGCTGGATTCAAAATGGTGATATGAAAATGCAAAATAGCATTGTCGGTCATAAGGAACGTTTCTGCAAAATTTCAACCTAATAAAAATATACAAAAATAACCCGATTTGCGAATTCGTAGGGAATTGCTCCCCTACAATGTACATTAAGCAATCGACTAAATATCCATTAGTACCGTCCCAATGACGCGTTCATCTATATAAAATTGATAAATAGCAGTTTTTTAACGATTGGGCCCAATGTTTGATCCATAGGCCAATATTAGAGCCATTTCCCTTATATATATTATATGTATGATCACTTGCGCCACATAGTGAGACGGGAACTTTCATTATGGTCAGTATGATTGAATATGTGACAGAACAATTGGCTTACTAAAATCAGTGAGTCATTTTAACTCAATCAATATATTCTGCATTGAAGTATTACTCTTATATACAACTCTGCTCACGATTGGATAGTTCTGCATGACCAAAATAACAAGTTAATAAGAATTATTTGTTGGTTCACATGTGCTACCATGTCAATTCTGAATGAAAACGATGTCCGTAAAAAAGTTATTACTTCTTACATTTAAATAAACCATCTCTGTGCACTAACGTAGGCTATTCAGTGAAAACTGAACAAAAATGTTCACCTTGACCTAGGCAACAAGCGTAACTTTGCTGGACACTTGTATCTTCTTTCTTGTTTGAATATTAAGACAATAACTAATACTATTACCGTCATTTTAATAGGCCACTAATTGGAAAACTAATGCTACCCATGCTTATCGAAGATAATTTTAAATGCAGGACGGTTTATGAAAAAATGCATTACACGCATTTTTAGTATCACGGCAGTGTTGCCTGACATTATTTCACAGATTGATGCAGAATCGAAGCAAAGAATATAGCTTTAGAATTATCTTTGATTAACTGAAATAGAAGCATTCTATAAATCCATTATTTATAAACAATGTTTTGTGCATGTTTAGGTTTAGTTTATTGATAATAATTGATTATTATGTCTCAATCAAAATTAAAACCATAAAAAATCGACGGGAACATAATTTAAACATGAAAATATTGATAAAAAAAATTAAGTATCCCATGGAACGTGTTAAAACGATAAACGATAATAAGCGTTGTGACAAAACCTTCATAATTTAGATCTTGTCATACATTTTATTTTAGCCTGTGTGACTCCTGATCATTTTTCTGGGATTTTTTTCTGAACCATCGTTCCGTGTTTCCTGCGATGTAGAAATGCATAATCCGTTTCCTTCTGATTTCACAAAGTCACCACCGAACAGTCGTATATACGCAGAGCATTCACTAAACCAGTGTCGACCAGTGTAACCATGTGACATATCCTCTTCGTAAGGAGTGGTTGTTATTGTTTGGCGCGTACTGCCTTACACCTAGAAGCACGTATTCATCGTGAGACACTTTGTTGCTGTATTATCCAACCATCACACTCCACGGCCCGCCCAAGGTCGATGCATAACGGACAACACTTTCCCATTGATCAATGCAAAACTTTCGAACCTGAACCAAATCAACAACGGCCACATGAAACTTCCAGCTAAACTACCACACCGAACCTCACCCATGGACGCACTATCTTTCACCTACATGTGCACACGGGTACCAAACCGGCGGACCAACGCTGAACCGTCCCGGAACGAGAACAACCGAACTGACGCCGGACGAATCTTAATAAAAACTGAACTGAAAACATAATTTCTTTTGCGATAACATCGAACCCGCAGCACAAAAGACTACCTCGGTCGGCGGTGGCGGTTATTCAGCGGGAAAGGAAAGGCTTCTTTCCCTTGGCGCCAAGCTGGCTGAATAGTCAGCTGCTGGATTTCCCCTACACGCAAATCCACCCACCACCCACCACGGGAATGTACCTAAGGCACACGACCGGAGATGCTGGTGGGGATCGGATCCCCAGTGTGGTGGGGCAGCTTCCCCTGAATTTTTTGTCGAGGGGAAGTTCGATTTGATGATGGTTCTCGTGTGCTCTGCTCTCTCGCGTTGATTGTGAGAGCAGCAATCATCCACGTTTCTTGTTCGCAATGTGAGCTGCTCTCCTTGTTTACACACTGTGACTCGCCTCGGAGTTTGTGCCAAAGGAACACCGTTCGACCAATGGCAGTTATTCTTGGATGCTTTCCACTTGGACGACACACTACTGGATGCTCCGGTCAAAGATTGTTGGAGACACCGACTGACTGCCAATCAGCTGATATCAAGGCAGAGGTGTGTGTAAGTAGTGAAATAGATAAATTAACTGCTTAAGATGAGAGAGCACATTTTTTGCAAACAATCACGTTGAAATATGTCTATTAGAACTTTAATGGAGGTGATTACAAACGACTGATTGTTCTAAATTCAAATTAAATAACATTTCTTTTTAAGCAAGGTGCTCCAGCTACTATAAAAACTTATCAGGCTTAATTGTTATAATATATATCTAAGTGTGTTTACATTGTTTCTGCTTTGTGAGAATATTATAAGTTAAAATTTAGAAGCGTGGGGAGAAATCTTCCATTTTTGTAAATAAGAAGAAAAAATATCTAAACTAAATTAAAAACTAAATATCTGCTGCAAATAACCCGAATACTTCTTCCTATAGCGGAAATGCCTGTGTCATCGGCTTACAAAGATTTGTGCCATAGCTGAGGCAAATCAGGAAGGTCCGAAGTGCAAATGCTATACAATATTGGCTCAAGAATGCTACCCTGAGTAACTCCAGCTCTAACAATAGCCGTTCAGATTTGGAATTTTGTCAGTTAAACATGTTGGAACTAATTACATAATATAAAGTGGAAAATTAAACTTTATCAATTTGGCAATCAATCCTTCATGTCAAGTTGAGCAGCCTTCAGATTTGTTTGAACGAATTAAATTGGTAACTCTTAAGAGTTGATGAGTAGTTGAATCTTCTTCTTCTTCTTCTTCTTCTTCTTCTTCTTCTCCTTCTTCTTCTTCGCATTTCAAGATTATTGCATATCGCATATTAGCTTATGGCAAACATACTTTTGAATATAAAAACCAATAAATGATCCATAAAATATTGGAAAACGTTCCATAAAAAACATCCAAATGATCCATAAAACATCGGAGAAAATCCTCAAAAAAGTGTGAATGATCCATAAAAAATATCAATATGATCCATATTTTATGTAAAGCTTAGCAACACAATTGTAAAAATGTACCGCTTAATTTCTAAAGAATGAGCATTGAAATTGTACGAATTAAACATAAACATATTGCAATTGATCCATAACACATTCAACAGTGAACCTTAAACTAAAGAAAGTGATCCATAGAAAATCAAGTTTAAGCACTTAAAAATATAGCCATGTTCGGATTAATGAAAGCAACTTCCTCAGAGCAGTCTCGTTGTGGACAGCTTGAAGCTGAAATAGGTTTTATTAAACTAATATAAAATCAAAACCAATCTTAATGCTTATAATAAAACCTCTTTCAGCTTCAAGCTGTCCAAAACCAGACTGCTCTGGGGAAGTTGCTTTCATTAATCCGAACATTCTTGAAGAACAACATCGGATATAACCTCAAAATGTCAGAGGGATCAACACCACCGTTGAGTGAAGAACAGAACAGTGATCGAAATTGTACGCTTTGTGAAGGCCATGACCACGTAGATGATGTCTGATGTCTGCGATTTCTGGACCCATTATAGTTGTGCTGGTAAGACAACAGCTGTAAAGGAGGTTCCGTAGTCGTGCTCGAAGTGCACAAATATGCTGAAGGTGGCAAAAGGAACCAAGAAGTCTGTCCCAAAGAAACCAAGATGAGGAGAGATGATTGATTTGTATAGCTGTATTTTACTGGCAATAGTTAAATCGTTTTTCAGTCGACAATTCCATACTTCTTGGCAATTTTCTTGATGACATTGTCAATGTGAGAGTTGAACTTAAGCGTGTCATCAATAATCACGCCAAGATATTTAATCTCCCGAACGCGATCAATAGTCTCATCATCAATTACAACAGAGACGTTCTCATTTACTCGATTCCGCGAAATTACCATAAATTTAGTTTTACTTGTATTCAATTTCAACTGCTTATACTTCAACCATCTACTTAGAGAACGCAAATCTTTATTCAAGTGTAAAACGGCATCATCTAAATCCTTAGCTGCAACGAATAACACAGTATCATCTGCAAAAATATTAATGTCGCAAAACCGTAAAACACGTCGCAAGTCATTAATATACATAATAAATAACAGGGGCCCTAATACACTTCCCTGGGGCACTCCAAGGTTATTCCCCACGGGACTGGAAACAGAATCATTAAAAACAGTCCGTTGAGTTCTGTCAGACAAATAGCTTTCAAACCATTTATATGCAGTAATTCTCGTAATTCCAAAGCGCTTGATTGATCTTAACAATAAGGGCCTAGAAATTGTTTCAAAAGCGCATTTAAGATCCAAAAAAAAAACAGCAACAATCGTATCTTTACACTCCAAGTTATGTTTCCACTTCGCTTATACCAAATTCAACGCGGTTTCACAAGAATGACCTTCCCGATATCCCGATTGTTCTGGTATCAATAAACTATTACTATTTAAATACTCCAAGAGCTGGCCTTTAACAACAAGCTCTAAAATTTTCTCTAATGTGTGCAACATGTTGATGGGACGAAACTCTTCGGCTTTAATCGTTCCAGCAACTTTTTGAATAGGGATCACAAAGGATTCCTTCCAAATTTGTGGCACATGTCCAGTTTGTAATGATTCATTAATAAGGTCCAGCAAGATGTGGCCAATGACATGAAAGCAATCTTGAATAACTCTAGCATTAACATTATCTACTCCAGCCGATTTTCCTAATGAAAAACAAATAACTCTAAGTTCATCTAATGTAATTGGGTGAAAAACTTCAAATCTACAACTACTATTAACTGGCTGTTTTATTTCGTCAGGTTCATCGACCAATTCAATGGATTGATTAATCAATGAAACACTGTCTACAAAAGAATCATTAAACTTAGCTGCAATTACTTGTTCTGACTGTTCTAATGTGCCATTAAAAGTTATGGACCGCGGTTTGCAATTACTAGGTTTTAATAAAGATTTCAAAATTTTCCATAACTCTTTGCTGTTGTTTTGATGCTGATCAATCTTCCTTTGAACATATTCACAACGAGTTTTCTTTATCGATTGTGAATACTTATTACGCGCGATTGTGTACCTAGTCCAATGATTGTCATTATTAGATCTTCTAAACTTTTTGTACCATTTGTCCCTTTTCCGTTTAAGACGCAAAAGATCCAAATTGTACCAGCTGTTCGAGTTTTTCAAAGAAACAAACTTTTGCTCAACTAGTTGATTGATACACGTTTTCAAAGCGTTATTAAGAACAGCTGTAGATTCATCTAAGTTACCGTCCGCGAATGGAAAATTAAGGCTTCTCTCAACAAGCTTTGAATCAGCTTAACATGGTCTAAGACATTAATCACTAAAGTCTCATGATCGGTTATTTTCAAATCAGTATCCGTAACTGAACAAATGGAATCAAAATTGGAATAAACGTGGTCAATTAAAGTTCTACTGTGCCTGGAAATACGCGTATACTCATTTACCGTTTGCTTTAAATTAAAAAACTCAGCTAAACGCTTCAAATGATTCGAATTATGGTTATCACGCCAATTAATATTAAAATCACCAGCCAACATATTTAATTTACTAGAATCAAGGAATGTCTCGAGCCAGTTCTCTAAAACTTCAACAAAACGCTGGTCACTAGAACTGGGAGAATAATACAAACACCATAATTACCCACCTTCATGCCACGTACAACTGTAATGCCCAAGAACCAGTTGCCATCAATAACTTCGTTGGTACGAAGGTTGAATTGAACTGATTCTTTGACATAAATAGCAACACCGCCAGTGTGTCTAGAATGTGATAAACAAGCAGCAACAATATATCCCGGAATACTATACTGATCGAAAGCTTCAGTTTCTACAATATGAGTTTCAGATAATAAAACTAAAAGAGGACGTTTTTCCTCAACAATCTGACGTAATGCTACGTAGTTTGTTGACAACCCCGCAATATTCAAGTATAAAAAATCGAATTGATTCACATTCCTGGAACTTGGCTGCTATTTATTGAAACGCAAGCTGCTTTTCTTCTGATCAAAAAGTCTTTTATAGAACAAACATTCCGAGCTAAATGCGGCATGGTTGACGTCCAAGTTCATGTTTCGTTCTTTATTCGTTTTCAAACAATTAATACATTTCAATACAGTTGACGTACACTCCGACGTTTTGTGTTGTTGGCTGCACCTAGAGCACCTATCACAATTTTTGCAATCGATGCTCTTGTGTCCAAATTCTCCACATTTGAAGCATCTCAACACATTAATTGGGGGAACTATCGAGCACCGATCAAACCCTACATTTACTTTTTTCGCACATAACAAACATTTATAAGTATCGACATCGACTTCAATTACAACACTAAACTTGTTATAAGTGAAGCGTGGATTTACAAACAAGTTCACTACTTTTACATCATTAATAGCGATGTCTTCATTTTGACTTTTTAAGTAGTCAATAAAGACATTGGAGGAAAACTGATCGCTCATGCCCACTATTTTCAATCTTGGCACCGAAGTGGGAACAACAGCACTATATTTTTCACCCAGATTGCTTTCAATACCATTTTTCACATCACTTACGTTTGCTCCTGTTGCACACTCAACAATAATGGAGCCATCTTTACCATTCCTAAAATTACTGATTTTGTGTGTTTTTGGATCCAACTTAGTTTTCAAAAACTTACGAGTTTCTTCGCAAGGTTGTTTGGACTCTTTCGGTTTAATCACAATGACCGGACGAGTCTTACGATTATCTGGTTTGTTACTTTTACTGTTACTGTTACTATTAGTTTTACTTTGACTAGCACGACTATGTCTTTTTACAACATCCGCAAAACTCGCATTTTATTGAAAAACAACATCATCATCAACATCTGGTATTTTGGTCCGATTCTGACTGAATCGTCCTAGATGAACTGCAATGATCATTCTTTACAGCTAATTGGTTTTCCGCATCAATTTTTAAAAATGAACTTTTCATTTTATCCAATTTCTCTCAAATTAAATTTTCAAGACCATTTACATTTATTCTAATGTCTGCCATCCCGCTTTTAACCGCGATGTCCACCTGAGCAGCAATGTGATCTCGCATGCCAGTGATCGAGTCCGAGAGTTGAAAAACCTTCTTCATCTCTTCCTCTATTCTTTTGACGCACGAGATCAGATCATTCTGCTCGTCACAACTCTGATCTGATAGACAACTATCACACTTGAACAGAACATTTGCATTATCTGCTATAAGCCTCGCCGCAGGCTTAGTGAGTGCCGCACAAGTGAAATGGAACGTTCCATTGCACGAACCTACACATGTAACTGGGAGCCCACTCATAGCAATAGACTGCTCGCATACATTACACACATCCATTTTACCAAATTAAACGCTAACACTGTTAGTAGCAGACATATACAGGGGAGGAGAACACAAAATAAAATTTTACCGCCACAGCTCACTATACAAAAGCAATAGTGCGCGGGGGGGGGGGGGGGAAATACAAAATTAAACAAAAACTAGTAGCTAGGCAACCTTTCCTCTACTTATCCTGTTAGAAAAACACCACGGGCACGCGTTGGAATAATCCTTTCACGGCACACGCCACTATTTCACACGAAATTATGAATTTATTTTCACAGCACAACTCAACAAAAACACTACTTTGTACGCCATAGCTAATGAGTGAATTACTCTATGCGTGAAGTTAAGTATTTACATAGCTGGAGATGCTTAACGTCGAATGATCACTTTAAGTCTGATATTTAACGTAATCCATCTTCAACTATATATTTTTTCAGCTATAATGCATTGGAAGCAGAATAATAGTTTATTAAGGCAAAAATATGCTTCTTCAGCTAAAGCAAATGTTAATTCAGCCTTTAAGGTGTTTCCTCGTAGAATCCGTTTTTCCATCACACCTCGCAATTTCAAGGACACACATGTCATGATCTACGAGGTGTATACATCTGAAAATTTCAAAAAATCCCTTGCTTCACGGCAGCAAACAACAAGTAGTAGTTTCAGCTACGTACATTCACAGAAACCTTATTAATTTAACATGTGAAATTGCGAAGTGTTACACGAAAAAGGACGCTACAGGGAATCACCTTAATCAGCTTCAACTGTTCGTTGGGTAGCGCCATCATGTGAGACAATCATGATCCAAACTCCATCTAAAATTATCACAAAAGTGAACATCTTTGCTAAAAACAGAAAAATTTGTTTTATCAGAATTATAAGAACTAGATTCTGCGAAAACCTTTAAAACGAAAATTTTCTGTGAACTAGCAAAAGTCCAAGGCACAAGTCTACTGAGCAACTTTACCAAAGACATGAACCACATATCAACAGTAGAACTAGTGTCCTATACATAGGACGCTAGACGTTTGGAGCATCTGTCCTATATTTAGGACGTTGGGTGGATATGGTTTAATAACACTGATCAACATAGAATAACATCATCTCAGAAAATCTCATAAGCAACTGTCAGTCTGTGGTTGAAACATGGCGGGCTGTTCTTTGTCCTTTCACTCCACCGAAAAATTCCATTAGCAACAGTCAGTTGCAAATTGTCATCTTCAATTAGATTATTTTTATCATAAAGTGTATCTAGCTGGTTACTATCGGTTATTTGAGCGCAGTGTTGGTTTCGTGCGCGCATAATATTCTCTGCATCACGTTGGGTCGTTGCGTTAGGAGCGTTCAACACCAACAAAATTTAATGTCATCACCATCTCAAGCCTTCCTTCTTTTTTACTGTCTCGTTGTTACCTACCTGTCCCTTAAAAAATAAAAAAAGAATAAAATAAATAGTATTGTTAACCTTCCTTTACCTTATGGCTGGTGTCGCCCACCAGCACCCAATGCTGTACACCTCGGATGGTGCAAAATATTGGATCACCAAAAATGTAACAACCGACAGAAGGTAAAAGCCTATCATTTCCATCAAAACAACTTATCGTTCAAGAATAGTCGCAATATTACTTAACCGGAAGTCGAACCCTCCCAAGAAGTCTCTAATCAGCGAAACATCTTTACGTCACATCGAACCGAATCGAACTCACTGTCAGCGACTTCTGCCTGTACCTAACATACGTTTTCCCGCTTTGCTTATCCTCCCTCCCGACACAATCAGCATCCGGTTAGAGCACATAAATAAACAAGTCCTTGATTTTCCAGGACAACTTGCTTCCTCTCCATATGCGACAGATACGATTTTTTTTCTGCACCTCGAGATACCGATGAATCAAATGTTGCTGATTTCCTTATTTTGTTTTGCCACATTGCTCTACGGTCTCAGCTCAGTCAAGTCGAATGAGTCAAAGAAGACATTTTCAAATTGAACGAAAATCCCGGCACGGGGAAGTGAAATGCAAACTTCGCGGATCCGCACAATTGTATGGCATTAAAGTTGAAAGGTGAAATCAACCCCGTATTCTGTTCCTATTTCCGGTGACGACTATATTTTGTTTATTTATTCTTCACATTCCTCCTTCTTCCATACACTCCGCCGCAGTTTTGGGGCTCCCTCTACGAATATCTTTGAACTTTTCCGGTGGATGGTAGAAGTTTTCCAGACTTCTTGTCAGCCAGCAGCGACTGTTGAATTTGTGTCTGTTAGGGGTGGTGGGTGGGGGAGAATGGGGATACGGCATGTGAAAAACGTGTTTATTTACATCGTAACACCAAATACCGAGGGAAACTGGGAGGAGGGATTAGATTTGGAATGCGTCTCACTTTAAGCACATTTCCCTAGATACATACTTAGTCAAGCGCGTGAAGAAGGTCACTGCGGTGAGTTCTTAAAGACTCTTCCGGTACCGGTACAGTGAAAGGTAGATTTTTGCGAGTAAAACAAATCATCTGGGGAAATTATAGGATCAAACGTTTCTGAAATCCACTCATCTAAAATTATTCCGCCGAGCAAGGATCTGCAATACGGACGCTCTAATAGAATTCGACGGATGAAGAAAGCAGAGCTCTGGATGGACTCTGGTGCAGAGAAGATGAATTTTCATGGTTAGCCAAAAGCGGGTAAACAGTGTAAGGAAACTGAAATCAGTGCACCAAGATATGCTTGCTTGGAAATTCCGGGTCTATGCTGTCGCTGAGCTATGCTATCTACCGGGCTCCTGCAGAACGGAAAGAAACATACGCTAAAAATATAAAGTCAAAAAGGTACAAGAGCACAGGGGACGTCTGTTTTCGATCTGCGGAAAGGATAATATACACAGAACCCCGGATTTGGTTTGTGGTATGCAAACATTAAAATTCTTGTGCATGGTTAAGGTCTTCGGTTTGATGGAGTTTTATATGTGTAATGCAAACTGGCTATCCGGATATATGGCGTGTTGACTTTGTAATTACATTACAAGCAACGACACATGGCAGCATGAACGTGTCTCTGCAGGAAATAAGGTTTGTGATAATCATTGAATAACGGAACTTATAGAAAAAGTGTATCTAAAATGGGGATTTTTTTTTATGTTCTGTAGATAGCGATTGTAAAATGTTCCCACAGTTCAGGGGCACAGCCAGAATTTCTGTCTGGAGGGTGTTTTTAAAATTTTTAAAATTTAATAAAAAATCATCCTAAATATCCATTTCCACTAATTTCACCTAATTATATGTAAGCTATTTCGATTTCGAGAGGAAAGAGTTGAAAAAAGCATGCCAAATTGATTTGCATGGAGAGTCACCTCACCCGGGGTGATAATTATCCACGACAGTCATAAATATATCATTGATGAATACATTCACATGTGTATGCCTGAATGCTTAAAATAGTTTTCCTGGCTACCTTACAGGGAACGGATCATTTGAGTTTTTTGGCCGAATGTTACAGCCACTTACGGTACATTATGCCATTTAATAATCAAAAGTGTGTATCAAACATACTGCTATTATCAATTATGATGATGATGGTCCCACCTCTTACTCCTACAAAGGTTTGAGGTGGACGGATTATCTTTAAGATAATTCAATGACATTTTAACCAGGTTTGCAAACAAAATCGAACTGGTTACAGTTACAGGTATAAATTTCCTCTAGAGTTTACAGTTGCCTCATAGCAATAAAAATGTGGAAAAGCTTAGGCATCCACCTCTCAGTTCGCCTTTTTGTCCACCTAAAATATTCATAAGTATTACAAGCGATCAAGAGTTAATGAACAATCAACAAAGCATTCTATTACACTAGCAGCCCAACAATCTGTTGCTATCATAATTTTCAGCAATGTCAGGAATGCTCACGAGACCCCAACTTACTACTAACCTACCTAGCTACGAGTATAACTTAACCTAACGTGCTAGATCACGTATGATCTGAAGATTTAATCTCAAACCATCTTCTTTCTTCTTCTTCGCATTTCAAACTTTTTGCATATCGCATATTAGCTTATTGCGTGCTCTCAACTTAGTGTTCTAGATGCACTTCCACAGTTATTAATTGAGATCTTTCGACACTGGCGTGCACAGGGTGATTTCTTGATACCTTGATTTGAAGGTTAGGTTAGGTTATCTTTATTAGCGAGACTTTCGGCCAGAGGCTGGTTCCTCTCTTCTTGATTGGAAGGTAAAACAACTTCATTTCATAATATCAGGGCACTTAAAACCTTCCATTCAATTCCTTTGAGATGGTTCTTGAAAATTGCACCACCATGGTGCATGAAGGGGCAAACTTCAATGAAATGTTTTGGTCAAAAAATTGCACCACAATGGTGCATATAATAAATTTCTGGAGTAATTTTTGTTTTAAGGTGGTTCATGGAAGGTTATAAGAAGAGGGTAAAATTATGGTTGATGAAATCCGCCTTCGTGGTGGTAAATCGAAGAAAAAGCTTTTTATTCAATAATTCTAGTGTAAAAATATCATCAAGTTGTAATCAAATTGAATCACTCTGGTGGAAAAATTGAATCATGCTACAAATTTGAAGGTGCACATTTAATTGAAAATTTCTGGTGGAAAGTTCGCAATACTGTGGTGAATGGACAAGCAAGGTTTATTCATTTTTCTGGTGCATCATTTGCATCGTTCTGCAAGCTTCATTGAAAATTTTTTGAAGAGGCGAAGCCTGAAAATTGCACCACAAAGGTGCATGGTGAAACAAACTTCTCTGACAATTTTTGGTGCACCGTTCTGGTGAATGGAGGAGCTTGCTTTATTGAAAATTTGTGGTGCAAAATTTGCATCGCTTCGATAAATGAAATGAACCGAAAATTTCTGGTGGAAAACTTGCACTGATCTGGTAAATTAAGGCACAAGCTTTATTTAAAATTAAGCTATATTGAAAACTTCTGGTGGAAAATCGGCACCGTTCTGGTGAACGGATGGGCAAGCTTTTCGGAAAATTTTTGGTCTTAAATTTGCATCCTCCTGCTGAGTAGAGAAACAAACTTTAATAATAATTTGTGGTGTAAATTTGCACCATTCTGATGATTGGATGGGAAGCTGCCTTACTGAAAATTTATGATGAAAAATTTGAAAATAGGAGCAAGCTTTGATGGAAAACCTGCAACCTTCTGATGATAGGAGAAGTAAGCTATATTGAAAATGTCTGGTGGAAAATGGAAAAAGGAAATCTGCACCAATCAGAAGATTGGAGAAGCAATTTTTATTGAACATTAACAGTGGAAAATTGGCATCGTTCTGGTCAATTGAAATTTTCTGATGTAAAATTTTCTGGGGGCATGTTTGTATTGAAAATTTCTGTTGTAAGATTTGCAACAATCTGCTGCATGAAGGGCAAGCTGAATTGAGAATTCCTGGAGTAACAATTGCACAGTTCTGGTAAATGGAGGGGCAACATTTCTGGTGGAAAAACTAAAACGTTTTGGTGAATAGACGGACAACTTAAACTTGACTTCCGAGAAGAACCTCAAGGGTAATGAATTCTGAGGACAGTTCCAAAAGAAAAGATTGCTGGGGATGATTCCATAAAAATTCTGCGAATAATGTCTAGTGAATCCTGCAGATAGCTCCAAGATAATTTCGAAAAGAATACCAAATTTTGAATGAAATTCCAAAGGGATGTTGAGGAAAATTTCAAGGGAATCCCGAGAATAATTTCAAGCTCATTCTTGAAAAGAATTTCTGGTGAATACGGAGGAAATTCTTTTGAAACTTTAGGGGAATTTCAATTCCAAGGTGTTCTGAGAAAAAAGTTCTAATATATTCCGAAAAGAACCTCAAGGATATTGAATTCTTAGGACAGTTCTAAAATATTTCTGGGGAGAATTCAAAGAAAATTCTGTGGACAATTTCTAATGCATTCTGCAGATAGTTCCAAGATAATTTCGAAAATAATACCGAGAAAATCAAATTTATAGGGAAATTCCAAAGGGATTTTAAGCAAAATTTCAAGTGAATTCAGAGGATAATTTTTAGCTCATTCCAGGAAAAATTTCTGAAACTCTAAAGGAATGTCAGTTTTACCAAATTTTGAATGAAATTCCAAAAGGATGTTGAGGAAAATTTCAAGGGAATCCCAAGAATAATTTCAAGCTCATTCTTGAAAAGAATTTCTGGTTAATATGGAGGAAATTCTGCTGAAACTTTAGGGGAATTTCAATTCCAAGGTGTTCTGAGAAAAAAAAAGTTCTAACAAAATCCGAGAAGAACCACAAGGATATTGAATTCTGAAAATCCTTTCCTGTGGAGTGTTCCAAGAAAATTCTGCGAATGATTTCTAGTAAATCCTGCAGATTTTTCCAAGATAATTCCGAATAAAATACCGAGAAAATTTAATTTTGAATGAAATTCCAAAGGGAGTTTGAGGAAAACTTCAAGGGAGTACTGATAATTTCTAGCTCATTCCGGGAATAACTTCTGGATAATACTCAGGAAATTCTTCTGAAACTCTAAGGGAATTTCAGTTCCAAGGTGTTCTGAGTAAAAGTCAAGAAAAGTTCAAAAAATAAGCCCAGAAGACTTCTGAAAAGAATTTCAAAACAGAAAGGTAATTGTATGTAATGTTGCGGAACATTGCGAAAACCTTGCGAGCAGTTGGCGATTGTCATCAGGTATATTGATAATGATCAGCCGACGGAAACATTCGTGGGTGTGGGACAGTTGTTGAAAACAGACGCAACGACCATCTTCAATACTATTGTCAGGATAGCGATGCAGATTTCTTGGGAGCAGGTGATGGCAGTATGTTTTGACGGTGCCAGAACAATGGCTGGCAGCACTGCTGAAGTACAAGCCAAGTGCAAGAACAAAAACAGCAATATACTTTTATGAAGAGCTTTGAGTGTGTTGGTTTATTTCCTTTTAATTCCGTTATGATTGCTTATATTTTGACAGATACGCGTATTTTATCTACTATTATACTTGCAGACTTCATCAGTGCCAAGTACTCAACACCACAGACTGATCAAGATTGGATTGATCAAAAGCAATATATTGTTTGTTCACTGCTATGCGCACTGTTTGAACAACAACATTGCAGCAAATGTATCATTTCGGTTAAAGCCCTACTAGTCGATGGGATTAAATTGCCAATTTCCATTGGCTGTCTGAAAGGCATTGAAGAAGATGAACCACCACCGGAGGAAAAATTAAATAAAATTAGCTAAATTGAACAGTAGGGAAACAGTGGTGGGTGGACATCACCATTCCCCCACGCACTTTGGAGTACTCCACATCCCCAGATTAAAGCACCATAGAAAAAAAAAATTGCCCCTCCTTAACAAGATTCCTCTGCACGCTAGTGGCTTTCGATGCCTGTACCATTTTTGCATTGGTATAATTGTGTGGCAAGTCCAATCATACTTCTATGCCCAGGGATCGGGAATCGAACCCAGCCACCTCCAGCATGGTCTTGCTTTGTAGCTGCGCCTTTACCGACTGAGCTAAGGGAGGCCCCTCAGACCATTCCAGGATGATTACTCTCCGTTTTTCTAATGTCTTAATTCCAGCCAGGAGGTGGATCTCGGAATTTCTAGTTCGCGGGGGACTGTTTAGGATCATCCTAAGGATCTTGTGCTTGGCCATTTGTAGTTTAAGATGATGGCATTTGGCGCAACTATCCCAGATTGGCATTCCGTATTCTATTACGGGAAGGATGATTTGTTTGTAGACAGCAAGCTTATTTTTCAGGGATAGAGTAGACCTCCTGTTGATGAGTGGATACAGTGATCTTATCAAGATGTTACACTTGGTTTTGGTTTTGTCAACGTGCTCCCTGAAAATCAGCTTGCTGTCTAGTGTTAAGCCGAGATAGACTACCTCTTTCGACCATTCCACCAGGCAGATCTTATTATTCACCGACGTAACAAGTCAGAGAGATTGAGAGTGTGGAATGATGATGACCTGGATCTTTGCCGCGTTGATACGGATCTTCCAGCTGTTGAAATATTCAGACAGGACGTCCAGAGAAGAGCTCTGATGACCCTACCCTTGTAACACGAAGGATGTGTCATCTGCAAACAGAGACAACGATCCACCATCAGGGAGAGCCGGCATATCGGACAGGTGAACAGGTTGAATAGAATGGGGCCAAGGATGCTTCCTTGGATGCTTTTCGTAAATTAGGTTGGACAAAATTTCCTCTTTCATCTTATGAAGCACGTTGCATGCTCATCAACATTCAAACATTGAAAGCGCGCACTATGGCCGAAAACGCGAAATTTCCTCGACAAAAATCGATATCACGAAAACTATGCACTCTAGGGGTTTGATGACTTCGAAAGAGTTTGTCTACAACATAAGATCTTCCTTTTGGCTTAGGTGGTGACAAGGGTGGTTCTCTCTATCATAACTTTTTATTTATTTGTTTTAGGAGAATATTTGCTTCGACAAAGCTAAAGATAATTTAATGTCAAGCAACTTTGCCAACGACATCAAAATTCTATCTCATCAACACATAATTCTACGAACGTTTTTCTAAATTCAGATAGGGTGGTTCTATAAAAAACAGTGTTTTTGCTCTAACTTTTTTCTTTCTGTTTTATTTTGAGAGCCATTTTCAAAGAGCTTCAAGATCATGAGAGAAAAGGTGGGAATCGGTAGTTGTTATTTTACGAAAGTAATTCCTGTTTTTGTGTAAAAAAAGTCAATTTTTCCAGGACACTTTCCTCCAAAAGGAGCAAATATGAGCAAAACTTTTACGCATATTCTGAAAGAACATGGTTCTGCCCACAAAACCTATAGAATATTTTCTGTATCCTTTTGTACCCTTGATGAGAAAAAGATGATTGGAACTATAGATAACATTGGTTAAAAAAAGACCAAAAACACCCCTACAGGGCTAAATAATTACAAAAAAAAACCACTTTTAAATACTTTGACTATATGTTTTTAGTATTACTTCTACGTGAAGTCAACGATTTACATAGTTGAAGATGCTAATTTCAAATAACAGACTGTAGTGGTAATTTTTATACGATAGATGGAGTAGATGAAAGCATAGAGTTGATAGTTCCGTTAGAGTACGGCGGTAAAAAATCGGTAGAACTGTTTCAAACACACAGTTGGTACATGAGCGGGTCGGTTTTCATCTCTTTTTGCCAGTGGTGGCGGGGGGGGGGGACACCCCTCACCATCCCATCAAAGGGGGAGTTTGGTAAAGAGAGATGAAAAAACCGATTTGTACCTTCCTTAAAAGTTGTCCTAGCTCGCTTGTCTAACATCTATATACAATCTTCACACTGCCGTACTCTAACGGAACTATCAACTCTATGCTTTCATCTACTCCATCTATCGTATAAAAATTACCACTACAGTCTGTTATTTGAAATTAGCATCTTCAACTATAAAACATTTTACAGTTATATCATACAGTTATTGTGTGCATATATTTCAACTTACTCGTACGTCTGGTCTTTGTTGTCCATATATCCTTCAAACCAAGGAAACCCCAATTCTTGGATAAATCTTTCCTTGGGTTGTTCTTTCTTTTGCGAGCTGCTAGAATCGGGTAGGAAAAATCCAAAATCCAGCTGCCATATTGGCAGCTCTTGAGACTTTCCATTGCGTGAAATAGTCGATCGTTTCTATAATATTTGTTTCTTGCTTCAGAACCTTGTTCTCCCATAAATCCAGATGATAGGGGTAGAGTTTCCATGATGCTGGTGGAGTGCACTAAAATTTTGTTAAGTGTAGCTGGCATGGGATACCATACGTACATTTCAATATACATCTGGTATGTTGCATTGCACAATTGGTCGAAGTCCTCCAGGTTTACCCTATCTAAACTGTTTATTATCAGCAACATCGCGGATAGGTTCCTAATTAGACTCTAGTCTAGACCAAGTGCCAATGTAAGTTTACATGGCACGGCATAATCCTCCTGTTGTTGTCGATCCAGCTCCACCTTGCTTAGGAATATCAACGTGTGCTTTGAACTCTTGGAATAAAATCTTTTGAACATCCGCTTTTCGTTGTTTAAAGTAATCCTTTTCATCAGGTTTCCTAATTTGCCAAACACGAATTCCTATTCTGTATGAAATGTGCAGCAAACAATTGAAAATATTAATTGTCGCGTGCAATGGCTGGTAACCAAAGTGGAGTGCCTTGTCGGATGTTGGAAAATCTAGCCTATTTTTCTTATTAAACTGTCTTGGTTTTGCATGGTAAATAGGACAAGATTGAGATTATTTCATATCTGTCAGTATGTTCAATATCTTTCTGTCAATCATCGTTTTGTAAAATTTACATTCAATTTTATCGTTATTAGAGACCTCAAAAATCTCCAAATTGTCAATTTGTACTTTCACATCTTAATCGATTCTTAGTACGTATTCCGCTTGTTCTTTTGCATACTCCAGCATAAGTGGTCTTACTGATCGCATCGATTGTGGTGCATCGTTTTCCCATAAGACCTTTCCACATATACTTTTCATTTGCAAAGGAGTCATGGTGACGGTAAACGAGGAATGATCGTCTACCATTTCTCCATTGTCTTCGGCTTGGTTATATACAGACTGTCCCGTGGTTCCGTCCATCCCGTAAGAAAAAAATCATGATAACTATAAACAAAATGATGGTCAACTGTTGAAATGAGAGTAACCTATGTTTACCTTCATCTGCTTGCTCAATCAATGAATTGTGATAAACAATCCTACTGATCGTATGCTTAGCAAGTGCACTCATAGTTGTAGAAGCTTTAGTTGAAGTGATTTTTATCTCGTTGTTATCCGGACGACATTCATCCTTCGTTTTCATGACCTTAACGATAAAAAAGGAACTCCACAGCTTTTTCAGACATTTATAAGATTGAGAAATTTGAAGTTCAACTTTACCTGATCATAGCTAGGGAAAATGTTGAAGTTCTTTTCTTTCGTGTCCCTCCTTAGTCTTATGTAAGTAGCTTTACTCATTGATTCGTCCAACAATAAACTCAAAGCTTGAATTGGTGTAAATGGTTTCGGAATATTTGTGTCAAGGCGTTCCAGAAGATTTTCAAGATTTTCGAAGTTAGCTACACATAATTTTCTTAATTATCTTGTACAAAACCGTGATCCCATCTTTCCTATTACTCAGAGTGGGCTTTTCCGCTTTTCGCGCTGCCGTTCCGCTTCCGCTGTAATTGCGTAATAAATAATAAAGCGGAATGAAACGATGCATAATGGAAAGCAGAATCAAAACAAAACCGCAAATAAGGCTACCAGAAACTCAAATTTCTAATGGTCATAGGGTTACAAGAAGTTCAAAATAAAAATAAACTCCGTTAATATGCATGTAGCGTCATTCAGATTAGAGGGGGTCCACAGTATTGTAGGATATTAGGACACCGCAAAAATCTCCCTTTTATACCTGCACCATTCTAAACATGCGATTATAACCATTTCCCCAGAATTTGGGAACATTTTACTCATCGTAATAAAACTGGTTTACTCAGATTCTGCCAACTCCTTACTGCACATAAGAATGGGTACCGTCTACCCGGTCTCAGGGTACACAGAAAATGAAACTTACCCAAATCTTGAGTTTAAACAAAAATTTAAGTAAAACCGCAGTAAACTCAGCACGGAAAACACGATCGACGTAAAAAAAAATCAAGAAAAAAAAATCTCTGTTAAATCTCTATAGTATTTAGTACTTAACGACCACTATACATTTCCAACGATTGCACATAAACACTTTCCATCACAAACGAAGTGACAAACGGAGCGGCTCGAAAACTTTGGTGACTAACCTGCTATTTCAATTTTTCAGTGTACCACATGGCAACACCACTACTACTGGATTGTACTAGCATTTTCACCAAATGTATTAGAATGTTTTGGTTCTATCTCTTTCACTCTACTCAAAACTGAAATGCATAAAAAAAATGACAAAATGATACACTCTTTGCACACTGTCAAAGAATCATTGTACACAAAATCAATTTTGTTCAAATCAAAACAAAAAAACTAACCCATCTGGTGGATGATGGCACAAGCTTCCAAGAAAATTCTATTACAGTGAACCACATTATTTTAATGGATTTCTTCGCCAGTTAGTCGTCTGTCACTTCGTTTGTGCTTTCCATTGGCAAATCAAAGTTGGCACGCGTGGAGAATAGAAGAACTATGAAAGTGATGATGGTTTCAAAATTTTCCACGGGGAAGTATACGAGTGCAATTTTAAAATGCTTTTATTTTGTGAATGGAGCATTTTATTTAAATATGGTAAGTGCTACGTTAGTAGAAAACTTCAGGACTATTCAATAGACATATAATACAGAAAACTTAATTTCTTTTCAGATTTTTAGGTGTAAACATAGACTTCCGCTTTTCTATCACTGTAGCAGTAACCAGATTTAAATAAAATGCTCCATTTTCAAAATAAAAGCATTTTAAGATTGCACTCGTATACTTCCCCGTGCAAAATTTTGAAACCATCATCACTTTCATAGTTCTTCTATTCTCCACGAGTGCCAACTTTGATTTGCCAATAGTCCAGTCCACAACACTCAACTTTATCGTTTTTGTTTTGAGCTATGATGGTTTTGACGTATGATAGAGAAAGCTAGTAAGTAGAGAAACATGTAAAAAAGGCCTATTTACCAAATATAAACAATGACTTTGAACGATTTCTCGTGAGTATTGACTCAATCTGGCAAACTTACACCAACATCTGATAATTTGCTCTATCAGATGATATAGTTAGTTTGAGTGGGCATGTTGCAATTCGACTTCCGACTTTTAAATGCATTGCATACATTTGGCTTGTATGCCTTTGCACATGTTGCTGCATGGAGAACAAGGTACCACACACGCTAACTTGAAAGTACCCATTTATAAGTAAAAAAAAGTCAATTTTGAAGAAAAGTGACTAAACTAGTATTAGTAGTTTTTTACCCATTAATGAGTAACTGTTATCCATTAATGGGTAACAGATACTCATTAATGGGTAAAAATGGCTAATTTAATGGTAAGTCACTAATCTTTTAAATTTATATTTATTACCCAATAATGGGTACTTTAAAGTTAGTTAAAAATTGAGTTCACTTTCACTCATCATGTGGCTTCCATGAGGCTAGGTAAAATTAAATAAATTTTGAAAACTAAATTTTGAGAAATCCTCATAATAATGATGAATCAACGTTGCGGTCGGCCAGTAGATGAAAATGATGTGAAAATGATAATGACGTTTTGCTAGCTGTCAAATCGTATGGAATATTTTTTAGTACATCACCACTTTTGTGGTTTTGGATTTCAAACCTAGGTATCGCATGCACTGCTGCAGTTTTGCGTAGATTCATCAAATCCATTGAGTGAAAATTACCTAAATATCAATTGAATGCAATTGGCGTTGACAGCGACTCTGTAGCTCTTTACTCCTTTGTTAAAATCTAAAAGTAAACTTCAGACTGTGCGTGAAACATGGCTGACTTCGTACTATCAACCGGTGGAAACTAACGAGTTTAAATGGATTCACTACTTGAATAGCCTATTGGTCCCAAGCAAATCGATTAACGTACCCTATTCTAGTCGAAATTCTAGTACTACACTATGTTTGTTTTGATTCTGTAAGGAAGTTTGACAATTGATAAAATGAGGGGTTCGTGGATTTTCCTATGTTTCGAGGGGTGCATTGATTAGCTTGGGACCGAAGATAGCAGCAGAACTGAGCCAAAAAGATGAGCACATTTTTTCGGGACCTTCTGGTCTAAGAGTTACCTCTATGGTACTATCCTTTCACTTCACCGAAAAATCCCATAAGAAACTGTGAATCATTTCTAGAAGAGACCATTCTTCGACGGTTCTGTCAACGCCAATAATGGAGAACGAACGAAGGCGATGAAGCACACACAAATGACAGTATCAAAGGCAACGCAGGTTGCTATAATTTTCATCCAAAAATAAGTTAAAATTTCCCAATGGTAAAAACATGATGGTTGAGTACTTTAAACTTAAAATCGAATTCGTTTTTATTTTTTTGTTTTTGAGCTTTTTTTAAACTCAAGTGTTTTTGAGTGTTTTTTTCTTACCGTGTTTGTTAATCTATTACCCAAAATTGGGTTAACGATTATTAGCATGTTGAAAGTTTTCCTCCTGTCAGTTGCATCAGTCAGTCAGTCAGGGATGGCAGATATAATCTGCATTTTGTTTTATTTGTTTGGATTAGCTTATTGTACATTCAAACTATAGCAGATATCACGTTATTTAGGCACTTTTGATATCATATTATATAACGTTATTACGTTATTAATATCAACTATAGTCTGAACGTACTACAATGTCATGACGTCAGGGTAGGCGTGTAACATGCATGAGAAAGCTAATAATGTTTGCCACACCTTTTATTTGACTAAACGTATGAATTGATTACACGCTTAAATAATAAGGCCACGAATATTTTTAGTCACCTTTCTCACCGGGAGAGGGTATTACTTATGCGTCTTTTCAGAAATATATGGGAATTCTGGAAGTGAACCATATTGTTAATTTATAATATTTGCTGTTAGGATCAACAAAAGATTCGATAAATGTCTGAGGGAAGCCGGAGTCTACAAAATCTCTTGTCCAGATTGCAATAAAATCTACATTGGTCAGACGAAAAGGACTTGGGAAACAAGGTTTAAGGAATACATCGCAGAGGAAAAAAGGCTAACAAAGATATGGATAAAGGACTTCATTATGAATTTAAATCCAAGGTTGCAGAAAATATCGTTACAAAGCGGCACAATTTGACAAAGGGTAACATTAATATCCTGCGGAGTGTATCTTCGCCTTGGAAACTAGACGTAGCAGAAAGTTTTGAAATATTTAAACATAATCCATCAACATTGCTTAATAGAGATCAAGAAAACGGATACTCGAGACTCTTTAGCATGCTACCTAAAACAACATCTGGAACAAGAATTTGTTTCGAGTAGCCGTGTTGCTGTGGTGTCGCGTTGGTCGGTTTTTCTTTTCGCTTGCTTTTTGGTGCTTTGCCTCCCTCCCAAGAAGAACTCCCGAGCAAAATCGGTTAACAAAATGCAAACAAATCGATATTAAAGTTTGCAGTTCCTATCATAATGAAAACTAATTTTGATTTCAACTGTCGCGACAGAAGTCTGATATCAAATTGTGCTTTCATTATGCTGCCAAGACTTTTTAAATCAAAGCATTTTAACTTAAAACTCTGCTGTTAACGTCTTGCTGAAAGTTTAATATAAGTTCATCTGTCGTTGAACTAACTATTATTGTCAATTCGTTTTGTTTAACACATTTTGGGTCATTCGTGACTTGTCCGGGTGAGATTTGAACTCAAGTTTTTTAGCGTGAGAAGCATGGATGCTAACAATTTAAACCAGACCCGTATTCAGTTAAATATTATGAATGCAAAATCAGTAATATAATTGATTTCATTGAAAGCAGGATCAGTTTTCCGTTTCATTCAACAATGTAAAATTGTGCTCTCATTTTTACTGTGATAACCGTTAAGTCAACCAAAATGAGATCAACTGGAATATTCAAAATTAGTTACATCATAACAGCAAATTTTGATTTCAAATTGATCTCCAGCTTTGCTCGGGTGGCGTGACACACATTGAGAGTGGTCTGCTTCTTTCGACAGCCTAGTGTACACTGAACTGAACACTTTTCGATTACTTTTTCGAAGAGACGTATCAGCTTTTGTAAACAATGTATTTGATCGTCGATTTGGCGTAACTGGTAGCTCGCCCACGCATACTAACACCACTATCAGGTAGTAAAAAATGTCCTCTATCTGATGGTAGTATCAACATGTGTGTGCGATCTACCAGTTACGCCAAATCGACGAACAAATGCATTGTTTACAAAAGCTGATACGTCCCTTCGAAAAAGTAATTGAGACTTGGCCAACGCGAAATCGAATTTCAAATCAGCTGTGCATGAAGGATGCAAACAAACCGATGCACACCTAGCGGTCGTCTTAGGAAACACATAGGTCCAACCATCATCATGCGTAGGTTCAACCATGATCATATTTATATTTTTGAATTTCGTCAATTATTCAAACATTTTAGTAAAATCAATGGATAAATGGCGTACGAACATGTTTTTTACATCATGCAGTATTATACGTGGAAAGGGAACTGTTTGAAAACACATTGAAACACAATTGTTTTGAAGTTTTTTTTTTTTAATAAAACATACATGCAAATTGAAGAAAAAAAAACTTTTATATGATAGTAGAGCGATCTTTGAAAAATAAAATAGTGAAGATTGACTTAATAAGCGATTGAAAAAATAGGTCCCACCATCATCAGTTTTTTGATAGGTCCAACCAGAATCAATTACCCTACTATGAATTATGAATTAAATTATCAATCTTTCATCCAATGTTCGAAAGCCAGCATTTTGTTGATCATTTCCTATTTAGTGGAAAAACATGTTTTGCCGACCTACGAATTGAAAATTATTTTCCCGTAGCAATGATGCCTTACCGACGAACCCGCTCACATCACTTCCAGTTCAGCTTAACCAACGGAGCTTGAAATTCGATTCCATTCAATCACTTGCCTCACCGAGGCCATCGCTCAATATACCGCAGAACGAATCGAATTTCCAGCGCCAGTATCCTAATGTGCCGCTGTTGAAAAAAAAAATCATGTTTAGAGAAGAAGCTTTACTCATGCATCAATTAGAGGAAAAGAGGTTTTCGTTGATCGAAAAATTTGCTTTATGCTCGCCTAGCTATTCGCGTCAAAACATCCTCCGCAGTAGGGGTGCTCAAAAGGGAGTGATTAATGAGAGAATAGGAACGGATTATTAGGAGAGAGCATCCTCGACTGGACGACGTTCTTCCAGACTGCCCTCATGTTTGCTCTACTGAAAAGGATAAAATCCTGCTCTAAAAGGATTATGAAAATCGAAGACAACAAAAACAGCTCAATCGAATTACAACCCGTTGATGGCAATAAGCGTTATTTCGCCACTGAACGAGACTATCGGCGGTGGAGTAGAGGATTGGCATAAAAGCCGCTGAATCCTTCTCGTCGTTGGTCGGCATTTTGAATCGCAGCACAACCGGTCGGGTGGATTGTTTTTGATGATGAACGTGAAAACAGTTAACGGATG
Organism: Ochlerotatus camptorhynchus; assembly: GCF_037179485.1. NCBI lineage: Eukaryota > Metazoa > Arthropoda > Insecta > Diptera > Culicidae > Ochlerotatus > Ochlerotatus camptorhynchus. Next base: position 4,478,119 of record NW_027040773.1, read on the forward strand.
ACGTGCAGAGGCCATAAAAGCACAATTTCACGGGCGATTACGCAGCATAGATAAACGGGCGTTTATTTTTACTTGCTGCCAGGATGCTCCGTGGATTTTGAATCCCTAGAATGTCCGCACGAATTCTCGCGTCCGATGCGTTCCAATACTGCGGCTGATGAATAAATCTGATCGGAAATTTGATAATATCACATAGCCGTTTCATCTGATATGTGTTGTAATGTAGTGAGAGAGTCCTGGTTTGATATAGCTCCTGGTGATAGTGGTTCTTTCAATTGCAATGCTTAGCAACAAAAAATGAGTGGATTCGACATGAACATTGCCATTTGAACCAGTTTCATAGCCACCAGCATGCTTGGCATACACAGTTGTACACACCAATAACTTTTTACTCATTTGTTGAAATTTGTTTTTTCTTTAAAGTAATTGATAGATTAGGATCATAGCTGACTATAGATATGCAAAAAGTAGATAAATCTTAACATTTGAATCAACACCAATGAATTTTTACTCTTAAAGTCCGTGATGTGCCGCAAGCATTTCTTTGTTTAATATATGTGTAACAAGCTAAAACTCTATTCTATCTACTGCTTCAAAAAGAACTATGTTTCGTCAACTTTGTGTAAAGTTATTAGCAAATGAGTAGTTTGTGACCGAAACTGTGTATGCCAAGCGTGGCCACCAGAACGTAATTACCTCTCACTCCAACAGGCCTGGATTCAATCCCAGTCAGCGCCGCAGGGATGTTCTGAGGTATAACGTCTCTGATCACGCCTTCCTTCGGAAGGGAAGTAAAGCCGTTGGACCCCGGTTCATGAGTTGATGGGTTGATAGGTAGGGTGCAGGTGTGGGATCTGCCTCCCTGGCGTCGGTAGCATTGGTGCAAATTCTGAAAAGTTCCCGTTATTTTCCAGAAGTTTAAACGAAACAACAATCCAGTTTTAAGATTTCCTGTGGAACTCCTTGAACTATTTGAATTTAGATTGCACATGATACTGCTTTTAGTTTATCAAAACTAATTCTTCAAAACCCTTAAACTTAAACTTTTAAGTCTAGACGTTGCTGAAGTTTTCAAAGCTTCCCTGAAGTTATTGGAACTACCCTAAAGTTCTCTTAACTTTCCAAATGTTCTCTAGACTTCCCTAAATTTCAAAGAACTTTTCAAAACTTTGTGCCGAAGATAATTGAACTGCCAATAAGTTCTTTGATCTTTCCTGCAGTTATCGAAATTTTCTTGAAGGTTTAAAAATTCATCTTTTAAAAACTCTTTACTTCCCAAAATTTACAAACAAACAATAAAGCTGGCTAAATGCTTATTGAGCCTGCTTTAAGCTGTATTAGGCTGATCGGCAACTTAAATTATTTGATGCGTTTAAAAACCATTCCTGAAATTTTTGGTGGTCTTATCTAGAAGATCTCGGAACTGCACTTATGAACCAGCAATTTGTCTGATATTAATGGAAGTACCCTGATGACCCTGCCATTTCCAAAAAAAGAAGGAAATTTCTGAAATTTTTCATAATTCCTTAAGACTTCTTGATAAGTTTTGTAATTTTCCAGGAGTTAATGGAAGTGCTCTGAAGTTCTTTAATTTTGTTCGAAGTTCAAGAAATTTAAATTCTTTTGATTTCCTTGAAAATCTCGGAAACTGTTTAAAATTTTCTTGTTTTTTTTCTGAATTTATTGGGGAGCCTTGAAGTTTTTCAATCTTCACAGAAGCTCCAGCAATTTTTTTGAAGTACCTCCCATAAAACGTTCCCGCATTTTCCCGATGGTAATAGAACTTCCCTGAAGATTCCGCAATTTTCCTGAAACTCTCGGAACTTTTCTAACGTGGTGATCAGAGTTGCGACCTATCACAATCACTATCGCCAAACAGCTGATGGTAGTAACGCTTTGTACATTCCTATCAATGTGCTCGTCGAAGCTCTCTCCATGACCATCCATCAAGTTGACGAAAGAAGTAAAAAGCAACCGGTGAATGTCGTCTTCTGTTGTGATCCATCACCGATCTGGTCATTCCTGACAATCACGACACTCATCTGTGCTCGTTTTGAAGCAGTTGCTGCTTTGCTTGCTTATGTGAGTTTGTTGGTGAGTTAACCCAACAGCTTCCGTATCATGGTGCCTGCTTTGTTTGTAACTCACACAGTCACGCCTGCCGAGACGAACTTGGAATGCGTAGGCATTGTTTTCATTTTCTTCTGTCGTTACCGCTGTGTACCGCTTTTTCTCATGATCGTACTGCAGAAGTCTTCACTGTTTTCGTTGTGCTTTTCATCATCAGCAGCGAGTGTAACGTTTTGCTTGTTAGCAGCGACCATTACTGGTGATTGTTGTTTGCCATGGCTCTAACTCTCACTGCGTGACAAAACGATCTGTCAGCGATAGTCGGTTGATGCGAAGACGAGTGTCACGTGAGTGTCATGAAATTTTGCATCACTGGTGGTGATAATGTTTTCCTATGATTAAATTAAAAATCTTAAGTAATTTCTGAGCCTTGGACACGTAATTCATTATCAAATTTTGCAATCTCCAAATTTTGTTCAATGTCAGAATCTTCTGGAATACTACACAGATTTTTTTTTAGGAAATTTAGGGTGTCCCAGAAAGTATATGCACACTTTCAACTCGCCGCCATTTATACTCCGATGAAGTTTATAAGATGTTCATCGATGTGTGTTGTTGTTTACTTATTGCTCAAATCATCAAAATGTGATCTATTTTCCCGGAAAAGCGCAAACAGATCGTACACAAATGGTGCACTATTCCCAACCTATCAATAAGAAAGTTGGCGAAAATGAAGGAAGTGAGTTGGTAGATGAGATCCACGATGCCATGGATTCACGCTAAATAGATTTTTGCTTCTTCCTTTATTATAGAGATTTTTAGACATATGGCTAGTTCATCTCTTATTATGCAAAATAGAAGGAGTTCAGTTTCTGGATCTGAAAAAAAAGCCTTTGATCCGATCGATCATCAGGTTCTACTTCGTAAACTGGACTGTTATGAAATTAGAGGTGTCGCTAACGAAAATGCAGTATGTATCAGTTAATACAGCAATCAGCGCTAATCGTTATGTAACTGTGGGAGTTCCCCTGGGAAGCAATGTGGGTCCATTGCTGTTCCTCCTGTACATCAACGACTTAGCGAATCTGAAACTTTATGGAAAGCATCGGTTATTCGCTGATGATACGGCACTTTCCTACCAAAGCTCCGATACGAACCTAATTATTCATCAGATTTTTTTTCCCTTTGGTTTGTTTTTTCGTCGATCTTGTTTTCCGTGCTGAGCACCAATGCTACCGACGTGCCAGGAAGGCAGCTTCCACACCTGGACCCTACCTATCGACCCATCAACTCATGAACCGGGGACCAACGGCTTTACTTCCCATCCGAAGGAAGGCGTGATCAGAGATGTTATGCCTTAGAACATCCCGGCGGCGCCGACTGGGATTGAACCCAGGCCTGCTGTAATCATCCATCAGATGAAAGAGGACTTAATCATTCTGCAGGGATTCTTATCTGAAACTTTGCTGTCACTTAACCTGTCCAAGACCAAATTTACTCGCCACGTTCAATTCAGACTCGTCATTCAGACTTAGTTGTCGACTCAGTTAAGATTGACAGAGTAGATACTTTCAACTATCTTGGGCTTACTTTTGACTCTAAGTTGAAATGGAGCGAACATATTTTATTCTTCAACGGGAGCTTAGTGCTACGTGCGGCATAATTTGGAAAGTATCCCGATACCTGCCAGTGAAGGAACTCATTACTGTGTACTACGCTTTGGTTCACTCAAAGCTTCATGTATCTATCTGGGGATCTGCAGCTAGATCTGCACTATGGCCGCTACAGTCAATTCAAAATAGACATTATATGAGCGTCCTTTACTGTTCTCGACTGTAAGATTGTACAAAGAAGCTGCACGTGCAGAGAAGCAGTGCTCTGTTCAGATACACAATATGCTTATCAACCCTGTTGCTGTACACAACCAAAATCTTCAACGAGTACCAAATCGATACCTTTTAAGGAGTCAACCAGTTCTTTCAATCAATCACACACGTACAAAGGCAAGCAAAAAGTGCTTTGCATTCTACGGAAGATCCCGGTATTATGCTTTACCTGCTCAAATGAAAACTGAACAGAATATGCAAATATTTAAGAAGCTGGCCACTTCGCTTATCCAAAGTACGTAATACGTAATACAAAAGTAGTGTTAAACAAGGCAGTAGTAGTACTAACTAGAAGTAGTGTTGAATTAGCGTGAACAATTTCTGAATACCGTGCCCCCTTCACAGAGATTGTTCTCACTGGGAGTGCTATTTGGTTCTGTCATGATCCACCATTTTCAACGACCTCGTGCAGTATGCACATCCAAAGCCACCTGTCGTCGTTATTCTAGAGTTCATTCACCGACGGATTGTTATCTAATTAGTCGGTAGCACACCTGCCAGGCAACAAAGAATAGTATATGTCTAGTCGAAGACATCAATATTGTACAACAATCGGTTCCAGCTTTCAAGTCTTCATGACCACTGCTTCGTGACCACCTTCATCTGCCGTAACACATCAGGGCCCGTAACAAGAGTAGATCGCCTTTTCGTGGTACGTTACAGGATGTAAGATCTACCACCGATTCCTAGTCCTGACTACTTCAAACTAGGGGAACAGGATTTTTCAGTAATCCAATGAACACATCTTAGTCCTTGTTACTTTTTATACCTTGTTGATAGTGACCAGACTCGGCTTTGTCCACCGAGGATGATCTAGAAACAAGAAAACAATGAGTAAGTTAGTCTTCATCTATGTGATTCCTAGTCTTCTATTCGTTGTTCCCTAGTTTGAAGTGGTTAAGACTAGGGTCATTATCTGTGCCGTTTCTTTAATGTTGTGGCTAAGGAATCCAATTTTGACTGACAAAGGGGCGCGCCTTTGGAGGGTGTTTCAACACTCCGAAAAGTATAAATAGCGGGTCCTTTCAATTAGAGTCGGATCCTTGCGGTAAATGCAAGAATGACAACTGTAAAAAAAATCGAATACTTCATCATTTCTCAATAGTGATGAGGTAATATGACATGCACTAAACTAAGGACACGGGATATACTACAATAGATCAAATTACTGGTCGCAGTGGTGTTAAGTCCCGAACAGAGGAAAAAAAAATTACATCTGAGCCTGTATGATCACCAGCGTAGTTGCCTGTTAGTTTCACTGGTCCTGGCAGCATCTTCCTCTTCTGGTCAACTGGTAGCACACCTGTTATCTCCCCGGATCATTGCTTCGTGAACACTTTCACCTTCACCTACTGTAACTACATGAGGGGCTGTATGACCACCGGCATAGTTGTCTGGTCGTGGCAGCATCTTCCTCTTCTGGTCAGCTGGTAGCACCCCTGTTCCCTCCCAGGTAACTATGAATAAATAGTATGTGTCTGGCCGAAGATGCCAGTTATCACTGCGTTGTTGTGCAACCATTGGTTCAAGCTTTACATGCATCAGCGTCTTTCTGATCACTGCTTCGTGATCACCTTCATCTACCGTAACTACATGGCGTAACTGCATAGCCCCCGGCGTAGTTGCCTTTTCGATTTACCGGTCGTGTTGAGCTTCTTCTTCATCTGGTCAGCTGGTAGCACCTAGGTTGCAAATACTCATTTCAGCTAAAACAATGTTTTTTTTTAAATTATGGACTAATTAGATGCCATGATCACATTTTGAATTGGTAGGATACAAGAAGAGGTTGCAAAGAATGTGTTTGAAATATTATACCTGTTTATTTCACTTCATCAGCGATTTTTCACACACTCACTAACTCACTCATTTACTCACTCAGCGATCAGCAAATCGCTGATTGTGACTCATAGAAAGCAAAATTTACAGGTTTTATGTTTCAAACGCATACTTTGTAACCTCTTCTTGTAAGTTACAGGTAAAACATGCCATCATACCATCTTTTGGTTTTATTACTCCGAAAAACAGTATTTTAGCTGAAATGAGTATTTGCAACCTTGGGTTGCACACCTGTACTCTCCCAGAGGTTCATGAGAATTCATTGCCTACACACTTAGAAGCATTCATTTAATATACGAGCGTCAATTTTGACATAAAATTGAGTCATAATTGACGCCAAATTCAATTCAATCAAACGTACTTTCGAACTTTTCAGTCCCGAAGCACTTAATTTTACATGACATATTTGTTTACGTTTCATCCTTCATGTCAAAGAAGAATTCCGGCACGTGCAAGGCTAGGTATTTCTAAGTGTATATCGGAATGTTCGTTTTCAACGGATCAGCTGATAGCGTATCTGTTTTTTCCGAGGATCTTCATCTAGCCGATGATTCTATCGACTTTGAAGGACGATTGGAACTTTGGACGTGGATTATTTAAAGGTTTTTTATATAATGAATTGTTAGTACTTTAGACGCGTACAGTACACTCTTACGTTTGTTTTCTTTAACTTACACACATAGGGAACTTACTTTTGAACCAAAACAAACAAGAAGCTTTCGGGAGATCAATACTACACAGTCTGTGACGGTCAGGAAGTTGACAATGCCAATTATTCCATTCATACCAAAAATTTGGTAACAATGCCATGGTTTGATACAATGCCGCGATATGAGAGTGTGAATCGGCGTCTGCGGTTCATGATCCAGCAACAAGATGGCCCAATACTATTATGGTCCGATTTGGGTCAATGCACTACTCGAAAGACACGGGAGCTTGGTACAAAGCAACCAAAGTGCAATACGTGCATAGATGTATGCTTAAATAAAACAGCAAAAAGGGTTATCGTCCATTTCATTCCATTTAAGCATTCCGCTAACAACCCAATTTCATTATTTCATTATGATGGCTACCAAGCTTTGGGATTTTCCTTATTAGAGAGTTGTATAGATTTTTTCTCCTTTAGTTTACTTAAATCTTTGGTTTTTATTAGTTAGGTAGGTTCCGCTTCAACATATTGTAGTTTCATTTTTATACCTGTGATCTTGATATTTTTACCTAGCGGATGAGTACTTAAGATTTTGATAAGTTTTTTAGTGGGAATGATACTGATGAAGACTGCACATTGTAGTAGAAATACGTATCTGTTATGGATACAAAAATTAATTAAGTGGAATTAAATGGACGATAACCCTTTTTTGCTGTTTTATATATATATATGGAATAAGTTCTTTTATTTCAATAATAATTTGTGCTTAATCTGGGACACACTACAATAATTAAATTCACCATTCTTCTCTTTGAAACCCTGACGGAAATCCAATTTTTTTTTCTTGGATTGTTTTCTGTCGATCTTGTTTTCCGTGCTGAGCTCCAATGCTACCGACGCCAGGGAGGCAGCTCCCACACCTGGACCCTACCCCAACTCATGAATCGGGGACCAACGGCTTTACTTCCCTTACGAAGAAAGGCGTGATCAGAAATATTATGCCTCAGAACATCCCAGCGGTACCGACTGGGATTGAACCGAGGACTGCTGGGGTGAGAGATAATCACGGTTACCTCTACACCACTGGCGCCGCATTTAAGAATTCTCGTAGAAAATTCCTTAGGACTATCTTCAGTTTGAAATTCGGCTACGTTTTTTATTCAGTAACATGCAGCATTAGATTCTCTTGAAATTATTATCGATATCCCTTGGGAATTATTCTTATATATATTTTTTAATTGAATGATTGCCCAAACAATTTTGACATCAATCTTTATGATCACCTACATTAGGATTAGTGTCATAATTGTTTCCATATCATTATTAGGTTTTTAGTAGGGTTAATTCAATTTGAATTCTTCTCCCGAATTCTTACCTGAAAATTCTTCAGAGTTGCTTCAGAATTATCTGGATTTCTGTCCATAATCTTAAAAAAAAGTCTCTTCTGAACTACTTTGGGATTCACCCATACTTTTCCCTTTGGGATTTAAGTTTTAATTCGTTCTCTAGTAGAGAAGGAGAATTGTAGAGATTCATTTTTTCCTGATATCTGAGTTCTTAATTATTTTTTATTTGAGCGATTTTAAAGACTGTAATTTCTAAAAGTTCAGTATTATGGAAAGCTGGCCTAGCCATCTTAAAAATCGTCTCTTGTGTTCTTCAAAAAAAAAAATCTTTGTCCTGGATCTCAAAAGTCATATGAGGAATATGATTTCAGAAGAGTTCTTTTTTTTTTCTTTTTGAATTTATTCTATCACTGTATAACATTCAGTTCAATTACCCACTCTTTTTTTAGTGTTTAAAATTCAAAATTCTACGACAATAAAAACTTTTAAAATTTAGGCAAATTATTTGACAATCAAATGCGATCTTCGAGAATAAAGCATTTTCCACATTTTGATTTTTTTTTTAATTCAGGTGTTTTCCTGGCTAAAATGACTTTATTTCCAGTGACATCTGTTGCTGAAGTCAACCATACTTCATCAAATTTTGCTTTTTATGTAAAATCAGGAAAACATATGATTGGCGCCGGGGAAAAATCGATTCCATCTGAATAGCTTCATGTTGCCAGGCTTTAGCGATCGTTAGTCGTAAAGGATTGTTGTGTTGAAAGGAGCTTGACGGCTTAGCAGTGACCGATTTTGCCGATTTGCTTACTGATTATGATTATTGTGGATTCAATTGCATTCTAAGGATCATTTTCATTAGTTTACGGCTCATTGTTGAACGTCCTATGGATAACTCGCAATATGTTTATGGGTAATTCTTAAAATGCCAATGCTTATTCATTAATTTGGCTGTACATGTTTACAATTGTGTTGCTACATAAAATATGGATCAAAGTGACATTTAAATGGATCATTCACACTTTATTACGGATTTTCATCGGAGTTTAAGCGTTTATCATTTTTTTTATGGATCATTTATTAATTAACATATGCATCAATATGTTTGCAGACATGTTTTAGGTAGGTTCCTGGTTGTTTATGCTGTATATAATCAACACAAACGTTTGTCAGTTTAAACTGTTCCAATTCGCTTTACAACTTGGCTGACTAATTACTCATGACCTCTTGTTACATTTTTATCTAAATGTACTCATTTGACTTTTTCTAACATTGCAAATTTCCTTCTCTTCTCGCACCAACGTTTCTCCTGTTAATCTACAAAGCAATATTTTATTTTTACCAGGAAAATGTCTTCTTCCGAGTTATCGCGGTAATCCACCGTACACAGTTGACGTTGAAGCGACAGTCGATTTTTCCCGAAATCAAATTACACTTTTTACACTTTCTACCTCTTCCCTCTGTCTCTCCACGTTCCCATTGATCTTCCATCATCTGCAGTTCAGTTCCACTCTCACCCCCCTTTCCAGCACGAACCATCCGTATTCAAATCCACTCCAGGAAGAGGAAGTGAAAATAAATCCACAGCGTGAAAACTGAGATTTCAACTTCGTTTGCTTCTACCTATCATCCTTCCACCAGCTTGGAGCATTCCTTTGGGTTTTTCTTCGGTTACAACAACCGCATCAGCACGGCTGATCGAACCCTCTAGTGGAACTGTTTTCGGCATCGGGCTGCGGAGCGGTAAATTTAAGCACAATTGTATTGTGATAATGTTTGCTGCAGGAAGCGACGAGCGGTTGGCGAATAAAAAAGAAGAATCGCGCGGAAAAATGACACCACGAAATTTATCAATCCGCCAACGATTTCCTCAGAAAGTGGTCCGCTTGAAGCACTCTCGATGCCAGATGGAAACCTGAACAGCTTTCGAGTGCGGATGGTTTTTTTTGCTCCTTTACATGCAACCAAATCACTCAAAAGACGTACCCAGAAGGAAACTGATAATGCCCGATTGAGCTTTATTCGATTACAATGACGATCATTTCGGAGAAGTCAACGACGGTTTAGAGACCCTTGAGGCCAATTTAGAGGGAGAATTTAAATTTAGGTTTTGATCGTTTTTCACGTGAAACATTTTTCTTGATAGTTTTACATTATTGATTAAGCACATCGTCGGATCTCCGCATAGCCGAAGCAGTGGTTCTATAATTGGTGGATCATTTGAATTTAGTGGCTCACACGTAAACAAGGAAAAAAGGGTAACGGAATATAAATTACACACCCCTGAAGAAAAAACAAACGATGCAGAAGAAGAAACGAGGTCTGATTAGCCAATAACTTTGAAGTGTTGGTGTTTACTTATTTACATTTTCCTTGAGCTTTCCAGGTTTTCCCGATTTTAATTTCGAACAATTTTGAGGTTTAACGAAAACTTTTTAAACTGTTGTTTGTTAGATATATGTATTTTAAGGCAACATTTAAGGCAATTTCAAAAACCAAAGTCAGTCGTGGCATGAAAGTGGTCTGATTCAGATTCGATGTTATAATAAGAGTCCCACCAAGAGAAAATGTTGCGATCAAGCAGCACTGTTTGGGATTTATTTTTCGGGGTGGGAGGCTAACATTGTCTTCCTTAGAACCTCTTCCTTTCATGTATTTTATCTTTGATGCGTTGATGGCAAGTCCAATCCGCCTAGCTTCAGCCTTCAGTCTGAAGTACGTTTCCGCCATCATCTCAAAGTTCCGTGTCATGATGTCGATGTCATCGACGAAGGCAAGAAGCTGGATGGACATCCTGAAGATTGTGCCACTCGGGTCTATCCCAGCTCTTCTGATCACACCTTCTAACGTGATGTTGAATAGCTGACACGAAAGTCCATCACTTTGCCGGAGCCCCTTCGAGATTCAAAAAGACTCGAGATTGTCACCGATACTCGACCAATTAATCATGTTTTGTTGTTTTTGACATCATCCACATCCAGAGGGCCAGTCACTTTCGAATGTATGGGAATGGTAGGAAACCATTTGGAAATGTATGGAAATTTTAAGTTTTTATTCATTATCGTCTTTATGGGCAGTTTTAGATGCACAAAAATTGCACGAGTACATTACTATGGTGATAAGGTAAACACTCGTTTATTTGTTTCTTTCTGTGAAAGCATGCTTAGTCACAAATCGTGGATTTTCTGATATTCTCCATACTGCAAAAATGATTTTCCTACCACTGAAGGGGCGACATCTCCCGGATCTTCAGTATAGCTACTACTCAAATCATATAATTAATTGACCAATCGCGTCAGTTTATCCGGAAATCCGTACTCGTGCATAATCTGCCATAGCTGATCTCGATCGATTGTGTCGTATGTGGATTTGAAATCGATGAACAAATGATGTGTGGGCACGTTGTATTCGCGGCATTTCTGCAGAACCTGCCGAATCGCGAAAATTTGGTCCGTGGTAGTGCGGGCACCCATGAATCCCGCCTGGTATTACCCCACAAACTCTCTTGCAAATGGTGACAGACGGCGGCATAGAATTTGGGAGAGTACCTTGTTGGTGGCACTCAGCAGTGTGATCGCGCGGTAGTTGCAGCAATCCAACTTGTCACCCTTTTTGTAGATTGGGCATACGACACCTTCCATCCACTCCTCCGGTAATATTTCCTCCTTCGAAATCTTGGCAACTACCCACTGCAGCGCTCTAGCCAGTTCTTCACCACCGTATTTTAATAGCTCACTTGGTAGTTGATCTACAACAGCTGCTTTGTTGTTCTTCAGCCGACCGATCTCCTCCTCAATTTCTTGAAGATCAGGGGCCGGTAGCCTGTCGTCTTCTACGCGTGCTCCAAGGTCAGTTGACGTGCCACCTTCATTTTCTGTTGCATCACCGTTGAGGTGCTCGTCATGGTACTGCTTCCACCTCTCAATCACCTCACACTCGTTCGTGAGAAGGTTACCGTCCAAGTCCTTGCACATATCGGCTTGTGGCACGTAGCCTTTGCGCGAACTATTTAGCTTCTCGTAGAACTTCCGTGTGTCGTTTACGCGGTACAGATTTTCCATCGCCTCGCGATCTCGGTCTTTCTGCTGACGCTTCTTCCTTCGGAAAACCGAGTTTTGTCTGCTCCGCGCTTGTCTGTATCGTTCCACATTCAATCTCGTGCGGTGTTGCAGCATTCTCGCCCTTGCTGCATTCTTCTCCTCTACTAACAGTTACGTTACTTCACATGAAAATCAAGTGTATACAGAGCAACAGTGTTTTAAAGTGGAAGCAGTGATGTCAAATAAACGCTGAATTATCAAATATATTATCGAATAAGCTCTGTTACGATATAAGTCGAATAAAAGCTTCTTGGCATACCTTATATAACACCAAGTAGTTCAATGTGTGTTGTGGTTGAATAAATTCTCCTCGAGGAGGGGAACAGAATCCACCGTACATCAGCCACTACCGACCTCCCCTCAACATCGAAAGCCGAAATAAGGACCAGTTTAGGGCAGGAGACAACTCAGCGGTAAAGGGTGATACGGTCAAAATTTGGTCAATATCAACTTGACGTATTTCTTTCAATTTTGCATTTAAAAAACCTGAACACCCCTCATGTTGAAGGTGTGTGTGTGTAGAATGTTGCTCCTATTTTGATTTTGGAATTCACTCTTCAGTTGTCAAAATGCCGTCCAAGCAAGAAGAGCAGCGTATCAAAATTTTGCTCGCGCATCGCGAAAATCCGAGCTACTCGCACGCAAAGTTGGCAAAATCGCTAAAAGTTGCCAAATCAACCGTTACAAATGTAATTAAAGTGTTTGGGGAACGTTTGTCGACAGCCAGGAAGTCTGAATCGGGGGGAAATCGAAAACCGGAAGCCGCTGAGATGACAAAGAGAGTTGCCGGTAGTTTCAAGCGAAACCCTAACCTATCTCTCCGAGATGCCGCAAATAAGCTGGGTGTATCGTCTACAACCGTGCATCGAGCCAAAAAACGAGCCGGACTATCGACTTACAAGAAGGTAGTGACTCCAAATCGCGATGATAAACAAAATACGACGGCCAAAGCGCGATCCCGGAGGCTGTACACGACGATGCTGACGAAGTTTGACTGCGTGGTAATGGACGACGAAACCTACGTCAAAGCCGACTACAAGCAGCTTCCGGGACAGGAGTTTTATACGGCAAAAGGAAGGGGAAAGGTAGCAGATGTTTTCAAGCACATGAAACTGTCAAAGTTCGCAAAGAAATATCTGGTTTGGCAAGCCATCTGTACCTGTGGCTTGAAAAGCAGCATTTTCATAGCTTCCGGGACTGTCAACCAAGAAATTTACGTGAAAGAGTGTTTGAATAAACGTCTGCTGCCTTTCCTGAAGAAACACGGTTGTTCCGTACTGTTTTGGCCGGATTTGGCATCTTGCCATTACGGTAAAAAGGCCATGGAGTGGTACGCCGCCAACAACGTGCAGGTGGTTCCCAAGGACAAGAACCCTCCCAACACGCCAGAGAAATACTGGGCTATTGTCAAGCGGAACCTAAAGAAGACCAAAAAAACTGCTAAGGGCGAGCAGCAGTTCAAGGCAAACTGGCTTTCTGCGGCGAAGAAGGTGGACAAGGTGGCTGTACAAAATCTGATGGCAGGGGTCAAGCGTAAGGCCCGGCAATTCGGATTTGGAAAAGCGGAAGCCTAACTGAATATTTTTCCTGAATTTTATACTAATTGAACTTGAAAAAGAAATTTAATTTGATTTTTTAAATAAACGAGTTCACCGATTTACACGCGTTTTCCCTTGACCAAATTTTGACCGTATCACCCTTTACTTCTCATAATTTATTTTATTTTTTTTTTACTTTTTCGGACTTCCTAAAGTCTAACATCTTAAAAACCTGGGAACTTCTTGAAATTTACCGCTTATTTAGTGAAGTTAATTGAACTGAACTCCCCTGAAATTCCCTTTGTTTTTGGAGCTTATTTGAGATCCTCCCGAAATGCCCATAAAAGTTTCTGAAGTTCTCGGATCTTCTCTTAATTTCCATAGACTTTTATGAAGTTCTCAAAATGTTTCTGAAGATCTCTGTACTTCTGTGAAATTTAATTATTCTGAAATTTCAGGAACGTCTTTAGGCTTATAGCGAAATAATAAATATAGTTCTATGATTTCCACTGAAGCTCTCAAGATTTGTCTGAAGATTAAATTACCGAAACTAATTCAAAACTTCTTCAATAGTCTAGAGTTTCCTGATGTTTTTGAAACTGCCCAAAATATTTCTCGATTTCCTTAAAATTCTCTATGCTGTCCTACTTTAGTATTTTTTTAAAAGAACCCACAATCTAACTGGAATTGATTCAATTGTATTTAAGTTCTACAATTTTGCAAATAAGTTTATAAACGCGCACGGAACTTTGCCTTAAATCACTAATTTCCCTGCAAGAAGTTTTCTATGCTTACCTCTAATGCATTCTCTAAATTGATCAAATGTTTCTGATACATATTTATAATTCCCTGTAGCTTCTAAAGTTTTCGGATCAATGATAGAATTCTCGGAATATCTCATAATTCTAAGGAACTCCTTGTAAGTCGCTGCAAATTTCCTTAAGTTAATGGAATTTTTCTGATGTCATCTAATCGTCCTCGAAATGCTCGGAACTTCACTGAAAATAATGAAACAATCAAAAATATCTAAATTTCTAAGAAGTTCTCTGAAGTTTCTTGAAAATATCGGTGCTTGCTAAAAGTTCTCGCCTTTTGTTTTTAATTAATGGTACTTTGTTGATGTATAATTTTTCGAATTTTCTATAGATCTTGAAATTTCCATGATATAACATCCTTTAAATACTCTTACATTTTCCGGATGTTCATATAATTTTTATTGCGTTTCAGAAATTTTCTCTGAGCAAACCGAAGTTTCCGGAAATTCCGGTTTCTGCAATTTCCTTGAAATTTTTTGAACTACCTTTTAATTCTCTGATTTGTCTTCATGTTCTCTGAGCTTCCCTAAAACTCTAAACTGTAATGAAGATCTCAGTTCTGCTTTAAAATAAATGGAATTCTTGCAAACACCGTTAAACTTCCCTGGAGTTCTCTGGATTTCTGTGAAGTTCCTGAAATATTTCTGAAGTTTTCATAAATTTTCTGAAGGTCTGTATACTGAATCTCTTGGAACATCTTAAGGGTTCTTGTTTTTATTTCAGCACCTCATGGAACTATCCTGAATTTGTCTAAACTCACGCTTATAGATTTTTAAACCAATTCAATAGTCTGAGCTAAAGTTTCAGGGACTTCCCCTTAAGATCTCTGGAATTCCTCAAAGATCTCTAGATCTAGCTTTTCTGAGACCATAGAACTTCATTAAAGTTTCCACATTTTTGATAGTACGTAAAAATGTCGTGATCTTTGACTAACTATAATGAAGTAAGTGTTCAACTTCAACATTTATTGAATTTGAGCTAAAGCTGTTTCTTTAAAACTGATTGCCATTGTTGAAAAATAAAACTAAATATAGGCCCATCCAGAAGAATGATCCATCTTGAAATAAATTCACGTTTAAGAAAGTTTGAAATAGTGACTTATTACAAGAAAAAGTGACTTTAGTGACTTGGCCTTAAAAAAAGAGACTTTTTAGTGACTGGCTTGAAAAAAGTGACCAAGTCACTAAAAAGTGACCAAGTCACTAAAAAGTGACTCGCTACCAGCCCTGTCATCAACTAATTCTTTCTTCAAATTTGTACTAGCGCTTTCTATGGAATTTTACATGTAATTCCAAGTAGATAGGATCCTTAAAGAGGGGTCTAGTGATTTCAGAAATGGAATTAAGCATTGGATGGATTTTCTAGAAAGTGAAAAAGACAAAAATTATGTGTTGCCAAAAACGGGTAGGGAATGTATAAATAAATGAATATGCTCTGAGACTGAAAATTTCGCTACTCGACGAAAAGTACCTTTGATTGAATTTCGCATCTGTTATGATAAAACTTTATGTCAAAATTGACGCTCGTATATGTCAGTCTTAGACAATCATAATTTTCACGATTTTTTCTGAGTGTGTAGTATTTGATTGTTGTTATTTTTACCTTTGTACTTGTTTCGTATAAGATACAGGGTTTCGATGCCTATAACTCAAACAGGTTTTTCTCTGAAACTTCATTAAGACTATGTAGTCAGATGAAGTATACAAAATAAATAAATAAATAAAGGGTTTCGGAATACATCGAACCCATAATCATATACTTTACAATCATAGTTGATGACTAAAAATATTATTCAACCATCTTAATACTAATAAAACCTTAAACAGACCATGAGCAGGTGATCCCATGTAATAAAATCTATGAAACAGCTAAAAAAATTTATTTCCTCCCACATGTTTTATAAAAAATTGGGTAAGATGGGTGACGAAATAAAAAATATAATTTCTAACAGTTTATTTGTGAAATGAACTACGACAACAATTAACAGCCCAAAATCAAGCAAAATAGCTTTAAGTAGTCTAAACCACACGCAAGGTCACACCACCCTCTGATTTCACCAACCATTTGAGTACCGCCACAAACGACTTTCAGTTTCTGTCGCAACATTTGCCATCACGTGAACATCTTCAACCACGTGGCATCCCAGATTACCGCATTCATGTAAATGCAAATGAAACTTTTGCCGAACAACCATGGCCTTCCTTCTACAACTCTCCGAAGATACAAAAGGCAGCAATTCCCAGCTCTCAGCCGGCGCAAAGGGTCAACACTTAGCAAGGATTCGAGCCTTAGACGTTCGACGACGACGACGACGACGACGAGAGGGGAGATTTCACCAACAGCATCCACCGCAAGTCAAACAACCGTTCGTCCCAGCAGAAATTGCAGCAACAATCGCTGTCCAACGGGACAGGTAGTAGGTACATACATTCAAACCATCAACACACTTAGGTAAAGCCACTGGAGCACCATTCTCCTCTCCATTTGATGGTACTGAATTCGTATCCTTTTGCCACACTGCCGCCACCGTCGTCCGGGTGACAGTGCAGTCTTTTGGGTTAGAAGGATGAATCTAAATTCATGCCTAGAGCCATAGCAGAGACACTATACAGACAACATTGAAGCTCGCACCCCGAGATGGCTATGATAATGTCGAAACTGTATGAGCCCTCGCCTATTCAGGAAGGTCTGCCACGGTGAACTGCTGCTGCTGCTGCTTGTGCTAGACCCCGGGCGTCCGTCCGGTATGAATGGGATGGATTCTGAGCATCAGCAGAAAGCACCAGCAAATTTGTGGTTTGCTCCGGAACGTGTATGGCATGTGTTCCCAAAACGTTACATGCCAAAATAACATGGTGTTTATTTGGTTTACCAGATTGCATCTATTTCGAGACCGACGACGAAAGCATTACGGGTTTCATTTGAGTGAGTGGGAAGGGAATTGGAACAATATAAAATGTGTTTGTAAAGTTTAAATACTGCATCAACGCGGTTTTTAAAACTTCAAGCAAATGTTTTCAAGCATAATGAATAGGAGTTTGAAGCACATAATCGTGTATTTTATAGACAACAGACAAAGTTCTACCGGTTGGACCGGGAATCTAACCCTCACAGTACCTACATGGGACATACATTATACGTGAGTGACGGGTGACGTAGCTAACCATATGACCACGAAGCCCACGTCTTAACAATCTATGCAGATAAATGGCTTATTTTCAACACATGATGCTGCTTTGTTAGATTGCAGACTCATTAAAATTGCAATTTCGTTTTATTAAATTCATACTGATTAACAGTGCCAGCCTTAAATAGCATTCAATGACAGTTTTCAAACATACAAATCATTGGATTAAACCATTGCTGTCTTTAACTTGAAAGTAAGAATTTTGATTGAACTAAGTGTCAATCAATCTTTTTTTATGTGGTAAAATGTTACCGATGTTAGAAATTAATGATTTTTGTGTGAATTTATAAGTGATTTAAAATAAAAATGCCTACAGTTATTTAGGCGCAACTGCATTTAAAAAAATACTTTTCATAATATCTGCTGAAAAAACATTCCGTACATTCCGAGAAACTAAACTTAATAAAAAATATCTCATAGAAAGTCACTTGAACAGTGTTGGCTAAAATCAAGATCAGAAAATCAAAATCAGCTATCTTTCCAGATCAATATCACCTAAAATCACAGGCACCAATACCACAAGCCATCATGTATGTATGTACGCATGTAAGAAGCCACCATCCTAGCTTGGGTCTTGCCCTGCATGCGGCTCCACTCAACAGCAAGATCAAATTTCGTCATCATTCTGAATTCAACATATTGCTGTATGAGGGCCAAAAAGGATTGGGTGGGCCCGTAAGCAGAGACACTTACGCGAAACCCGCGGGAGGAAGAGAATCTCCTTCCAACAATATGATCCAACAAAACGATTAACGAAATTCGCAATACATGTTAAGCTTTCCACGGGATGGTTTGTTTGAGAAGAGCACGTCAACTTAATTGCAACTGTTGGAGTAAAATGCTAGTATCTAAAATGACAGTACACATTTCCTCCTAGACTCCGGCTGGCACTCCACTCCATTGTCCACACTCTAAAAAAAAACTGAAAATTACACGAGCTTGAATTGACGTATGATCTAATTTTCTTGTCATGTAATTCGATAAACGACTTAATTTTATGTGCACATGGACGCACTTCAAAAAAATAAATGTCGACATTTAATAATAAACACATCTAGATGTGAAATAGCGTCTTATGACTGAATATCATATCAACTTCTGAAAAATATGTCATGCTTTTAAATTTAGGTGTCAAAAAACCTAAAATTACATGACCGAAAACTGAAAAGTAAATTCGTGACAGATTTTTATGTCCGAATAGATGTAAAATTACATGATGCCTAACCTCGGTGACAATGTACCTGAAAGCAGTAAGTAAAGCTTCGATCGTCATCGGCAACGTACTCCGCAGTTTTATCGCGTTACGGTACGGTATTGAAAAAAATGAGTGTCCGGTGCAATATATTTGGTTTGGACTGCGTGAATTCCACATTTTATAAAACAACATATCCGGCTGCATAGGAATTCACAAGTCTTTAAGTACGCGTTCGGATGTGAAGTGATATTTAAGTCATTTGTGGCATATCGGTAGCACTTGAGGCAGCGCCATATTGAATGGCAAAGTGAAATTTTATACGAATGTCCGATAATATCCTGTAGTGTCAAAACAAACGATTTTAAATCAATCACTTAGCATGCAATGCACCACATATCCACAGGAGAGCCTATTTTTTGGCCGTTGAATTCCCGGAGAACCAAGCCATTCGCAACACCAAACAGCTTGAGAATCCACACTAAATTATGTATAAAAGATGTAAAATTGCAGCTTTTTGAAAAATTATCAAAATCAGTAAAAATGAGTACCAGTGACAGAAATTTACGTCACGACATGTAAAAATATGTCTTCAGTTTGTGGTTCGAGTAAATTTAAGAAAAGACGTAAATTTAGGTCGATTAAGCCGCTTGTTTTGAGCACATCTAAAAAGATTTAAATTTACATGAAATTTTTCAAGTGTGCAGTTACAACTTCAATGATACTTTGATGCTCCCTCCCGTCCCCGCATTTTATGAGTATACAATATAATTTTAATGATAGCACCAATATCACAAGCCATCATCACCACAAAAATCACACGTGATTTTCGACGAATATCAGATGGCTTCCAAAAATCCAAGATGGCGGACCAAAATCCAATATGGTGGCATCTAAACAGGGTATATGCATCTAAACCCATGCAATATGGGTATCTACGGAATGCGCTCGATAAGTGGAAGTGGAAAATTGACTTCCGCTGCCATTTTGGAATCCAATATGGCGGACCAAAATCCAATATGGCGGCCCCTGGGCAGGGAATATGCATCTTAACCAATGCAATATGCGTATCTGTGGAATAGGCTGGTTGAGTGGAAGTGGAAAATTGACATCTGCCGCCAAATTGGAATGCAAGATGGCGATTCAAAATCCAATATGGCAGCCCCTGGACAGGGAATATGCATCTAAACCTATGCAATACGGAATGGGCTTGATGAGTAGAATTGAAAAATCGACATCCGCAGCCATTTTGTAATTCAATATGGCGGACCAAACTCCAATAGGGCGGTTTCTAAACAGCGTATATGCATCTAAACCCATGCAATATGGATATCTATGGAATGAGCTTGATGAGTAGAATTGTAAAATTGATATCCACCGCCATTTTTAAATTCTAGATGGCGGACCAAAATCCAATATAGCGGCCCCTGGACACAGAATATGCGTCTAAACCCATGCAATATGGGTATCTACGGAGTAGGCTCGATGAGTGGAAGTGAAAATTGACATCCGCCGTTATTTTGGAATCCAAAATGGTGAACCAAAATCCAATATGGTGGCCCCCCAACAGGGAATATGCATCTATACCCATGCAATACGGATATCTATGGAATGGGCTTGATGAGTAGAATTGGAAAATCGACATCCGCAGTTATTTTGTAATTCAAGGTGGCGGACCAATCTCCAATCTGGTGGCTTCTAAACAGCGTATATGCATTTTTTTCCTTGATTTTTTTTCCGTGCTGATCACCAATGCTTCCGACGCCAGGGAGACAGCTCCGACACCTGGACCCTATCTATCGACCCATCAACTCATGAACCGGGGACCAACGGTTTTACTTCCCTTCCGAAGGAAGGCGTGATCAGAAATGTTATGCCTCAGAACATACCGGCGACTGGGATTGAACCCAGACCTGTTGGGGTGAGAGGTAATCACGCTTACCACTACACCACCGGCACCGCTAGCATATATGCTAGCTTGATTAGTAGATTTTTAAAATTGACATCCACCCCCAGTTTTAAATTCTAGATAGCGGCCCCTGGACAGGGAATATGCGTCTAAACCCATGCAATATGGGTATCTATGGAATGGGCTCGATCAGTGAAAGTGAAACATTGACATCCACCGGCATTTTGGAATCCAAGATGATGGTTAAAAATCCAATATGGTGGCCCCCCGACAGGGAATATGCATCCAAACCCATGCAATATGTATAGCTAGGGCTAGATAAGTGGAAGAGGAAAAATTGACATCCGCTGGCATTTTGGAATTCAAGATGGTGGACCAAAATCCTAAATGGCGGCCCCTGGACAGGGAATATGCATCTAAAATCATGCAATATGGCTATCTACGGAATGGATTCGATGAGAGGAAGTGTAAAATTGACATCCGCAGCCATTTTGAAATCCAAGTTCCACAAAATCCAATATGGCGACCTTCGGACAAGGAATTTGCATCTAAACCCCAGCAGCCTAAGGCTGAAAGTCTCGTTAATAAAGGAAAAGAAAAAAAAAAGCATCTAAACCCATGCAATATGGGTATCTGCGGAATGGGCTCGAAAAGTGGAACTCCCTACGCTTTAATCAGATAGCGTATAGAGCGTCGTTGTGCCAATTTGGTCGTGGCACATTTCGAGTATGAGAGAGTGATTGCAGTTTGCTCAAAAGTGCCTGAGTAAAATGCAAGTACTTTCAATGATTACTCGTAGTTGTTACAGTGAAGATATACACCCATATTTTCGTTTATGTCTGGACGTGTTGGTCAGAAACATTTTTATTTGATTTTGTGTGGTGGATGGGCTTCGGTCGTGGACGGGCATATGTGTCATAATATTAAGTTTACGGTACAATAACGTTGAAAAATTAAGAAATGTATCGCTTCAGTTTGAGAAGCACTTCATTTCGCAACCGATGAACCATTCTGACGGCCCAGATTATCGTGCAGGCGCTGTGTGTGGGAAAGGTCCAATATTGGACAGTTTGATGTTTATAAAGTACCATCAGTTAAAACTGTATTTTGAGCTTTATCTCTATACATTCTTTGGTGTTCCTTAGAAGATTATCATGTGCTGATTCAAAGAGTTAATGGTATTAACATTGAACTGTCCATAGTTGGGCGTTGTTGAACTTGTGGTACTTGCACAACATTTCATGTGAGTACCAAAGTAACCATATAATCACAAAATAACTTTAAATGTAGGTTCAGAGTGAGATAATGTCACTGAAATATGGTTAGTTGGGTATTCAGATGAAACTTTTAGTTTAAAAAACTAATCCTGGTTGTATTCCTTTTCGTTTGCATGTAACACTGTTTGATATTACTAACCGCACCGAGCCTTCATTCCGGGTGGTGAGCGAACCTGAAGAAGAAGAAAAAGATGATGACCATCAGCCTCTTCTCGGAACGAGTGTATTGTTGATGGACCTGGTCTACGATTCGTGGTTGGATTCTGTGATGATGAGTATCACAAGAAAGGTAAAATAAGTAGCACGATCTTCATCGAAATGTAAGTATTATTGACAATAATCATAACAATCAACTCGTATATACATTGAAATACATATATAAAAGGGAAGAGACGGTCCAACAGGGCACCCGATTGCAGCGATTTGGACGGGGAGATAGTGGGAATGCCAACTCCCTGTTGATAATATTTCGTGGATAACGGGTGGGCTCTTCTCTCCACTCATTAGGGCACCTTTCTGTTTGGGGGCTTGTCTTTTTGACCAATTGGCTGATCAAGTTGCTGGAAGGAGATTCTTTATTTATCCGTAGATGCGTATAGGCGACTTTGCCTATCGATCTACCCAATCCGTTTTTGGCCATTCATACAGCGACATGTTGAGGACAATCAGAGGTTATTTAGCTTGATCAAGACAAACAGAGAAGAGAGCCCACTGCTGTCGGACTTAGTTTCCGTGCTACAATGGGTGGTAAACCACTATCATATCATCATAATGGGCTCGAAAAGTGGAACTAGACGTCCGCCGCCATTTTTGAATTCACTGGCAAAAAGAGATGATCACCGATTTGCTCATGTACCGACGATGTATTTGAAACAGTTCTATCGATTGTACCGCACTCAAGTTGTTATCTGAAGGGAGGAATCTAGTCGTAGGTTTGGAAATAGCAGCTATTGTTACCACTACCACTGTATGTGCCCTTGTCATCGTCAACTTGACGATCTCGAGGAGACGCGGGCAGGGGAGGTGCTGCTACTGTACCTTTCGACCAATGACAGTATGATTGATCAAAAGGTACAATCTAAAGTTATGAACCCGTGACAAGAGCACATACAGTGGTAGAGGTAACAATAGCTGCAATTTCCAAACCTACGACTAGATGCCTCCCTTCAGATAACAACTTGAGTGCGGTACAATCGATATAACTGTTTCAAACACGTCGTCGGTACATGAGCAAATCGGTGATCATGATCAACTCTATACGTTCATCTCCTCATCTATCGTATAAAATGACCACTTTAAGTCTGTTATTAGAAACTTGGCATTTTAAAGGTCATAATGTTATTCAGAGGCATGATTTGTGCTAAACATATTAGTACTCATAATTATTTTTTGAAACACTATCAAAAGATGACAAAGTTACAGCCTAAAAAAAAATAAAACATTGTTTCAGAGGCATACTTTTTTGTAGTTAGAACACATAATTACCTTTAAAATGGTTTCACAAAATTTAAATTGTTTCGAAGTATAAAATGTTATGGTAGGTTGAATATTTTTTTTAAATTAAGAAAAATCGATTGAAATCCACGTCAACCTCATAGTTCTTGCAGAATTTGACAGATACTCTATTCTACAAACATTTAAGGAGTTCAGTTATGAAAATATTGCTGCAAGGAGATCCAAAATTGGTTGAAGAATGATAAAGTGATAATTTTAGTAAAACTCATTTCTTAAAGATCACCAATCTACCTTGAAGACGTTTGACCTTTAAATCAAAATACCTTTGCCTCATACTTGAAGACATCTCTTTCCAAGCCATTTTGAACCAGAAAAACGATCAAATTTAGATTTTATGGACATTTGAAAAATGAGCCACACCCTAATATGCAGTTATATTCGGAAGACTGGAGAATTTTCGGGAAACTTGATTGACATTGATTATTGAAGAATATCAAAAGAATAAGTAGAAATATGTTATTGATGGTGGGTAAGACCTTGAGACATTCAAATCGCGGAATATGCCAAAAACAAACACAATTTTGATAACAAAAGGGTTCAAAATTCATAACAAGCCCAATGTTCAAGGAATTTATTGACCACAAATAACTTCACAGTGACTAATTTTTCAGCAAAGGATTAATATTTTCCTACAATATTGGCTCAGACGTCTTTTCGTTTAGATGAGACGTGTTCACGAAGTAATTTATTGAAAAAATATCAAATTCGGCATTTTCAAAACTGAGCAAATAATTAATGGAAGATTGTGGAAGATTCATGCGTCTGTTTGAATCGTCAGTTGGCGTGGAAATGCTCATCAGTGGAAATCAACGTAATTCACATCATGAGCCAACATAAATCTGATAAAAAATCCATCATTTTGTGAATCTGTTGCCCAAAACGTTCCCCTGCGTCGTCTAAAATTAAACCACGTTTCCCCCCTGCAACCACTTCGAAACTCCTCCCGGCACCGGCCCAGTTGACGATAAAAACTTTTCACTGCTGAATAACCCAGATTGGCCTCACTATAGGTACCGTCATCTTCTACCACGCGAACAGTTTAAACGAAAGAATTTAGATCTACACCCCTTCGGCAACGTTTTGTGAGTTGGCATCATCACCGAGCGGCCAACTTAGTCCGACACAGATGCTGCGGATGGTCGTCATGGCTCGCGGGCATCTTGCAGTTCCACGCTGTACCAGCTACTAAGGAATTGTATCTGTCCACCCCCGTGCATCGTATCAGACGGAATTTTCTTTCTGATTGCCTCCCATCATTTGGCATCAGGGGCTGCGGCGGGTAAAGGTTAAAGACCGTCTCGATACATTCTATCCCGGGTGAAGATTCCCGTTCTAGAAACATATTTTCCTCCGTCTAAATTACGGTCATTATGGATGTTTTCTGAAATTATAAAATTATTTTAATGATGATTTTCCAAGTTTCATGGCAGTTATTTTTTATTGAGCTGGATAAAAATAAGGAACTCTTTCTCCCTTTCGCTGGGGGATATTTTCTTCTGGCTTTTCTGTTGACCCTGATCGAAGACTACCTTCGGTGGCCTTTGATGCCTATTAATGCTCCACAGGGATGAAGTCTAGCTGTTTCTAGTACGGTAATCAGTTTCAATTTATGGCGGTTGCAGCCCTGGTTGATAAAATGCACAACTTTTTACCAGCTTCAACCCCCTTCTCAGCGTCTGAGGTTTGTGCCGATAAAAATTTAATTAATGATTAAAGTTTTCCACTTCTTTCCTCAGCAATCCCTAGCTAATGTTGGTAAGTGAAGAAGCAAGAGGTAAGTGCGTGAGTTGTCTCGGCGGGCAAAGACATCGCTACCATCGCAGAGTGGCACAAGATGCTAGAGAAGGGGAGAAGAAGATCAAGTCGAAAGTGGCATAATTAGTTATGTTTAAAACACAAAAGATAAGTGCGCTCACTTTCCGGCGTGTGGAGCAAATGAAGGCTTCTTGTGACATAGAGAGCGCTGAGGCAAAAATGGCGGAGGTCTTCCTGGGCTGGGATGGTAATTATTATTATCGAAAATGAGTAAAAGTTTGCACTGCACGATGGCACTCGGTTTGGTGTTCGTTGCGAAACGGAATCGGCAGGTCGGAAAACGTCCGGCGGGCATCGGCTTTTATTGGCCAAAAGTTTGATCGTGGCGGTCCTGAAGGCGAGAGCAATTGGTGCGGTGGTGGGTGAGTGGCAGATTGGCGATAATTGCTCAATTTATTAACGTTACTGCTTGGCAGAAAGGCAAACGCTTATCGACGTGGTTCCGGTGAGTAATTGTAGTTTAATTTTTTGTTTCGCAAATTTAATTGCTGTCTGATTGGAGTGAGTAGGTCATTATGATAAATCTACGTTTGATTGCTGAAGTTTAAGTAGCTAAAGGATAATGTAGATGAAAGGGACAGGTCAACCGCAGGCACTCACTCCTTTACTCATGTATCGTTAACTGACAGAAACTCTAGGCAAAATGCGTGGCAATGCTATGGCACATCACAGCTGTCACGTGGCCAAGAAGTATGCTAGTTCATAGCATCGCCACGCACTTTGCACCCTTGGGGTTCTGACAGTTAATATCTTTTTTTGACGTAGACTACGTCTTACGGGAAGGTACTGGGGGTAAATCGAAAATCTAAAATTGTGACCGCCACGAGGTGTACGATTTTGAACGCTTATAACTTTGTCATTTATAGATGAAATCAAAATCCAAATACAACAATCGATAGGAAAAACCTTTCGTAAGCTGTTGCAATAAACGTTTTTTTTTTTCAATTTTTAATAAAAAAAAAACTGTTTTAAAAATGGACAAATAAACAGTGATAATTTTTTCACTGTTTTCATGAAATAAAAGTTCTCCCCAAACCCAGTCCTCATAAATAAGTACAATTTGGTTGCACATCGTGCTGCTTGAATCTGAAAAGCTATAAAACAGCGCTGCTAATGTGCCTCAACTCATGAAACATTCATTCGTTGCTAGACCGTCTAGCTGTATAGTTCGTTCGTTCGTTCGCTTCGCTATCGAGTTTTTTCTAGTTCGTTTTATTGCTACGTTCGCGTCGTGAAGTGCCGTCATCGACAGGCGCATTGGCAAGTCTAATTGCACTTGCCAAGCCAATAAACAAAGCATGGTACGCAAGCGTACTACTGCTCCTGCATCGGAGGGCCCTAGCAAGAAGGCCCTAGCAAGAAGGCCCTAACGGATCCCAGCGCTGCTTCGGGTGACGCAGCAAATCGGCTGCTACAGAGCAACCAATTCTCGGTGCTCGGAGTAGAAAATGGCGGTGGTGACGCCGCTGAAATTGCGAAAAAGGAGCGGATTCCCCCGCTGTTTACCCCGATGAAGGACGTCGCCCAGCTTAGGGATGAGCTGGCAAAACGCAAATTGCTGACGCGATTCAAAATCTGTAGCGTTGGAACAAAGATCATGTGCTCCAGCCTACAGCAGTACAAGTCGGTCGGTGACCTGCTGAAGAACAGCACAGTGGAGTTTTACACTCACGATTTGCCTTCGATGAAACCATTGAAGTTTGTTTTACGAGGTCTGCCGTCGTACGAAGCGGCTACCGTAAAAGATGAGCTGGTGAGGCTCGGATTGAAACCAGAGACAGTCCACCCAATGAATCGACGGCCTATGCCCAATACCAACTATCGTGACCAACTGTTTCTGGTCAACCTCACGAAGGGCTCCACCACTCTTGCTGCGCTCAAGAGCAACATACGTGACCTGTTTCAGGTCATTATGGACTGGGAATACTACAAGCCGCAACACCGTGATGTGACTCAATGCACAAGTTGCCTCTCCTTCGGCCATGACACGAAGAACTGTCATATGAAACCACGCTGCGACAAGTGTGCTATGGGCCACTCGACGGCGACCTGTGCTCAAGCTGATGACACCGACCCGAAGTGCGTGAATTGCGGCGGAACTCACCGTGCCACTACTCGGGACTGTCCGAAGCGAACGGAATTCATCACCATGAGGAAGAAGGTGGCTACTAGCAACCAGCCAGGCTGGCATCGAAATAAACGTGCACCACCAGCCATCTCGGACGAACAATACCCGGCAATCCATCCTCGTCGTCTGGTCCCAAATCTACCACCGCTACCTCTCAACAACAGTCAACGAGCCGCCCCCTCAGCTCAGCATCGCCTCACTGCTGCTGTAGCTCTGCCAAATCTCCGTTAACATCAGCGGAACTAGTAACGCTGGTTGCAGGGTTGATCGTCATTCTGCGCACCTGCAAGACTCGATCTGAACAGCTTCATGCTGCCTTGTCACTCGTCACCAAGTATGGACCGTGAAGCTATAAAAATTGCAAATTGGATCGCTTGCTCACTGACGAACAAGCATAGAGAGCTACTCGATTTCCTCAACACCAAGGAGGTCGACATTGCTATCATCACCGAGACGCATTTGAAGCCCGAACTAAATATATTCCTTCCCGACCTTCGGCTCGTCAGACTTGATCGCACCTGCTCTGGAGGTGGAGGAGTGGCCATCGCTGCAAGACGGAACATCAGTTGCCGGCTGCTACCAAACTTCCAGCTGAAAACAATTGAAGCCATCGGAGTGGAGGTGAGCACATCACTTGGCCCAATCACCATCATCGCGGTCTACTGCCCCAAGCAAACTTACATCAGGGACGGGTCGTCAGTGGCCCTACGGAAAGACATCATCAAACTCACCCGGAGGAGCGGGAACTTTATCATCGCTGGCGATCTGAACGCAAAACACCAAGCTTGGGGCAACGGTCGGAGCAATAGAAACGGCATCATCCTCAATGAAAACCTGCAAGAGGGCCACTATACCATCTTGGCCCCGAACTTTCCCACCCGGTTGAGTCGGTCTGGGGTCCATGCGAGCATCGATATATTCGTAAGCAACATGGGACACAACGTCTCGCAACCTGTGGCATTCCAGGAGCTGAGCTCGGACCACTACACGGTGGTGGCCTAAGTTGGATCCTCGGTAAACCGATTCGAAGCTTCCCGGCGCAACTACCATAGAGTCAACTGGGCGCAATATCAACACTGCGTCGACACAACCATCAACTACGATGTCCAACCGGGGACGTCGGAAGATGTTGACTGGTGTCTACAAACCATGGAGGAGGCGATTTCCCGGGCCAGGGAACAACACGTGCCAGTATCCAGACAGGTGAGTAACACTCTGAACCTTTACAGTCCTACCAAAGATCTCATTAGACTCCGTAACACCATTCGTAGGCAGTACCAGCGGCATACTGGCCTGCCTAACTTGAAGACCAATTGTAATCGATTAACAAAGATCATTAAGGCCAGGATGGTGGATCTCAGAGATAACGATTTTGCTAGTAAGATCCGCTCTCTCCCAGATTGTGCTAAGCCCTTCTGGAAACTTACAAAAATTCTTAAAAACAAGCCTAGGCCCATTCCCCCACTGACCCCACTGGATCATCCCGGCGACCCAGTGGTTCATCTGATAACTCCTGAACAGAAGGCTGCCGCGATAGGTTAACACTTCGTCAGCTCCCATAATCTCGGACAAAACATCGTCAGCCCTCATGAATCTGAGGTTGCTGAAAATGCAACCAACCTTCTTCAGATTCCTAACATTTTTCCAGAGGAATCCGAGATTACGGCTGACGAACTGTTAGCCTATATCAAATCATCTAAAAACATGAAGTCCCCAGGTTTCGACAACATCCTGAATCTGGAACTCAAACACTTGAGTTCCAGATTCTACAACCATCTGGCACTGATTTTCCGAGTCTCTCTGAATGGCATCACATCGAATGCTTTCAACATCGGTGCCGGGGTTCCACAAGGAAGCATCCTTGGCCCCATCCTATTCAACCTGTTCACCTCCGATATGCCGGCTCTCCTTTATGGTGGATCGTTGTCTCGGTTTGCAGATGACACATCCATCGTCTACAAGGGTAGGGTCATCGGAGCTCTGACTGCCAAACTTCAGAGAGGCCTGGACGCCCTGTCTGAATATTTCAACAGCTGGAAGATCCGTATCAACGCGGCAAAGACCCAAGTCATTATCTTTCCACACTCTAAATCTCCTAGACTTGTTCCGTCGGAGAATAACAAGATCTGCTTGAACGGCACAGTGGTGGAATGGTCCAAAGAGGTCGTGTACCTCGGGCTAACACTAGACAGCAAGCTTCTTTTCAGGGAGCACGTTGACAAGACAAAAACCAAGTGCAACAGGAAGTGAACCCTGTCCCTGAAAAATAAGCTTGCTGTCTACAAACAAATCATCCTTCCTGTAATCGAGTACGGTATGCCAATCTGGGAGAGTTGCGCAAAATGCCATCACCTTAAACTCCAAAGGATCCAGAGCAAGATCCTTAGGATGGTCCTAAACAGTCCCCCGCGGACTAGAAATTCTGAAATCCACCTCCTGGCTGGAATTCAGACATTAGAAGAACGGAGAGTATTCATCCTGGAAAGGTTCAGAGACACCTGTCTGAGATCAAATTATTAGATCATACGTGATCTAGCGCGTTAGGTTAAGTTATACTCGTAGTTAGGTAGGTTATCACTTTTTTTCAATTCAAATAAAACACATCCCCAAAGGGATATTCTGTAAACTAGTTGAAAAACGCAAATATTAAGTTAGAATATCAAATTAAACAAAGATGAAGAGCCAAGTAGGCTAATCAATTAAAATGATAAATCAATGTACTACCATAATCAACAGAAATAAACATAATTTTACTACTGCTACTTTCTCTTTCGCGGTTTGTCGTGCGTGTGTGTGTGCCCCGAAATGGGGAAGCATCGGTCGCGAAGCCCGGTGAAGGAAGCTCCGGTGTACCTACCTCGAACAGGTTTGCTGTTCTCCACATGGATGGGAATATCCAACCAGCTGTGTTCGAAAAACGCAGCAAGAAGAGGAAGAAGAATCGAGGCCAGTTCGATGTCACTGCGACGAACAACAGTGATGTTGGAGAGAATACTGCCGAAACGAGCACGCCATAAGTGAAGCCACCTCCATTGGTAGTGAAAAATGCCCATCTTAATGTGCTCATCGCGGATCTGGCGTCGCTGGGCGTTAAAGCCGAATTCAAGTTGGGCAGAGTTGGCACCAAGGTGGTGCTCCGTACGAAAGCGAAGTATGACATGGTCATCGCACACCTGAGGTCTTCCAAGGTGGAATTCTTCACCCACGACATCCCCGGTGAAAAACCGTTCAAGGTCGTCATCAGGGGCCTACCAAATTTCGATTCGAAGTTTATCAAACACGAAATCAGGGACCGGTACAAGCCGGCCCCAAGCGCAGTCTATCGGATGACAAGGAAGGACGAAAATGTGAAGGCGTATCCGGATTGCCTTTTCCTGGTACACTTCCAGAAGGGATCGGTGACGCTCAACACGCTGAAAGCCATCCGCTCCATTAATTCGATCATCATCCGCTGGGAGCCATATCGTGGTGTCTGAACTTTGGACACGGCACCCGAAACTGCAACACTAAGCCACGCTGTGGTAATTGCGCTCAAAACCACGCCACCTCCGAATGTGCTGCGGATGAAGCTGTGGCGTCCAAATGCGTCAACTGTGGTGGTGCCCACCAAGCATCCGACAAGTGCCCAAAACGCGAGGATTTCAAGCGCATCCGAAAACAGACGTCCACCAACAATCAACCAGGACGAAGGAAGGATAAGGCACCGGCTTTCACGGCAGCGGACTTTCCGCCTCTTCATGGACAAGTGAATCCAAAGGTGCGATCAGACCCCCCTTCAAGAAACAACTGGATCTTCTGCCGGACTAAGCTCTCCATCCCCCCTGGATTCTGGAGACAACCAACAACACAACCAAATAATCCCGATCTGTTCTCAGCCGATGAATTGATGGAGATTTTCATCAACATGACCGGTGCTCTACGTAAGTGCCGCAATAAGCCCGAACAGATCCATTGCTCGGTAAGTTCATCCCCGAACGTGGGTAGAACACCTTTTCGTGGTACGTTACGGGATGTAAGATCTACCACCGATTCCTAGTCCTGACTACTTTAAACTTGGGGAACAGGATTTTTCAGTAATCCCAGGAACACACCTTAGTCCTTGTTACTTTTATGCCTTGTTGATAGTGACAAGTCCCCGGGTTGCCTTGACCGAGGATGATCTTGAAACAAGGAAAAAATGAGTTAGTCTTCACCTATGTGATTCCAAATCTTCTATTCATTGTTCCCTAGTTTGAAGTGGTTAAGACTAGGGTTCTGATGCATGGTCATTATCGGTGTCATACCTTAATTTTGTTGCTAAGGAATCCAATTTTGACTGACAAAGGGGTGCGCCTTTAGAGGGTGTTTCAACACTCCGAAGGGTATAAATAGCGGGACCTTTCAATTAGAGTCGGATCCTTGCGATAAATGCAAGAGTGGCAGCTGTAAAAAAAAATCGAATACTTCATCATTTCTCAAAAGTGATGGAGTAATACGACATGCACTAAACTAAGGACACGGGATATACTACAATAGATCAATTTACTGGTCGCAGTAGTGTTAGGTTCCGAACAGCGAAAAAAAAAATTCATCATTTAGTATGGTGTTAAACCGCTAACCATCGCTACCTGGAACGCTTGCTCTGTAAAAGCAAAGCAGATTGAGCTTGCCGACTTCCTCCGCAAGCACAGCATTCACATGGGCCTACTAACCGAGACCCATCTAAAGTTTGGCGACAGCTTCTGGTTGCCTGACCACAACATTATCCAGCTTGATCGCACCAGCTCCAGGAGAAGGTGGTGTAGCGGTCATCGTCAGAAAGGGAATCAAGTTTTGCACTCTGCCCCACATCCGCACTTCTATCATCGAGGTTGGGAATCACTAACTGGAAACGTCCGCTTTATCGCTGTTTACTGCCCACGCCAGTGTACCGCTAGCAATGGACTAGGAATCCAATTCAAGAAGGACCTGACCGCCATCACCCGTACTAGCTCCCGATTCGTCGTTGGGGGCGACCTGAACGCCCGCCATGAAGCTTGGCGGAACTACCAGAGGAACCAGAACGGATGTCTATTGTTTGACCACGCACAACATGGACTGTACACTGTGCAATTTCCGGACGAACCAACTTTCATCTCTCCGGCGGGAAATCCCTCCACTCTGAACTTTTTCCTGTCAAACATCGGACTATCCAAGCCGGAGGCGCACAACGATCTCAGCTCCGACCACCAACCGGTGGTGACTGAAGTCGGTGTCAACGTGGTTCCTGCTAGAAGCTGCCTGCGAAAAGACTATCACCATGTCGACTGGGTGCAGTACGGACGAATGGTGGACAGCAACATCGATGAAAATCCACTGCTCGACACCGTAGATGACATCGAACGGGCGTTGGAAGGACTCCGAAACTGACGAGACATGCGTTCAACAAGTTCCTGTGAGAGGTAAGTTTGTTGCTATTGATTCCTAGACCCAGCTATTGATTCGATTGAGAAATGTGCGTAGACGTCAGTTTCAGAGGACTGGAGACCTGGGCAAAAAACGTGATATGGCCGATTTGAACAGGCAGATTGCTTCCAGAATGGACTCACTCCAAAATGAAAGTTTCGGGCGTGTTGTCCAGAATCTGGACGACCGCTCCAGACCATTCTGGAAGGTAGCCAAGGTCCTGAAAACTCATCCCAAACCCGTTCCACCTCTCAGAGTCGAAAATGATGACGATCGGCTTTTAATCACCCCACAAGAGAAAGCAAATGCGATCGGCAAGCATGCCACTTCATTGCATTTGCTTGGCTCGACTATCCAAAGTCCGCTCGATGATCAGGTTGCGCAATGCGTTCAAAACCTAGATGCCTCCCCTTGTGTCGTGTCTCCGGCGGATATGATTACAGTACAACAAAATTTGCTCATCGCTGAAATGTACCAAGACCATGAAGGCTCCCGGGTTTGACGGTATATTCAACTTGATCTTGAAGAGACTCAGCATGAAAGTGCAGTCTCTTCTAACCGCTATCTTCAACAGATGCTTGGAATTGCACTCCTTTAAAGCATCTGGAAAG
The DNA here is from genome assembly GCF_037179485.1 of Ochlerotatus camptorhynchus. Lineage (NCBI taxonomy): Eukaryota > Metazoa > Arthropoda > Insecta > Diptera > Culicidae > Ochlerotatus > Ochlerotatus camptorhynchus. The sequence continues at coordinate 4,511,417 of NW_027040773.1, forward strand.
TAGCTAAAATCGAAACCAGTACGCAAACCCGGTAAGGATCCAACATTGTCTTCAAGCTACAGACCAATCTGCCTCCTTTCAGAAAGGGGCACTCCACCAATCACCAGCTAGTACGGGTGATGAATAACATCCGAAGTTACAAAGGTGTATCCAAGTCCACAGAAAATGGCCTTGCTATGCGTCGAAAAGGCTTTTGACAATGTTTGGCATGATGAACTTGCGTACAAGCTTTGTAACTTCAACTTCCCATTACATCTGGTTAAAATCACCCGTAACTACCTCCAGCAAAGGTCGTTTAAGGTATCGTTGAATGGTTGTTTTTCAGACACGTTTTCCATCCCAGCAGGAGTCCCGCAAGGCAGTCTGCTGGGCCCCTTTCTTTACAGCATTTATACTTCCGACATTCCTCCCCTCGGCGACGGTTGCGTGTTTTTCCTGTTCGCAGATTATACCGCAATAGCCGTCAAAGGAAGGATGCCTCGTGAAATAACGAACAAACTTCAACGATGCCTTAACGCCTTTCCTGATTTTGCCACCACGTGGAAAATTAAAATCAATCCCTCCAAAACACAAGCGATCATGTTCCTCCATCGGCAATCGCCCAAACTGAAACCGGCTCCATCTTGTACTGTAATCATGGATGGCACAAGGGTTGAGTGGTCCGCCGAAGTAACCTATCTCGGGATGTTGTTCGATGAAAAGCTCCTATTCCGTTCGCATGTAGAGACAACTGTAGTCAAGTGCTCTGCCTTGGTTAGGTGTCTGTATCCGCTGATTTGCCGCAGATCCCGGCTCTCAAGGGTGAACAAATTGGCTGTCTACAAACAAATCATAGCACCTGCGATCCTCTACGCAGCTCCGGTGTGGGAATCATGTGCACAGACTCACAGGAACAAATTTCAGGTCACTCAGAATAGAGTGCTGAAGATGGTTCTTGATCGTCCTTTTGACACTAGAATAACAAATTTACACGAAGAGTCAGGGATTGTCAAAATAGATTCCAGAATTAACGAAATTAAGACTAAATTTGCAAAAAAATGTAATTTATCAGAACATGATTTGATAAGCAATTTGTATACAGTAGATTAGGTGTATATAGTAGTTGTAGATTAGTTGTAGTTGTAAATAGTAGTTATAAGTAGCCTCCTTTTTCAAATTTAAACAAACCAATCCCACCAAGGTGGTCATTCTTAAAACAGGCCTGATAGGACTAGGAACTGTAATGAATAATAATTGAAATTTCAAAGGAATCAAAGTTGAAAAGACGCATCTGTGTCACTTGATAAGTAATACATGTTAACCACACAAGTACAAGAAATAAAGATCATTTAAAGTAAAACAAAAAGTTTTTTAAGTGCTATGTTCTGAAAATCGAAAGTGCGCGTTTAAAAAGGGCCTACTTGTAATGTTAGATTCTCTTCATCAATTTTCTGTTTACATTGCTACAGCTAAGCAAAACAATTCAATCTGAACAATGCATTCGGTCCTAAGTAACACTGAAAAGATTCTCTTCGTCGACTTTCTCCTTGAATGCACTCGGCCCAGGTATTTTCAGCATACATATCGATAAAAGAAGTTTTTATCTCGCATTTAATACAACAAACACAACAAGAAACGATTCTGTGCTCAAGTAATTAAGGCTGTGTTCCATTTGGTGAATGTTTACTTAAATTTGACAGATGGAAAATTTTCAATAAACCTGCTTAACCAGCAGACTTATTCCTTACAAGGAATCAATTTTGACAGACGCTTTCTCGAAAATCGGCCGATCAACAACATGGATTTTCGAGCATCTTAATTTATTTTCGAAGTGTCAAATCAAAGTGAAAATTTTCCAAATGGAACACAGCCTTAGTATTTTTTACCCTTCTTACAAAGAAGGGTATAGATGTCACTTGAAAAACCGACTATCGATCCGAGGCCCGGAAGGCCGAGTGTCATATACCATTCGACTCAGCTCGACGAGATCGGAACATGTCTGTGTGTGTGTGTGTGTGTGTGTGTGTGTGTGTGTGTGTGTGTGTGTGTGTGTGTGTGTGTGTGTGTGTGTGTGTGTGTGTGTGTGTGTGTGTGTGTGTGTGTGTGTGTGTGTGTGTGTGTGTGTGTGTGTGTGTGTGTGTGTGTGTGTGTGTGTGTGTGTGTGTGTGTGTGTGTGTGTGTGTGTGTGTGTGTGTGTGTGTGTATGTGTGTATGTGTGTGTGTATGTAACGAAATGAATGCGCTCACGTTTCTCAGCAACCGCTCAACCGATTTGGACAAACTCGGCGCCAAATGATAGGTCTTGGGGTCCAATTGAACGCTATTGAACGGTTTTGGAATCGGTGAACCGGTTCCGGAGATATGGCCGGAATAAGATCCGGTGAATATGGGCCTTCACGCTGGATTTAACGGAAAACGTATCAAAACCATCATGCGACACATCAAATTACTACAGAATTCAAAAATAAGATCAATGCAAGTCGTGTTAAGTGTTCCAGACCACATTGGACACACTTGGACATGTTCCGGGTACCCCGGGGAAGTTGCTTGAATATGAATTGAATTAAAATCCATTAAATCACATTAAAATACGATTATAAGGTGATTGGTAGCCTCACCAAATAGACTACACCCGGATATATTCCGGGTACCCCCAGGCAGTGGCGTAGCGTCACTGATAATGACGTTGGTCACTGATAATGACAATAAAATAAATAAACTTGAATAAGTAAGAAGGGTCTGATCACACCATAGGTGGATAAATTCGGGTTTTATTTGTTCAATCGGTAGATAATCGATGTACCGAGAACTTATTGGAGGGATTCATGACTAATTGATATCCCGATCAACTACGAAATGTTGCATAACATTAGTGCAAAATTATGCACTCCGTTTAGCGTTTTGAAGTTGAATCGCTGAGGAAACCTTATTTCTGATCAATCTCATTACCACATAAAAATTTCAAGAGTACACATATCAGCTCTTTCAAAACTTATAACAAAGAAACTGGATCTTCACGTTTGTTGCAGTCCAGAACACATGGAGTTTCAATTTCATGAGTGATGTCACAACCGTCCAAGATTTGTGTCCTAGAAATCTTGAAGTACTAGGGAACATCAGCCATCATGACGGTCATTGTTGGACGCTGCAATGAATCACCTGAAGAAAGCCTTACTCATATCTGATTATTATTCAGGAACCAAATTTAATAGAATATGTATTCGCATTTTTATGAGGTCCTGAATTTAACCAAGTTTTACTAAGTAGGAAATCCAAAATATGTACATAGGACCGAAATCATAGTTTCCTTCTACTGTTTGTTAAATCAATATCTAGAAAAACGCACGAGAATTTCACTACACAGCTTAACGTAGTCTACGTCAACCATGCGGTTGTATCTTGTACACAACCCCACCATTTTTTTCAGTAAGTGAATCTATGCAATAATGACTTTTACATTTCTATCGCCGATGTCTCTCAAATGTCGATTCAATTGTGAACCATCGGACATGAGAGAATATCCGGTAGCCCCATCTATTGTTGATTTGAATAATTGAGTTGATGTTTGCGAGAAATCGACGATGCAAGTTAAAAAAAAAAACAGTTTCGTTATATCGAGGAATCCCTGTATTTGCAACTTCCAAACTAGTGCTTTAACACTTTCTAAATCAATGCAGCTAGCACTAAATTTTGTGTGATCCTGCAACCCATCCAAAGAACTTAAATCGATACACGTTTAACGAGAATTTTCCTTGCGATAAAATATACTGTCATCTCTACTCTTACGACACTCTAGCTAATCATAGTTACTTGACACGTAAATACCCTTAGGTGAAACGAAGATGTCGTACGGTGGGTAAGAAATGAACCGTACCTATCTCTCACCCAGATTAGAACCTCAGCTACAGCTCGGAAGGGAAAAGCTTTTGACTTACACTTTCACGCTATGCTTCTTCTATTTCTTGTTTATTACGATGCAATTGGAACATTACGCCTGCCCTCAACATAGTGTTCGTCGATCTGAAAACTTTCTAAGCGTACACCATTTTTACATTCGTATATCGTGAGATCAATTTCAATCCGGACCGAGGAATCGAACTCGCTTCTTAACTGCTTAAGCTGTCGGGTCTAGACTAACGAAAGGCATACTTAGCTTAATTCGCTCTTTGCGCTTTCCCCGGGAGATGCGTTTTTTGTATTCAGGATCCGTTTCATCGTCGTCACACTCATCGCCCACGGACTTTTCACTCATCAACGAGCTTTCGAAACAGAAAACGCTCTGCTCTGGTGGCGGTCTAATCTGCCAAATTCAGTCAAACAATCTTCACACGAAAAGCAAAAACCTGACACGTGAGAGTCAATGCCCATGGGACCCAAATGTGAGAGAGAGCTTGAAAAATTGTCTCCACTTTACGTTGACTGCGGTTGAAAAGTTTAAACGTATCATCATTTTCTTGATAAAAAAAAAATCTCATGGATGCAAAATTAGGCAAATTTTTACTGGCAGCGTGCACAATATTTTATGCTCGCGTTTTCCACCCCAACGCACCTCCTCGGGTTTGGATCTTTTGCACTTTGGCCTGGATTTTCGGTTCAGTAGACCAAAATGGGTGACAGAAGGAGAGTCCCGGTGTGCTATCATCATCATCATCGTCACCATTGCCTTTGCCACCTCGCACCGTCTGCTGGCGTTTGCGTCGTCGTCGTCGTCGGAGTAATGAAATTCAAGAACATGCTTCGGTAGGAAAATGAAAAATACGATTAGATGTAGATAAAGCAGAAACTCTATATTATAATAAAATATTTTGTCGGTCTAACCAGAGGCAATTTTATAACATGAAAATATTATAATTTTTCGGTTCCATGGTGAATAACGGAGAGCTGTTGGCAGCAGTGAGAAGGGAACGTGGTGGAGATTACGTTTCTGTTTGGAGTTGCCAAAGGGTGTTATGGTTTCGATACCTATAGGATCGATTTTGCCAATGCTATTTTGAGGATTTCCCAGAACTTTGGTCTCACTCAAGGGCACTTTTATTAAATTGAATACCGATTGAAATTCATATAATTTTCTACTTTCACTTATGAGCAGCACCTGACATACATAGGCGAAGTTAAGACTTCAGCTCTTTTTTACCTATTATTGTCGGGGGCTAAATGAAGTCTTAGAGTATTATATTTTTTGTAATACGATGCAGTGGAATATAATGCACTATCATACACAAAATCAGCGCTAAAGGACTTCATTTACTCCCTGACGATAATGTCGTAACTGGGCATCATCCTACTCGAGATTTGGCTGGATTGAGCTACTTATTCAAATAAGAGGGCTTTCCGTGCCAAGTTCTCGATCGTAGTAGGCTGCTGGTGTTTGCTGATCGGTACTCGGTGGTTGCCTTGGTTACCGTCGACAGAGGGCTCGCTTGGGGACTCTCACTTCCAGAAGAAGATGAGGGCTCGCTTGCTCGTCGTTGGGTTGGTTGGTTGCTTGGCTGATTTTCTGGTGTTGCCGGGTTGCCTTGGTATCGTCGTTCGGACGGTTGGATATTATTCTTGCTTTCGAAGTAGGTAGATGCTACCTTTTCAGCGTCAGAATGGAGAATGACCCACATAGTAGTAGTAGTAAAATTATGTTTAATGCTGTTGATTATGGTAGTACATTGATTTATCATATTAATTGAGTAGCCTACATGGCTCTGCATCTTTGTTTAATTTGATATTCTAATTTACGTTTTTCAACTAGTTCACAGAATACCCCTTTGAGGATGTGTTTTATTTGAATTGAAAAAAAGTGATAACCTACCTAACTACGAGTATAACTTAACCTAACGTGCTAGATCACGCATGATCTGATGATATGATCTCAGGCAGGTGTCTCTGAACCTTTCCAGGATGAATACTCTCCGTTCTTCTAATGTCTGAATTCCAGCCAGGAGGTGGATCTCCGAATTTCTAGTCCACGGGGGACTGTTTAGGACCATCCTAAGAGTCTTGTTCTGGATCATTCGGAGTTTAAGGTGATGGCATTTTACGCAACTATCCCAGATTGGCATACCGTAAACGATTACAGAAAGGATGATTTGTTTGTAGACAGCAAGCTTATTTTTCAGGGACAGGGTTGACTTCCTGTTGATAAGTGGATACAACGATCTTATCAAGATGTTGAAACTAATGTTCTGCCCGACAACAACTCAGCAGCACGAGACTCCTTGAACTGTGTCTCAGAGTCGGCGCACTACTGGGCAAACTGGAGGGGCTACGCGGATGAAAAGGCACTCAAGCTTTCAATTAAACTAAAACACAACGCGGATCAATTTAAACACTGTATTTCTGCAATTACCGATAGTGTGGATTGTGTGGTGTTGTGTTCGATTTTCTTGGCACATACCCTTGATGACGATGGTGACTACGACGACTGCAGACCAGCGAGCGCTCGCTGTGGTTCCGGAAAGATCCTTAAAGGCCGATCTTGTCGGCAAGATCGCGGTACCACCGCTCGGTGAAATTGCGGTACAATTCCGACAATGGCGGACGAAGCGAGGCTGACCGAACGTCGGCCGTAGTGCGATGGCGGGTTGGTTTTACCGGGCTGGTATAGCGGTTTGTGGAGATAGTTCCGATGCACAGGCGCTTCCTTCTGACGAAGCCGGTCGACGACGGCAAGGCCGCCCTCTGTCGAACCGGGAAGGGAAATTCTCCTTGGCGTTTAGGGCCTTCAGCCCGAGAACGATGTCCTTTACGGTTAGGTCAAGGTAACTCAATGTCACCTAGACCGTAGCGTGCAATGGCGGTCCTTGACTCGCCAACCAGAAAACCATTTGATTGGTTGAAAAGAAAGGTCCTAGCAAGGAGGTAGCATCCATTAGTGCCTTGGACCAATTTAGAGGATGACTTGGACTTTACCTGAATCAGCTGAATTGGTGATTTCCACTTCTCCTTGATCCACTACTCGCACTGTATTCTGTTGAAATGTATTCCACAGACACTTCTGGTCTACACGCTCGCCTGAGATAAAGTGAACGATGGCCGTGCTCTAAGCATCGTAGAACCCTTCAGCTCATCACCCGTGACTCCGTGTCACCATTTTGCCGCGGCCATGCGCGCCTTATTCACCGCAAGTGTTACACAAATTTATTTGAATGCTCGATCACATGGTGCATATTTAAAATATTGTATTGAACCTTGGTAACAGAACGGTTACAATGTTGCACTTGGTTTTTGTTTTGTCAACGTGCTCCCTGAAAAGAAGCTTGCTGTCTAGTGTTAGCCCGAGGTACACGACCTCTTTGGACCATTCCACCACTGTGCCGTTCAGGCAGATCTTGTTATTCTCCGACGGAACAAGTCTAAGAGATTTTGAGTGTGGAAAGATAATGACCTGGGTCTTTGCCGCCTTGATACGGATCTTCCAGCTGTTGAAGTATTCAGACAGGACGTCCAGGTCTCTCTGTAGTTTGGCAGCCAGAGCTCCGATGACCCTACCCTTGTAGACGATGGATGTGTCATCTGTGAACAAAGACAACGATCCACCATCAGGGAGAGCCGGCATATCGGAGTTGAACAGGTTGAATAGGATGGGGCCAAAGATGCTTCCTTGTGGAACCCCAGCACCGATGTTGAAAGCATCCGATGTGATGCCATTCAGAGAGACTCGGAACGTCCTGTCTGATAGATAATTGTTTATTATCTTCACTAGGAAGATTGGAAGACCGTACTGCTGCCATTTGAACACCAGGCCATCATGCCAGACATTGTCGAACGCTTTTTCAACGTCCAACAACGCCATGGCAGATGTTTTCGAAAATGAATTGTTCCATCTGAGAATGTTTGTTACTCGAGTCAGCTGGTGGACGGTCGAATGACCTTTCCGAAAACCAAACTGTTCCTCGAGTAACAAGTTGTTCTCATCGGCAGATGTTAGGAGCCGGTGGTACACTGCTCTTTCGAACAGTTTTGATAACCCTGAGAGAAGACTGATTGGTCGATAACTTGAAGGAGAGGATGGATCCTTCCCAGGTTTCCGGATGGGTATGACTTTAGCTGCACGAGGAGAAGTAGGCAAGTCTGAGGCACTGAGTGCCAGATGGTTGTAGAATCTGGAACTCAAGTGTTTGAGTTCCAGATTCAGGATGTTGTCGTTAGATGATTTGATATAGGCCAATAGTTCGTCAGCCGTAATCTCGGATTCCTCTAGAAACATGTCAGGATTCTGAAAAAGATTGTTTGCATTTTCAGCAACCTCAGATTCGTGAGGGCTGACGATGTTTTGTCCGAGACTATGGGAGCTGACGATGTGTTGACTTATCGCGGCAGCCTTCTCTTCAGGAGTTATCAGATGAACCACTGGGTCACCAGGCCGATCCAGTGGGGTCAGTGGTGGAATGGGCCTAGGCTTGTTTTAAGAATTTTCGTAAGTTTCCAGAAGGGCTTAGCACAATCTGGGAGAGAGCGGATCTTACTAGCAAAATCGTTATTTCTGAGATCCTTCATCCTGGCCTGAATGATTTTGGTTAATCGATTACAATTGGTCTTCAAGTTAGGCAGGCCAGTACGCTGGTACTACCTACGAATGGTGTTACGGAGTCTAATGAGATCTTTGGTAGTGCTGTCAAGGTTCAGAGTGTTACTCACCTGTCTGGATACTGGCACGTGTTGTTCCCTGGCCCGGGAAATCGCCTCCTCGATGGTTTGTAGACACCGGTCAACATCTTCGGACGTCCCCGGTTGGACATCGTAGTCGATGGTTGTGTCGACGCAGTGTTGATATTGCGACCAGTTGACTCGATGGTAGTTGCGCCGGGTAGCTTCGAATCGGTTAACCGAGGATCTAACTTCGGTCACCACCGGGTAGTGGTCCGAGCTCAGCTCTTGGAATGCTATAGGTTGCGAGATGTTGTATCCCATGTTGCTTACGAAGATGTCGATGGTCACATGGAGCCCAGACTGACTCAACCGGGTGGGAGAGTCCAAGGTCAAGATGGTATAGTGGCTCTCTTGCAGGTCTTCATTGAGGATGATACCGTTCCTATTGCTCCGACCGTTGCCCCAAGCTTGGTGTTTTGCGTTCAGATCGCCAGCGATGATAAAGTTCCCGCTCCTCCGGTGAGTTTGATAATGTCTTTCCAGAGGGCCACTGACGACCCGTCCCTGATGTTGGTTTGCTTGGGGCAGTAAGCCGCGATGATGGTGATTGGGCCAAGTGATGTACCTCCACTCTGATGGCTTCAATTGTTTCCAGCTGGAAGTTTGGTAGCAGCCGGCAACTGATGTTCCGTCTTGCAGCGATGGCCACTCCTCCACCTCCAGAGCAGGTGCGATCAAGTCTGACGAGCCGGAAGTCGGGAAGGAATATGTTTAGTTCAGGCTTCAAATGCGTCTCGGTGATGATAGTAATCTCGACCTCCTTGGTGTTGAGGAAATCGAGAAGCTCTCTATGCTTGTTCGTCAGTGAGAAAGCGTTCCAATTTGCAATTTGTATAGCTTCACGATCCATACTTGGTTACGAGTGACAAGGCAGCATTAAGCTATTCAGATTGAGTCTTGCAGGTGCGCATGATGATGATGACCTCGGCCACGAGCGTCACAAATTCCTCCGAGGTGAACGGAGAATCGTCAACAGATTCACCTGAGACAGAACCAGCGAATAATAAACCAGGACCGGTGGATGAACCTTGAATTGGCAGGGCCACAGCAGCAGCGAGACGATGCTGAACTGTGAACTCGCAGGATTGGCTTGTTGGTTGTTGAGCGGAAGCGGGGGTAGGTTCGGAACATGTCGACGGGGCTGGAGAGCTGGGTACATACTGGACTTCCGTGAGTACAGGAACGATGATTACGGAGGCGACCGAGCTGGTTGTTGATTGTGGCCCTCCGACGGATATTAATGAACTCCACTCGCTTGGGACATCCGCGATTGAAGGCTTGGTGGTTTTCACCGCAGTTGACACACGTTGGCTCGATGTCATCGACTTGCTCACAGGACGCAGTTTAGTGAGTTCCAGCACACTTGCCGCAGTTTGTCTTCATGTGACAGTTTTTGGTGCCATGGCCATATAAGAGGCAGTTCATACACTGCGTTACATCACGATATTGGGGTATGTAATGCTCCCAACTGATGATGATCTGAAACAGGTCCCGGATTTTGGATCTCAGAGCCGCAAGAGTGGTGAATCCCTTCGTGAAATGCACCAGGAACAACTGATAACGGAAGCTGGTGTTTTGGTTGGGACGCCGGTTCATTGGATACGCTGCCTCAGGCTTGAACCCGAACCGCTCCAGTCGCCTCGAACGACGGTAATCCACGCAAAACCACCTTCAGTGGCTTGCTCGATGGCAGATCATGCGTGAAGAAGTCTACGTTGTTGTTCTTCAAGAAACATCCTATTTGTTTGTACACCTCCAGGCTGGAGCACATGATTTTGGTACCGATTTTGCAAAGCTTGAAGCGAGGCAGCAGCTTGTGTTTTGGCAGTTCGGCACCCAGCTTGGCAACATCCTTCACCGTTGTGAAAAGCGGGGGAATCCGCTCTCATCTTGCAATGAGAACAGCGTCACCATCGCCATTTTCTTCCGGGAGTACTACATACTGGTTGGCTTGCAGTACTTGTTTTCCGGCGTCATCGTGCGACGCGCTGGGCTTGATTAGCACCTTCTTTAAAGGGCCCGCTGCTGGCTCATTGGCACGTTTACGCACCATTTTTTTCGTCTTTGCAAGTTCAATTAAACTTGCCAGAACGCGAGAAGGTGACAACAAGTGTGTTGGGATACCATGCGAGAAAACACCAATTTAAAATTCATCCAGGTGTTGTGTTTCATATTCAAGTCAGTCAGCTGGCACTGAAAACTCCAACAGTAGGCGGGACAACAACTTACTTTAATATATCTCAGATGACGTAGCGGTTCGTGCTGGGGCTCTCACACAGAAGGACTGGGTTTAATTCTTCAAACAGCTCCAATTCTACTACTAATGCTGATAAATCAATATACATTAATATCTGCCTTTAGAAATAACTTTCATAAAAGTGCGAATGTAATATAGCATTTGGTGTAGAGGACAAAAAACTTTTTTAATTTATTTTCTAAAAGTTCCGTTCAAGTTCCACCAGAAGCTGCTTAGAATGTTCTTCAATTATGGCACCTTAAATGACTAAAATGACTTAAAAATGAGGCTGCTTAGAATTCTACAGACCACCTTCAACCAAGCTGCTTAAGCCACAAATAACCTTTAATCAGAATTTTTGGTTACTTGGGTTGTTGCTACCTGGTTGGTCGTTCAATGTCAGTGAAAATTGGAAATACTATATCAGAACCATTCTTTGCCACATCTGGTGTTCGACAGGGGGAACATAACAATTTTTATAAATGATGCCTAACAAATCATATGACTTTGAATGCTGACAAATGCTCAGTGATATCTTTTGATCGTAAACGCTCCGCAGACTCATTTGATTACATTATTGCGGGTACTTCTCTAAAGTGTGAAAATACAGTTAAGGATTTGGATATTCTTTTGAATAATCAGCTTCGGCTTGACAGTCTGGCAATCACTCATCAGAACAAATTAACAATATAGTCCACTCATTCGTTTTCTCAGAGACACGACTTTCAGACTACACTAGTGCTCTTGCATCAAGAAATAGCTGCTTTCTAAAAACATTACGAGTGATGCTTGAACATTTTATCAAAGGTGTGCAGTCAAACTTGTTTTATCATGCTCCAATGGGTATCTACAAATGCTATCCACGTACCAAATTTCGTTCCCCAATTGTTATAAATTAAATTAAATTTACTTTTTTTTCTTGTGAAATAATTGCTATTCACACACCTCTGGGCTGAAATTGAACCAACCGGTCAGTGCTCGTGTTTATTTCAGTTACCATTGGGACTTAATTTGTGATTATCCCCGGTCCCTGTGGTGGGTAGTAGGCTGAACAGATGGCGGTAGTGTGTAAACGTCAAACGCAAGGGAATTGACTATGCGCGCCAACTAAGATACTTTTAAATTGACCGTTAAATGCTTGTTCCATGAACAACTTGCGAGTGTTATGTCTGTTTATCTGTGATCTTAGTATTATTCTTTGATTAAACACTTGCCGTCGACCTTTTCTAACGCTAGGTGGTGTTAGATTCTTGTTCGTTGCGTGTTGTATGGAAAAGTGAATAGAGGGATATATTGTTAATGAACTAATGAAATTGGATTGTTAGCTGAATGCTGAAATAAAACAGCAAAAAGGGTTGTATTCCATTTAATTCCACTTAAATAATTTTGGTATCCATGACAAATACGCATTTCAACTGCAATGTGCAGTCTTCATCAGTGTCATTCCCACAAAAGACTTTGGCTTTAATTAGTTAGGTAGGTTCCGATTCTACACATTGTAGTTTCATTTTTATACCTGTGATCTTGATATTTTTACCTAGGGGATGAGTACTTAAGGGGGTTAGTCTTTAGTGAGAATGACACTGATGAAGACTCCACATTGTAGACAACTTATAATGAAGAATACATTTTTACCATTTTTGAGTAGTTTTGAATCATTAATGATTAATAAATTAAATTGCATCATTATGTTTCTCCGTGTAGAAAAAGATTTTCTTACTTGAAATCCATAAAAAACCATAATCTCTTCTGACAGTTTTTTTTATCAACGAGATCTTGGATAAATCATGAACATCAACTCTGCGAAACTAATACTTTATTTAAAAATTTTCTTCAATTACGTTTTTCAAGATAAATGTTGATGTTGAATTAATTCCAAACTATTGAGGAAGCATTTTTATTTGCATGAGATACATTAAAAATTAATGAGCAGGATTCAAATTCAACAAATGAAGATGACAAATCCCCTGCAAAAATCCTTTCGAACTTATGCAAGAATTCAAGGCAAATTATGCCGTCCATTTGCATTCAATTAAAATCCCGAAAACAATTTAATGTGATAATTAAATATATATTGCACATAAAAATGACCCTCACACGAATGAAATCGATGAAACCATCCATTAGTAGCAACTTCATGCAATCAGTATTACCAGGTGAATGCATTAATAAGCGTATTACGACCCCATGCGGCCACAACTGGGGCTGGCTGTAGTGGCAGTTCGTTCCTGTCCAATCCGTTCCTCTGCGTCACCGATGGAATATTACTACATTTATATGGTTGCTCGCACGCAGGGCACTGTATAATGAATGCTAATGACGGATGACAGCAGCTGTTAAAATCATTCTGACCGCTCAGAAAATCACCCACCCAATTTCTATTTTAGTTGACCGGTGAACCGGAACACACCCGGTTACTTCTGAACCAGGTAAATGTGCCCGAATCGTTATCTCTTCTTCACAATGCCACTGGTTATTCAAAAATTACCCAAACAGTGTAAAGGCGTAACAGGCTACGATTCTGGTACAATATTAAAACCGTATAAACATTTGAATCGATTAGTTTTGTGTACAAATAATTGTTGACCAAACTGTAATGTGATTCAGCTAAATTAATCCTCTTAGTATGCCATAAAATACTAGCAATTGTGTGTTCTGATCATTCTATTAAAGCAGCTGCAACGAAGATTAATTCCCATTCTCAGCTTCAGGCTGTGGGTCATATTTGTCAAACATGTTCGGAAAGCAATTTTGCTACATTCCAAGAGTAAGAAAAGAGCTCTCTCCGTTCTGAGTAAAAGTACCTCCCAGCATCGCCTACAGTGCCTACCGCACAGCTTTAGAGTGGAATCATACAATAGTTTATCGTCATTGCAGCATTTCCTTTCACCGTGAAAAGAAGCTCTTCCAAACGTGTACGTACTGTATGAATTTCCGCATGGGACCTCACCCCGTCCATCCAGTAACCGTTGACTACTACCGTCATCACAACCGCGACTTGAGGAAGCGTAGAAAAATGCTGCAACCATCTAGCCAGCCGATATAATTCACGAACCACTGTCTTGTATCGTCTTTGGGACACTGCCAACAATTTGTCGAGATGGCTCTCAGAGGCAGCAGTGGTGAAGAATTGTCCTAAATGGCTTCCTTCCGTGACCATTCCGCCAGTTGCCTCATTTTGGCTGTGTATAGGGACAGTCGGATGATCGGTAATCAGGTACCAACACTGCAGATAAGAAAAATCTATCTTCGAATCAAATGTTGATTCAAAAGTGATTGGCTACGGAGATACACATTGTAGGGAAAACAGTTTTGATCAAAGCATGCCATGTTGACGACCGTGTTTTCGATGTGCAACTTCTGCCAAGTGAGTTGACTCTGATACCAAAGAAGATTCATTACACCCCGTTCACATTACAGCCTATTTTACGTGATATAGGTATATTGATATCAAACGTCATACATACTATTTCCAGTGAAAACATCATATATAGATTGTTATATCAAGATATGCTAGTTGAAGACAGTGTTGAATCTGCTACAGACAAAAAATCGTGATATATAATGATAATCTGAACTTCTTGTTAATTTGAATTTTTGAGTTAGTTCCCGCAAACGTGATTAGGCAAATCGAATTTTTTTGAAATTAATCCTAAATCCATAAACTTATTTCATGCCTGTTCAGAGCGACCAGCGATTCCGTAACGCTATAGAAAATAAAAAATAAAATCATAATTTCGTGATATCATAAACTCATAAGCGTAATTTGGACCGTGAACATATCGTATGCGTGATAATGTTTGCACCATTGAGCAATGTCAAAATTAAAAAAATTCTCAAAAATTTCGTTTTCGAGTTTTTCTATTTATTCAAAGAGGGGATGATCATCGATCGAGTTTCCACGTGCTGCAATTACGGCCTCCACACGCTTCCGGAATGCACGGCAGGTTCTAATAATGTAGTCTGGATCCATTTCTCTCCAGGTACGAGTCAATGTTTTTCTGAGGCTTGCTGTACTCGGGTGGCGTTTAGAACAGGCCTTGGCCTTCATGACACGCCATATTGAGTAATCCAGTAGATTAAGATCGGTGCTGGATGGCGGCCACATATCGTTCGCCCAGAACGGAAGATGTACCTGCAACCAATTCTGAGTGCGGTTCGATGTGTGGCTCGGAGCCCCATATTGTTGAAATACAACATTTGGCTTCAGATCGTACTGTTCTTTGATCCACGGAATAACATAGTTACTTAAAATCCCGATGTAGACCTCCGTGTTGACCTTGTCGCCTTCTGGAATGAACACCGGATCCATTTTTTTTTGCCATCGGAAGCCACCAATCCAAACACCATAACGCTAGCAGGATGCTTGGCCAGATACACGTTGTTGTGCTCGTCGGCCACGTCTTTTACCGTAAGAGAACTAATATACCGGTCGGTTCTGAAATTTGATACGGAATCGACGGTAAACATGCTCTCGTCGGTAAACAGGATTAGCGGATTTTTTCCGGTTCGACTCGTAGCTCCCGGATGCGGTTGGTAATCATGTGAGTATTTTTTTCGTGCCCTTGACTTCGCCCCGCAATCTTCCTTCACTGATCCCGTGTTCCTTTGCCATTTTCCTTAATTAACGCACTGGATTCACCCGAATCTTCCTTTTGATAGCAGCGATAACCCTCGGAACCCGAGCTGACCTCGAACGACCTGTGGCCGCCTTCGCGGATAGTTGTCCTGACCTGACCGAGAAAAGGGTCTAAAACCCTTTTGACGGTCCACCGGGACACTCCCACGGCGATTGAAATGTCTTTTTGCGACATTTGCGCGTGGGACAAATCACGAATACGCTGCCACTTCGTCATGGTGCAACTGTCAAACTAAGTAAATCATTTTCTTTTATACACAGCCTACTACGATATGAGCTATAGGTTACGTGCATGCAAAGAAAACCAAGGCATTGGATGCACAGGTGAAACGGGAATCTTATTTGTACGATGGTGCAAACATTATCACGTATGCGGTAGATCAGGTGCAGAACTGCAGCTGTCATTTTTATTTGGGTACCCAAGTAAAGTCGGTTAACAAAATGAAAGCAAATCGATATTTAAGTTTGCAGTTCCTATCATAATGAAAACTTATGATGATTTAAATTTTCGCTACATAAGTCTTATATCATATTGTGTGTTGATTATGCAGGCAAGAGTTTTTTTTATGTAGGATTACGTCTTTCGGCAACATATTGGGGTGCAATTAAAAAAAAACCTCGTTACGAAAAGTGGTCAGGTTTTGACCACTTATCTCTGTAAATAGTGGATGGATTTTAATTCTAAACAAGCCAACTGATGGGAAATTTTTCTATGAGCACTTGATCAACAATTCTCGATGAACATTTCAAATGGTCCTATCTGCTTTGATCGATTCTCTTCATCGACTTTCTCTTTTCATAACCACAGCTATGCAAACAGATTTCGCGCTAATTCTACCACATAGTTTGATAAAGGACCCAAGTTACCAAAAGTTCCGCATTCCACGATTAAAACCACTTTCAAGTTCCGTGAAGTTCAAATAAAGTTCCGACTGAACCTTCAAGTTCAAGTAAAGCTCCGACTGAACCTTCAAGTTCCATAAAGTTTGAATAAAGTCCCGACAGAACTTTCAAGTTCCATAAAGTTCAAATAAAGTTCCGGCAGAACTTTCAAGTTCCATAAAGTTCAAATAAAGTTCCGAAAGAAGAAGCAATCCGCACAAGTCTTTATTAGTAACAAAATTTAATGTACATAAATATTAAATGATCAGTGCTTAGAATGCTCTTCAATTATGATGCCGGAACTTTCAAGTTCTTATAATGACTTAAAAATGAGGCTGCTTAGAATTTTATAGACCACCTCCAACCAAGCTTAAGTTCCCTCCTACAAGTAAATTTTTTTTTTATCGATTTTTTATATTTTACTTTAATTTTTTTTTAAAGCTACGAGCACGAGGAAGGAGTGATTTATGGCCTGGTATCGCCGATTAATCGTAAGTTTCAGATGTCATGTTTTTACACAACCCAAAACTTTAAACGCGTTTTTCTCGAAACGGTGTTTTCCAAATTGGCGGGAAAGATAACTCAAAAAGTTCTCATCCAAATGACTTGAAAACTGGCGCATCTTAAAGGAAATAGATTTTTACTCTGTGTGAACTACTGATATCATGAAAAAAATGAACAATAAATAATTTTTAGGTTTGTCTAAAGTGGAAACAACAGTGAAAAATCAACTTTTTTCAGATATTTTTTTCTAAATTTTAAAATTGTTTTTTTTTTTAGTTTAAGAGGTTCACATAGAACAAAAATCTTTTCTGAATAAGGTCCAATTGATAAAAGTAAGTTTTGTCCATTTTTCAGGCCTCTAGAACGCCCGCCAATTACCAATCCCCACCGGAGGCGACCTCCTTTCGATGTAACCCCAAGGAGCCACAGAGGATACACACCAATGAAAAAAGCTCAAATGTAGAAGAAAATTTAAGCAATTTAATGCAAAAAACCCCAAACGTTTGGGTTGTTTCATTTGCTCACAAAAAAAAATCCGAAAATCGTCGAGTTTTTGACGTGTTACTTGTATTTCCCCCCTTAAGCCACAAATAGCCTTTTATCTGAACTTTTGGTTACTTGGGGAGGTTCGTATCTAGCGTCCAAGACGTCAAATACAACAAGGAAAGGTTTTGCAACTGAGTTATTGACGAACGATAAAGTCGATGAAGAGAATCGATCAATGCAGATAAGACCTTTTGAAATGTTTATCAAGAATTTTGGTTTCAAGCAAAATGTTGGTGGATGACGTTTCTCACATAACACGCGACGCGAGACAAGAC
The DNA here is from genome assembly GCF_037179485.1 of Ochlerotatus camptorhynchus. NCBI lineage: Eukaryota > Metazoa > Arthropoda > Insecta > Diptera > Culicidae > Ochlerotatus > Ochlerotatus camptorhynchus. The sequence continues at coordinate 4,529,118 of NW_027040773.1, forward strand.
ACAACACTTATCGTTCTTACAACATTTAAAACGGATTAAAAATTACCTTTCTGTCGACCGGTTTCGGGCGCGATGCTGCCCATCTACGGGACAATGTCCGACTGGTTACAATTGTACAATTGTAACCGGTCGACAGAAAGGTAATTTTTAATCCGTTTTAAATGTTGTAAGAACGATAAGTGTTGTGTCTTGTCTCGCGTCGCGTGTTATGTGTGTCGTGGAGTTCTTACGTTAGCACAAAAACAACATAAAAAGTGATGACGTTTCTGTCACCGGAGTGTTTGCCTCAGTGTAGGAATAGGAATTTGAGCGGGGTTCTCTCTATTTATACTCTTTAGTATGACGCGCTTGACATAGATGGCCCACAGCGGCTCACCAAGAGTTACTGATTCCGATCAATGGCGGTGCGGCTTCTTCCTCCTTCTTTGGATGCGCATGTGGGCTGCAGCTGAAGAACAATGTTCAACGCCACGCGCTGAAAGCACTGCTGCTGCTGCTGATGTCGACGACCGGACACCACCACACATGGTGATTGGAACTGAGTCCGATCAGCGGTTGGGGGCAGCCTTTATAACAAGCTGCTTGTGGGGAGCCATTCGTTGTGTACTGGAGAACACCACCACTCACCACGCGATGATTGAATAAACACCGTTTGGTGAGACCGGATGGAATTCAACTTTGAAATCTGTGTTAGGGAAATCGCTTTTCGCAGACAAACCTCTGATAATTTTAATTGTCATAGCAACAGTTGCACATTCGTGCAATTTTCAATAGTGACATTTTGAAATATGATAAAGTCTTAAATTGAGCAGATGCGTGGAAATATTTCTGATCGATTGGTGATAACATTATTAAAATTGGTCCTGGGCCAGATGAGTTATTAACGTTCAAAATCTTTCATAATTTTGTTACATGTTCCATTTTCGGATATTACAAAGTGTACCCCCATATAGAAATCACGGACTATGTCAAAATGAGGCGTTTACGTCATGGAAGAAATGGTTTCCCTAACACAGTCGCCGAACATTGATACCGAGCACGTAATCCTACGTCAAATTTACGGTCGTGTCTTGGATACAACCTCTTACTTTTTTTTTAATGAAAGCCACTTAACATCATGTTTTGCTGTTATTGTATTGTTGAAAAGTTAATTAAGGTTCATGTTTTTTAACTAAGGATTATTAATCTTTTAAATTTGTCGAACCTCTTAACGGAATCCCTTTATGAAGAGCTTTGAGTGTGTTGGTTTAATTGCTTTTAATTCCGTTATAATTGCTTATATTTTGACAGATACGCGTATTCCGTCAACTCTGTGTTGTTGAGTACTTGTCACTGATGAAATCTGCAAGTAGTAGACGAAATACGCGTATTTGTCAAAAGATAAGCAATTATAACGGAATTAAAAGGAAATAAACCAACACACTCAAAGCTCTTCATAACGATTACTGTTTATTTTTTTGTTTAACACATTTTAAGTCATTCGTGACTTGTCCGGGATGAGATTTAAACTCAAGTCTTTCAGTGTGAGAACCATAGATGCTAACCATTTACGCCAGGCCCGTATTCAGTTCAATATTATGAATGCAAAATCAGTAGGCTAAACGCTCCAATAGTGAAGGTAAGTTAGTGCAATGTTTTCTTATAGTGGCTTATGGAGTCTCCATAAGCCACTATAGGAACGCATTGCACAAACCTTTGGTTTGTTTTTTTCCGTCGATCTTGTTTTCCGTGCTGAGCATCAATGCTACCGACGTGCCAGGAGGGCAGCTTCCACACCTGGACCCATCAACTCATGAACCGGGGACCAACGGCTTTACTTCCCATCCGAAGGAAGGCGTGATCAGAGATGTTATGCCTCAGAACATCCCGGCGGCGCCGACTGGGATTGAACCCAGGCCTGCTGGGATGAGAGGTAATCACGCTTACCACTACACCACTGGCGCCGTTGCATTGCACAAACGTACCGCCACTATTGGTGCGTTTACCCCATTCAAAATAAGTTTAATCATAACAGCCTATTTTAATTTCAATTTGATCTCCAGCTCCTATGGTTGCGGTACGTTACGGCGATAGGTTCCTATAGTTGCTTATAACGTACCGTAACTATAGGAGCATTTACCCTAGCTATTTATTGTTTATTGCCAGCAATCATGCACATTACCATTATCGTTAGGTAGGCTAAACGCACCAATAGTAGAGCTACGTTAGTGCAATGTGTTATAATTGTGGCTTATGGAGTCTAATATATAATATGATCCATCAACCATTTAATTCGAGCAGTAAAGGGTGTCTCACATCTAATTGCATCACGGAAAAAAACGCTGTAGAAAATTACCCATTGGGATTTTTTTCTTGAAAATTTGCTTAGAAGCAGTTTAGAGTGTATTGTATGCACTGTGTTTTTATCGCTGTCAGTTTTTCTAAAGTTGGGAAAAATGGCGTCACCTGAAAAGCAATGTCGCGAATTGATTGAGCAAGCACCTAGAAAATCCTCAACTCTCTCATCGTGACATTGGAAAACAACTCGGAATCGTGCAGTCAATGGCGACGGAAGGATAAATGCGGTCAGAATGGATGTTCTATTAGTGATCAGGATCACAAGCGTGTTGTGAAAGCGCTTAAGCGGAATCCCAATGCTTCGGTCAGGAATGTGGCCAAAAGGTTGAATCCATCCAAATTTGAAATTTCAGTCGTGAAATCACGTAAACAGTAAATAATGTCACGAAAATCGCGAAGGGTGTGCTATCATGAACATTGCGAAATTAATTTTAATGGCGCAAATTGTTTAAGATAATTTTTTGAATAAATTATCACGATTTTCTTTTAATTCTGCATTATGATGTACAGAGTAGAAATATTCAGAGGGAAAGATGGGCGGAGAAATCAATATACAATTCGGCAGCAGGGTTTCGTGTGTCAGTTATGCTGTAACCCTTACCCGAATTTAGCGTTTCACATGACAAGTCTTTAAATCATAGTCAAAACAATAATTAAGTGCATCCTGTGTGTCATGTGTTGCACATTTATTGATGCTTTTAATTAACTAACAACGATCAATGAATCAATATTCTCAAATTAGCTCTGGTAAGAAAAATATACGATCAAGCTTCAAAGCTTCACGGCAATGCGACAGGTGTGGTGTGTCGCATCATCGACACAAATTTTAGCATAACTTTATGTCAAAGTAAAGCTAACTGATGTTGAGAACTTGTAACAAATCAGTAAGTTTAAGAACAATAGAACCATCTTAAATCTTGCCGTCAATATTAATGATGTTTATCTGTTGCTTATCTGCCAATATTTTTTGAAATTATCGGGGCTTCTTATACCTACCTTTGTCATCTTCTCTTGTGAATTTATTTATTAACATTAAAATAATATTTAAGTTGGTTCTTATGTTGGTTGTCTACTCATTTTGCTTAATGAAATTTCCTGAGTTTCCAGAATTTATCGGATAGTTTCCATGTTTATAAGAAAGCTGTTTTTTTTAAGATATAACACCCAGTTTTAAGATATCAGTTCAATCAAAACCATTAAAAGTTGAAGTTAAACATGTACTTAAGTCTAAGATCTCATAAAATATCAAAGCCTTAAAGTTTTGAACTCCAAGTCCAAGATCTATAAACTGTTCAAAGTGCCAAAATCCCAGAATTGGAAAAACCCCAATTGATTAGCCTTTAATTTTAAAGTTAGATATTTTAAATATTTTGGCTAGTTTTGGAACATTCAAAGTTTTTTATGTTACTTCATACGCAAATTTTGCGATTTTCAGAGTTGGTTGGAAACCCAAGTAACAATTTAGGTTTTATGAGGGTTCTGTAGCCCATGATTTAGACTTGTAGAGTGCTATAAAACCGCGATTAAACATTGCAATGTTGCTTGGGAATGCTATCTGCTTCATGTTAGATAGCAGTTTTTTAATGGCCCTTCGCTTATTTTCAACTTCTATTCAATTTTCATACTGCCGTACTCTACCTACCCTCTTCTAAGATCATTCTCTAGCTAATAAATTATCACACTAAAGCTTCATGTTAGATAGCATTTCCAACCAACCACCGTAGTCTCCTCATTAATCCCTCTCCATGTCTGGAATATTTAGTTTTTATAAAACACACAATATTTTTATAAATTCAGGATCATAATTTTTTTCAAGCATCGAATCTTAAAAATCAATGCCTAAGAATTTCAATTTTCTTACCAAACCTTGAATCTTGATCCTTTTCATGTGCCCAGGAGTTCAAAATTTGTGATCGAAACATTGAATTCTTTTATAATTTCCTCCATAATATTCTTTAAGGGGAAGCTTACCGGCCTGAAAATAAAAAAAATATTTTCTGAACCTTATTATTTTTCTAAAAATATTGGAAAAAATTATCAAAAATCCAAGAAAATCAATTTCTGTCTAAGATTTTTGTCAAAAATTACATGTAAAGATATTTTTTCTATCTCATCATGAAAATTGGACTCTCAGAAAAACCGAAAATTTCATGTTTTGTGGTTTTTTGAGTCCAACTTTATGCCATAATGATTTATAAAAAATGTTTGTGCACTTAAATTTTATTTGAAAAATAATAAAATATGTGATTAATTTTTTTATTTTTGATACCTATATTTTTAGAAAAATTAAAACGTAATTATTTTGTTTGGCGCGGTGAACTTCCCCTTAAAATCATCTGCAGAACACTCTCTTAATTCACTCTGCAATGCTCTTCATTTTATTAATAATTCTAGCAATTCTCCGAAAAATACGACTGATAAAATGCACTTGGAGTCCTCCTGCACTTAGTATTCTCCTAAAATTCCCGTGAAATTACCATAAGAATTCTATTTTAGTTCTGCTCAGAATTCGCATTTATTCTTTTGAATGCTCCTCATAATTTCACTCTCTTTTGAATTTTCTAAAAATTATCACCGGAATATCTTTAGAATATTCCTCAGAAGTCCCAAAAAATGTTGGTTCGCCAAATTAAAAAGGCTACTGAGCTCTGATTGTCGACAAAATACGTGTATCTGTCATATAGCAATAAGCGATTTAGGTAGTGAAATCAAATAGAAATTACTAATCTTTCTCTCTTTCTTTACACAAATTTAATCTGCGTTTAAGAATTGGGAAACATCCTGACTTGAGATGAGTTATATGTTTAGATATTTTTGATCAAGCCTGTCATGTTGAAACGCAGCTTTTCCATCTGAAGTTACCGACAACTTCGATATGCCATCACGGTGATTGGATGGGTCACCGAGTCGAATACCAATTTAAATCTGCGCCCCTCGAGTCTGAAGTACATGCACTGAAACGAGGAAAATCGAAAACCACAGCCCAAAAGGCAAACCTCACCTGATTGTTATTCAATAGGCAGCCTGTTTCGCTGCGCTTCGCTCACTGTGATCTTTGGGGCACATTTTTAAAAATTAACTTGCTCTTGAGCAGCTCTGCTCTGGTGTGCCACCACCGCAGAATGACATAACCTCAATCTTCAGAAGGATACAAGGAAAAATGCCCCTGTGGATGCTGTATCGCTGGCTGGCTTCAAATACGATGATCTTTGATGTATCGATAAATGCCTATTAGTATTCTTTGGAGAAAAATGCGCAACGGATAAAAGTAGCACTGCGGTCGATGATCAACTCTTAAGTAGATTAGATGGCAGCATATTAGTTAGAATAATTTGATTAGAATTTGCTTAAGTACTGCAGTGAAGATAATCTTTGTTCTGCAGACGAACGAAAACTTATCTAATACATTCAATATTGTATTAGAAATTAATCTGTTTTGAAATGGAATCCCTTCATACACAACAGATCAGTTGGCACAAATAGTTCCTAGATTGCCATCGCGAACCCTTTCCTCGTACCCCGACGAAGCAGTAAAAAGTTAGTAAATAAACTAATAAACCGTTTAACTTGAGCCATTCCGTCATCCCATGGGCCCGAATCAACGCATAATAAAAGTGACTCCAAGCTCGATTCGCACTGTGCCGGTAATCTAATCTTCCGGCTTTCAGCATCCACCCCCCCCGAAAATCGAACCCAAACAAAAACGCGTGCACGTAAACAACGGCCGCTTGCTGGATGCTTTCGGTGAATGAATGAATGACTTCAGCTCTTGGCAGCAAGACGCTCTGCCAAGCAAGCTACGTTTGTCAGATAACAATACACACTCCTCCTGCTCCTGTGGAATGGTTCGGAGAAATCCACAGTCAACCAGCGATGATAACACACATTAGAAGGCGCATGAATTCAGATGAGAGGAATCCACAGTTTCACCACCCACCTCAGTTCGTAGGTTCCGCTGTGTTTTCGATCCAATTACGATCCAAAGTGGCTGGCAAATAGGCGGCAAAAAGCGACACAACGAAAAAATAGAGAGCTAAAAGGCTAAACGATAGACAAAACGACGAACAATTTGATTTATAGCTTTGTATTGTATTTTGCTCCGGATTCGCGATTCTCCGGGCATGATAAATATTTTTATGATTTTGACAAATGGAGTAAACAGCAGCAGGGTGGTTTCTGGGGATGTGATTTACCTTGGTTTGGTTTTTGTATTTGTGTGTTTCTAATTTACTTTGATGAGGTTTTCAATCAGTTTAGCTGGTTTTTGGGTGGACTTATTCAAAAACCTTCAAAAATGTGGTGCCACATATGATTAGTAACAACATGATGGCGTTCAGCTATGTAGTAATCGATGGAGACGCACGGTAAATCTCCATCTCAATCTCAAATAATGTTACTGTATGCGTGATATTGTTTCCACCATCATAGGTGAATACGGAGGTGTACCAATCGGCATTCTTAGTAAGTATGTCCTTCCGTGGATTGCTGAGCAATATGGACCGGAGCGGAGCCAAATGTGGTCTTGCAGTAGGACAAGGCACCATGCCACACCTCGAATCGCACGCAGATTTGGCTGAAGGAACGTCTTCCGTTCTGGTCGAAAGATATGTGACCGCCAACCAACTTAACCCCCTGGATTATTCAGTGTGGCGCGTCATGAAGAACAAGGTCTGTGCCAAACGCCACTCCAGTACAGCAAGTCTCAGACAAACATTGAACCGTGCCTGGATAGATATGGATCCGGATAAAATTATCAGAATCTGTCGAGCATTCCGGTAGCGTGTTGAGGTCGTAATTGCGGCAAATGGAAATTTTATCAATGGTTAACATAGGTTTAAGTTCTTACAAACATGACCACTATGAATAAAAAGTAGAAGGGTCTGTGCCTACGGGCACGAACGGAAGCTTGACGTAGGACCGCTAGTGGATGGAATAAATGTGAAGAGCATTTAGTTCTTTAAATTGAACAATTATCTATTATCTCTTTGAATTTTTGAATTGTAGGCGTACCAAATTTGTAGTATTTTTTTTTTTTTCAAAGAGAAAGTTGATTAAGAGAATCAATCAAAATCACTTGTACCCCTGCTGCCAAGTTTGGTTACAAGATTACAACTCTGAAGAGCATTTTGTGTGGTCGTTGGGGGCTTGTGGGTCTGAATATGGACAAATAAGCACAGATAAATTCTATTCCAGCTCTTTACTGATGTAAGCTTGATGGCCCTGAAAAGGGCAGTTTTATTGAAGAGGACATCCATGGCCACTTACGTTCGGCGTGTTTAGTGTAGGTGACAGAATCACGGACTTCATTTTCCAGGAACACCTTCAGCACACCTCGTAGATCAGACCGGAGATACGTTTGACACCACCACGGCGAGCCAGACGAACGATGGCGATTATCTCGAAGAACTTTACCAGACCTTTTCCTCCTTTGCCACGACCAATCAATTCGTGACCAACAATTGAAAAGGCCTCAACTCCTTTTTGTAAACAAACCTTGTAAGGCCATTTTCTCGCGAACCGAAACCTACATTCGTAAACCTAAAACACAATCAGGTAGAGCAGAATTCCCCTACCTGTTTATTTTGTTGGTTTGCGTTGATGGACTTCGGTTCGCTACAAAATGGCCTTACCCAAATTTGAGTTTAGTTCACTCATAATCGCCAAAAGTGCAGGAACTCAGCGATGAGTAAATTTGTCTCATGGTTCCCTGTGGAAAACCTAAAAAATCTGCCAGAAAATGAGGAAATTGACAAAAAATTTATTCAGTCTCGCAGTAGTACCAATAGACTGAGTGAATCCAATCTTTACTTCTCAAATTCGGGTATTTTTCCCTGGAAAATCCTGGAAAAACCTGGGAAAACATGAGGCAAATTTACTCATCGCTGAGTTCCTGCACTTTATTTCTTATTTCTGAGATAACTAAACTCAAATTTGGGTCGTTTTCATTCGCCGTGATATCACCTTGAAAGATAACGGCGCCGGTGGTTAGCTTGATTACCTTTCACCCCAGCAGGCCTGGGTCCAATCTCAGTCGGCGCCACCGGCATGTTCTAAGGCATAACATCTCTGATCACGCCTTCCTTCGGGAAGTAAAGCCGTTGGTCCTCGGTTGAGTTGATGGGTCTATTGGTAGGGTCCAGGTGTGGGAGCTGCCTCCCTGGCGTCGGTAGCATTGGAGCTCAGTACACGGTGTTTCACGAAAACCCATTAATGGGTATAAAAATACCCATTTCCGCTAAAAGTGCCCCTCCTCATTTAATGGGTAAACTATGGTTTACTCATAAATGGGTAAATGGGTGGTCTGTCAATAAATGGGTGTTTTTTCACCCATTTTCTTATATTATGTTTATCGTAAAATGGGTGAAAAAATACCCATTTTTACAAATGGAGGATGCAAGCGCTCGTTGATGTAAAAATGTTCTTAAAACATTGAAAATAAATGCAGCTGTTCCGCTCAAATTTTTCACGAAACATTATAATACAAATTATCCATTGTATTGACTTATCCGTAAGCCTCTCCAACGTTTTGCATTCTAACATTTTCCGGAGATCGTTGCTGCGGACAGTAACTGTTTGCATCGAGGTTTGCATTCCCAATGAGCCGGTGACGGAAATGAGACGATAAAATTTCGAAGTGTTTTTTCACCCATTAATGGGTAAAAAATATACCCATTATTCAACCGTGAACTGATTCTTTAAATGGGTATTTTTTCACCCATTTTATGATTTCAAAATTCCCCCATTTTTTGACAGCTGCATACATGGTTTGAAAATGGGTATTTTTTTACCCATTAATGGGTTTTCACGAAACACCGTGTACACGGTGTTTCACGAAAACCCATTAATGGGTATAAAAATACCCATTTCCGCTAAAAGTGCCCCTCCTCATTTAATGGGTAAACTATGGTTTACTCATAAATGGGTAAATGGGTGGTCTGTCAATAAATGGGTGGTCTGTCAATAAATGGGTGTTTTTTCACCCATTTTCTTATATTATGTTTATCGTAAAATGGGTGAAAAAATACCCATTTTTACAAATGGAGGATGCAAGCGCTCGTTGATGTAAAAATGTTCTTAAAACATTGAAAATAAATGCAGCTGTTCCGCTCAAATTTTTCACGAAACATTATAATACAAATTATCCATTGTATTGACTTATCCGTAAGCCTCTCCAACGTTTTGCATTCTAACATTTTCCGGAGATCGTTGCTGCGGACAGTAACTGTTTGCATCGAGGTTTGCATTCCCAATGAGCCGGTGACGGAAATGAGACGATAAAATTTCGAAGTGTTTTTTCACCCATTAATGGGTAAAAAATATACCCATTATTCAACCGTGAACTGATTCTTTAAATGGGTATTTTTTCACCCATTTTATGATTTCAAAATTCCCCCATTTTTTGACAGCTGCATACATGGTTTGAAAATGGGTATTTTTTTACCCATTAATGGGTTTTCACGAAACACCGTGTACGGAAAACAAATCTCGCGTCACTTTTAAATAGGTCCTATTTACATTGATCGATTCTCTTCATCGACACTCTTTTTCGTAAATAACTCGGCTCCACAAATGTTTCCTGCCGTCTTCGTCGAATTAGATGCTAGATTGTTGCTTCTTCCATCGAAAATATCCGGCCGTGGCGATTCAAAGTTGATCAAGGTTGATCAAAATAATTTGTACCCCTGCTTCAAGGTTGATTACATGAGTATTTTGTGTGGTCGTTGGTTCTGAATATGGACAAACAGGCAGATGAATTCTATTCCTACTATTTACTGTAATAAGCTTGGTGTCCCAGAAAAGAGCCGTTTTGGTGCTAAAATTGGTGATGATTTAACCTCCGAAACCAAACAGAGTGCGTCTCTGTCATTTCAAAACGTATATGACATCCATGGCCGCTTACGCTTGGCGTGTTTAGTATAGGTGGCAGCATCACGGATCTCATGTTTCAGGAACACCTTCAGCACACCTCGTAAATCATACCGGAGATACGTCAGATACCGCCACGGTGAGCCAGACGACGGGTGGTGGTTATCTCGAAGAATTTGCGTTTGGTTCTGAATATGGCGATGAGTGTGCAAAATATTACGCAATTCCATCCTCCCTGGACAATGCTGGACATTTACCAGTTTTTCAATAGTTTCTTGTTGAAAATCAACATTCGGAATCCATCGGAACGCATCGATGCGTAGCCATATTTCTGATCGATTGCTGATAAAATTATTGAAATTGGACCAGGGGCAGCTGAGTTATTAACGTTCAAAATCTTTCTTAATTTGTTACATGTTCCATTTTCGGTTTTCACAAAGTGTACCCCCATATAGAAATCAAAGACGTAGTCCTACGTCAAAAAATTCCTATTTTGACACTATCTGGATGTTCGGATTTTGACCTCTCCCTTTCCCTCTACCAGGAACAGAAGAAAATGGAACAACAAACGCCCTACAGTAAGTGTCAAAAAACACAGTGAAGTATATATTTATTCATACAAACAGACCACCATTACTGAGCATGAAAAGCTGGATAGTTTTGATCTGCATCTTAACTTTCTATTAATTTTGTTTATTTTACAGCGAATTCTTTTTAGAGCAACTTAACAACTGACAATAATATTGTAGTTCTGTTTTTATTGTCTTGGTAGAACATCAAATTGAATACTCGATTCATTATCAAACGGAGAAATGAATATCACATTAAGTTTCAAGTTTGCTCCCACTGATAGACAAATAAATTTTAAATTTTATGTCACATATTGATTTCTGCTCTTACTTTTTACATTTTAACTGTTAAAACGACCAAAACCTTCGCAGCCTGACATTTGACATTTGCCCATAACTCATCCTGCATACGATAAAATATTACCAAATTTTGTTGAAATATACTTTAACGTGTATTGTTTACATCCTTTAAATTTGGTGAGATTCTGTTTTGTAGATTATAAAATGGATCCGAAACAATAAAACAACTGTGCAAAGATTTTGCTCAAACACCGTGAAAATCCAACATTATACTACCGCGAACTCGGAAAACAACTCGGGATAGTGCATACTACTGTTCAAGAGTGCAAAATCAGGCCGAAAATCAGATCAAGTGAGCAAAACCGTCCAACAGAAGGTGGTGAGTGCATTCAAAAGTAATCCAAATGAGATGTGGCTAAAAAGTTGTAGTTTTCTAAAAGTTATGTTCAGAAAGTGAAAGGTCAGGCTGAATTACCTACATACAAGGTCCAGAAGCTCCTCAATCGTGATGAACGGCAGTATTTGTGGCAAAAACACGCGCAAGAAAGCTTGTAATGGAAGTTCTAACAATTTTTTAATTTTTTGTATTACTTTATTTGTACAGGCTCAATCGAATGAACTATACAGAGCCAAGTTATCATTTGCGTTTTACATAATTAATGTCTTAAATTTAGAGTTAAAGGGATTGAACCGATTACTCGTGGTCGTCTCTAGGTTAGTAGAGATTTACAGTTTTATGGATGGGGAGAGAGAGAAGGAGGTCTGAGATATGATTTACGATACAAATATTTCATTTTTCCTAAAACATGAACTTGTTCCTATTAAATTTGTTATCATCTCTGTAATTATCAGTGTTGTTAAGGCGATAAATTATCATCGATAATCGTCATCGTCGATGGCGATAACGTCTTCAAACGTTAACGTTATCGGCGATGACAATAAGTACTATACGGTATCGACTCGATAATGTCTTATTGTATAAATTTAGGATAGTAATACATTTCAACATGTGCTAAGGGAAATGGCTTATTATGTATTATTTATTTGTCGTCAATCAGTGTAAACCGTTTTACAATTGTTGTCTTAAGAGCTATTTTTACAATTTTGTCTTTGTTTATATTTTTTTATAATATGTCTTGAGAACAAGTTTAAACATTACTTCTAGCTGACGTTATGCGAGGAATTAAAATATTACTTTAATTTGGTTTTTGTCATTGTAAAGTCAATGTTATCGCAGTGCTTATAATATGTATCCATCATTTGGTTCAAGGGTTCAAATTTGGCATAATTCGTACGATGACGATTTGTAGCAAATATATTTCTATTTCGTAAATGCCTAGATGGTGTATATAAATTTAAGGATGACAATAGTTCTATAGAATCAATGCTATGTGATACGATATCGTTTACGAAAGAAATCATAGCAAATTCACGACGCTCGTTTAATGTTTGAATATTTATGAGCATACACCGAGCTGTGTAAGATGGCAGAGGAAATACAGTCCAACCTAACTTGCGGAATGCATACAATAGAAACTGCTTTTGAACGGACTCTATTCTTTCTTCGTGTGTGATTGAAAAAAGGAGACCAAACTATGCTGCAATATTCTAATATCGACCTTAAATAAGAAATGTATAATGTTTTTATCGTATAAGGATCATTAAAGTTATAGCAGAAACGTTTTATGAAACCAATCATGTTGTTAGCTCTGTTAATAATTGTGTTATAATGATCGGTGAGAGTAAGTTTTGAGTCCAAAATAACACCTAGATCCCTTACTCTATCACACTTTTCTACGATCTGGTTTCCTAAAGTGATTGTTATATCGGGTAGGATTCGTTTTCTACTAATGGTTATTGAGTTACATTTTTTTTTTATATTTAATTGAAGCAGGCTTTTTTGGCACCAAGTATGGAATATCTGTATTTCCTCTTTGAATGTGATGATGTATTTGGCATCTTTTATTAAAAAAAAAGTTTAATGTCGTCAGCATAGATTCAAACTTTCAATTTCTTGCTGGCATATGGTTCTAAGGTTGGGCGCATCGCTAATGAAAATGTGTGCTACTACTGAATTTATGAATGGGCCCAAATTAGGGACATTTAGGCCAACATTAGAGCCGTTGTCCCTATCTCGAGATTTTGGCAAGCTATAAGGTAAATTTCTACGACAAACTTGTTCTGAATACCAAGGTCAATATGATGGGCAGTTAGATCAGAATGTATTCACTACGTAGCGCTAGTATAAAGGAAGTAATTTCTCGAGATATTGGCCAGCTTGAAAGTAGCTTTTAAAAGTAACTGAAAGTTGTTCAGGAAAGCAAGGCCAACATGATAAGGCTAGTTTTATCGAAAGTTTTTCAATTATCAGCCTTTTATTTTTAACAAGTAACAATTATAATACACATTGTTTTAGTTCTAGTTCATTAATATATCATAAAAACGGTGAGAGTAAATGCAGGAGTGAATATTTTGACAGAAACGATGAAAAAGCTGATTGTGATGGCTTCCATGCCTTCGTGAACCTGTTATTGAAGAAGAAAAAAAATTAAATGGATAATAAAATAACACAATATTTAGAAGCGTACAAATTGACCAAATCCTTATTTGCCTTCAGCAGTGATTTCTGCTTCAATCTGGCAGCGGAAAGCTGAGATCGCGTTTGGCTTAATATCGAACCGACAAGCGAAAAGAGGCGCTCAACCCTGGCACTGGCAAGGATAGCAGTATTGTACCGCATGAATAGCTCTTTCAATCTGTGGAATGGCATTGGGTTACGGTTACCGTAGCACTCCTCAACGGTATCGAAAGTACATGCCAAGTAGCGGTTCAGCTCTTCTTGAAATGTTTTCTTGTGAGTTGCTTGCAGTTTGGATTGACAACCCTGGTAGCGATGCTGATAAACTCCTTTCCAGATTTCTGTGTGCTAGGGCTACCTCGGAAAACGACGTGACTTTGAAGAATGTAAGGGATAGAGCAACCAGAGCCAAGATCTTGAACAGTACGGCGTGGTCATCTACCAAACGAGCAGATTCTGAAAATCAAAAATCAGCAGGATAATGGGGGCGACTCCGGCGTAGTGGTTAGCATCCATACCTCTCACGCTGGAGTCACGAGTTCAAATCTCACCCCCGGACAAGTCACGAATGACCCAAGAGTGTTAAAGTGACCATAATGAAAAAAAAAAATCAGCTGGATCTAAGCACTAAAAAGGTATGTCACTTATACTTGTTTTGATGCTTTTAGTCTGTTTTAATTTACTTTTTAGACAACCAAACTTGCTCAATCTCTCCGAAAAACCAAAGCGATTTCCATACAACCTGCGTTGTACAGCGTTCTGATTAGTTCTACTCATTACCTTGACGATTTTTTCGAAGTTGAGCTAACAACTTTTGCCAAAACGAGTGGCAATGTAATAAGCTACACCCAACAATATTTGGTTTATTGCCGAAGCACCCAAGGTTTGATTGAGTATGTCAAAGGTCGCTGAAATATACCGGATGCTCGCATGCTAGTAGGAATTGATGGTGGTCAAGGGTTGCTAAAGTTTATCCACAACATTGAGGATAATTTGAAAGGTTCGGAACAGTCGGTTCATCAGGATTCTGGAATCAAACGCTGCTTCATTCTCGCATTAGTAGAAGATGTTCAGGAAAATTATGAGAACGTTGCCAAAATATGATCAAATTTGGAACTTGGATTTCTCGATATCGTTGTCTAAGTACATAAAGCCCGATTCAAAGTAAATTTGGACGCATTCAAGTGATCATAACTCAAGAATTAAACAACATACCCGGTTGATCAAAACGTCAAACAAAAGGGTATTTATTCAGCTTTCAAACGAAAAGTCTCGATAACTTTTTCAAAGGGACGTATCAGTTTTTTTTGTAAACAATGCATTTGATCGTCGATTGGGCGTAACTGGTAGCTCGCACACGCTTACTAACACCACTAGCAGATAGGGGAAAATTTCCCCTATCTGATGGTAGTGATAGCATGCGTGCGCGAGCTACCAGTTATGCCAAATCGACGATCAAATGCATTGTTTACAAAAGCTGATACGTCCCTTTGTAAAAGTTATCGAGAAGTTATTACATATCACCGCTTCGAACGAACTGTCGCACTTTACTTCCAGAACAACATGTGAAAAGGGCATACAAGCTTTTTGTAAACAAACCTTTGTAGGCCCTTTTCTCACCAACCGAGAGTCGCCCACGCAAACCAGCAATATCATCGGGAAGGGGAAAGTGTCCCCTACCCGGTGATGTTAAGGGTTTGCGTTGGTGTCATATGGGTGACGAGAAAAGGGCATAAGAAGGTTTGTTTACAAAAAGCTTGTATGCCCTTTTCACATGTTGTTCTGGACTTGTGATCGATGCCATCATGATCTGGACAGTCGCTGGTGACACTGTACCGGTGAACTTATTCCACTTTAAACGCATTTGTTGTTCATTTGTCACTTCTTTACCGCATCCTCGAAGTTTTCGCTTGACAATTGCCCAATATTTTTCGATCGGTCTGAACTCAGGGCAATTCGGAGGATTAATCTCTTTAGCGACGAAATTAACATTGTTTGCAGCATACCATTCTAGTACCTCCTTAGAGTAGTGGCAGCTGGCTAGAACCCGCCAAATCATAAAATTGGTCTTGTGTTGCTGAATGAAGGGTAAAATCCGCCAGACACTCTTTAATATAAACCTTCGACGTCATTGTGTGAGATGTGATGAAAACCTTGGTTTTAAGGCCACAACTGCAGATTCCTTGCCAAATCATTAGTTTCCGAGAAAACTTATCAGTAAAAACAAATTTAAACCTGGAAGGGACATCCCCACGACCAGTTGCCAGGTAAAATTATCGTACGGGGATTTGTTTATAATCCATTTTGACATCCCTAGTAGCACGCTTGTCACATATCGGTTATAGAAACTTCTTTGTGACTTATTTCAGTCATAAACAAGTTGCTGCAACTTTTCTTAGCGGAAGTGTGCTACTCGGGATATGTTTCGTCATCCATTAAAATACAGCTATCAAATTTTGTCACAACTCGTTCGCATAGTAATCGTGCTTGCTTTTTGGCCTCTAAATTTTGTTTCAGGGAGCGATTCGGATGTTTACTGGCACAAAAAGACTTATATCCTTCTCTTGAAATGATGTTACGCACGGAGGAAAAGTTGGAATCGTATTTCTTTGCCAAATCACGTATGGAGATACCTGGGTTGCTTTACACGTACCTCAACACCTTTCTCCTCAGCTGTTTGTCCCTAGTGCCACTTTTATGATAGATGCGCTGTGCTCTATCCACACTCAGAGTATCCTTGTAACGCTTGATTACAAGACTCACAGTTGACTTTGGGAATTTTAACACTTTTGCTATTTTTTTTTGAGGCAGACCACCGTGCGTCAAGATTTACTTTGAATCGAGCTTTATTTGGGTAGACTTATATACTTGAAACGGTTCTTCATTTTGATTTTTCGTTCTAGGTGATCTCAAGATCATTAACCGTAATACCGGGTGTAATGAGCAATAGTTCAACGTATCCTTGCGCGTTCTGTACCGTGAACAAGAAAGATTTGGGGGAGAAGTTAGGCACGCTGCGTACAGCGCATCGTGGATTGCAAATGGGGGCAACAAGTTAAACGCAAAAGATTATTTCAACTGCGTACACACACCGCTTACCCCTGGAAATGACGCAACCTTGATACTGGAAGTGTGCCCACCACCCTCGTTGCATCTTTTTCTGGGTATGGTTAATGCGATATTCGATGCGATTGCAGAGCACGATTCCGATCTTGCACAGGCTTGGACCATAGCGTCAAGTCGCTGTCTGCTGACGAAGCGAACCTTGTTGGATACTACCTCGAAACACTTTGTGAATGTTCTCGATTCATTGCAGAAGGTTATTGATGCCTATTTCAGTGCAAATCTACAAAAGTACTACGAGCAATGTATCAGTGAGTTTTACAAATCATGGAAATTGGCTCAGCTACCGGTTACTCCTAAATTACATACGATCCAGCAGCATATTGAAATAGGAGGAAAAAAGCATTTTTAATTAGACGCAGAAATTTTCCAAATTGAAACTAAAATGACTAACAATTATTAATTTGAACTTGAGCTGTTAAGTCTTTTTTATCATTCTAAGGTACAAAAGGGTGAAATACTAAAATCCCTTTTTTTCAAGTTTTCGGCGATGAAATATTTTCAAACTTTCACAGTTTGTTTAACCCTATTGACTAACTTTTGATAAAGAAAGATCAGAGGTTCATAAAAGTTCGATAATATTCATGTTCCGATAGCCCGTGCACCGTTCGAGATGGCCGAAGTGTTGACGACGCGGATAAGTCGATTTTTACCAAAAAATTCGGTAAAAAGGCTATGATTTGGCAAGCCATTTGTGAATGTGGTATGCTTTCCAAACTGTTTGTGACAACGGAGACAATGACAATCAATGTCTACATGCGTGAGTGTTTAAACAAGCGTATGTTATCCATGATCCGCAAACACGACGCCTCAGTACTGTTTTGGCCGGATTTGGTGTCGGTTCATTACTCCAAGGACATGGTAGCCTGGTATAGACGCAACAAGGTCCAATTCGTACCCAAGGAGATGCATCCGCCAAACTGTCCCCAGGCCAGGCCAATCGAAACTTTTTGGGCCCTGACCAAAGCGGATTTGCGGAAACATGTAAAGGTAGCGGATTGCGTTACAAAGTTTTCGAAAGACTGGGGAAAAGTATCCTAACATTTTGGAAAGGCATCTGTGATGAACCTAATGAGTAGTGTGAGATCAAAAATCCGCTTCTTGGCTTACGACTGATCGGATCTAGGATTTTCTACGTTTAACTGTAAGAGAGTACTATAGAGAACAAAGATACAACATAAAAATTGAACTTGCTGTAAACAGAGTTACGTTATCGCATTTTTTAATCGTGCTTAGACATTCTGGGACACCCTATATATGCTCTGCTTAGTAATAAATTTGATATATTTTCATTTTCATTTTGCAGCGTTTGGTAGGGCTATGGGAGCGCAAGTCAATTCAAAGCCAAGGATAAAGGAAGGGTAATGGCTGAATAGTCTATGCGGACCACTAGAACGCCATGGAAAAAGGAAGGGATTGAAGGGGTTTTGAGGAAATAATAGTACTAGATTTGTGCTACAAAGTGTAAAGAAACCGAAAATCCATCTTCCACTGATTTATCCTTTTACATATATACCAATTTGATATTTTAAAGTAACCATCAAAATAAACAGACAATATATTAAAAAGCTACAGTCAGGAATCCTTATTGCCGGGGTAACGGGGGCGTGAATAAGGAACCGCGAATAAGGATACCCACAGCTTATGGGATTTGCACTGATAGGGGCTGTAGTGTCATTTGTTTCAATATATAGAACTATACTATTTTCGACAACGCTGTTGTACTGGGATTGACCAACAAGCCTGCGTCATTGGATACAGGTTTAATTGGGAACTACGCCGCTAGAGGCGCTTCACTTTTATATTACTTATGACGGGCGCTATAATATATGGATCTTAGGTCCAACATAGAATATTTCGTGGCCATATAGAAAGTTACTGTCTTCAGCAAAGTTGTTTAAGTGACCAAGTCCTTTCAGATGGTCGCCATATTAGTTCAGAACACTCTCACTACACAGTGCTGGTGTGCACCTGAGCTTCGTAATAGCTGTATAAGCTGTATCTCAAAATCCTGGCCATATAAAAGGTTACTGTCTTCAGCAAAGTTGTTCAGGTGATCATTTCCTTTTGTATGGTGTTCATATTAAATCAGAACTCTCTCTCTCTCTCTACGCAGCACTAGTGTGCATGTGAACTTTCTATATAAACTGTATCTCAAGAATCAGGCCATGTAGAAAGTTGCTGTCTTGAGCAAAGTTGTTCAGCTAACCACTGAATCTACTTTTTCATTCTACATTTGTATATTCGTGACGACACAATTTAGGGTACTTGCATGCTTTATTTTCGGACCGAGTCCAGGTTTACGCTGGTGATGGTACTGTTGGCGATGCTGATTAGGGTTGGCCGTGCTGGTGATGATAACGGTGGTTGACCATGATGGATGACAATTGTAGCGGTGGTGGAAAGCTGAAGGTGGTGGTGGCGGTCGGCTGCAGCCGGATAATTTATTCGCACGGGCGAAAGAGGTTACCCGAAGATGACGATGATGAAAGCCGGGCACTAGATTCAACCCGCTAACACTAGCGTTGACCACGCGGTGGCTTTGCATACGGTGTATCTACGATGGCGGACGGGTAGCTTTGATGATGGCGGATGTGGCTTTTGGGGCCAGTCACTGCCTCTCCATGTGGCAATAATGACAATGGCGGCCTTCCCAGACGTCGGAAACAACCTGCCTTTTTCGCGGAACACGGAGCACCACCGGAGTTCCACTCACCGGCCGGACACTTTCCTGTCGGATTGGACCACAAAATAAAAGAAAAAGGCCATTTGGACCTTTTTCTTCTCGTTTCTTTCTTCTGTAGGTTCAACTGAGACTGATTTTTACAAATGTTTTTAGTTTTACTAC
This sequence comes from Ochlerotatus camptorhynchus, assembly GCF_037179485.1. NCBI lineage: Eukaryota > Metazoa > Arthropoda > Insecta > Diptera > Culicidae > Ochlerotatus > Ochlerotatus camptorhynchus. The sequence goes on from NW_027040773.1 coordinate 4,548,739, forward strand.
CCTCCTTTATCGTACTATTTACAATAGTTGTACTTCCTCAGATTATCTGCAACACACGCGCGCACTTCTATTCCGTGCTAGGATAAGTCGGAAAAAGATCTTTTCCTGATAGAAGCTGAGCTATATACATCAATTTTAAAATAATGTCCTTAATCTAGAACATTCCACATGACATTTATGTTGTGTGTTGTGAAACACCTTGCTATCACCTTAGGCGCCATCTGCGGATGAGCTCAGGTACTAATAGGGCTGGGATATGTTTTGCCCGCTCAAACTGTTATAATAGAATCGCACTCGAATCGGTACTCGTGGAAGTGGATCAGGCTCACACACTCGCAAGCCAACAAGTGAGTGCCACTGTTACCAATCATTCAGTAAATGTGCTAGTTTAATCAGAAGGGCGTATTCGTTTTATACGGTAATAATTTTGTGGAGGAGCCTACAAGTAATAATTTGGAACCACTGGTTACAGTTGCTGTGCAATGTGCGGACAAGAACTGGAAAAGGTATGATGGGTAGAGGCCAGAAATCTATTTCGGACGCCATTTTAAAATCCAAGATGGTGACTATCGGTTCAAGGAAAACTGACATAAACCCTACAGTATGGGTATTTCTGGAAAGGGGACGACGTGTAGAAGCCGGAAAACGATTTCAAACGCAATTTTGGAAACCAAAATGGCGGTCATGAGTATAAGAAAAAATCTACCATACGCTACAATATGGGTATTTCAGGAAAGGGGACGACCTGTAGAGACCAGAAATGGATTTCGAACCCCTTTTTAAAATCCAAGATGGCGACCATCGGTTCAGGTACTTTTAAGGTATTTTTGAAAAGGGGATGTCGTGTAGAGGCCTGAAATCGATGCTAGACGTCATTTTGGAATCCAAGATGGCAGTCATTGGTTCAAGAAAAACTGTCAAATACCCTACAATATGGGTATATCCGGAAAAAAAAGACAACGTGTAGAGGCCGTAAGTCGATGCCAGGCGCCCTTTTTGGACTCCAAGATGTCGACTATCGGTTCAAGAACAACTGTAAAATACCCTACAATATGGGTATTTCCGGATAGGGGACGACGTGTAGAGGCTGTAAATCGATGCCAGACGCTATTTTCACGGCAAATAAGGATCCGGCAATAAAGGATACCGGCAATAAGGAATCTGGAAATAAGGATTCCTGACCAAGGTTGCAAAGACTCATTTCAGCTAAAATGATGTTTTTCGGAATAATAAAACCAAAAGATGGTATGATGGCATGTTTTACTTGTAACTTACAAGAAGAGGTTACATAGTATGCGTTGGAAACATAAAACCTGTAAATTTTGCTTTCTATGAGTCACAATCAGCGATTTGCTGATCGCTGAGTGAGTGAGTGAGTGAGTTTGTGAAAAATCGCTGATTGTGACTCTCATGAAGTGAAATAAACAGGTTTAATATGTTAAACACATTCTTTGCAACCTCTTCTTGTATCCTACCAATTCAAAATTTGATCATGGCATCTAATTATTTCATAATTTAGAAAAACATTGTTTTAGCTGAAATGAGTCTTTGCAACCTTGTTCCTGACTGTAGTTGCCAGTTGCTTTAAAGGCTAGTTGCCTCCCTAAGCGGACCCCCCGCATCCTAACTCTTTTGTTAATCTACCTAATGTTATTAGGCTGTCTAAATTTCCTTATTTAAGTTCGTTTGATGATTATGATATCTCATTAGCCTAATTTAATAAGTAATTGAAATCTCTAATATACCTAATCAATAATAACCCATATTTTATTAAGAACCTCCACTTGGGCTTGTAATATAAAATTTGACGTGTTTCAAGTTGTTTTTGAATTTGATCTATATTTATTATATATTAGTTTGTCCTAGGGACACCTTCAAGTGACTAAAATGCTTCACTTTGAAGTTAGTTTCCTAGCTGATGTTTAAATTATATAGGGTATATGGTCCAACTACGGTCACACGTTTCCACTATGTCGTCCCACAAAATAACAGATGGATATGTCACAATAGAAGCACGCCACAGTGGAAATCCCGAGCCATGGTTCAAACACTTATCCCGAAACCAAAATGAAGCACATATAAGATAAGTTACAATACCATGTACAAAAATGGTGCTTAACATTGTACCCTGATTAATGCTTCAATGAAAACAACAATAAAAGCTTGTCACGTAAGTAGAAGGAGCACTGCTGGGAACTTTCTTAAATATTTCAATAGTATAATTCCCGCGCAAACCCAAATAATCTATCTGTGTAAAAACAAATAAAATAAGAGAGATTTGCGGAAAAACCCGCCAGTACCGCACCCAACGTCACTGCCTATACGGAATCATACTACGACGCGGCTCTCAAACAAAGGAGTAACAAGTGTGATACTATCACTGCTAGACTAGATCTTTGGTTTTCTCATGCAGTGCACACTGGGCCAGAAATGCAATCTTGCGGAGCAAAATTAATAACTTAATAATAACGAAGTATTTCCACGACTTGGTGTCTTGGGCAAAGTTTCTCACCATAATAAAGACCATCTATTGATATAAACAAATAGTTTCAAATTCTTCCGCAAATACAGCGTCACAATATAACTTCTTTCTCTGATGTTTTGGAGATTTGATTTCTCTTTATTATGATGAGAAACTTTGCCGAAGACACCAAGTCGTGGAAATACTTCGTTTCGGAATTATTAATTTTGCTCCGCTAGATTGTATTTCTGGCCCAGTGTGCAGTGGTTCATCAGAGAGGGGAAGCTCAGTAATCCTCATCACATGCTCATGACGCTATTCTGCCACGGCATGAGCCAACCATGCCAGACCTAAATCAACCATCTCCAACGGTCCACTATGAAGCATAAGACTAGGCCCACCCACCAACGTCCGGATAAAAATTAGCTAAGGGGCGGGCTTAGTAAGAAATTTGATATAGAGGATTTAATATATAAATTAAAACTTAATATCTTTCACCCTGAGCATTGGCATAACTTTCACGATTGTTTATCTGCAACCAATTCCCAGGACTTGAGGAAGGTCCATTAATTATGTCACGCAAATTTGGCCCATTTTCAACCCCTCCCCCCCCCCCCTTTGTCACATTTTTTATGTGGACTTATTTTTTTTTTGTATGGCTCGTCACAGTTTCCAAAACCCCCTCCAACCTTCCCTTAAAAGTGTGACATAATTAATGGACGATCCCTTGTCTTTATTTTTATATTTTGAAAGATGCACACTAGTGATGCCAGTTGTGATGTAGTGGAGCAAAAGTTTGTTGGAATTCAACTACAAACCAAAATGAAATAATGCTGTAGTTTAGAATTATGATTTTAACAATGAATTGTTTTTTTTTTCCTAAATAATTGAGTCTAATGGCTGCAAAAAAAAAAAAAATCATTTTGTTCAACAGTTTTGGAATGCGACATAACACAGGTACTACCTTTGAATTTGGCTTGATCGAGTTGCGATTTTCTTTTCTTTAGATCCAGACGATGAAGTTTTGAAAAAGACAACGATCATAAATCACAGGAATGAAAAAAGGTGAGCGCCGTATTACACCAGGAAAACTAGTGTGAAACAGGATATCAAGAGATCGGGCCATTCCTTGAATTTCTGGAAAGAGCTGGCAAATAACAGAAAACAATTTCAAAACGCAACCTACAACGCCAATACGCGAGCGAAGGAACAGTACCAGACGATAGCAGCAGCGATGACCTTTACCCAACGAAATTCAAGGGATTCCCTGATGAGGAAATAAACGCCATGCTGGGATTATCATCGGATTCATTGTTAGAACCATGGTGGGTATATAAATGGTGATACAGCTTTGTCACTATATAGGCGAGGAGGTCGCGGGGGGGAAAAATGCGGTTTTAGAGCAAATTGTAAACAAACTCGGTCGCTGTCCCATACAAAAATCCAACATGGCTGAATCACGAATTTGACACATTAGAACACCTATATGTAGCCACCTTGGTTAGAACTACAGAGAGCGGTGTCATCAAGAGCGCCAACAACAACATCACGGTAAAGTTAACAATCAGGTAGTTTCTTACTAATATTACTCTTACTTTACTTACTATATACTCGAATTAACCACCTTAAGTTACAGCTAATACATTAATGTTGAGATGTGGTCTTGCCGATACGTTACCCTACCGGTGATGTCACTATGGCTCGCCCTGTTTCACATTCGTGGATTACACAGAACTTATTTAACCTGCTGGTAAAGGTGCTGTGATGCCATCCCTGTCTACTGGTATAGCATGTACGGTGCATAAAAGTATCGGAGACCTGGCCCTTGACCCTCTTCTATACTACACAATCACAATCACAATCACAATTAAAACTTAATATCACTCAAGGTGTCATTAATTTTCAACTTTCCGAACGAGCTACAAGTTATTAGAGATGATGACTTCAACTTCATGACAGTCGATTACATAATGCGGTTCAATTATACCGCTGGCGATTACTCAGGGATCTAATTTAAAGCACTTTTTTCTACAGGTCCTACGATCCTGCATTGAGGACACTCCGTTCCAGCTTGGTTCTTTCAAGAAATGTAAATGGGATCAATTCGGAACGAGTGAATTAAAAAGAAATGCATGAACTACATAGGACCAACTTTTCTCCACTCAGCCAAAGTCTACATGAAATCTGGATATCTGTTCGTCCGTGAAATTGAAATCTTATTTCTGCTTTGGCCTGTCAAACCACTCGCTGACAAGTTTTCAACTTTCCATAAAGTAAAAATGAATCTCATTAGCAAATTATCAAAAATGCATTAAACCAGAGGGTAATGAAATTTTGTTTTCCCATTCGCACAATTCCCTGCGGGAACTTTCACCAGAACTACGAATCCGGCAACTAACCGACTAACTGTCCTGCTCTCATCGGGAGCTGTCTGTGGGCCGATACACCAGCCGCCGGAAATTATGCGTAAAGTAAAACCGGAAAAGAGAAATCGCACCCTGCTCCTGGTGCTGATCCCCGCAGGCAAGCGAATAAGATTGGTGACAGAGGGAGCGGCTAGCGACACACGTTACAGTCAGGGGAAATTTGCAAAACAAATACGATGCTTACGATTGGAATTAATGTTCTCTGGCAAGCTCCTGAAGGAAAGTAGACGCAGGTAGATGACAGAGAAAAAACTTTTCCAACTGAGGCGGAAAGAAAATGTTTCACTCTTACCTGCCTTTTCTGCGCTCCTTCAGCGAACTTAACCACCACGGTGGAAGGTTGCAGTCTGAGTGGTTGGTCTCAGTTCAAGATGCCTGCTGGCAGCGAAAGGTGATTACAGTTGTTCTTTTCGCTGTCTACCTAATCATTCTTTTTTTCTTCTTTGGTTGGCCTGGCTATTTTCCATTGTCGTGTTCGTTGATTGCTTATTTAATAATAAGAATTGTTGAAAGTGAGTTCTCTGCAACCAGCCACGTGGTCAGTCAGTGGGTCCCCTTTGGGAGTGGAAGAAAATTTAGTACCTGTGCTCGAGCAGATTCCTTTAAAGCGACTGTTTGTTGTCGGTTTATGGCTGCAGGTGATTGGAAATTAAAAAGACGGTTATTGAAAATTAATTTTTAATGCGTTATGCCATCTGGAAAATGAATGCAGAGTTGTAAGCAAGAAAAATAGTTTGCTTTTCAATGGAATCGACACAGCCAGGGCTAGTTCCATTAATTTGGGATAAAAACATGTTTTATGATATTATCAAATCATACACACTGCTGTTCGGTAAATAACAGTTTACAAACCAGTTAAAATTATAAAATTAGAAAACTTATTTCGAGTTAACCCCATTTCCCCCACATTTGTCGAATGTATTGATTACTTACCTGAAACGGTAATGTGAAATTTTACCGACTCTTACTGCTGTTCAAAAACCCGGTAAATTTCACTGACTTCGGTGATCTGAATTCAGCGTGTAAGGTATTATAGAGCAATTCTCTGCCAAATGAGCAAACAACATGGCTAATAGGGTTAACTATCCAATTTCCAGCCTATAAAGCACAACCCGCACTTAGTCTTTCTTAATCTAGTGCAGTTTAGCATAAAACTGATGGCTTTCAAATTTATTTACCTTTCCGTATGTATGTGTCAAAAGTCTAACACTGCTTCTTGACGCCAAACTCGGCCTACGGATTCTAAACTCGGCCTAACGCATTGAGACGCCAATGAATTCACTTCGGCCTATCGGAGGAAGATAAAAATTGCTTCGGTCGGAGCGCTTCTTTCGTTTTTAAGAATAATGGGTGCAAACCTTTATATCACGCGTTCTCACTGATTTCGTTCCGTAGATTATTAAATAAAGTATCGTACCAAACGCATAATTCACTTGTTAATTCTGAAATCATGGATTTATTTGAAGTTTTCTGCTCGATAGGCCCAAAATGGGCGATTAGGCCGAAGAAGTTCTCAACCCTACTACTAAAATGTTTGTTTTTTACCTTTTGTCTTGTGGTTTACAATTATTGTACATTTCAATTGATTTAGCCCGAAAGCTTTGGTGATTTTGTCTGTAAAAAAGTTACTGTTTGATTTTAATTTTACATTGTAATAGGGGTTTCGATCTAATTTCCGTCCTACTAAGCACAACCCGCACTTTATCTCTCTTTTCTGAACGAGTTTAAACAAAAAATGGAACATTTCTGTCAAAGATGACTTCTAAATTTATTCATCTTTCCATACGTACCGTTGGATTTGATAAAGAGCCTCAAATTGTTGAGATATTGTTTAAAATCTAATACTGCTTCTTGATTCTAAATTCGTTCTACGAGTTTCAATTCCGTCCAAACGCATTGAAACGCCATTGGATTTTCTTCGTCCTACGGATAAACGTAGAAAAAGGGGATTCGCTAGGAGCGCTTCTTTTGTTTTGAAAACAATAGGCGTAAATATTCAAACAATGCGCTCTAACAGGATTTATGTTGTAGCTAATGAGCTAACGCATCGGAACAAACCTATTATTGATTTGTGCACGGTGAAATCATTGATATTATTGATCTTTTCTGATCGATAGAATGGAAATGGGCGATTACGACGAAGTAGCGCTCTACCCTAGTTTACGTTTTGCTTTTAAGGAAAGCATATTTGTTGATTTTAATTAGAAAATTTGATATTCTACCTACTTAACCTAGTTACCTAACCTAACGTGCCAGAATCCTAATGATCTGTTGATCGGATCGCTATCGCATGCAGCAATCTCTGAATCTTTCGATGGTAGCAGTTCTCCGTAACGCCAAGGTCTGAAGACAAGCCAGGCGGTGGACCTCAGAATTTCTAGTACGTGGTGGACTCTTGAGGATCATCGAGAAGATTTGTGACATCGCGAGCGATAATTTTAATTTTAGTTTATTTACGCGGTGATGATGTTGGTTCACTCGCAACTATTTTGAAAAAATTAAGTGTTTTCGAACGAAAGTGTACCAAAAGTGCTTCTGAACGTGTTTCGTAGTTGGGTGTGGTGTAATTCGTGCATTCTCGGTTGATTTTGGAAATCCGTATCACAAAATTGCCCACCGATTTCTTTTTTTTTGCCGTTCGACGACGACGGGTCTGCTTTCGCGAGAGTGACGTTTATTTGATCAATTTCTTTGCACGGGTGTGTTTTTTTTTTTGTAACTAGCGTAAGTGTGCCAGCGATTTGCATTGAGTGTCGGAGATTGTAAGTAATCTGAAGGATGCCTCGCTGGATACGCCCAAGACTGGACGGGCAGTAGCTGGTGGCCGTGAACGGTTCCTAGGGAAATATGGCTGTACAGGAAGTATTGGTATTGGACGGTAATTGTTATTAGATATTTTGCAAACAGTGACAGATAGCGGACATGAAGAACCAGTGGAGGTGCCGGGCAAAGGTGTTTATCCTAGACAAATAGTAAGTTACAAATTCGCTGTTGTTGTTGTCGTAGGCGCCGCCGTAGTCGCTGTCGTAATCGCCGTCGTAGTCGTAGGCAGTACCGTTAGTATATTTAAAATTAAACACCAACCGCTGAAAATATGAATTATCGCGTATTTCTGTTGCTCATTACATGCCAAGTAAAATTCGAGAGCGTAATTTGAATAGCTTGTTAAACTAGGTCTTAAACAATCGTCACGTCGGTCATAGCTTGTAATGATTACCTGAACCATGCGTAAAGAGAAAATCGAAACATTTAACGTCGCATAAAAATGGATCTTAATGAAGGCATCTTTCGTAGCTTTTAGTTTAAGGATTTCAAAGATCGTCGGTTGCAGTGGCTTGCTAACTGAGCAAAAAAACGCGGTCCCAGATCCTTTAATATTAAAAATGTATGGATAGATCGCTTCTTTATCGTGTATTTTGTAAAACTTTTCGTTGTCGTCGGTGCCGGGTCTGAATAGTCATAAAAACTTGAGTAATGTTATAATGTGATATGAGGGGCTCGGTGGCCTTACCACAATCGGTTTTGCTTACTGAGCAGAACATCATGAGTCTAATCTCAAGCCCATCCACATTCAAGATTCGTCAATCGTTTTATTTGTTAACATGACTACATGGTAATAACAGCAACTCGATGATTAAAAAGGAGCTCGTCTGCCTAGTGGCAAACGTTTTTGCTTACTGAGCAGAAGACCTTGGGTTCAATCCCAAGCTCCTTCGCGTTATATATGATTGTTAGGACATCAATTCAGCTTATCGTTTACCAAAACGAACCCTGCTGGAAACCCAACCCAACCCTTTTACCCAACATCCTAGTGATTCCTCGTGGAAGTGCAGAGGTGTTCTCGGCTTCCATCAAAGCGAGTGTCACGTTAACACATTCCTACCCCTTCCTTTCTTGACTTGTGTTCGGGCGCGGCCGGCGCTGGTATTGCCTAGTTGGGATCACCAGTTTTTACACATTGAGGATGATTGCTAGTCCCAAGCATCGTCTATTGGTTCTCTGTGTAATTACAGCTGGTCTGGCAATAACAGAGTAGCAACCGTGGGCGGTCAATCATGCTCATGCTCATGCTCATGCTCGTGATGGACTCTTGAGGATCATCCTCATGATCTTGTTCTGGATCCTTTGTAGTTTGAGGTGATGAGAATGTGCGCAACTCTCCCAGATTGGCAACCCGTACTCCATGACGGGAAGGATTATTTGCTTGTAGACAGCAAGCTTGTTTTATCAGGGATAGGGTGGATCTCCTATTGATTAGCGGGTACAACGACCTTATCAAGATGTTGCATTTTGTTTTTGTTTTGTCAACATGCTCCCTGAAAATCAGCTTCCTGTCGGGTGTTAGACCGAGGTACACTACCTCTTTGGACCACTCCATCACTGCAGTGGTGCACTGTGCCGTTTAGGCAGATTTTGTCATTCTCAGACGGAACAAGTCTGGGAGATTTTGAGTGTGGAAAAATTATGACCTGGGTCTTCGCCACGTTGATACGGATCTTCCAGCTGTTGAAATACTCAGACAGGACATCCAAGCCTCTCTGGAGTTTGGTAGTCAGAGCTCCGATGACCCTACCCTCGTAGACGATGGATGTGTCGTCTGCGAACAGAGACAACGATCCACCATCAGGGAGAGCCGGAATATCGGAGGTGAATATATTGAACAGGATGGATGGGCGCATCGCTGGACTGGATGGGCAGCAGATATTGTTCCTGGTAGCTATGGACACTCCAACACCACCCCCAGAACTTGTCCGATCCAAGTTCCAGTTTGCGATTTTGATGAGCTCACGGTCCATAACTGAACATGAAGGTAGCCACAGCTTGGAGCTGGTCGGATTTGTTCTTGATGGTGTTGGCAATGTCGTGCATCTTGAGGAAGATGATAATTAGTTCCGCTGCGGTGAACCACGAACCATCGTTGTCTGGCTGCGGTAGGGACGGTCCATCCTGATGCCAGTTTAGCCCAGGGGCTGTGGAGAGATTCTGTGGCTGTGGAGCAGCAGTCGTCTCTTGGCCTGAGTTTGCAGGGACTCCGGTAGTTTGAACTTGAGTGGCAGCGGCACGGGCAGCAGCCAATCGTTGATTGAGTGGCAGCGGTGGCAGCACTGTAATCGTTTGTGGTGGTACTGGTGGGAAGTTCTAGTCATTAATTTCCGGCACTTTCTTGCGGACGGGCTGGTTTCTCGTTGATGCTTTCTTCCGGATCTCGATGTACTCGGTGCGCTTCGGACAGGCCTTGCTTGTAGCTTTAAGAGCAGCACCGCAGTTGGCGCAAATGGGTTCGGCTTCATCGAGGCTGTCGCAGGCGTCGGTTTGATATTGCTTCCCACACTTGGTGCAGCGGCTGGCCATATGGCAATTCTTCGTTCCATGCCCGAACACCAGGCAGTTCGAGCATTGGGTGACTCCGCGGCTAACTGGCTTGTACTGCTCCCACTTCATTATGATGTTGAACAGGACGCGGATGCCCTGTAGGTCCTTCAGACTTGTTGAGTTCTTCACAAGGTGGACCAGGTATAGCTGGTCCCGGTACTTGACGGCCTTGCTGTTGCGGGCCATCTTGTGAATTTAGACCGGTTTCAGTCCATTAGCCACCAGCTCTTCCAAGAGGACGCTTGTGTCCATATCGTATAGTCCTCGTAGGACCACCTTGAGTGACCATAGCCTCGAAGTTGTGGGAGATTTGTATCCTTCCATGCACAGCTGGATGGTGCACAGGATGCCCTTCGTGATGTAGAAGTTTATTTTTTCCCGCAGTCCGGGAGGGAAGATTTTCACGTAGAAGGGCGGCATTCTGTACTTTTTCGGCGGTCCTGTTGTTACCGTCACCGAAAATAGAGAATCAATTGTTGTCAAGCAACTTCTTCGCAGCTCTCGCACTGTCACTATTGTCTTCAGGCCTAGACCGTTTCCCGAGATTGCCGGCACTCACGCAACCGCGCGATTTTCTACCCATAGCATAGATCTTGTATTTTGTGTAGGAATAGGAATTTGTGCGGAGTTCTCTCTGTTTATACTCTTTAGTATGACGCGCTTGACATAGTTGGGCCACAGAAACTCACGAAAAGCTACTGACTCCGATCAATAGCGGTGCGGCTTCTTCCTCCTTCTATGGATGCTCATGTTGGCTGCAGTTTGCTGTTTGCAGGCAGCCTTTCATTGTGTAATGGATAACAATGTTCAACACCACGCGCCAAAAGCTGATTCAGCTGATGCCGACGACCGGACACCATCACACACCGTGATTGGAACTGAATCCGATCAGCGGTTGAAGCCAGCATTGGTAACTAGCTGCTTGCGGGGAGCCCTTCGTTGGGTACTGGAGAACACCACCACTTACCATGCGGTGATTGAATAAACACCGTTTGGTAGGACCGGATGGAATTCAACTTCGAAATCAGTGAAATCGCTTTTCGCAGCCAATCGGTGCTAATTTTAACTATCATAGCAAAAGTTGCACATTCGTGCAATTTTCAATAGTGAAATTTTGAATATGATAAAGTCTTAAATTTAACAGGTGCGTAGAAATATATCAGATCGATTGGTGATAGTATTATTAAAATTGGTCCATGGGCAGCTGAGTTATTAACGTTCAAAATATTTCATAATTTTGTTACATGTTCCATTTTTGGTTTTCACAAAGTGTACCCCCTAATAGAAATCACTGACGTAGTCCTACGCCAAAAAAATCAACAAAATAAACAGTGCTCCTAGACTTTTGAATATTCATTTTTAAAAGAGTTTTCAAGATTCCAGAATTTGATTTTTTTTTTAAGATTTTGGATCATAATATGTTTTAAGATTCAAAACTAACATACATATTTAAAATGACAGAAGATTTAACTTTGCTAATTTTAATTTTAATCAAGTATCTGAGACATCGAAATATGTTATCGTTGTTTTACTTGAATCATTTTCAAGACATTGAATTCCAACAAAAACTCGATGCTCTAAGACATTTACATTTTTGTAAATTTAAAACATTTAATCATACATTATAATCCAACGGATCACTTCCGTTGGGAATGTGCCTCCTTTTGCGTGATGCCTGGAACAGCCCATGTACATGACTATATATCTCTGAAATAATAAACGAATAATTTTCTGGAATTCATTTCAAATCAAGTTGTGTAGGTATTCAAATCGAGTTATGCTTATCTACCTCATAATGGCTAACTCAAACATTCTGATCCAAACTAGAGAGGGTCAAGAATAAGAGAGGAGCGGACTGGCTGGTTTTCATCCAAACGAACCGTCAAAGTCAGAGCCAATCGAGCAGCGCCAATCTTGATCGCATTGACAGTGTTACAAGAAACATCCTAGACATAGGTTGTCAATGAAGTCAGTTTTGAACCCACTCCTCTCTTATCCTCTTATCCTATCCATCCTCTCTACTGTAAACTATTGTCTCTAACTAGCTCCCGGAACTTCTTAAAGAGTGTACGAATCCTTTCCTGAGAAAAGTGCCGAATTCAATTAGGACTCCCAGTCCCGACTGCCTTTATCCATTGATATCAAACTTTGCCCGGAGAAGCTGTTTACATTTAAAGTTCCCTCAGTCAGCCAACGTCAGGGCCACAGGTCAAAATTGTAATCCAAAATTCAGAGTCCGTTTCCCCGCCCACATGGCATTTGTTGATTGTACCACTTAGTGATGATTCCCACTCTGACCGACCGACGTCCGAAGGAAAACTTCCTCTTGTGCTTAAAGTTTTTATCTTGTTTTTCTTTTCCATATCGTCTTCATTATGGAAGTTGTTGGTGCTCCACAGAAGTTCAACACTTCTAAACCTTGCATCCTACGTCCGGCGCGGATCCATTTCTCGGATTTAAATGCGGACTGTCTCTCGCATCCGGAGATTTGATCCCCTTTTTTTCCCTACACATTGTTTCGCCGGTTTCCAAAAACTGGTCGGAAGTATACTTTTTCCTGCCACTTGTTTTGCTCACAATAATAAGGCAATAAATTATTACAGCAACAATCCCGGGCATGCTGCGTCCCTACCCTCCCGGCTGCAGATGGTTTTGGACGAAGTTCGCAGAAGAAAGCAGCTCTCAGCTTAGTACCACTAGAGGTAATTAAATAATATTTTTCCCGGCTCCAAGAAAGAAGAAGAGGAACAAGTGTCTGTTTCGCTTTCGTTTGCATTTGTGCGCCTTTCATATGCGGTGTCGTCGCCGTTGTTGGTCGTATAGTAGACAGTATTTATTAGCTGGCGGAGGACACTATAAGTTCGCAATACCTCGAACTATTACTTGGTTCCCTAGTCCGCCCGGAAACGAAACTGGCAAGTCTTTCTCTTTCGCTGTATAGATAGGTAGGTACTTTTGACATTGTGCAGAGAAGTTTATCGCGTTGGTTTTGGCCCAGGGTTGTAAAAAATGCGGCGTAAAACTGTTGTTTTGTCGTTTCCATTTGTTGGGTGTTCCGGTTGGGACCAGCAGCTCGCAGAAAGTGCAGATAAGATCCAGGACACTGAACTTTATGGCAGTCCCAATGTCGTGCTTTATGTAAGCAAAAAGTGTATGGAATTTAATTGCTCTGCAAATGGCAATGGCACTGCATAAAGGGACAGCATCATCGGAATCGGTACAATGTAACTAATCTATGTACTGGAAATGTGAAGAAAAAGAGCCTGTAACGACATCAAAGAAACTACAAAATTGGGTAGAATCTCCGGGGAAATCAGTGGTCCTGGAATAGAAACTATTGAAATGGTACATTTCGGTTATTGAGCGCTTTTACGGGATGTGTATCAATATTCATGACGGACATCACATTGAACCTCTTTTTGCCTTTCTCGTACACCAGGCAAATCTAATGAAGACATGTTTTCGTCAGCCTAGCCCTTCACATCGGCCGCATCAAGCAAATAAATCATTTATTCAGCAATAATTCACTTGACTTATGAAAAAGTAATACCACATCTGCTGTGAAATTATAATACATTAATTAATGGCCTATTTTTGGAACAAATTTAGTGTACGACCAATTCCCTACGAATTCGCAAATCGGTTTATTTTTGAATTTTTTGATTTGGTTGAAAATTTGCGGAAACTTTCCTTATGACCGACAATGCCATTTTGCATCTTCATATCGCCAATTTGAAACCAGCCTTATTTTTGAAAAGGGCATATAGAAAAAAAAACATCAAGTTCATCTTCAGAAATTGTTTACTCGAAAACTGTTAGTATGATCGGTTTGGTGTCTTGGGCAATATTCCAGGTAATAGATGAGCCTATTTGAAAAAAAAATTGCAATCTAAAACTATTTACCCAACTTTTTTTTAAATTATTATCTTTTTTTATTTGTTGTGATGTTTTAGGGGACAAAAAATGCCATCTATTGCACTATAGGTCAATATGGAGATATTATGGACAAAAAAATTATGATATTTTAAAAAACCAAAACTTGGTCCAATTTTTGATTCTGATTATATAATGAAATAACACCAAATTTATAATAAAAAACACTACAATAAAATGTTGCTGGTGTCCACGATGAAATTGCCACACACAAAATTGATTCGCAAAATTCGAGTTTTCATTCGATTGCCATCAAATTTTCAGGGATTGAGAAATAACTATTAAACTTCATTTTACCATTTTACTCGTATTTTATTTACAGTCCATACGCAAATGCCCGCACCTTGGCCTTAACCCCGGCCATAAGATTCTGCACAACCTGTGAATCAACCGTTTTTTGCATGTAAACCCATACTTTCTTCAGTTCCTCGACTGTCTTCACTACCTTAGGTCGTTTAAGAAGGTGCTGCTTCATAATCGCCCAGTACTTCTCGATGGGGGGGAGCTCCGGAGTGTTGGGAGGGTTGAACATTTTCGGCACGAAATTGACCTTATTGTCCGCATACCACTTCAGCACGTCCTTGGAGTAGTGGCATGAGGCCAAATCCGGCCAGAAGATTGTTGGGACGTTCTGGGCCTTCAGGAGAGGAAGCAGCCGCTTCTGGAGGCACTCTTTTATGTACACCTGTCCGTTCATCGTGTCCTGGGTCACGAAAGGTGCACTCCGCTTCCCGCACGTGCAGATGGCTTGCCAAACCAGGAATTTCTTCGCAAATTTGGACATCTTCTGAGTGCGGACATGCTCCGGAACGCTGAACTTATCCTTGGCCGTGAAAAACAGGTTGCCGGGGATCTGTTTGAAGTCGGCCTTCACATATGTTTCGTCGTCCATGATGCAGCATTCAACTGTCGTCAGCATGTTGAGGTACAACTTCCTGGCACGGGTTTTGGCGGACTTGTTCTGCTTCTCGTCGCGATTAGGGGCCTTTTGTACCTTGAACGTTCGAAGCCCAGCCTTAGTTTTGGCCTTCTGGACAAAACTTCGGCTTAGGTGCAGCTTCTTAGCCACATCCCTAACGGAGGCGTTCGGATTTCGGTTGAAGGCCCCAACTACGCGGTTGTGATTTTTGGTGTTGTACGGAATACTTTTCCCTTCACTTCTGGGCTTCCGATCGGTGGTCAACCGTTCCTCGAACCACTTAATCACTCGCGACACCGTGGAATTCGCGATTCCCAACGTTTTAGCGATGGAACGATGCGAGAGATCCTTGTTCTCGTGATGAATGCGCAAGATTTTATCACGCACGAGCTGTTCTTTCGACTCCATTTCCGCGAGTTTTGATAACAGGACTTTAAAACTTGCAGGATGTCAATAATGCACTATGAACTAAATCCACCCAAATTTTCATTAAATTCTACCCAACGGTTAAAAAGTTAGAGCAATTTTATAGTGTGGCAATTTCATCGTGGACACCCTTTAAGTCACACCGTTTTCTAGATGTAGCGTTTTTAAAGCAGATGTTTTTCAAACTTTGGTAGTTTTTGGCCATTTTCAAATGTATTTCGCGGTTCTCCAGTTCCAAAAATATTTTTTTCCGAAAAATCAGTAAATTTTACAATGATAATGCTCTTGGTGGCTCATCGATATAATCTTAATTATCCGGAATGTGTATTAGACTGATGCAAAATTTGACTTTTTCGCTCCACAGTGCTTAAATGGTTTCAAATCGGGTCCTGACTAGCCTCCCAAAGTTACAACTCATTTGGTTAGAAACAGACTTCGCACAAGCCATTTGAAGTTTACATGTAAATTACTATGGGAAATCTCAACTTTTTGTTCATTGCTTTTTAGTCTTTTTCCATATTGAGCTGCGAAACAGTTCGACAGCCATTCTTATAGAAAATTTTCTCAGCTACAACTTTGCTGAAGATCGTTTCTATGTAAAACGAGACAGGAAAAAGTTATTAATTATTTAAGAGATTGGTAAACTTATGACAAGATCAAGCAGCTGCTCTGTAGGCAACACTGTATTTTGCAGTGTGACATAGTAGTCATGATTTTTGTGTCCTATTCAACGCCCCAGAAACACCAATGTTGCCTGCTGAGCAGTTGATTGAGCATGATCATAAGACATCAGCGCATTGAACCATTGATAACTTTCGATTCTTGCATTTAATCAAAAAGTGATCTTCAGCTAAGTTGTAGCTGGGAAAATTTCTTACAAGTACAGTTGAAAGCTTTAGAAGCAGACCGATATGGTGAATTATTAGATAGACATGAACAAAAATCTTGGTTTTACCATAGTAATTCCCATACAAACTTCAAATGGTTTGTGCCATCTCAGTTTCTCACCAAATGAGTTCAAATTTTGAGAAGTTATTCAGGATCCGATTTGGAATCGTTTAAGTATTGTGGAGCGAAAATTTCAAATTTTGCATCACTCTAATGTGTATGTTTTAAAACAATTTATTTTCTTGCAAATACATATTTCGCTCGTTAGCATATGCAAAGAACTTGAAATTGTTGGCTCTAATGTTGGCCTATGGATCTAAGATTGGGCCCATCGCTAAAAATCTGCTGAATCTAAAAATCAATGTTATCTAGATGAATGATTCATTAGAACGGTACTAATGGATATTTTTGGTTGCTATTGAAAATTTAGTCGATTGCTGAATTTATGTATGGGCCCAAATTAGGGGCTCTTAGGTCGACATTACATCCGTTTCCCCTATATGTTGAATTCATAAAAAATACGACATACATTTTGACGTCGTGTGAAACCGGCCTAAATAAGTCCAACCATCATAAGTTACCCTACGTCTTTGTGGACTATACTGAGATCCAAATCCAAAAATTGCGGGTCGAAAAAGTGTCTATAACATCGATTTTATGTATGATTCGTTTGGCATCAAGATTATTGCAGTTAATTATTAATTATAAATATATTGGAAATTGATCAAATTTATTGGCCGCAAACAACCAATTTCTTGATTACTTGCTATGATCACCGAGAGAACAGAGAAAGACGAACCCATTGAAAAGTAATAAAAGAGCGTACCTGTACGTTTTGTTTCAGTCTGTTTCAGGTTGTTCCGGATCTTCCATAGGATGGTTCCATGGCCATGCAGGTCCATGTTTATGTCTCAACTCCATTTTTTTTTCTGTCATCACAGTCAGTGCTGAGATTTGTCATTGTCATTGACAGACTTTTGCGCAATATTGACAAAATTGTTTTTCACATAGTCAATGATAGACTTGATCTTTAAAAAAATCTTTGTTAAAATCTCATTCATTTTTTCGTCAGTGTCAAAGATTCACCTGGTAACAGAAAGGGTAATTTCTTGCATTTTGAGACACATTATTGCTATCCAAGCTGTTCAGGCCGTAGATGCTTGTTCACTTTAATGGCTCCATGTAATTGTTTTCCTCAAGCCATTTAATTTCATTTTAAATTTAGCAAATAAACAAATCAGCACATGTTCTTCACTGACAAAAATGCCACTGACAATTGACATGGTTTGCCTTGACGATGACTGTTAGCTCAAACGAGTGACCAAAGCAGAATTTTGAGTATCACCGTGTATTGTCGAAATTGTGCAGCACTGATCACAGTTCCTAGAGTATTTTGGTTAATTATGAACATTTGTGCCCATTAATCTATATTATAAATCTTAAGTCACTTGGAAAACCTCTAGAGTTCTCCAGATACAGAAAAGTTTGCGTGGAACCGCGCACTACCTTTTAAAGTAGTTGTGATATTGCGATACCTTTTTGGTTCTTATTCTTCTTCATTTTTATATATGGATGTTGGATTTTAGTGTTCGAGAGATTGCACTTGGAGATCTCTATAAACTTACAAAGGAAATAATTTACATACTCTAGGAATTCTAGAGGAACCATGAAATCCCTCAAGAAATGAATAAGCTTTGGCATTGCTTGTAAATTATTCACTTATTTGTGGAACACATTTAATACATTGATCGCGCACGGACAGAACTTCCCTACGTTGTGTATTACGGATGGTTAGAAATAATAAAACACGATCGAATTACTGACCGTCCTGCCATGGCGGAGGTAGAACTACTATTATTTATTGATAATGTATAGGACACAATACAATGCACAGCTGGTAGGGTAGTACCACACGTAGTGGACGTTTGCACAAACATACTCCCCCCCAAAACCAACGGTTTTATTTCACACAAGACATAGACAACTACAACTATTCTATACATGTGGTGAATCGATTGCCGGTCACAATAGTCGTATCGTATCTTCGATGAATCAGTGCTGTAGCGCATGCAAGATGGGTTGAAATGGTTTCTGCTGTTATCATTCTGTTGTAGATCCGATGTATTGTTCTCCCGTACAATAAGCTGATAGCACTATAGTGATCACGAAAACTACGCGAGAATCTGGTAAACGCACTCGCCATTGAAATGAGCATGCTTCTTGACCAAGACCCTTGCAGTCCACGGTGAGTCAAGAACTACACATGCTCTGCTAGATGGCTACCTTTGTGGCCACACCATCGCAGCTGGGAGGGAAGCAGGATCCTCTGAGTTGATTCTGATGCACTCAAGAATGTATCTTCGGATTGGAACGGCAAAGACAATCGCATCGGATTGTGGCTCGCGGGTATCGAACGGTTGGTCACGGCACCATTATGATCGCGCACGGACAGAACTTCCCTACGTTGTGTAATACGGATGGTTAGAAATAATAACACACGATCGAATTACTGACCGTCCTGCCATGGCGGAGGTAGAACTACTATTATTTATTGATAATGTATAGGACACAATACAATGCACAGCTGGTAGGGTAGTACCACACGTAGTGGACGTTTGCACAAACATACATTTATTGGTCTTTTCTAAAGAAAAAGTTGAGCGAAATATTTAGATTTTTAGGCACCATAATCTTGTAGTATTATTGAACTAACGAAAATCTTGACTCATAACAACCAAATAATAGTTTTTTCAGCGATTGGATAACTAGAAACAGAGTGAGAGCGATAAAGTTCAAAAATTTCTTATGGTAATTCGCCATAATCCCCATACAAGCTTCAAATCATATGCCAGCCCTGAAAACCTACATCAATCTTTAAAATGTTTGGGGTTATGAATCATATTTTGGGGTTATGCATCAAACTGGATGGTGGCCTATTATACAGTGTGATGCATTCGTTTAGCCGCACTTTAAAAATATAGCAGTCCGCTTTTTGTTTCAGTGCAAGAAGTCTTATTACGCATAAATGTGGTAGTGAGATGCTCAACCATGTTTACAAATTCTTTGCGACCCCGTCTGTAGGTAGTAGATTTCATTTTGACATATGTTCTGCTTTCGGCGCGCTGCGAACGCTTTGACGCAGTTGATGTTTATCACCATTTTACTTAAAGTACTTCATATCTCGTAGAAGTTTGTATTTCTTCTGCATTGAAGGCAGTTTCCTCTTTTTTATCTTTGGAGTACATTTCAGGGCCAATGCATTAATTATGTCACGCTAAATCGAGCAAAAAATTACCCCCTTTCCCGTATCGTGACGTTTTTCCTATACCTAATGCATTGCTTGTCACAAAATCTTAGACCCCCCCCCCCTTAGAGCGTGACATAATATATGCATCAACCCTCATTGATTTTGATCTTTCCAGACATGGGGAGGACAAAACGATTGGACGATGCCGAAATGGGTCAAATCCGGGTTCTGATAGATTCTGGTTGAGCTAATCGTGAGATTGCTCGGAATCTCAATAAATCAGACAAGGTTGTTCAGAATTATCGAAAAATCCGAAGAAATATGGTTTCAAGGTACGTACGAAAGGGAATTCAAAATTGACAAATTTAAATAATGACAAATTTTGGCCGAAGCAACGCAAACTCATTTGAGTTGCCGCCAGATTATTCCTAAACTCGATCTTCCAGTGCACAAAAGTACCGTTATTTGCGTACTCAATGCGTCTTCACCAAAGCCAAAACCGAAACATAGATCCCACTCCCACAGCATAAAGTTAATCGATCGAAATTTGTACAGAACCAAATGCACTGGACTAAGAACATATTTTTTTCTGATGAGATAAAGTTCAACTTGGATGGTCCTGATTGCTACAGCCATTATTGGCACAATTTAAGGGAGGCCATCCGATCCAAGAGAAATTTTGGAGCAGGAACGATAATGGTATGGGGTGCATTTGTTTACGATGCTAAGCTTCTTATCTGCTGGATATTCCGTATTTGGAGGATTATCTGGACGATTTGGCTGTTTTTCAGCAGAGTACTGGCATGGTTTAAGGCAAAGGAAATCACCGTTCTTGAATGGCCAGCTTGTAGTCCGGATTGTAACCCTATCGAGAACCTTTGGGGAATTATCAAAGGTTTACGCAAATGTACTTCAGTTCAACTCCGTGAAGAACCTCAAAGCGTCCATAAGGGAATGCTTGTTACCTCAATGCTCAAGCGAATCTTCGAAATCATTAAGAACAAAGGTAGAGCCAAGTACTAAAGAATTAACAGTTCATGAAAAATATGAATTTCTTTACTTTTTTAAGAGTGCGGCTAAACGAAAGCACTTTTGATTATGAACTATTTTTAAAGAAATTATGTTTCTTGTTTTAGTTTGAAAAATATTAAGAATAGCCAAAAAAACTTAGTTTTAAAGACTGGAACACGCAAAAATTGGTCAACAAAAAAAAATCGTTTCTTTCAGTCAAAATCCATATCACAAAAATCTTCTTATTTTTCTTTTAGTAGTTCAATTCATATATTTAAAGGAAAAAATGTTCGTTTATTCTTTTAGCTTGCCAAATCCGAACTGCCGTGCCTTCCGCTTAACCCCTTCCATTAAATTTTGCATAGTGGTCTCATCGACCTTATTCGCCGCTGAACGCCAGTTAGATTTAAACTGCTGCTCGTTTTCCATGGATTTATTAGTTTTTTTGAGATTCTGTTTGACCAAGGCCCAATACCGTTCGAAGGGCGGAGTTCTGGGCTGTTGGAAGGGTTGTGGTCCTTGGGTACCACAACCACGTTGTTTGCATCGTACCACTAGATTGTGTTTTTCCCATAGTGGCAGCTCACCAAGTCCAGCCTGAACAGCACAGGTCTATTATGTTGTTTTAGGAATGGTAGCAGACGTAGATCTCTTGCTGCTTTTTAGACCACACGTGCATATGGCCTGCCAGACGAGATATTTTTTTCGGGAACTGCGATAGTTTGATCGTTATGAAAATTTCAGCCATCTTCCCTTTTCCTGATGCGGTATAAAACTCCTGTCCAGAAGCTGCTTGAAATCCGCCTTCACATAAGTTTCGGGACTTTCGGGACCGCTGCTTTGCCGACGTGTTTTGTTGGTAATCTCGGTTCGCCACCTTCACCTTCTTAAATGTCGACAACTCGGCTCGTTTCTTTTCCCTCTGCACAGTAGTATGGGAGACATTGAGCTGGCCAGCGACGTCCCAGATGGAGAGGTTAGGATTCCGCTTATATTTCACCGCCACCTTCTTCGTCGTCGCTGCCACGTCCGGATTGCGATTGCCACCACTTCTAAGCTTCCTGGCAGTCGACAGACGCTCACCGAACACTTTTAAAACGTTTGTCATTGTCGATTTGGCCTGATTCAGCAATTTTGCCAACTTGGCGTTTGAGAACGTCGGATTATCTTGCCGTGCGAGCAAAACTTTGACACGCTGCTCCTCTTGCTTGGATTTTATTTTGAAAACTGGAGAGCAAACGGTGAAAACTCATCATAGCAACCATTTTATGTACACTCAACTTCCAAATGCAGCATTTCAGGTTTTTTATGCATTTTTAAAAGAAATAAACCAATTTGAAGTTGACCAATTTTTGCGCGCTCCAGACTTTAATTTCAAAGGAAAAGATATCAACATGTTGGTGCAACTAAACTAGTGCATCGCACTGTATTACAAACACTTGTATCAAAATAAACCAGCACTAATGGTTTTAGCAACCGGTGGAAACTAACGATTTTAAATTGGCTCACTACTTGACTAGCCTATTGGTCCAAAGCAAATCAATCAACGCACCCCATTTTAGTCGAGATTCTAGTACAACACTATGTTTGTTTTGATTCGCTATGAAAGTTTGACAGATAAAATGAGGGGTTCGTGGATTTTCCTACGTTTCGAGGGGTGCATCGATTAGCTTGGGACCGAAGAGAGTACCAGAGCTGAGCCTAAAAGTTGTGCACGTTTCTTCGGGACCTTCTGGTCTTAGAGTTGCCTTTATGGTATTAGCATAGAAGTAACTCTAAGACCACTGGGTCCCGAAGAAAATCATTATTATTTTTAGCTCACTCAGTACCAGAACAACGGTCCCAAGCAGTCCCAAGCTATTTCACTCACCCCTGCATGTTCTGCATGAATCCACACACCCCTGATGTTATCTGTCAAACTTTCATAGCGAATCAAAACAAACATAGTGTAGTAATAGAATTTCAACTAGAATAGGGTACGTTAATCGTTTGCTTGGGACCAATAGGCTACTAAAGTGGTGAGCCAATTTAAAATCGTTAGTTTCGTATTGATTGTTGGTATTAGTGCTGGTAGTCAAATTACTTATTTTGAGAATAATTTTCTTTCCTTAATATAACTAAAATTAGCATTAGCATTGAGCAAGTTACACAATATCTTAGGTGGTAAGAATTCCCAATTGTTGTCAAGAGAAAAACGGATATCTATTACTGAACACATTATAAACAGAGTTTGATTACAATCTCTCAGATCAAGACAAATTCCTCTCCAACAGTTAAGAATTGTCCTGGCCACGTCCTTGCAACTGATGGGGATAGCAAAGGAATGTTAGTCCAACATTTATAGAGAACTCTACGACCCCTCATAAACGTCTCGGGAATTGAGGGATTATGTTACTAGGAACGGTATACAATTATATTATTTTACAGGAGTCAATATTTTTTACTGGGTTTTTGAATTGCTGAAAAAGTCGGTAAAATTGAAATGGCCGTTATCCGTAAGGAATTAATGAAATCTACAAATTTTATTTTCTATCATTAAATGGGGTTAACAAAACTAAACCTGTACTAGTTTGGAATAAATTTTCTAATTTTTAAAATTTACACAGATTTTTAAACTTTAACCGAACAGCTCCGCAATTCAACAACCCAGTAAAACCTTATTGACTGGAATAGTGTGTGGAGTCCATGTGGCTGGCATATGAAAAATAAATATATAAAGTGAAATTGCTATCCGCTCACAAATTTGGTTACTGAAACAATATCTATGTATGATTTTAATTTCGTCGGTCTTGTTTTCCGTGCTGAGCACCAATTCTACCGACGCCAGGAAGGCAGCTCCCACACCTACCTATCGACCCATCAACCCATAAACCGGGGACCAACGGCTTTACTTCCCTTCCGAAGGAAGGCGTGATCAGAGATGTTATGCCTCAGAACATCCCGGCGGCACCGACTGGGATTGAACCCAGACCTGCTGGGGTGAGAAGTAATAACGCCTACCACTACACTACCGCCACCGCTAAAAATGATGAGATGAAATCTGAACTCCCAATCGACGTCACATCATTTTCTGCTTAAATAGATGCAATTATGTTATGTTTTAACATTTTTTTAATTGATAGAGGAAAAAACCCGCGGGAGTGATAATCTTTTAAAACCTCTTCTTCTGTAGGCACAAAACCCCTATGTCTTTTCAACTTTACATTTATATACTTATAATTTTCTTCCCTTACTATAATGTACAAACATGCTTAGAACGCAAATTTCCTGTAAGCTCTCAATCAAGTATTTTGCCTCAGTCCATTTGACTACTTTGGATCGTAAGCTTAAATCCTCGAATTCAAAAATGTACCTTTTCGATAATTTACTCTGCTTTCATTGTTTATGCTTTTTCGATGGCCCCATTGATGGCACTCGTATAAAATTACTTTCCTTTATTGACTCTCAACAATAGGCGTACGCGAAAGGGCAATCTTCTTTCTCTTTGTTTTACACAACCCAAAGAAGATTTGTGATGAAAACGTGCCACCAGAGCCAATATACACTTGGAATTTCACTAAGCAGAGCACAACTCTTTCAGCAAAAAACCGACTCGAAGCCTCACAAGTGAAGAGCCCACTCGAGCAGCCGAAAGTTAATTGATTCCTCAAGGTACATTGTACGTTGCTTTAATCGCTACTACTTGAGGATTTATGGCGGTCTCCCGGTGGATGACAGTAAATTTCTGGATGTAAACAATTTCCAATCAGTCGGAACCAATTAGAACCATTAAAGCTTGAACGCCTTCAATTACGTTTACCCACAAGATCGCTGGAAACGCAATTTAGTCAAACTCCTCGCTCAAGTCAACCCCCTCGAGGGGGCAACCACCAACGACGAGTCCAGAATTGAAATGCCTGAGAAAAATTAGAGGAAAAACTTTCTTAGCACACCGACGAGTTCTGTTTGATCTGAGCACCTTCCTTCCACATGTGCGAGCGAGGGTGGGTCGTGGGTCTCGTTGCGGGAAAGTCGAAAGACAGAGTAGTTGACTTTACTCTTTTATCTGTTCATTCTTCTCCTGTGAGACACGGTCCTGTTTCCTTCCCGCGACGGAGATGAAGAGGAGCACGGGCTCGTTTAGATGACGACGATGCTGCGCACGTGTGAGACACTGATGGCAAGTGAGAGAGCATCGGTTCAGTATAGGAATCTTTCGCAAGCTGTCGAAACAGTCTTCCACGAACGGGGAACGGGGAGCTGAGCTATAATTTCAACAGATGGAAAGCAAAAACAAAACAAATTAATACGTGGTCTAGCCTCGTTAGAGTAAAATCATGACCGGAATTCATATGTGACGCGAAAACCGAGGCATCCGGTTTGTGTTTTGGGGACGGGGAGAGGAGGTCTGTGGATTCTGTCACTGATCAAGAAGGCGAGCAGTTGCTAGCGGATGAGAGTTGATATCGTAGTTTCACTAGCTTATTGAAAAAATAACTTGCGTGCAGAGGACGAATGTTCCGGTAAGAAGGAACTGTGTATTTAGACTCTTTTTTTTCTAAATATCATTTCTTATTTTCCAAGAAGGCTACGGACCACATTTATATAACTTCACCGGAATTTCCGGGACTGGAAAAACCGAAAGTTTTTTTTTCAATACGTTTGTTAATTAAATGTAGTTTAATTTTATGTCCGACATCACTAAAATATGTTGAGGGGGGGGGGGGGGGCAAAGAATAAATAACAAGGACGATAAAAAATAACGAACAATCAACTTATTCATTGATACGGAATTCTTATTCTGAAAACTTAAAAACAAATCCAAAAATTATCCAAACCTTAAATTCTTGAAATTTTAACCAGACTGAGGATCATGTGCTTTTTATGCGATTGAGGTAGTTTTTCAATCTCGACAATAATTCTCGCATCCCATGCAACGTTTGAAGGTAATGATGCCCATGCTATTACAAATGTGGATGCTGCAAACCTTTTCGCCATGTTCTTCGAGAGCGTTTATAGTAAAGTGTCACCTGTACCAAGGTGCGATTGTTTTGCTCACGTTCCTTCGCACAACATCAACCTACCTGTTATTCAGTTTTCCGCAAAAGAAGTAGTAGAAGTCATCGATGAACTTGACATCAAAAAAGGACCTGGGACGGACGGAATACCACCCCTGTTGCTGAAAAACTGTTCAAGAGAACTAGCGAACCCAATTGCTCGCTTATTCAACCGATCACTTCACGAAAGAACCTTTCCGACAGCTTGGAAAGCTGCTTTCATCGTTCCTATTCACAAAACTGGCAACTGTAATCAGGTGACAAATTATCGCGGCGTATCTATACTTTGCTGTCTCAGCAAAGTTTTTGAAAGACTGGTGCACAACGTTCTATACAACGTAGCGTCTCCCATCATCTTTGATGGTCAGCATGGCTTTTTGTCACTGCACTGTCCCGCGAAGTAGAAGAGAGGCGGCAAGTTTACGCGGTGTATGTTGACTTTGCGAAAGCCTTCGACACTGTACCGTACATTCAAGCCGTGGAAAAACTGAAGCAGATAGGTTTTCCAGATTGGATTACAGAGTGGATATATTCGTACTTGTGCGATCGTACTGCATATGTATGTTCGACTCGATCCCGCACTTTCAAAATCACGTCTGGTGTACCCCAAGGAAGCGTTCTGGGACCATTAATATTCAACATTTTTATAAATGACCTGTCTGCTGCTTTCCTCGTTTAAGCTTTCATTCGCTGATGACCTAAAAATGTATCGTGTCATAGCTTCCCTTCCGGATTGCATTGCCCAACAAGAAGATATTGATACTATACTGGTATGGTGTGGCGATAACGGCATGCGGGTCAATAACATGACGAGCAAAGTTATTACCTTCGGTCGCTGCAATAACCCCATTCTTCACCAATACAGATTGAAAACTGCATCAATGGAACGTGTGTCGTCCATCTGTGACCTTGGCGTTACCATCGATTCGAGGCTCAGATTCAACGAACACGTGAGCATTACCACTGCCAAAGCTTTTTCTGTGCTGGGATTCATCCGTCGCCACGCTTCCAAGTTCACCGACATTCACGCTTTAAAAACTCTATAAATCTTCCTCCTTATTCTGACCGATGCAAGCTCATAGGACTAGAACCACTTTCTGTCAGACGAGTAACGATGCAGCGGCTATTTATTTTCGATGTCATTGGAGGATCTACCGATTGCCCTGAACTTCTCGCACAGATTCCGCTTAACATTCCTCCTCAACGGTTTCGAAGCTCAGCTTTAATAGCAGTCCCATAACACAGAACAAACTACGGCTACAACAACCCTTTTGATTCGTGTCTTCGCTTATTAAATGTTGTCTGTGACGAATTCGATTTTAACTTGACTAAAAACGTTTTTAAAAATAGGATTAGTAGTAATTTCTAGTTTATAAGTAAAATAGTTCAGTCTGTACGACTAGCCGAAGACGGTGATAAATAAATATTAAAATATTGTTATCATATTTTTGACCGACGTGTGTAAAACTTGTAACTGTCATGATGTTAGACGCACCACCGCGTCCTAGCAAGAAGTACGGTCGACTTGTTTCGCGCTCCGTTAATTTGGAAGTTTTCTCGCTATTATCTGACGTAAATAATCAGTTTTTCTCGCTTAGTGATTCCTGGCATAATTCCGGATAAATTTATCAAAAAGTGAGTTTTTTTCTGAGAAGAAAGTGTGTTTTCGGGATCATCGAAAATTGTTTTTGCGATTGGCAATTCGCCAATCATTTTGCGCACCATCGGTGCGTGGTCACGCATACCTGTGCACACGGATCATCGTCATCGAGTGTCAGCATCTGTCTCCACATTCAAACCGCTCATCCATCATCGTGTGTTCAGCTGAGTGCCGAGCTTCATACAAGCACACACCAACGAAGACCGCCCGCACACGCGGATCGAAGATCATCAAAGCTGCGCGTCGCTCCGCTGCTGCTGTGTAAACGCTCGGTGATAGTAGTATAGGATTATCAGATAAGTTTTTGTTCTTGTTTCTTTCTTTCTCCCATCTGTTAAATTTTAAGTTTGTGTTTCTGTGTTAGTATTTTTTTTTTCTTCGTGTATTGTGTCCGAGTAATTTTGATTATCGTTGCAGTGGTAGAGCGTTTTTCGCTCCCACTAGTACGGCAAAATGGACATTTTGTCGGAAGACGAAATGGACGTTTTGTCGGAAGACGACACCACTTTACCACGCGATAACAAGAAGGGTCGGAAACGTCTGTCATCCCAGAAATCAGATGATGCCATCCCTGCTTCGTCATCTCAGTCTGGAAATGGACAGGGACAGATAAGCCCCCGATCGCGAGCCTACCCAGAAGACTCGACTGGCCCATGGGTTGTTTACTTTCAGCCCAAAAAGAAACCTTTGAATGTAATGCAAATTACTAATGATCTGACGAAGCGGTTCTCGGCCGTGACCGAAATCTCGAAGGTGAGGTACAATAAACTTCGCGTTGTCGTCTCTAACCTGAAACAAGCTAACGAGATTGCTGCCTCCCAGCTCTTTACACTCGAGTATAGAGTGTACATCCCAGCTCGTAATGTGGAGATCGAAGGTGTGGTCACCGAAGCGAGTCTGACCCCCGAGATCTTGGCGAAGCAAGCGGTTGGCCGTTTCAAGAACCCCTTGCTTCCCACGGTTGAGATACTGGAAGTCCAGAAGTTGAACGCAGTATCTTTCAGCGAGGGTAAAAAGAGCTTTACCCCCACAGACTCGTTTCGGGTGACCTTTTCTGGTTCAGCCCTTCCTCACTACATCGAGTTGGGAAAACTTCGGCTACCTGTGCGTTTGTTTGTTCCTCGGGTCATGAACTGCCAAAACTGCAAACAGTTGGGACATACGGCCTCTCACTGTGGCAGCAAGGCACGCTGTTCCAAATGCGGGGAGAAGCACGAGGATGGCGCCTGCACAGTCACTGCACCAAAATGCGTGTACTGTAAGGGAACTCCTCATGGTCTCTCATCGTGCCCGGCGTACAAACAACGCGGGGAGAAACTAGAACGCTCTCTTAAGGAGCGTTCCAGGCAGTCTTTTGCAGCAATGCTAAAAACAGCCACACCATCAACCAACGACAAAAATCCCTTTGCTGTTTTGTCTGATGACGAGTCTGACTCTGACTTGGCTGAGGAGGGAGTTTCTTTCAGTTTTCCGGAAGGTTCTGCACGGAAACGAAAACGCATCCGTTCGCGGAAAGTTGCAGATAAGGAACCCCAAATCAGCTTGCCCAAATCAAGGAGTGATGGAAAAAAAGGAAGTTTCAACTCCTCCTGGTTTCCGCCGAACTGACTATAACCAGAACTTTCCATCTCTCCCGGGGACATCAAAAACCCCTGATGGCCCATTTTTAAGAACAGAAGCCCCTTCTTCATCCGGGTTGTTCTCATTTGATAAAATTGTGGACGATATTCTCAAGTACCTCAATATTTTTGATCCTCTCAAAAGCATTGTTCTGGCAATGCTTCCTTCTGTGAAGACCCTCTTGAAGCAATTGACATTGAAGTGGCCCCTCATTGCAGCAATCATTTCCTTCGATGGATAATTTTCCAAACGAGGTCGGGGATTTGATCACTGTTCTACAGTGGAATTGTCGAAGTCTCATTCCTAAATTAGATTCTTTTAAGTTTTTAATTCACAATAATGATTGTGATGCATTTGCTGTTTGTGAAACCTGCTCTCTTCAGATATCGATCTTCCTTTTTATGATTTTAACATTATTCGACTGGATCGTGAGGATTCGCGTGGAGGAGGGGTACTTTTGGGGATCAAAAAGTGCCATTCCTTCTATAGAGTGAATCTTCCACAATTTCCAGGTATTGAAGTTGTTGCATGTCAGGCTATTATTAAAGGTAAGAGCCTTTGTATTGCTTCTGTTTATATTCCTCCTAGAGCCGTTGTTAATCGCAAACAACTTTCAGATATCTGTTCGGTACTTCCTGCTCCACGGTTGATTATGGGAGATTTTAATTCCCACGGTACAGGCTGGGGAGAACTGTATGATGACAACCGTTCTGCTTTGATATATGACCTCTGCGACAACTTTAATATGACAATTCTTAACAATGGAGAAGTAACACGTTTGGCTGGCCCATCCTCGAATGGAAGTAGATTAGACCTCACACTTTGCTCTAACTCATTATCGTTGGATTGCACGTGGAATGTGATCCAAGATCCCCACGGTAGTGATCACTTGCCGATCAAAGTTTCAGTTGCCAGTGGGTTCAATCCGTCGGAACCCGTTAACGTCGCGTACGATCTTACCCGTAATATCGATTGGACAAAGTTCAAGAATGTGATAGAAGATGCCCTAACGTCGGTAGAAGGGCTTCCACCGTTGGAGGAATATAACTTCCTCTCCAATCTGATCTTGGACAGCGCGCTTCAAGCTCAAACTCGGCCGGTTCCAGGAACGTCTTTCCGTAGGAAACCTCCTTCCCCTTGGTGGGACCAGCAATGCACTGAGGTTTATCGTAAAAAGTCCGACGCGTTTAAGCTTTTCCGGAAACGTGGAACACCCGTACATTTCGAAGCGTACTCGGCTCTTGAACGCGAACTCAAGAGCCTCATCAAAGCCAAGAAACGCGGATACTGGCGGCAATTCGTGGACGGATTATCGCGCGAAACGTCGATGAATACGCTTTGGAATGCGGCGCGAAGGATGCGTAACCGGTCTTCAAACAACGAGAGCGAGGAGTACTCCGATAGTTGGATTCTCAAGTTCGCGCGAAAAGTATGTCCTGATTCTGTGCCGGCACAGATGATTCCTCGCGAAACGACGAATTCGGTAGACGAGATCAGCCAGCCTTTTTCAATGCTGGAGCTCTCACTCGCGCTCCTTTCGTGTGGCAATTCGGCTCCGGGGGCTGATAGAATCAAGTTCAACTTGTTGAAGAACCTCCCAGACGTCGCTAAGAGGCGCATGTTGAACTTGTTTGGTCAGTTCCTGGAGCTTAATATTGTTCCGGATGATTGGAGGCGGGTGAGAGTTATAGCCATTAAAAAGCCTGGAAAACCCGCGTCAGATCACAATTCGTATCGTCCCATTGCGATGTTATCGTGTATTCGAAAATTGTTGGAGAAAATGATCCTTTTTCGCCTGGACAAATGGGTTGAGTTGAACCACCTACTCTCAGATACTCAATTTGGCTTCCGTAGGGGCAAGGGAACGAACGACTGTCTCGCGTTGCTTTCCACTGAAATTCAGTTGGCTTTTGCTAATAAAGAGCAAATGGCGTCTGTCTTCTTGGATATTAAGGGGGCTTTTGATTCAGTATCGGTTGAAGTCCTTTCAGACAAACTCCACGCTTGTGGCCTTTCTCCATTAATTAATAACTTTTTGTACAATTTGCTGTCAGAGAAACATATGAGCTTTTCTCATGGAAACTCTACAGCTTCACGATTTAGCTACATGGGTCTCCCCCAGGGCTCATGTTTAAGCCCCCTTCTGTATAATTTCTACGTCAGAGAAATTGACAATTGTCTAAGGGACAACTGCACGTTGAGACAACTTGCAGATGACGGAGTAGTGTCTATGACAGGACCCAGAGAGGCCGACCTGCAAGGACCCTTACAGGATACCTTAGACAATTTGTCTACTTGGGCTATCCAGCTAGGTATCGAATTCTCCACGGAGAAAACTGAGTTGGTCGTTTTTTCTAGGAAGCATAGCCCAGCACAACCAAAGCTTCAACTTTTGGGTAAACCGATCACTCATTCTATGTCCTTCAAATATCTTGGGGTCTGGTTCGATTCAAAATGCACCTGGAGATCCCACATTGAGTATCTGAAGCGGAAATGCCAACAAAGGATCAATTTTCTCCGAACAATTACCGGAACGTGGTGGGGAGCCCATCCGCAAGATCTTCTAACGTTGTACCGGACAACGATTTTATCGGTTTTAGAGTACGGTAGTTTTTGTTTCCAGTCGGCGGCTAAAACGCACATCATCAAACTGGAACGGATCCAGTATCGCTGTCTTCGTATCGCGTTAGGATGCATGCACTCGACTCATACGATGAGTCTCGAAGTGTTAGCGGGCATGTTGCCACTCTCTGATCGATTTTCGGAATTATCCCTCAGGCTCCTCACCCGTTGTGAAATTATGAACCCACTGGTGATTGCAAACTTTGAGAAGCTTCTTGAGCTAAACCCTCAAACTCGTTTTATGTCATTGTACTACGTGTACATTAGGGTGCTTCATTCTGAAAAAAGTGATGAATTTCTGATGGGCCACCCTCCAGTTCGATTCATAGCCCCAAAATATGAACCTGTGCAAAAATTGGTAAAGATTGATGAAGGTTTAGAGGTCGCGCCAATGATTTGAAATTTGTATGGGAATTACTATGGAAGAATTTAAAAAATCGCTTATATCGCTATAACTTTGCTTCTACTTGTCCAAATGTCGAAAAAATTTAGTATGTTATTGCTATGGCAATAAACAAAAAGCCTACAGTTGCTACGCTCAGTTTTGCAGCGTATCAAGAATTATAAAAATGTGAAAAAATGGCAAAATAGGGTAAATTGACAGATGAATATGTACAAGGCAACAACGCCAATTTCATCGCAACAACAACAGGCTTGTTGATCATTGTCATGACAACCACATATTTTTTTTTTTCAACGTTTGGACAACTACAACCAAAGTTAGAGCAATGTAAACGAAAATCAATAATTTCCCATACTAATTCACCAAAATCTCCATACAAAATCCAAATCATTGGCGCGACCTCTAAACCTTCATCAATCTTTACCATTTTTTGCACAGGTTCATATTTTGGGGCTATGAATCGAACTGGAGGGTGGCCTATCAAAAATTCATCACTTTTTTCAAAATGAAACACCCTAGTGTACATAACACAGGATGTCAGCCCTTCGCAGCATAATCCCTGTCGTGTTTGCTTCTCCGACTTCGACAGTTCTGTTCATTTTGATTTATCAATGACGCAAGAGATTCGCGGAATCCCAGAGCATCATCGTTCCATGATTGCTCCGTCAATTTTCGCTGCAAAGTTTGGCCAAGTTGATTCCGCAAGATCGTTCTTCACAGATGGATCACTAATAGAGGCGTCCGCTGGTTTTGGTATTTATAACGAATTTCATAGCGCCTCTCGAATGCTTCATGCTCCTTGTTCCGTATATGTTGCGGAGCTGGCGGCAATACATTATACGCTAGAAACGATCGCCTCACTTGCACCAGATCATTATTTTATTTTTACGGATAGTCTCAGTTCTATCGAGGCTATTCGCTCCATGAGGCCGGTAAAGCACTCCTCGTATTTTCTCATGAAAATACGAGAGATTCTAAGTGCTTTATCTTTAAGATCTTTTGTCATCACCTTTGCATGGGTCCCATCTCATTGCTCGATTCCGGGCAATGAGAAGGCGGACTCGCTTGCAAAGGTGGGCGCTATAGAAGGCGATATTTACGATCGACAAATCGCCTACGACGAATTTTTCTTCATTTATCGTCAACAGTCACTCGCCAGCTGGCAAAATAAATGGAGTGAAGGGAGTTTGGGACGATGGTTATATTCAATCATCCCTAAGGTGTCGAAGTGTCCTTGGTTCAAGGGGTTGGATGTGGGTCGAGACTTCATTCGTATGATGTCTCGCCTCATGTCCAATCACTACTCGTTAAACGCTCACTTGTTCCGTGTTGGGCTGGGAGACAGCAATCTCTGTGAATGTGGACAAGGTTACCAGGACGCAGATCACATTATTTGGTCATGTGCTGAGCACCGTGGAGTCAGATCCGAGTTGTACGATTCCCTTCGGGCTCGAGGTAGACAACCTAATGTTCCAGTTCGGGATATTTTGGCTAGACGCGATCTGGAGTTTATGCAACTCATATATGTTTTCTTGAAGAATATTAACCATAGATTGTAAGTTTGATTAACCTTGTGTTTAGTTTGTGTTTTGTATGTGTGTGTGTTTTTTTTTTTTTGTAGATTTGTTTCTGTAATAATTGTATAATTACAGAGTTGATATAACGTCGATAGGATTAAGTATATGTTTTAGAAATAGTGAAATTTTTGAATCATAAATCATATTCCAAATCTCCTTTTCCCTCTCCTGATCCAAACAATTGTCATCCACTAACCTCGAGAAGACCGCGAGCAATCGGTTCCAATCCTTTAATTTTAGATTTAAGACATTTATAATGTATAAACAAAATGATAACTTGGCTCTGTTAAGTTTATTCGATTGAGCCTGTACAAATAAAGTAATTAACAAAAAAAAAAATGATGTTAGACGCTAACGGTTCGGATACTTTTTTTTATTTTTAATGCGCTAGCGTTCATTTGGGAAAACTTTGACCCCACGACTGTTACAAGTTCTACTGAACTACACTACATGTCCAAACTTTCGAGTCCCTGAAGAATGGACCGAATCATCTGACAAAAATAATATAAAAGTACAAGGGGCAAGACAGCTCCTAATCATGAGCAATTTCAAAGTTGCTTTTGAGGCACCTCGAGTAACTCACATTTCTCAGTGAGCAAAATCGCTGTCATTTGCTGTCTCACTTTTCGGATCACAGCAATATTTGAAGGTGCACCTTCATGCGAAGCCGAACAACTGCTGTCAAACAAAACAACAAGAAAAGCGGAACTCGGAGACACTTTGATCATCTCAGTTTAATAACCTTCGTTCGATCCTTACCAACCGTGAACGTGAAAGGAACATGTTACAACCTTACACTTATAGTACGTTCAGACTACAGAGTTATAACATTTTATAATGGTTGTCAAAAAATTGCAACACAGAAACCACCATCAAGATAGCGCTATAACATGTTATAACTCTGTAGTCTGAACAAGGCATTACGACGGTCGAATGCTTATCTGGTTGGTGTCGTAGTAAACCCCACTCTGCCTGACCAAATACTCAAAATCGATACTCGTCGAAGCAATCCCGTCCCATCGCTTGACGAACTGCCGTTGGATGGAACTGCGAACCGAGCTCTGAATTACCACGGCGTCGTTTTGCTGACGGGGGACATCCATCCCCGCTTTTGGTGCTTTTACTGGGCCATACGGATGGTCGTGATACGGTTCCGTTTTTGCTATATACCACCGAGATTTTGCTGCGGCCGTCGACCGAAGTCTCCAGGATGTAAAGAGAAAGTCGACGAAGATAATCTGTCAGCTTGTGCTTCGTCTTCCTGGCGGGTTTTCACTTCGGTTTCGTCCGGTAGAGTTAATGGGTTTGAAGTTCAAACGAAGATCGCACTCATCGGAAACAGCAGCTACTTCATCGTCCTCCTCCTCTTTGGCTTCTGCAGTGGCAGTGGCTGCACTGATGCTCTGGCTGAGCATTCCACGGGGTAATCGTTTTTTTTTCCTTGATTTGTTTTCCGTCGATCTTGTTTTCCGTGCTGAGCACCAATGCTACCGACGCCAGGGTAGGCAGCTCCCACGCCTGGACCCTACCTATCGACCCATCAACTCATGAACCGGGGACCAACGGCTTTACTTCCCGAAGGAAGGCGTGATCAGAGATGTTATGCCTTAGAACATCCCGGCGGCGCCGACTGGGATTGAACCCAGCCCTGCTGGGGTGAGAGATAATCACGCTTACCACTACACCATCGGCGCCGGTACGGGGTAATGGTTTGTAGCGTTGTCTTCTGAGCTGGAATTGGGTGTTAATCGGTTGTTGCCCCACCGGGGAGATATTTTCTATACCGGAAACTGTGGCAGCGGGTGCCGTTGGAGGGTCCATGGTTGAAATATTGCTCACTACTCTATGTTTGCCATGGTGTCAACGGGAGTGTTAGTCGAAAAGGGAATCGGAGTTAGTTATTACCACATTGACTGGTGATGCCTTTTCCAATGGGACTGCTGTGTTACGACTGGAGAAATCAAAGATGATGGGATCGCTGCATTATAGGTGGAATTCTAGATGTTTAGAAGAATATTGGAGAGCTTTTTTGGTCTGAGATGATCCTTTCGGAGTGAAGACTGTGACTGGTTGCTGAGGAGGAAGACTCTTAAAGCTGGTTGGAAGTGTAGGTTGTTATTGGTAGTAAGCAGGCACCGGCACAGGTTCTTCCATTATATTCCAGTTATTCGAAAGGCTCAGGATATACTTGGGATTACTTTATTTACAAACAAAACTGACGTCTAATATGAGACGTATAACTATGCTTAATAAGAGTAAACGGAATAGGTAGAGAAAATATTGAGGTACTTTGAGTAACCCGCGAGTTACTCGCTGCAAAAAAGCAACTCAGAGTAAACCTGTATCACCCCTTGTAACAGTACTTTAATTTTGTCGAGACTGAAAAGTATTGAGACCCCAAACAATTACTTTTTTTGGCGGTAAAATAAAAGCATAAAGCATCGATAATTTTTACCGAAGCCTTTTTGACGTAATACTACGTCTTTGTCGTCTATACTGGGGTGTAAATCAAAAAATATGTGTGGTGAAATAATGTTAGGTTTTAAATGCTTGTAATTTCGTCATTTATAGATGAAATTAAAATCGAAATACGTCAATCGATAGGATTTTACATTACAAACCTGCTGAAATAAATATTTTTTTCCAATTTTCCGTAAAAAACTTTTGAAAAATGTACAAATGATAATTATATCACTGTTTTCATGAAATAAGCGTTTTTCCCAAACCCAGTCATCATAATCGAGTACCACTTGGTTGCACATCGTTCTGAAAAGATATAAAACAGCGCTGCTGTCGCGTTTCTGCTCACGAATTATAGTCCCAATTTTCATTAAACCTAACGAACCAAGCTAAACCGAATGTGTCTGATGTGAATCTAAGACGAGCCCAAGAACTCAATAGCGAGTGAGTCAGCTAATAAAACGTAAGTAACTCAACAAAAAATAAGTAACTCAACGATAAAACTTCGATTTTCAATCTATATTCACATCATTCATTTGGGTTGGACTAAACTCGGTTCCAAAAGCAAACTATTCATGGCAATGAAAAAAAAAAAGTACGGACATACCTGCGCAGGTTTTCTTTCGATGCGATGCAATGCGATGATGGCGACGGACGAATCGGTGATGGCGACGGATGGAGCGGTAATGGCGGCCGGTGACCTTACCAAAGTCCAGGCGATGACGACCTTCCGACGACCTGTGATGATGGCGGCGGTCTCGGAATGGCGCCGATCTAGCTGCGGAAATGGCGTGCAGCGACGAAAAATGACCCATGTGCGGTATAGCCGAAATTAGGGGTGCGGAGGTAGTGACGGCTGGACGGAAGGCTTCCGATTTGCTTTCTAGAGAGCTGAGCATCGACGGAGTCGAGCATTTCCCGGGAGATTCGTTCCGCGGAAGAGAGAGACCAACGTACCGACGCACGGCTTCGCGTACTATGTTTCCGCTATGACCGCCCGAGATGAAATGTAATCTTCTCCTCTTTGGTTAAAATCCGAACCGAGGTACGCAATTGGCTTTGTACGCCTGCGGTCCGAGCTCTCGAATATCACGGTCCTCGGGGTTGTAACGTAATGGGGACTCTACCAACGGCTTTTGGCGACCCTTGAGAAAAATTTCGCTTAGCAAACTAGCGACTTCACCACACTCCGTTTATCTACCTACAAGAGGCGGGCCTTCACCGATGCACCCGGGTCTTGTCCGAATCCAACGGACGGAAATGGTGGCCAAGTCGACGCCACGACAAACCAGTCCGGTCCGACGACGATGGAAGCCGAACTCGCCGAAAGCTGTCCAACGCGAAATCACAAAATTATTCATCTAATATTTAAATTTGCAAAATTAATTAACAATTACCTTTTTGTATTTAGACACACTATCTACACAGCGGTTTGAAACGCAAACTATTTGCTGCAGGCAGGGTTGCTTCCACTAACTTGCTATAAAAAAATATTTTTCGGAATTATGCAATCATTAGATGTTATAATGGTATGTTGAACTTTTAAGTAACAGGAAAAGGGTGTAAAGTATGTGTTTGACTCATAAAACCTGTCAATTTCGCTTTCAGAGCGTCACAATCAGTGATCTTATGATTTGTCGTAAAATCGCTGATTGTGACGCACTGAAAGCTATATTGACAGATTGTATGAGCCAAACATATACTTCATGACCTCTTCTTGTAACTTACAAGTACTAACTAGCATTATACTATTTCATGATTTCATAATTCCGAAAAACATATTTTTATAGCAAGTGAGTGGAAGTAACCCTGGCTACAGGCAAGAAAAATCTTAATGCACAAAAAGAGCGATCGAATTAATTAACTAGCTCGAAAACTTCTTTTAAATTAATCACCTTTATCTTTTTGATCAAATTTCACTGAGTTCACACTTGACTGACGAACTTGAAAACCGCGTCAAACACCACTGCTTTCCAGCCGATTCGTTAGCGAAATGGCAGAGACTAGAATTTATTTTTCCCAAGAAACCACGGAATTTCTTAAAGATAAACGGATATATGGCGTGAAACATCAATGTTCGGCTTAGCTATTTTACTCAGGTGTTCATTTGAATCCTATCTCTTTCACGTATTTCCCAATCTATAAACAAAAGCTACATCTGCTAGCTTGCTATAAAAGCTTAATATCTACAAGCTCACTTTTATCTTGCCATAAAAATCCCGACATATGTACGTATCACGAACCTTTTTGCTACATTGCATTGGAAACGAATCACGCTTTTATTAATTGCATTGAAATTCGTAATTAATTTCAAGGTTCAAATACTAACCATAGTTATTCTAAACTAAACTAAAAATTGAAACGAAATAAACGCACGACGTAACAAGTGATATTCACTTCCAGTAAGAGATACACGTACTGTTTCTACTTGCACCGGTGTACCTTATTTATGATGTTTACTATCAAAACATTAAACAGGTGGATACGAGTTTTTGCTCTGACTTTGAAATTCAATAGCTGAATCCCCTATTTTTCAATTAATGTTGTACTAAGCACCTACTTATTGGAAACCAAACGTTTAATTTGAGAAAAGTCCCAGTATTCTACTTTGTAATCATTCTACGAACACGCTGTAAAGTACATAATGATGATACATGGCAATTTTATGTTAGGGTTGTCCTCCAAATTGGAGAACAAAAAGGTGCTTAAGCCCCGTATGATCGTTATACCCCTTCCTCCCCTACTTCATTGACATATGAACCAACATTTTGTTCAATATTGAAAGTACCGTCTTCTGACAGGTAAAACAACTGCCTGTTGCGTTATCATAAAATGCAATCTTCACTCTCTTCTCTGCTTCAGAAACCTAATTTAAATCTAATGATGGAGCTACTGAAATAAATCAATGTATTTTTTGGCAATTGTTTTATACCACAACATGTATGGCGTTTTGGTGTACTATACTGAGGTGCAAATCAACAAAAAATGTGTGACGAAATAGTGTCAGTTCCTATTGTAGTTGATGTCGATGTCAAATTTTGTGTACATTGATCACAGCAAAATAACTCAACATTGATCAACCAAAGGTAGTTATGTAGGGGAAATTCTGTCAATTCTTAACCATTACATTAAATTTAAATACATTAGCTCATGCCTAAGATGCACCGTGGTCTGATTATGCTAACATGAATTGTTGCGGGTTTTGAACCATAACCGAGACATTAAAATACTTGAAAAATTTAAGATACAGTATAATAATCAAAAATGCATGATATACATCAATTTTGCGTAGTTCTACGTCATACTACGGTCGTGTCAAGCACACAACCCTTTTTTATATCTAAACGATGTATGGACGGTTGGTAGTAAACATAATTACCTATCTTGAGACAAAGTTTCATCCAAATCAAAGATGGCAATTTTTTTAAATCGATTTTAAATTTAAAAAATCGATTTTCTTCAATGCAGGTCTCTAATGGAAATTTTTCAGTATTTTTTTCGAAAACTTGGACAAATTGCTAAAAGTCATTCATACAACACATATTTTTAGGAGTTGTCATTTTTCCATACCATTTTTTTGAAAAAAAAATCGGCAGGAAAAGTTGAGAGAGTGCCAACTTCGATTCGATTTGGTGCGAAATGCGTCTATGTCTTTTCTCGATTCAGATCAAGCTATGTCCTCATCCGTGTATATTGCAACAAAGCAGGCAAGCAATATTTCATTATCCTTCTACCACTCTGATCGAGCTATATTACAGAGCGAGTTTGTCATGGTCGTAGCAACCGGTTTGTCTGTATCGTTGGTTGCTTTATGTGTTTGGATTCACAGGTTATGTATTTACCATTGACATTCATTCATTTTGTGGAATAACTACACACTGACTTAAGTTAAATTGAAATCAATATTACAGATTAAACGTATTGTATATCAGTACAAAAAATAAACGCTTGCATGCAAGCTCCCTTCCAAAATTCATTTTTACCGCCACTGGAAATGTTCACTGGTACCATACATGCTCTAGTTACATCGCAACCGAACAACACGTATTTATGCCGACGAAGTCGACCGCTGCAATTTTCGTTCAATACACATCATCAATCATACGCGAGATGGAAAGAGGACATCAAGTGGATGCTATCTACACCGATCTTTCTGCTGCTTTTGATTAAATGAATCACGAGATCAGGCATGGCAAATCATTTAGATTCATCTCGTGCTTTCATTTACATTCATTTGCCTCTAACTTTTTCCATCAACAAAATACCGTGAAATGATGTATTATGCTTTTGTAAATTTTAATTTTAGCTACATCTTTTGCCAACAACTTAAATCTGTAATTCTTATGCATGACGAACTAGAGCGGGCAGATCTTGTTATTATTATTTTTTGGTGAATTTACATTCACTGAAAAACAATATTGAGTTCTGTTTGTTCTGGTTCATCATGCATCCAGATACAGAGATACAGATTTGAGTTTTTCATAAAAGTTGTAGCTAACATCAAAACCTACAAAGGCTTCATACATCATGCCACGGAATTCTGTTGATGAAAAAAGTTTTTTTATGTAGTTCATTTATTCGGAAGGCTCAATCGCGTTAGCTTTACGGAGCCAATAATTCATTGTTCATTGTTTTTGACAAAATTCATTTATATCTATGTCTAGTAGCAGTTGGGCCGAATACTCGTGGCTTACCCAAGGTTACAGGGGTACATTGTTGCAGTATAGTATCAGGGAAGGAGCTTGGGGGTGGGGTTTCGTTGTCTCATCAGAGCGTTTTTGCCAGTATGAACGGTAGCGCGGTTCTAGCTTCGTCTGGAGTTCGACCGGGTATGGTGGATGGAAAAAGTTAAAAGCAAATGAATGTAAATGAATGCATGAAATGAATGTACACTCATGTCTTTTTTTACACGGGGGATACGGTCCGTGTAAAAAAAAACCGTGTAAAAAAAAACCTACGAGATTTTGATTTTTCGCATGCTTAAATGTTTTTAAAAAATCGGATTTTGATGCCATTTGTAATTAAAGCATGATATGGTCCATATAGACATATTTTAAAAATTTCTGTATTTACACCAAAAATTGTGATTTTTTTTTAAGTATGTCATTCGAT
This sequence comes from Ochlerotatus camptorhynchus, assembly GCF_037179485.1. Classification (NCBI taxonomy): domain Eukaryota; kingdom Metazoa; phylum Arthropoda; class Insecta; order Diptera; family Culicidae; genus Ochlerotatus; species Ochlerotatus camptorhynchus. Next base: position 4,589,913 of record NW_027040773.1, read on the forward strand.
TACAAATAGCTTGAAACGGATAATGTGATTGGAATCAAGTCGATAGGTTGTATCGTTGTCGAGAAATCGTTAAAAACGTACCGTGTAAATCGTGGAAAACCGTGTAAAAAAAAACCGTGTAAAAAAAAACCGCGTAAAAAAAACCGTGTAAAAAAAGACTTCAGTGTATATGATTTGCACGACATTTCAGTGGCCAAACTAGAGCGACTTGGCTTTCACGGTTCCTTTCTTGTTTGGCTTTGCTCATACCTCACCGGTTGACACATGTCAGGGAAGATAGGAGATCATATTTCTCAACCGTGCACTGTTTCTTCTGGTGTACCTCAAGGCAGTCATCTGGGACCTTTCATATTTTTATTGTATCTGAATGACGTTTACTTTTATATCCGTTTCCTAAAGCTGTCTTATGCTGACGATTTCAAACTATGCTTTGTCATCAAAGATCGAAGTGATGCATTGTTTCTTCAGCAGCAGCTGGCCGTTTTTGCTGTTTGGTGTGACAAGAACAGGATGGTATTAAATGCTTCTAAACGTGCAATTATAACGTTTCCCTGGAAAAAAAAATCACGTATCTGTTATGCTTACAGCCTGTAGGAGCAAATATTAGGCAGTGAGTCTACCATAAAAGACTTAGTTTCATTTTACGTTTCACCAAATAATTTAGGGACATTTTTTGTTTAAAAACACTCTATTGTTCGCTAGTCCACTCCAGATTAGAGTACAGTTCCGTAGCATGGGCTTTTTTTTAAGCAACGGGGTGGATAGTATTGAGGCCATTATGTTAGAATGGTCACACCAAGGTAGAGGTCACAGAATTAAGCGCATAAATTGTCTTTGAATCGCCTGTATTCGATACTACCATACACTTGTTTATGGACACCAAACCAATACAACGGATTCCAGAATTCTCATGAAATAATTTCTAATTCCAACAGCTCTACTTTCAATTACCATAGAGCTGATTGGGAGCAAGATCGAACATTTATGAAATATAGCTTTGATCCAAATATACCTTTGCAGACCAAATATGATGCTAATTATGCTCTTGAATCTCTGACTACTTTTATAGTTGAAGCAAGAACTACCTCAGAGTACCAAAATGCGAGGTTAAATTCGATTCAATTATAATAGACGACGATCTTCAGCTCTTAATCCGTCTGAAAAATGTCCGTAGGAGGCAATATCAAAGAACACGCGATCCTGCCATGAAAGTTATCCGGCGGGATTTGAAAAAATAAAAACAAATTAAAATGTAATTCTCTGCCCTGAGCAACAAAACTTTTGAAAATATTGTTTCGAAATAAGACCCGAGTTTCAAACCCTTTTGGAAACTCACAAACATTTTGAAAAAGCCTATTCCAGCGCTTAAAGAAGGTGGTAAAATTTTGATCACAAACTCGGAAAAAGCTCAGAAATTTGCTAAGCAATTCGAAAATTACCATAATTTCAGTTTGGGTCTAACTAGTCCTATTGAGAATCAGGTTGCTCGGGATTATCTGAATATTTTCTCTCGGGAAAATATTTTTGATGATTATTGGGGGACTGATTTGGACGAATTAAGATTTATAATTAAAAAGTTTCAATATATGAAAACTCCAGGTAACGATGGAGTTTTCTATATCCTCATAAAAAACCTTGTCTTTCTTGGTAAAGTTATTAAACAGATGTTTCCATTTGGATAAATGGAAAAATGCAAAAGTTGTTCCAATTTTGAAACCGGAAATCCAGCTGAAGATAATTTTAAATAAAATGATGCTTCAAAACAATACGAATTCATTTTTTTGCATATGATCAGTTTGGATTTCGCCATGAGGCATTCAACTCTTAAAAGTTACCAATTTAATTCGTTCAATCAAATCTGAAGGCTGCTCTACTGGAGTTGCCTTTCTAGAAAAAGCATTCAACAGTGTTTGGCATGATGGTTTGATTGCTAAATTGAAAAGGTTTAATTTTCCACTCTACATTATGAAATTAATTCAAAATTACGTAACTGACAGAACTCTGCAGGTAAATTAACAAAATTTCAAATCTGATCTGGAGTTCCTCAGGGTAGCATTCTTGGGCCTATATTGCATAACATTTTATCTTCGGACCTTCCTGATTTGCCTCAGGGCTGCCACAAATCTTTATTTTCCGGTGACACAGGCATTTCTGCTAAAGGAAGAAGTACGTAGTATCGACTTGCAAACCACCGTGCATCGATCAAATACACAATGAAGTGAATTGCACGAGCCTTGTGCTCACCGATATTTTAGGGAAGAATCCATGTTGGCCAGTAGAGATGTAGTTCTTGCTCGCTTCAAACAAGGCATTGTTCACGACAATCTCAAAAACTTAACGATAGTTGGCTATGTTAGTTTTTGCTCCTTTTTTTGTGAATAGGTGTCATAACAGAACACTTCCACCCGGAAAGGAAAATCAATCGTTGCAATGAAGTATTAAATCACATCACAAGCGGTGTCAACAGAGCCACAGAGAATTCCATCCAGGTCGAATGAATTGGAATCGAAAACTCTGAGGTCGAAACTATATGCGGGTGGCTGCTTCAAGATGCGAAGGAGAAATCGACCTATCAGAGATGGCACTCTTAACGTGATCAGCAAACTAGTCACACATGTGGGCGTCTGTGCTAGCTGAGCGAGTATCGAGATACATGGACGAAGGTAATCCATTTTCCCTGCGCCCAAAATGACCAAAAGTTTTTGGGATGTAGACGTAGGTTTTTCTGCGGGAGGTCAACATAACAAGCATACATATCCGAAGAGCACTATTTCGATGGCGCTTTAATGTATAAAAACGAACCTTGGAGTGCAAAGACTCAACGGTATCATTCAGATCTTCATCCAAAAATTGCAAATAAATCGTGGTGAGAACTTGATTAAGTAAGTCATCATCTGCGCGATGGAAATTGGACCATGGGTTTTCGTTAGGCTGGTCAAATCTAACGGGTAAAGCTATAAACGGATAAAGGGTTTTCAGAAAGGTTCCAATCTGCGATCAAAACAGCACATCATGCGTGATCTTGCACGTTAGGTTAGGTTATGTGTAGTTAGGCAGGGTATTAAATTTTCCATTCGAATAAAATTTGCCCTCAAAGGGAAATCATTCAGGCTAAATTAAGTACAATTTTATATCAAATGGTTGACGCTATGTCAGACTGGACTAAATATGTAAATTTAAAAAAAAAATCGTCTGGTACATTTCAATTTTCTCAGACTTGAACAGCAAGGGAAAACAGCCAAACGGGTTGTCTCATTTCATAAGAAACAATGCTACTAAGCAAACTTCAAATTTGTTTTTCTCAAAATCAAAATAATGTCCCTTAGCGGGGTCTGACTGAATACCGACATTTTATGTAAAAAATCGTAAAACATAATTTTACGACTGGTTCATTCATCAAATTATTTATAAATATCCATCAAATAAAAATGCAAGCCATTTTAGCATGCAGGATTGATATATCCTATCATATTTTGTCAACATCTATATCAATTTGGATCTTAGTGGCGCCAGTAGTGTAGTGGGAAGCGTGATTACCTCTCACCCAAGCAGGCCTGGGTTGAATCCCAGTCGGCGCCGCCGGGATGTTCTGAGGCATAACATCTCTGATCACACCTTCCTTCGGGAAGTAAAGCCGTTAGTCCCCGGTTCATGGATTGATGGATTGATAGGTAGGGTCCAGGTGTGGGAGCTGCCTCCCTGGCGTCGGTAGCATTGGTGCTCAGCACGGAAAACAAGATCGACGAAAAAAAAAATTGGGTCTCGAAGAGTTGAAGTGAACTGTTGCTTCCCAACACAACTCTTGGTTCTCTTTCCTAAATAGCTTGACATGATATACATCATCAAATTTCCGTTCAAATATGGGTAGTTACTCCAAACTAAGGGACTCAGCAAATCATTGTCCATTATTGAAATTGTCCAAATAAAAACTTTTGCGGCTTTTCGCTACAAAGGGTTGAGTAATTGGCATTTCCTCAATAATAAAATTTTGTTTTAGCACAAGCAATAGAATGATCCACAGGAGAAAAATTAGAAAAACATAGAGCATTTGTTTGTGCAAAATCAATTACCTTAATGGACATGAATTGCACATGTGGTTTCCGGTTCCGACAGCACCGCGTTTGTTGGAGTTATTCAAAGCAAACTTTTCTAGCGTATTTGCAATCGTTTCTGCGGTTGAAGTTTTGCTCCACTTGCATCAAAATAGTTTTAATTTACGATGTTTGTTCTGTTCAATTTCAAATTAATCGAAATTACTGATGAACTGAATTCCAGTGGGTTGATTACAATCAATGTCACCGAGTGGTGATTCATCGTCCCTATTCTGATTGATTATGCTTGGTAGTGAAACAGCATTTGATTTCCATCGAACTCTCTCAGGCAGTTGTTCCAGCTATCTACTCAATTTTTATTTTTCCATACTGCAAACGGTAACTCGTGGAAGCACCAACACAAATCCGACGAATCATCATCACTAACGTAATGTTACACTTGCTTACGTACCCTTCCTAATAGACGTGCACTTGCTCCGGTCTGCCTCGATTTGCATCAACGATGGAGATGAGTTCTCCATTATTCAGTACCGTTCACTTTTTTTTCCAGCTCACGATTACGCGCCACAATAGGGCCATATGTCCTTTGACGTTGCCACAGCATCAACAAAAGAACATTTGAATTTTATTTGTTTTCATTTCCATTTTCATATTCAAAGGCTTGTACTTTTGGTTTTATTCGGTGTTTGTTGAATGGAGGAGTTTTTTTTCACACGCTGTACAGTGTACATGTATTTTATCCGGTAATCCCACCTAGAAGGTTAAGCTTGGAGTAAGGAATGGAAAAAGCACATCAAGACAATGAACAGTGGTCCAGGATGGTAAGACAAAAGTCCTAGTGCGTTTATCGTTAGTTTTAGAGGTTTAGTGTTTTCTGTGAATCTTTTAAGCTTAAAAAGTTCCTTCTTTATTTATTTTTTTACGTAGACTACGTCGTACGGGAAGGTACAGGTGGTAAATCAAAAATATAAAATTGCGACCGTCACGAAAAGATGTTAGGTTTTGAACACTTGTAACTTTGTCATTTAAAGATGAAACTAAAATTAAAAATACACCAATCGATAGGAAAAAACTCTATGACTCTTTCCCAATTTTCCATAAAAAAAACTTTGGAACAATGTGCTGTATCATTGTATTGTATCACTTTTTTCATAAAAAAAAAACGTTTTCCCTTAACCCAGTCGTCCTAATCAACACCTTGACAACCAGCGAACAATCAGTTTTTCATAGGACCACAGATTTTTACAGAAAACCAATGAAAGGGGACGAAAATAACACACTCCTTTGCTTAAGTCTAGAACAGAACAGTCTCCAATTTTATTCGTCATTTTCTTTAAATAATACCCTACGACACTCATTCTCGCACTTGTCAATAATCCTCTCTCTCTCGTAATTCATTCGCTGCCGTCGCGGGGAACCGCGTGTTTAATTTTCGATCAGAACATTAACCTATGGGCTAATGTTCTGTTGCTGACGTTTGTTGTTTTTTTCTGTCTTTATTTTCGCGGTGGAGCGATTGGATTTACTTAGGGGCGCTTCATCCCCTCTCGCTTACTAAGCTCGTGATTAATTTCAAGAGAAAGAAAATTATGAACGAGTGCTATGATGCTGGATCTTGGATTTGGATATGTTGACCAAGCTTACATTATTATTATTATTATTATTCACTGATTCGATTTTTCTTGGCTGACATTATTTTGAGTAAAATATGTTTTATAATATAAATTTTCTCCATAAAGTAGTTTATCTTCTATTCAGCTTCATTTTCATTGCCTATTGTCTACTCGAATGATTTACAATGTTAGGTATTTTCAACTATCTATGACCTGTTTGCTCAGCTTAACATATTTGTTGCGATTTTGGCAATTTGATATCAACCTTGAATAAATATACATTTTTTTTTTTCATTATTATAAAATTAGTGCACATGCCTTTCGAGAGCGTTGTATATCGCCGTCGTCCATCTCATATGTGAATCCTATTCCATGCCGTTCCGTCTCGACTTCTGTAGCATATTAGACTGCATTGACCACTTGGTCGGCGTCAGATTTCCGGTGTCAAGTATACAGGTGTTGTTTGCTATAGTTGTTGTTGTTGATGTCTTCATCCCTCTGATGTGTTCGTGGCCACTTTGGTTTGCACAGCCTCGATCCCCTTGGTCATCTGTACTAAATCTCTAGCTGATTCGTCCAGAATGTTCATATCACCCAGAATAGAATTGATCAGCAGAGTTCTCGAATTAGATTTGAGAAAAAAAACGACGCTTAACTTTCCTCCAAATCGGAAGGTGTCTTGGTGAGTTTACGTTCAATATCTTCCTCCTGCTTACACCTGCATCAGCACTTCTAACGCCTGATTATCAGTCGAAATGCATTCGCCTCGTAATCCACCATGCAGCACTTCTCACTCCAATTCGATATCCTCGTTTGAAGTACTACTGATGGTACATTGGATTTATTGTACCTGATGAAACAGTGCTTCGCATCATATTTGATTTATAATGGTTCTAATGGATGTCCTTCCTTAATCTAATCGTAGAAAGTTTTTTGTATGATACCGTATCTGTGGCGATCATGTTGAATTTAGCTAAACTTAATGTCTAAACTCCTCAATTGCATTAAGTGTTTTGTCATGCATTTATTGTTCTTGATCCCTGTTGGGGTTGTTACGTGTTGTTTTGTCATGTATTGTAATAATTGTTGTACTTCTTGTTACTTTGGTTTGTGAGATGCTTTCTCCTTATGTTGTGTTGATTCTCCCTGATACCTAACACCATCAATCTTCAGCCTTCCACATGATCTACAGTCAATAGTACTGCCATTCCTGTGATATATGATTTCCTAGCCGAGCTCCTGTATCCATACCGCTTCGATGCCATGTCGTCTGATGATATCTCTTTCGTTCGTTGTCTCTCAAAAGGGCTGTGCTTTGATTTGTTTTTTTTTTTCTTAATTAACTTGATGCAAACTATAGCTTTACGAGTGTTTTGTTTTTATTTCCTACTATTGATTAACTGTTTTCTTCACTTTGTAGTTTATTTCTATGCTAATCTTTTCTGTTTTATGCTATTGGTTGATCCGTTTCTTTCTGTTATATACAAAGCAATTAGGTGATTTTCAATATTACAAAGACTAAAATTACTTGCTTTTATTTTTTTTTTTTTTTACTTTTCTACGGATTTTTCTTTGTTTTTGCTGCTACAGATTTGTTGCATGATTTTTTTTAGTAAGTTTTTTTTTTTTTTTTAATAATATAAGAATTTTTTGTCAGCTGGGTTCAAATTCGGATTTTTTGTTATTATTTAAAGATTTAACGACATGGATTCCTCTGACAAGAATCCAGCACATATTCACGGATCTTTATTGCAAGTTGTGATTATTTTGCTCTCCGTTTCTGCTACTGCGGATGTTCCTCTTGCTGTTGTGATATACTATAGGACACATGGGCCGGACATTTTGCGTCCAGCAAAATTGTTCTCCTCTCCCCCTCAGAAGGTTCTGGTTGTGTTCGTCTGTTTGTAGGTGAATCCTAGAATTAAAAGTAATCGGAAAAAAAACAGACAAACAAAAAACGACTAAAACGAAAAACAAAGAGTCCATTAATATTTCATTCATTTTTACCTTTTGATTTTTTTTTTCATTACCCATGCTTTTTATTTTAGCACCTGTCATTGAATATTTCATCGTTTTTTTTTAACTAGACCGTTATCAATGTTAAGGCCCGCCTTATGCTGAGATTTGATGGGATGTCCATTCAAAGTGGTTATGCATTTCAACGTCCTTTATTCATCGAAAATGATCTTCATTCAGTTGCTCTTCGAGTAGAATGATTTTATTTACTTGAAACTTTTATTCAACGTATCTTTTAAGTCTATTGACATGAATTTTTTCCAATTTATTTCCGTTTTTGATAACAGCTGTTTGTTCGCTGGGTAAGTCCACAACCACGTAAGGACCTCTCCAGGTGCTTTGTAATTTTTGCCCCACTCCAGTAGGATTCGCTTGAACTAAAATCAAGTCTCCCCACATTGGTTGCCACTCTTCGGTGCCCTTATCATAAATAATTTTTCGTTTCTCTTTTGAGATGATTAAATTTCGTCTAGTATTGTCATGGAGTTTCTTGAAGATTCTTTTCATTTCCGAACAATAGTCTTTATAATCCAACTCTAAGTTTGTTGGGTTGTAAATTGAGGTCGGAATTCGTGCTTTCCTCCCAAATATCAGTTCGAAAGGGGTATAATTTGTTGAACCATTATTCGTCGTGTTATACTGAAACGAAAAATAACTGATGTGTTGGTCCCATAACTTTGGGGTACCTACTACAAATTGTCGAAAATACATTTCCAATTCCCTATTGGATCTTTCGACCAAGTTTGCTTGAGGGTGGTATGCACTAGTGTTAATTTTCTTAATCTTCAAAATTTTACAAATGTGTTTGAAAACCTTGCTCATAAAATTGGTTCCTTAATCAGTAACTAGCTCTAATGGGGTACCAAATTTGCAAATCCAATTTTCTACAAATGTTTTGGATACTGTTTCCGCCTCCTGGTTGGTCATTGGAGCTACCACTAAATATCGAGTCAAATCATCTTGCATAACTAAACAATATTTGTTACCCCAATCTGTTTCTGGAAGTAAGACAATGTCCATGAATAATTTTTCAAAAGGTTCCGAAGCCGTCGTTGTGATCTTCATTGGTATTTTCTTAAATTTACAAATCTTGTTCTTCTGACAGGAATCGCACTGTCTCACATAATTTTCGATGTCTCGTTTCATGTTCCTCCACGAAAAAATAAGTCCAATTCTTTTACGCATTCTCCGGGCGCCCACGTGTCCACCTAACGGGGCATCATGAAATTCTCGAAGGATAATTTCAATTTCATCATTGTTAACTAGAACACGTTCTGAATCTGTATTGTATATGGTAAAATGTTTTTGATGTTTTATTGCCAAAAATTGGATCATTTCAAAAATTTCAACCTGTTTGATTTTCCGAAATGAAATGATATGAATTTTCTTCGAAGATTTAATTAAGTCGATATTCTTGTTAAGGCATTTGTATAGCTTGCAGAAAAAATGTTTACTGTTTATAAGTGAATTGCTTTTGCCTTCCACAATTATTCCAATAATTTTACTTTCAGGAAAAGATACTATCCCATCTTCAGAAAAATCTTTGATTCCGTGTGGTAAACCAATAATTTGGGAGATTTCGTTAAATGCAGATTTACTGTTCAAAATAACGATACTACTTTCAGCGGAATCATCTTTCAAAAATTTCGAAATTTTCAACTGATCAACATTGATTAAATTTTCATTGACCATCTCTACATAGTCATCATATGCGGCGGCCATAATGGATTCATCAGTATCGTCACTCATTTCACCACTACCTATATTTATTCGAAGTATGTCATTTGAATCCTCTTCGATGTCGACTAGGTCAGTTACATTATCCATATGTTTATTACTTGGGTCATTGCCCAAGTTGCTAAGGTTCTGGATGTTCGTTCTGTTTTGCGTTGTATGCAATTTACCACAGTGTACCTTGATCGCGTTCGTGGCATTGTCATTGCTGTATATACTTTGCGCACTAAGTGTAGCGCCTTTATTTTGTTTGTCCATTTGCTGAGTATCATTTTTCACAAGTTGATTGTCCAGCTCGTACTCGCAGTTCGGTTGTTTGGATGCGTTTTTTTCTTCCAGTTTCCTCTGTTGCTGGCGTGTTACCACTGCAACTACTTGTGAGCAGTCTTCACCTAGTTTGTTAACTTCAATACCTGGTGGACGAGATAGAAAGTCTGCTACGATGTTTTCCTTGCCTTGCGCTTCACCAATAAGCCTCTTCCACTAGGGGCGTCTGATTGCATCTAATTAAAAAAATGTGCATTTATTTTCATCGTTCGCGTTAAACATTCATGGTGGTATGCTCCGACTGGTGTTGTCCATGAATTAAATCACGATCAAGAATGTCCGGTTGCTTTGATGGCATCATCAGAGTTGATCAACACAACATCAAGCAAACATTTTACAGGTCATCCAATTAGGGACGGTATTAGAAATTAATACGATTTGAGGCTTATTAGTGGGAGCAAAACGTCAAAATAAAGCATGCACAGTTTACACCTAAACATATACACGTAGATCAAAGTGAAAAACAAGTCAAGCGTCACTTTTCAAATTGACGTATCTAAATTTGTAAAAAATCATTTCATCAAGTTATTGTAAGTTGCAGCAGGTATTTTATCTGCTTGATCTTTAACGAAAATCATTATAAAGTTGATATAGATCAATATTGAAACAGTACAATTTTAGTACGGGACTTTAGGTTGTTTTATTAAATTGTTGGTTGGGACATTTTCTAAACAACTGAATGTTCCGTTTACAGATTTTATGCACAGTATTTTTTTTTTGTTTTTTTCTCAGGGTCACCGTCATTGCTACTAGTTAACATTGCTAAACGCAGAACTGCTTCGTCGAATAAAACATTCGTACTTGGTTCACTCTAAAGTGTGTCGTCCGATGGTCAACAATTGAGCAAAAATTACAACCTAACTGAAATTATAATAAAATAATTTTACACAAATTTAGCACTAAAAACAAGCCTGCAACTTTAAAACCAGAAACACTTCAGTACCTATGATTCCTTCTTGCAAAATATTATTTCATTTTAATTAAGTTTCACGCACCATAAACCTGCTCCATTGATGTGATGAACTAGCCTACGGCTAAAAATCACAAAAATAAAGAAAAAAAAAAAAAAAAAAACCTGCTCCATTGAACTTATTTTGCGAACTTTATATTTACTTAAATCCCTCATAAATTTCCTTTTGTTATTTATGTTTTCGGATGGGACTTCAACCTGCAAATGCTCGTTTGTTATTAAACTTTGAGTGAAAACTTGGAGATAACTACCTACATATGCTGAAATATTACAATAGAAACACTTTTTTCCAGGAACTATTTATAAAAAGAGGCTTTCTTCTAACCATCGCCATCGGTACTAAAGATAAGAATCTATCGAGATCTCGAATTTGTTTTTGTTGAAGTTCTAACTAGTTCCAACCCAAATGCAAACCAAAACAATTTATCTGTGCTGCATGAGTATTCGTGAAATGCGTGTAAAGAGCTTTTTGACGTTTAATCGGCGTACACTATTGAGCCATTTAAATGGAACGAGTGCGAGCAAGAATCAAACAGATTAGTGGGAAAACAAACCGTGCATTCATCCATGTGTGCTAGATCGAGAAAGACGATTAAACGTCAAAAATGTCTATACAAACCAACGAAAAATGCACTGAAAATGTTTTACTTGTTTATTTGATGCATAATAAATGCATTTAATTTAGTTGTTATAATAAATGATCCACAAGTGATTTACCCCTAGCTCCTCCATCAGTACGGGAGCTGCTTCCAGTGGTTTCATTGTATGTTAGTATCGTCAACGGGGGCAGAGCGCTTACATTGCAGCAATGGACGCAAAATGTATTCAGCACTCACACACTTATCACGAAACGGTTGCTTTTCAAAGTTTACGACACATGAACCGAAAGAACTGCCGATTAAAAACAATGAGGATGACTACACAATGGTTGCCGCCGAGTAAACAGATGATTGCGTGACACATCGAGAGTGGCCTGTTTCTGTCGACAGCCGAGTGAACACCGAGTGATTGCGCTTTCCAAATTAAGGTGTATCTTAAATTGATATACATAAACTAACTTTTTATTTTTTAAAGTAAAGACGTTCTTCAGCAAAGTTGTAGCTGAGATGATTTACTTTGCTCAAGATTGTTTTTCTATTTCTAAACGATATATATTTTTCTCCATTGCTCTACAATTTAAATGTCCCATGCTCTTAAAGGAGAACGTTAAGAGGCAGAACATTTTTTCTTCAGCAAAGTAACTAAAAATCATCTCAGCTACAATTATGCTGCAGGTACAAAATGTGTCTTGTTTCCGAAAAATAGTTTGTTATTTATATCAATCATTTGAAGACCACCCTAGTTATAAGAATAGTCAAAAGAAGGAAGCTATCAATCTATGAAGCTATGGAAGCTATGAATCCTCTTTTAAGAATAATTTACAAATTCGACTTATGTTACGAAGTTAGTTCTTGGTTAGTGTGGGAACAATGCGGGTGTTTATATGTTTCTGCTAATGCTGGTAATGCGTTCTGGGTGATCCTCCTGCTGGGTGGTCGGTGACATCATGCTATCGATGATCGTCGTGATTCCAGCGAAAGTGATCCAATCTGGCTATTGTCTGACTTGACATACAATTAGCTGACTCGGCTAATTGATGAAAGTGTTTATTGTTTGGGATCTGGTGTGATGGTGGGAATCTGTTAAATAATGGAGTGGGTTACTAACTGGTGTAGTAAAAAGAACATGTTGAAATACAATTTATTTACCTTTATCAAATTATGTGATAGAATTAGCGCAAAATCTGTTTGCTTAGCAATGGTTATGAAAAGATTAAGTCGATGAAGAGAATCGATCAAAGCAGATAGGACCATTTGAAATCTTCATCGAGAATTCAACATGCTGTGTGTCTGGGGGTGTTGTGTGTAAGGTGGTTTGTCACAAATACATGACCAGCCGGTGCCTGCTGGAATTTACTGGTGGTTGTGGTGGTGGTGGTGTTCTCGATGACGGTGGCTAGCTTGATGGTGGAAACAGTGAGGCTGATGAAGACTCGGTGAAAGTGTCTGCCGACGCCGGTCGGTGAGCACAATGGCGGACTCTGGCGAACAAATGTTGGCTCCGCTGAGAGTTTTTTGGTTCCAGACCTGGAGATGGCGGACTTGAATTTTACGGGTGTCATCAAGCCTCCAACCCCTTGGTCGGGAAACTACGACCGGTATAGCGCAACCACGCGGGATGTACGAATGTACTTTGGGGAATTACTCGAAAGCGAGTCCAACCTCGGTACCGTCGACAGGCCAGTTCTCCACCAAAAGCTACCCAACATACAATTACCTATATTGAAGAAACGACTTGAAGACTGGTAGTATAACTAACTAAAGGGCACAAAAGAGACGGTCTTAGGCCCGATTGTGACATGTGGCCACTTTAATCCCTATTCCATACCTGACTCTCTCTTTCTCTCTCTCTCTCTCTCTCTCTCTCTCTCTCTCTCTCTCTCTCTCTCTCTCTCTCTCTCTCTCTCTCTCTCTCTCTCTCTCTCTCTCTCTCTCTCTCTCTCTCTCTCTCTCTCTCTCTCTCTCTCTCTCTCTCTTTCTCTCTCTCTCTCTCTCTCAACTCGTGCTACTACGACCACTTACTTTACTTCACTTTACTTTTAACGGTTTTCAGCTTATCCAACTGCTCTCGTTTAAGTTTACTTGGCAAGTGGCGGACGAAGTTTCCGTGCTACTCGCCGTTCCCTTTCTCTGTACTTCTCGTACACATTCTCTTATTTTCCACTGAACGCAAATTGTTGGCTCATCACCTATTCCAGCAGTTGGGGTATCTTTATAGCAATTATAATTTAAATTGAAACGGAGACATGCAAAATTCAAAAAAAAAACATAAATACAACAACAGATGATACAAACGGTAACACCATATATTCAATATACTAGATACACTCGACAGTGAGCATGCATAAGGGCCTATACGCGATGATCGACTCTCTTCGTCGGTTTTCTCTTTTGTTAATAACTTGCTAGATTTAACGTTTCTCGGTGCGTTTGCTGTTGCTTTTGATAGCCAATACAACCTGTTACTACTCTACATTGAACAAATTCTAGCAAATTGTTTCGCTTAGCTGCAGCAATGCAAAGAGAAAATCGATGAAGAGAATCGATCATCGCGTATTCGCCCTTATGCATGCTCACTGTCGAACTCAGCATCTTTGTTCTGCATTTTTTTTTTTGAAAAACAGTCAATCGAGTTATTCCTTTTCACAAGAAGCAATGGTAAGAAGAAAACTTGAAGCGCGTTTTTCTCGGTTTGCTCATTTGTGCTATGGGACGGACTTGCCATGAGCGGCAGTGTGGTGATGCAAATGAGGCAGTGCCTCCGTCCGGTAGACATACCCCGATGGCAGAGACAATAGAAAGCAGAAGAGAACACGATCAGCGAAGCAAACGTCGAGAGAGCTAGATTTAGTTGTACAATGCGTCCTTCAGGAAAGCGATAAGCGCAGCCAACTTCGAGGGGTCGTTACCAAATAGATTCCTAACGTTCTATTCACCTATTCACCTAGCCTCTGGGACTCCGGTTAGACACACAGCACGTGTTCCACCGAGGAGGGAACGCTGCAAATTGGACAACCCGCATAAACGCGAACCATAACTTGACCTTACCGAAAATGATTAAAAATTGTTTATAATAACTGCTAAACTTTATCTGAAATGGTTATGGAACTTTTCATGAACGTTTGTCTGATAAAGTTTCAACCTGATGTATAAAGATTCTTTGAAAGTGAACCTTGAAAATAATACATTATCATTCAAAATAGTTGCTTTCTCCATACATTTTCGGAGAGAGGACTATATTAGAATCTTTTTGCTTATGGTTTGAGAACTGTAATGGTAAGGGTTATGGTAGCCAGGAAGGTCCATTAATGGGTTTGTATTATCGGTCAACTTTACTTGGAATATATCGCGCAATGGTAATCAGTAATTTACAGGAATCCAATTCGCGATTTTTTCCACATAAAGTTGATCGGTGTTACAAAACCATATAGACCTTACCAACTACCATAACCATTACCATTGAAGTTCTCGAATCTTAAATAAAATGGTTTCAATATAATTTCTTTCCAAAAATGTATGAAGAAAACGAGAATTTGAAATGGTAATGGTTCTCAACAACCCATTATTTGTAAGGTTCACTTCCAAAGAATCATAATACATAAGGTTAAAACTTTATCACATAAACGTTCATGTAAGTTCCATAGCTATTTCAGTTAAAATTTAGCATGGATTATTAACAATTTTACACCATATTTGGTAAGGTCAAGGTAATGATTTGCATTTATACAGAAAACCTTGCGGAAAGGTGTCCCACCAAAATTGCAGGAAATCCTCGCGTCACCGGTCTGGAAACTTGAACTGATTCACTGGTTCTTGTATTTGTGGCTGTCCAGCTAGGGTCGTACGGTTTCCTTGATCTTCCTCAGGAAAGTGGTCCGCGACTGGAACCATTCCAGCTGCCAGGCTTCCATCATAGTATTCGCAATCCAACGCCTGTCGTCTAGGAGGGTGGTATAGCGGGAACCGGATGGCCTAGAACTCGTTAGTCTGTTCGCAGCCTCGTTTTCAGGAAAACCGCAGTATCCGAAAATCCATGTGAAGACAGTTGAAGGTGTAGCGTACCGTGACTTATATCCAGGGGTGCTTTGGGATTTTGGCTTCCAGCGTCTGGATGACGCTGTGTGAGTCTGCTGGAGTGATGGCTGCATCGAGAATAGCTTCGGCTTCTGTGGAAAAGACGGAACACTGCTCCGGTAGACTTGAACTTGTTCCAAGTCCTGCCACTCCGAGTCCAACTTCAGCCCGCAACTGCGATCCGCCCGTAAAGCGACCCGAGAAGCTCTGCAACAGAACGCATCAACGCTGCAGAGTTATCTCCGGCTTAAAATCCCTCTTTATCCGCTTATCTATTTTGGTAATGTTTCATCACCAACTCTTCCCTCCATGCCTGTGGACCCTGGCCACCGGGACCCAAGTAACACTTGCAACATCGTTCATGAAAAATTTAACAAATCCCAGTTGTAAATAAGTTATATATTGATTGCTTAGAAAACATCTTGTTTTAAACCCGGTGTATTGTTGTTTGTGAAGTATTCAACCTATCTGACAGGCACTTGTTATCTTGAAGTTTTAATTCGGTATTGCATGACTCAATTACCTGTTTATAACACATTTATAACAGATTGTATTTGGTGAAAACTTGCTAGCCTTATATACAACATGTTTTCATATGTCAGTTTTAGAACCATGAGCAAACATGAATACATCTTGACTTTAACTTTAACATTTTATTAAAAAGCTATATTTCTGCATGTAGATTCCAAAAATAACATATGAAAATATGTTGTATATAAGGCTAGGAAGTTTTCATCAAATACAATCAATTATAAATGTGTTATAAACAAGTAATTGAGAGTTGCAATACCGAATTATAGCTTCAATATATGATGCAAGTAATGTTCTTGTTTTTCGTGCTATAAACATGTTTTGATAACAATTATTTCATTTCTAGATGTTTTCTACAAATTGAACTGCAATATGGCTGACCGATGAAGCAAAATAAAGAATGGAAGAAAAATCTTTCAGTTGTGCTTTCAACTTCCCATTCACGTTATGTAGAAGAGACATGATAATCAAAAAAGGTTGAAATTCTACTTGTTTTGCTAAAAATGTGATGTTTTCGAAATTGGGGAATTTTATATAGATTTTTTTTTTGCAATTCAATGTATTGTAAAAAGATTTTTCTAAGAGTCAATGAGTTTTTTAGAAGTAGAATGTAAAGATTCACCATAAATTTTCAACCGCGCAAAAGTTTTTCAGTACGGAATCTCAGTTTATACACTTTATTCGCACAATAAAATTAATAATGATCATGGAAAAATGAAGAAATGCCATTCGTTGGAAGGATTGAATCCATTTAGAACATCTTCAAAACAGTAGTTGCGTTATAGTGCGCTTTTTTGCTATAAACGAATTGAATATAAGTGACTAGATGAGATTGTCATATATAAGTTATGTAAACCAGTTTATGACAAGTTGAGTTGCTTGGGGAGGAGGTCAAGAATGGTTGCAGTGCGGAGGGCTCTGTTCCCCTTGTCTGAGCGGCGAGGGCAGCGCCTTTCGTAGCAATGGCTGCAGCAGCTCGATAGTGGAAAGGGAGAATCCCGATTTCCACACATGCAGCGTCTGCAGGCGTGGAAGGGAGAAGGCCGGACATTAGTATTGCTAAATTTTCATCTTGTACTTCAGCGGGTAGTATCACGTAAATTATAATATATATCAATTTACTTTTCTTGACAAAAACTCCTACATGAGAACGATAAGAGATCGAAAAAATGTATTTTCAGCAAAATAGTTTATAATCATTTCAGCTACAGCTTGGCTGAAGAACATGCTTTTTTTCATAAATATGAAAATTTTCTTATCTATAACCATAATTTGTAGACCAACCCCGTGCGCTTTGATCAGATTGCGTATAGGGCATCGTTGTGCCAGGTTGGTCATTGCGCATTTCGACTATGAGAGGGTGATTACAGTTTGCCTTAAAGTGCCTGGATAAAATGCAAGTACTTTCGACCCGTAGCACTGTGGTTTATAAGTGCAAATTCGTGAACTTAATTGTTTTCTGAGATGTACGTACGTTTTAGCATTAAGGTGTCTTCAGAAGATTTTCATAGTTCTGGATTCCGCACCTTTTAGAATGTTCACCTTAATTTTTCTTAAGGTGCAACTGCACTTCAAAAAACTAACTTTTTATATTAACAGATATCGAGATGATGTCTTCTACAAAGTTGTAGGACTTTCAATTTCAAGAAACTTTTCTGAAGACATCAAGTTGCCATGACTTCATTGTATGAAGATATAAGAGATTATTTGCGAGTTGCACCTTAAAATCAGTTGTTTGAGTTTTTCTATGTCTTATTCACGTTGTATCTCTTTGGTGTATTCTGCAAAGTTTTAGATAATATCTAAACACACAACTTTTCTCAAGACACCAAAGTGCTATGATTTGATTGGCGAGAGATACAGTGATTTTTAAGCAAAAAATCACCCTTTTTCAAAAAGCTATAACTAAGCTGGCCGCAAATTGCCGCACTTGCAACACGTAAGTCAAGTTGCTAACGGAATGACCCCGTCTTAGATACGCAGTCTTTCGGCGTTTTACAGCATCAGAACTATCTCGGAAAGGTGTCGTTGTTCTACCTCGGCTTGTTGAAGGAAGTTCAGAGAGCAAGAAAGTGGGAAGATTGAAGGGTTTTTCGAAGTAGCGGATATTGCATTTGATCATTTTTGTCTCGGATCGGTGGAACTTGCGATAAAGCTTTTTAAAATATTTGCCAATCGGTAACAGAGCCTTCTCCACATCATCTCTATTTAAATCGGACTCGTCAATGTTGTACGCTTTATACACTTCTTGACTCATTTTTCGAACTTTTTCAATTTCACTTCCTTGGGTTTCCTTCCAGAGTTGCAGCAACTTACGCTTATCAATTTTAACTGAACAAAAAAGTTAGCATGTTCCTTCAATGTTTCACAATTTTCAATAAGTTTTACGAAGATTAAAATCAATACCTGATGAATAATTGGACATTTTCGATGGATGTTTCTTGAAAACGATGTTCTGATCTTCTCTTGGTACTTGAAATGCAGTAACAGGTCTTACGACAGCAACCGACAAACTATATTATTTTGAGCTTTCAAATGAAACTTGTTGCAAGTGCGGCAATTTGCGGCCAGCTTAGTTATAGCTTTTTGAAAAAGGGTGATTTTTTGCTTAAAAATCACTGTATCTCTCGCCAATCAAATCATAGCACTTTGGTGTCTTTAGATAGTGTGTTTAGATATTATCTAAAACTTTGTAGAATACACCAAAGAGATACAACGTGAATAAGACATAGAAAAACTCAAACAACTGATTTTAAGGTGCAACTGGCAAATAATCTCTTATATCTTCATACAATGAAGTCATGGCAACTTGATGTCTTCAGCAAAGTTTCTTGAAATTGAAAGTCCTACAACTTTGTAGGAGACATCATCTCGATATCTGTTAATATAAAAAAGTTAGTTTTTTGAAGTGCAGTTGCACCTTGAGAAAAATTAAGGTGAACATTCTAAAAGGTGCGGAATCCAGAACTATGAAAATCTTCTGAAGACACCTTAATGCTAAAACGTACGTACATCTCAGAAAACAATTAAGTTCACGAATTTGCACTTTTAAACCACTGTGCGTAGTTGCGATAGTATAGATGTATACATATATTCTCGTTTATGTCCGGGCGTGTTTGCCATACAAAAACCTTTTTATTTGATTCTGTGTGGGGATGGGTTTTGGGGTGCGGACGGTGCGGGTGATGATATTCAGTTTACGTTAAAATTAAGTTAAAAAATTGAGAAATGTAGCACTTCAGTTTGAGAAGTACTTCACTTCGGAATCGATGAACTATTCTAATGCCCCACAATACCGTGCAGGCGCCGTTGTTGAGCAGAGTCCAATATGGGTTAGCTTGATATTTATAAAGTACTATCAGTTAAAACTGTATCTTTGAGCTTATAAGCTATATATTCTTTGGAGTTTCCTAGCAGATAATCATGTTAATGTTCACTGATTCAAAGAATAAATGGGATAAACACAACATTGAGCTGTCCATAGTCGGGCGTAGTTGAACTTATGGTACTTGCACAACATTTTATGTGATTATCCAATAGACTGAAGCAAAATTTGAAATTTTTGCTTCACAGTGTTCAAACGGTTTCAAATTGGGTCCTGATTAGCCACCGAAAGTTTAAACTCATTTGATAAGAAACTGACTTGGCACAAACCATTTGAAAATTATATGGAAATCCAAATACAAATAAATAAATGAATAAATAAATTATTATGGTAAAACAAAACTTTTTGTTCATGGTCTTTTAGCCTTTTGACATGTTGTACTGTTAACAAACTCTATTGCTATTCAAATGGGAATTTTTATCAGCTACAACTTTGCAGAAAATTGTTTTTCAGCCAAACGTCAAGCTAAATAGTTATTATTTGTTTAAGAGATTGTGGGCAACACTGTATCCTGCAGTGTGATATAGTAGCCATGATTTTTGTACTCTATTCTACGCGCCATAACAGTTGATTGAGCATAATCATAAGTGACTTGAATCATTAATAACTTTTGTTCCTTACATTTGATCGAAAACTGGTCTGGAACAAAGTTGTAGCTGAGAAAACTTTCTACAAACTCAGTTATCATTTTCTAAATTAGAGTTAAAATTTAAACTTCAAATGGTTTGTGCGAAGTCAGTTTCTCACTAAATGAGTTCAAAATTTGGGAGGCTAATGAGGGCCCAACTTGGAACCGCTCGAGCACTGTGGAGCAAAAATTTGAAACTTTGCATCAGTCTAGTATCCAAGTAACCATATCATCACAAATAACTTTAAATGTAAGTTCAGAGTGAGACAATGTCACTGAGATACGATATGGTTAGTTGGATATTCAGCTGATACTATTACTTTAAAAAACTAATTCTATTTGATATTACTAACCACAACATACTATGATGCACCGAGCGTTCATTCCGGATGGTGAGTGAACCTGAAGTAGAAGAAGAAGAAGAAGAAGAAGAAGAAGAAGAAGATGAAGATGATGACTTTACAGTACGAGTAGTACCATTGAGCCCCTTCTCGGAAAGGGTGTATTGTTAATGAACCTGGTCTATGAATCAAGGTTGGCTTCTGTGATGATTGGCATTACAGAAAAGGACAAATAGGTAGCACCATCTTCATCGAAAAGTAAGTATAATTGAAAATAATCATAACTAGAAATGCAAATTTATATGATAGGTAACTGGATCAACCATATTAAAACATGCGCATTCAATCTCAACGACTTTTAATTCTACATGTCAACACCTTTGACTCTCCTTTCTTTTATCCTTCACCTATGCATGCATCTACGCTTCGATGTTAAGGATCAACTTAGCCCTCATTTATTTTCGGGAGATTTCAATCGACTCGCATCAACTCGTTTTCGGGGTTATAAGCCACTAGTTCTGGCAATCCATCCGATATTTGGTGCCGTTTCCAGTTCGCCAGCAGTTCCGGCAAATACGAGCTACGTCTCTAACGGATCCTCAACGGCCACATCTCCGTTCGGCTGTATCAACATATTTGCTGCCCCCAGCTCATGCAACAACCAACACATCGTCACCTCAAGCTTCTCACCGTTCTATTTAGCCCTTTGGAACACCCGGTTGGTTGATAGACTACGGCCACGCCAGCCGCTGTTGACATCATCTTTAGTCACCATCTTCCCCCGTCATCCGTAATCCTATCGTCCTCGTCGTGGTCTTCCATTTCTTATGCAGATGTTTGAACATGCCTTACGATTTCTCCGCTTTTGCCAATGTTGTCCAAAAATATTTTACAACATCAAAGTGACAAGACATATTTGAGCCATGGTAGATACTAGATGGTTACAACAAACCTTTACAGTGACAACTTGATTCAGTTGGTTGCAAAACGAAGTTTGAAAACTTATAGATTCATACGCTTAATTGGAACAAGATTGCAAATAGGTTCTTCAACACATCTTGGTACGTCCACTTTTTAGTTACAGTTCGAAACAGTTGCTCAATAGGTACAAAAAACATATAGTTCACACTCTGTTGCACCAAAGTTTTAAGAAACATTATGTTTTATGGAACTTTCATTCAACAAACACAATACAAGTTAGATTTGTTGCTCAAGTGTTTCATACAATATCACGTAGCATATAACTTCATACCAATTTGAGCGTAACATTTTTGCTCCTCCCATTTGAGGCATGATTTGGCAGGTCATCCAAGCAGTACATTGAAACAGTTGAGTTTCATTATTGTGACATAAAGTAAATGAATCAACAAAGCTGAAACTTTGTCGTATCAAGATGTATTTCCTGTTTCATTTAAGGGATTTCTGGGCAACTTAAATAAAATAATAAAAGAATTGAGATGTTTTCTGTGTTGCTTGGGGCACCTCCCCCTGGATAATTGACTGGAAGATTCATTGCGATCACAGCGGAATATTTGGTAGTCCGTCGAAATTTCACAGTCGGATAAGTCCGGTCGAAGCCCAGGTTTCTGTTAAGACCACTGCATCGTAATCACTGCTCGTCAGTCTCAAACGATCTGCGTAACATTTTGATAGTAGATAGAAAAAACTGAATCCGAGAGGTTCTCCATCTCACTATCATTAACTCGTACCGAAGCAATCTCGGGTGCATTCATGGAGCGGTTCTGCGTTCGTCTCTGCGGGTTCGGCTCGGTCAATGTAGGGATGTCAGTACGTTCCAAAGTTTGGTTAACACCACTGGAATGACGACCAGTCGTCGCGCTTGAATCGGAGGTAGGATCAGACAAAATACTGCTTAGAATTGCATCGTACTCGCCTTGAATGACAGGTTGGAAGACCCCTTCTCCATAAATGGATTGCACAGTAAGGTTACATCTATTCTTCAACCATACATACAATTTTCTCCTCTCACAAAAGCACATCTACTTTGCTCTTTCGATGAGGGCCCGTGATGTAGATGCAACTGCACCTTTGCCACCGAAGTCACTCGTCGCACTATTGACTGTCGCGCAACATTCAATGTCGTTGCGTTGCTTGCACTGCTGCACCGTCACGTGATGTTGTCGTGCATTGATGCACTCGTGCATCACCAATTGTCGCGTGTTGCACGAATGTCGCACGGTCAGGTGCTCTCCAACAGCTAATCGGTTGCAATCGACGGCAACTGCGATGCACTACCCACGACCTCGTATTGCGAGTTCCTCATAGCGATGCCGTTTAACGACTCTCCTGTCGTGTCGACCGCTATTCTGGTTTCCTGCAGTCTTCCACGACGACAGACGATCGTCACACCTTGGCCGTGTAGATGCACTACTCATGCAAAGTGATTGTGGAAAAGACGACAGTAATGCTGCTTGTACCTCCGTGTGCTTGGCGTGGACTTGCCGGATATCGTTTAGGTCAAAACTGTAAATAAAAGGCCCTCTGATGAGGCGACACAGCATTAGCCGATCAATCATCAGGGATTTGCTTATTGGGTTCACCTTAAGAAGGCCTTTTGTCTTGTACGTAGCTCACGGTCTTTCCTGACCACCACATGCATTTATTGAGCACTAATGGCGATGATACGAGAGAAAGATCACGCTGATGTCTCCTTCTGTCAATCAGGTGGATGGTCCTCCTTCACGGGAACTAGATTTATACACACGCACTTTTAGTAATCACCAAAATTATTTCGCCATCACTTTCCACACCAACCACACGATAGCAGTACTTTAACAACAATGTCCGTCCCATTGTCTACTACGGGTATTTCTAGATAGAGCTGGAATTAGGGCGTAACAGCTTTTGTAAAAATCGACTTTTTTCGATGATTTCTAGAAGGTCAAGGCTCGTCAACGCAAATCAACATCACTATCGGGTAGGGGAAGTCTTCCCCTACCCGCCGGTTATGTTGGTTTGCGTAGGGTGCTTTGAATTCCTAGAAACCATCGAGAGAAGTCATTGCATGTAAGGTAGCCACCATCCCTTCAAAGATCTTGTCTTGTATGCAGCTCCACTTAATAGCAAGATCAATTTGAGCTACCGATCTGAATTCACAATATCGCTGTATGAAGGGCCAAAAACGGAGGGGCGGACCCGTAAGTAGAGACACTTACGCGAAATCCACGGAAATTTAAGAATCTCCTTCCAACGATACGATCCAAAAAATCGAATAACGCAATTCGCAATACTTATTATGCTTCCTTCAGGATGGTTTGTTAAGAAGGGCACGTCAATCTCCATGAAACTGTTGGAGTAGAATTCACACCACCACAATCGAATCGATAGGATAAAGAAAATGATAGTGTTTATTCCCTCCTAGACTCCGGTTGTCATACCACTCCATCGTCCAGTTTCAGGTCAAATGATACCCTGATGCTCCCTCCCAACCCAGTATTTATTTATATGAAGTAAATATATGTAATGGAGAAATGAAATATATCCGAACATTACAATATGAAATAATGAAAATACATTTATGTAGATAAAATAGCTGATATTCTGCAATGCAATTAATAAATATTTTACATATAATCAGATACAGCTTTATGTCTCCTCAGCTCACA
The DNA here is from genome assembly GCF_037179485.1 of Ochlerotatus camptorhynchus. Classification (NCBI taxonomy): domain Eukaryota; kingdom Metazoa; phylum Arthropoda; class Insecta; order Diptera; family Culicidae; genus Ochlerotatus; species Ochlerotatus camptorhynchus. Next base: position 4,613,809 of record NW_027040773.1, read on the forward strand.
GCATCAGGTGGATGTAACACTGAAATCTCAAGGTTATATTAAGCAAATACACATTTTTAGCTCAAATCATTCTTGATACTCTCCTTACAATAATGAAAAAAGTGTAATAAGGGTATTCACTATGCGCATCTTAAACATATACACTATCGTAAAATTACCAGGGTCCATTGGAGTGTAATGGAAGTTTACGCCTTTACGAGGATGTATACGTTTACGATGCGCTTTGTGAATACCCTTAATGTTTAACTAACAAAACAAAAAATAAAAAACGAATCTCATCTTAATGATGTCATGCATGACGAGAAATAACCTGTATAATAAATATTTTGCATATAATGTTATGCCTTGCTGTCGCTTCCTCTGCTTCATCAGCTTAATTTTAATTTCGATGAGTAATGCGATACAAAATAAATTTATAAATATTGAAATAAACATGAATAATTGATATCGGTAAGTCCAATGTTCAGATATGTTTGGGATTTTTTTTCTGAATGGATGGATTATTCTTGTTAAATGTAAAAGTAAAACCCGAATTTATCCACCTATGGTGTGATCAGACCCTTCTTACTTATTCAAGTTTATTTATTTTATTGCCATTATCAGTGACCAAGCCCCCCACCCCCGTGTCATCCAGTGACGCTACGCCACTGCCTGGGGGTACCCGGAATATATCCGGGTGTAGTCTATTTGGTGAGGCTACCAATCACCTTATCATCGTATTTTAATGTGATTTAATGGGTTTTAATTCAATTCATATTCAAGCAACTTCCCCGGGGTACCCGGAACATGTCCAAGTGTGTCCAATGTGGTCTGGAACACTTAACACGACTTGCATTGATCTTATTTTTGAATTCTGTAGTAATTTGATGTGTCGCATGATGGTTTTGATACGTTTTCCGTTAAATCCAGCGTGAAGGCCCATATTCACCGGATCTTATTCCGGCCATATCTCCGGAACCGGTTCACCGATTCCAAAACCGTTCAATAGCGTTCAATGGGACCCCAAGACCTATAATTTGGCGCCGAGTTTGTCCAAATCGGTTGAGCGGTTGCTGAGAAACGTGAGCGCATTCATTTCGTTACATACACACACACATACACACATACACACATATACACACACACACAGACATGTTCCGATCTCGTCGAGCTGAGTCGAATGGTATATGACACTCGGGCCTCGGATCGATAGTTGGTTTTTCAAGTGATATCTATACCCTTCTTTGTAAGAAGTGTAAAAATGTAATGTGTATAATATATAAAGTTAAATACAATGCATGATAATAATAAATAAGTATGACAATTTAAAAACCGATTTTTTTTTGTTATTCATCTTCCCTTAACTAATTATATTTTAATGGTACTTATGCATAAAAATTATGCATGTGCCATAGATTGATACTGTGCCCCATGCGACGTATGAATATTTGAAGAAAAATCTAGGTTATCTATGATTGTAAATATTGAACACTCTACAAAAGTATAGAGATATGTTTAGTTAATCTGTAATGCAATTGTTATATTAAAGAATAATTGAAATTGTTTCTAATGATGTAATGCGTTTTTTTTTTCAGCTGTTGGTTAATATGTTAGTAAATTCTGTACTAATATAAATTCATGTAATGTATAAGATATTAAATATGTATTCTTGAATTAATTGAACTATCAATGGCAACACGAGCAAACTTAGGACTTCAAGATAGTTCATCTCCTTTAATAGAACAATTAAACTTTTTTCATGATAACACACTTTTAATTTTAATTATAACTACTGTATTAATTGCTTATATTATATTTATATTATTTTTTAATAAATTTACTAATCAATATTTGCTACAAAGGAATTTAATAAGAGTGTTATAGTGCTTATTTTTAAACGTTACATGAATATTATTCGATTGATGCCCATGAAAATCATATCACAATTTAATCTTATAAATATTGATGATCTAAAAAAAAATAATTATAATTCTGTTTGAAAACATATGATAGTATGAAATAAAATTAATTGATGTTATACTACATGCAGAAAAATATCATTCCTTGAAAATACATTACACGAAGACTGTATATTTACTTCCAAGATCCCGGTGGATAAAAAATAATATAATAATATAAAATGTATACCATAAAGGAAGAAAATAATATCACAAAATAGTCAACTCTAATAATATAAAAAATTAGGTTATAAAATAATATTATATGATGTAATAAAAAAACATATTTGAAAAAGCATTCCTTGTATCCTTTGCGTACTGACGAGAAATAACTACTAATAATTAGGAGTAAATTTGATGATATGTTCAGCGTCAGGCCTCCAACGATAAGCATGAATATAATCCCAATCCAGAGACGTCAGTAATGACCTGAGAAATATTGACCGCTTCTTCTAAAAAAAGTACTGTAATAAAACAATAAAAAATTTGTAACAATTGAGCCAAAAAATAAACTAATGTAAAACAATATAATGGTATCACTAATGAGAATAAATTACCTGAAATGGACAAGCATGTCTATAACAAATGTAATAAATAATAAAAACTACTTTATATGAACATACATTGGTGGCCCTTAAATCAGCACAACACAACTCTTATACAAACCAAAACAAAAAAATCGGCCCATTGTGCCAATCCAATAGTAACACAATACATCAAATGTGACAAACAGGTGGTAAACTTTATGCGAACGTCAAACTTAAAAACACCTAAAAAAAAAACATTCCACAGCAAAAATAAATGTTAGTTTTGTTTTATCTGATGATTAACTCTGTTGTTTTCCATTCACCTAAGCTAATTTTTATGAATGATGATGATGATGACATGGAACTACCACTCACTGTAGCCAGATAACTGACCACAGACTGTGGACCATCCTCACTGCTCGACCTGTTCAAGTCCAACAACCTCCAATTGCACTCCACCCGCCACTACATGAAAGGCCAAAAACGATTTGGGTGGATCCGTGGGCAACATTGCCCACGCGCATCCATGGGACAAACGATAATCTCCCTCCAACAACAGGATCACACAACCGGCCATAAAACAGGCCTTCCAACAGAGGGACGTGAGTGGAGAGAAGAGCCCGCCCTCCCCTCACGAAACGCCACAAACAGGGAGTCGGCACCTCCACTCTCCCCTGGTGCCCTGGTGAACCCTACCGTACCCAGCATATAATGTTTCATATAATAATGGAATGAATGTTAAGAGAAGATAAAGGAAAGATCTCACCCGATATGTTGCAAAGCGATCCATGGCATCATGATGTTTTCGAAGAGCTCCCATAGATATGCTGCCGCTACTTCTTCAACCGGTATTAAAAACAGCACTCTCACCTTTCCTTCCTCACACAGCAGCGGAAACCCTCAAAAACCCCGAAACTCACACTAGCTGCTCCAACTGCAGCAGAGAAAAAATGGACTGCATCCACTTTCCATCACAAATCACTCGCGACACAATGGCTTTAGTTCGCCAGCACAGTCTGTACAACGCAGCGCCAGCACCTCACCGGCAGAATAAACTCGCGAGTGACCATCGAGAGAAGTCATTGTTTATAAAAGCTGTTACGCCCTAATTTCAGCTCTATCTAGATTTGTTCTTGCAAACCGGCTGTGTGGACAGGAGCCGATCTCTTCTTATCGATGTATTTGATAACGCCGTGAGAGAGGATGTATAACAGATGATGATTTGGGTAATTGGTTACCATCAACGGGATACACTTGAACAAATTAGTGGCGCATTTTGCAGTCCGCATCGTGCTCTCTTGCCGTGCGGATCTATTTTATTTTTGCTGAAGGAAGTGTTACTACTACCTAAAGCTACAACAAATTTAAACAGCACTTTTCAGTGCTCAACCTGTAAAAATTTTCTACCTTGTTCAACTCTTATTCCTCTTCGATCCTTGTTTGGACCCTACCCGAGGTAATCCTTCTTGGATATCGATTTGGAAAATTCCTCTTCGATCCTTCAGATTCTTATAGTAATCTGCTTGGAAGTCGATTTGGATAAAAATTTACTGCCGCCATGGCGCCTAAACGCAAAAGAAAGGGGCAAACTCTTGACCCCCCTTCTGATGAAATTAATTTGAGTAATCAATTTGATTTGCTCACGGATGATGAGAATGATCCATCATCCAAGAAAAATTCTAGTAAACTTTCCCGGCTTAATGCCAAGAAGGAAAAGATTCCCCCTATTGTGATAACCACTACCGATTTCCATGCTCTTCGCATGGAACTTTTGAATTTCGTGAAAGTTAAGTTTTCACTACAAATTGGACGTCGGGGTGAATGCCGTGTATTGGCTGAAACCTTGGACGGATTTAAATGTCTTCTCAAGTATCTTACTGAGAAGAAGCACAAATTTTTTACTTACGACACCAAAACTGAACGTGTGTTCAAGGTTGTCATGAAAGGACTGCCCAGTGGTGAATCCCTGGATCAGATCAAAGATGAACTGGCAAAATTACTTGGAGTTGTGCCACTCCAAGTAATCAAAATGAAAATGAAATCCCGTCCTGGCGATTCGCGCAACGGGATTTCTAATGATTTTTATTTAGTTCACTTCAAGTCTAGTGAACTAAACAACCTTAAGGCCTTAGAAAAAGCTAGCCTTATGCTCCATGTCCGAGTGAAGTGGGAACACTTCAGGAAGACTGGAGGAAATTTCCAAAACCTCACTCAGTGCCGTAAGTGCCAGGGATGGGGTCACGGAACTAAAAATTGCTACATGCCAGCTAAATGCATGAATTGTGGTGATTCCTCTCACGCAAAGGACGACTGTCCTGTGAAGGAAGATCCTAAGAAATTTAAATGTTCAAATTGTGGTGAAAACCACAAATCCAATTTTTGGGAATGTAAGACTCGCAAAGCGATCCTACAATCTCGTTCTAACCGTCAGGTAGGAAACGCTCCACGTTTCCGACCAGGTACAAATTTCTCTGCTGTTAACAACGGTCAGCGAGGAACAAATTCTACATTCGTACCCGTAGGTACAAATATCTCCCCTGCTTCAAATGTTTCATCTGTACCTACTCCCCTCGCTGCTAACAATGTTCAGCGAGTTAATGGAGCTACCTATGCTGCTATTGCAGCGGGTAGAAATCAAAATACTAACCAACGTTCTAACGGAAATTTTAACAATTTTGACTTAGGAAGCATTACTGCCCCCAAAATGGAATTTTTACAGAATTCATTAATTGACATGATTTCTGATATGCTTAAATCTAACTCCATGTTTGATGCTATTCAAACTGGAGTAAAATTTGCTAATAATATTGTCATGACTTTAAAATTCAGTAATGGATTTTAAAGCATTAAATATTGTAAATTGGAATGCTCGATCTCTTAAAGATAATGAAGACGAGCTATTTAACTTTTTGAGAGTTCATAACGTGCATATTGCCGTTATAACTGAAACGTTCCTTAAACCTGCCCATAAGGTTAAGAAGGACGCAAATTACTTGATTTATAGAAATGATCGTCTTGATGGACCCTGTGGTGGCGTTGCCATCATTATTCATAGACGAATCAAACATAAAATTCTTTCTTCATTTGAAACCAAAGTTTTTGAAACTTTGGGAGTTTCTGTTGAAACAAAATTTGGACAACTTACGTTTATAGCTGCCTATTTGCCATTCCAATGCGTAGGCCAGAAAAAGAATTTTCTCAAGGGTGACCTCCAGAAACTTACCCGTCATAGGTCTAAATTCTTCATTATTGGTGATTTTAATGCAAAACACCGCTCATGGAATAATGCTCAAAGCAATTCCAATGGTAATATTCTGTTTGACGATTGTTCTGCAGGTTATTACACTATTCAATATCCAAACAGCCCAACATGCTTTTCTTCTGCAAGAAATCCCTCCACTATTGATTTGGTCTTAACTGATTCATGTCAACTTTGTAGCCAATTGGTTACCCATGCTGACTTCGGTTCTGATCACCTTCCAGTAATTTTTGAAATATCCCAAGAAATAATTTCTAATCCCAACAGCTTTACTTTCAATTACCATAGGGCTGATTGGGAGCAATATCGAACATTTATGGAATATAACTTCGATCCAAACATTCCTTTGCAAACGAAAGATGAAATTAATTATGCTCTTGAATCTCTGACTACTTCTATAGTTGAAGCAAGAGCTGCCTCAGTACCAAAATGCGAGGTTAAATTCGATTCAATTATAATAGACGATGATCTTCAGCTCTTGATCCGTCTTAAAAATGTCCGTAGGAGACAATATCAAAGAACACGCGATCCTGCCATGAAAGTTATCTGGCGGGATTTGCAAAAACAAATTAAAAAGCGATTCTCTGCCCTGAGGAACAAAACTTTTGAAAATAATATTTCTAAATTAGACCCGAGTTCCAAACCCTTTTGGAAACTCACAAAAATTTTGAAAAAACCCCAAAAGCCTATTCCAGCGCTTAAAGAAGGTGGTAAAATTTTGATCACAAATTTGGAAAAAGCTCAGAAACTTGCTAAGCAATTCGAGAGTTCCCATAATTTCAGTTTGGGTCTTACTAGTCCTATTGAGAATCAGGTTGCTGGGGATTTTCGGAATATTTTCTCTCGGGAAAATATTTTTGATGATTCCTGGGGGACTGATTTGGACGAAGTAAGGTCTATAACTAAAAAATTTCAAAATATGAAAGCTCCAGGTGATGATGGAATTTTCTATATCCTCATCAAAAAACTCCCAGAGAGTACCTTGTCTTTCTTGGTAAAATTATTTAACAGATGTTTCCATTTGGCATACTTTCCTGATAAATGGAAAAATGCAAAAGTTGTTCCAATTTTGAAGCCAGATAAAAATCCAGCTGAAGCTTCTAGCTACCGCCCAATAAGTTTGCTTTCTTCAATAAGTAAACTTTTTGAAAAGATAATTTTGAATAGAATGATGCTTCACATCAATACGAACTCAATTTTTGCAGATGAGCAGTTTGGATTTCGCCATGGGCATTCAACTACTCATCAACTCTTAAGAGTTAACAATTTAATTCGTTCAAACAAATCTGAAGGCCACTCAACTGGAGTTGCTCTTCTAGACATAGAAAAAGCATTCGACAGTGTTTGGCATGAAGGTTTGATTGCTAAATTGAAAAAGTTTAATTTTCCACTTTATATTATGAAATTAGTTCAAAATTATTTAACTGACAGAACTCTTCAAGTAAATTATCAAAATTCCAAATCTAATCGACTACCTGTTAGGGCAGGAGTTCCTCAGGGTAGCATTCTTGGGCCTATATTGTATAACATTTTCACTTCGGACCTCCCTGATTTGCCTCAGGGTTGCCACAAATCTTTGTTCGCTGATGACACAGGCATTTCCGCTAAAGGAAGAAGTCTCCGTGTTATTTGCAGCAGACTGCAGAAAAGTTTAGATATTTTCTCTTCTTATTTACAAAAATGGAAGATTTCTCCCAACGCTTCCAAAACTCAACTTATAATATTTCCACATAAGCCTAGAGCTTCCTTTTTGAAACCTAGTAGTAGTCACATAGTCACTATGAACGGAGTTCCAATTTCCTGGTCAAACCAAGTGAAATATCTTGGATTAATACTTGACCAAAAATTAACTTTTAAAGATCACATTGAGGGCATTCAAGCCAAATGTAACAAATATATTAAATGTTTGTATCCTCTTATAAACAGGAAATCCAAACTTTGCCTGACGAATAAACTTCTAATATTTAAACAAGTTTTTAGACCGGCCATGCTTTACGCTGTGCCAATATGGTCTAGTTGCTGCACTACCAGGAAAAAAGCACTTCAAAGGATTCAGAACAAAATTCTGAAAATGATTTTGAAGTTGCCTCCCTGGTACAGTACAACCGAAGTACATAGAATTTCGAATGTTGAGACTTTAGCACAAATGTCCAACAAAATAATTAATAATTTCAGGCAAAAATCGTTGCAATCCTCAATTGCAACGATTAATTCCCTTTATACTTAGATAAGATTTAGTTTTAGTTTTTAGTTTTAAGATATCAATTGTTATACTGACATGCAGGTTAAAAAACCTGTTTAAAATACTGAATTGCCAAGACATGAACAATGTAAAAACACTTAGATATATATCATAACAATTAAGGCTGGTACGTTACTGCAGTAACTGGAGCACCTAGGTTAAAATGAAATGTAATTTATTTTGAATTTGGAACAAATAAAGAGTTAAAAAAAAAAAAAAAAAAAAAAAAAAAAAAAAAAAAAAAAAAAAAAAAAAAAAAAAAGTGGCGCATTTTGTCGGCATCATCTCAAATCTTTTGTAACAATTCCTTGAAGAGTCCAAAAATGGCTGTCACGATGGCTGATATGCCATATCACCTCAAGTTTTGTAGAGCACAAATTTCAAACACTGTTGTGCCATCGCTTATGAAACTGGAACTCCAGTTTCATTGTTGTATGTTTTGAGGAACCGATATTTGAGCTTTTTAATTTTCGAGGTGGTAATTATATAAATCAGTACTAGGGTTTCCACAACGATTCACTTTAAATGCAATATTGTTGTATAGTTTTATGACACATTAAATTTCAACCAGGTGGATTATTTACAAAATGGTGGATTAACGTTGACGGATGAAAGATGACGGCCCTAATAGAAATAACCATGAAAGAGAGCTTAACGACGTGTTCGGGGTATCATCCAAACTATTTGTGGGATAGTTTACCCATCCGGGATACAGTTCGTTTATGGTATTTGTTTACTAGGGGGGTCTTTGATAAAATCTTCGATTTACCTAAATGCAATAAAGGTGAACTACGATGTAACGTACATTTCTATTTCGAAACTGTAAATGTTGGCTTCGGCACCCATTGACTGTTTCCGGCAACCAAAATTCAAACATTATTTCACTGTATTTGCCCAGTACAACACTTCGCTGAATGTATTCAAACAATTCCTTAGTCTTTCAGCTTAAATTTAACTACATTTTTACGATTGAGCAATCCTGTAATGCTAGATTTTTATTTTAGTGAATCATACCCACTACAAAATGCGGCTGATTTCGAGTTGTCGTTATTAGAACAGCTGGTAAACACGCAGTTCAAATGAAAAGGTTGCCGAAGAAAAAAGGGGCTGCCGACAATAGCCACACTCACCTGAGTATTTTGGAGCGTTGTAAAAACGCTTTGAATCAGTTTTGAACAATTCTGTCGATCAGAATGGATTGAGAAGCAATCATCATATAAATGTAAATGAACAAATAAGTCATATGTGTGCGTGACGCTGAGAAAATGATAATATAAGCTAGGATGCTGCTTAGATTGACGACAATACGTGTATTTCAATATGTAGGGGAAATGAATGTAATGTCGGCCTAAATGCCCCTAATTTGAGCTCATACCTAAATATAGCAATCGACTAAATTTTTAATAGCGACCAAAAATATTCATAAGTACCGTCCAAATTACGCCTTCATCTAGATAAAAATGATAAATAGCAGATTTTTAGCGATGGGCCCTATCTTAGATACATAAGCCAACATTAGAGCCATTTCGCCTCTATTTAATTTTGAAAATATAATCCAATTAGAAGTGTTAGTAATGCAACTCAACATGGAGTTAAAAAAATGTGTTCGATTATTTGGAGATAAAACTGAATAAAAATGTTGAGCCAATATATATCGATCCTAGCAGTAAAATCACGCGCAACATGAGAAAAGGGCCTATCATAGTTGATCGATTCTCTCCATCGATTTTCTCTTTCGCGAATAACCCGACTGCAAATGAATTTCCCATTCAGTGTCTTAGTTCTGGCGCAAGCTAACATCTGTCGAACTGTGCTGCGAGCTTAGCGAGAAATTCGTTTATGTTGCCGTGGTAAACCAAAGATAAAGTCGATGAAGAGAATCGATCAACAAGGATAGGCCCTTTTCAAATATTACGCGAGAAATGTTGTATTATCCTATGAGGTTGTGATATTAGTTGCAGATCAAGGATCTTTTGGAGATGTCGGTTTTTAGCTTCCGGAAGACTGAAGTGAACGAAACTCAAATATGAATCAGATTACACAGCCGTGCCTAATGATAGAAAGTGCGCCATTAATGTTGTACGGTACCCTTCAAGTGTCTCATTTGCCACACCAAACTGCATTTATATTGCTAGAAAAAAAATGCCTGCTGTAATCGTTTTGGTAATTTTAAAAATAATACTAATAACTCTGTCATCACATCAATTGAAAATCATTCCAGAACGAGAAGGCTTTCCCAAGCTGTCACATTCATTTCCCAACTCGGAAAAGCAAAACACTGTAATCCAAATCTTCCAGCTACAACTTTCCTGCAAGACGTACCTGGCTAGATGGAATGATTTTCAACCACATTTTACTGGAATTTCAGTCAGGTATCTGACACCGCCCTCGCACTGCTCTGACAGAAGAGTGTGTCAAGAAAAATTACGACTTTGGTTGACAGCAGGAAATCAAGTTTTTTTTTTCTGTCCCCGTTCGCTAGGCAACATTTCTTTCGGTTTAGCACAACCGATACATCGTCGCGCGTACCTACCTACCTAACACGTTCGATAGTGAACCGGAAGCGAAACGAATCCTGCAGGACTGGAGTGTGTATGTCCACCGGATTATTAGGTTCTGCTCACACGGGTCCTGTCTGCCTGCCTGTCGTCGCTGGATGGTGTCATGATGTGCTGCTTGCAAATAGTAGTGTACGTGTTATCGTTATAAGAATCATTTCCACCAGTTTGAATCTGATGGGAAACTGATACCAAAGACAGCACGGGGGACTTGCTACCAACGTATTATTACGCGTTTCAGTTGGATGTTTCAAAATTAGGGGAATGCTAGGGGTTATGGTTTCGGGTCGTTGTAGGCTGAAATTTTGTGGTCTCACATAGTTCATAAAAATCATCACCATCATATCATGCCAACCAGGGCATTAATGGTAAGTTCTTCTTCTTCGCATTTCAAGCTTATTGCTATATTTTTAACATATTAAGTGCTCTCAATTTAGTATTCTAGGTGTTCTTCCACAGCTAAAAATTGGGAGCATTAGTACAATCATACAATTTGCCCAGGGAAGTCGAGAAATTTTCCAACCTGAAAAATTCCTAGACCGGACCGGGAATAAACCGAGCCACCTCCAGGATGGTCATGCTGTGTAGCTGTGCCTTTACGGACTGAGCTAAGAGAGGCATCAAATTAGTGAGTAATCAATTTAAATTAACATTGAAAATTTATTAGGGCGGCAATTAATTTTATTTTCATTTCTAGTCCCAACCAAATGACCATCTTAGAGAATCATTCAATTTAATATATATATGTTTTAATTTTTATTACAAAAATACAAAGATATTTCGCATTCGATAGTTAATATATGTACATATACAGCTGTGTTCGATAAAATAGCAGCGCATGCCGATTTTCATACAAAATGGTCAACTTTGACATGATGTAACTTTGTTAACTAATGATCAATTGATCTGAAACGTTCGCCAAAGAACTACAAATATGTTTAATTTTACGATTACAAAATATTAAATTTTTGGAAGCACCTGCCGGAAAAAGAGACAACAGGTAAAATAATAGCAGTTTTTTATTTGAAAATTTACAAACTGCAAATATTTTTATCATTTTTAACTATTATGTACATTTTATATTGGGATTGTTAGAATTTTGAAAAATGTAAAATCTCAAAACTATGCCGAAAGTAAAATTATTTGTACTGATATAACTATGAACAATTTTACCTGGTGTCTCACTTTCCGGCAGGTGCTTCCAAAAATTTTATATTTTCTAATTGTAAAATTGAACAAATTTGTAGTTCTTTTGCAAACGTTTCAGCTCAATTGATCATAAGTTAACATCATATCAAAGTTGGCCATTTTGTATGAAAATCGGCATGCACTGCTATTTTATCGATCAAAACTGTACTAGCTATCAGAATCTTTTTTAGATACTGCACTGCGGAACAGTTTGGAAGCTACCACACGCCATCACCAACGAGTTCGGGTCAAGTTGGGTGAAAGAGTATCTGCCAGCAGGGATGTAGTGAGGAGGTTGCGAATGTGGCCTTCGCCAGGGGTGCTGAGTTACAATGATTGATTTTCAGACATTTACACTGCTGTACTTGTACTGCTCATAGTTAAAATCTTATCAGAGATTACGCAACCAGATACAGTGATTACTTTGTTTGGAGCTGTACAAGAGAGGTTCAAATATTCAAATAGTTCGACTAAGCGTTGGAGTGTCTTTAATTCATATTTGGGAGTAACGTTAAAGGACATTTCGGTACAAATTGTTCGTTAAAACGACAAGTAGTTTCAGATCTAAAAAGATTTATTTCTGGTGTACGGGAATCATGTTTTATTGAAACATATTGATTTTAAATTTGTCTGCTCGATCTACGGGAGAGAAACCTCAATAAAATTCAAGAACCATCACCATAGACATGACAATTATATTTTTTCAGAGGCTAGCAAACATCTTTGAGGAATGAAAAAGGATGGTGCTATCTAGTACGCAAATAAAAAAATCCATTGAGCGTCGGCTTAAACAACAACTCAAAGACAGCGAAAAATTAAAATGATCGAGATCCCCATATTTGGCAACATTTTATAACAGATGGAACAGTGTAGAGAAGCAATCGTTTATTTTTTGGCAGGAAACGGACTGACAGTTATTCCCAGGCATTAATTGAAGAAGGTCTTGATAGATTTCGGGCTTATGCATTTTGACTTAGATTCACGCTTAGAGATATTCCAAAAGACACATTGTTTTACAGTATTTACCCTACGATTTTTTGCCCTTCTAAAATAGAAATATGTACCTTACGGTATAATGGTCCTTGCACTTTTCTCTACATTTCGTAAAAAATATAGTATTTATGTGTCTTTCACAGATTAATTGACGAAAACCTAAAAGTGGGTTGTAATGGATATAATCCATCGCACGACACAGTCAGGAAGAACAGCAATCAGATTATCTTTGTTTTGTTAATCTGATTTCCGCTCTTCCTGACTGTGTTGTGCAGTACCTTAAACTGATAATTTTATTGAAATGATCTCAAAACCGCTGTCAGCAAGAACTCATCTCCATTTTGACGCTATCAGTTTTTTTGTTTTTAGATGATTTCATAGGACCCATTGTAGTTTTGATTACAACCAAACGTAAATCAAAATGGCATTTTGTCTAGAATAAAGCAGACAGCAGCCCTGATAGGAATCACAGTCAGCCTATTGTAATTATTAATTATAAACGTGACTTTTTACTCATGATCCTCTGTAATTTAAAAGTACTTGCTTGCCTCTTGATGGACTCCAGGCATGGCATTAATAAATCTAATGTACATCTAATTTAATATGCAACATAAAATTGTTATCCACATAAAACATCTCACCAACTCCACACCCAAACGAACGGCCGAATCCTAAACAATCATCTAAAAACCACTAGTTAAACTTACATGACGGCCACAGCCAAAAAACCGCATGCGATTCGTCGCATTTGTTTAGGACCGGTCGTTTCTGCATGTGTACATATCCTTACTTTTAAAGATGATAAAAATTCCCATTTTCGCACATCAAACAAAACACACACACACACCTTGCTGCTGATGAGTAACCGGAGTAGAATCCTCCCGCTTGGAAAACCGATTCCATGGAAGTCACAAGAAAGGTGGGTAGTTAGGCTACCAGGAAGGAGCACAACGAGTATCGGAGAAGTGCAAAGACTCTCCATTAATTATAACGACTTAAGCTGTCAGTTCGCGAAAACCGAGCAACGACGACCGAGGTAAAATGACTTTAGAAAGGAGGCGGAGGTTTTCCCTTTTCTGCTCGCTCTCAAAGCGCCCTATTTTTCGCCATTCACGACGACAACATCAGCAACAACGGCAGCAGAGCAGTGAGTGCTGTGACTGTGAGGATGCGCCTCCATAAATCTTTGCATGCGGCACAAGTGAAAGGAAGAAAAAAATGTGACTTTAGAAGAAAAGAATCACCCATCCCCAGCTCATCAAGTCCCGCTGCTCCTACCTAGATCTATTTGTCGGTGAGGCGCAAATCTCGTTCCTTTCTTTTACTCAAGAACGAACCCAGCAAAGGAGAAAAAACCTGTCACTAATGGCTGGTGACCTCTTTCATGCTTTGCACCACTACCACCTCCAGCACTTTTCCGCGTGCGCGGTGGGAAAATAACACTTCAATCATTCATTTTATTGAAAGCCAACTGTCGTCGTTAAGATATCCGTAAATAGATCGTCCGAAATTGAATGGCACTCGCTCATACAAAATCCTCCTCCGAAAGCGAAAAGAAAGCGAGAGATTTATGCTGCCAATGGTGGTCATTTTTCATCACCGTGTCCAAATATAAAAAGAAACTGAGAACGGATGGCATTAGACTGTATTTTGCTCACTACCTACTTATCGGTGGGAAAATTGATGAGCGGGTTTGTTCGATTTTGAGTTTATCGCTCAACCGTTGTTGTTCCGAGATTTTTGTTGTGACAGTTGTTGACGTGTATGTGCTAACGAACGTTCAGTCAATTTGGTGGGGTAATTTATTATCTTTTTCTTATGTTACTGGAATTTAAAAGGAAATAACACTCGCAAAACAAAAGGCATGTACTTCAAATGTAAGTGTGGTTTTCTTTCATCTACTGTATATGTTTCTTAAGAAAGATGCAATGAAGCAGAGTGAACATGTTCGTTAGATAAAAAGTTACATAATCGGTTCAAGCGGTTCAACATTACCAATTCCGTATATATTTAATACAAATCTTTAGATTCAGAAGCTAACATTTTCCAGTCGGATGTATGCTTAAAAAAAGAAAACATAAATTAAATCAAACCACTTCTTGTACAAATAAGCACGTAGCGCTTTAAACTCTCCTATCATTAAGGTTCATTATGATATTCTACGAGCCTTTCCTCAGTCGGTAAAGGCGCAGCTTCAAAGCAAGACCATGCTGGAGGTGGCTGGGTTCGATTCCCGGTCCGGTCTAGGAATTTTTCGGGTTGACAATTTCTCGAATTCCCTGGCCATATGAGTATGATTGGACTTGGCACACAGTTATACTAATGCAAAAATGGTACAGGTATTGAAAGCTCGCAATTAATGACTGTAAAAGTGCACGCAATAAGTTTGAAATGCGAAGAAGAAGAAGAAGAAGAAGAAGAAGAAGAAGAAAAAGAAGAAGAAGAAGAAGAACGAAATTCTACGAAATACCTATCATGCACATGTTACTGCACTGATAGGGGGGCAGACGGCGTAATAACGCCCGACGAGGTAAAACGAACCACAGCCAGTTCTTAATTAAATCCTCAAGATTCTTGCAAATATGGATAGCATAGCATAGCATAAACCAGGTTGCACAATGTCGTAGGTGGGACGAGCTCCGAAAGGCCTGACACGCTGCCATTTTTTCGTAGCCAGCATAAAAAACGTGATCACATATCAATATAGGCAGGCCATGAGCGTGGGCCCGCGGCTATACTTGCTATGGCCCTTGGAGGCGAACCAGCCTCAGGCTGAAAGCCTCCTCAATAAAGATAAATCAATCAATCAACTAGCTATGGCTAATTGTTATTAGTAGAGATAGGGGTGCCACCTCCTTGCGAGCTCCAAACTGTTTTAAGGAGGAGACCCACCTTCATCCGTTGCTGTTAGATAGTAATTTGTGGTTAACCACTACCTCTTAGATACAGGATGAGTATCCCTCCAACAGACTAGAACTGTCCTGGCCACGTCCTTGCATCTGGTGGGGATGGGAGAGGAATGTTAGTCCGACACTTACTTAAGAGAGATGCAGAGAACTCTAAGACCCCTCATAAGTGTCACGGGAAGGGTGGAATTTTGTTAGTAGGGATGGTAAGCCATAGGATACGCCCAGTCAGCGTTGATGGCAATCGTTATAGCTAGTATTTAATGAGTAAAGGGTGATACGGTCAAAATTTGGTCAAGGGAAAACGCGTGTAAATCGGTGAAATCGTATATTTAAAAAATCAAATTAAATTTCTTTTTCAAGTTCAATTAGTATAAAATTCAGGAAAAATATTCAGTTAGGCTTCCGCTTTTCCAAATCCGAATTGCCGGGCCTTACGCTTGACCCCTGCCATCAGATTTTGTACAGCCACCTTGTCCACCTTCTTCGCCGCAGAAAGCCAGTTTGCCTTGAACTGCTGCTCGCCCTTAGCAGTTTTTTGGTCTTCTTTAGGTTCCGCTTGACAATAGCCCAGTATTTCTCAATTGGGCGGAGCTCTGGCGTGTTGGGAGGGTTCTTGTCCTTGGGAACCACCTGCACGTTGTTGGCGGCGTACCACTCCATGGCCTTTTTACCGTAATGGCAAGATGCCAAATCCGGCCAAAACAGTACGGAACAACCGTGTTTCTTCAGGAAAGGCAGCAGACGTTTATTCAAACACTCTTTCACGTAAATTTCTTGGTTGACAGTCCCGGAAGCTATGAAAATGCTGCTTTTCAAGCCACAGGTACAGATGGCTTGCCAAACCAGATATTTCTTTGCGAACTTTGACAGTTTCATGTGCTTGAAAACATCTGCTACCTTTCCCCTTCCTTTTGCCGTATAAAACTCCTGTCCCGGAAGCTGCTTGTAGTCGGCTTTGACGTAGGTTTCGTCGTCCATTACCACGCAGTCAAACTTCGTCAGCATCGTCGTGTACAGCCTCCGGGATCGCGCTTTGGCCGTCGTATTTTGTTTATCATCGCGATTTGGAGTCACTACCTTCTTGTAAGTCGATAGTCTGGCTCGTTTTTTGGCTCGATGCACGGTTGTAGACGATACACCCAGCTTATTTGCGGCATCTCGGAGAGAGAGGTTAGGGTTTCGCTTGAAACTACCGGCAACTCTCTTTGTCGTCTCAGCGGCTTCCTGGCTGTCGACAAACGTTCCCCAAACACTTTAATTACATTTGTAACGGTTGATTTGGCAACTTTTAGCGATTTTGCCAACTTTGCGTGCGAGTAGCTCGGATTTTCGCGATGCGCGAGCAAAATTTTGATACGCTGCTCTTCTTGCTTGGACGGCATTTTGACAACTGAAGAGTGAATTCCGAAATCAAAATAGGAGCAACATTCTACACACACACCTTCAAAATGAGGGGTGTTCAGGTTTTTTAAATGCAAAATTGAAAGAAATACGTCAAGTTGATATTGACCAAATTTTGACCGTATCACCCTTTAAAATCTGTAAATCATTTAAACGTTTACTGTTGCTGCTGCTCATTACCTAAACCCATTATTCAAAACAGTCTAAACGTTATCTCCTCGAATCTGTTGCTCCTTTGGCCCAAAAATTCAGTTGTTTCTAAACATATGCACAATCCATTCCCCTCGATAAGATATTCTAATGTGTAAAATGTTATTTATAGTGTTTGGAATCATAGATTAGAATGAATATTCGTTCATGGATGTTTCAGTGTTGTGATTATGATTATGCTGAATGTGTTTAACGGGTTTCTTTTTATTTTTTGAATGGTGAAGGGAAATGCCCGCGGGAGTGGAAAATTCCTGATATTTCTTCTGCCGTAGGCAAAACACCTTCATTAAGTATTGTTAAATCTCTCTTAAGTATTTTTAAGTAGTTTCAAATATTTTTATCTTTACGTTGATCATAGTAAGTCTTGACTATAACATCGGTTTCTAGTGCAAATGTTTTTCATGTCGATGTCAAAAATTACGCGTGAATTTTGCAAAATATCTTCCGAAGAGTTTGTCTCCTGTACGGTAAGTAAAATATCTGTTTATTCACTACACTCATAATGATAGCATAAATTAGCTATTTTGATGATTTAAATATAATTTAATTAACTATTGCTGTTACTAATTTTATATTAAATATTTTATTTGCAGTCGTTATTCAACATTGATTATTCGTGATTTTCGTACTGGCATTTTCAGGTAGCCTAACCATAGCCCTCTTGAAGTCTGAAGCTACATCACAATTGAAAAAGGACATGAGGACGATGGCAGAGTCAATTTGGAAACGGCACGATGTCAATTATGCAGACCTGTATGGGGACTTCAGTGAAATCCCGATAATTTCCACCTGTTTACCCAATTGTTACCCCAAACCTCGATCATGCTACGATTAATCGGCCCTCGTTTCACTAACATTAGGTTTAAGAAAACTTTGGTAGGGGAGAATGGTATAACACGCACCCCCTGGGCAGAACGCACCAGCTGACTTTTATTTGCGTTTTTCATGGCTTTTACGTAACTTTTTTGTTGTCTTTTCAAGCAGCACTTCTAGCATAGCATCTGAACTCAAAATCCTGCATGATAAATCCTTGAAATGGATTAAAAATTCCAAGAAAAACTCAAAATAAAATGAAAAAGTGCGTCTTACCCCGGGGGTGCGTTACGAACTGTTCTCCCCTAATCTAAAATTGAACTTCGGCTGTTTGGAAGCTAATGCAAATGAGCTTTGACAAATAAAAAACATACATAGGGGAGAACAGTACATAACGCACCCCCGGGGTAAGACGCACTTTTTCATTTTATTTTGAGTTATTCTTGGAATTTTTAATCCAATTCTAGGATTTATCATGCAGGATTTTGAGTTCAGATGCTATGCTAGAAGTGCTGCTTGATAAGACAACAAAAAAGTTACTTAAAAGCCATGAAAAACGCAAATGAAAGTCAGCTGGTGCATTCTGCCCAGGGGGTGCGTTGTATACCATTCTCCCCTATATATATAATAAAAAAGTCATGGTTTACATTTGGCTCACTGCATTTTCAAAATCGTACGGTCGACTTAGTTCGCGCTCCGCTATTTTGGAAGTTTTCTCGCTATTCGCTTGATTTAAATTGTCAGTTTTTTTCTCGCTTAGAGTTCCCAGCTAAATAATTAACTAAAAGTGAGTTTTTTTCTGAGAAGAAAGTGTGTTTTCGGCATCATCGGAAGGAAAATTGTTTTTACGATTGCCAATTCGCCAACCATTTTGCGCACCATCGCACAGTGGCACGAATATGAATAAAGACGGTCAAAAATATTTTCTACCCTTTTTCGACGTTTTAGAGACTGGGTGTCTTGGGAGAAGTTGCTCAAAATTATATCTCGCATCTTTTGAAATAAACACCTGAATAATCTTTAAGCTAGTATTACACATCCAAATTCTAACTTTTTTCAGTTACGAGATAATGGTTCCATGTCTTGGACAAAGTTGTAGAGCAGTTGATTTTATGAACATTTGCTATAGACACCAAATTTCTACATCATAACTCTGTAGAGCTATAATAGATTTTCTTATAAGACTACCTTAATATTGGTTTTTTGAGTTAATTAGTGCTTTTTTCAAATTTGATCAATTTATCATGTTCTAAGAAATTGTTGGCATCATTAAAATATACAACTTTGCTGAATACACCAATGCTTTTCATTGAAATCAATGTGATATACAGCCCATCAAGCGTTTCTGTGACGTCATATTCAACGGCTCGAAAAGAGGGTGGGCGGGCCCTGGCGGGGTCTAAAACTGGTTGTATTTTGAAGATTACCTTATAAAATAGTACTTCTGAAAATTTCAGCGTTGGGTACTGAGGGGTACCTAGCCAAATCTCGATTCGAAAATGACAATATTATATACAGCCCATCGGTCGGTTTTGTGACGCCATATTGAACGGCCCGAAAAGATGGGAGGCGGCCCCTGGCAGGGATTAAAACTGATTGAATTTCGAAGATTACATTATAAAATAGTGCTCCTGAAAAGTTCAGTGCTGTGTTTCCAGGGGTATCTAGTCAAATCTCGAGTCGAAATAGTCAATGTTATATGTACCCCATCATGCGTTTTTGTGACGTCATATTCAATGGCTCGAAAATAGGGTAGGCGGGCCCTGATGTAGTCGAAAACTGATTGTATTTGGAAGATCACCTTATAAAATAGTACTCCTGAAAATTTGAGCGTTGGGTACCGAGGGGTACCTAGTCAAATTTCGTTTATATATATTTAGTACAAGTTATAAACCAATGTGTGCTACGAGTGTGCTACTTACTAGGGTGTCCCAAAATTGCACTATGTCAGGTAATCTGGGGGCTCAACCTCCAACTGATAGCTAAGAGTGTTACAAACAAACTTTTGTATGGCGGCAACTCTGAAAAATGTTGTTTAGAGGTCGCCCCGAAGAGATTTTTGAAAAAAGTCCATTTTTCATAGCTATTATCCAATTAATATTTTTAGTTCTTTAAATTTCAGTGAAATCTCACCCTTTTATATTTTTCTCAGATTCCCAAGGGTCAAAACTTTAAGAGAAAAAATTGCTGCGGCATTTTCTGTGTCCAATTTGTTAGTTACAATTTTTAAAATTATCTAAAATGATGTTTTTTGTTGTACAGCACTGCATTCAATCATCAAAAGTGGGTATCAAACATAGCGCTATTATCAATCAAATGCAGCAAATATATGGGAAATTTTATAAGCAAAAACTTTGCCGAAGCTATGAAAAATGGACTTTTTTCAAAAATATCGTCAAGGCGACCTTTAAACAACATTGCCCAGAGTTGCCGCCATACAAAAGTTTTTTTGTAACACCTTTAGCTATCAGTTGGAGGTTGAGCCCCCAGATTTCCAGACATAGTGCAATTTTGGGACACCCTACTACTTACTCATGATAAAATTTACAACTATATAAAAAATGCATTATCTTGAAATGTCATCAATGGGTTTGTTAATCAACTGTATATTCTGAACTTTGATATTTTGATCTTCTCCGCCCACACTTTGAACAATTCCATCCGACAAAGATGAATGAATTCATTTTGAACCACAACTTCAAAACAAGTTGTTCGTGAATAAAATCTCACCTAGATAATTAAATAAACCCTACCGCTCTTTGCTATCGCCAAAACGTCAAGCGCAAAATAGTCATCTGCAGCAGCGTTCAGCGATGTGCACGCGGAAATTTCAAACATCTGTTGTGAAGTCACGTTCCATGTTCTGAAAAGAGGGTAGGGTGGGTAGGTCCAAAGATGGAACCATTTAGAACCGTAGTCAGAATTTTATCATTTATTCTAGTTTTCTTGAAAGTTATACCGATAGGTATTGCGAATATTTTAGTCCATATTGTATATAATAAAGGGCTAGGAATAAACCAATATTATTAGCTTGTATTATAATATTTGCAACTATCAACATATGAGTATCAATATTGCAATGAATGTACATATCAATGTAGGTACACTGAAGAACAAACACATTAATTTAAATAGTTTGCAAGCAAGCTTGCAAATACTCATTACAGCTAAAATGATATTTTTCGGATTTATGAAGCTATGAGATATTTTAATGATAATTCTTATTTACAAGATGCAAGAAAAGAAGTTAAAGTGTGTGTATGACACATAAAACCTGTCAATTTAGCTTTCAGAGGGTCACAATAGCGATTAGCTGTAACGATGAGCGAGCAATCAGCGATCATAAAATTGTTAGTTGTGACCTTCTGAAAGCAAAATTAACAAATTTTATTTGTCATACACAAACTTTACCACCTCTTCTCGCTTTTTACAAATAAAAATTATCATTATATTATCCCATAGTTTCATAATAACGAAAACTAGCATTTTAGCTGTAATGAGCAATTGCAAGCCTGTTTGCAAGTTCAAACATGTGTAGGTTAAAATCATTGATTCATAACTCAATACCCACCGCTGAACTTTTCAGGAGCACTATTTTATAATGTAATCTTCGAAATTCAATCAGTTTTAATCCCTGCCAGGGGCCGCCTCCCATCTTTTCGGGCCGTTCAATATGGCGTCACAAAACCGACCGATGGGCTGTATATAATATTGTCATTTTCGAATCGAGATTTGGCTAGGTACCCCTCAGTACCCAACGCTGAAATTTTCAGAAGTACTATTTTATAAGGTAATCTTCAAAATACAACCAGTTTTAGACCCCGCCAGGGCCCGCCCACCCTCTTTTCGAGCCGTTGAATATGACGTCACAGAAACGCTTGATGGGCTGTATATCACATTGATTTCAATGAAAAGCATTGGTGTATTCAGCAAAGTTGTATATTTTAATGATGCCAACAATTTCTTACAACATGATAAATTGATCAAATTTGAAAAAAGCACTAATTAACTCAAAAAACCAATATTAAGGTAGTCTTATAAGAAAATCTATTATAGCTCTACAGAGTTATGATGTAGAAATTTGGTGTCTATAGCAAATGTTCATAAAATCAACTGCTCTACAACTTTGTCCAAGACATGGAACCATTATCTCGTAACTGAAAAAAGTTAGAATTTGGATGTGTAATACTAGCTTAAAGATTATTCAGGTGTTTATTTCAAAAGATGCGAGATATAATTTTGAGCAACTTCTCCCAAGACACCCAGTCTCTAAAACGTTGAAAAAGGGTAGAAAATATTTTTGACCGTCTTTATTCATATTCGTGCCACTGTGCATCGGTGCGTGGTAACGCATACCTGCACACGGATCATCGTCATCGAGGGTCAGCATCTGCCTCCGCATTTACACCGCTCATCTATCATCGTGTGTTCAGCTGAGTGCCGACCCTCACATAAGCACACACCAACGAAGACCGCCCGCACACGCTGATCGAAGATCATCCACGCTGCGCGTCGCTCCGCTGCTGCTGTGTAAACGCTCGGTGGTAGTAGTATACACTGAGATAATTATCCTTACAAATTTCATAAACTACATCGTATGAACGCATGCAAATACGAGCGTGAATCAATTTTATAATTTTCTTATGTTTTCATACTCCATCTATAGTATTCATAATTTGATACAACAAAAGGTGTACGAAAAATATTAAAATTTCATAAACACATCGTATGAATTATTTTGGTTCAGCTTACAGCAAAAAATTATACGATGATCGTATGAAATTTATTTAGACAGTGCAAATCAAAACAACAACAAAACACAATATGGCGGATCCAGCTTCAAGATGTGGCGGAAGGCTTCGTAAACCTGTGAGTAAATTTAATTCGTATTGTTTCATTGTAGTTTACAACTTTATTTACATTTGTAGACAGTTATGCAAGCTGCTGCGAACAGGTAAGTGTCAGATTTATTTTTTTGTTTTTGTTTTGATAATTTAATACAACAGTAAATTTTTTAGAACAGGAATCGGACACGAGTACAAGCAAAACTACTCGCAAAATCTTAAGTATAAAGTTCTCAGTTGGTTCGTTATTTTTTTTACAATACAGAAGGTGATCCAGCCCCGAGCTAAAAGCCTCCCTAGTAAAGAAAACCTAACCTAACTTTACAATTTTTGTTTACAGAAATTGGAACCACCATCAATATCAATATCAATAATTCAACTGGAATCTTCTATTCCAGCTATGTTGAAGGCAACAGTGTTGACAGCAAATGACGCTAAAGTGCTACAGAAAAGAAACACACTGAAGTCCGAGGAAAATGTAGGGCAAAACAAACAACAAAACTTCTAAAAAAAAAACTAATCGGTTTCATTTTCAATCCTCAGCTACCACAAATTGACGTACTGGAAAACCGTTTAAGTAAAGCTGCTACTCCAGCTAGCAAAACTGTATCTATTGCTGCAGCTTCACCTTTCCCAATAGCATCAGAGTCGACGACAGTTACCACAGTTACAGAAAACACGAGCTGCTTCGGAGTCTCAATATAATATATATAATATAATAAATATAATTAATAATTGCTTGGTTTAACGGCTTTCTCAGTCTTAATCTCACTCTAAAGACTACGATTTAATCTGCCCGACGCTTTGGTCATAGGTTTTAGTTCATGGTCCATGGCCGAAACGTCGGGCAGATTTAATCTTTGTCATTAGAGTGAGATTAAGACTTAGAAAGCCGTTAAACTAAGCAAATCAGTACTAGTCACCACCATCACTAATATAGTAATTAATCAACTCAAACTATATTTTTCATTCATATCTTTTATGAGTTTCATACGAAATGACAAATGAAATTGTTCGTAATATCCAATGATAGCTATCGTTCGTTTATATTGAGATTCATAGTTATATGCATGAAAAATCATACGATGGCTAATTGACGAAAAACTGACAGTTCATAGTTCGGTCGTATGAAATTCAACATAAAATCTTGTCGCAAAAAATCATATGATATTTCTATGAAATTCGTTTGAATAATAATCTCAGTGTAGGATTATCAGATAAGTTTTTGTTCTTGTTTCTCTCTTTCGCCCACAGTTAAATTTTAAGTTTGTGTTCTGTGTTTGTATTTTTTTTTTGTGTATTGTGTCCGAGTGATTATCGTTTCAGTGGTAGAGCGTTTTTCGCTCCCACTAGTACGGCAAAATGGACATTTTGTCGCAAGACGAAATGGACGTTTTGTCGGAAGATGACACCACTTTTCCACGCGATGGCAAGAAGGGTCGAAAACGTACGTCATCTCTCCCTGGTTCATCGTCTCAGTCTGGCAAAGGACAGGCTCAGATAAACCCCCGATCGCGAGCCTATCCAGATAACTCGACTGGCCCATGGGTTGTCTACTTTCAGCCCAGAAACAAACCTTTGAATGTAATGCAAATTACTAATGATCTGACGAAGCGATACTCGGCCGTGACTGAAATCACGAAGGTTAGGCACAATAAACTTCGTGTCTCCGTCTCTAACCTGAAGCAGGCTAACGAGATTGCTGCCTCCCAGCTCTTCACGCTCGAGTACAGAGTTTACATCCCAGCTCGTGATGTGGAGATCGAAGGTGTGGTCACCGAAGCGAGTCTGACCCCCGAGATCTTGGAGAAGCAGGCGGTTGGCCGTTTCAAGAACCGTTTGATTCCTCCGGTGAAGATACTGGATGTCCAAAAACTGGGCTCAGTATCTGTCAGCGGGGGTAAAAAGAGTTTTACCCCCACAGACTCGTTTCGCGTGACCTTTCTGGTTCAGCCCTTCCTCAGTACATCGAGTTGGGAAAACTTCGGCTACCTGTGCGCTTGTTTGTTCCCCGGGTCATGAACTGCCAAAACTGTAAGCAGTTGGGACATACGGCCTCCCACTGTGGCAGCAAGGCACGCTGTTCCAAATGTGGAGAGAAGCATGGGGATGACACCTGTGCAGCTACCGCACCAAAATGCGTGTACTGTTAGGGAACTCCTCATGGTATCTCGTCATGCCCGGTGTACAAACAACGCGGGGAGAAATTACAACGCTCACTTAAGGAACGTTCCCGGCAGTCTTTTGCAGAAATGCTTAAGACGGCCACGCCATCGACCAACGACAAAAATCCCTTTTCTCTTTTGTCAGATGACGAGACTGACTCTGACTTGGCTGAGGAGGGAACTTCTTTCTGTTTTTCAGCACGGAAACGAAAACGCATCCGTTCGCGGAAAGCTGAGAATGAAGAACCCCAAATCAGCTTGCCCAAATCAAGGAGTGGTGGAAAAAAGGAAGTTTCTACTCCTCCTGGATTCAGAAGAACTGACTATACCCAGGATTTTCCACCTCTCCCGGGGACATCCAAAACCCCTGATGTCCCATTTTTAAGAACAGAAGCCCCTTCTTCATCTGGGTTGTTCTCATTTGATAAAATTGTGGACGATATTCTCAAGTACCTGAATATTTCTGATCCTCTCAAAAGCATTGTTCTGACAATGCTTCCTACTGTGAAGACCCTCTTGAAGCAATTGACATTGAAGTGGCCCCTCATTGCAGCAATCATTTCCTTCGATGGATAATTTTCCAAACGAGGTCAGGGATTTGATCACTATTCTACAGTGGAATTGTCGAAGTCTTATTCCTAAATTAGATTCTTTTAAGTTTTTAGTTCACAATAATGATTGTGATGCATTTGCTCTTTGTGAAACTTGGCTCTCTTCAGATATAGATCTTCCTTTTTATGATTTTAACATTATTCGACTGGATCGTGAGGATTCGCGTGGAGGAGGGGTACTTTTGGGGATCAAAAAGTGCCATTCTTTCTATAGAGTGAATCTTCCACAATCTACAGGTATTGAAGTTGTCGCATGTCAGGCTATTATTAAAGGTAAGAGCCTTTGTATTGCTTCTGTTTATATTCCTCCTAGAGCCGTTGTTAATCGAAAACAACTTTCAGATATATGTTCAGTACTTCCTGCTCCACTGTTGATTATGGGAGATTTGAATTCCCACGGTACAGGCTGGGGGGAACTGTATGATGACAACCGTTCTACTTTTATATATGACCTCTGTGATAACTTCAATATGACAATTCTTAACAATGGAGAAGTAACACGTTTGGCTGGACCATCTTCGAATGGAAGTAAATTAGACCTCACACTTTGCTCTAACTCATTATCATTGGATTGCACGTGGAATGTGATCCAGGATCCCCACGGTAGTGATCACTTGCCGATCAAAATTTCGATTGCCAGTGGGTTCAATCCGTCGGAATCCGTTAACGCCGCGTACGACCTCACCCGTAATATCGATTGGACAACGTTCAAGACCGCGATAGAGGAAGCCGTGTCGTCGGTAGAAGGGCTTCCACCGTTGGAGGAATATAACTTCCTCTCCAATCTGATCTTGGACAGCGCGCTTCGAGCTCAAACTCGGCCGGTTCCAGGAACGTCTTTGCGTAGGAAACCTCCTTCCCCTTGGTGGGACCACCAATGCACTGAGGTTTATCGTTAAAAGTCCGACGCGTTTAAGCTTTTCCGGAAACGTGGAACACCCGTGTATTTCGAAGCGTACTCGGCTCTTGAACGCGAACTCAAGAGCCTCAACAAAGCCAAGAAACGCGGATACTGGCGGCAATTCGTGGACGGATTATCGCGTGAAACGTCGATGAATACGCTTTGGAACGCGGCGCGAAGGATGCGTAACCGGTCTTCGAACAACGAGAGCGAGGAGTACTCAGATCGTTGGATTCTCAAGTTCGCGCGAAAAGTATGTCCTGATTCCGTGCCGGCACAGATGATTCCTCGCGAAACGACAAATTCTGTAGACGAGATCAGCCAGCCTTTTTCAATGCTGGAACTCTCACTCGCGCTCCTTTCGTGTGGCAATTCGGCTCCGGGGGCTGATAGAATCAAGTTCAACGTGTTGAAGAACCTCCCAGACGTCGCTAAGAGGCGCATGTTGAACTTGTTTTGTCAGTTCCTGGAGCTCAATATTGTTCCGGATGATTGGAGGCAAGTGAGAGTTATAGCCATTAAAAAGCCTGGAAAACCCGCTTCAGATCATAACTCGTATCGTCCCATCGCGATGTTATCGTGCATTCGAAAATTGTTGGAGAAAATGATCCTTTTTCGCTTGGACAAATGGGTTGAGACGAACCACCTACTCTCAGATACTCAATTTGGATTCCGTAGGGGCAAGGGAACAAACGACTGTCTCGCGTTGCTTTCCACAGAAATTCAGTTGGCTTTTGCTAAAAAAGAGCAAATGGCTTCTGTTTTCTTGGATATCAAGGGGGCTTTTGATTCAGTATCCGTTGAAGTCCTTTCAGACAAACTCCACGCTTGTGGCCTTTCTCCAGTAATAAATAACTTTTTGTACAATTTGCTGTCAGAGAAACATATGAGCTTTTCTCATGGAAACTCTACAGCTTCTCGATTTAGCTACATGGGTCTCCCCCAGGGCTCATGTTTAAGCCCCCTTTTGTATAATTTCTACGTCAGAGAAATTGACAATTGTCTAAGTGACAACTGCACGTTGAGACAACTTGCAGATGACGGCGTAGTGTCTATGACAGGGCCCAAAGGGGTCGACCTGCAAGGACCCTTACAGGATACCTTAGACAATTTGTCTACTTGGGCTATTCAGCTAGGTATCGAATTCTCCACGGAGAAAACTGAGTTGGTCGTTTTTTCTAGGAAGCATAGCCCAGCACAACCAAAGCTTCAACTTTTGGGTAAACCGATCACTCATTCTATGTCCTTCAAATATCTTGGGGTCTGGTTCGATTCAAAATGCACCTGGAGATCCCACATTGAGTATCTGAGACGAAAATGCCAACAAAGGATCAATTTTCTCCGAACAATTACCGGAACGTGGTGGGGAGCCCATCCGCAAGATCTTCTAACGTTGTACCGGACAACGATTTTATCGGTTTTAGAATACGGTAGTTTTTGTTTCCAGTCGGCGGCTAAAACTCACATCATCAAACTGGAACGTATCCAGTATCGTTGTCTTCGTATCGCGTTAGGATGCATGCACTCGACTCATACGATGAGTCTAGAAGTGTTGGCGGGCATGTTGCCACTATCGGATCGGTTCTCGGAATTGTCCCTCAGGCTCCTCACCCGTTGCGAAGTTATGAACCCACTGGTAATCGAAAACTTTGAAAAGCTTCTTGAGCTGAACCCTCAAACTCGTTTTATGTCATTGTACTACGTGTACATAACACAGGATGTCAGCCCTTCACAGCATAATACTCATCGTGTATGCTTCTCCGACTTCGGCAATTCAGTTAGTTTTGATTTATCAATGACGCAAGAGATTCGCGGAATCCCAGAGCATCATCGTTCCATGATTGCTCCGTCAATTTAAGCTGCAAAGTTTGGCCAAGTTGATTCCGCAAGATCGTTCTTCACAGATGGATCACTAATAGAGGCGTCCGCTGGTTTTGGTATTTATAACGAATTTTATAGCGCCTCTCGAATGCTTCAAGCTCCTTGTTCCGTATATGTTGCTGAGCTGGCGGCAATACATTATACGCTAGAAACGATCGCCTCACTTGCACCAGATCATTATTTTATTTTTACGGATAGTCTCAGTTCTGTCGAGGCTATTCGCTCTATGAGGCCGGTAAAGCACTCCTCGTATTTTCTCATGAAAATACGAGAGCTTTTAAGTGCTTTATCTTTAAGATCTTTTGTCATCACCTTTGCATGGGTCCCATCTCATTGCTCGATTCCGGGCAATGAGATGGCTGACTCACTTGCTAAGGTGGGCGCTATGGAAGGCGATATTTACGATCGACAAATCGCCTACGATGAATTTTTCTTCATTTATCGTCAACAGTCACTCGTCAGCTGGCAAAATAAATGGAGTGAAGGGAGTTTGGGACGATGGTTATATTCAATCATCCCTAAGGTGTCGAAGTGTCCTTGGTTCAAAGGGTTGGATGTGGGTCGAGACTTCATTCGTATGATGTCTCGCCTCATGTCCAATCACTACTCGTTAAACGCTCACTTGTTCCGTGTTGGGCTGGGGGACAGCAATCTCTGTGAATGTGGACAAGGTTACCAGGACGCAGATCACATTATTTGGTCTTGTGCTGAGCATCGCGGAGTCAGATCTGAACTGTACGATTCCCTTCGGGCTCAAGGTAGACAACCTAATGTTCCAGTTCGGGATATTTTGGCTAGACGCGATCTGGAGTTTATGAAACTCATATATGTTTACTTTAAGAATATTAACATTAGATTGTAAGTTTTATTAACCTTGTGTTTAATTTGTATTTTGTATGTGTGTGTGTATTTTTTTTGTAGATTTGTTTCTGTAATAATTGTATAATTACAGAGTTGATATAATGTCGATAGGATTAAGTATTTGTTTTAGAAATAGTGAAATTTTTTAATCATAAATCATATTCCAAATCTCCTTTTCCCTCTCCCGATCCAAACAATTGTCATCCACTAACCTCGAGAAGACCGCGAGTAATCGGTTCCAATCCTTTAATTTTAGATTTAAGACATTTATAATGTGTAAAGAAAATGATAACTTGGCTCTGTAAAGTTTATTCGAATGAGCCTGTACAAATAAAGTAATTAACAAAAAAAAAAAAATTTTGGCTTACTGTCCCATTTTACATGTTTGCCTAATACTGAATTTGATCAATGGATTCAAATTAGTCACTTATCTATTTCTATCTATTTATGTATTATGTACCTATCTACTCTTATTTTGATCGAAACAAGTTTTTAATAAAAATACTTACGAAAAATCTGGTTCGATCAAAATAGGGAATAGGAGTGAATATCATAATGAAACTTGTTCATAAAAAGTGTGTTTGCTCAAATATAGCTACTTAAATAAGTGAGACGGGTACTTCAGGTTGAGATTCGGTGCAGCTGGAGAGCAGATTTTTTTACGTAGGACTACGTCTCTAATTTCTATACTGGGGTACACATTGTGAAAACCGAAAATGGGACAAGAAACAAAATTATGAAAGATTTTGAACATTAATAACTCAGCTGCCCCTGTTTCAATTTCAATAATTTTATCACCAATCGATCAGAAATATGTCTACGCAATGCTTCCAACTGTTGATTTTCAACAATAAACTATTGAAAAAGTGATAATGTCAAGCATTATCCAAAGTACAAATAAAAACAGATAATTTTTTCACTGTTTTCATGAAATAAACGTTGTTTCGAAACGCAGTCGTCATAATAAAGTGCCACTTGGTTTGCACATCATTCTGCTTTAGCCTGAAAAGATATAAAACAACGGTGCTGTCTAGCCTCCATCGAAAGTTCCTAGTTTGTTCCAAACATTCGCAGTTTAATCGCGTAGTGTCGGTCGCTTCGTGTGATGGGAAGACAGCGCTCCCGGAGCAGGCTTCGGGAGAAAGCGGAAAAGAAGAACAGTGATGAGGGTAGCTTGAGTGTACCTACTTCGAATAGGTACGCTACTCTTCCCACCGATGTTGGGAATACCAACCCAGTCCCGGTGAAGCGGACGAAAAAGAGAAAGAAGAATCAAGGACAGTCCGATGGTACGAGCGGACGCGACGATGTTATCGCGATGAACGCCAGCGACATCGGTGATTTTGGCGACGCGGCCAAAGTCTAGCTTCCTCCACTGGTGGTGAAGGTAGAGCCTCTTAAGACGCTCATTGGCGATTTCGCATCGCTGGGCATCGCAGCTGAGTACAAGATCAACCGGATCGGCACTAAGGTGATGCTCCGGACGAAAGCGGAATACGAAATCGCCGTCAAATTTCTGAAAGATTCCAATGCGGAATACTTCACGCAAGACATCCCCGGTGAGAAGCCCTTCAAGGTAGTCATCAGGGGTCTACCGAATGTTGATCCCAAGGCTCAAGAAGAAGAACTCAAGGACCGGTACAAGCTGGCCCCAATCGCTGTCTTTCGGATGACGAGGAGAGACGAAAACGTGAAGACGTACCCGGATTGTCTTTTCCTGGTGCACTTCCAGAAAGGAACGGTGGCGCTGAATGCGCTGCAGGCTATCCGCTCAATCTACTCCACAATCGTACGATTGGAGCCATATCGTGGAGGCCATCGCGATGTGACCCAGTGCCAACGATGTCTGAACTTTGGACACGGCACTCGCAACTGCGACATGATGCCACGCTGTAGCAACTGTGCTCGAGAACACGCCACTTCCAACTGCCCAGCGGATGGAGCCGTGGCGTTAAAATGCACCAACTGTGGTGGTGCTCATCAAGGTTCCGACAGACAGTGCTCCAAACGCGAGGACTTCAAACGCATCCGAAAACAGGCGGCAAATAACAACCAACCAGGACGCAAGAAGGACAAAGTCCCGGCATTTCGGACGGAGGATTTCCCGCCTCTTCGTGCTCCTCAGCAAAGGCAAGCGAATTCCCGGGTGTATTCCGCCCAAGCAACTTCCGGTGATTCTGCTGGCCAAAGCTCTCCATCCCCCTCTGGATTCTGGAGACAACCAACAGCGCAAAACAACAACCCCGATCTGTTCTCAGCGGCTGAATTGACGGACATTTTCGTAAGTGCCGCAATAAGCTCGAACAGAGCTAAGTGCTCGGTAAGTTAATCATCCAGTATGGCGTCTAAACCGCTAACTATCGTCACCTGGAATGCTCGCTCTCTAAGAGCAAAAGAGATTGATCTTGCCGACTTCCTCCGCAAGCACAGCATCGACGTGGGCCTTCTAACCGAGACCACAACATTATTCGGCTTGATCGCACCAGCTCCAGGGGGGTGGTGTTGCGGTCGTCGTCAAGAAAGGAATAAAATACCACACTCTGTCCCATATCTGCACCTCTATCATCGAGGCCCTTGGTGTGGAGGTGGAGTCGTTGACTAGATACGTCCAGTTCATGGCCGTCTACTGCCCTCGACAGTGTGCCGCCAGCAGTGGACTAGCGGCTAAATTCAAGAAAGACCTGTCCACCATTACCCGTACCGGTTCCCGTTTCGTAGTTTTTTTTTCCTTAATTTGTTTTCCGTCGATCTTGTTTTCCGTGCTGAGCACCAACGCTACCGACACCAGGGAGACAGCTTCCACACCTGGACCCTACCTATCGACTCATCAAACTCATGAACCGGGGACCAACGGCTTTACTTCCCTGATCAGAGATGTTATGCCTCAGAACATCCCGGCGGCGCCGACTGGGATTGAACCCAGGCCTGCTGAGGTGAGAGGTAATCACGCTTACCACTAAACCAGCGGTGCCGCTAATCCGTTTCGTAGTTGGAGGAGATCTAAATGCTCGCCATGAGGCCTTGCGGAGCTACAGGCAGAACCAGAACGGTCGTCTGCTGTTCGACCACTCGCAGCTTGGGCTGTAGTACAGTAGCCGCTGTACTCCGTTTGGTATTCGAATGAGCCAACATTTATCTCACCGGCGGGCAACCCATCGACGCTAGACCTGTTCCTTGTCCAAGCCGGTAGCCTTGAACGAACTCAGCTCCGACCACCAACCGGTGGTGGCTGAACTGGGCTACTACGTCGCCCCTGCTCTAAGTCTATACAAGAACTACCACCGCGTAAACTGGGCCCAGTTTGGACGCGTGGTAGACAGGCACATCATCGACATCCCGCCGCTTGACACCGTGGAGGACATCGACCGAGCGTTGGAGGGACTCCACCAAGCCATAACCGTGGCTGACGAGGTGACGAGTTCCTGTGAGGAGTAAGTTTATTGCCATTGATTCCCACACCCAACTCTTGATTTGCCTGAGAAATGTTCGTAGACGCCAGTTTCAGAGGACTGGAGATCTGGGCAAAACACGTGAAATGGCCGATCTGAACAGGCAGATTGCTTCCAGAATGGACTCACTCCAAAATGAAAGTTTCGGGTGTGTTGTCCAGAATATGGATGACCGCTCCAGACCATTCTGGAAGGTAGCCAAGGTCCTGAAAACTCATCCCAAACCCATTCCACCTCTCAGAGTCAAAAATGATGACGATCGGCTTCTAATCACCAAACAGGAGAAAGCAAATGCGATCGTCGAGCATGTCACTTCAACGCATTTGCTTGGCTCGAATATCCAAAGTCCGCTCGAGGATCAGGTTGCGCAATGCGTTCAAAACCTAGATGCCTCCCCATGTGTCGTGCCTCCGGTGGATATGATTATAGTACAACAAATCTGCTCAGCGCTCAAATGCACCAATAACATGAAGGCTCTCGGGTTTGACGGTATATTCAACTTGATCTTGAAGCGACTCAGTATGAAAGTGCAGTCTCTTCTAACCGCTATCTTCAACAGATGCTTGGAACTGCACTACTTTCCAAGCATCTGGAAAGTAGCAAAAATCATATCAATCCGCAAGCCCGGTAAGGATCCAACATTGCCTTCAAGCTACAGACCATTCCGCCTCCTTTCAGCAAATCGTTCGAGAAACTCATTCTCAATCGTTTGCTCAAGTTGTTCGAGGAAAATAACAATCTCCTTCCGGAACTGTTTGGATTCAGAAAGGGGCACTCCACCAATCACCAGCTAGTACGGGTGATGAATAACATCCGAAGGAACAAAGCTGTATCCAAGTCCACAGCCATGGCATGTTAAACGTTGAAAAGGCGTTTGACAATGTTTGGCATTACGGACTTGTGTACAAGCTTTGTAACTTCAACTTCCCATTACATCTGGTTAAAATCACCCGTAACTACCTCCAACATAGGTCGTTTAAGGTATCGTTGAATGGTTGTCTTTCAGACACGTTTTCCATCCCAGCAGGAGTCCTGCAAGGCAGTCTGCTGAGCCCCTTGCTTTACAGCATTTACACTTCCGACATTCCTCCCCTCGGAGACGGTTGCGTATTTTTCCTGTTCGCAGATGATACCGCAATAACCGTCAAGGGTAGGATGCCTCGCGAAATAACAAACAAGCTCCAACGATGTCTTGACGCCTTTGCTGATTACGCCACCACGTGGAAAATCAAAAACAATGCTTCCAAAACACAAACAATCATGTTCCTCCATCGGCAATCGCCCAAACTGAAACCGGCTCCATCTTGTACTGTAATCATGGATGGCACAAGGGTTGAGTGGTCCGCCGAAGTAACCTATCTCGGGATGTTGTTTGACGAAAAGCTCCTATTCCGCTCGCATGTGGAGAAAACCGTAATCAAGTGTTCCGCCTTGGTTAGGTGTCTGTATCCGCTGATTTGCCACAGATCCCGCCTCTCAAGGGTGAACAAACTGGCTGTCTACAAACAAATCATAGCATCTGCGATCCTCTACGCAGCTCCGGTGTGGGAATCATGTGCACAGACTCACAGGAACAAAATTCAGGTAGCTCAGAATAGAGTGCTGAGGATGGTTCTTGATCGTCCTTTCGACACTAGAATAACAAATTTACACGAAGAGGCAGGCATTGCCAAAATAGATTTCAGAATTAACGAAATTAAGACTAAATTTGCACAAAAATGTAATTAAGCAGAATATGCTTTGATAAGCAATTTGTATAAAGTAGATTAGGTGTATATAGGACTAGGAACTGTAATTAATAATAATTGAAATTCAAAAGAACTAAAGTTGAAAAGACCCATCTGTGTCACTTGATAAGTTATACATGTAAACCACACAAGTTCAAGAAGAAATAAAGACCATTTAAAGTCAAGATGATGGATCAGTTTCATCATCCTTGAGCATACAAGTTTCATCAGAAGGGGATCAAGCGATTGCCCTTGTCTTTTGCGTTTAGGCGCCATGCCGGCCGAGAACAGTTTCTCCTAATCGACTTCCAGCAGATTACAATAAGAATCCGAAGGATCGAAAAGGAATTTTCCAAATCGATGTCCAAGCAGGATTACTCCGACTAGGGTCCAAACAAGGATCGAAGAAGAATAAGAGTCAAACAAGGAAGAAATTTGCAGATAGTAGCACTTCCCAAGCAACAATTTTTGTTTTATTGAAGTTTTATAGCAGTTGATATAACCAAATTATAAAACCTTCACTGACGACCACATTGCTTTAACAACCTCCTGAGAACCGCTATACAGCCATGTCATGGCCAATTGGCCCAGTTTTAATGCAATCATTAAAACTTGATATGCAAACTACCTTAGGAGCATAGGTTTCATGTCAGTTTTATCACACTCTACACGTGGTTGTTAAAAATGAAAACATAAAACCTATTCCAGGTCAGAAAGTTTTGATGACTATCATAAAACTATATTGCAACCGCATAAATCGCTCCTGAAGAAGTTGATAAAACATGATACTCAAAATATTTTGACAACCTTGAAGGTTTTAAGTTGGGGTGTTTGGATGATAATTAATATTGAGAAATATTTTATTGTGGTTTACTTCTTTCGATGTTTGATGTGAAATCATGATCCTTGTATGTTGGTAATAATAGATGATATTATTGTATATTGAAAATAAGACGACTTTATTACAATTTTAAACCAATTTGTACATGCTTCACAGCATGCCGTGCAATATTTATGGTGATTATTATACCAAATAGGAGCATAAATTTAGTGCGCCATATAAATACCAAAAAATATGGATATTTTAATTTGTCTGCATTAGCACCATGCATTAAAGAGTCATTAAAAGATTATCTATTTAGTACAAAACTGTTACTACTGTTGAGCAATAACCAGTCACATATTATTTAAATATACATAGATGTATGAAAGTGTTTTATCGCCTATCAATTAAAGCGAAATTATTCATTCTGTGTGAAATTTGTTCATACGGCGATATTTTTTTTCGTTATAACTTGCTACTCCTTAAAAATACCTCAATATAACATATTCTCCTAGATTGGAATTCTATAGCATAACATAAACCTAATGAATCCTGATGAATGTGGGCGTCTTAGTGGAATACGTGTATAATGAGAGAGAGAAGGATTAGTATTTTCCATTTAATTCCACTACTTTATTTGCTTATCCTTGACAGATACGCGTATTTCGTCTACAATGTGCAGACTTCTTCAGTGTCTTGTACTAATACTCGACAGTCGAGTAGTGGAATTAAATGGAAAATACTAATCCTTCTCTCTCTCATTATAAACCTAATGGCTGTATCTTAGCATTTCGTAGTCCAAATTGAGAGCGTTAAGTTATATTTAAGCTCTATAACTAGCTTGCTAGTTTTATTCGGTACAGCGAATCAAAACAAAACAAAAACCATGGCTACCTGTCAAAAATTCAACATTCCAAGCGATCCTCCTATTTTTTCTTGTAATCAAGATGTAAGAAATGCTTATTCGATCCACTAAAAGCTTTTACAATACAAGGTTCAAAGCCGTGATGCCAATACTGGCCATTGCCAACCGGATTTAGCGAAACTGTCTGCGTTGTTTTAAGAAGGGTTCGTGGATCTTTCGGAAGTGTATCGGAAAGCCGCTTGTTCAATATTTTTAAGAGCTCCTTCACTGCACTATGCCTTATGTTATATGAGGGAGCCCATAACTGTAGATCCTCCACGAGTATCAATTGGCGATCGCCTCATCTGCATCGTGTTCAAAAGCACTGAAAGGGTTTTCATTTCATGTATCTGAATAGATTTGTTTTTTATATTGGTAATAATTTTCAAAGTATTTTTTGTTATTGTTGTAGTATCTTTCTTATCTGTGAATCTTAGGCCTCTGATAAAGCTGATAGTTGCAATGAGGCTTTAATGAAGGTCTAAGGCTGCTTCAAGTGTTATATCGGTCATGAAAAGTATGCCATAAAACATAATTGTATGTTTTGTTTTGGTTTTATTCTGCAGTTATAAGTAGCGATACAGAACCACCTTACTGCTACCGTTAAAACTATGAAGTCTGAGTTTAAATTTAGTAGTCATAAAACAGTTTTATAGACGACTTGACGGCCTGATTTTATGACAAGCACACAAAACCTTCATACAACCACAGGCTGCAAGGGATGCTATGATAAAACAATGATAAAATAAGAATAAATCTTCCAAGCATTTAGATTGTTACTTGTGTTAGCACTTACCACTTAGAAGCAGAGCTGGTAAATATCACGGGCATCATGTGACAATGAGAAAACAGGTCCTCTAACTAGCACGAGACGAAACTACCCATCATTAGATTTCTAATTGTCATACGGTTTTGACATCAACATTTCTAACTGGCAAGCAATAGTATATAATCGGTACACAGCAAAAAATAAATTTTAATATTACATCTAAGAGGATCGATCATGTCGAAAATCTAATGTCATTTTTATGGCCACAAAAATAAACAAATGCAGTAAATACAGCGTAATGTCAGTTCATGCACTATTAATGATAATTGTGTCCTTTTTGGCAAGTAATTTATATTATAATTTTGACACCATTGAAGTGCATTCACTTTGATGTGAAATCAAAATTATTTTTTTGCTGCGTAGAGTGAATATATTTTTAGGATATCCGCGGTACAAGTAACAATAATATCAATAAATATGCTAACTGGTAATTGCGATGTTAACAACACTGTCACGTTCTTTTTTGTTTTCCTTGGTTTGTTTTCCGTCGATCTTGTTTTCCGTGCTGAGCACCAATGCTACCGACGCCAGGGAGGCAGCTCCCACACCTGGACCCTACCTATCGACCCATCAACTCATGAACCGGGGACCAACGGCTTTACTTCCCATCCGAAGGAAGGCGTGATCAGAGATGTTATGCCTCAGAACATCCCGGCGGCGCCGACTGGGATTGAACCCAGGCCTGCTGGGGTAAGAGGTAACCACGCTCAAAATATTAAATTAAAACCTGGAGTTCAAAACAAAAAAACAACCAAAATATCCCACATCAACTCAGCTACATCGTTATCACTGATGCTCGTTCGAGATGGAAGTCTTTAAAGATTATGAAGCCAGAAGCATATCAAACGACGGCACATCATTGTGTGTCGGAAGCAGTTAAATCGTGACTCGGTAGAGGAAAGTCCTGGTCTTCTGTATGCCATAATCGACCAGGCGACAGCAGCCAGCGTGGCATTGGATGTGCATGGGACGATGCAGCCTTAGCAGAGTACGGCAACTATCGATAGCAGGTTAAATGAATATTCATTAAGCTGGATAAGGTTGCATATTTCAATTAAGTTCAAATCAAATTAAGTTCTCAACAGTGTGCACTGGCAGCGGTAGAACGCCAGTGTGTTATTGTTGTCCCCTTCCTCGGAGATCTTCCTTCCTTCCAGGTGCCGTTGTTAGAATGATAGACTGAAGCTTTGGCTTCCGTATCTATGGCATAGAGCACTGTTGTTTTAGGATGGATAGACAGCTCATGAAAAGTGAGTTTCGGGGTACACATTATGATTGTTATTAAATCTAAAATGAATTATGAATTTGATACGGTTCCTTGTCGACGGAACAGAGGCCTTCTGAATACACCGAGCTGCTGTTGTCTGCCACATGCCGTCACCACTGTTAACCACTTGTTGAGCATATTTCCACAATGAGCAACAAAAAAACTGTCTTACCCATTTAGCGGTCATTTCCCTCGGGGGAACAGTGCATGAGCAAAAGCGATAATTCCAGGACTCTGCAATCGACACGTTTCCGGTCAAGGTGCTTTTACAATTAAAATCCATATTCATCCTGTGAGGGTTCAGGCACGGATGTTACCTGATGAAGGTATTATTGTAAAAAAGGAGATAACAAAAAGGAAAATCACATCCGCTTGGATTCGCATATCTCCTCTAACGACAATTATATATTTGCGTGTATTCTTTCACTTTTTCTGTAAAAAAAAAGTTGCCTACTTATCTGTTTAAAGCTTGGTCAGTTCGAATCTGGATGCAGAATTTATTTTATAGCAGCACCCCTAGTTATTGGTTCTGAAATGTTTTGACAGCAGTTTGTTTTGAAAGGCTGGTCGGCAAATCACGGTATTCCAAGCCGGAGGTGGCGGGTGTTCGATTCCAGGGTCCGGTCGTTAGTAGAGTTTAATAATGCTTGCAAAAATATCGATTTTAGAAGTGAAAACAGAAAACAAAATTTGGTGGCCTGCTCAGTAAAAATAAAGCTACCAGTGCACAGTGTTGCTTTTTGGCGTTTTCGTGCGCTTTTTTAATAGCTTTTCAAACATTGATTTTAGGGGTATTGTAGTCGCTGTCGTAGGCAGTACCGTTAGTATATTTAAAATTAACCACCAACCGCTGAAAATATGTATTATCGCGTATTTCTGTTGTTCATTACATGCCAAGTAAAATTCGAGAACGTAATTTCATTTGAATAGCTTGTTCAACCAGGTCTAAAACAATCGTCACGTCGGTCATAGCTTGTAATGACTACCTGAACCATGCGTAAAGAGAAAATCGAAACATTTAACGTCGCGTGAAAATGGATCTTAATGAAGGCCTCTTTCAAAGCTTTTAGTTTAAGGATTTCAAAGATCGTCGGTTGCAGTGGCTTGCTTACTGAGCAGAAAAACGCGGTCCCAGATCCTTTCATATTAAAAATGTATGGTTAGATCGCTTGTTTATCGTGTATTTCGTAAAACTTTTCGTTGTCGTCGGTGCCGGGTCTGAATAGTCATAAAAACTTGAGTAACGCTATAATGTGATATGAGGGGCTCGGTGGCCTTAGCACAACCGGTTTTGCTTACTGAGCAGAACATCATGAGTCTAATCTCAAGCCCATCCACATTCAAGATTCGTCAATCGTTTTAGTTGTT
Organism: Ochlerotatus camptorhynchus; assembly: GCF_037179485.1. Lineage (NCBI taxonomy): Eukaryota > Metazoa > Arthropoda > Insecta > Diptera > Culicidae > Ochlerotatus > Ochlerotatus camptorhynchus. The sequence goes on from NW_027040773.1 coordinate 4,653,476, forward strand.
AACATTACTACATGGTAATAACAGCAACTCGATGATTAAAAAGGAGCTCGTCTGCCTAGTGGCAAACGTTTCTGCTTACTGAGCAGAAGACCGTGGGTTCAATCCCAAGCTCCTTCGCGTTATATGATTGTTAGGACAACACTTCAGCTTATTGTTTACCAAAACGAACCCTGCTGCAAACCCAACCCTATTACCCAATATCCCAGTGATTCCTCGTGGAAGTGCAGAGGTGTTCTCGGCTTCCATCAAAGCGAGTGTCACGTCAACACATTCCTTTCTTGACCTGTGTTCGGGCGCGGCCGGCGATGGTATTGCCTAGTTTGAGATCACCAGTTTTTACACATTGAATATGATTGCTAGTCCTAAGCATCGTCTAGTGGTTCTCTGTGTAATTACAGCTGGTCTGGCAATAACAAAGTAGCAACCGTGGGCGGTCAATCATGCTCATGCTCATGCTCATGCTCAAACATTGATTTTAGAGGTATAGTTTGCTTGAAGATTTTTTTTTTTTTTTTAAAGTCACTTTAACGCTCTTGGGTCATTTGTGACTTGTCGGGGGGTGAGATTTGAACTCGTGACTTTGGCGTGAGAGGTATTGATGCTAACCACTACGCCGGGATCGCCCCCTGCTTGAAGATGTTTTTGCATATGTTAATCCGCTTCTTTTGATGTAGACGCTTTGGTAAGTGAGATCAAAAAAATATTTTTTTTATCTTATTCAGATAGAGACTTAACGTCTTCGGTAAAGTTGCAGAAAATGTTATTTTAAGCAACTTTGTTGAACGCCCAAAATTTCTAGCTCTTATGAATTGCGAAATATGTATCATTTTTCGTGAAAGGCCCCTTTCAACCAGGTTTTTTTTAGTACAACTGATTTTCTAGGCATCCTACAATTTTGGTTTTATCTACAACTATATTTTGCATCTTTGAACACATGCTTTTGCTGAACATTGTTACTAATTATCTCTTGCAACAAAAAAGTTATTTTTAAATAATCGATATATTTAGAGGTATTTGCTCCTCAAATAACTATTTCCGGCGCAAAGCACAAGCTCTAGGCTTATGTGGAAATATTATAAGTTGAGTTTTGGAATCTTCCATTTTTGTTAATAAGAAGAGAAAATATCTAAACTTTTCTGCAGTCTGCTGCAAATAGCACGAAGATTTCTTCCTTTAGCGGAAATGCCTGTGTCATCAGCGAACAAAGATTTGTGGCAACCCTGAGGCAGGTCCGAAGTGAAAATGTTATACAATATAGGCCCAAGAATGCTACCCTGAGGAGTTCCTGCTCTAACAAATAGTCGATTAGATTTGGAATTTTGATAATTTACCTGCAGAGTTCTGTCAGTTAAATAATTTTGAACTAATTTCATAATACACTCAGGTCTTTTCTTACACGGGGGATACGTACCGTGTAAAAAAAAACCGTGTAAAAAAAACCTACGAGATTTTGATTTTTCGCATGCTTAAATGTTTTTAAAAAATCGGATTTTGATGCCATTTGTAATTAAAGCATGATATGGTCCATATAGACATATTTTAAAAAATTCTGTATTTACACCAAAAATTGTGATTTTTTTTAAGTATGCCATTCGATTACCTATAGCTTGAAATGGATAATGTGATTGGAAGCAAGTCGATAGGTTGTATCGTTGTCGAGAAATCGTTAAAAACGTACCGTGTAAATCGTGGAAAACCGTGTAAACAAAAAACCGCGTAAAAAAAAACGTGTAAAAAAAGACTTCAGTGTATAAAGTGGAAAATTAAACTTTTTCAATTTAGCAATCAAACCGTCATGCCAAACACTGTCGAATGCTTTTTCTATGTCTAGAAGAGCAACTCCAGTTGAGTGGCCTTCAGATTTGTTTGAACGAATTAAATTGGTAACTCTTAAGAGTTGATGAGTAGTTGAATGCCCATGGCGAAATCCAAACTGCTCATCTGCAAAAATTGAGTTCGTATTGATGTGAAGCATCATTCTATTGAAAAAGTTTACTTATTGAAGAAAGCAAACTTATTGGACGGTAGCTAGAAGCTTCAGCTGGATTTTTATCCGGCTAGGGGGGCGACCCCGGCGTAGTGGTAAGCATCCATACCTCTCACGTCAAAGTCACGAGTTCAAATCTCACCCCGGACAAGTCACGAATGACCCAAGAGCGTTAAAGTGACTATAATAAAAAAAAAATATCCGGCTTCAAAATTGGAACAACTTTTGCATTTTTCCATTTATCAGGAAAGTATGCCAAATGGAAACATCTGTTAAATAATTTTACCAAGAAAGACAAGGTACTCTCTGGTAGTTTTTTGATCAGGATATAGAATATTCCATCATCACCTGGAGCTTTCATATTTTGAAACTTTTTAGTTATAGACCTTACTTCGTCCCCCAGGAATCATCAAAAATATTTTCCCGAGAGAAAATATTCAGAAAATCCCGAGCAACCTGATTCTCAATAGGACTAGTAAGACCCAAACTGAAATTATGGGAACTCTCGAATTGCTTGGCAAGTTTCTGAGCTTTTTCCAAATTTGTGATCAAAATTTTACCACCTTCTTTAAGCGCTGGAATTGGCTTTTGAGGTTTTTTCAAAATTTTTGTGAGTTTCCAAAAGGGTTTGGAACTCGGGTCTAATTTAGAAACATTATTTTCAAAAGTTTTGTTCCTCAGGGCAGAGAATCGTTTTTTAATTTGTTTTTGCAAATCCCGCCAGATAACTTTCATGGCAGGATCGCGTGTTCTTTGATATTGTCTCCTACGGACATTTTTAAGATGGATCAAGAGCTGAAGATCGTCGTCTATTATAATTGAATCGAATTATATCTCGCATTTTGGTACTGAGGCAGCTCTTGCTTCAACTATAGAAGTAGTCAGAGATTCAAGAGCATAATTAATTTCATCTTTGGTTTGCAAAGGAATGTTTGGATCGAAGTTATATTCCATAAATGTTCGATATTGCTCCCAATCAGCTCTTTGGTAATTGAAAGTAGAGCTGTTGGGATTACAAATTATTTCTTGGAATATTTCAAAAGTTACTGAAAGGTGATCAGAACCGAAGTCAGCATGGGTAAACAATTGGCTACAAAGTTGACATGAATCAGTTAAGACCAAATAAATAGTGGAGGGATTGATTGCAGAAGAAAAGCATGTTGCACTGTTTGGGTATTGAATAGTGTAATAACCTGCAGAAAAATCATCAATCAGAACATTACCATTGGAATTGCTTTGAGCATTATTCCATGAGCGGTGTTTTGCATTAAAATCACCAATAATGAAGAATTTAGACCTATGACGGGTAAGTTTCTGGAGGTCACCCTTGAGAAAATTCTTTTGCTGGCCTATGCATTGGAATGGCAAATAGGCAGCTATAAACGTAAGTTGTCCAAATTTTGTTTCAACAGAAACTCCCAAAGTTTCAAAAACTTTGGGTTCAAATGAAGAAAGCATTTTATGTTTGATTCGTCTATGAACAATGATGGCAACGCCACCACAGGGTCCATCAAGACGATCATTTCTATAAATTAAATAATTTGAGTCCTTCTTAACCTTATGGCCAGGTTTAAGGAACGTTTCAGTTATAACGGCAATATGCACGTTATGAACTCTCAAAACGTTAAATAGCTCGTCTTCATTATCTTTAAGAGATCGAGCATTCCAATTTAAAATATTTATAGCTTTAAAATCCATTACTGAATTTTAAAGTCATGACAATATTATTAGCAAATTTTACTCCAGTTTGAATAGCATCAAACATGGAATAAGATTTAAGCATATCAGAAATCATGTCAATTAATGAATTCTGTAAAAATTCCATTTTAGGAGCAGTAATGCTTCCTAAGTCAAAATTGTCAAAATTTCCGTTAGAACGTTGGTTAGTATTTTTATTTCTACCCGCTGCAATAGCAGCATAGGTAGCTCCATTAACTCGCTGAACATTGTTAGCAGCGAAGGGAGTAGGTACAGATGAAACATTTGAAGCAGGGGTGATATTTGTACCTACGGGTACGAATGTAGAATTTGTTCCTCGCTGACTGTTGTTAACAGGAGGAATTTGTACCTGATGGGAAACGTGGAGCGTTTCCTACCTGACGGTTAGAACGAGATTGTAGGATCGCTTTGCGAGTCTTACATTCCCAAAAATTGGATTTGTGGTTTTCACCACAATTTGAACATTTAAATTTCTTAGGATCTTCCTTCACAGGACAGTCGTCCTTTACGTGAGAAGAATCACCACAATTCATGCATTTAGCTGGCATGTAGCAATTTTTAGTTCCGTGACCCCATCCCTGGCACTTACGGCACTGAGTGAGGTTTTGGAAATTTCCTCCAGTCTTCCTGAAGTGTTCCTACTTCACTCGGACTTGGAGCATAAGGCTAGCTTTTTCTAAGGCCTTAAGGTTGTTTAGTTCACTAGACTTGAAGTGAACTAAATAAAAATCATTAGAAATCCCGTTGCACGAATCGCCAGGACGGGATTTCATTTTCATTTTGATTACTTGGAGTGGCACAACTCCGAGTAATTTTACCAGTTCATCTTTGATCTGATTCAGGGATTCACCACTGGGCACTCCTTTCATGACAACCTTGAACACACGTTCAGTTTTGGTGTCGTAAGTAAAAAATTTGTGCTTCTTCTCAGTAAGATACTTGAGAAGACATTTAAATCCGTCCAAGGTTTCAGCCAATACACGGCATTCACCCCGACGACCAATTTGCAGTGAAAACTTAACTTTCACGAAATTCAAAAGTTCTGAAGGATCGAAGAGGAATTTTCCAAATCGATATCCAAGAAGGATTACCTCGGGTAGGGTCCAAACAAGGATCGAAGAGGAATAAGAGTTGAACAAGGTAGAAATTATTTACAGCTTGAGCGCTGAAAAGTGCTGTTTAAATTTGTTGTAGCTTTAGGTAGTAGTAACACTTCCTTAAGCAAAAAGCAAATAGATACGCACGACAAGAGAGCACGATGCGGACTATCTATCGACATAATTTTACAGTTTACTTAACGTATATTACTGGAAATTGATAGTACTAAGTAAATATCCTGTTAAGACAGCATATACGCCCTCAGGGAAACTCTACTGGCCTAAAGGAGGATACGAAACGACCGATAAAGTGGCCACATTATAAAACATTTCCTAGAACCTTGTGATTTTTTCTATGTTGTTCTGAATCAAGAGATCAAAGCGTATTTAATATGGAAACTATATGTTGGGGTAAAGTGGCCATATCCTGGTTCCCGGATAAACTGGATTGACCGATAAAGTGACCACAGTATAAAAATTGCTCTAGAACTGTTGATTGTTCAGAATCACGAGATGAAAGCGTATTTAATATAGAATTTATAACGGCGCCGGTGGTGTAGTGGTAAGCCTGATTACCTCTTACCCCAGCAGGCCTGGGTTCAATCCCAGTCGGCGCCGCCGGGATGTTCTGAGGCATAACATCTCTGATCACGCCTTCCTTCGAATGGGAATTAAAGCCGTTGGTCCCCGGTTCATGAGTTGATGGGTCGATGGTAGGGTCCAGGTGTGGGAGTTGCCTTCCTGGCACGTCGGTAGCATTGGTGCTCAGCACGGAAAACAAGATCGACGGAAAAAACAAACCAAAGGAAAAAAAATAGAATTTATAGTTTGGGATCGCTTTGATCTCATGGTTCTGAACAACATAGAAAAAAATCGCAAGGTTCTAGGACAATTTTTATAATGTGGCCACTTTATCGGTCAATCCAGTTTATCCGGGGAACCAGGATATGGCCACTATATTTCAAAATATTAATTCCAAGTTAAATACGCTTTGACCCCGTGATTCTGAACAATATGGATAAATCGCAAAGGACAATCTTTTTAATGTGGCTATTTTATCGGTAAATCCAGATTATCCGGAGAACCAGAATATGGCCACTATACCCCAAAATATAGTTTCTATATTAAATACGCTTTGATCTCTTGATTCAGAACAACATAGAAAAAATCACAAGGTTCTAGGAAATTTTTTATAATGTGGCCACTTTATCGGTCGTTCCGGATCCTCCTTTAGGCCAGTAGAGTTCTCCTGAGGGCGTATATGGTGTCTTTACACCATATATACTTAGTACTATCAATTTCCAGTAATATACGTTAAGTAGAGTGCAAAATTATGTCGATAGATAGTGGCATTTCCTACTTTACCGGGAACTCGAGTTGATCCCGGCCCTCTATCTCGGTACGCAAAAATCTCCGGCCAATGAGACTATCTACCACCAATCGATTCAGCAGAAATTTTCCTTTGAGAATTTGTATAACAAGTTGACTGAAACTGTTTGGCAGCCGAGATATTCAATTTAATCGCGGTTTTGTCAATTTTTGCCCACTGTGCGCTCGTTGGACTTACCGATCGGACGAAGACCGGTAGTCATCGGAGGAGACTTCAATGGTTAGGCAGTGGAGTGGGGAAACAGATGTACCAACGCAAGAGGGCACATTTTTCTGGAAGCTCTGGCAAAGCTGGAAATTAGGCTGTTCAATAAAGGTACCACCAGCTCTTTTCGCAGAGATGGCCGGGAATCCATTATCGACGTCACTTTATGCGGACTGCAGTCCGTCGCTGGAGGTAAACATGAATTGGAGAGTGTGTGAATGATATACCCATAGCGACCATCAGACTATTCGATATAGCATCGGCCAACGGAATCCTGTGGCAGTATAGAGGACGAGAACTAGCGACCTGAAGTGGAAGAAGAGTTTACAGAATCGTTAGGGAGAGCATGTGACTCGACCATGCCGAGGAAACTGGAACTAAATAACAGACGGCCTCCAGCTTACTGCTGCAACGAGGCAATTAGCATCCTCCACGCTAGTTGTCTCAGAGCCAGAAAACGTGTTCAGAGAGCAAGAACAGAAGCAAACAGAGAGCACATAGACGAGAGATAAAGCATAGCAAGTCAAACTGTCAACGGGAGCTGGATCGAGACGCTGCTGCCAACGACGCACACCGTGTCGTGATGACGAAGATCAGATGTCAAGTCATGCCCGCTGAAATGTGCTTAGAGAACCTGAAAATCATCGTGGAAGGACTTTTCTCGAAGCACGATCCAAAGACCACCTACATCGTACGGAGACAGAGAGGAAGATAACGACGAAGTCACCAACGAGCAACTCGTAGCAGTGCCTGCTGGATACACTCGGAAAACTCTTGGAAAGGATCATCCTAAACAGACTAACGAAATGCACGAAGAGTGAGCAAGGATTGTCGGAGAGGCAGTATGGATTTCGAAAAGGAAGAGCAAAACTGGATGCAATTCGGACAGTTGTCAATAGAACCGAGAAGGCGTCGAAACAGAAGTGGAGAGGAGATCGATATTACACTGTGATAACGATCGACGTCAAGAAAAGCGTTCAACAGCTCCAGCTGGGAGGCCGACGCTACTTCCAGAACCGGCTTCTGATCTACGAGCCAAATATGGGACAGAGATCGATTAGGATCACGGTAGGAATTCCACAACGCTCCATCCTTGGTCCAACGCACTGGAACGTGATTTAAAACGGCGGTCTAACGCCTCTACCATGGTATGTGATCCTGTCATCGTCAACTTGACCCCTCGAAATCATCAAGTCGACGATGACAGAAGCACATACCGCGGCAGAGGTAACAATAGCTGCAATTTCCAAACCTACGACTGGATGCCTTCCTTCAGATAACAACTTGAGAGCGGTAAAAATCGGTAGATCTGTTTCAAACACATCGTTAGTACTTGAGCGGTCGGCGATCATTTCTTTTTGCCAGTGGTGGGGGGGGGGGATACCCCTTACCGTCCCTCTCCAACGGGTGGGTTTGGCAAAGAGAGATGATCAAACCGATTGTACAAAGAAGGTGAATGAAGGTACACTTCATTCATAAAAAGTGATATATAATGATGATGAAATTAAACATGGCATTCTTTTTATTGTATTTGGTCTCAATATGTACGTTTATAAAACCACGATTGAACAAAGCACACAAAATAAAGTATTACAAATACTTATTGCTATCAAATCTATATGTAAAAAAAAATCTATATTTTCTAATAAAATCAAGAATTACTTGCCTTTTTAAAATCTTGTCCGGTGGAATATTCAGAAAATGTATGTATACTGATGTGTTGATCAGTTTTGGACACTACACTGGTGTTCAAAGAATGTTTTATGTTTGTAAAACATTTCAAACCAGTAGAAGTTTAAAGCAATTAATTATTGAGTAGAAACTTTTATTAGGAGGTTTTCCACCAAAAAAGTTCCATATTTCAATGAGACAAAGAAATAGCCACCAAGTAAATTGAGCAAACTTTCTTGTTTTGATATTTTCTAAAACTTTGTCGAAGACACCGAACCTAAATCAAGAGCCACATGTGAAAAGGGCATACAAGCTTTTTGTAAAAAAAAACTATTGTAGGTCCTTTTCTCGTCAACCAAGGGTCACCCACGCAAACCAACAACATCACCGGAGAGGGGAAAGTTTCCCCTACCTGGTGATGTTGATGGTTTGCGTTGGTGTCATATGGGTGGCGAGCATAAGAAGGTTTGTTTAAAAAAGCTTGTATGCCCTTTTCACATGTTGTTCTTGAAATATGGAATTTTCAGAAAAATAAATTTTGAATCTCACTTCTAGGATGATTAATCATTTATTTGTCAATGTCAAAAGAAGAGCCTTTTCATATCCAGAAACTTTTTGCAAGACACCAATAGTCTAAAATGCAAGATTTATGAGATAATGACTTTTGTCCATCTTTTCACAGTTCTAGACCACTGTGCGACTGTTTGGCTTCAATAACCATGTAGAATACAAAATGAGAGAGAGAAGGATTAGTAATTTCCATTTAATTTCACTACCTTATTTGCTTACTCTTGACAGATACGCGTATTTCTTCTACAATGTGCATACTTCTTCGGTGTCTTGTACTAATACTCGACTAGTCGTATCACTGTTAGCTACGTATACCGTTGTGTTTGGTCGTTAATTACTTGCACTTGTTTATGTTGTTATTACGGTTATAAATTATACCTTCATCGTTTGATCGTCAGCTTATGTGCTACTGCATTTAAGTGCCGTGAATTTCTTTCGGTGTATTGTGTTTTCGTGGTGCTTTTTTTAAAGTGAAAGTGAAGCATTTTGAACATTGTTTTCAAACACTTTCCTAAGCAAACGCCACGCGATTTTTTTTTCCGAAGCGCCATCTAACAGCAACATTTTGAAGCTTGCGATCTTTTGTTGAGCTCGTGGTGAAACTGTTGCAAACATTTTGGCGAATTGCTATCGCCTGGATTCTACCGTTGTATTACACTTTCGCCGTCAAGCTTACCTGCTCTGTTGTTGCATACTACTCTAGGCGCATTACTTTAAACTGTGTAGTAGCGATGCTTTGGCAATCGCATCAAATCCTGAAAATTACTTCAATCCTGAAAATGACTTCTACTTGCCACTCCTGTGCTACTGATGTCATTGACGATTCCATTTCATGCAGTGGCTTCTGCAAAGCGGAATTTCACCTCAAATGCGTCAATATCACTTCAGCTGTTAACGATGAGATGAAAATGAACCCGCAATTGTTCTGGATGTGCAGGTCGTGTACCAAATTAATGGATGACATTCGTTTCCGCAATTCCATTCAAGGTACTTATGAGGCTGGGCAAGAACATGTCCTTGGCGATCATAATGGGATCGCTTAAATAATTAAGTCGGAAATCATGAATGAACTCAAAAGTGAACTTCGTCTGAACTTCACCGCTTTGATCAATTCCAGTGCACTTACACCAAAATCATCAACTCGTAATACGAATGCCGCTGGGTTTTTGCGAAGCCGACGATTGTTCCGTAAACCTGAAGCTGCTGAACGCCGTCAACAGGATTTGATGTATGGAACTGCAAGCTCAATATCTCCATCTATCGGCACTTTTGCTGAACCACCTCCTAGGCAGAAGTTTTGGCTCTACCTTTCGCGTATTTCTCGTGACGTCACAGTGGAGCAAGTACGTGAACTGGTGATGCAGAGGTTAGGAATAAATGACGTTGATACATCCAGACTAGTCGCCAATGGTAAGAATGTCAGCAGCCTGTCATTTATTTCGTTCAAAATCGGTATGAGTCCTGAGCTAAAAGCAAAGGCTCTTTCGACTGCAACGTGGCCAAAGGGAATACTATTCCGTGAGTTCAAGGACAACAGGAATGTTACAAATTTTTGGAACCCTTCTCGAACGCCAAATGCCAATTTATCCCCCAGCATGGAGTCACCCAATTACCCGGATCACCAAGACAACGCCATGACATAATAAGTGACAAATCCCATCGCTGCACAGAGCTCGTCAACCAACCTGTTCCTGAATGGTCGGTTTCGTCATTGCCATCTTCTTTGACACATGTTTCACTTGTCTCTACCGAACTTCATCCAAACTCTTTGTCAGTCCAGCAAATTCTATTTGGCTTTTCTTATCAGCCACAGTTAAGCAGCTGTACACTGGGACGCACCGAAGTTGGCCACATGGAAGCCCTTGTACTTCCCACCGCAGTCGAGCCATTCCAGCCAGCGTTCAGCAGTCGTCCCGGCTCTGCGTGTGGGATTAGTGCAGGGGTCTTTCAACTCGACAGCATAGGCAAGTCAACTTCTGTTATCGATTCAACGATTCCTGATCCGCTCATTGCTTCCAGCCAATATTCGCCTGCACCATCAAGGCATCCTTCGCAAGTTGCTCAGACCGTAGGACGTATTGAAACTATACCTGCTCCTTCAGACTTGCTGCTGTATTATCAGAACGTCGATGGTATCAACTGTGAACGCACGCTCTCTCGTCAGGTGTTCGGCGACGTTTATGAATTTTTCCGTTGCGATAGGAATGCTGCTAATAGTCGGAAAGTTAAAGGTGGAGGTGTTCTAGTGGCTATAAATTCTAGGTTTAAAGCGAGGTTACTAGAAAATTATGCTTGGACATGCTTAGAGCAGGTGTGGACGTCGGTTAAACTGGGCGATCGTACCTTGTTTCTCTGTGCGGTTTACTTTCCTCCCGACCGTATACGGGAGCGTGACCTCATCGAAACCCATTGCCAATCGGTTTTCTCTGTTCTGGATACCGCCAAAGCAACCGATGAAGTTATTTTGTTTGGTGACTTCAATCTCCCGGGGATTTCATGAAAAAAAAAACTCGCAACGGCTTCCTCTATCCTGACATGGATCACTCTGTCATCCATTCCTATGCTTCGCTCCTTCTGGACAATTACAGCTCAGCCACTCTTTCTCAAATCAAACATGTTATTAACCAGAACAACTGCAGTTTGGATCTTTGTTTTGTAAGCGCCCAGGACATGGCTCCTTTCTTATGCGAGGCGCCCACCCCTCTGGTGAGACTGGATCGTCACCACCCGCCGCTACTGGTGACGTTAAGTACTAAGCTGATGCATGATTTTAATATTTCACCTGCCACCGTTTCCTACGATTTTCGCAACGCCGACCATGGTAGTATCGCTGAGTTACTCTCCAGAAAGAGAGCCGCTCTTAGGAAGTTCACCAAGCACCGCACACTATCCGGTCAGGATCAATCACGCATACAAACGAGTTGCGAAACGGTGCTTTCTTCAATATCGACGTGGATTGCAGAGAAAGCTTAAGTCACGTCCCAAGCAGTTTTGGAAGTTTGTCAACGAACAACGTCATGAGGATGGTGACCTAATCTACGCAAGATATCTGTCAGTTGTTCTCTGAAAAATTTGCTAGTGTCTTCACGGACGAGAGACTGAGTGACGACCATGCCCGACTGGCTGCCAGTTACGTACCACTCTCTGGCCAAACCATGAGCAGAATTGACATCAATCCCGAGATGTTTTTCATGGCTTCCTCGAAACTCAAGTCGTCGGAATTCCATCGGCGTTCCTCAAAACGTTTTTGGACAGTTTGTTGTCTCCACTGCTGCACGTTTTTCAACGGTCTGTGGACGTCGGTGTTTTCCTATCCTGTTGGAAGCTAGCGCACATGTTTCCAGTACATAAAAAAGGCAACAAACAGGACGTTGGCAACTACCGTGCCATTACTTTGCTTAGCGCTGTTGCTAAATTGTTCGAACTCGTTGTTATGGAACCATTACTCGCTCACTGTAGCCCGTATATTAGTATCGACCAGCATGGTTTCATGGCTGGTCGCTCCACTGCCACTAACTTGCTGTGCCTTACTTCCTACATCTCTAACAGTACGTCGGATCGTGCTCAGACGGATGTCATTTATACTGACTTATCTGCTGCCTTCGATAAATTGAATCACCGCATATCAATCGCTAAACTGGACAGGCTTGGTATCCACAGCTGCCTTTTGCAATGGTTTCAGTCGTACCTCACCGATCGCTATCTTACTGTTGTCATTGGTGATCACCAGTCCCGTACGTTCGCTGCCACATCCGGCATACCTCAGGGTAGTCACCTGGGACCGCTGATTTTCCTGATTTATTTCAACAACGTGAATCTGGTAATTGAGGGAACACGATTATCTTACGCAGATGACCTTAAACTCTACCTCCAAATTCACTCAATTGAAAACTGTTGCTCCCTTCAACGTCAGCTGAATGCTTTTGCTGATTGGTGTATTCTGAATCGTATGGAGGTTAACCCGTCCAAATGCTCGGTTATCTCTTTTTCGCGCAAGAAAGAGACTATTATGTTCAAGTATGTTTTGTTAGGCACCGAAATTGAGCACGTCAGCCAAATTAAGGACCTAGGCGTGATTCTGGATACAAAACTCTCTTTCAAGCAGCACATCTCGCACGCCGTCGACAAAGCTTCCAGAATTCTAGGGCTTATCTTCAGGATTGCCAAAGACTTCACGGATATCTACTGCCTTTAATCGATGTACTGCTCCTGCAGGCCTGGGTTCAATCCCAGTCGGCGCCGCCGGGATGTTCTGAGACATAACATCTCTGATCACGAATACGCCAACGAGAAGGCAGCGAAGGCCAGAATATCGGGACCAAAGCAGTAGCAAGAGACGGGTCCTGGCTAGTGTATTTACGTTGATACTGAGATATGGAGGTTCAGCCTTGGTTGCAGAGTTGAAAACCAAGCGGAATTTAATGAAACCGAACAGTAATTGCCGGCTCAACAAACCGATATCCAGATATTTGGTGTACCCTTTGTTGTAAGAATAGTAAACATTTATCAGAAATTCCAGTAATAGGGGATAAATAATGGTTAAACTTGATTTCAAAATCATTTTGATGATTAAAACATTGAAAAAAAAATCCCGATTTTGTCAGCCTAAAATTTCTGATGGGGCTGACAAAAAACCGGGAAAGTCAAAAATGCATGACATAGGAGAAATGGATGTAATGTCGGCCTTAATGCCCATAATTTGGGCCCATACATAAATTCAATTTTCAATAGCGACCAAAAATATCCATTAGTACCGTCCCAATGACGCGTTCATCTAGATAAAATTGTAGCAAATTTTTAGCGATGGGCTCAATCTTAGATCCATAGGTCAACATTAGAGCCATTTCCCCTACATCAATTTTTCGTAGTTGTACGTCATGCTGCAGTCGTGTCTAGGACACAACCCTTTATTTTTTTTTTGGGTTACTTAGGGTCCGCAGATGTCAATTTTTGCAACCATCAGTCTTCGCCAAAATTCTTTCAATATTATTTTCCGACCACCAAATACGCATTACTGTTTCAAATTACCCTTCGGGATGCCGCATTGCTTCCATTAGACCAGAAACAACCGCAGCTCGTCGTCCCATGCACAAAATGAGGGCAGATCTTATCCGACAGTTTTGTGACAGGATGCCACCGCCATCCTTAGAAATGTTGTTTTTATCCTAACCTTTGGTTTGGTGCGGTCTGACTAGTCTTTTCTGTTACTGTATAACATCCTTGCGTTACGGACGGGTACGCAGCGTTTCGACGGAAGAGGTCGAATTTGTCCCCTTTGGCAACATTCCGACCGAAATATCAACACGCGCTGTCCTTCTTACCCAGTTTTTGCGTCCGCCCTTGGCAAGAGAGTCTATAATTATGGTGAGTGAGGGAGCGATTCTCCTAGAAGTCAGTACTGGAGATAAATGTACGTGGACGTTTGGGAAAGGAAAACGACTTTCCTTGAGGGTTCGAAGTGGGAAATGCAACAAAAGAACTTTTCCGTTTTGTTACGACGACGGACGGTGACGGGGGGCAAAAACTCTAGGTGCCATATGAATATTATTACTTCCCATCTTATCGACGGTATGTGTTCGGAATTGGAAACGAGTTTCCGAGTGGTTTTGGTTTTTACGTTTGTGACCACCGAACGAATGCGGGTTTCTTCCCAAAGATGCCGGTTCGCCATATGCGGTGAATGACTTTTCACTTTTTAACTGTTATGATCCAAGATGGTATGACACATAGCTCTGCACTGGGAGTCTCACTCAGAGGGATCCTTTTTTCCCCATTTAAGTTCCGGTTGGATGAACCAATCGTTTCTTTTTCTTGGAACGCACAGGAATGCAACTGATGCTTTTGATGACTTATTTTCTGTAGCTCGGGCAAACCGTTTAGAATGAACTGTATGATTTCAGTTCATTTCAAGAATCGAATCCTGTTGTGCAATCGATGTAATTGACATCCGATCTTCCAAATTTGATCATCCGCCTACCGGCTAGTTGAAGTGCAAAACCCTTTGTTCTTTCCGTGTTTGTATGCTGGCTCGGTCTTTCCCGATAATTTGAAACCATGAGAGCCCGCTGTGGGTAAAATTTCTCGGCTGAGCGGGCAATGTGTGCAAATATTGGTTTCCTGGTGGGACTCTGTGCCTACCTGGTGCGTTCATCAGTGCTGAAGTTGGGCACGATAAAGTATAGCATGATAGTGCACGAATATTAATGACTGTAATAATTAATGCAGGAATAATAAAGTTTTTAGGAAATAACATCTGAAAGAAATGGGAGCAGACACGAAAGCCCATCATCTTGTTATAACCTTACTCGAGATTCGAAAGGAATCTAGACTGTCCTCGAAACTCGGACAACGCACATCACTTATTGTCGTAGTTAGCCATTTTTGCTTACTTATCGGAGACGAGCCAGCCAACGGCTGAAAGTCTCCTTAATAAAGATATAAAAAAAAAAAAAAAAAAAAATGTTTGCTTACTGAACATAAAATCGTGGGATCAATCCCAGGCTTCTTCATATTACGAAGTTTAATAATAAATTAAGCTAGTAATATCGTGTGTTTTATGAAACTTTTCGTCGTCGTCATATGTGCCGGGTTGGAATGGTTAAAACAACAGTGTAGTAGATGGGATGAAGGCCAGGAGAAATGCTCACTTGAATATTTCGATTGACCGACTACCATAATCAAGAATATTACGAACCAATGCATAATATTAGTTCACGTAGTGAATAAATCGAAAATATAGTAAAAATATTGTCCAGTGTATGATGTCTGATTTCTGGACAAACGCACAGCTCTAGAAACAGAAAACAAACATATGCGAGATTAAAGCGAAATTCGTGTAACGGAAAAACACGAAGCAAAACGTAGGACAAAATCCCGAACGATGCATTTGTCTCGGGTAGAATGATCCGTTTATGGAGGCATTAGAGTACAATGACATGCTTAAAACAGAGTGCGAGCGATAGAGATAGAAGAGGAATGCGGATGAATAGTTTGAAGAAGCTTAGGAATGGGCCAGACGAAGATTGCCCTGGCATTCTGTTGGCTATTGTTGCGACGGTTGCACTTAGCTAAGATATCGAGCTCGGTCACTACAAACAGCTCGATGATAAGTGGGTGTTCTGTTATAAGAGGCTCGGTGGCCATAGTGTGACCGTTTTTGCTTACTGAGCAGAACATCATCGGATCAATCCCTTCACATTCAAGATTGGTTAGTCGCTTCGTTTGCCAAAACGAACCCTGCTGCAAATCCAATCCCACATATCACTGATATCTCGTGGAAGTGCGGAGGATTTCTCAGCTTCCCAAAAAGCTAATATCAAGTCAATACATTCCTACCTATTCTTGACCTGCATTCGAACGTGGCCGCCCCTGGTATCGTCTATTATAAAGTTTGAGATCACCAGTTTTTTACACATTGTTACTCCTTTTTTTACTTCCCTTAGTCCAAACGTGGAAGGGAACGCTCCCAGGGTCGTTTTATGCTTTCCCCGTTGTCTGACACTGTAATCGCAGCATAAAGAAGAACCACCAAGAACTGGATGAACCTTAAAAGGTTCATCGGCCAGGGTCGAACCTTCTAATTACACCGCCCTTACCTTTTCAAACCACGGCAAGAGTTAAGAAAGCAAGGGGTGGGAAACTTCCACTTTGTATGAAGTTTTCAACGCAGTAGAACGAATTCAAATAAAAGGTGTGAAACCCAAGGAAGACTATCTTCTTCTATTAAAAGAAAAGCTACTAATTTGTGGTTTGAAAATCGAACTTCGTACATCGGGTATTATTTATTTCCCCATTTAAGCTCACTACAAACTACTACGTGATCACGTTTTTAACTTGTTTGTGTATGTGTTTGCCTACCAATTTTACAATTGTAACCATTTTCGTGTTTTGTCTTATGTCCTTACATGCATGCATATCGGTTTTCAACAAAAAAAACATAACCAACGTGACTTACGGTTTTTCAGGAGGGTGCTGTGGTGGTGGTGGTGACTTACGGACGCAGGTGCTGATGAACTACAGTGGTTGTTGATAATGCGGGGTGGTGGTGCATCCACTGCGCTTCAATGGCCACCTGACCGTCGATCCGGTCAACCGGGAGGCCTCAGGTGATGGTCAATTTCAATGGTCGGTTTCCGCTTTCAGCCAAAATGGGCGAAACAATGGCCTTATCCAGGAGACGCAAGGCTCCCCAAAATAGCTGACACAATGGATGGTCCCAGCCTTTGTTCTGGCGACGTGTAGCTCCCAGAGTGATCAAAACAATGGCCAATCTTAGCCGTCGTTTTGCCACTAAAATGGCGTACTGGGAGAGATGTGGTGGACCTTACCCTCATCTGCCGTGGCCTCCAATAGAGCACCCGCAGGGACGATTCCTGGCTCAGGGATGTATTTTCCGGAAGACAACAATGCTCTCGTGGCATTTGACCGTCGATTAACGAGCTGTGCGGTCCGAGGTATATCTAGACGAACGGAAAAAGGCCTCCATTGGCCTGTTCAAGTTTAGATTTTTCTCATGTCACCAAATTTAGGGTACATTTTCAAAAGCCATCCCTAATATCGCTAAAAAGGTTACCTTTTCCAATTTGCACTCCGGTAACTCTTCGTATTGGAGATAGACAATGATCCCTTTCTCCGGCACAGTACCCCTAGGTAGGTAATACTAACATTTAGGACATTCTTTTATTAATCAAACTAACACTTTTACCTCTACTAACACGTACTAACACTAACTTTTTAGAAAACTCTGACTTTTTCTACCACTAGTTAATAATTAATCTAAAATAGAAAAAAAAAATAGAAATTTACAAAGACAACCACACACTTTTTTCACAACGGACAACCTCGATTATATTAACGCGCCGTGCACTTCTAACTTCCTTAAAGTCTTGAGCCAGAAAGAACGAATCAGTCCGACCGAAGTAACTAGAAAGTTCTAGAATTGCAGGGAGTCTACAATTTTCCTGTTCATTTTTTTGACAAGCCCCCCACTGTTCAACCCGATAATTATGTTTCTTCCCTAGCTTGGATTTACAGTGTAGGACATACTATGGAGTACACGCTTAGTTCAGTTCACCCATAAATAGGTAGTTGATTCACCCATATTTGGGTTTCTGATACAATACCTACAATATGGGTAAATAATACTGACAAAAATCGGTGAAATTTACTTACATTGTGAGTAAAGCGACTTAACCCAAATATGGGTAATTAAACTTTACCCATATTTGGATGAAAAACTTAACATTGTCAAAACCGTCAACTTTCGCTTTATGTGCGTGTGCGATGCAGTATTAATTATCCGTGGTAGCAAATTACATTCCGGAAATTTAATCGAATTTAATTCCGTAATCAAATTGCCGTAATTCGTAAGTAGCTTGGTGGAAATTCTACATTATTTGGAGGAGGAGAAGAAAGCTGGAGGAAACAAGCTTACCTCGCCGTGTCATCATCCAGCGTTTTCATTGGTGGCTGGTTAGTAATTTTACGGAAGTAATAGTAATTCAATGTTTTTTTTTCAATTTTCCCTTCTAGGTTCTGTGCTGCTTCGTAAGACCCCCTTTGATAGGTAAGTATTTTGCATGATAGTTGATTGACCGATATTTACATTATTTTTTCCACTCACTGGAACTATTTGGCTGACTTTTAAAAGTTCCGAAACGGTCAAAAACTGCACTTTTGCGGCGAATAGTCTCGGTACCTTTGGCGTACTTATTCCTTGCTTTGTGAGTAACAAGCGCGGAAAAGGTACCGAGACGATTCGACGCAAAACCGCAATTATATGATCGTTTCCGCTTTTATAAAATCTTTCAAATAGTCCAGTTTGGTGGTACATGTTTAATATTTGCTACAAATAAAATACAATTTAAACAAAGCATTTTGATTTTTTATTTAATCCGTTAAAATTTCAGAAGAAAAAATTAAAATATTCACCCAAATATGAGTTAAATTCACCCAAAATCAATAATCCATAAATAGGTAAAAATTACCTACATTATTCGTAAGGTGCATGTACTACTCATATATGGGTAAATCAACTTTACCCATAAAATGGGTATGTGCACTTTTTCGCGATTATGGGTGTTCTTCACCCATATTTGGGTGAACTGAACTAAGCGTGATAGACCCAATGCATTTGCTTAGAAAATGAACACAGATTTGTGACACACAGATGGCAGCACTTGACTACCAAATGCAAGGTGCGTTGAAAGGAGTAACTCCATATTAGTGCACTTGACAAAGTCAATGCAAATGAGTATGTGAAACCAACGGTTTCAACATTGAGGATGATACCTAGAATAGATAATGTTTGGATGCCTTTACAATCCATTTCAACTAACACCACACCGAAATGACCACATCTTCTCGTGAACTGTGTGGAAACATTTCCCCATATCACTGCCATACGAACGTTGCTGTTGTACGATATGCTGTTGTTTTGGTGGTCCATTACCCTTTTCTCCGCTCGGAAACGATCCGTTTTACATTTCAACTGGCACATTAAAGAGCAATTAGTGCCAACCGAATGAGCCGATTTACTGTGCCGTATTGAAAGTGCGTGCATGCAATTGATAATGATACAGTCTACAATTTGCACCGGGCTTTGTTACCTCGAAATGTTTGAATCCGATACATTGTTAGCAAGGTGGCTGGTATAAAAAGCTTTATTAAAAAATAAATAAACATTTAATATGGCATCCCACTCATGCTGAACCACAAGTGAATATGTTTTCTTTCCGGTAGAAAGTTGTAGACTCACTTGAAAGTGAAGCCCAATTATGGCGAAGTGACTTCCATTTCCCCCCCGAAATGGCTCAACTTATTCGCAGTGCAATCACAAAGTCACAAAAGAGCATTCCGCTATAGATCGGGATGCAGCAGTAGATGTGTACAAGGCAGTGAAGAGAGTCCAAACAACTTTTGTGCTTTCAAGTGCGTTTCCATTCCATCGCAGGTTGAGGTTGATCTATGACGACCCGAGTCGGATGCTGAACTGAGCTGAGAGATTTTTCAAGGGTCCAACGGAAACCGCTAGACAAAAATGAAAGGTAGGAATCATTGGAAATATCGTGGTGTCGAGGGATTCTGCAACCACTCTACCGGTCTAGAGCTTCATGTTGCTTCCAATTCAAAATTTTTGCGCAAGTACCTCATTAAAATTTGGTGGTTATTTTTCGACCTGCAATCAGAGTAATATTAACTGACTAAGTGGATGCATTGGATAGAAATGTTGTCAGTTTTTTTTTCGAATTGACAGTGTGCAGCTATATTCCACTTGAGATGGGAATGGGATGTGATTCCACAAAATTTAAACTGCTTAATATCCATGCCTCAGCAGCACTGGTGGTGTAGTTGTAAGCGTGATTACCTCTCATCCCAGCAGGCGTGGGTTCAATTCTAGTCGGCGTCGCTGGGATGTTCTGAGGCATAAAATCTCTGATCACGGAAGTCACCAGCTCATGAGTTGATGGGTCGATAGGTAGGGTCCAAGTGTGGGAGCTGCCTCCCTGGCGTCGGTATAATTGGTGCTCAGCAAGGAAAACAAGATCGACGGTAAAAAAAAACCCTCGCCTCTATAAGTAGTAAACTTTTGCTCCTGAATTCAAACTGATTTGCAGTGAAATGTTTAAAATAAAAGAGTTGGTTGTGTCATCACTGACAATTATTAACAAGCCCACTCATGTTTAAGTACATACACAGTCATTGAACTCATTAAGCAAAGCGTATTGCACTAACAATGGAGATTCAATTCAAACCAACAGACAGATTCGACATAAAATGTGCATCATGTTGTTATTATCCGGAAATCTCAAACATTCATCAGAGCCAACCAACCCGACTCGAATAGAACAAATTCGACAGCTCAAGAGCGCAATCCCAACAGCGGATAGAACCATGGGAATTCGTGCGTTAGGTGTGCTTCCCCCCGACCCCACAACCAACCACGAAAACAATATCGGACGTGAGCGATGACGAAGGCATCTGCGGATGCGTTTTGTTATCTTTTGATAATGGAAATGGAGTTTAATCGATGTAAAATAAACGTTCATTATTTTACGATTCGATAGGCACGATGCAATTACTTCCTATTTTTGCACGCATCCATTCTGACACATACATACATGTAGCAGGAGCATGAAACGAACATAAATCGGTGGAAGTTCTTGCCCAAAATTCAATAACACACTCGCTCCTGCTGCTATTGCTGTTACTGGTGGTGTAGGATGGATGATGTTAATGGTGCTCTTCCAAAACTGGCCTCTATCGAGACGATCGTATTTCAATACGCTCTGCTATGAGAAAATTTGATCGATACTAGAGGTAGGGATGCTCGAATGATTTGCCAAGTATTGTTCGTGTTTTACCGTGACGATTCCGAGAGTAAAAGACGTTATCTGCCAGGCAATGCAGGTTGCTGAATCCAGGGAGTATCCATTAAAACAACAGTAGCGACGAGTCCTGTTGTCTTCATTGTTATGCAACGAAATATCTATAACTTACGAGACAAAAGCTCTCGTCTTGCAACAGAAAAGATGTAACGACATTGATGCACGGTGACGTCAACTAGCAGTTCGTCACAACAACTTTGCAGTCATGCTACAACAATTCTTTGAAGACGCGTTGTGAAGATGAAAAAACATTTCGTCATCGTCGCACTTCAATTGTTGCGTAACGAAAAACGATGTGTTTTCAGTTGTAAAGTCTAGAGTAGTGAAGATCTGCATTTTGATAATAAAAAAACACAAAATGAAAGCAGTTTCAAAAAGTGACATTCAATTAATCAGCTTTAAACCTCAAACGCAATAACATCTAGATCAGGTAGCGTTTGTCCCGATATAAATCGCAGCATAATTGCTGAATCGTTATTCGATTAAATTAATCGGCCATCATTGCATTCGAGCCTTTATTCTTTTACATATCGATAAAATCAGTAAGCCTTGAAAAAAGGACTAACAAAATAAATGCAGCTGCAAAAAAGTGACATTCATCGTTCGGACACGAAGATAACAAGTTGGGTTTTTTATCTGCACCGGTAAAAGTATTTGCATTCTTGCATCTTCTCAGCTTCAATGAAGTGTTGGCTGCTCAAGAAAATTATTTCTACTCTTCATAACCTAATTCATCAGAACAGCAGCTATCTGAAATGCCGTCTAAAGATCCAAAATCAATCATGAATTTCTCACAAAGCTTTTGTACTCTGAGAACTTGTTTTTCTTATTTCCGTGGTGCTTGGACGGTTTCTAGAAATGTTAGTTATTTTTCATTAATTTTCAAAAATTCAAAGCAGTTTTTTCGTTCAAAACTAAAATAACGCTCATGAAAATATGATCATTGCATTATACTTGCCTACCGTAACACAGTAATTCAATTTTCATTAACAGAATTTCGGTTTTAAACGAAAGAACTGCTTTTGAATTTCCTAAAAATAATGAAGTCTCATTTTCCTTTAATTATGTTCCACACAAGTATGTTCCCTGCGCTTTGGTCAGAGAGCGTATAGGGCGTCGTTTGGGTATCGGGCTTGGGCGGGCATATGGGTGATAATATTAAGTTTACGTTAGGATAACGTTGAAAAATTGAGAAATGTATTGCTTCAGTTTGAGAAGCACTTCACTTTGCAACCGATGAACCATTCTAAAGGCCCACATTGCCGTGCAGGTGCTATGTGTTGGCAGGGTCCAATATTGGACAGTTTGATGTTTATAAAGTACCATCAGTTAAAACTGTGTTTTTGAACTTTATCTCTATACATTCTTAAATGTTGCTTAGTAGATTATCATGTTGGTGTAAGCTGATTCAAAGAGTAAATGGTATTAACATTGAGCTGTCCATAGTTGGTCGTTGTTGAACTTGTGGTACTTGCACAATATTTCATGTGAGTACCAAAGTAACCATATAATCACAAAATAGCTTTAGGTGTGGGTTCAGAGTGGTACAATGTCACTGAGATATGGTTAGTTGGGTATTCAGATGAAACTATTACTTTAAAAAACTAATCCTGGTTGTATCTCTTTTTCGTTTGCATGTAACACTGTTTGATATTACTAACCGCACCGAGCCTTCATTCCGGGAGGTGAGCGAACCTGAAGAAGAAGAAGAAGAAGATGAAGAACATAAGCCCCTTCTCGGAACGAGTGTATTGTTAGTGGACCTGGTCTGCGATTCAAGGTTGGACTCTGTGATTATAAGTATCACATAACAGGTAAAGTAGGCAACATCATCTTTATCGAAATGTAAGTATTATTGACAATAATCATAACTAGATTATATGCAAATTTATATGATAGGTACCTGGATCAACGTTGTTTAAACATGCGCATTCAATCGTGACGGCATCTAATTCTGCATTTTAAACCGACCCAACCCTTTTCCTTTCTACAATCCCTGAGCCGCTGGTTCACCATAAGTGTACCTCGCAGAACTTTTTTAACCCCCATGGGTAAAGATGCTGTGTTGCTCACTCCTCTCCCCTTCCCTGGTGTATTATGGATGGTGTGAATATTCACATCGGTGACATGGCCCCTGACCCCCTTGTACATCATAAAATGAAAAAATGAAAATGAAATTATGTTCCACACAAGTATGTTCTGAACGATCCTTCCCTTAAAATCCTTTAGACAACGACTGTCGATAGTAATCTATTTTAGGCAACGAATTTCGGATAAAAAAATAGTAAAATAAAATAAAGATATAAAGCAGTTTTTAGCTTCAAATATTTATTAAGAAAAAGTGTATTATCAAAGGAAAACAAAAAAAAAATCAAAAAACCGTAATTTTCTTCTTAAGTTTCAGATCTATCAGCGAGCTCGACTTTCCAATCATACATTTTTTTCCTTTGGTCGATCTTGTTTTCCGTGCTGAGCACCAATGCTACCGACGCCAGGAAGGCAGCTCCCACACTTGGACCCTACCTATCGACTCATCAACGCATGAGCCGGGGACCATTACTTCCCTTCCGAAGGAAGGCATGATCAGAGATGTTATGCCTCAGAACATCCCTGGGGTGAGATGTAATCACGCTTACCACTACACCACCGGCGCCGCTTCCAATCATACATGGTCGGGATGATCTTTTCAAAGATTTCTTTGTTGAGTTTTTTTTTTTGTTTATTAATTTATTTGATAAGGCTCAACCGAATTAACTTTACAGAGCCGATGATTCTTGGTCACTATACAATACATCTTAAAACTATAGTCAAAAGGTACAACACAATAAACACTTTATCTTCCGCTATCCAAAAAGCCTCCTCGATCAGAACTGGAGCCGCTTCTAGTAGTTTCATTGTATGGCAAATTGTTGTACGCCAACGAGGGTCAGAGCGCGTCCATTGCAGCAATGGACGCAAAACGTGGTCAGCACTCACACACTCATCACGAAACGGTTGATTTCCAAAGTCGACGACGCATCGACCGAAAGAACTGCTGATGAAGAACAATGAGGAGGACCACACAATGGTTGCTGCCGAGAAAACAGACGATCGCGTAGCACACATCGAGAGTGGCCTGCTTTTGTCGACAGCCGAGTGAACACTGCTTTGTTGAGTTTGATCATCAAAATATCTTGTAATGCCTCTTCTGACAGCCCAGTGCGTAAATCGGATAGAACTAGTGCAAGTGCACTAAATGCACGTTCAACGGATACTTGGCTAGACGATCCAGATAGTATGGCCATAGCAACTTCAAACAGTTCCGGATGGCTGTGCTTCCGAGCGAGTCAATGGCTCCAGACGTCGTAGTGATGAGGTTGCCTATTTTCGATGTTGAGTTGATGGAGCTGTTGTTGAAAAGAAGAAGCGATATTTGCAGATGTGGTCTCCGAACATCCAAACAGCTGTGTTAAGTAATCATCCATTTCATCTGCTTTTTGGAAGTTACTTTGGCACATTGGCACTTCAGCAGATGTTGACGGCTGAGGGTCATTTGTCGGTTTTTAAATCTTGTTTATCCTATCCCAGACGTTAACAATGAAGCTCTGAAAATTTATTATTGTTCGGTTATTTGGCGATCACACTTTAATAAATATATTTCTTTTAGATACGAAAATTTACCTGTACAGATTCTTTATCGTCGACTGATGGAAAAATACTTGAGCCAAGAAATTTAAACCGCGGGTCGAGGAAAACTGCAGCAAGGAAAAGTTTGTTTTCTTGAAGTTTTTTCAGTCGGTTCTTAAGTGCTAACGACAAACTTGGGCAAAGTGGATTATTGTTATGACTTTCAACTGATCGTATCGCTTGCAACCATTGCATGTAAAAGTCACTGAGTGTAACGTGTTTCATCTGTAAATCATTTGTTAAAGTATACACCGGAGAGAATGCTTCAGTAAAGTCTTTCATGCACTTCCAGTCGTCGTTTGTGATCTCTATAAGACAAATTATTGTTTAATATTAAGATAGGTACGATCTTTGTATTGATTAACTTACCAATTTCTTTGTAATCTTGAGCCAACTCGGTATAAAACTTTTCTTGCTGAACTATCGATTCGATCATTTTGTATCGACCTCCCCATCTTGTAGAGGACCACAACGGAGCCTTGGAGGCTTGTTTGTGCTCGAAAAAAAGGCAGTATTTATTTTTCCGCGATTCTTTAACAAGGTCCGTAATCCTGCGAATGTTGGGATCGTTTTTCTTTACTACGTCTCCAACTGCCAGCTGTAGTGTGTGACTTGCACACCGGGTGAGACATAGTAGAGGATCAAGCTTAGAAGCAAGTGAATCCAATAATTCAATTTCCTTCTCATCACATTGGTGTCCTTCATCTTCCAAGAAGGTTTCGGGTGAAACTCCAAAAACCGCTGAAATTTTCTGTAGCATTTTCCTCAAAAATCATCGTAACATTTTTACAGTAATTTCCACGTATACTAAACGTCAGCAGACGATTTATCTGTTTATTTGATAGGCGAGAAAATTGGTAGCACTGGTCATCCTGGATGTGACAAGTTCATCTTGGTTGAACTGTTCAACGCGACAAAAATGTGTGTTATACACGAGACAAGTTGTACATTCCAGTCTGTTTGATTCAAGATTGCGACGAAGTAAAATTAGAAATCGTCTTCGCTTGTGGTCGCACGACTATCGTCATGCTTCGTATGCAACACGACGAAAACTAATCTAGATAAACATTTCAAAAGGTCCTATCTGCATTGATCGATTCTCTTCATCGACTTTATCTTCCGTCAATAACTCAACTGCAAAACCTTCCCCTGTTGTATTTGACGATTTGGACGCTAGATAAGAACCTCCTTTATCAAACTATGTGGTAGAATTAGCGCGAAATTTGTTTGCCTAGCAGTGGTTATGATAAGAGAAAGTCGATGAAGAGAATCTATCAAAGCAGATAGGACCATTTGAAATGTTCATCAAGTAATGGATGCGGCAAAGCTCAAATCGATGAAGGAGACTTTGTGTTTTTCTTCTACTCCTTATGACGTGAATGACTATTGTCAGCCCTGGGTCTAGCCCTTAGTGAACTTGTAGTATACCGACTAGAAAATGCTATCGCAGGGCTAACCACCAACATCCAATCGAACACCCCTACAACAAATGAACTCATCCTGCGTGGAACAATTCTCCCGTTTTCATCGAAATGGGCCTAAAGACCGTTGCTGGTTGCACCGTTCCATGGCCGCCACGCATAGCTGTGCGCGGCGAAAGCAAATTTCGACTGAAATAACAACTATCAAATTTTAATGAAATTTTAATTTATACTGGAAACGCATGAAATAATGAGCATTTGTTTCGTAAACACCGAAACCGTTTTGTATGCGGATAAACACCCTTGCACGGGAACGGTAAGTTCCTGGATCGGAATGATCAATACGTTGATACAAATACATGCCCGGCGTGCATTCGGATTTTGAGCGCTAAAAAAAACGGAGCTTGTCAGTTGGTAACAACTTTTGCTCAATAAGTAGGGTGAGAACGATTTTGGCCACATCCGATACCCTATTCCAAGCATGGGGTAAACATTAACCTGAAACGCTCCTTTTCTTTAAGATAGATTCCCATTTAATTTTCTTTAGAAAAACCCCGTGCTAGGAATTGGGTCTCGTTCTCCACCCTAGGTCAATTGATTTTCTTTTTTTCAAAATCATCCCTGGTTTTGAGTTGTGTTGCCATGGATGGTGAACTGTACGGGAATAACTTCCTTAATTAGACAGAAAGTCAACTTTCAACGGCGACCCTTGAAAACCTCTTGTAAGCTAAGGAAGCAAGCAAGTAAGTATTTAGATGCGATTTTCCCGGGCACATTAACGCTGCAATTGCGCTGCAAACACTTGTCCCGCGGCCCTATTCATCGTTATTCCATTCATAATCCAGTTCGCTTGTTTATTGCATTACTCGTTGCTTGCGACGACACTCAGGGTGCACAATTCAGCTGGATTCAGTTCAGTGAATGCAAAAAGAAGGCAAATGCCGTGAATTAAGTTGCCGACCTTTGCAACGATGTTATAAATGAGTGCACGTATATTGTGAAATTACGCTTCATAGACTAGCGAAACTTCGATGAATGGTCGTATTTGGTCGTTTGGAAATTCTTTTGAATAAATTAAATAATTTATCTGATACGCAGCCTGTCCATAAGCAGTTTTGCCTTAGAATATACTAACACAGTGTATCTCAAAATTGAGCGTACAGCTGTCCGTATATTTCAGAAGAAGAAAAAAAAAACAGCTGTACGATCACAACTTAGAAATAACTAAACTTACACGTGACGGAATCCATCTTTGACGTAAAGGATCAGACGTAAACCAATATTTCATGTAAAATAAAGTGCTTCGAGACTGAAAAGTTCGTTACTCGGCGAAAAGTACATTTGAATAAGTTGAATTTCGCGTCTTTTATGACTCAATGTTATGTCAAAATTGACGCTCGGTGTCTTGGAGCACCTAAATTTACATGATTTTTTTCTAAGTGTAGGTTTCTTAATTTTTGGTTGCTGGCTCATCAACCATTTATTTATTATCGGTATAGTATTGGGCATATTTGGATGAGTGTGTAAGAAGTAAAAGCTATTTTAGAAAAAAAAAGCTAGATTTCCTACACAGCAGAAAAATAAATTTTAATATTACATCCAAGAGGATGCACTTCAGTCATGTCGAAAATCTCATGTAATTTTTATGGCCACACAAATAAACAAATGCAGTAAAAGCAACGTAATGTCAGTTCATGCACTGTATTCATGATAATTTTGCCTTTTTTTCGCAAGTAATATTACACCATATTTTCGACACGATTGAAGTGCATCCACTTTGATGTGATATTAAAATATTTTTTTTGCTGTGTAAAACAAAACACATTTTCTTGAAATACGATGAGCTACACATATTAAAATTTTGCTTATCTGTAGCCATAATAAAGATCTTTAAAATGCCGCTAATTTTACTAAAATCGACCATTTTACTGAAGTTATTCAAACTTCATACATACTCTGTCAAAAAACTCCAAAGCTATACTGATAAATCAATAAATAGTTGATCAATCACTAGCCAAGATTCGAATAATGTATCCACTTAGAGTCTTTCAAAAAATGCCCAGTCAGGTGTACGCTCAATTTTGAGATACACTGTATGTTCTTGTGACTAGATTCTTCTTCTTCCGAGCTTTGACGCTCTTACTCGAGCTTGTACCAGCTCTCCTCTAAATGTTCTTTGGAGCTGTTCTACCGTATGCGTGATAATGTTTGCACCATCGTACAAATAAGGTTCCCGTTTCACCTGTGCATACAATGCCTTGGTTTTCTTTGCATGCACGTAACCTACACACTTAGAAATAACTTCTTTTACACGAGACGTAATCCATATTGGACGTAAATCATAGAACGTAAACAAACATTTCATGTAAAATTAAGGCTCTGAACCATTTGGTGGATTATTTTAACTTTTGGTTAAAATTTGACAGATGAAAAGTTATCGATTAACCCTGCTATCCGAGCATGGTTATTTCTGACAGACAAGAAGTTAAATTTTGACAACCGTGGCTCGAAAACCGGTCGATCGACAGCACGGGGATTTTCGAACATAGAAAATAACTTTCGAAATGTCACTTTTAACCACGAGTTAAATTTAACTCGGCAAATGGTTCACAGCCTTAGTTTGACAGTTGCACCATGATGAAGTGGCAGCGTATTCGTGATTTTTCCCACGCGCAAATGTCGCAAAAAGAAATTTCAATCGCCGTGGGAGTGTCCCGGTGGACTGTCAAAAGGGTTTTATAGACTGAGAAAAGAAAGGACAACTATCGCGAAGGTGGCCACAGGTCGTCCAAGGTCAGCTCGGGTTCCGAGGGTTATCGCTGCTATCAAAAGGAAGATTCGGGTGAATCCAGTGCGTTCAATAAGGAAAATGACAAAGGAACACGGGATCAGTGACTTTACGGCACGGAAGACCGTAAATGAAGATTGCGGGCGAAGTTGAGGGCACGGAAAAAAAACTCACATGATTACCAACCACATCCGGGAGCTACGAGTCAAACGATGCAAGAAAATCTTGAGCTTCCTTAAGCGAAAAAATCCGGTAACCTGTTTACTGAAGAGAGCATGTTTACCGTCGATCCCTATCAAATTCCAGAACCGACCGGTATATTAGTTCTCTTCCGGCAAAAGACGTGGCCGACAAGCACAAGAACGTGTATCTGACCAAACATCCTGCAAGCGTTATGATGTTTGGATTGGTGGCTTCCGATGGCAAAAAAATGGACCCGGTGTTCATTCCAGAAATCGACAAGGTCAACACGGAGGTCTACATCGGTATTTTAAGTAAGTATGTTCTTGCGTGGATCAAAGAACAGTACGGTCCGAAGCCAAATGTTGTATTTCAACAAGATGGGGCTCCGTGACACACCTCGAACCGCACTCAAAAGATCAGTTTTCCAGACCGCCGACTAATTTTCGACCTTCGATCCAATTTCAAAGAGGAGCGATACTAAACCTGTACCTGGCCTGTACCCTGGCAATTGGATGACCTTAGCTGCACCGTGCGAAGCGTGTTCTTGCAGACATTTGTTTTCAACGCCTCATAAAATGAATCCACTTCGGTCGACGAAGACAATGGTTTTGCAAAACCATACTATTTTCATGTTTTGACGACCTCTCGACATCATGAAGGAAAGCTAATTAACTTAAACAGTTTTAGTACGTCAATCTATCCAATGGGACAAATTTAACGAATTTCAAAGTTGATACGTGTTTTGGAATGTACCAATAGCGTAACTTAAAGGTTTTTGAACGTGTCCCGCTGGGTTTCAGCAATGACCGAGTGGATCGACCAGATTTCCACGGAAATGTGATGTACCAAATGTTGCACGCACAATCAATTCCCTTGCATTTGACGTTTACTCACTACGGAGTCTTCAGCCAGCTGCCCAAGAATATCCACATTTTTGTGTAAGCTGACGACGTTCTCATCGTGGTCACAGGGCCCACCACAATACGGACTAAAAAACTAGCCCAAACTGCAGTTACAGCTGTAGTAAAATGGGCCGAGACAGCGGGTTCCAGCTTTCGGCGATGAAGAGTATCAGATACCATGTGTGTCCATCGTGGCACAGAGTCAGCTATCAGGATCGCCGATCAAGCCATCCCCGTTAAAAATTCCGTCCGGGTCTTATGTGTACTCATTGACCGCACGCTATCGTTCGTTCCTCACTTCCACGAGGTCAAACGGAACTGCCGTAGGCGAATCAACTTGCTTAAAACAATTTCTAAGCCCCACCGATCCCACAATCGAGCGGTCAACTTCCGGGTTACGCAAGCCATCGTCGACAGCCACCTGCTCTACGAAACCGAGCTAACGTGCCTCGCATCCGGAAAACAAAACGAAATCCTCGGCCCGACGTATATCAACAGCATCCGGATTATCTCCGGTCTCCTACCCTCCACTCCTGCTGATTCGGCCTGCGTAGAAGCGGGGATCCTGCCATTCCGGTACCGTGTATGAACGTAACCATCATCAAAGCCGCATCATTTGTCGCTAAAACAGCTGGAAATGCTGAAGCCGCTGCAATCTTCCATGCAGCCACAGTACCTGCCAGCCAACACTGTATATACGTGGATACCTGAACACTGTGGAATACCAGGCAACGAGACAGCGGATCACCTTGCTGGATCTGGACCATCTGGTCCCAGGTTCACTGACAAGGTTCCGTTGCAGGACATCAAGCGATGGGTCAAATCCACAACTCGAAAGGCATGGAACGATCAGTGATTCGGCACCAGGGGACCTTTTATCCGGAAGATTAAAGGAAGCACGGAGGCATGGACGGACCTCCGGAATCAACCGGATCAAAAAGTGTTATCAAGGCTCCGAACCGGACACAGTAAACTAAGCCACACTAAACGGAGAACCCTTCAAGAAAAGCTGCGTGATTTGCGGAGTTCCAGCGGCCGTCGAGCACATCCTCTGCGTCTGCCCTGAATTCCACAACCTCAGGGAGGCCTACGAGATTACCTCCAGAATCCGGAACCTCCTCGGAGACAACGCGCCCGCTGCTGACGCCCTCTTGGTTTTCCTTAGGGAAGCCAAGCTATACCATTGTGTTTAGTTAGGTCCTTTGTCATTTCCTGTTTGTTAGTTTTCTTCCGGCTGTCGAGACGGTTCCACACGGGATGAGCCTTTGGACCTCGTGACGGTGCCGTCTTGTTCAGGTCAATGTTCAATGTTCATTTTTAATTTGTCACTTCTTATGAAGAGCAAGGAAGGTTGTATTCTACAGCCCTATCAGGCGGTGGGGCCCTCATGATGGTGTCCACCCGCAGAAACAGCACTCAATCCAACAACAATGTTCGTAGGTAGTAAGCAAAACACTCTGTATAAACAAAAACTCTGTTTCAAGGTTCTCCTTCTGAGACCTCCTTTTGACAAAGAGATGAACTAGCCTTCGGCTAAAAATCTCGTAAATAAAGAATTAAAAAAAAAACTCACTACAATCAACAGTTGAGTGTACACGAGAGATGGCGATAGTGTTTACATAGAGAAATTTTCGATGTGTTGTGACTGTTTGTCTGTTTTATAATATTGAGGTAACGTTAGGATAAAATCAAAACATCCTGAAATATACTTCACTTTCCAACCGATGAACCATTCTGTCAGCCATACGAGTATCCAAGTAACCATATAGTCGCAATATAGCTTGTATATACTTACTATGCTTGAGTTTGTTTAGTTGGGGAATCCGATGAAACTGTCACTTCTCGAAACTAATCTCTTTCGTATTTCTTTCATTCTCTTTTTGCACTTTCATATACCACCTTCTCATACTAATCTGTACGGACCGCTCATTACGAGTGCTCGGTAGACCAGCTACTTTAGACCAGATTATCATAACAATGCACGAAATATAGTTTTCGTTGAAGGAAGTATCCCAACACAGGTAATTGCTGATATATATTTTTGCAGACAGTGACAGATGGTGGACATGAAGATGCAGTGGAGGTGCCAAGCAATAGTTTTATATCCTAGACAAATGGTAAGTTCCTAGTTCGCTGTTTTTCGTCATGGTTGTCGCCGTTGGTACAATTAAATTATATTCTTATATTATATATATTTTCATATAAACTTATACATTCATTAGGTAGGCATGGGACCATCAGGGCGCTTGATTGAAGCGATGCTGATGGGGAGAGTGAAATTGCCAACTCCCTGTTATTATCATTTCGTGAACTGAAGGTGGGCTCTTCTCCCCACTCATTGGGACCTACCTCGTATGATGGCTTGTTCTGTATCGGGTTGGAACATTTTTATCATTTGAAGGAGATTCTTCTTGCTCCCGTGGATCATGCCACATAACATATGTGGAACTTCATGCAAAACAGCTGACTAAAAGTTGACCCCTTTTTGTGTTGCCTCAGTGGCATACTTGGAAATCTATCTGTCAAAATAAAATATTCGTGATATCGACACTGAGCGTTCATAAGGACCAATGTCGAAAACGTAAACAATGACTTCTTTCGTAAATTTCTCGTAGTTCAAAGTCAATCCATATATGCCACCAATTCTATAGGATAGCAGGACTCTCGCTCTATACAACATTGAGGTGGTTTAGTTGAGTGAGTTTTCATTCTCGAGAAATTCGCGGAAAAAGTAATTGCTTACGTTTGCGGCATTGGCCCTTACAGCAACAATTAGACAGAGATGTGTCAACGCCAAGAAGTCAGCCAAATCGATTGTTCAATTTTGTAAAACCTGCAATTCAATATGGAACAAAAGTATCCACACTCACTAAGAGAAGCAGATTGCAATTAGCGAAATACGAAAAACTCATTGTGAAGGATATTTGGAATAATTGTAGAAAGGAAAATAGAAAGTTGAATGTAAGGAAAGAGTGAGCAGGAAAAACAATAAATAGAAGAATCAGGGTGGGCAAAATTTCTTATTATGGTCAAATAATCAGAAGAAATCAATTACATCCTCTTAAAGTGGCATATAAATTTAAATTTGAATGGAAAAAAAGAGGGCAGGCCTAGTTTTACGTGGAAAGATTCGCTGAAGCAAGACTTTTCAAGATATGAAGGGATGAATAAAAGAAATTGGAAGTTACTAGCCAGTGATAGGGAAAGACTGAAGAAAAAAGCAGAGGAAATATGTAAAGAAAGTGGAGATGAAATTTCCGATGGAGAAAGTGATGAGGAGTGAAAAGACTTGCTGTAGAAGAAGAAAGAAACTGTGTAACAACAACAAGGAAAATGAGTAGGACTAGGTAAAAATAATTAAGAAGCGTTTGCGAATGAAAAAAAAAATTAATAAAATAAAAGGAAACTCCCGAAAACTGGAACATAAGTAAAGCAACAATTCATCGTCATCAAAGATAATTACACTGGTACAGGTAAATCAACTGAACTCTAAATAACCCTTTTTTGAATACATTTCATTAATCAAACATTATTATATGCTGGGTTGGGGGGGGGGGGACAGCCTAAGGGTTTCAAAGGATTTGTAGACTGGACAAGGGTTTCGTGGATTTGCCAGTCCCTTGTCACGTGTTGATAGATGTACATTAGGGTGCTTCATTCTGAAAAAAGTGATGAATTTCTGATGGGCCACCCTCCAGTTCGATTCATAGCCCCAAAATATGAACCTGTGCAAAAATTGGTAAAGATTGATGAAGGTTTAGAGGTCGCGCCAATGATTTGAAATTTGTATGGGAATTACTATGGAAGAATTTAAAAAATCGCTTATATCGCTATAACTTTGCTTCTACTTGTCCAAATGTCGAAAAAATTTAGTATGTTATTGCTATGGCAATAAACAAAAAGCCTACAGTTGCTACGCTCAGTTTTGCAGCGTATCAAGAATTATAAAAATGTGAAAAAATGGCAAAATAGGGTAAATTGACAGATGAATATGTACAAGGCAACAACGCCAATTTCATCGCAACAACAACAGGCTTGTTGATCATTGTCATGACAACCACATATTTTTTTTTTTCAACGTTTGGACAACTACAACCAAAGTTAGAGCAATGTAAACGAAAATCAATAATTTCCCATACTAATTCACCAAAATCTCCATACAAAATCCAAATCATTGGCGCGACCTCTAAACCTTCATCAATCTTTACCATTTTTTGCACAGGTTCATATTTTGGGGCTATGAATCGAACTGGAGGGTGGCCTATCAAAAATTCATCACTTTTTTCAAAATGAAACACCCTAATGTACATCTTGTCGTGTGTCTTCCAAAGGTCTTCAATGAAGTTGATTCACCCTGCTGCAACAACCAGTGAAGTATCTGCAGTCATAGGTAATCCTTGCAATGATGGTGGGTTCTATTCACATCACGTTTGCGGCATTGGCCTTTAAGAAAGAAAAGCATATATCCGGAGTGATTTGAGATTTGGGCATAATTGTATTTGTAAACAAACAAGTCAATCACCGATTTATCGCGAATAAAAGCTCAGTTTTCAAAACTAATAACACTATGAGGTAGAGGTATGATTCCTCTATCATTTGGTATATTGTTTATAAGATTGAGCTTTTATCAGCCCAGTGGCAGGCGCGTAGGCAACATGTCATACAGTGACAGCGGGCCCAGCACAGCAAAATAAATGATTTGAGCCCGGGACATGCTGCCTACTGTCAAACGCTGCTGTTAGTATAGGCCTTGTCACTGGCCTGGCTTTTATTCACGAGGAATCGGCGATTGACCTGTTTGTTTACAAAAATACAATTACATCCAAATCTCAAATCACTCCGGAATATATGGTTGCATGCTCAGTAAGCATTGACGTTAAAGACGGCTCTGCAACTTTTTACTCCTATGGCAAAATCCCAGAAGCATCTGAGAATCTGTGCATGAGGTCTAGCGGACTTTGCATCTCTTCATTCCACCCTGGTTCCAGCAGGCCACCGTCTCTTCACGCAAAATTTGACAGCATGGGAAATGTCTCTAATGTTGGCCTATGGATCAAAGATTGGGCCCATAGCTAAAAATCTGCTATTTATCAATTTTATCTAGATGGACGCGTTATTTGGACGTTACTAATGGATATTTTTGGTTGCTATTGAAAATTAAGTCGATTGCTGAATTTATGTATGGGCCCAAATAAGGGACACTTAGGCGGACATTACTTGTATTTCCCCTATCTTATGGGATATTGGGATATTCATAGGATTGAAAGGGTAAGGAAAAGTTCACCATGTTTCACGCACAGACTGATGTTTGCTTATGGGATTTTATAATAAGAGTAAAGAGTTACAGAGTCTTTTTGTCTTGGTAATGCGCATTGAGATGTAACAGGTGAGGCCTAGATAATTTGTCGTCTCTTTTGTTCCTCCGCTGTTTAATTGGTTGACGGTTTTTGACATCAAACTCTGTCAACCATTTAAACCACGGAGGAATAAGATAGACAACAAATTCTCTGGGCCTCACCAGTTTACATCTCATTGGGCATACAGGGGGCTTTTCAAAGGACTTTTAACTAGTATTTTCAAACCGGTCAGAAGCCAAGCAAGAGCGTTGCTATTGCTTTTTTTCCTTGATTTGTTTTCCGTCGATCTTGTTTTTCGTGCTGAGCACCAATGCTACCGACGTTAGGGAGGCAGCTCCCACACCCGGACCCTACCTATCAATCCATAAACTTATGAACCGGGGACCAACGGCTTTACTTCCCTTCCGAGGGCAGGCGTGATCAGATATGTCAAAGATGAGATTGATGGTAAGAGATGAGAGGTAATCACGCTTATTTGTTATAACTTATTTACAGATGCAATATTTCTTCGTCTCTTCGACCAGGTTGAATTGTATTGGATTAATTACGGCAGTTATTGTGTTGATAGATAATAAAGTTAAGATGAAAAAATAATTTTTCCTAAAAAAAAGCTAGAGAAAAAACAAAAAGTAAACTAGAACCAAACGATTACTTTCGTTTGTAAATACACACTTAGAAAATTTCATGTTAATTTAGGTGCTCTCAGAGTGACATATACGAGCGTCAATTTTAACATACATTTGAGTCATTACAGACGTAAAATTCAGCTCAATCAAACGTACTTTTCGTCAAGCAACGAACTTTTCAATCACGGAGCACTTAATTTTACATGACATGTTTGATTACGTCTCATCCTTTATGTCAAAGATGAATTCCGTCATGTGTAAAATTAGTTATTTATAAGTGTGTAGTGCCGTTTTAGCCGTTCCTACACACTACCAAAAAGTCATGTAAATTTCCGTGTCCTGAGACCGACACATGCAAGCGGCCCAAATGACATGAAAATCAGTTGAAAGAAACGAGAAAATAAATTCAATCAATCGTACTTTTCGTCGAGTTTCGTATGTTTCGGTTTGAGAACAATTAATTTTACATGACATGTTTGTTTACGTTCCATAATTTACGTCAAAGATGGATTACGTCTCGTGTAAAACTAGTTATTTTTAAGTGTGTAGTAACTCTGTGTCAGCTACACAGCAAAAAAATAATTTTGATATCACGTCAAAGTGGATGCACTACAATCATGTCGAAAATATGGTGTAATATTACTTGCTAAAAAGGACAAAATTATCATTAATACAATGCATGAACTGACATTACGCTGCCTTCACTGCATTTGTTTATTTATGTGGTCATAAAAATTACATGAAATTTTCGACATGATTGTAGTGCATCCACTTTGATGTGATATCAAAATTATTTTTTTGCTGTGTAGCTGATGGGATTCCCAGTTTGGGACTATAGCCATGGTGTTCGAAATAGAGTTGGTTAGGATTGTGTTTAGCTCCTACTTTTCCTTTTCGATCAACCAGGATCAACCTTGAGCAGAAATTTTCAATTGGCCACAGTTGATCAACATAGGGAGGGTTGAAACATTAGGTATTACAGGTATCAATAAGCACTCAATTTCATTTATCTTCCTATGTATGTATGTATGTATGTAAGGTAGCCACCATCCCTTCAATGATCTTGTCTTGTATGCAGCTCCACTTAATAGCAAGATCAATTCGAGCTACTAATCTGAATTCACAATATCGCTGTATGAAGGGCCAAAAACGGAGGTGCGGACCCTTAAGCAGGGCCACTTACACGAAATCCACGGGAATTTAAGAATCTCCTTCCAACGATACGATCCAACAAATCGAATAACACAATTCGCAATACTTATTAAGCTTCCTTCAGGATGGTTTGTAAAGAAGGGCGCGTCAATCTCACTGAAACTGTTGTCACACCACCACAATCGAATCGGAAGGATAAAGAAAATGATAGTGTTTATTCCCTCCTAACTCCGGTTGTCATACCACTCCATCGTCCAGTTCCAGGTCAAATGATACCCTGATGCTCCCTCCCAACCCAATATTTATTTATATAATGAAATTATATGTAATGGAGAAATGAAATATATCAGAACATTAAATATAACATAATGAATATAAATTTATATAGATTGTAAGCCTCTAGACTAACTCGGGGAAAATCTAAGGGTCGCCTACGGAACTAAATATCACACTCACATCCAACTGCCACCTGTTAACAGCAGGAACGTATATTTTGTTTAAAAGTAAGCAATAACCACAAACGATGCACCTGAAAAAGAATAACACAAAACACATGGGGAAGCTCAAAAGCCAACGAAGTTCCAATTTCTGCACTATGAACTCCCGGACGAGGCCTGAAGACCCCTTTCGGGTCCGGGGAAAACGAGGACAAACGAAAAGGTGGTGGAATAAATTTAAAGGACTGCACTCTCTAAAAAATAGCCGCCTTTTATAACATTTTAGCTGTTTTTATTTTAACCTAGGGTGACGTCACATGCACTTACACTGGGTACTTGCGGTTTTCTGGTAGGTGGGTAGGTCGACCTTCGTAGCAGGATCATCGATGATTCGGCTGTAGCGACCAGCATGACATCGCTGACATTTCGGCGTTGTTTCTGCTGTCTCGATTGCTGGTGAATTGCCGTCGGAGCTGATGATAAGGTCGCCGTTGAGTCTACGATTAACCGGTGATCGCCGATAGAAGCACCGGTGGCAACGTGGATCAATCGGCGCAATCGACCGTTCAGAGCGCCGGTTGTGAGGCGGTGAGGCTGATGAAAACGCCGACGTCGAATCGTTGTTACGATGTGGATGATGCCACTTGCTTGATGCCAACAAGATGGCGGTCCTTCGTCTATTCTCGAGTGGCCTTTTTGATCGTCGAGAGCAATGGCGGATCTTCTGCTCCACGCTGATTCTTCCAAGAATGTCTGATG
Source organism: Ochlerotatus camptorhynchus (assembly GCF_037179485.1). NCBI lineage: Eukaryota > Metazoa > Arthropoda > Insecta > Diptera > Culicidae > Ochlerotatus > Ochlerotatus camptorhynchus. The sequence continues at coordinate 4,691,791 of NW_027040773.1, forward strand.
AGGATAGTGGACCTGGACGCTGATGGGGTTTCCAGTCCGTGAAGGAATCGATTCCGATACCACTGACTAACGTGGATCGCCTGGCTGGTATCGGTGACTAAAGTGGCAACTAGTCTGAACGCTCGCCGAATGGTCCGGTGCCACTATCCTTGGCTCCTCTTGGCTCTTTCTGCGGAAGAGAGTTTCGGAACTTGTCCGAATAGGAAAAAAGGCCCAGATAATGGACCTACCCAACCCATTAGTGCTATGACGTCACAATATAGGCTGTCCGGGGTTACATTATATAATTTAACAATTTAATTACCTTTTTCCTAATTTCTACGTTGGATAACACGAAAAACTTATTGAATGCAGTATCAGCAGTAAACCTAATGGAGATTAGAAAATATTTTCTTTTTAACTTTACTTTACCCTAGCTTTAATTTTTACAATATCCTTCTTTTAATCACTTTTAATTTTCACTACCTTTTAAATGATTTTAGCTACTGCCATTAACTTTATAACACCACATAAATATAAATCAACTTTTTATTTTTTTATTTTAGGAACACGCGCGCACTTCCACTTCCTACGGAGTTCACGGACAGAAGAGAGCGAACAATTCTACGGCGCCGCGGAGCGGCAAACGATATATTTCGCTGGTTCAAACCGCTGCCAACAAACAGTGAGAGTCAGACATGATTGTGATATTTAGGGAATAGGGTTCTGTATTGGGATGGAACACCTTATAAAAAAATAATCGCAAGGTGACAAAGTAATCTGCTACGTTTAATTGTAACCGCTGGTTACAAGATAAAATAGTTGCTATTCTGTAATGAAAATAATAATTATTTTACATATAATAAGATGTAGCTCTATGTTTCCTCAGCTCACAATATTAAGTGAATGTAACACTGAAATTTCAAGGTTATATTAAGCAAATAGGATGTAAATGTAAAGTGTAAAGTGTGATTTATAACTAACACGACTAACAATAAAATGGGATTAAGAGAAAAATAAAGGAAAGATCTCATCCGATATGTTGCAAAGGAATCCATGACATCACGATGATTTCGAACACAAATGTGCAAGTGTTGCTATGATCATAAAATGGTCACCGATTGCCTGCGAAAAACGCTTTCCCTAACGCAGATTTCTAAATTGAATTCCATCTGGTCTCAACAAACGCTGTTCATTCAATCACCGCGTGTGGTGAGTTGTGGTGTTCTTCAGTACACAACGAAAGGCACCCCGCAAGCAGCTAGCTATCATACAAAGAAGCTGCCCTCAACCGCTGATCGGATTCAGTTGCTCGTCGTGATTCTGTGATTGATGAGTTTTCCCTAATACATTTTTCGTTTCCACACCGCTATCATCTCCAAGAACATCGAGGACAATTTTCTACAGCATTGTTCTAAACTGGCTTCCAAGCTTCCAACCCATCGGTCATTTTCAGGACCGCAAATGACTGATAAAATAGTTCACTAAAGAGTAAGAGCTTCTATCCAAGACATACCGTCCATGATTGACTTGTACTACATGGACATCGACAGAGCACCTCACAAACAGAAATCTCAAATTGCTTCCGAATTTCAACGTATCGAACTTTTTCTCTGATATCTGTTTTATCATGGCTTTCTTGGGGCAGTGATACAGTTCAGTTAAAATACAACTTGTTCGGTCGATAGTAACAAACGTTAAAATGTCATATATTTCTCCTGGCCATTATATACACACACTCAGTTTCATTTATCTTCCTGCTCACAAAATTCTTGCTAATGGAACGATGCAAAGTCACCTCAAAATACTGTACATTTTTCACATGGCACTTCTACATAAACTGTGTTATGTCTACTAGTACCAGTAGACATAACCAGTTGAAATCATTGTTAGGATCCACTAAAGACCCAGTTAATGTTTTAGGTAAAGCAGGTGTATATAAAATAAGCTGTAATCATTGTTACAAAGTATATATAGGACAAACCAAGAGAACTTTAGCAACTAGATTTAAAGAACATATAGCGGAGGTTAATAAGGCCAAAAAGCAAAAGGAAAAAGGCCTAACATATGATTTCAAATCAAAGGTTGCAGAACACATCTTCACAGAGGACCACCAATTATCGACGGAGGACATCACGATTTTACGAACAGTATCTACACCATGGAAATTGGATGTTGCAGAAAGCCTCGAGATCAACAAACAATGTAATTCAACTTTACTCAACAGGGATCAAGGAAACGGACACACATGGTTTTTCAAGTTACTATCTAGGACACATCAACGAGTAAGCAGCGGAGTACATGTTCCTATAGAAAATTAAATTTAAGTTTACCTAGTTTCTAAGTGAAAATGTACCTGTGCTAATATATATTCGGTATATGCGATGTTTTTCTTCAGTCGAGTATTAGTACAAGACACTGAATTCATCAAGGTTAATATTTTGCTGCGTGATGTAAGGTGATGTATTTGTTAAAGCTATATAATTATAAATAAATGACGTAGATGGTTAAGGCATTACAAAGACATGAGTTCAGAAGTGCTAAAAAGACACAACATTATAAACCACGTTAGAGCTATTTTAATAGAATTGACTATCCCCTTTCTCATTTTACAGCTGCTATAATCAATTTGACAGATCGATGTCTTTATATACCACTTGAAATCACTCAAATGGGGTCGGTTTTTGATGATCGAGCTCCGCATCATGCGTAAGTGTCTCTGGCTACGGGTCCACCCTCCGTTTTTGGCCCTTCATACAATGGTAAATTGAATACAACCAGGTATCGTACTTGATCATGTCATACGAGGTGGACTGTCCACTGTCTAATAGCTGTGCCCTGCAACAATGAGCGGTATCCTTTACAAACAAACATACATACATAAGATTTGAGGTTGCTACAATAAATGTTATTGCATTGTCATAATTTGGTAAGTTTTTATTCGGGAAGGCCTTTGTCAAACGCCACTCCAGTACAGTAAGCCTCAGACAGGCCGTTGAGGCCATAATTGATAGAATGGAAATTCTATCAATGATTAACTTAAGTTTAGGTTCTTTCAAACATATCCCTTTTTATTTTTCAAACTCGAAAATTTTCAGATTTTTTGTTTGTTTTCACAGTGTTTAATGGTGCAAACATTATTACGCATACGGTAGTTCATCTCCTGGTTCAAGAACAATGATAGAATATGCCCTGGGATTTGGAAGACGTTTTCAACACAACGATTTTCTGACTTCTGATTTAATAATAACCGTTAATAATTAGGTTATCTGCGGACCCATAAAAGGCTTGTTACAAGCTTATTTTATTCATATACAACCTCTTTACACACAACAAAAATTGTAATTTATCCATCGCGCAGGCATGGGTTGCTTTCGAGAGCACCTTCAGTGAAATCACAGAGTATGGCTATACTATTTATTTTACGTTGGAATAACTGAAAATTCGAATTGAGTTTTTGTTAGTATTATATAATAAAAAGTAATGAAAAAGCCCCAAAAGAGCAATGCACGACTACCATCGCGTGGAATCTCCACTAGTTTAAATTTGAGTTATAGTTGACGTAAACAGCGAAATGGTCTACACAAGCGTGTACAACATTGCTGATTTAAGCGATGTCATGCTAAAATTTACATGAAATATCGTTAAAATGTATGCAAAATGTAGCGTTAACTACGTGTGTGCCATATATCCCAGAAATTAACAAGAACTTTTCAGACGCTTCACCCAAGAGGGAAATAACATTGAAATTATTTTAAAGCTTTATGAAAGTTAAATATTATTACTCGGATACTAAATGTAACTATACAACTAAGGCCATCAATGAAATTTTTTTGAATGGTGCGATTGTTGCCAGCAGAAGGCTTGACCATTCTTCCGGAAGACACTATTTGCTAGCAATTGTGAGAGAATGAGAGCCGAAGATCCACTTTCAGTGCACAGCAATAATCAAAACAACCAAGCGTACAAAAAACTCCAAATATCAACGTGGGGCTCTCGAGGAGGGTTGTGATGCGCTTTTTCTGATTTTCTGACACAGATAAGGAAACACTGACTGTAAGAAGGAAAAAAAGGGGGGAACGCGGCTGCTAAAAAAAACTTAATCGAGAAAATAACTTCTCCGGTGAAATTCATCAACGTGCTATTCTACTGTCGTACAGCAAGAGTCCAGAACGAGCGGAATAAATTTCAATGACCTGATTTTGGGAATAAATAAAGCGTGCTCTTCAACTTATGGTTGACTTCCTTGTTTCGAATTCCAAAAGCTTTTGTCCATTTCATTTATTTATGCCGTTCGTTGACAGCAAAAAAATCTGAATTTTACTTGTGATGTAACCATCAACTTGCAAGAAATTTTGCTTATATAGATGATTGCATACAATGTTTTCAATATTTCATAAAATTTCTCAGAACTTTACACGATTTATAATGTAAACTTGTATGTGAGGCTCCATTTATGTATAACACACAGAAATTTTAGACAAATTTTTGGAAATCCATTACTTTTCGTATTTTTTCATTTGGCTGAACATTTTTAGAAACGTTCCGCATGACCAAAAAAATCATTTTGCATCTTCAGATCACCATTTTAAATCGAGCATAAATTTTGAAAAAGGTTTATTACAAAATGTTAAGCTAATCTTCTGAAAACCGTTACTCGCAAAATGTTCGTCCAATCGGTTTGGTACCTTCCGTTGTAGGGAAAATTCTGAAACATTTGAAGAAAACAAATTTCACTAAAAAAAATTCACAAATTTTTTTTTATTTAAAATAAAATGGTAAAAATATTTTTTCTCAGAAACGAAATTCATATATATTTACTTTTTTTCGATATGCTTTAGGGGACATCCTATTGCATTAGCGGTGCCAGTGGTGTAGTGGTGAGCGTGATTACCTCTCACCCCAGCAGGCCTGGGTTCAATCCCAGTCAGCGCCGCCGGGATGTTCTGAGGCATAACATCTCTGATCACGCCTTCCATTGGAAGGGAAGTAAAGCCTGCACAATGGTTCCCCTTAGAACAAAAGTTGGCCAAAACCTCAAAATTGTTGCTAATAGGCAAAAAACAGTTGATATAGATATTTTTTTAGATGTACGAAGAAAACTTGACCATCAAGACGTCACAAAAAGGAATATAGTAGAACCAAAACCGATGCACAATAGTCATAAAGCCGTATTTAGGAAGTTTAAAATGTTTGCGCCCAAACTGTCAGTTTTAGGTATATGGTTTCTTAGAAAAAGTTGCGTCATATTTTTTGTTCAATCTTTTTATGTTCGTAAAATTAGGGCGGTCCATAAAATTGATGAATTAAAAATACAAACTTTTTATTATTTGAGATAGCCCAAAGCAGTGTTGTAAACAATTGAAGAATTCAATTCAAAGCAACTTTGTTGAAAACAGAACGTTTTTATCTCTTATGGTTCATGAGTTATGGTTTTTTTTAAACGAACAGGTTAGGTTGGCCACTAAAATCGGTTTTCTTTGAACATCTTTTCATACGTTCAGGCTATTTTCTTCGAAACAATTGCTCTTTTCAATTGTCAATATCTCAAAATGGAGCAAACCGGTTTTCAAACATTTAAATTCATTGGAAACATCGTTTTTTTTTTCAATTTTGGAAAACTGTATGAACTTTTTCTGTTTAAACCATTTAATTTAATATAAAAAACTAATATTTTTCAATAAAACTAGTCATAACTTTTCAAATAAAAGAGATAACATATGAACAAAAATATTCGTCATAAAAAGTGCTTAAAGTGTCTAGTATAAAAATTTCACGAGTTATCGAGCAAAAGTTATGATTTTTGAAAAAAAAACTCAACTATTGGAAATTGATCAAATTTGTTGGCCGAAATCAACCAATTGCGAGCTTACTTGCTATGACTATCGAGATAACAGAGATAGAGACGAACCTATTGAGAGGTAATAAAAGAGCGTACCTGTACGTTTTGTTTCAGTCCGTTTCAGGTTGTTCCGGATCTTCCGGCTCAATGGCCATGCAGGTCCATGTTTATGTCACAACCCCATTTTTTTCTGTCATCACAGTTTCTAGAGTTTTTCTAAAAACTGCTGAGTTCTAGGATCTGTTTCATGGATTGACCACTTTAACGAATGTTCTGGATCTTCCGAAGGACCGTTTCGTTGTCTCCAGGATCCATATATCGGAACCAAGACTGTATTCTGACTAATTATGAACATTTGTGCCCATTAACCTACATTATAAATCTTAAGTCACTTGCAAAACCTATAGAGTTCTCCAGATACAGAAAAGTGTGCGAGAGACCGCGCGCTACCTTTTTACGTAGTTGTGATCTTGCGTTACCTTTTTGGTTCTTCTTCTTCTTCTTCTTTATTTTAATATATGCATGTTGGATTTTAGTGTTCGTGATATTGCACTTGGAGATCTCTCTCTCGCTTTCAAAAAAATAGACGACCCATCATTCTTTTTATAAAGGAAATAATTTGCATACCATAGGAATTCTAGAGGTACCAAGAAATTCATCAATAAATGACTAAGCTATGTCATTGCCAACTTGCCGTTACACGTTTTTCGTAGGCTTCATAGGGTTACGGGATGTGATGTAAGCCTAGCCCCTCTTTTCGGCATATCAAGCAAATAATTCATTCATTCAGCAATAATATACAATAGTAAGGAAAAACTAGCACCACAACTGATGTGAAATTGTAATCCGTAAGTTATTTGCCTATTCGCATAAACGTAGGTCACTCATAGACTGAGAAAAATTTTCCTTGGTTTTCCAGGAAAAGCTTTTCGAATATGACAAAAATCGAAAGAGGTTTCACTCAGTCTATTAGTATACTGCCGTTAAACGCATAACCGTCCCATGTTCTATGCAATCCTTATGCACCGTGGGACTCTTATGCGTATAACGGCAGTATACTCCTATGAATGACCTAGGTTTTAGTGATTCTGAGTGAAGAACCACACAATTTAAAGTCGATCATGATGATGATGATGATGATGATGATGATGATGATGATGATGATGATGATGGTCCCACCTCTTACCCCTTCAAAGACTTGAGCTGGACGATTTATCTTTAAGATAATTGAATATGACATTTTAACCAAGTTGGCAAACAAAATCGAACTGGTTTCAGTTACAGATATAAATTCCCTCTAGAGTTTACAGTTGCTTCACAGCGATATAAATGTGGAAAAGCTCAGGCGTCCACCTCTTAGTTCGCCTTTTTGTCCACTTAAAATATTCATAAGTATTACAAGCAATCAAGAGTTAATGAACAATCAACAAAGCATCCTATTACACTAGCAACCCCGCAATCTGATGCTATCATAATTTTCAGCAATGTCAGGAATGCTCACGAACCCCTAACATTTGCCAGAAAACTTACTACTAACTCAAGGTATCTTTCAAATAAGCTTCAAAATTGCATTTTTTTTTTTATCAAATGTTAAATTCAGTCCGTTATCCGTCCTTTGTAGACTACTTTTTTTTTAATTGCTTTACTTTTAAATCAAATATTAATAATCCATCATCACCCTCGTGGCGAACAGAAATAGTTTTTGCAGTACTAAATAATAATTAAAAAGTCGTTATGACAGCTATTCATATAAAATAATCCGTTAGAGATAACTTCGTCAAGATACATAATTTGTCAATTCCTTTAAAAAAAATCACTGGATAACTGTTCAAAAGACAGTTTTAACGTGTGAAATGCAGTGTCTTTTAAATTCTGTAAGTGCACATTGTGCATTTCAATTCCGATTAGGCCCTTCGAACCAGAGTCAATGTTATAATAAGAGTCCCGCCAAGAGTGAAGCCAGAAGTATCGATCGAACTGTCAAGCGGGGTACCAAACAAGCCAAAGCAAATAGACATTATTGTTCCGACAGCCAGTGAACTACAAGTATTGCATTCATTACTGACAATATTTTAGTAATTTTCGAGATTATTTTAGATGAAAAACATGCCTTTGCTTTATTTAGTACATTGTGGTATTTATAAGTTATACCAAGCACTTGTTTGAACATTATTCAGGTTCTTTAATCGTTTCTGTCTCTCAGAAGCTCCGTTATCGACATGACATTTTTCACTTCTGATTAAAAGTCAACCGATGCTAATGCAAAAAATGTGGTTGCCGTTTACTATGACGAAAAATAGATCGCAAACAGTGCTGATTGTTCGCAACATTTTCTCTTATTATAACATCAAATCTGCTTTGGACTATAACTTCAAGAGCAATGTGATAAGGGTCTATGCGCCGAATGTAAACAACGACTCAAGGGATGGGTCACTCCGCACAGTGTGCCAAAAATAAGCTTGGGCACAGTCATTGTCAGTGTGTGGAACCCATGGTTACAATTGTTCTGATTACTGGCAACACTGAACATTTCTGCGCCTGCGCAGTGTGCATGTGTCAAAATTTGTTATTGATGTTGTCAAAATATAATCAATTTGAATCAAAACACAACTATGAATCTCCATCAAGTCTCATCGTTGCTTTTGCTTTCCTCCTAAGGACATGGACTCCATCTTACATTGGTTCATCGAGTTCGGATTTGAGATAGTCGCCCGTCACCGAAATGGGTGTCACACCACCGGACGCTGCTGCCACGGCAGAGGCTGACGCGACTGCTGCCGACATTTGGGTGGCCATGTTTTCAATGTTCTCGTTGCTCCACGCACTGTTTATCGTCTTGGGCGAGAAGAAGCACGTGCACGGGAATTTTGTGCCTTTGTGATCGATTGCGCTGTGGTTGCACTTTATGATGGCGTTCACCTCCAGGGCTACGCTCGGGAACTCGACCAATCCGGAGGAGGAATGTTCCGATTTCAGCGGGAACATTCGCACTTGCGACGGGCGGCAGTCCTTGGTGTTGAATGCAGTCAGCAGCATATCCTCGGACATACCGGATGGGGTATTGAAGAAGTGTTCGTAAAAGGTAGCGATTGTTCTTGGAGGCGCTGTAGTCCTTGAAGCTGATCGAATTGTACGGCAGGGTTTGGGGGTTGGTGGACTCTGAAGTTGTGCTTGGAAAATGCAATCTGAATTTTGCTACCATCATTTCCGATTGGAATGTTGTTCAAGTGCTGGATGGGAATTTTACTCTGACAAAATTTCCGTGCAGGCAAAACAGATTGAACAGCTTATCGATGATGGCTGTGTTGTTATCGAGTCCGTAGACCATCATCACTGCGCCCTGTTGCTGTGCCGGTTGAATGAATTTGGCTGGTCCGTTTCGGGTCAGCGGTTCGTTCTTCATCAGTCCGCCGTGTGTTCCGACCAGTGTTGGTTACCAGTTTCCTGACGGATGATACTCGGGTGGTGAAAAATTCGGTGCAAATCCGTTTTCTCCGCCGGCTCCCAGAAGGGCTAGTTCAGGATCATGGTTGACTAATGATTTACGGTCGTTGTACGAGGTCGGGCTTCTACCGAAGATGGTAGGATCGTGCAGCAACGGGGCTCGTCCGTTGCAGGCATCCTTGGAGACGGCTGCTTCCAATGTGTAGTCCCAACTGGAGTCCGTGTCGTTTTCGTAAACATTGAGTTTTTCTGGCTTGACATAGTCGATCTTCAGTGTGCAGCACTCGGAGTAGATGTTACAGCCGTTCAATTCAACGCAGGCTCTGGTGGTGGATTCAATGTTGACAAACCGTTTCCGTTGAACGCCATGTGATTGAAATTGAGCTTTGTTTACTGGCACACACGGGCAAGCAAAAAGGAGCGAAGGGTTGAGAAATGTCGCGACACCTCACTATACAGAGATTGCTGACAATTATCGTACGTAGTGTGCGTCCAATGAGCTAAATTACCGAGGTGAAGCAATCGATTAAGTTGTGTGAGTAAAACCCCTGTACGATACACGCAATTAGTGACGTCACTACTTGCGTTTACGTTGATTTTTTGGTTTACTAATACAACCATATTTCACGTTGCATCACCTCTCTCTGTACCTCATTGGTGTGCGTCACGTATACGTATACGCAAAATGTTTTCATCGGGAAAAAACTTCATAGAGAAAATTTTCCCGATGTAAACAAATCACTTACACAATCATACTTAAGCAATCTCTATGCTATACTTATCAGTCAGGACAGCCTACGATAATAACCGCTGTTGAAAAACCTGGAACTTTTCCTCACTCAACGTAGACTCGTACTAGGTGAAACTCCACCTGCAAGGTCCGTATTTCGGAACGAAAATGTTCTTCCTACTCCCGGGTCATCTCAGGTTTCGAAAAACAAAACAAAAATAACACGGCGAATGAGAATGACCCAAATTTGAGTTTAGTTCACTCATAATCGCCAAAAGTGCAGGAACTCAGCGATAAGTAAATTTGCCTTATGTTTTCCCAGGTTTTTCCAGGATCTCCAGGGAAAAATTCCCGAATTTGAGAAAAGTAAAGATTGGATTCACTCAGTCTATTGGTATTACTCCGAGACTGAATAAAATTTTCGTCAATTTCCTCATTTTCCGGCAGTTTTTTTAGGTTTGCCACAGGAAACCATGAGACAAATATTACTAATCGCTGAGTTCCTGCACTTTTGGCCATTATGAATGAACTAAACTCAAATTTGGGTCGTTCTCATTCGCCGTGAAAGCATTATTCACAAGCAATCAAAGGTCAGTTTAATGACTTCTCGGCATTGCCGGCACAGCTGCGACAGACTGAGGCACACTGAGAAAAATAAGTTGGCGCAAAATAAGTGTGTAGGGTGACCACTAGACTGATGCAAAAATTGAAATTTTCGCTCCACAGTGTTTAAACGGTTTCAAATCGGGTCCTGATTAGCCTCCGAAAGTTTAAACTCATTTGATAAGAAACTGACTTGGCACAAACCATTTAAAGTTCCTATGAAAATTACTATGAGAAAACAAATTTTTTTTTTTCATTGTCTTCTAGCCTTTTTACATATTGCACTGTTAACAAATTCTATTGGTATTCTTATGGGAATTTTTATCAGCTAAAACTTTGCAGAACATTGTTTTCAGCCAAAGGTCAAATTAAATACTGTATTGTGGGCAATACTGTATTCTGCAGTGTGACATAGTAGCCATGAATTTTTTCCTCTATTCTACGCACCATAAACACCAATGTTGCCGGCTGAACAGTTGATTGAGCATAATCATAAGACATCCGTACATCTGTAACTCCCAGTCCTGGAAACCCCTCCGTTTCAGTCCTGCCATCAGCAGCCTTCGTTCATCATAGTCGTTCCGGACCTGCTGTCGGATGTAGAGTATCTAATGAGACTTGATGATGGTCAGTTATTGCCTGATGTATCTGTGATTTCCAGGAAGAGCAGTCGTTCGATTCCTTGCCGCAAGCTGGACGTCGTGATCTTCTACCAAAACGCCGGTGGAATGAATTCTGATGTTGAAGAGTACCGCCTAGCTGTATCGGATTGTTGCTACGATGTAATTGTACTGTGTGGAACGTGGCTCGATTATCGAACGCTTTCCATTTAAGTCTTCGGTCCTGACTACGAGGTCTTTCGTTGCGATCGCAATCCTAACAACAGCCGTAAATCTACTGGTGGAGGTGTCCTTGATGCTGTCCGTGGCGGGTTGGAGGCAATGGCCATCGAGAACGATTCATGGAACTATGTGGAGCAGGTTTGGACAGCCATCAATCTGGGTGATCGCACACTATTTCTATGCGCTATGTACATTCCACCTGATCGAGTCCGTGACAATGAACTCATCGATACTCACTGTCGGTCAGTTTTTACAGTTATCGAAAGTGCCACTACAGTTTTTTTTTTTCCTTTGGTTTGTTTTTTTCCGTCGATCTTGTTTTCCGTGCTGAGCACCAATGCTACCGACGTGCCAGGAAGGCAGCTCCCACACCTGGACCGTACCTATCGACCCATCAACTCATGAAACGGGGACCAACGGCTTTACTTCCCATCCGAAGGAAGGCGTGATCAGAGATGCCTCAGAACATCCCGGCGGCGCCGACTGGGGTTGAACCCAGGCCTGCTGGGGTGAGAGGTAATTTTAACGCTTACCACTACACCACCGGCGCCGTTAACTCCAGTTAATGAGATATTCATTTTTGGTGACTTCAATCTGCCAGGCGTTTCGTGGAGTCCATCTCATAGCGGATTCCTGTACCCAGATCCTGATAGCTCTACATTTCAGGAGCAGGGGCTATTAGCCTTCTCGACAACTACAGCGCAGCGACACTTTCTCAAATTAACCATGTAGTTAACGAAAATGGTCGTAGCTTGGACCTCTGCTTCGTGAGCGCACAGGACAGGGCTTCATAAATTTCCTCGGCTCCTTGTGCACTAACTAAGCTAGTTCCGCATCACCCTCCTCTAATTGTCACTGTTGAGGACAAACTCGTGCGTGATCCTGCTACGGTTATGACTTCCGTAAAGCTGACCACCGTAGCATCATAGATGTATTGTCTAGCATGGTATGGGAGAACATCCTTGATCCAGATGACGTTGAGGCTGCAGCGCAAACCTTTTCACATGTCTTGGCATATGTCATTGACAGACACGTCCCGAAAAGAACTCACCACAAAGTGTCTCACCCTCCCTGGAAGACGAGAGAGCTACGTAGGTTGAAGTCAATCAAGAGAGCAGCATTGAGAAGATTTACGAAGTATCGCACGCTTCCTCTAAAACTACATTACCGTTCCGATTCAAATTTCGGACGATTCAAATTTCGGACACTTTCATTTTTAATTAAATATTACATCCAGTTAGAAACAAAGTAATAATGTTAGATGATCGTGGAGGGCACTAGTCAAAAAAATTTAAAATTTACAAGACATGTGGATCATATTCGACCGAGATAATCAACTTTTAAAAGTGTCCGAAATTCGAGTTTAAGTGTCCGAAATTTGAATCGGCACGGTATGTGAGGCTGAATCACATGTACCAGCGAGTCAGTCGTGAATGCTTTTCAAGTTTCCAACGAGGCATCCAGCGCAAACTTAAGCTACACCCGAAATCCTTTTGGAACTACGTGAACGAGCAACGTAGGAAATCCGGCCTCCCATCGTCTATGGAATTCAACGGAGAAGTTGCTGCCACCGTTCAGGATATATGCCACCTTTTTTTCGAAAAGTTTGCCAGTGTATTCACTAATGAAATACTAACTGACGACCATATTAACCTGGCTGCCAGGAACGTTCCAGTAAATGATCAAACGATGGGTGCAATTGATGTTAATGCAGAGATGATTTCTAAGGCCGTGACTCTGCTCAAGTCATCCTTCAATCCTGGACCTGATGGATAAATACCGAAGAATTACATCGATAAGTGCCATTTCGAAGCTATTCGAGCTAGTGATTATGGAACCGTTGCTGTCCCATTGCAAGCAGTATTTGAGTGCTGATCAACATGGGTTTACTGTCGGCCGCTCTACAACCACCAATCTGCTGTGTCTCACATCGTACATAACCGAAAGCATGTCGGATCGGGTTTAAACGGACGTTATTTATTCAGACCTTTTCGTAGCATTCGACAAGTTGAACCATGCCATTGCGATTGCTAAACTCGGCAGGCTCGGTGTATGCGGTAATCTTCTGAGTTGGTTTCGATCATATCTTACCGGTCGGCCACTAAAGGTTGCCATAAGAGATTGCAGATCAACTAGCTTCTTTGCCACATCAGGTATACTTCAGGGAAGCCATATGGGACCGTTAATTTTTATACTGTATTTCAACGACGTGCATCTGGTCATCGAAGCTCCTCGGTTATCATATGCAGATGACCTCAAAATCTTCCTACGAATCTGCTCCATTGCTGACTGTCACTTTCTTCAACGTCAGCTGAATGTATTCGCTATAGTTGGTGCAAAATGGTAGTGAACCCAGCCAAATGCTCCGCTACTACCTTCTAACGAAAACAACAACCGATAATATTTAGCTATGACCTGCTTGGCTCGACAATCGAACGCGTGAATCAGGTGAAAGACTTGGGTGTGATCTTGGATTCGAAGTTTTCATTCAAGCAACACATTGCATATGTTGTTGAAAAGGCGTCAAGAACTTTAGGGTTCATTTTTAGGATAGCTAAAAACTTCACTGCTATCTACTATCTAAAATCTCTATTGTTCGCTTGTTCAATCGACGCTTGAGTATTGTTCAGTGGTTTGGAACCCAAACTACAACAACGTTGCCAAGAGAATCCAATCTGTTCAACGTTGCTTTCTTCGTTTTGCGTTGCGTAGATTGCCTTGGAATGATCCGTTTCGATTACCCAGTTACGAAAGCCGTTGTCAACTTATCGACCTAGAACTTCTCCCGACTAGAAGAGACACAAGCAGAGCCCTAACCGTGGCCGATATCCTGCAAGGAAGGGCAGATGGCGAGGCTATCCTGAGGCAAATTGACCTGAATGTTCAACCCCGACCGCTTTGTAATAACCTTATGCTAAGACTGCCTCTACGTCGCACAAATTATGGAGCACACGGTGCGATTTGTAGAGTGCAGAGAACATTCAACAGAGTTGCATCTGTTTTCGACTTTCATCTCTCCCGTGATGCGCTTCGTCGAAAGTTTTCTTCTGTTCTTCGCCGGCAGGAGTAACTGACTATAAGATGTATGTTTTTATGACCATGCTTGAATGTATTTTTTTTACCATAGTTGCTAAGGTTAACATCATTGGGGCTTCATCCAGCCTGTTGATGTAAAACAACAATAAACAAAAAACAATAAAGTAAACAATAAACATCAGTGACTTGAATCATTTATAATTTTTGTTCCTTACATTTGATCGAGTAGTGGGCTTGAACAAAGTTGTAGCTTAGAAAATTGTCAACAAGCTCATCTTCTAAATTAGAGTGAACTGGTGAATTTTGAGATAGATATGAACCAAAATTATGCTTTCTCCATAGTAATTGCCAAATAAACTTCAAATGGTTTGTGCAAAGTAAGTTTCTCACTAAATGAGTTCAAATTTTGGGAGACTAATCAGAGGGAGACTAAATGGAACCGTTTGAGCACTGTGGAGCGAAAATTTCAAATTTTGCATCCGTCTAGTGACCACACCTTGCAATGACTTTAAAAACGATTGCTCATTAATCACAACACACCCAAGCAAACTTACTAAACCATCTGATAGAGCAAACTTACAGATGCTGGTGTTGTTCCCTGAATGAGTCTTAATTCACGAGAAATCGACAATTAAAGCCATTGTCTACGTTTGGCACTTAGAACCTTTTCACACGTTGCATTAGATTTGACTTGACAGTCCGTTATATGTGGAGTCGTGAGATGATCTATTGGCTTTTATTATGATTCTGGTGGTTTTTGTTATCTGGATCAACCGAATAGAAAACATTATCTTTTTCTTCCTCATCTGTTCTTACACGAGAAGTGAAAGTGACGTCAGCAATTCGGTTACAATGAATGATAAAACGTGGAAAAGAAGCGCGATTTAACATGCAGAACCATTGTTGATCGAGGGTCATCTTTGGTAGGACGAAATTGCATCCATTTATAGACCCAATTTTAGTACAGTAGACCGATATTACATCTCCGTACCTGGAAAGTACCTGGAGAGTTTTACATGTTTCAGTCGTTGCAAATTAATATCCAAATAATAAGAATATCTAAGCTTGCATTCAAAGTGTTTTTTATGTTACTTCATACGCGAAGTTAACGATTTTCAGAGTTGGTTGGAAATGCTAACATGAAGCTTTAGTGTGATGATTTATTAGCTAGAGAATGATCTTTAGAAGAGGGAAGGTGGATAGTTCCGTTAGAGTATGGCAGTATGAAAATTGAATAGAAGTTGAAAATGAGCGAAGGGCCATTAAAGCGACAGTTTTCAAGATAGACGCACATTTTTGCCTAGCCCGTACGATGTACGCGGGGACTTGAAGTATGTCTCCAAGTCTACAGGCAAAAAATGTGCGTCCCTCTTGTTGCTCATAAACTGACTGCGGCTGTGGAATAGTTCTAGCGACGTTTTCATCACTACCTAAAGCCCCACGTTTTGCGAGAGCATTTCCAGTCGATGGTGTGTTATAATGCAGTTCTTCTTTACCCAACTATTGTGTTGCTCCTCTCGTCATGACCAACGTGATCATCTCAGAGAGAAAGCAGTAGGGTGGTTGTTGCGTGCTGTACCATCATCAGCATTGTTGACGGCTACTCCCGCCTTGAGTTGTTACATTCAAAGTGTTTTTTTATGTTACTTCATACGCGAAGTTAACGAAGTTAACAGGCGTTCATGGATTTGGGATTTATTTCATGAAAATGTTATTTACTCGATCACGTTTACGGGAACTGTGGGAAAACGAAGGGACCGCAGAATTCATCGAGTTATTGAAAATATCGTCTTGTGGAGAGTTGACTCTATTTTCAAATCCATCTTGCCCCGCCCAATAAGTTCAAGAATTTGGCGCCTCTTTCATTGTGTATTTTTTTTTCTCTTTTTCGCTTGCAAAAATATGTCACAGGTGCTGCTTTGAAAGTGATATTATCGAAGGAGAATGAGGGGTGTTTGACAACATCATTTTAAAGCAAAATATATATATTTCAGTTCTTTTCCATAAGTCTAATGTACAACAATTTGCTCCTGACTCATTTTCCCATTCATGTTCGTGTTTCTGAATGTTTTTGTTGTTGTTGCTGCACTGTCTGTCTGTCTTTTTATTTGGTTTTTGTATAACGTGTCCATCCTGTGTGTAACGACTGCAAGTTGCATGCTCTTGTGTGACGTGTGTGTGTCAATGTGTCTTATGCTACGATGCTCCTTTCTGTCTGATCATAGATAACAAACTTTTTATTTTACTTTTTCCGTTTTTGTTTTGTTCTAACTATGATAAGTATTTATCTCAGCTTATATTTATGTGTGTGCTAAGGAGTGAGTGAGCTAGCTTTCTCAAGGTCTGGGGGTTTTTGGCGCGTGTGACTATGTGTGTCGGGTATGTGTCCACAATTTTATCGCTAACAAATTGTGTTTTATTACCCGACTGCAAAAGTTCACTAGAATCCCGGTTTTGCTTCTTCTGCAGGTTTTGTTTGATTTCGTCGTTTGGCGTTTGATAGTTTTTCGTTTTGTTCTTTTTTGGTGACGATTCAGTTACAGTTTGTGTTGAAAGCGCAGCACAGTTTTTCCATTCCTTGTTTATGTCCTTAAGAGTAATTTGTATTTAGTTGATTGGTTTAGTACCTCTTTTACTTAGAAAGTTGTGTTAATGCATTACTTAGCAGTACGTTTTCTTGTTGTCGTGTGTGTGATTATGGTACATTTTATAGCTCTTGCCAGATTTTCTCTGTATTTTAGATATCATACAACGATAAAATTTAGATTAGTTTAACACCCACATTCGTTTGTCTTAAGTTTTGATTATCTTTTTTTGCTGTTGTTGTGAATACTGCAGAATCTCACGAAACATTCTTCCAATTCTCAATATAATTAAGCCTAGTTTTTGATTCTACATAACCAAACTGAAACAAGCAGTGCATTGTCCAGAAAACAGTGGAAGATAAAAACTAGCCAACAATAAAACTAGCTAACATGACACCTTGATTGCCAATTATTCTCCTGATACGGCTGGCGTCACGAAAATAGCAAATTCGTTCGCCCGAGAATGCCTCCGAGCACAAGTTGACGCAAACGTCCGACCAAAAGTTATGCTTCTCGTTCCTGCATTCATCATAACCAACTTCCCTTCCCCCTTCCCATTCCTGGAAACAAATTTATAACAGAAACGAAACTTTGTTCTAGTTTTTCATTATCGTCACTCCTCCACCGTGCGACACTGAACCGTTTAGTGGCCGACATTTAATTGACTGTTATCTAAAAACACTTTTCCGTTCAAATGACTGTGATAGACGGCGAGCGAAAAAAAAGAAATCCTCCACGTTGATTAGTTTTAATACTTGTTTCATAGCTCACAACACCAGTTCAGTTAATAGGTGATTCTACCTTATCTCACATCTGCTGCTGCTTCTTCTTCATCTTCTTCGTGTTTCTCCCCTGACTTATTCGGTTACGCTGCTGGTTTATTGGCTTAATTTTTACGTAAGGCATTAACGCTATCAAGTATCATGTCTCCTTCAACATACTTTGATCTGCCATATCCTGATAATAATTTTACAACAACCTCGACTCGGCCTCATCTCACGATGCTGTGGCATCTCCATTGATCGTAAAAATTTACCTATATCTTCCACTATATATGTATAGCATTTTGTGTTTTTTACTCTGATTAAATGTACAAATTGTAACATAACTACCTTTACACTAGGCTTGCCGTGTAAAATCATGAGCAAGCGTGGAAAACCATCCGGCTCCGGTAATGGCTTCAACGTCCCTGCCGGAGTACCAAACAGAACGATAACATCAAAAAACTAATCCCTCGTCCCATATATCCTAATCCTAAACATATTCAATACATTAACTTTCTTCGTAGTTCATGGATTCATCCCTAACGCAACATCCAACAAACTGCACCGACCGGTTCCGGTAGTCACCGTCACTGTCGCGTCAGATGGGTCACTTGGAATGCCAGTGGCAGGACAAGCGACAGCCAACACCAACTATTATGGGTGGAACCTATGCAGAGATATGTGGAGGGAAGGAAACACGTGAGGGATGGTGGGACCTTTCTGGCAAAATTGATTTGCTTACCGCTGTTTTTCGGACGGTTCGCTGGCGATCGATCTCGATTTGATTTGGAGCTATCGCTGGACTTCTGCTCGGACCGGTCCACGTCGTTCAGGATGGACTGGTATTTGTTTCCTGCGGAGGGGAAGGAAAGTGTTGCAGCGTTACATTATATCATTTTACAAACGAGTATAGGTTATTCTGCCGAAATTATGCATGGACTGATAAAAGAGCGTTTCTTGGACAGAGAACAATACGCTGTGAATGTGCAGAGATATTTTACAGAATGGGTCTAACCAACTGACACCGCTATCAGCACGGCCACACAGCTTATACAATATTATATATTATGCTTAAATATGAATGAAATGTTGTGTGACTATAATATATCAATATATCAGAGTTGGTTGTAAATCCATGCACACTAAGATTTTGTTTCCGTGTTCGGTAAATGTTACCGAAATCAGAACAGCGTAACGTTCGGTAAAACTTTGACCTTCATTTTAAAGGCAATTGAATTTTAAAATAATTTCAAAACATGTTCAATCTTGTTTAAATTATTAAATCTTGTCATTTTAGTGGAGATTTACTTTCAAAGTAGCTGAAAAACAATTGAATTGAATTTCATAAATTTTACCGAACAGTTCAGCTGTTCAGATTTCGGTAAAAATTATCGAAGTTGCCGATATTTTTTAAGAGTGTAACATGAAGCTTTAGTGTGATAATTAATTAGCTAGAGAGGGTAGGTAGATAATTCCGTTAGAATAAGACAGTATGAAAATTGAATATAAGTTGAAAATGAGCGAAGGGTCATTCATGCGACAGAGCAAATTAAATGCACACTCTTTGTCTAACCCGTACGATGTACGCGGAGATTTGAAGTATGTCTTCAAATCTACAGGCAAAAAGTGTGCGTCTGCCTTTGCTCAAATACTACGTGTGGCTTTGGAATAGTTCTAGCGACGTTTCAGCACTACCTAAAGCCCAACAACATTACTACCTCAAATGATTACTACCTATATCTCAATATAGTTATACACACTTAGTTTTTTCTACCGAGCTCGGATGTGCAAATCTCGGCAAAAATTTTTTTTACTTAGATCTCAGAAAACATTTCATTTGTTTGCTGAGATTCAGCTAAGCATTATCCAAGACTCAGCAATCAAATGTCGCTTTTGCTGAAATCTCAGTGAAACTTATTTTTGCCGAGATTTGCACAGCCGAGCTCGGTCGTAAAAACTAAGTGTGTATTTCATCAACCGTTTCACACAATATCAAAGAAAAAAAATATTCATCACTACCCATTTCCTCATCACTTTCAGAATTGTCGCTTACTTCTGTTTCACCATCGGTTCATGCATCGGTAGATGGAACTAGAAGAATTTGAGCATCTTCGGAAAAAAAGCAGTTTGACTTGTTTTGGAAGGGGTCTTATTGTTGATTTTTTGTTTTTTTTTAATTATAGTCACTTTAACGCTCTTGGGTCATTCGTGACTTGTCCGGGGGTGAGATTTGAACTCGTGACTTTGGCGTGAGCGGTATGCTAACCACTACGCCGGGGTCGCCCCCTAGCCCCCATTCTTATTGTTGAAATTAACGGGTCAGATGATTCAAGCAGACGAATCAGAAGGTCGATGTTTGTTACTGTTCGGGAGATTTTTCGTGTATGGTCCATCCGAAAGCGCCTGATGTCTTTATTCCTTGACTCCTGGGCCACCTCGGATAACTGCCCAATTGGCACAAGAAAAGATTGTATGATCGTCGAGCCATGGATAAGTATTTTATGCACCGTTACAGGCAAATAAAACCTCGGGTATTCTTCCACGAGCATAAGTGCGTCCGGATGCTAATGTCTACAATGTTGAATTGCAACGGTATAGAAGTATTGGATTCAGTCCCGTTATTTCCGCAGATTTCTCCCATTCTCGAAAAAAAACACTGTCATTTGATGTTCCAGAACCTCCAGACCTTGGCTTATCAATATGTAAACCCATTTCCATGCGGAACTTCTGTTGAATAAGTTTTTTTTTCGCTCTCATTGTATCACCGTCCGGTCTTTTGGCCTGCCACTTTTTAAAGTCGATGCGGTAAGCCAGGTGTATAAAATACTCAAAAAAACGTATTCATGCATGAAGCATGAGCTCGAACTGAAGTACTTCTTCGTTTTCCGTACGCTCCTTTACCTGAGCTATATTATTCATCTGCGATGTAGCAGCACCGCAAATGTAGCATCTCTGTGATGACTGCATCAAGGCAACTGCATTACATACCTTCCCGTCCACCATGGTCATCAGCATTTCATATCTATAAAGCAAAAAGTTCTAACATAACAAGATCTTAATACTAAACTAAGTTTTTTCTAGTAACGAAATCTCTGCCGTTTCAGTAACGAATTGTATACGGGAAGGCCGGCAATATCTAGTTGAAACGGGTCGCTAGTTTTGAAATAAACATTTTCCTCTGGTCTCTGCCTTAATAGGCACGATGCATGTAATAAAGACATGTAAATCAGAAAACGACCCATCATCACCTATAACAGTAGTTATTCAAAAATAGAGGCTTATCATAACGTTCTGGCATACACAGGGGAGACACCAGAATCGATCAAAATATTGGTGGTGGTGGCGATATTATACCACCCTCACCAACCTCACATGTAAATTTCTGCTTGAATTCATTATGCGATAATCTGCCGTCGAATCCCCACTTGATTGTAAACACAACGTTGAGAAGCTCTTCATCACTGATGTTCGGTAGTGTTTCGGAAACCGCTTCAAAAATTCTAGTAGATGTTCTTTTTTTCTTTAATTTTTCAGTTTAATTTTCACAACAGTTTCAGTCATGGTTATTGCATCAGGGCAGCAGTCAGAATTGTATGATATATTGGATAGATGTTCGCATTCCTCGCCTTAGCTTCTTTTTGAAGTTTTGTGTATTGCGACTTTGTTAAGTTAGTATTCAGCATCACCGCCAAAGTCTCTTCTGGTGTATATTGTACAATATCGAGTTTGAGCGATGTTTTAAAACTCGACAGTACTTGTTCCGCTCGCGAAGGAGTTGCCAGAATAAAGTCTCTGATGAGTGCCGATTCGTCTTTTCTTTAAGATTATCGAAGCTTCATCTGCGCAGCAAAGCAAAGCTCATCTGCTTCATGTTCGGCCCGCGATTTGGCCGTTTTTTGCCGTTTCACACTGTCTATGCTTTTATCAAAAGGCAATACTTTTCGGTCAGGTCATTGAGAATTGGAAGAAGATGGAAGCTTATCACGTATAGCTTGAGGCAGTTGTACCGGATTATCAAAGTATGCCTCATTATAGCCAAACACATTTTTAGTTGTGCGGTTATGTTTGACTCATAGCTTTTGGAAGCAGTGACAGATGCTCTTGACATATGCCTCTACTGCTGAAACGACATCTGGCATGATGTTCATATCTATTTTATGAACAGCCATTACCTCGGAAGCTACACAGCCTTATTTTTTGTTTTGGTTCCCTGCGGTTCTCCTCCAAAGATTAAACAACTCACGTTTGTCAATAGTTTCTAAATATTTAAAATAAAACACATATTTGTATTTCGTCACGTTTCAAATAGTGATCAAAACAAATTGCACTTATCTGAACCAACTAAAAATATATTTCAGAGCTCATTATCGTAATTCTATACAACCACTCACGTTCGAAAGCCATTGGATTTATAAAAAGCCGGGACTCAAATAGTGGGAGGAACAAGGACCAATGTTCATTCAGTTAATCGGTTACTACAACAAACATCGAGAATCACATTCCGGGAAGAACAAGGACCACTATTCGTTCAATCAATCGGTCACTACTACCGATACTGTGAATCACCTGCCGGGGGGAACAGAGACCAATCGTAGTTCAGTCATTTTTTTTAACTACTGTAGACACCGGGACTCACCTGCGACAAGAACCACTGTTTATTCAGTCAACCAATCACTACAATAGACACTATTTTTTTTTCAACTCTTTATTTGTTTCAAATTCTAAATAAATTACATTTAATTTTATCCTAGGTGCTGCAGTTACTACAGTATTATTATAAGTATTTTTACATTGTTCCTGTCTTGGCAATTCAGTATTTTAAACAGGTTTTTTAAACCTGCATGTCAGTATAACAATTGATATTTTAAAACTAAAAACATAAACTAAGGCTTATCTAAGTATAAAGAGAATTAATTGTTGCAATTGAGGATTGCAACGATTTTTGCCGGAAATTATTAATTATTTTGTTGGACATTTGTGCTAAAGTCTCAACATTCGAAATTCTATGCACTTCGGTAGTACTGTACCAGGGAGGCAACTTCAAAATCATCTTCAGAACTTTGTTCTGAATCCTTTGAAGTGCTTTTTTTTCCTGGTAGTGCAACAACAAGACCATATTGGCACAGCGTAAAGCATGACCGGTCTAAAAACTTGTTTAAATATTAGAAGTTTATTCGCCAGGCAAAGTTTGGATTTCCTGTTTATAAGAGGATACAAACATTTTAAATATTTATTACATTTGGCTTGAATGCCCTCAATGTGATCTTTAAAAGTTAATTTTTGGTCAAGTATTAATCCAAGATATTTCACTTGGTTTGACCAGGAAATTGGAACCCTGTTCATAGAACACTACTACTAGGTTTCAAAAAGGAAGCTCTAGGCTTATGTGGAAATATTATAAGTTGAGTTTCGGAAGCGTTGGGAGAAATCTTCCATTTTTGTAAATAAGAAGAGAAAATATCTAAACTTTTCTGCAGTCTGCTGCAAATAACACGAAGACTTCTTCCTTTAGCTCCCCTGAGGAACTCCTGCTCTAACAGGTAGTCGATTAGATTTGGAATTTTGATAATTTACCTGCAGAGTTCTGTCAGTTTAATAATTTAGAACTAATTTCATAATGCAAACTGGAAAATTAAACTTTTTCAATTTAGCAATCAAACCTTCATGACTGTCGAATGCTTTTTCTATCTCTAGAAGAGCAACTCCAGTTGAGTGGCCTTCAGATTTGTTTGAACGAATTAAATTGTTAACTCTTAAGAGTTGATGAGTAGTTGAATGTCCATGGCGAAATCTAAACTGCTCATCTGAAAAAAATTGAGTTCGTATTGATGTGAAGCATCATTCTATTTAAAATTATCTTTTCAAAAAGTTTACTAATTGAAGAAACTTTTTGGACGGTAGCTAGAAGCTTCAGCTGGATTTTTATCCGGCTTCAAAATTAGAACATCTTTTGCATTTTTCCATTTATCAGGAAAGTCTATTATAATTGAATCGAATTTAACCTAGCATTTTTGGTACTGAGGCAGCTCTTGCTTCAACTATAGAAGTAGTCAGAGATTCAAGAGCATAATTAATTTCATCTTTGGTTTGTAAAGGAATGCTTGGATCGAAGTTATATAGCATAAATGTTCGATATTGCTCCCAATCAGCTCTATGGTAATTGAAAATAGAGCTGTTGGGATTACAAATTATTTCTTGGGATATTTTAAAAGTTACTGGAAGGTGATCAGAACCGAAGTCAGCAAGGGTAACACAACTGGCTACAAAGTTGAGATGAATTAGTTAAGACCAAATCAATGGTGGATGCATTTCTTGCAGAAGAAAAGCATGTTGGTCTGTTTGGATATTGAATAGTGTAATAACCTGCAGAACAATCATCAAACAGAATATTACCATTCGAATTGCTTTGAGCATTATTCCATGAGCGGTGTTTTGCATTAAAATCACCAATAATAAAGAATTTAGACCTATGACGGGTAAGTTTCTGAAAGTCACCCTTGAGAAAATTCTTTTGCTGGCCTACGCATTGGAATGGCAAAAAGGCAGCTGTAAACGTAAATTGTCCAAATTTTGTTTCAACAGAAACTCCCAAAGTTTCACAAACTTTGGTTTCAAATGAAGAAAGAATTTTATGTTTGATTCATCTATTAACAATGATGGCAACGCCACCACAGGGTCCATCAACGCGATCATTTCTATAAATTAAATAATTTGAGTCCTTCTTAACCTTATGGCCAGGTTTAAGGAACGTTTCAGTTATAACAACAATATGCACGTTATGAACTCTCAAAAAGTTAAATAGCTCGTCTTCATTATCGTTAAGAGATCGAGCATTCCAATTTAAAATGTTTAAAGTTTTAAAATCCATTACTGAATTTCAAAGTCATGACAATATTATTAGCAAATTTTACTCCAGTTTGAATATCATCAAACATGGAGTTAGATTTAAGCATATCAGAAATCATGTCAATTAATGAATTCTGTAAAAATTCCATTTTAGGGGCAGTAATGCTTCCTAAGTCAAAATTGTCAAAATTTCCGTTAGAACGTTGGTTAGTATTTTGATTTCTACCCGATGCAATAGCAGCATAGGTAGCTCCATTAACTCGCTGAACATTGTTAGCAGCGAGGGGAGTAGGTACAGATGACACATTTGAAGCAGGGGTGATATTTGTACCTACGGGTACGAATGTAGCATTTGTTCCTCGCTGACCGTTGTTAACAGCAGAGGAATTTGTACCTGGTCGGAAACGTGGAACGACTGTTTTCCCAGGCAGTCCAACCTGGAGTAAATTCAATTACAACAAAAATACTACAAAAAATAACGCAAAATAGAACGACCGAAACGTGAAGAATCTAACCAACAAAAATTAAAATTACGGAGAAAGCTTTTACTTAACGAAAACAACATTTATTTCATGGCTTAAAAGCGGATATCATTAATGATTTATTCGTATTCCTAACCTAGGTTTATTCATGACTCTTGTTCCTTTCCCATTTTTGTTCGTTTGTTTGCTAGCTCTCCCTCAACGTGTGTGCGGTATCCTGATCTGTTTCTAGCGATTGCTAGCCTAACTTGCTAATTTTCTTTGAGCTCATGTGTTTGTGTGTGTGTGGAGATTCGCATGCGTTTATTTACTAACGGTAGTCATTGTCGTCGCTGCTTCACCCGTGTCGGCACAGAAGCATCCCTTTGTCGGAGGGAGGTCGGCAAAGTAGCAGCCTATTCAAACGGTGGTGGTGTTGCACATTGCACCCCGGACTGATATGGTGCGGAAATTCCCAATCGAACCCTCGAATTGGTACTGAACTAGCGCCGACTGCCGGTGGCGCAAATGTCAACGAGGGGATCATCGAAGACGAATAATGTTCGTGGGTTCATGTGGTTGACATTGGCGCATTTGGCCAACGCTCTGCCGGAGAACAGTTGAACAGTGTCTCCCTTCCGAATTCTCCCCCGAACCGGGAACCTTGAAGTTGAAGCGTGGGGTCTAGAGAGCGCGATTTATTTCCTCACTTGCGGTGTGCCGAGCAAAGCCATCTATCGCTAGAAGCTACATCTACTTGATCCTACACAAAAACGATCCTAAACAAAAAGCCGTCGAACGGCTGTTCGACACATTTCAGTTACATCTCCACACAAAAAACACTATTTACCTTACCTTTCTATAACTTTGCACACACAATAAGTGGACCGTACAGAACTTTTTACATACAGTTTGCACTCTACAGGCTAACGGAAAGGAACAAAGATGTAACATTAAAATCGGTCTTTTAGACTCCTCACATTTTTAACTTCACATACCACGAAAAACACACCGCGACACTAAGTACCTTAAGTACTAATTACTCGCACTCCCGCCTCTTCCACGGTTCAAGTCAAAGTGAACGAGTAGAAGTTCCAGATACCCTCAGATAGGCGTGATTACAACGGTCATCGTGGCCGGAAGTACGTCAAATTACCGAAGCTATTCAACGACCTTTCAAACGACAATTTTCAACATCTTTCTCTCTGCTACATCTCTTTCCTTGTCATGCAATTTCAGTATACTATCTTGCTCCAATCTATTTTCGGTTATTCTTTTATACGAGAGAACGGTTCGGATTCGAACCCCGCATTTTGACGAACAGGTAGGGTATTCGGGTCAAATGGAGTGAATTAGCTGAACGTATCGGGAACTTGTTGGTTTTTGTATGACTATATATATATATGGACGTACGTTTCTTGGCGGTGAATACATTTATGAATTTAATTGTAAAAAATGAACGTTCATGCAATATACTTAAATGTGAAAATTGTATAATAGGAATTCTGTGCAAATAAATAACTAAATAATTAAATGAAAAAGTGTACTTGTTACAACATTCCCTAAAATTGGATTTGTGGTTTTCACCACAATTTGAACATTTAAATTTCTTAGGATCTTCCTTCACAGGACAGTCGTCCTTTGCGTGAGAGGAATCACCACAATTCATGCATTTAGCTGGCATGTAGCAATTTTTAGTTCCGTGACCCCATCCCTGGCACTTACGGCACTGAGTGAGGTTTTGGAAATTTCCTCCAGTCTTCCTGAAGTGTTCCAACTTCACTCGGACATGGAGCATAAGGCTAGCTTTTTCTAAGGCCTTAAGGTTGTTTAGTTCACTAGACTTGAAGTGAACTAAATAAAAATCACTAGAAATCCCGTTGCGCGAATCGCCAGGACGGGATTTCATTTTCATTTTGATTACTTGGAGTGGCACAACTCCAGTAATTTTGCCAGTTCATCTTTGATCTGACTCAGGGATTCACCACTGGGCAGTCCTTTCATGACAACCTTGAACACACGTTCAGTTTTGGTGTCGTAAGTAAAAAATTGTGCCGCTTCTCAGTAAGATACTTGAGAAGACATTTAAATCCGTCCAAGGTTTCAGCCAATAAACGGCATTCACCCCGACGTCCAATTTGTAGGGAAAACTTAACTTTCACGAAATTCAAAAGTTACATGCAAAGAGCATGGAAATCGAAAGTGGTTATCACAATAGGGGGAATCTTTTCCTTCTTGGCATTAAGCCGGGAAAGTTTACTAGAATGTTTCTTGGATGATGGATCATTCTCATCATCCGTGAGCAAATCAAATTGATTACTCAAATTAATTTCATCAGAAGGGGGTCAAGAGTTTGCCCCTTTCTTTTGCGATTAGGCGCCATGGCGGCAGTAAATTTTAATCCAAATCGACTTCCAAGCAGATTACTATAAGAATCTGAAGGATCGAAGAGGAATTTTCCAAATCGATATCCAAGAAGGATTACCTCGGGTAGGGTCCAAACAAGGATCGAAGAGGAATAAGAGTTGAACAAGGTAGAAAATTTTTACAGGTTGAGCACTGAAAAGTGCTGTTTAAATTTGTTGTAGTTTTAGGTAGTAGTAACACTTCCTTAAGCAAAAAGCAAATAGATCCGCACGGCAAGAGAGCACGATGTGGACTGACAATAGACACTACGAATCACCTTCTTGTCCAGTCAACCGGTCACTACAATTTAGAATTCTAATTTTCTTCCTTTAAAACCAAGAGTAAGTGACGTATGAAGGAGCCTCTATGTACGAATACAAAAAATGATTATCTGTACACGGTTTACTGTAGTTTGGTAATAAGCAGATCGGCAGAGCATACTACAGAAGACTAGTAATTTGGTATGCATTGGGCAGAATTTTAAGTATACTATCAAATGTAATCAACCTGGTTTTCCCAATTTTGCTCAACTTTGAGCTATTCACCTTGGAAATAGTGCTAATTTTGGACCAAAACCTTGAATATCTCAAGAAATATTGAAGATAGGGACTAGCTTCCCAAGACAAAAATTGATTTTTTGAAGGCTCCTACCAAAAAAATGAAATATCTCTGTAAGCATAATATATAGAGGGTTGTCGTCCTCAAAAAAACTGTTTGTTTTAATATTGTCTAAAGCTTTGCTCAAGTCATCATTTTGCTATCTCGACAAACAAAAAAAGGAAATTTTTCATTTCAGGAGGATTAATCATGAAATATCTAAGCTCAAAAGAAGGGGCTTTTAGCGTTAGCGTTAACGTTGTTATGATATACTTCGTAGATTGGATACTAGCGACACTCACGTCTCTTCAGAAATTCTCAGTTAGACTACTTTCAGGAATAATGCTGGGGAGTAAACATTGGTTCCAATCTAAACAAGAGTAACAGAAGCATGACTGTCGCTATTCCCGGCCACGCCTATCTTTACCATAACTAGGGATAGGGAAGGAAATGTTGATGTAGTACTTACTTAGCGAGAGGCCACCGACTTAGCGACACCCTCATAAGTGCTACGGAGTTGGAGGGTTGGGTAGGAAATTTGGTTAGGATTCACCTCAAGTTGGCGATGCAACCAAAAGTATATATTGTTTATTTGTTGTTTATTTAATCTCTCGATAGCCAAACATATTCATTTTGTTTAGTGATCATGAATTTTAAGAGTCATGACGGAGAGCTTGGGCTTCTGCTCAGTAAGCAAAATCGATCCCTCCAGGGTCATCGAGCATCTCATAATCCACAGCGCTTCACGTCAAAGTACGAATATATGGATGAACTATCTTTTATTGAGTAACTATTATTTACGATAGTTACATGAAAGAAATAAAATATAAACTACAAACAAAACGTGACTACTAAAATCTCAAAAATATATTCTCACAAATATATTTCACGCAGCCAGGAATCTCAAAAGCATTAGACGCTATAATGATATTCTACACATGTTAGACACAAGAAGAGGCCAAAAAAGCAAGCGTCCGACACACAAAACCTGCCAAATCCACTTGCAGTTACAATCAACGATTCTACGAATCGCGAGCACTCACAAATCATAAAACCGCTGACTGCGACACTCTGAAAGCTAAATTGACAGGCTCTATGCGTCAAACACCCGCTCTCCAATCTCCACCCCCATCCAACAACATAAATCTCCATTACAACATCTAACGAATTCAAAACTCCGAAAATCACTCATCTATAGCAAGTGAGTGGAAGCAACCCTGCATGGAACCATTCTTCATAATACACTTTTTCTACCTATATTTCTATTAGGCCTGTGGACATGCGTTAGCTTCGAAACTTATAACAAAACTTGGAAAATTTTCAGATCACAAATAAAAAAGAAAGAAAAAAACTTGAAAAAACCTTTCAAAGGTAATTACAAGTAAAATAAATATTGATTATTTTACGCAAAAACGAGCAAGTAACATTAAATTTCTCGTATGCTAATGCTAATTGATTGTAATAAAAATAATATGCTTAAATAAAAATAAATATTAATAAAATTTTATGCAAAATTTACTAGAAGATCATTACTTTATTGGTGAGAAGTTTCTAATAAGCCCTCCCAGTTCCTCTGTATACAGAACAAATCTGATACTATAATCAGAATTGCTCAGTCTGCATGAAGCAGCCGATTTCATAAAGAAAGTTCTATTAACAACCAAGAATTAATCGTTTGAGGCATACTGAAGCATTAAGAAGGTGATAAGTGTCACTATAGGAAATCATCATCGTTGCAAATATAAAGAAATTCTTATGTGCGAGATGTCTGAGATCAAATTGAAATCTAAATTTGATGTTGTGATTTCGCTGATAATGAAAGCTCAAAAGAAGGGGCTTTTTAAGTGCACAAACTTCTCCAAAGACACTATATGGCTTAAATGGACTGTTCTCGCATAAACTACAAAAACGCACGTTTTGGCACTTTTAGACCACTGTTCGTCGTGGTCGTGGAAGACCGCCAAACCTTCCAACGTTCCCCAGCTTCGACCGATTGAAGGATCTATTCCAATAATTGTGTGGCCAAAACGGAGGAGCAACTGAGCTCCAAGGCCACGAAAGAGCTGAAGAAAATGCCGACATCCATCGTTTCATCGACCATGGCTAAGGTTTGCGGCCAACTGTCAGAAGCCCGCCCGGCAAGGGCGTCAAAGCATTTTTTTTAGAAGGCTTAATAAACGTAGGATTTAAGGAAAATTTGTTCCATCGCCATCCGAAATTATTCTATTTTTTATAATGCATACGTCATAATGAAAATCGTAAGGGGTGGAGAAAGGGGGTGCCACCCTATAAAACACCAGGTGTTATTATCCCACTCGTCGCCACTGTCCAAGAGATAGTATAATTTGTCCCAATTTACTTTCTGATCAGTAACGGATCAAGATTTGTCTTTCGTTTAACAACAGTTTTGATTTCATACCACCTACGGCACTGTGCAACTTGGTCAATTCTAATGCTAAATACTCATTGGTAAGAGCGCAAAATAAACATTATAACATTTTTTGAACACATTCGAAAAGAGCACCATAATTACCTTTCTCATACTGCTGGACCGACACGACCGTCGTTGGTCCGAACGGTAGCTCGATGGCTCTCGTAGAAGACACGGTCGTCGTGATGACTTCGGTTGTGGATGGTGGTATCGTCGTAGGTGGACTCGATGCTGCAACGAACGCAGAAAAAAAACAACAAATCAGCGCAAACACAATCATAAAACATCTGTAAATAATTTATTGCATAGGATAACAATCACCCTCTGAAGAAGAAAACAACAATATCCTTAGGGTGTGTGATCCGGATGTGATGCAATAGTACAAAAGACTGTTAGCTTGGTGGCTAGCCTTCCACTACCGGTGACGGCTAGGACGACGACGACGACGACGGTGCAAGCAGGCTGTGTTTATTAATAAAATGTGTGAACGGATTTGGAACACTGCTTTCAACAAAGTTGTTAATCAATAATAAAACACATCTGAGACCAACGGTTGACGTTGGCGATTGGCACACAATGGCAAACAAATTGTGGCGTAGCGGAACCAAAAGCTTCATATTGTCCTACTGATGGTTAAGGTTTTCTTTTCTGTTGTGTTGCGTTTTTTTTCGCTTGATAATGGACACTAGAGAAAATTTCACACTTTGATGCAAAAAAACCGGTTTTGAAACATAATTATTTTATTAGGACGCGTTCCTTCGTCCTTCAAAGATAACAATAGGTTTCTTGGATATTACAATAGATCGCCTTTTTCATTGGAGCTTTTTAAACAGTGTAAATTGACATCCTAGTCTTTGTCTTGCATTGAAAGATACACAATGGAGAAGAATCAACAGCTGTGACCCGAAATGTTGTGACATTTTCGCCCAATATAGGGTAGAGCACTACTTCGGCCTATTCACCCATTTTGGGCCTATCGAGCAAAAAACATCAAATAAATCTATTGTTTCAGAGTTAACAAGTCAATTATGTGTTTGGTACGATACTTTCGTTCAAAAGCTACCAAACGAAGTCAATGAGAACGCGTGATACAGGCCGAGTTTGGGGTCAAGAAGCAGCGCTAGATTTTTAAGGATCGAAGTAGGCCGCGCGATTGAAATGACGTGTTTTGATTTTGCTAAAAAAAAAGTCTCTGTGTTTTTATGGTTTTTATCAATTTGAACGATTAAAAAAACTCTAAAATTGATGGTGTAAAAAAAAAAGATCTTATTCCGGATTTGTATCTGAAGGACGAAAAGTGGAAGAGGCTGATAGGCAAACAGAAGGTCATCAAGATGGAGTGAATCAAGCGGGCCGCCATCCGGGAAGTTGAAGCATTTGAGTAAGGGTTGGTCGCCGGTAAGGGCCAGTAAGTGCTGCCAGCAGATGAACCAAGAGGTATTCGAAACAAAATTGGTAAGAAATGTCCATTCAAATCGATTTAATAACAAATTTCAAATCTATATACGTGCCAGATTTGGAAATAATATTTTTGAATCTGGAAGTGTGTTTATGATACCATTATCCATTTGATAAAGGTAGAGTGAACATGCGGGGCTTATTGTAAGTAAAAGTGACCTCGGAGTGGTCGTGAATTACCAGGCATTCTGAAATGGGTCACTGGAGCTGCAATAGAGCTAACACCTTCTAACTCCCGGACAAAACCTGCTTTAATTTAAGGGTAATAAAAAGCAGTTTTCTTCAATAATAACACTGCCGGACAGTGGGGGTTAGATTGTACACACACACACACACACACACACACACACACACACACACACACACACACACACACACACACACACACACACACACACACACACACACACACACACACACACACACACACACACACACACACACACACACACACACACACACACACACACACACACACACACACACATACACACACACACACACACACACACACACACACACACACACACACACACACACACACACACACACACACACACACACACACACACACAAGAAGCAGCGCTAGATTTTTAACAATATCACAAAAAAATACTTCATCAAATCTTACGGAAAGGTAAATAAACTTAGAAGTCATCTGCAGTGAAAACATTCCATTTTGTGAAAAAAAATCCCCTTGAAAAATAGAAGCATAGGGCAGGTTGTGCTTAGTAGGCCTAAAATTACATCTAAGCCCTATTTGTAAGTAATGAAATGTACACAGTTAGCGACTAAATTTTTGATTTAGACATTTTTCATTTGGTTAAATGGGCTTTCATCTGAGGTAGGTTTCTACAAGCAAAGTGTTCGGAATTTGATGCAGAACGGTATATCCTACTTCAATCACTCAATTATTATTTCCTGGATTTACCTCCGTAAATCGATGTCTTCCCTAAGTTGATGTCGTGTTAAAAAGCGTTGACAATACTTAACATAAAGTAAAAAAAAATTACCACCAACAGCCTTGTATGAAACACCTGCGGTATCCACAAAAGAGTCAACTAGTATGAAAGCGTATTCGAGGTTTCCCAGACAAGCAACAGAATTTTCACACATTTTCCTGCCACCTTCAAGTGTAGAACGTATGGCCCAAACAAACACTTGTACACACACACCACACACTTTTCCCTTCATCACTTTCGAGTGCATGCCTTTACGCCTTCTTCTTCTTCTTATTCTATCTTCATAAGGGATTTCCACTTCATGCGATTCCCTCGAGGGGAGAACCCGAACGGAATAAATGTGTTGAATTTTTCCTGCCACTACACTCTGTGTGCACAGTAGGTTAGGTAGCTACCAACTGACTATAGACTGCTGCTGGTACTGCTGCTGTTGTACTTTTTGATTAAACTCAATCTGTCCTTCAGGGGATTTTGCTCCAGTCTTCTTGTATTGTGTCGGTTCTTAGTCTTCTTCTCCATGGGCTTGGGGGGAGGGTGCTTCTGGAGTGGAGTGGAAAGTGGTGCTTGGCTTTAATCCGACAACTGCTCCCTTCCGGAGTTCGGAGTAGATTATGGAGTATTAGAATGATGAAGAGTGCGGCTCTTGGGGCGGTCGGAAGTCTTTAGTCAATTGAGCAATTTGGATTACGAGATTTGATCATTCGGGATGTCAGCTTTGAGTGAAGCGTTTAGTATGTATGATTTTTTCAACAGCAAAATTTTGAATTAAGAATGCCTATCAATTTGCATGATTGTGATTGACATAATTTTGTTCATTGAATTTTGGTTTATTTGTCTACTCTCTAATACTAACCCCACCAGAGAAAAATTTCCCGTATCTGATGGTAGGACAACGGTCTGGCTCATGTTTGTCGATGTACCATTAATTAATCTGGGGAAAGTGGGACCGGAAAAATGAAGAGTACCTATTATTTTAAGCCTTCATCCATGCTTTACACGCTTCTGAGACGACCATTTTTCCAGCTCTCAAGTGTGCAAGATACACTTTCACAGTTATTAATTGAGAGCTTTCCATCCCAACTAACAATTTCTGCTTTGTAAGCCAACTTTTGCAGCATTGTGCTGTAAAGTAGCTGAAAAAAAGCTGCAGATACAGCTACAAGCAGAAGCTAGCAAAATTGTTTTGTAGAGCGTTTACTCAACTTTTTCACAACCATTATTCAATTTACCAATCTCACTGAATAACAACAGCCAATAAACGCTAATGTCACTTTTATACACATCCTAATCAACTTTCAACTTGTAGCTGCAAAACAAAGCTAATAAAGTGAATATATTACTCATTTGGTGACTTCTACACAACCAACCACTCTTGCTGAATAACATAAACATCAAAAGTGTTTTTTCAACAACTAAACAACCTGTATTCAGCTAATCAACTGTGTTAGCGCTACTTTGGACGCATTTTTACAGTAAGCTACACACTACCAAAAAGTCATGTAAATTTCCGTGCCCTGAGACCGACACATGCAACCGGCTCAAATGACATAAGAATCAGTTGAAAGAAACGAGAAAATAAATTCAATCAACCGTAGTTTTTGTCGAGTTGCGTATGTTTCGGTTTGAGAACACTTAATTTTACATGACATGTTTGTTTACGTTCCATAATTTACGTCAAAGATGGATTAGGTCTCGTGTAAAAATAGTTATTTTTAAGTGTGTAGGTTTATTTTTAGACGTGTGCAGTTTTACAGCTTCTACTCTGCTCCTTTACAAAGGTGAAGTAACTAGTCGAGAAAAGTGAGTCATGTGCACTTTTATAAAGCCTCTACTCAGCGATCTTGTTGTAGAAGGGCATGTTGATTTTTTTTACATCAGTTCAAAGTGTTGGCGTAGCACAGTTGTTAGTGTCAAGAATTGCCAATGCGGTCATCTCGAGTTCAATTCCAGATTTCCGGTGCAGGATAAATAATTTGGTGGTGTTGCTTGTAACTAATTTGGATTAATTTGATTTACAGCAAAATATAAACTCAATAAATTCCTTCATTGAAAAATAGCGTAGATAATATTTAACCCGGCTTCAAGACAAAGCTGTGTAGTGATAATTGGATAACCGGGAAAAGGTTGACAGGATAACAGCTGTAAAGAAGCGTTACTGGATATGCATTAAGAGCTTGTCCCAACCGTCCAAACAGCCATAAGTAGCTGACTAAGTTCGCCAGATTTGCTTGTATAGAGGTTGAATAAAGGTTTCTTCATATCGTATAACATTTGAATACAGCTTGAGGCTGTATAAATGAAATGAGTAAAGCGTTTACATTTCGAAAATTGTTAGTTGGGATGCCAACCAGTGCATGAATTAGTATATAGTGTGGCAGGCACAATGATACTTTATACAGGGAAGTCGGGAACATTTCCAACCCGAAAGATGTTCTAGACCGAGAGTTGAACTTACCGCCACCGGTTTGGTAGTACTGTGCACCAAAATTATGATTATCAAATTTAAATCTTGTGATATGGTTGAATTCATTTGTAAATCCCAAAACCGAATGCAGTACAAACAAAATTGTAAAAAAAGCAGAAATATACAGGTTGACTGTTAATTTGTGTTACACCCGAAAGGAGGTGAAAGTAGACCACATTTTCAGCACAAAATTGAATGGCAAGCTAGGTCGAAAAATTATTCCTTAACGAATTATAGAGCAATTAATTTTCTACTGATTTAAAGTGCCTCATTCTACTCAGGTATTCATAAACAATCGAAATGTTGCATGACATTTAAATGTAACATTAAACGATTAGAACCGGCTCAAATCCATCCGACTGTAAGCCTGTGGCGTCAATTGAATAGAGCGGTTAGTAAACAAAGATTGATAATAGTAGCCAAGCAATGCTTGCTCCCTGGTGGACTTTGTTAATATGCCAACAAACAATAAGTCACAAATAAGCATATACATATATTGCATAAACGCTGTATCACAGTGTCCAATGCTGAATAAAACGAGTTGTCAAATTATGTGCTGAAAAAAGCTCATTGAGATCAATAGATGTACATTTATTCCACTGTTTGCTCTGATCTGGTTAATTTTCTTATTAGAAGCTGTATGAACGTTGACTGCCTTCCCAATTCAACGTATAACAAACTGAATAAGTGTAATTTGCACATACATTTACGCTTACAAACTTTATTAGACATCTAATAAATGTTTTCTAGCTCCAATATTAGATTTTATTGCATTGCTTTACTGTATTGCTGAATAAAGGTGGATACAGTCAACAGAATAGCTCTTACACCACTATGCTTCCATGTTTAATCGCATGCCTTGTAAATGCTTTATAAATGACGTATGTATTAGATTCATTATTCCACAACACTGGTTCAGTCTAACAACAAGACAAAACCAGTAGAGTAATGGTTATCGTTTCCGCTTTCCAAATAGAAGGTCGTGAGTTCAATCCCAGCTTAAGGTGAGGGATTACTTCAAGCGCAATCCGAACCTTTCGATTCGGGACGTGGCCAATAAGGTCAATTCTCCCGTCTGGTTCGTCCAGCATACAATGATGCAGGCTGAACTTCATGTCTTCAAGGTAAAGAAGGCACCAAACCGAATCGATAAACAGAATACGGTGGCCCAATCCCGCACATGGAAGCTGTATCGCGAGTGATTAGTGCAGTTAAAATGCATCGTAATGGAAGACGAGACGTACATTAAAGCGGACGTCAAGCAGATCCCCGACCTGGAGTTTTTCGTCAGAAAGTTCCACCTGGATGTTCCGGAGAAATTCCGGAATAAGAAGGTCGACAAATTTGCCACGAAGTACTTAGTGTGACAGGCGATCTGTGGGTGTGGCAAATTCAGAAAGCCGTACATAACGACCGGCGCCATCAAAGGCCTAATATATAAAGAAAAATGTCTCCAAAAGCGCCTGCTATCCTTCCTCCGGTCCCACGAAGATGACACTCTGTTTTGCCGGGTCTGGTATTGTGCCATTACGCGAAACCAATGATGGAGTGGTACGAAGCCAACGATGTTGTTTTTGTGCCGAAGGAGGCAAATCCTTCAAACTCACCAGAACTTCGCCCAATAGAAAAATTCTGAGCGATTATGAAGGGCAAGCTTAGGAAAACAGGGAAGGTATTCAAAAACGACAAGGATTTGAAGAAAGAGTGGATCAAAGTGTGTAAGAAAGATAGCGCAAGTGTTGCACAGGATTCGATGGGAAGCGTTAAGTCCCAGGTTCGGGCATTTAGCCTAGGAGCGGAGCTTGAATAAACCAACTTTGCAAAAAACATAGCTAATATGTGTTTATTTATTACCTGAGAATTTCAAAAATATCTGACTTAAAATGAATTTTTGGTGATCATCTTTGTCTGTTGCATTTTATTTGAATACAGTCTTTACTTCCACCTTCTTTCGGATGTAACACGAATTAACAGTCACCCTGTATATAAGCATGCATTGTAAAAAAATTGCTGTTTTGCACATTCTTCCTGATATGGGGTAAGTGGGATCACAGAGTCGGATTCCATTCCCTGACTTGGATGTACAACTTTATGATTCTGAAACCAAGTTATTAAAGAAGCTGGTCATTAGCGTGTCCCAAAATAACACATTATCTGGAGACCCGGGGGCTCAACCTTCAAATGACAGGTAAGGGTGTTACAAAAAAAAAACTTTCGTTCGGCGGTAGCTCTGCAAAACGTGATTTAGAGGTAGCCTTGATGGGATTTAAAAAAAAAGTCAACTGTCATAGTTGTAGCTGAACAAATATTTCTAAAGCATCGAAATTTAGTACATCCCAACCCTTGCATATGTTGATACATTTTTTGGAGTCCCTTCAATAAGAGAAACATTGTCAACGCCTTTGAGATGCTTATTTTTTTTTTCAATAGAAATTCAATTAAAATTGTTAGTTGGGTAGGCGGCGCATATAGCTGGAATGGCTGCAATACAGGCTATGGGCAGCTTTCGTGTTCGCCAAAATTAACGGAATATTCATATGCAGTTGCTACGCACCCGATGGACGATGGAGCAGTTCCACGAGACGCTGGTTGGACTTACCGAAGAGCTGATTGGACGAAGACCGGTATTCATCGGAGGAGACTTCAATGCTTAGGCAGTGGAGTGGGGAAACAGATGTACCTACGCAAGAGGGCGCATTCTGCTGGAAGCTCTGGCGAAGCTGGAAATAAGGCTGTTCAATAAAGGCACCACCAGCACTTTTCGCAAAGATGGTCGGGAATCCATTATAGACGTCATTTTATGCGGAACGCAGTCCGCAACTGGTGGAACACATGAATTGGAAAGATTGTGAAGAATATACCCATAGTGACCATCAGACAATCCCATATGGCATCGGCCAACGGAATCCTATGGCAGTAAGAGGACGAGAACTAGCGACCTGAAGTGGAACCTCCAGCTTACTGCTGCAACGAGGCAATGTTCCGAGCACATAAACGAGCGATAAAGCAGAGCAAGTCAAACTGTCAACTGGAGCTGGATCGAGACGCTGCTGCCAACTAAAGGGTGATACGGTCAAAATTTGGTCAAGGGAAAACGCGTGTAAATCGGTGAAATCGTTTATTTAAAAAATCAAATTAAATTTCTTTTTCAAGTTCAATTAGTATAAAATTCAGGAAAAATATTCAGTTAGGCTTCCGCTTTTCCAAATCCGAATTGCCGGGCCTTACGCTTGACCCCTGCCATCAGATTTTGTACAGCCACCTTGTCCACCTTCTTCGCCGCAGAAAGTCAGTTTGCCTTGAACTGCTGCTCGCCCTTAGCAGTTTTTTTGGTCTTCTTTAGGTTCCGCTTGACAATAGCCCAGTATTTCTCAATTGGGCGGAGCTCTGGCGTGTTGGGAGGGTTCTTGTCCTTGGGAACCACCTGCACGTTGTTGGCGGCGTACCTCTCCATGGCCTTTTTACCGTAATAGCAAGATGCCAAATCCGGCCAAAACAGTACGGAACAACCGTGTTTCTTCAGGAAAGGCAGCAGACGTTTATTCAAACACTCTTTCACGTAAATTTCTTGGTTGACAGTCCCGGAAGCTATGAAAATGCTGCTTTTCAAGCCACAGGTACAGATGGCTTGCCAAACCAGATATTTCTTTGCGAACTTTGACAGTTTCATGTGCTTGAAAACATCTGTTACCTTTCCCCTTCCTTTTGCCATATAAAACTCCTGTCCCGGAAGCTGCTTGTAGTCGGCTTTGACGTAGGTTTCGTCGTCCATTACCACGCAGTCAAACTTCGTCAGCATCGTCGTGTACAGCCTCCGGGATCGCGCTTTGGCCGTCGTATTTTGTTTATCATCGCGATTTGGAGTCACTACCTTCTTGTAAGTCGATAGTCCGGCTCGTTTTTTGGCTCGATGCACGGTTGTAGACGATACACCCAGCTTATTTGCGGCATCTCGGAGAGAGAGGTTAGGGTTTCGCTTGAAACTACCGGCAACTCTCTTTGTCGTCTCAGCGGCTTCCGGTTTTCGATTTCCCCCCGATCCAGACTTCCTGGCTGTCGACAAACGTTCCCCAAACACTTTAATTACATTTGTAACGGTTGATTTGGCAACTTTTAGCGATTTTGCCAACTTTGCGTGCGAGTAGCTCGGATTTTCGCGATGCGCGAGCAAAATTTTGATACGCTGCTCTTCTTGCTTGGACGGCATTTTGACAACTGAAGAGTGAATTCCAAAATCAAAATAGGAGCAACATTCTACACACACACACCTTCAAAATGAGGGGTGTTCAGGTTTTTTAAATGCAAAATTGAAAGAAATACGTCAAGTTGATATTGACCAAATTTTGACCGTATCACCCTTTACGCACACCGTGTCGTGATGACGAAGATCAGATGTCAAGTCATGCCCGCTGATATGTGCTTAGAGAACCTGAAAGTCATCGTGGAAAACCTTTTCTCGAAGCACGATCCAACGACCTAGCCACCTACATCGTACGGAGACGGAGATAACCACGAAGTCACCAACGAGATTTCGAAAAGGAAGAGTAAAAGTTTTTGCAATTCGGACAGTTGTCGAGAGAGCCGAGAAGGCATCGAAACAGAAGTGGAGAGGAGATCGATATTACGCTGTGATAACGATCGAAGTCAAGAATGCATTCAACAGCTCCAGCTGGGAAGCCGACGCTACTTCCCGAACCGGGTTTCAGATCTACGAGCCAAATATGGGACAGAGATCGACTTAGCTCACGGTGGGAATACTACAAGGCTCCATCCTTAGTCCAAAGCTCTGGAACGTGATTTAAAACGGCGGTCTAACGCTGAAGCTACCCAAACGAGTTGAGATCGTTGGCTTTGCGGACGACGTCGTCATACGGCAACAGGCAAGACGCTGGAATAGATGGAAATGCTTGCGACCGAGACGGTCGACCTGATTGGAAACCTAATGCATGGAGCGAAGCTGCAGATAGCATACCACAAAAGCGAGGTGGTATTGATCAGTAACTTTAAAGCGCTGCAGTTTTCAGCAGCCCCAATGGTAATTGGGGAGAACGCAATAAACTAAACAAGTTGAAATGCCTGGGAGTGATGGTCGACTACCGTTTGGCTTCAATAGCCACGTAGAATACGCATACGAGAAGGCAGCGAAGACCTTCAACGCGGTAGCCAGAATCTCGGGACCAAGCAGTAGCAAGAGACGGGTCCTGGCTAAAGTATTTACGTTGATACTGAGATATGGAGGTTCAGCCTTGGTTGCAGCGCTGAAAACCAAGCGAAATTTAAGGAACCCGAACAGTAAGTACCGGCTCAACAAACCTTACGCAAACTTTTCGAGATATTTGGTGTACCCTTTGTTGTAAGAATAGTAAACATTTATAAGTAATTCCATTAAAAGTGGATAAATAATGGTTAAACTTGATTTCAAAATCATTTTGATGGTTAAATATTGAAAAAGAAAATTTCCCGCTTTTGTCAGCCAAAAATTTCCGATGTTGCTGACAAAAACGGGAAAATACTGTATTAAGAAATTCATCAATCACGGTTTTTTAGATTGATGATGACATTTAATCATTAAAAAAGGGTATCAAAATAATACTCAGCAATACTGAGCATTTTTTAAGATATCACGAATATGAAATTTTATAACTAACAACTTTACTGAAGAAAGAATACGTTTTTAAGTTGTTCATGATTTTCTGTAGCAAGAATAGCTATGTTTTATGTTAATTTCAATTAACATTTATTTGCAATGTCACACAAAAACCACCGACAAACAGATATAACTCTAACAAGCTGTTCATCGAACAAGAA
Organism: Ochlerotatus camptorhynchus; assembly: GCF_037179485.1. NCBI lineage: Eukaryota > Metazoa > Arthropoda > Insecta > Diptera > Culicidae > Ochlerotatus > Ochlerotatus camptorhynchus. The sequence goes on from NW_027040773.1 coordinate 4,733,049, forward strand.
TTTGACGGTCAATTTAAAATTATCAAATCAACCATTAACATACACAATTGATGGTCACTTTCGGTTACAGAAAAGCTTGGAAATTCTAAATACCCTACACGGTAGAAAGTTGTCACATCTTATCCAAATGCTCTTGCACTTGACTCAGTCTGTCATGCGGCACTACGAATCAAAGTGATTTATTATTGATTTTAAAGTGATTCGCGTTTTGAGCAAAGTGATTTGTCGTTGAAAAATATGCACTGTATAGCACCTTTCAATCAAAATGATTATCATTTGAATTGGCACCACTGTTTTCATCCATTGAGTTTAATTAGTTTTGCTTTTGGAAGCAAATGTCAAAAACACACATGCCAAAATAACTCGCGAAGATGCCAAGTCAACAAAAAATTAATTCAGAGCAGGAAGCATTTCTCAATTTCCACCCGAAATAATTTGCATTCTAGAGCGTAAATATTACGTAATTGTTGCTGTATTCAATAATGGTGTATAATTCAAATATGTTCTATTACAAATCATTGTCAAACTTATCAAATTTATTGCTCAATGTCTCGTCTTGCTTCTACTAAAAACCTTGTAATGTTGTTCAATATCACTTGGAAACATGTGATCTGGGTAGTAATATGATACATGTTCTATGATCATAATCTGAATAACATATAACAAGGCTAGCAGTATGAACAAGGCAACACATTTATTTAAAACCATTTTCATCAAACATGATATCCAAGAATAAATTAGTTAAACTTTAAGTGATAGATTTTTAATATCAGGATGGTTGACATTTCAAGTTCAAAGCACAGCACATCAAAAATGATGAGCAATACAATCTAAAATGAAGTGATTTGCTGTTGATTTCATCGTGCTTCGATATGATTTCTTCCAAGGGATTTGCACATCGAATTGCAATGTTTGGCAAGAAGTGCAAATTCAACAGCATATCACTTTACATGAACATGATGTTTTACCGTGTCCAATATGGTTTTTTATGGAATCGGGGTGGCATGTACGGATCCTAAATCTTTGTCTGACGCCATTTCGATCCATATTGGGTTTCAAAATGGCATCCATCATGTACCGTTCCGATTCAAATTTCGGACGATTCAAATTTCGGACACTTTCATTTTTAATTAAATATTACATCCAGTTAGAAACAAAGTAATAATGTTAGATGATCGTGGAGGGCGCTAGTCAAAAAAAATTAAAATTTACAAGACATGTGGATCATATTCGACCGAGATAATCAACTTTTAAAAGTGTCCGAAATTCGAGTTTAAGTGTCCGAAATTTGAATCGGCACGGTATTTCCGATCTCTGAACATCACTCCGATTCCAAAATGCAGGGGTATTTGATAGTATTTTTAGGTTTTTCTCTAACTCTGATACCATCTTGGATTAAAAACTGACATCAGACATGGGTTTCCGGTCCCTATACAACACTCCGATTCTAAAAATACCCATATTGTGGGGTATTTGACAGTATTTCCCAGTTTTTCTGTAGCCATCTTGGATTACAAAATGGCGTCAGAAATGAATTTTAGGTAGGTACTTAACGTCTTCCAGATTCCAAAAATACCCATATTTTGAGTTATTAAACAATATTTTTCTACTTTTATGTAAACGGAATTTGTCATCTTGTTTTTAAAAATGGCGTCAAACATGGGTTTCCAGTCCTTATGCGCAGGCATGGAAAATCATTTGCATTCATTTCGTGCATTCATTTACATTCATTTGCCCCTAACTTTTTTTGCCAACAGAATTTTTCAAAATGATGGAGCAAGATTTTGTAGGTTTTATTATTAGCTACAACTTTTGTTAACATTTTAAATCCGTATCTCTTATGCATGACGAACCAGAGCGAACAGAAGCCACTACTGTTTTTCAGAGAATGTATTTTGCTCTAATTCGTGATGCATAAGAGATACAGATTTGAGCTATGGGCAAAAGTTGTAGCTAATAACAAAACCTACTAAAGCTCCATACATCATTTTGCGGAATGCTGTCGATGAAAAAAGTTAGAGGCAAATGAATGTAAATGAATGCATGAAATGAATGTAAATGATTTTCCATTCCTGCTTATGCGTCACCTCGATTCCATAAATACCCATTTTGTGGATTATTAAACAGTATTTTTCTGATTTTCTCCAACCGGAAGCTGCCATATTGGATTTGAAAATGGTACCAGGCATGGATGTCGGGTTCTAGCACGTCACCCCGATTCCAAAGATACCCATATTGTGGGTTTTGTACAGTGCTTTTCCGTTGTTCTATAATCAGAAGCCGGCATCTTGAATTTCAAAATGGCGTCAGACATATATTTCCGATCCCTACACGTCAGCCCGTTTTTAAAAATACCCATATTTTAGGGTATTTCACAGTACACTCTTCTCCCGAAGAACGCGAACTCGGTCTACACGAATTCCATTTACGTTGGTCTCGAATGATTCCGTTTACGCGAGGGAATCGCGTAAATGGAGTACACGTAGCATATGGGATTTAACCTAATAAGGACCAACATGGAATATCTCTCGATCCTGGACATATAGAAGGTTACTGTCTTGCGCAAAGTTGTTCAGTAGATCAAGACCTAATGGTTGGTGGAGAGAAGTTCGGTATTTTCTCACTTCGCGGCGCTAGTGAGTATGTGTTAGTGATTTCCTTGCTTATGTCATATCTTGAAATTCTTGCCATCTAAGAAGTTGCTATCTCCGGAAAAGTTAATCAGTGCACAAAGACTTTATCGTTGGTGGACAGATGTTCGGATTTCTCTCACTACACGGCACTAGTGTGCTTCAATTAGTGATTTCCTTCTTTATGTTATAAATTGAAATCCTTGCCATCTAGAAAGTTGTTGCCTTTGGTGAAGTTGGTCATTGGATCAAGACCTAATGATTGGTGGACAGATGTTCGGATTAATCTCACTACACGGCACTAGTGTGCTTGAATTTGTGATTCCCTAGCTTATGTTATATCTTGAAATCCTTGCCACCTAGAAAGTTGCTGTCTTTGGAGAAGTTATTCAGTGAATCAAGACCTAATGGTTGGTGAACAGAAGGTTGGTATTTTCTCACTAAGCAGCGCTAGTGTGCTTGAATTTGTGATTCCCTAGTTTGTTATAACTTGAAATCCTTGCCATCTAAAAAGTTGCTGTCTTCGGCGAAGTTGTTCAGTGCATCAAGACCTTATCGTTGGTGGACAGAAGTTCGGAATTTCCTCACTACGCGGCACTAGTGTGCTTCAATTAGTGATTTCCTTGTTTATGTGATATCTTGAATTCCTTGCCATCTAGAAAGTTGCTGTCTTGGGTGAAGTTCAGGTATGAGAATTTTCGCACGGCAAGATACATTAAAAAATTGTCATCCTGGAAAATTCACGATAAACAACAACTTCTTGTCGCACGACAAGATCACCACAACAAAATCAAGAATCCATCCAGTCGCGACTATGAATTCTAGTCATATGTCACTCATACTGTTAAAAAATATAGACAAAGTACTATCGGTCATTTAAAAAGAAGCATCACGACAAGAAACCATTAATTCTAATACCGAGGTCAGATCTTAAAAAAAGGCCGGAAATAATGTTCATTTCCTTCAATATTGGTATTTTCGGAATCGATATTTCAAGATGGTGGCTTACGATTTCAGAAAAAGTGGGAAATACTGCCAAATACCCTTCAATATGGATATTTCTAGAATCGGGCTGACGTCTAGAGACCGAAAATCGATGCCCATCGCCATATTGAAATCCAAGATGGCGGCTGCCGATTTCAGAAAAAGTGGAAAAAAACTACCAAATACCCTTCAATATGGGTATTTCTGGAATCTGAATGACAACTAAAATCCTTAAATTAATTTTCGACGAATTTGAAATCAAAGATGGCAGCTGCCAATTTCAGAAAAAGTTGGAAAAACTGCTAAATACCCTTCAATATGAGTATTTCCGGAATCAGGATGACGTCTATAACCCATAAATCGATGTCCAGTGCTATTTTTAAATCCAAGTAGTGGCTTGCGGTTTCAGAAAAAGTGGGAAATACTGCTAAATACCCTTCAATATGGATATTTTCGGAATCGCGATGACGTCTAAAGACCGAAAATCAATGTCCAGCGCCATTTTTAAATCAAAGATGGCGGCTTCCGGTTTCAGGAAAAGTAGAAAAAACTGTAAAATACGCTACAATATGGATATTTTCACAACAAAGACGACGTGCAGATGCCGAAAATTGGAATGCCGAAATGGCGTCAGGGTATTTGACAGTTTTTGTTTTAAACAGGACTGCCATCTTAGATTCCAAAATTGCTTCGGACATCGATTTTGAGCCTCTACATATCGTCCCCATTCCAAAAATACCCATTTAACATTACTATCCAATTTATCTGTAACCATAAGCTGCCATCTTGGAGTTCAATATGGCATCGGACAGAAATTCCTAGTCCGTAGCTATCACCACGAATCCGAAAATTATTTGAGTTTTTACAACTTTTCCTGTATCCTGTAGCTGCCATTTTGGATTTCATGACACTCACTTTCTATTTCTAGATGTCATTCCCTAGACGTCATTCCTTTTCCAAAAATATCCATATTGAAGGGTATTTGACAGTATTTTTATCTTTTTCTGAAACCGGAAGACGCCATCTTGGATTTCAAAATGGCGTCGGACATTGATATTCGGCATCTACATGTCGTCTCAAAAAATCCATATTATTGGATATTTGACAGTTTTTCTGAAGTCAATGGCCGCCATTTTGCATTACAAAATGTCTTCAGACATAAATTGTAGCACATTCCACTGCGTCCTAGCAAGAAGTACGGTCGACTTAGTTCGCGCTCCGCTATTTTGGAAGTTTTCTCGCTATTCGCTTGATTTAAATTGTCAGTTTTTTCTCGCTTAGAGTTCCCAGCTAAATAATTAACTAAAAGTGAGTTTTTTTCTGAGAAGAAAGTGTGTTTTCGGCATCATCGGAAGGAAAATTGTTTTTACGATTGCCAATTCGCCAACCATTTTGAGCACCATCGGTGCGTGGTAACGAATACCTGCACACGGATCATCGTCATCGAGTGTCAGCATCTGCCTCCGCATTTACACCGCTCATCTATCATCGTGTGTTCAGCTGAGTGCCGACCCTCACATAAGCACACACCAACGAAGACCACCCGCACACGCTGATCGAAGATCATCCACGCGGCGCGTCGCTCCGCTGCTGCCGTTTAAACGCTCGGTGGTAGTAGTATAGGATTATCAGATAAGTTTTTGTTCTTGTTTCTCTCTTTCGCCCACAGTTAAATTTTAAGTTTGTGTTCTGTGTTTGTAGTTTTTTTTTTGTGTATTGTGTCCGAGTGATTATCGTTTCAGTGGTAGAGCGTTTTTCGCTCCCACTAGTACGGCAAAATGGACATTTTGTCGCAAGACGAAATGGACGTTTTGTCGGAAGATGACACCACTTTGCCACGCGATGGCAAGAAGGGTCGAAAACGTACGTCATCTCTCCCTGGTTCATCGTCTCAGTCTGGCAAAGGACAGGCTCAGATAAACCCCCGATCGCGAGCCTATCCAGATGACTCGACTGGCCCATGGGTTGTCTACTTTCAGCCCAGAAACAAACCTTTGAGTGTAATGCAAATTACTAATGATCTGACGAAGCGATACTCGGCCGTGACTGAAATCACGAAGGTTAGGCACAATAAACTTCGTGTCTCCGTCTCTAACCTGAAGCAGGCTAACGAGATTGCTGCCTCCCAGCTCTTCACGCTCGAGTACAGAGTTTACATCCCAGCTCGTGATGTGGAGATCGAAGGTGTGGTCACCGAAGCGAGTCTGACCCCCGAGATCTTGGAGAAGCAGGCGGTTGGCCGTTTCAAGAACCGTTTGCTTCCTCCGGTGAAGATACTGGATGTCCAAAAACTGGGCTCAGTATCTGTCAGCGAGGGTAAAAAGAGTTTTACCCCCACAGACTCGTTCCGTGTGACCTTTTCTGGTTCAGCCCTTCCTCACTACATCGAGCTGGGAAAACTTCGACTACCTGTGCGTTTGTTCGTTCCCCGGGTCATGAACTGCCAAAACTGTAAGCAGTTGGGACATACGGCCTCCCACTGTGGCAGCAAGGCACGCTGTTCCAAATGCGGAGAGAAGCATGGGGATGACACCTGTGCAGCTACCGCACCAAAATGCGTGTACTGTAAGGGAACTCCTCATGGTATCTCGTCATGCCCGGTGTACAAACAACGCGGGGAGAAATTACAACGCTCACTTAAGGAACGTTCCCGGCAGTCTTTTGCAGAAATGCTTAAGACGGCCACGCCATCGACCAACGACAAAAATCCCTTTTCTCTTTTGTCAGATGACGAGACTGACTCTGACTTGGCTGAGGAGGGAACTTCTTTCTGTTTTTCAGCACGGAAACGAAAACGCATCCGTTCGCGGAAAGTTGAGAATGAAGAACCTCAAATCAGCTTGCCCAAATCAAGGAGTGGTGGAAAAAAGGAAGTTTCTACTCCTCCTGGATTCAGAAGAACTGACTATACCCAGGATTTTCCACCTCTCCCGGGGACATCCAAAACCCCTGATGTCCCATTTTTAAGAACAGAAGCCCCTTCTTCATCTGGGTTGTTCTCATTTGATAAAATTGTGGACGATATTCTCAAGTACCTGAATATTTCTGATCCTCTCAAAAGCATTGTTCTGGCAATGCTTCCTACTGTGAAGACCCTCTTGAAGCAATTGACATTGAAGTGGCCCCTCATTGCAGCAATCATTTCCTTCGATGGATAATTTTCCAAACGAGGTCGGGGATTTGATCACTATTCTACAGTGGAATTGTCGAAGTCTTATTCCTAAATTAGACTCTTTTAAGTTTTTAGTTCACAATAATGATTGTGATGCATTTGCTCTTTGTGAAACTTGGCTCTCTTCAGATATAGATCTTCCCTTTTATGATTTTAACATTATTCGACTGGATCGTGAGGATTCGCGTGGAGGAGGGGTACTTTTGGGGATCAAAAAGTGCCATTCTTTGTATAGAGTGAATCTTCCACAATTTACAGGTATTGAAGTTGTCGCATGTCAGGCTATTATTAAAGGTAAGAGCCTTTGTATTGCTTCTGTTTATATTCCTCCTAGAGCCGTTGTTAATCGAAAACAACTTTCAGATATATGTTCAGTACTTCCTGCTCCACGGTTGATTATGGGAGATTTTAATTCCCACGGTACAGGCTGGGGGGAACTGTATGATGACAACCGTTCTACTTTTATATATGACCTCTGTGATAACTTCAATATGACAATTCTTAACAATGGAGAAGTAACACGTTTGGCTGGACCATCTTTGAATGGAAGTAAATTAGACCTCACACTTTGCTCTAACTCATTATCGTTGGATTGCACGTGGAATGTGATCCAGGATCCTCACGGTAGTGATCACTTGCCGATCAAAATTTCGATTGCCAGTGGGTTCAATCCGTCGGAATCCGTTAACGTCGCGTACGACCTCACCCGTAATATCGATTGGACAACGTTCAAGACCGCGATAGAGGAAGCCGTGTCGTCGGTAGAAGGGCTTCCACCGTTGGAGGAATATAACTTCCTCTCCAATCTGATCTTGGACAGCGCGCTTCGAGCTCAAACTCGGCCGGTTCCTGGAACGTCTTTGCGTAGGAAACCTCCTTCCCCTTGGTGGGACCACCAATGCACTGAGGTTTATCGTAAAAAGTCCGACGCGTTTAAGCTTTTCCGGAAACGTGGAACACCCGTGTATTTCGAAGCGTACTCGGCTCTTGAACGCGAACTCAAGAGCCTCATCAAAGCCAAGAAACGCGGATACTGGCGGCAATTCGTGGACGGATTATCGCGCGAAACGTCGATGAATACGCTTTGGAACGCGGCGCGAAGGATGCGTAACCGGTCTTCGAACAACGAGAGCGAGGAGTACTCAGATCGTTGGATTCTCAAGTTCGCGCGAAAAGTATGTCCTGATTCCGTGCCGGCACAGATGATTCCTCGCGAAACGACGAATTCTGTAGACGAGATCAGCCAGCCTTTTTCAATGCTGGAACTCTCACTCGCGCTCCTTTCGTGTGGCAATTCGGCTCCGGGGGCTGATAGAATCAAGTTCAACTTGTTGAAGAACCTCCCAGACGTCGCTAAGAGGCGCATGTTGAACTTGTTTTGTCAGTTCCTGGAGCTCAATATTGTTCCGGATGATTGGAGGCAAGTGAGAGTTATAGCCATTAAAAAGCCTGGAAAACCCGCTTCAGATCATAACTCGTATCGTCCTATCGCGATGTTATCGTGCATTCGAAAATTGTTGGAGAAAATGATCCTTTTTTGCCTCGACAAATGGGTTGAGACGAACCACCTACTCTCAGATACTCAATTTGGATTCCGTAGGGGCAAGGGAACGAACGACTGTCTCGCGTTGCTTTCCACTGAAATTCAGTTGGCTTTTGCTAAAAAAGAGCAAATGGCTTCTGTATTCTTGGATATCAAGGGGGCTTTTGATTCAGTATCCGTTGAAGTCCTTTCAGACAAACTCCACGCTTGTGGCCTTTCTCCATTAATAAATAACTTTTTGTACAATTTGCTGTCAGAGAAACATATGAGCTTTTCTCATGGAAACTCTACAGCTTCTCGATTTAGTTACATGGGTCTCCCCCAGGGCTCATGTTTAAGCCCCCTTTTGTATAATTTCTACGTCAGAGAAATTGACAATTGTCTAAGTGACAACTGCACGTTGAGACAACTTGCAGATGACGGCGTAGTGTCTATGACAGGGCCCAAAGGGGTCGACCTGCAAGGACCCTTACAGGATACCTTAGACAATTTGTCTACTTGGGCTATTCAGCTAGGTATCGAATTCTCCACGGAGAAAACTGAGTTGGTCGTTTTTTCTAGGAAGCATAGCCCAGCACAACCAAAGCTTCAACTTTTGGGTAAACCGATCACTCATTCTATGTCCTTCAAATATATTGGGGTCTGGTTCGATTCAAAATGCACCTGGAGATCCCACATTGAGTATCTGAGACGAAAATGCCAACAAAGGATCAATTTTCTCCGAACAATTACCGGAACGTGGTGGGGAGCCCATCCGCAAGATCTTCTAACGTTGTACCGGACAACGATTTTATCGGTTTTAGAGTACGGTAGTTTTTGCTTCCAGTCGGCGGCTAAAACTCACATCATTAACTGGAACGTATCCAGTATCGTTGTCTTCGTATCGCGTTAGGATGCATGCACTCGACTCATACGATGAGTCTAGAAGTGTTGGCGGGCATGTTGCCACTATCGGATCGGTTCTCAGAATTGTCCCTCAGGCTCCTCACCCGTTGCGAAGTTATGAACCCACTGGTAATCGAAAACTTTGAGAAGCTTCTTGAGCTGAACCCTCAAACTCGTTTTATGTCATTGTACTACGTGTACATAACACAGGATGTCAGCCCTTCACAGCATAATCCTCATCGTGTATGCTTCTCCGACTTCGGCAATTCAGTTAGTTTTGATTTATCTATGACGCGGGAGATTCGTGGGATCCCAGAACATCATCGTTCCATGATTGTTCCGTCAATTTACGCTGCAAAGTTTGGCCAAGTTGATTCCGCAAGATCGTTCTTCACAGATGGATCACTAATAGAGTCGTCCGCTGGTTTTGGTATTTTTAACGAATTTCTTAGCGCCTCTCGAATGCTTCAAGCTCCTTGTTCTGTATATGTTGCTGAGCTGGCGGCAATACATTATACGCTAGAAACGATCGCCTCACTTGCACCAGAACATTATTTTATTTTTACGGATAGTCTCAGTTCTGTCGAGGCTATTCGCTCTATGAGGCCGGTAAAGCACTCCTCGTATTTTCTCATGAAAATACGAGAGCTTTTAAGTGCTTTATCTTTAAGATCTTTTGTCATCACCTTTGCATGGGTCCCATCTCATTGCTCGATTCCGGGCAATGAGATGGCTGACTCACATGCTAAGGTGGGCGCTATGGAAGGCGATATTTACGATCGACAAATCGCCTACGATGAATTTTTCTTCATTTATCATCAACAGTCACTCGTCAGCTGGCAGAATAAGTGGAGTGAAGGGAGTTTGGGACGATGGCTATATTCGATCATCCCTAAGGTGTCGAAGAGTTCTTGGTTCAAGGGGTTGGATGTGGGTCGAGACTTCATTCGTATGATGTCTCGCCTCATGTCCAATCACTATTCGTTAAACGCTCACTTGTTCCGTGTTGGGCTGAAGGACAGCAATCTCTGTGAATGTGGACAAGGTTACCAGGACGCAGATCACATTATTTGGTCTTGTGCTGAGCATCGCGGAGTCAGATCTGAACTGTACGATTCCCTTCGGGCTCGAGGTAGACAACCTAATGTTCCAGTTCGGGATATTTTGGCTAGACGCGATCTGGAGTTTATGAAACTCATATATGTTTACTTTAAGAATATTAACATTAGATTGTAAGTTTTATTAACCTTATATTTAGTTTGTATTTTGTACGTGTGGGTTTTTTTTTATGTTTGTTTTCAAGATGAATAGAAATTAGTTCATGTTTTACGATTAATTAAATATTTGTATCGTAAACCACATTTCAAACCTCCCTCTCCCTTTTCCCATCAAAAAAAATTGTAAATCCCCACTAACCTCGAGACAACCGCGAGTATCCGGTCCAGCTCCTTTAACTTTAAATATAAGAAATCAATAATGTATAACAAAAATGATAACTCGGCTCTGTAAAGTTTATTCGATTGAGCCTGTACAAATAAAGTAATTAATTAAAAAAAAAATAAATTGTAGCACTTCTTCCGAAAATACCCATATTGTAGGATATTTGGCAGTTTTTTTTCCGAATCTGAGAGCCGCCACCTTGGATTTCAAAAATTGTATCGGACATCGATTTTCGGCCTACACGCGTCCTGTACCTAAAATATCCATATCGTAAAAACCAACGGCCACCATCTTGAATTCCAAAATGGCGTCAGAAATCAATTTTCGGGATGTACACGTCGAACCAGTTCCGAAAATATCCATATTATAGGGTTTTTTGACAGTTCTTTTGAAGTCACTGGCCGCCCCTTGGATTTCAAAATGGCGTCGGATATCGATTTTTGGCATCTGCATTTCGTCCCCGTTCCGAAAATATCCATATAATAGGGTATTTGATAGTTTTTCTGAAGCCAATGGCCACCATCTTGGATTCAAAAATGGCATCAGCTCTATTTTCGGGATGTACGCGTAGTACTTGTTCCGAAAATATCAAAATTTTAAAGTTTTTTTTTTTGGATTACAAAATGGTGTCGTAAATATATTATACGGTATATGACAGTTTTTTTTTAGAATTTGAGAGCACATTAGGATTACAAAATGGCGTCGGACATCGATTTTCGGTATCTAGACGTCATCTCGATTCCGAAAATATACATATTGAACAGCGTTGCCAGATATACCGATTTATCGGTATTTATACCGATTTTCAAACTTGATACCGATATACAGATAAGGTTTATCATAATACCGAATTTTGAGTTTTAATACCGATTTATACCGATTTTTTATTAATAACCAAAAGGATTACTGCCTGCCCGCACTGAATTGTCAGAGGAAACTATTGTGAGAGACTTTTATCTCTTTGAAAATTAAAATTTTTGAGCCTGCTCTAAAAAAATGTCATCATCAATAATGTCTAATTCGTGATACTCTTTCGACTAATGCGTCCATTTTCTCGCCGTTTTTGAGTTACCAAGCAGTCGAAAAACAGCTGATGGCTCATCCAGGTGATTTCTGGAAATCGGGAAATACTTTTATTCAGTGGAAAAATAAGTCCATTAAAACGTTAATTTTTGAACTTCCGGAAATTTCTTTAATCTTCCCTTCGAAGTTTATTCCAACTTTCCATAGGAATTTCCGTCCACCTTACCTTGTAAATTATTTTCCGATTCCTTTCGGAAAGCTATTTCAACTTCCCTTGGAAGCTTCTTCTGGCTACGCTCGAAAGGTTCTTCCGTCTTCTTTCGTCAGTTTTTTCAACTTCCCCGGAACTTCAGGAACGCTTCCAGAGGTTTATTGCGATTCCATTAGCTGCAGGAAAACTTCAGGAACTTTTCAGAAGTTCTGAAACTTCAGAATAGTTCGGACTTTGAATATGTTCCGATAAATTAAAGACAGTTTCATTATTTTCTGTTTAAATTCGAGAACCCGGGAAACTCGGGAAGCCCAGCTCCAATGAACTTAAGGAAACTGAAATATTTTGGAAACTTCACAAGTCCAAAGAACTTCAAAGAAATTCAATGGTTTTCAGGATAATTCCATTTGTTTCAGGAGAATTGAGTTAAATGAAATCCGATAAACTCAGGGAATTTCCGAAAACTGCAGTAAAGTTCCAAGAGGTCCAAAAAAATTTGGAAACGTAAGGGATGTTATATAAACATTAGAAAATTGTGAGAACATTTTAAGGGAAGTTCTGTGTTTTTTTATCGGCAGTTTCTAGAACTTAAAAAAAATAAAAAATGTGGGGGTTCAGAGAACTTTTATGCTTGTGTTCATTAATTTAAAAAAGCGGTACAGAAGATCCAGGGACTTTTAAAGAAGATAAGAGATTTTCCGGTAGTTTCATAATAATCAGGGAAGTCTCAAGTACTTCAAGGATGATCAGAGAACTTCAAAACAGCCCCATTAGCTTTAGGAAAATTGCAAAAACTTTCAAGGAGTTCCGAGGAATTATGGGATATTCCGAAGAGCGTGGAATTTTTCCAACTTATTGGAAGGTTTTTCCGAGTTTCTCCCAAATTTCCCTGGAAATGGCTACTACGGGATTGGCTTCCAATTTCCAAACTTTCCATGGATTTTTCCGAAAGTTTCTAAAAGTGTTTGCCAGAAGTTTCTCAATATTTATGTTGGAAGAACTCCATGTTCCGACATTTCTTAGAACTTCCTTCAAACTTCCTCCACAAGATCTTCTTTATTCTTCCTCTGGAAGTTTTGTCGGTACCATTAAGAGACAAATTCAAATATTTCCAAGAAATTTCTTCTGACTTACATCGAAAGTATATGGCAGTATTTCCCACTTTTTCTGAAACCGGAAGCCGACATCTTGGATTTCAAAATGGCTCCAAACATGAATTTGTGGGTTCTACATGTCACTCTCATTCCAAAATACTAATATTGTGGGGGTATTTGATAATATTATTATTTTATTTTTACGAAGTACATTCCTAATAACGCACTAATTCGATTTACGAACCCGGTTGTTTCGTAAATGGAGGATCCAGTGTACTTGAATTTGCAAAAACACATGAAACACAGCGACTGCATATAGCAGAGATCATGGGTTCCCAACATGCCTCTAATAGAAACATAGGGTTGTCTTCCTTGGGCCTCGAGGGTATTCAAAAGTCGCTCTCTGGAGCCGTCATTATCCGTACATTTCCAAACTGCGCGATCGATGTCATCGTAACCGTTTCCACACCGACAGATGTTGCTGTCCACGAGGTTTATTCTATGAAGATGCGCATTTAGCGAGTAGTGGTTGAACATAAGTCTACTCATCACGTGAATGAAGTCACGACTTAAGTCTAAGCCTTTAAACCACGCTCTCAAAGAAACATTAGGAATAATTGAATGTAATCACCGTCCAAGATTTCCTGTGTCCCAATAGGTTTTCCAACTCGAAAGGGTACTCTGACGCACTAAATGGTAAAAATCATCTTGTTAGATTTGCCTGATATACAATTCGCCTTCCTGTGCGCCCACCTTTGCGAGAAAGTCCGCCTTCTCATTGCCTGGGATTGAGCAATGTATAGGGAACCCATACAAGCGCAATCATATATGATCTTTCGACCAGTACACTCATCGGCTCCCTTACCTTTGAAATGAAATAAGGTTTCATCGACCGAATAGCCTCAATCGATCTAAGACTATCCGAAAACATGAAGTAATGGTCTGCGGGTATGTTGGAAATCATCTCCAATGCGAAGTTGATACGGCAGAAATGCGTGAAGACGCTGGATCCAAAAAATCAAATAATGGCTGAAGTTGCAGGCTTTAATCGACCGAGTCACATTAGAAGAGCAGCAAAATAGCTCTATCAGTGGATCAAACAACACTACCGATGTCTTGTTTGTCCACCCCATACAACAAATATTGTCAAATCGTATCGCATCCCATAGCTTTGACACTACAAGTGCCTCTATTGGCATCCCACGAATAACATATAATCGTCTACTCGACCAAAGCAATTGCTGGGAGAGAAGCTTTGTTTATTCACCATCGATTTGCACAAATCGAAACGGGCAACACTTGTTGCATGTTGACATGGTGTTGTGTGTGCTTCAAGCACGGTCACAGCATCTTCTGGAGTAGGAAGGAGACCAATCAAATGCATTCCCAATAATGTTTATCCTGGTTTCCATATAGGTACTTACAGTATAATCTGATTGTTCCATCGGCTTCGCCACGTGGATTCTTGGCTATGCACTTGTAGATACCGTAGTCAGCTTGCTGTACATCACTGATGTGCAACCGCATCACCGCTTTGTACGAAGGTGTTCCAGGAATAGATTCAGTCCTGATGGGAAGGGAGAATTGGTGAGTAGAGTATGTTTTCAGAACTACAGCTGAGTTAAAACAATCAAATAATATTTGCATTTTAACTACTGGACGGTATGTATTTGAAGTTGGAATTAAATATCCAGATTGGAAAATGATGCACTGCTTGGTCGTCGACAATGCAATAACTGAAATTAACTCACTTGTATTTCGTGGAATCATGTATCATTTGATCCTTCTCCAGAGTCCAGTAGTTGAGTGAGGTAGGGTGTGCTTCCGTACTGCACTCCAGCGTAACGTTATAGCCCAAGGGGATGCCAACGAGTTGATGTGACGTCCACAGTATCGGCGGAACTATTGTAATGTACAGTAGAATAAAAAAAAACGATTATCGAGTTATTGACTGCTGTGGCGAATACGTACAACATAAAGTATCAATGAGCCAATACTCACAATCGACACTGACTTTGATCCTTTTGGACACGCTCGGTGGAACGCCATTGGACGCGAGGCAATAGTAGCCTCCCATGTCGTGACGAGTTACCCGCTCCATGGTTAGTGTGTCGCCTTCCCAAGCTTTCACTGCAGCAAAAAAAAAAAAACAATTAAAAACAAATGAAATGTAAACCAACAGTTTTGGCGCAAATTAATATATTACCGGTGAGATTTTTGGAGATGGTGATATTCAAAATATCTTCTCGCCTCCACTTGATCGAAGGGATAGGACTTCCGGTTGCTTTGCACTTGAGAGTTATGTTTGCACCTTCCCGGATGATAACGTCACTCGAGGAAAACGAATCGTCGATATTGGGAGGCACTGGAAGTAAAATATAGTTACTTGTAGAACTAAATAAATCAAATTTTGTTTCAACAGTCAGCCGGTACCGAGTGTAGATATATAATGTTTAAAAAAACGGCTTGTTTCCTTGTCGGGGACTGCGGTCAGTATTTTGATCTATGTCTATGGTGGTATATCCTCGTTTACTTCATGGCGTGTGTTTTGATAATTGTAAGAGTGATCTTCATGATTGATTATCGGCATTATACCTTCGACTTGTTTTTGTGTTTACATATGTATATGAATTATCAAGTGACAACATGGAATTGCACTATTTAGCTTGCAACTATGATGGGCGGACTAATCCAGATTTTTCTAGGTACGGACAAGTCCTTTATCAATAAATCTGCATCGTTTATGCATTACACACTTAGATTGTTATAGTAGAGTAATTTAAAGCGGATTTTTTATTTGGCAAAAATGTCCACCATTGATGCCGCCGTCTCCGCATTCTACGACAACATCTATAAAGTAATCCAAGATACTGTTCCGGTGAAGAGCTTGAGCTTGAGCTTGAGCTTGATTGACCGCCCACGATTGCTACTCTGTTACTGCCAGATCAGCTGTAATTACACAGGTCAAGAAAGGAATGGGAAGGATTGTGTTGACATGACACTCGCTTTGATGGAAGCCGAGAACACCTCTGCACTTCCACGAGGAATCACTGGGATGTTATATAAGAGGGTTGGGTTTGCAGCAGGGTTCGTTTTGGTAAACGATAAGCTGAATTGATGTCCTAACGATCATATAACGCGAAGGAGCTTGCGACTAAACCCACGGTCTTCTGCTCAGTAAGCAAAAACGTTTGCCACTAGGCAGACGAGCACCTTTTTAATCACCGAGTTGCTGTTATTACCATGTAGTCATATTAACAAATAAAACGATTGACGAATCTTGAATGTGGATGGGCCTGAGATTAGACTCATGATGTTCTGCTCAGTAAGCAAAAACGGTTGCTCTAAGGCCACCGAGCCCCTCATATCACATAATACAGTTGCTCAAATTTGTGTATCCATTCAAACCCGGAACCAACGACAACAACGAGTTTCGCAAAATACACGATACACAAGTGATTTTACCATAAATCTCTTTGATATGTAAGGACCTGGGACAGCGTTTTTCTGCTCAGTAAGCAGGCCACTGTAACCGACGATCTTTCAAATCCGAAAACTAAAAACTACGAAAAAGTACTTAGGCCTTCATTAAGTTCCACTTTCACGCGACGTTCAATGACAGGGTACTATCCAGGATTACAACTGAAAAATCCAAATCTGGCCAATGCCCACAAAAGTCCATGCAATAGTCTCATTCCGTGCCTTATGGCAACTTCATGATTCTATTGCGCTCATCTTCTGGCACCACCCAGGGGAGACTTGGTCCTGTACTCAATGCTTACCTTATCTCCATTCCACTCAGCTACTCGCAATTTCTTGTGATATAGTGGGCGGAATATTATTATATGAGACAATTCAATGCAGACGTCTTTCCAAATTTGGCAGATCGACAGGTAATCGGTGAGTTACCACGATAGTTGCTATTCAACAACTCGACAACGTCCCATCGTCAACGCCTGCTATGAGAATTTCCCATTGCATACGTCAACGAAATGACGTCATCGAGCTATCGATCAACTACCCTGGTTATCGCCTGGTATCTTATAGCACGATGCTAGGAGGCGAACCGGAAGAATCGATGAGTTACCTCTCCCCCTACAAGATACTGTTCCGGTGAAGACACGAAAATCTTGTTTGCAATTCCAACAACCTTCATGGAATCCGCAATTGCGTAATCTGCGTAGCCGTCTTATTCCAAAAGGCCTGAGTTCAATCCCAGTCGGCATTTTCTGAGGCATAAAATCTCTGATCACGGGAAGTAAAGCCGTTGTACATATGTATATATAATCGAACATAGTATAATATAATTTTATTGATTTCTTCAATTTTAAATGGATTTACAAAATTTTTGTCTTCACCCAGCTACTCACCGCAAAAAAAAATCAATTTTGTATTTTTTTGGGGATGTAATTCTCAATGCCACCTAAGTTTTTGTCATATACCTCAAGCCAGAGTTTTAAATAAAATTCGATGCACAATTTTGTCAATAAATTGCGATGAATGCTTACTGCCTCCTGCTCCAAAATATGTCCTGATAGTTACAAAAAACATGTTGATACATGCTGCAAATGCTTACACACTTAGAAATTTTTACAGAAACCTGTAAAATTTTATCGAAATCTCAACAGCTGAACGTTCGGTTTGGATTTATTTCATTTCACCACGAAATCATAAATTCGCTCTTTTCATATAGCATTCTTGTCTGCTGCTTGTCATCCACACATGATGAAACAAAAAGTTGGTTTCCCATATAGAAATACCATTGCAGTGGTGAAGGACAATCCCGTTGTTTACGTTGTGTGGCAAAGTTCTTTTTACTTAAATTTGGGTAATTTTGAGTTTTGCATCCCACTCTCACCTTTTGCTGTTGTCAAAAACGGAACGAAAGATTCGACTTTCTCATGACTATCGTTCAATAAGCTACTAGTGAGTATATGAGATATTCTCAAATTTGAGTAAATTAAACTCACGAGTAAGTAATTATTTTTGCCGTAGTCAAACACTGATAAATGAAACTATTCCCATTTTGCTTGAAATTTATTAAATTTGACATTCAACTCAGTTTAATAATATCGAAAGATTAAAATCAGTCCGCATCGTGCTCTCTTGCCGTGCGGATCTATTTGCTTTTTGCTTAAGGAAGTGTTACTACTACCTAAAGCTACAACAAATTTAAACAGCACTTTTCAGTGCTCAACCTGTAAAAAAAAAATTTCTACCTTGTTCAACTCTTATTCCTCTTCGATCCTTGTTTGGACCCTACCCGAGGTAATCCTTCTTGGATATCGATAAGGAAAATTCGATAAGATCCTTCAGATTCTTATAGTAATCTGCTTGGAAGTCGATTTGGATAAAAATTTACTGCCGCCATGGCGCCTAAACGCTTAAGAAAGGGGCAAACTCTTGACCCCCCTTCTGATGAAATTAATTTGAGTAATCAATTTGATTTGCTCACGGATGATGAGAATGATCCATCATACAAGAAAAATTCTAGTAAACTTTCCCGGCTTAATGCCAAGAAGGAAAAGATTCCCCCTATTGTGATAACCACTTCCGATTTTCATGCTCTTCGCATGGAACTTTTGAATTTCGTGAAAGTTAAGTTTTCACTACAAATTGGACGCCAGGGTGAATGCCGTGTATTGTCTGAAATCTTGGACGGATTTAAATGTATTCCCAAGTATCTTACTGAGAAGCAGCACAAATTTTTTACTTACGACACCAAAACTGAACGTGTGTTCAAGGTTGTCATGAAAGGACTGCCCAGTGGTGAATCCCTGGATCAGATCAAAAATGAACTGGCAAAATTAATTGGAGTTGTGCCACTTCAAGTAATCAAAATGAAAATGAAATCCCGTTCTGGCGATTCGCGCAACGGGATTTCTAATGATTTTTATTTAGTTCACTTCAAGTCTAGTGAACTAAACAACCTTAAGGCCTTAGAAAAAGCTAGCCTTATGCTCCATGTCCGAGTGAAGTTGGAACACTTCAGGAAGACTGGAGGAAATTTCCAAAACCTCACTCAGTGCCGTAAGTGCCAGGGATGGGGTCACGGAACTAAAAATTGCTACATGCCAGCTAAATGCATGAATTGTGGTGATTCCTCTCACGCAAAGAACGACTGTCCTGTGAAGGAAGATCCTAAGAAATTTAAATGTTCAAAATGTGGTGAAAACCACAAATCCAATTTTTGGGAATGTAAGACTCGCAAAGCGATCCAACAATCTCGTTCTAACCGTCAGGTAGGAAACGCTCCACGTTTCCGACCAGGTACAAATTCCTCTGCTGTTAACAACGGTCAGCGAGGAACAAATTCTACATTCGTACCCGTAGGTACAAATATCACCCCTGCTACAAATGTTTCATCTGTACCTACTTCCCTCGCTGCTAACAATGTTCAGCGAGTTAATGGAGCTACCTATGCTGCATCGGGTAAAAATCAAAATACTAACCATCGTTCTAACGGAAATTTTGACAATTTTGACTTCTAACTCCATGTTTGATGCTATTCAAACTGGAGTAAAATTTGCAAATAATATTGTCATGACTTTAAAATTCAGTAATGGATTTTAAAGCATTAAATATTCTAAATTGGAATGCTCGATCTCTTAAAGATAATGAAGACGAGCTATTTAACTTTTTGAGAGTTCATAACGTGTATATTGCCGTTATAACTGAAACGTTCCTCAAACCTGACCATAAGGTTAAGAAGGACTCAAATTATTTAATTTATAGAAATGATCGTCTTGATGGACCCTGTGGTGGCGTTGCCATTCATAGACGAATCAAACATAAAAATTTTTCTTCATTTGAAACCAAAGTTTTTGAAACTTTGGGAGTTTCTGTTGAAACAAAATTTGGACAACTTACGTTTATAGCTGCCTATTTGCCATTCCAATGCGTAGGCCAGCAAAAGAATTTTCTCAGAGGGTTACCTCCAGAAACTTACCCGTCATAGGTCTAAATTCTTCATTATTAGTGATTTTAATGCAAAACACCGCTCATGGAATAATGCTCAAAACAATTCCAATGGTGATATTCTGTTTTATGATTGTTCTGCAGGTTATTACACTATTCAATATTCAAACAGTCCAACATGCTTTTCTTCTGCAAGAAATGCATCCACCATTGATTTGGTCTTAACTAATTCATCTCAACTTTGTAGCCAATTGGTTACCCATGTTGACTTCGGTTCTGATCACCTTCCAGTAACTTTTGAAATATCCCAAGAAATAATATCTAATCCCAACAGCTCTACTTTCAATTACCATAGAGCTGATTGGGAGCAATATCGAACATTTATGGAATATAACTTCGATCCAAACATTCCTTTGCAAACCAAAGATGAAATTAATTATGCTCTTGAATCTCTGACTACTTCTATAGTTGAAGCAAGAGCTGCCTCAGTACCAAAATGCGAGGTTAAATTCGATTCAATTATAATAGACGACGATCTTCAGCTCTTGATCTGTCTTAAAAATGTCCGTAGGAGACAATATCAAAGAACACGCGATCCTGCCATGAAAGTTATCTGGCGGGATTTACAAAAACAAATTAAAAAACGATTATCTGCCCTGAGGAACAAAACTTTTGAAAATAATGTTTCTAAATTAGACCCGAGTTCCAAACCCTTTTGGAAACTCACAAAAATTTTGAAAAAACCTCAAAAGCCAATTCCAGCGCTTAAAGAAGGTGGTAAAATTTTGATCACAAATTTGGAAAAATCTCAGAAACTTGCTAAGCAATTCGAGAGTTCCCATAATTTCAGTTTGGGTCTTACTAGTCCTATTGAGAATGAGGTTGCTCGGGATTTTCTGAATATTTTCTCTCGGGAAAATATTTTTGATGATTCCTGGGGGACGAAGTAAGGTCTATAACTAAAAAGTTTCAAAATATGAAAGCTCCAGGTGATGATGGAATTTTCTATATCCTCATCAAAAAACTCCCAGAAAGTACTTTGTCTTTCTTGGTAAAATTATTTAACAGATGTTTCCATTTGGCATACTTTCCTGATAAATGGAAAATGCAAAAGATGTTCCAATTTTGAAGCCGGATAAAAATCCAGCTGAAGCTTCTAGCTACCGCCCAATAAGTTTGCTTTCTTCAATAAGTAAATTTTTTGAAAAGATAATTTTGAATAGAATGATGCTTCACATCAATACGAACTCAATTTTGGAAGATGAGCAGTTTGGATTTCGCCATGGGCATTCAACTACTCATCAACTCTTAAGAGTTACCAATTTAATTCGTTCAAACAAATCTAAAGGCAACTCAACTGGAGTTGCTCTTCTAGACATAGGAAAAGCATTCGACAGTGTTTGGCATGAAGGTTTGATTGCTAAATTGAAAAAGTTTAATTTTCCACTTTACATTATGAAATTAGTTCAAAATTATTTAACTGACAGAACTCTGCAGGTAAATTATCAAAATTCCAAATCTAATCGACTACCTGTTAGAGCAGGAGTTCCTCAGGGTAGCATTCTTGGGCCTATATTGTATAACATTTTCACTTCGGACCTCCCTGATTTGCCTCAGGGTTGCCACAAATCTTTGTTCGCTGATGACACAGGCATTTCCGCTAAAGGAAGAAGTCTTCGTGTTACTTGCAGCAGACTGCAGAAAAGTTTAGATATTTTCTCTTCTTATTTACAAAAATGGAAGATTTCTCTCAACGCTTCCAAAACTCAACTTATAATATTTCCACATAAGCCTAGAGCTTCGTTTTTGAAACCTAGTAGTAGCCACATAGTCACTATGAACGGAGTTCCAATTTCCTGGTCAAACCAAGTGAAATATCTTGGATTAATACTTGACCAAAAATTAACTTTTAAAGATCACATTGAGGGCATTCAAGCCAAATGTAACAAATATATAAAATGTTTGTATCCTCTTATAAACAGGAAATCTAAACTTTGCCTGACGAATAAACTTCTAATATTTAAACAAGTTTTTAGACCGGCCATGCTTTACGCTGTGCCAATATGGTCGTGTTGTTGCACTACCAGGAAAAAAGCACTTCAAAGGATTCAGTACAAAGTTCTGAAAATGACTTTGAAGTTGCCTCCCTGGTACAGCACTACCGAAGTACATAGAATTTCGAATGTTGAGACTTTAGAACAAATGTCCAACAAAATAATTAATAATTTCAGGCAAAAATCGTTGCAATCCTCAATTGCAACGATTAATTCCCTTTATACTTAGATAAGATTTAGTTTTAGTTTTTAGTTTAAAGATATCAATTGTTATACTGACATGCAGGTTTAAAAAACCTGTTTAAAATACTGAATTGCCAAGACAGGAACAATGTAAAAATACTTAGATATATATCATAACAATTAAGGCTGGTAAGTTTCTGTAGTAACTGAGATGAGTGAAAAGAACATAATTTTGAGTAATTTTTTGGTTCCGTGTAAAATTATCTGCCATCTTGTCGGGGACTTGGTGGAAACGCTCCTACACTGAAACAAAATCCATTGTCAAAAATACTATATTGCTGGTTTAAATTAAATACCCTCATCAATATATTTTTGCGATAGTAGGCTCTGCATTTGAACAAGTTTGACGTGCATTTTCTCCGCTGTTTATTTGACGAGTAAAAAATAGGAAAATATATTTCGTCATATTTTTATAACAGTATAAAAAACCAACCATCACACCGGTCCAGAAGTCGATAACAAAGAGTTCAAGCAAAGAGTCAAGAAGGAGCTCCGAAAATAAACTCCCCCACTGAACCCCCGACGTTCTTTCGTTTGCGACGACGTCACGGAGAAGTGATCCACAAGTGGTGATCCTGGAGACTCCTTTAATCACAGATACAGACAGGAAATTCCCCAGATTAAAAGAAATCACCATGGATCATGGATTCAAGGAGAGGTAACATGTTATTTCAGTTGAAAAGTATCATCAGTACGATGTGGAGGAAACGGTCAAGGGTGGATATCATTCTGATTCAAGCAAGAAAGATGGACCAGCAGCGCCATGCAATTTCATCCGGTTGACATTGCTCATGGATTCATTTGGTGAGTTCGTTCCTATTAATTAATTCACTTGTGATGATGATCGTCAACAGCGTTGAACAGCCAGAAACAGTTGCCGAATTAGCTTTCCATTTATAAGAGCTTTTCATTTATTTGATTTAAATAGTTGTAAATTTAACTGCAAACACATAGACAAACAAATATAATTTGATGTTCTGTTTATAGTCACCTGTGTACGCTACAATCAGCATTAGTTTGCTAAAGCGATCCATGCTGCAAACCTTTCCCCACATTCAATATCCCAGTAATTTTTCGTGAAAGCGCAGAGGACTTCTAGGTTTCCTTCACAGCGAGTGTCATGTCAACACATTCCTTCCCATTCCCTATTTGACCTGCATTCGGACACGGCCGGCGCTTGTATTGCTAAGTATTAGATCTGATGTTTTTACACATTGCGGATGAATGTTAGTCCCAAACATAATCTGTTGGTTCTTTGTGTAAATGCAGCTGATCTGGCGATAACAGAGCAGCAGCCATGGGCGGTTAATCATGCTCATGCAATAAGTCGCTTACCCAGTGCTTCCAAATCAGGTTGGCTTGGATTAGAGATAATTGCCATCATTGCCACAGCACGGTGACGCCATTATTGTGGGTTCAGAGTGGATTGACACTATTGAATGACCCCAGAAAGAAGTGATTCTGCTAGCGTAATAATCAATTTCCAGTTCGACATGGTCAAATAACCCCGTATCAAAGGAATTCAGAAGTATATTATTTTGTATGGATCCCTAGGGACACATCGGAGTAAATGAAAACGAGGAAACAGCATATTTTGCAGCCTTTGGCAGACTAGCAAGCTGCTACACCTGGGAGGTCCCTGCCCTGGATCTACACCATTGGCTCGTGACCACAATATTAAACTGCTGAAAATGCGGAATGCTGACAGTCAGGAAATCATTTCTTCCGGAGGATTAAGGGGGATACCAGGAGATGGGAAGTCCCACCATTGAGGAGGATTGGTGACATAGCCTGATCGCAAGGGCGTAGACAAGTTCCACATGGCCAGATGTCAACAGGCGCTATTAAGTCGAATGTAACTAGGCCCAAGGGGTCAAATGAGTAATTCAACTGATTTTTAAATTTGTGTCAAACTGCATAAGTGATTTTCAAATTTGCATGGTGAAGAGCATATTCCAAATTGAATTGATAATAGTGACAAGAATCGGGTAGTGACCACCATGAATTTCTATATTGTATATTTCAAATAAAAAATATTGTTAATGTTCCTATATTTTTTAATAATCCTTTCCCCTTTGTCCTTCTTCTTTTCCTTTCCCTTTTCTCTTTTCAGAATTCGAATAATGGCGCAATAGTCATAAGTCATAAAAAGCTAGGATAAGAGTTAGTGCTCATACCCCAACCGTCAGAAGAAAATGGAGCAACACTTAACCTTTCTAGCTTTGATGCTTCCAACGACCAACCAATCATATAATTACCAAAATCGGAACATACGGTACGAGATGTCCACGTTTCATCCATTTATTGGATTCTGAAGCATCGTGTTTAAATCTTCTAATTTAAACAGGCCCGATGTTTTTTGAATCATCTTGCCCCTTAAATGCTGCACAGTAGGCCTGGCCGTTTTGAAATGTGTGACGCATCTTCGATGTGAGACATATATCAAATAGACAAGAAAAATGATGTAGGTATATATATATATATATCATATTCCAGGATGCTTTCAAGAGCTGACTGTGTTGATGTTAGATTAGATTAGATTAGAATACCCTCACCAATATATTTTTGCAGAAAATTATTTCATTTAATATTACTATTATTTCTATCAAAATTACTATGCATTTTGAACAAGCATAGTAGTTTTGCCAGAATCAGTAAATTTGTTAACATTCATTGTCAACTATACTGAATTCATAGTAGATTTAACAGTAATAAGCGTGGTTATATTGAAAATAAGTGTTTTCTGCAAAATAGTATTCCAAACTATGGTCCTTGTTTCAGTGTATAGTTGCGGTACGTTAGAAGCGTTAGGTTCCTATAGTTGTGCATGGAGACTCAACTATAGGAGCGTGTACGCTACATGCAGAAGCCGATGTGAAAATTGTGTGGTGTGACACAAAATATCTGCTGTGAGTCTAATTAGGGCGAACACCCGCAATACAGCTTTTGTAAACAATGCATTTCATCGTCGATTCGGCGTAACTGGAAGTTTGCCCACGCATTCTAATACTACCATCAGATAGGGGAAAATTTTCCTTTTCTGATGGTAGTGTTAGTATGCGTGGACGAGCTACCAGTTACGCCAAATCGCTGATGAAATGCGTTGTTTACAAAAACTGATACGTCCCTTCGAAAAAGTTATCCAGATTTATATTCCTTACATCCAGATATATTAGGGACTGTCCATATACTAATAAATACATTTTGATTTTTCTACAAATATTGGAATAAGATATCAAAAATCGAAAAACAAAACATCAAGGCAAAAATAGGGCTCAGAAAACCACAGAAATCTAATATTTATTTAGTTGGATTTAATATATCTGTTTTTTTTTTAATTTTTAGAAAAATCAAAACGCGTCACATTATATTCATGGGAAGTCTACGATTCCGAATAATAATTAATTAATTTATCTTTATTAGGGAGGCTTTCAGCCTTGGGCTGGTTCACCTTCATTCCGAATAATACTGGCTCGTTATGATTTTTATAAAAAAATATATCAAACAACTAAATAGTGCTAATGCTAAAAAAAAATCGCGTTTGTTAGATGGAGCGTGCGACAACCACAACAAATCATTTAACATGGTGTAGGTAGCATAACGCTGACATTTCAATATTATTATTATTATTTAGCTTTATTAAGGAGGCTTTCAGCCTTGGGCTGGTTCGCCTCCAACTTTCAATATTAGCGATTTCGTCCACTCTGATTCAAGCATCTCTTCTTTTGTACCATGCTTTCGTCCTAATGAAGTCATTATTAAATCGTCAATGAATGACACTTCTGTCGATTCGATGGGGTGTCAAAATTGACGAATGAATATTGACTTCCAGTCGGTCTCGTTTGCCATCGATCAGAGGTACCCGTACATTCATCAATTCAACTGCAAACGAAACGTTTACCAGTGTGAATTCATCGAATGCACCACCGAGAGGACTGCTATTTTCCGGTGCCAATTAAAGTTCCACAATTTGTAACGCATGGAATCATGGCTCCATTCCGTCTGCAGTGTGGTTTTTCTTTGCTATGTGCTAGCCGAAATCAGCAGCTCATTCAACACCAGCGACGACGACGACATCGACGGCATACCAGACGCAACAAGTTATTGCCATCACACCAAATCAACCACAAAATGTGAATTATCGAACAGTCAGAGTTGGTAAATATGTGCTCCAGTCATATTTGCATACCAAACCCAGTTGTTGTCACTCACACGCTTTCGGCTTGCTCCCCGACTTTTCCTCCTTGCACGCAAACGCGGTGTCACACCCGGAAGGCAGTACCAGGGAAGCGATCGATTCATCAATTTGCATCGTATCAATATGCAAATTAGTCAGCGTGCCAATTTTTCGGTTTATAGCTCCGTTTTACATCTTCGGCCCGGTACCGGCGGCGAAACTCGTACCACTTTTGCTGGCTTCTTCTCTCTACGTATCCTAGGGAGTAAAACGGAATCAACAACTTACCAACCACATGAAGATAACCAAATTGGGTCTTGGCCGTAACCGTATTGATCTGGCACATGTAGCGTCCTTTGTCCTCTTCCTGTACGTTGGAAATATGCAGAAACCAGGTTTTGTGTTTGTCGTGCTTGTCGTGCGTAACGCTGATCCGGGGATTCCGGGTGATTACGTGGTTGTGCACGGTCAAGATGGCCGACTGCTCAAAGTGCATCCAGGCGACCTGAAATGATGAATCGAAAGAAGCATTTTCGGGGATTAGAGAATAATATTTGCTAACTGCAAATTAAAAACTGTAAAAGATTAGTTGGCTGTTGTTCGACATGTTTGCCGATGATGATTGGAAAATTGGAGATGCATATTTTAGAAACAGAAGCAAAAATATGATGAAGCATTAAGGTGAAAAGTCCACAAATGGCCGTTATGAGGATATCTATAACTCCAACTTTGGAACTCCGTGTTTGCTGTTGTTGTATTTTTTTTTTGTTGATTAATCATTTATTTGATAAGACTCAATCGAATTAACTTTTCAGAGCCAAGGGTTATTGTTCACTATGCAATAAATCTTAAAACTATAGTCAAAAGGTTTAACACAATAAACACTTTATCTTCCGCTATCCAATAAGCCTCCTCCATCAGAACGAGAGCCACTTCCAGTGGTTTCATTGTATGAAAGTATCATCAACGGGGGGCAGAGCGCTTCCATTGCAGCAATGGATGCAAAACGTGGTCAGCACTCACACACTCATCACGAGACGGTTGCTTTCCAAAGTCGACGACGCATCGACCGAAAGAACTGCTGATGAATAACAATGAGGAGGACCACACAAATGGTTGCTGCCAAGTAAACACACGATCGCGTGACACACATCGAGAGTGGCCTACTTCTGTCGACAGCCGAGTGAACACTGTGGTACACAGATAAAAATTCTGAATTTTAATTGTGATGTAAACATTCATTCACGTAAACTTAAATTTAATTTCACGCAACCGAGCAACTTGTAAACAATATTGTTTACAAAGATGGGCTTTTGTATACAATATTTGCTACATTGCATGGAATGTGCCAGAACATTACATGATATATAATGTAAACTTATATGATATATGACGCTCCATTTATGTGCATCATATTGAACAGAAATTTACATTACTTTTCGAACTGTGTATGTTTTGTGAGAGTTGAAATTTGTGGTCCTGAAATTTCAAGGTAATAATGCGATCAATCATAAACAAGTTGTGAAACGTATTTAGGCGTCAACTGCAACGGAGAGAAGCCATTATGCAGGCTCGGGTAGTCTACGAGGACTTCACGGAATAAATTTCATCACGGTTCACTGACATTAATAGTTTATTAATGAATCCGCTGTTTATTCTACTAACTAACATGAAATTAGAGCTATTTATACGAACCATGCCTCAGAAAACCGTGGTGACCGCACAGGATCACGAAAACCGCGGTTTACAAAACTGCGCGCACAGCAAAAAATAAGGAATATTACATGACATGTAAACCAAAACCATTTTAAAATTACATCGCATTAAACTATGTTTTAATTAAGTTTTACATTAAAAATCATACACATAATAAAAACATGATAAAACTCATAAAATTACACGTTTTTCTAATAATTTTCTCTTGCAGTTTAATATCACCACGTGATGTAAAAACTTATAGAACAACATCGGATTTTCAACGATAAAACCTATAAATTTACAAGGACGTGCATACGCGCGTCCACAAATAGAAAATGAATGACAGACAAAATATTGATTAGAGCGGTTTTATACAGAGAGCACTTTAAGTTCGTGCAGAAAATGAAAAATTTGGATGTAGAAAAATAGAAAAATAGAAAAACATTCAAATATGCGCTCGTGGTTCCTTTTTTCTCTCTGATCGTTTTGATGCAGCAGTGGAAGTGTAGGGTACACACTTAGAAAAAATCATGTAAATTTAGGTACTCTGAGAGTGACACATTCGAGCGTCAATTTTGACATAAATTTGAGTCATAACAGACGCGAAATATAGCTCAATCAAACGTTCTTTTCGTCGAGCAACGAACTTTTCAGTCTCGGGACACTTAATTTTACATGACATGTTTGTTTACGTCTCATCTTCAAAGATGGATTCCGTCACGTGTAAAATAAGTTATTTCTAAGTGTGTAATTTTTATTCCTAAGCTCAGTCGTTTTCAAGTTAAAGCAATTTAAAAATAATAATTATGAATTTTAAACATTTTAGACTACAGTGGGGGAAATTCGTTTAAACGCAATGTCATTTTTGCGTTTATTTTCAACACAAAAGATCGAGACAAAAAATCAAATATAGTTTGTCATAGCCCATCAGAAGTCTCGTATTTGAGAACACAATTTGATTGGAAGTTCATAATGACTTTTGAAAAAATCCCAAAAAAGGTGATTTTGGGGGGGAAATTCGTTTAAACGCACTTTTAGTTTTATTAATCAAATCGAGTTCACAGTTCAAAAATCAACAATAAACAATAGTTAATACTTCATTTGCTTTCCGTTTTTCTGAATAGTTTCGAAAATTCTGTTCGGCATTGATTTCACCAGCTTCTGCAGAGTTGTATCAGGTATCAAGCTCCAGGCTTCTCTTACGGCTGACTCAAGTTCACGAACTGTTTTAAACTGCCTTCCGCCTTTGTAAACCTGTCGTGCCAGGATGCCCCACAAGTTCTCGATAGGATTTAGATCCGGACTACGAGCTGGCCAATCCAAAAGACTGATGTCTCGTTCAGAAAACCATTTCAAAGATTGCTTGCTGACATGAATTGCTGCATTATCCTGTTGAAATACGAAATTTTCCGGCATAACGTCTTCAGTAAACGGGATCAAAACATCTTCCAGAAGCTCCAAGTACTTTCCCGAATTCATCCTGGTTGAAATGGTGGCAATAGGGGTCTTTCCATGGATCGAAAAAGCGGCCCAACACATTAGAGTACCACCTCCAAAGTTCCTGCTCAACTTAACCTGCGGAGATTTCCTCAAATCGTGCCAATAATATGCGGTGCAGTCTGGGCCGTCCAAATTGAATTTCTTCTCGTCAGAAAAAATAACATTGTCCCATTCCGTAGTCCAAGACATGTATTTTTTAGCGAAATTCAATCTGGCGCTAATGTGGGCCGGTTGAAGATTGGGTTTTTTTGCTTTTTTGGTGTACTTTAAGTGGCCACTTCCATGTAGAATCTGCCGTACACGCCTCTTAGAAATGGAAAGCCCCATTTCTTGCTTGATTTGCGCAGCAGAGAAGTTTCCAGAGTCTCCCATTTGTATGATTTGGTTTCGGACACGGTTGGTGATCTTCGAATTTCCCTTTGTTTTCTATTTTACGCCATACGTCTTGCCTTTTTTCAGCAGGTTCCTGATTGCTGCTTCCGATCTGTGGATCACACGTGCAATTTTGCGATTGCTCTCACCGCGACTTTTGAGTTCTCGAACCAGTATTTGCTCCGACTGGCTTAAATACTTTCCTTTACCCATTTTGCCGAAAACAAGCAACAACTACCACGCAACGCAAATTTAAACTCGTGTTAATGGCGAACGAGGGCTATACAGTGTAAATATGACAGATGCGCAAGATAACAGGAGCATAGGTACGCTCAATGCGGTTTTACGTTAGTGTGCGTTTAAACGAATTTCCCCCCCAAAATCACCTTTTTTGGGATTTTTTCAAAAGTCATTATGAACTTCCAATCAAATTGTGTTCTCAAATACGAGACTTCTGATGGGCTATGACAAACTATATTTGATTTTTTGTCTCGATCTTTTGTGTTGAAAATAAACGCAAAAATGACATTGCGTTTAAACGAATTTCCCCCACTGTATTTCCAAATGTAAGTCATGATGTCTAGCAACAGAATGTATTTTCCATGATTGTATATTAAACAACAAATAATTCATTATCAGATATGTCAGACTTGCCCCGTTTCTATCTAGGCGTAGCGGTAGAGAAACGAGTTTTTAAGTTAATACTCTCAGATATACCAAGCACCGCACACTATCCCTTCAACGTCACTATGTCAGGATCAATCACGCATACAAATGACTTGCGAAACGGTGCTTTCTTCAGTATCGACGTGGATTGCAGAAACAGCTCAAGGCACGTCCCAAGCAGTTTTGGAAGTTTGTCAACGAACAACGTCATGAAGCTGGTCTGCCGTCGTCTATGACACTTAATGGTAACGTGGCCTCATCTCCGCAAGATATCTGTCAGCTGTTCTCTGAAAAATTTGCTAGTGTCTTCACGGACGAGAGACTGAGTGACGACCATGCCCGACTGGCTGCCAGTTACGTACCACTTTCTGGCCAAACCATGAGCAGAATTGACATCAATCCCGAGATGTTTTTCAGGGCTTCCTCGAAACTCAAGTCGTCGTACAATCCTCTGATGGAATTCCATCTGCGTTCCTCAAAAAGCACTTGGACAGTTTGTTGTCTCCACTGCTGCACGTTTTTCAACGGTTTGTGGACGTCGGCGTTTTAACTTCCAGTTGGAAGCTAGCGCACATGTTTCCAGTACATAAAAAAGGCAACAAACAGGACGTTGGCAACTACCGTGCCATTACTTCGCTTAGCGCTGTTGCTAAATTGTTCGAACTCGTTGTTATGGAACCGTTACTCGCTCACTGTAAGCCGTATATTAGTATCGACCAGCATGGTTTCATGGCTGGTCGCTCCACTGCCACTAACTTGCTGTGCCTTACTTCCTACATCTCTAACAGTATGTCGGATCGTGCTCAGACGGATGTCATTTATACTGACTTATCTGCTGCCTTCGATAAATTGAATCACCGCATATCAATCGCTAAACTGGACAGGCTTGGTATCCACAGCTGCCTTTTGCAATGGTTTCAGTCGTACCTCACCGATCGCTATCTTACTGTTGTCATTGGTGATCACCAGTCCCGTACGTTCGCTGCCACATCCGGCATACCTCAGGGTAGTCACCTGGGACCGCTGATTTTCCTGATTTATTTCAACGACGTGAATCTGGTAATTGAGGGACCACGATTATCTTACGCAGATGACCTTAAACTCTACCTCCGAATTCACTCAATTGAAGACTGTTGCTCCCTTCAACGTCAGCTGAATGCTTTTGCTGATTGGTGTATTCTGAATCGTATTAAGGTTAACCCGTCCAAATGCTCGGTTATCTCTTTTTCGCACAAGAAAGAGACTATTTTGTTCAAGTATGTTTTGTTAGGCACTGAAATTGAGCGCGTCAGCCAAATTAAGGACCTTGGCGTGATTCTGGATACAAAACTCTCTTTCAAGCAGCACATCTCGCACGCCGTCGACAAAGCTTCCAGAATTCTAGGGTTTATCTTCAGGATTGCCAAAGACTTCACGGATATCTACTGCCTTAAATCGTTGTACTGCTTCTTGTCTCGCTCCATATTAGAAAACTGCTCGGTTGTCTGGACTCCTCACTACAACAACGGTGTCAAAAGAGTTTAATCTGTTCAGCGACGGTTCCTGAGATATGCGCTACGTAAACTGCCGTAGACGGATCCCTTTCGATTGCCTAGCTACGAAAGTCGTTTGCAAATTGCAACTGATCCATCTGGAGCGCCTGTCGGTTCGAAGAGATACAGCAAGGGCATTGCTAATTGCGGATATTTTGCAAGGTCGCACCGATTGCCCTGTCCTCCTTGAGCAAATTGACATCAATGTTCAACCCCAAGCCCTACGGAATAATTCAATGCTGCGCCTGCCCATACAGCGAACTAATTATAGCATGTTCGGTGCAATCGGTGGTTTACAGAGACTCTTCAATAGGGTCTCCGCACTGTTTGATTTTGACCTGACTCGCCAGCTGCTTCACCAGAGGTTCGTTTTTTTCGACACACACAGCTAAAAATTTTAAATTTTGATTGTGATGTAAACACGTAAACTTAAATTTCATTTAACGCAACCGAGCAACTTGTAAACAATGTTGTTTACAAAGATGGGCTTTTGTATACAATATTTTTACATTACATGAAATGTGTCAGAACTTTACATGATATATAATGTAAACTTATATGATATGTGACGCTCCATTTATGTGCATCATATTGAACAGAAATTTACACTACTTTTTCGAACTGTGCAGTTAGAAATAACTACTTTTACGCGAAACGTAGTCCATATTGGACGTAAATCATAGAACGTAAACAAAAATTTCATGTAAAATTAAGTGTTCTCAAACCAAAACATCCGCTAGTCGACGAAGAGAACGTTTGTATGAATTGATTTTCACGTTTCTTACAACTGATTCTTATGTCAAAAGGTCCGCTTACGGTCTCAGGGAACCGAAATTTACATGACTTTTTAGTAGTGTGTAGATCAGTTTAGTTTGTTTAGTAATATTCCTTTTTTTACGAGATGACTATCTATGTACTTATTGATGTTTTGTTTTAGTACTTTTCAGGTTTAGTTTAAGCTACATCATTGGGGCAATAACGGCTGTTGATGTTCAGTCATAAATTAATAAATAAATATACGGTGTGTCGGTCTCAAGGCACTGAAATTTACATGTCTTTTTTTTTTCGTTTTTCTTTCAAATTTTATTTTATGTCTTTTTTGTAGTGTGTACCTTAGTTTGCACACTTAGAATTAACTAATTT
Organism: Ochlerotatus camptorhynchus; assembly: GCF_037179485.1. Taxonomy (NCBI): domain Eukaryota; kingdom Metazoa; phylum Arthropoda; class Insecta; order Diptera; family Culicidae; genus Ochlerotatus; species Ochlerotatus camptorhynchus. Next base: position 4,766,334 of record NW_027040773.1, read on the forward strand.
TACACGTGACGGAATCCATCTTTGACATAAAAGATGAGACGTAAACAAACAGGTCATGTAATAATAAGTGCTCCGAGACTTAAAAGTTCGTTGCTCGACGAAAAATACGTTTGATTGAGCTATATTTCGCGTCTGTTATGACTCAAATTTATGTCAAAATTTACACTCGTATATGTCACTCTCAGAGCACCTAAATTTACATGCATTTCTCTAAGTGTGTACACGTGCAAATTAAAAAAAGAAAATATGCGTCGAATCCACAAACTTAGAAATAACTGTTTTAACACGAGACGTAATCCATATTGGACGTAAATCATAGAACGTAAACAAAAATTTCATGTAAAATTAAGTGTTCTCAAACCGAAACATCAGCTAGTCGACGAAGAGAACATTTGATTGAATTGATTTTCACGTTTCTTTCAACTGATTCTTATGTCAAAATGCCCGCTTACATGTGTCGGTCCCAGGGAACCGAAATTTACATGACTTTTTAGTAGTGTGCAAATTTTAGCTTTTTCAGTAGGAAATATGCAATTTCATTATATTTTGAAAATCAATGAAAATATGAAAAATAAAAGATTTTAGCTATTTTAGATTCTAGCTTGCACTCTTCACCTAATTTTAGGGTATTTTTCAGATTCCTTTACAAGACAAATATAGTAAACTATAGGATTAAAGTGGAGTATTTCGAGAAAATCAACTTTTTTACAGTTTTCAAAATGAATTAACTGAGGTTTTTCTTTCAGTGTATTTGTTTCTCGAAGAACATTTAAATGCCTACAATTTTTCTCAGATGTCATTTTGAATAAATCAACCATTTTCATATCATTATTTTTTTTTATAAAAACTAAGTCCATTTGCAGAAAATGCCTTTTTCAAAAGTTACTTAAGTAATCATAATTTAATGAAAGAAGTAGCTAAATTATCTTATTGAAATGAAAAATGCAACCATTGAAAGCAGCAAGTATATCAATATTTAAATTACAGTTCTATATATTGGGAAGTCCTTCACCTGTTCTATTTGGTTCATCTCTCTTAGCGTTTCAAGTTAAAAAACAAGTAATGTTTAGATCATGGATACTAATTTTAAATGATTAAACCTCTACCCAAATTAAATAAGTGAAGTTCAGAAACAAGAAACTTGTTAGTGAAAAACTGAAATTTTTCGGTTTTAAAATACTGTTGGATAATTATTTGAAAATTTGTAGTAGATGCCGTCTTCAAGGTTATCCTTTGTCATTAAACAAAATGAAATCAACAACCTTCAACCTGTAGTGAACGATCAAAATAACTTTGTGTTATGTTTCTACGGAAAAATACAAAAAGGCCGAATTCGATTTTTTTTTCTTGGCTTGTTTTCCATACTGAGCACCAATGCAACCGAGGCCTGGGAGGCAGCTCCCACACCTGGAACCTACCTATCGACTCATCAACTCATGAACCGTGGACCAACGGCTTTACTTCCCGAAGGAAGGCGTGATCAGAGATGTTATGCCTCAGAAAATCCCAGCGGCGCCGACTGGGATTAAACCCAGGCCTGCTGGGGTGAAAGGTATTCACGCTCACCACTACACCACCGGCGCCGCATAGCAGCAAATATATGAGTAATGTTTCATTCAAGAAGGAAACACTCATGCCTAATCGGGTGGGCTGGAAATGCTGTATGGTACTTGGGACATGTCTATAATAATCGGTTTTCGTGTAAATAATAAAGCGCACATTTTAGCGTTTTCAAACCACTGTGCTGAGCCCAGTTTTTCACATAACCTTGCTTTATATAAGAACATTGGAGCTGTTAGGATCAACTCATCAACAAATAAAATGTGGCTCATCTGGATTCAAATAGCGTCTTCAATTTCGCCAATCATCATTCAATATCATTTTTGACTGAAGTTTATACTTTCAAAAACAAAGCAACCAAACAAGTCCTTAAAGCTAAGCTTTATCCTTTTGAGTCCTGAATTTCACAATCGATATCTTTCACCCGAACCTGTCGTGTGTATCGAACAAATATTTGCCGGGAAAATTAGCCTCGACGCATCCCAACAGACGCTCCCATTAAGCTTATTTTCATACGCTGTAGGGTAGAGCACAACTTCGTCGCAATCGTCCATTTCCGTTCTATCGATCAGAAAAGATCAATAATATCAATGATTTCACCATGCACAAGTCAATAATAGGTTTGTTCCGATGCGTTAGTTCATTAGCTACAACATAAATCCTATTAGTGTGCATATTTACGCTAATTGTTTTCAAAACAAAAGAAGCACTCCTAGTGATTTCTACGTTTATCCGTAAGACGAAGAAAATCTAACGGCGTTTGACAGAATTGAAACTCATAGAACGAATTTATTATCAAGAAGCAGTATTAGATTTTAAACAATAAATCAACAATTTGTGACTCTTTATCAAATCCAACGTATGGAAAAGTGAATAAATTTAGAAATTATCTTTGACAGAAATATTCCAGTTTTTGTTCAAACTCATTCAAACAAAAGAGGTAAAGCGCGGGTTGTGCTTAGTAGGACGGAAATTGGATCAAAAACCCTACTCCTTCGCACTGGAGGACAACATGCTAATCGAATGTAAACATGACCTTCTTCTTCGCTGATTGCGGTTGCCCTAAAAAGCCGACATCTTTGGTAGTAGGTCATTTTTCAAAACATTGGATCAACGAACAATCGAGCGTCACCCTCGTAAATTTTACCGCCTGTGCGTCTGTGGTGGAAAGATTTTATATGTTCCTATATTCAAAACTTTATCACTTAAAGTTACCAAAAATGAGCCACAGCCACACCAATCAATAAGTTATAAAGTATCACAACAAAAAAAAAATTGAAAAAAGTCCGCAGACTCAAACTGCTCGAAAACGTCCAACGTCCCTTCGACAAACGTATCCAGTGGCATTTAACCGGCGGGGAGACTTTTCAAATTGAATTTCATCATGTCTGCGGCGGCGCTAGCAAATCCGCAGCCTCCGAGACCGGGAGGTCATAGTCATCCGAACATATGGGCCGTTAGGTCCCCATTAAGTGGTGTAATTTTAATAAAACAAACATTAAGCGAAAGCACCATAGCTATCTTGTATGTGTGAGTGTGAGTGTATGCTTTTGGCGTTGCCTGGACCGGTGCCCATCCCTTTGGGGCCACACTGGTTCGATATCGAAGGCACTGCGACAGGAACAACGTATCCCGGTGCATTGCGATTGGCAAACACATAAACACTTTTGTTTCAATTTCAAATTTCAGAGCTCCGGATGTGAAATGGGCTGGTGGAAGTACATACTTGGCAATGATTCGGTGTCCGTTCACACTTGGTTAGCTTCCATGGGGCTTGATTTATGACATTTAATGAATTTTGTTGCAGTTTTCAGGAATCTGGTGTCTTTCATGTAGCCAATTTTGATGACTGTGAATTACAACAAAGGCGAGAATTGTACCCATGGTTCGACTTTCGTATTGACACCGCCATCCGTTCAAAAACACAGAGCCATATCCATTTTGCAAAATAGTCACATCCGCAATTTCCACATTAACATCGTCGACCAACCGACCTTTCACACCTGAATGACAGTGCAGAACCTTTTGTAAACAATCGTTAAAAGAAAACCGCTTCCACATTGTGTCGTTACTGTTCCCATTCCCCAAATTCCCATAAAACACAGTGTAAAATCCTGCCACCGCAGACAAAAAACCGCAAAAACGCGTCGAAAAGCCACCAACACAACAGTCACAGCTCGAAAAAGTTCCAAGTCGTTAAGTGTAATCTCTCTCACATCCCCAATTTCCAATCTCCCTCCCCTCGACAAACGAAAACACCACGGAGTGGCAGCCACCAGCAGCAGCAATATAATTAATATGGGAGCTAAAAATTAAACTCATTTGAAATTATGTAAACAAACGCTTTCGGTTTATTCCGACCCTCATACCGAGGAAGTGACTTGGACCGCTCGTCGTGCTGCGCTGTCGTCGTCTGGGAATGCCGGCCAGGCAGGGAGTGTCATCGTCTTCCTATTATCATTTTTGGCAACGATTATCGTCATCACCTTTCGAGACCATGTCAAGCTGGTTGCCCTTCCTTCCATTTGACAAAATTTACAAAATGCAGAAAGCTGAGCCATGAAAGGCAAATTCTAGGCCGCGGTCCGTCTGAAGTGGGAGTAGTGGGAGGTTTTTTGGTAGACTAATAACTATTGTTATTTAAAAAAAAAGTTAACGTCGTAAAAATCTTCTGCATAGCTCCGCGCATTGATCTAATCCAGCAAGGCTGATTATCGCAGTAGATGTCACTTGTTGAAAAAATATCGGGTGTGGAATATTAGAAGTTCTGCGGCTCTTAGAGTTCTTGCAGTTTTTAATGATCCGGTAGTTCTACGTTTCTGGTATCCATAGAGTAACCAGCATTTCGACGCTATTTGGCTGCCAAGATATTGGAAACTTTCGACCCGCTACCGTAAAGTTGGAAGGGTTGCCCGTGTTGATATCCAACGATTTGGTCTTGTTGACGTTGATGGTGAGACCCGCCGCAGAGGAGCGTTCGGCTAGGTCATTGAGCTTACTCTGCATATCAGAGCGCCGTTGTGCTAGTAGAGCAACATCATCAGCCAAATCGAAGTCGTTGAGATGCTCCATGGTGATAGGTTACCAAAGCAGCCCACGGTTCGGTACACGGTGAATTGCACCTACCATGATCTCGTCGATTACGATGAGAAACAGTAGCGGTGATAGTATACATCCTTGTCTCACACCAGCGACTACCCGGATAGGGTCGGACAAGGCTCCGTTATGCAGAACTCTGCACGTGAAAGCCTCATACTGCGCTTCGATGAGGTTGACGATTTTATCCGGGACTCCCTTGCGTCTCAGAGCGCCCCACAGATTCTCGTGATTGAGACGGTCGAAAGCTTTTTCGTAGTCAATGAATATCAAATAAAGGGACTCTTGGAATTCATTGACCTGCTCCAGGATGATGCGGAGCGTGACAATATGGTCCACACAAGATCTTCCGGCACGGAATCCTGCCTGCTGCCGTCGGAGAGTCGCGTCGATCTTCTCCTGTATCCGATTCAGGATAACTTTGCACAGAACTTTGAGAACAATACACAGTAACATGATGCCTCGCCAATTGTCGCACACAGTCAGATCCCCCTTCTTTGGGACCTTCACTAAGATGCCCTGCATCCAGTCGGCCGGAAAAGTCGCGGTGTCCCAGATATTACAGAATAGTTGATGCAACATTTGTGCGGATAGCATGGGGTCAGCTTTGAGCATCTCTGCTGATATGCGATCGACCCCTTGAGCCTTGTTGGATTCCATGCTTCGGATAGCTGCTTCAATCTCCTGCAGTGATGGGGCCTCGGAATTGACGCGAGTGATGCGCCGCACCCTAGGGGGATCATGCCGAGATGTTGATGGCTGGTTGGCCGTCGAAACTTGAAGAAGTTGTTCGAAGTGCTCAAACCAGCGTTTCAGCTGGTCAGTGGGGTCGGTAAGCAATTGTCCAGTCGTGTCCTTCACTGGCATCCTCGGGTTCATCCTTGCTCCACTCAGGCGTCGTGAGATATCGTAGAGGAGGCGTATATCGCCAGTGTTTGCGGCTTTCTCCCCTTCGTCGGCCAGGGAGTTCACCCACGCTCGCTTGTCCCGTCTGCAAGAGCGCTTGACTTCCTTCTCTAGAGCCGAGTACCGTTGACGGGCTTCGTTCTTGGCTCCTCTGGTTCTCGCCCGCTCTATCGCGGCTTTTGCTTCTCTACGCTCCTCAATCTTCCGCCTGGTTTCATCTGTGATCCACTCTTTCCTCTGGGTGCGCAGCTCACCCAAGTTGTTCTCGCTTGTTTCTATAAAGGCATTCTTGATGGCCGTCCATTGTTCTTCTACGCTGCCACCTTCTGGAACGTCCGCAGCTCGAGTCTCAAGTTCATGAACAAAAGACCTTTTTACCGCTGGATCTTCAAGTCGGCGTGTGTTGAACCGCCGCCCGAGTCTCTCCTCCCGTCGCTGGATCCACGCCATGTGTAGGCGGATTTCACCGATTAGAAGGTGATGGTCAGACGCGATGTCGGCGCTGCGTTTATTCCGGACATCAAGAAGGCTCCGTCTCCATTTTTGGCTGATGCAGATGTGGTCGATCTGATTCTCGGTATGTCCATCACGGGAAACCCACGTGACTTTGTGTATTGGACGATGGGGGAAGAGCGAGCCCCCGATCACCATGTCGTTATTGCCACAAAATTCTGCAAACAGCTCACCGTTCTCGCTCATTTCGCCGAGACCATGGCGTCCCATGACACGCTCATAGTCCGTGTTGTCGGAGCCGATCTTCGCATTGAAGTCGCGAGTGTAGATCTTGATGTCACCCTTTGGAACCTTATCCACGACGGCATTCAGTTGACTGTAAAAATTCTCCTTGTCTTGTAGCTCGGCAGCATCGGTTGGCGCATAACATTGGATTATGGTAAGGTTACGAACCCGTGTTCTAAATCTGGCAACGATTATCCTCTCATTAACAGGCTCCCACTTGATGAGCGCAGCATTTGCCTGGACGCTAAGTAGGAGACCAACTCCACGATGGCGGGGAGCGTTTTCACCTCGAATACCAGAGTATAGTAGTACCTGTCCCGACGGCAGTTTGTGTTCTCCAAAGTTTGGCCAACGAACTTCACTCAGTCCCAGGATTTCTAGCTTCATGCGTCGCGCCTCGTTGGCGAGTTGTGCCAGTTTACCCTGCTGGGCTAACGTCAATACATTCCATGATCCAATTCGTGTCCGTTGTTTTGCGCTAAAAGTGATTGCCGTTAAATCAGTTCGATGTCTTTCTCTGTTGGTTTCTGTAATAATTGTAAAGGTTTCAGATACAGCAGGTGGTTGGCCTAAGGTCTCCTATCCGCCGTGATGGGGCTGCCATTTTAGGTGTAGCTTCCGGGGAAGAACATTTCTTATTCAGCCGCTGGATGCCAGTCAGACGCTGTTTGAGCCGCACCTCCATGGTGAACAGACGCTCGGGTTGGCGAAGCATTTCCTCTATCACCGTGCTATGGTTACCGCGCCAGTGTTCGCGTCGCACCTCCTCACTCTGCTATTGTCGGATTGACAACATTGCCCAGGCTACGCCAACCAGCTGTGTCCATGTTTCAGCTGGCAGTCTTTTGTGATCATGTGACTCGTGGAGGCGTGAGGTAGGAACTTGTGAGGTAGGAACTTGTGAGGACCGGAGCTAGGTATATCGCTCCTTCCAGATTGTCACTCACCATTTTGTAGCCCATTCCCTGTTCCAACGGATGCCCCAAACGTCATCGATCGTCGGTTTGTGGATGACCAGTGGTATTGTAGGAGCAAATAGTCAGTTAGCATTATCCGATCGTTAGCGCCGGTCAAGAGCCACGCATGGCTAGTTGTTATATCGTTTAGAATAAGTGCCAATTGATAGTTTAAGGCAATAAATGTAGTTTGTGAAGTTTGTGTTTTTTTTTGGTTAAATAGAGTGTTTTAATTAAGGTGATACTCTAATGAAGCCTTAGCGTGAAACTTTAAAGGCACAAATGTCAGCTTCCACAAAACATACAAATTTGAAATTGCTACTCCTTGTTTGCTTGTGAAGTGAGGGTTCGATTCGATGGGTGTGGTGTGTTGTTCGTTGTCTAGTGTTAAATATTTAGTCTATGCAACCTCTTGTTGAAGACGGTGTCAATTGTCTTGTCAACTCTGATGAAAATTGCATGGAGATTTTGTCAATAAAGGAAATACAATCCGAAAGAGAAATCATAGAAAATTCTTATGATGAAACTTAAGAAGTATGGAGATTAATTTTAATAAAATTTTAATCGCAATTTCTGGGAGACTTTCAAAACTTTTTTGGCAAAGTACTTGAGTACTTAGGTAATACTGAAAAGGATATCAAAACAATTCTGACCTTACCTACAAAGCAGTTTAAAGGGAATTATCGGATAGGTCTGAAAAGAGTGTAAAAGTCATTCGGAAGAGTGTACCAAGGAAATTGTTAAGAATATTTTAAGAATTTCATAGAGAAAAATGAACACAACATTGAGCCAATTCTTGGGAATTATCACCAATTGGAGGGAGTTGTAGAATCATGTTTTGTGATTTATAAGAGATTTCAAGAGGTAATGCTAAGAACTTTTAGAATGTTATTGGAAAAGTTGAGATATTTTCAAGATTATTTCAGGGGAATATAGAAAAGAAATATGATGGAATTCTAGGATGATTTGAATCAAACTAAAAAACAGGCGAAGATATCCTGTGAAGAGTTCCAAGTTAACTCAGACTAACAATAAAATTCATGATCTGGGACGGAGGAAAAATATAAATTCCAGAATTTAGAATCATTGCAAGGTCTTGAGAGTTCAAAAATGAAGCTTTCAGACTTTCATTTTAGTTATATAATAAAATTATTCTATGGCATGAAAATCTTCGTAATGGTCATGCGAATAGTGGAATTACCCGTAGTTTAGGTAAACTGTGTGTGAGTTCCACGATGTTAGGCTTTGATTCCCACTTCAGCCGGTGAATTTTGCTTCAAAATTAAATTGCCTACTGATGTACTGATGTGTTGTTTGATGCCAAAACTATTTTTGAAATGTATACTTGAACTTTTTGGGCACACCGTGTCAATACTTATCAACTTTTGGACGATTTTAGCAATCTTAACAAGTTATTTGCTTTATAAAATTTATTGAAACATCTAATTTATAACCATTCTTGTATTTGAAATAAACTTTGATTTCAATAGCAGGATTTTTTGGAGCATTCCAGATTTTTCCAGGTTTTATATTTTACCTGATCCAGATTTTTCTGAAAATGACCTGACAACGCTGCTTACATGTGTCGGTCTTAGGAGTCTTACAATTACATGAAGTTTTAGAAGTGTGTACTACTAGGTTTCAAAAAGGAAGCTCTCGGCTTATGTGAGAATATTATAATTTGAGTTTTGGAATTGATGGGAGAGATCTTCCATTTTTGTAAATAATAAGAAAAAATGTGAAAATTTTCCTGCAGTCTGCTGCAAATAACACGAAGACTTCTTCCTTTACCGGAAATGCCTGTGCCATCGGCGAACAAAGATTTGAGGCAACCCTGAGGCAAATCAGGGAGGTCCGAAGTGAAAATGTTATACAATATAGGCCCAACCCAAGTAATATTTTAAGTTTTATGAAATGCTACAAAGCTACTATAAAACAGCATTCATAAAACCCTGGTCAAGACTGCTTTGCCATTGATGCATCCACCAAAACCTCATTGATGCTAGAATCTGTCTAGTAGGCCCACCCTGGAGAATGTTCTGAAGGGTATATTTTCGAAGCTCTTCAAGATTGATTTACTGCAAAATGATGAAGTGGCCATATAAAATTTAATGTGAAATGTACGTGAAAACATCGAAAAACTTGAGTCCACTCACGGAAAACATCGATTTTACTAATTATTTTACATTAAGAAAACAAATATATTCTTCAGATCGATCATTAAGCTTAGCCGAGATTTTTGGTTCTCATGATTTTTGCATTCTAAATATTTTCTCATTGCTACATTAACCAAAATAAAGTTATATCCAAGGAAATATAGATTGAAAATCTAAGATTGTAAAAAAAAAACAAACAAAATAATTGTAATATGGCGGAGGCATAAAAGTTAATTTTCATGGACCATTTGTGGAAAACTTATTTTTCCGAACTAGATACCGATACACAGATAAGATTCCTCAGAATACCGATTTTTGAAATTTTATACCGATTTATACCGATTTAAATGATCAAAATTAGTATTGCCTCCACAGAAAAAAATTCTGAATTTTAACTATTGCGTAAAATCTCCCTTCGTTTAATTTTGAGCAATATTTTGCATTTGCTGTTTAGCTAAATCTTTAACAAGCTTGCATACAATAATTTATTGCGATATTGTGCTTAAATTTACACGAAACATCGCGTAAATTTATGCCAAATCGAGTGTTAATTTTTTGTGCGCTATATCTCGCAGAAAATTAACATGATTTTTTCGAACGGTGTACCCGCGCTCGAATTTCGGAGTGAATTACTGTGATAGACTTGTATCTTTTTGAATAGCTCAAATTGTTTAGCCCTCAAAATCATCTATGAAAATGTTATATGCTTTACACTCTTTTGACTAATGTTTCCATTTTTTCACCGTTTTTGGCTACCCATCAATCGAGAAACTGTCGCTTGCTCTTTCCGGTTATTCCTAGAGAATCGTGAAACACTTTTTAAACATTATTTAATTTATATTTGATTGAGTATGTTCCGATAAATTAAAGATAGTTTCATTAACTTCTGTTCAAATTCCAAAACCCGAAAATTTCAGGAAAGTCCAGCGAACTCCATTGAACTTACGAAATATTTTGGAAAGTTCAAAGAACTTCAGGGAAATTTAATAATTTTCAGGAATGTTTCATATGTTTCAGAGAATTGAGCGAACTTTAGGGAAGCTCCGTGAACATCAGGACAGATCAATTAACTTCAAGGAAATGCTGATATTTTAAAGGATTTCCGAGAAACTCAGGCAATGTTCCACAAATTTAGGAAACGTACGGGAAGTTACATGAGCATAAGAACATTGCGAGAACATTTTATGGGAAATTCCATGCTTTTTAATGGCAGTGCCAAGAATTAAAATGTTAAAAATCGGGAAGATCAGCGATCTTCAATTTTAATGATATAATAAATTCAAGAAAAATTTGAGAGCACTTAAGAAATTTCATAACCTTCAAAACAGTCCACGTACCTTCAAAGATGATTATAGATATTCAGGTAGCCTCATTATAATAAGGGAAGTTCCGAGTACTTGGAGGATGATCAGAGGACTCTAAAAACAGCCCCATTTACTTCAAGAAAATTACAGGAAATTTTAAGGAATCCATGGAATTATGGAATATTCCTAAGTGGAATTTCAGGAATGTTTCCGGAATTATGTCCTTGTTTCTTTCGACTGTTCCATAGGCGCTCTGGCTTCCGAATTTCTTCAGAAGTTTCTTGCAATCTACCTTAGAAAGTGTCTGCCAGCGTCTTCAGGAAGTTTCTTCCGTCTTGTTCTGGAAGGCTGTCCATAACAGGCTTCCAGTGCACGCGCTACCGTATGCGAGACGCAATACGAATAGTCTCATAGTCATAGCAGTCTCATGCACAAGAGATTTGTAGCACTCTGTTTCTCTCTCTCTCTCTCTCTCTTCAGTTTTGTCGCATCTCACATTCTCATAATGTCAGTGTGTCGCACTGTTTTGTAAGCACAGCACATTTCCGGATGTATGCGTTTCATGAGAACGAATATCATGCGACGTCGCGTGAGCCGAAGCTCTTGCGCTTTTCTCAATGAGGCGTCGCTAAGCGACGTCTCAATGCGACATCGAAATAACAAACTCAACTGGAAGACCAACTCGTGTTCTTGATGTGGGAAAAGTGTTGTTTTGTTTTGAAAACGATGGAAAGCGACCTAGCTACTACACTCTTATCGAACATGGAGAAGAGGTGTCGGATGGTTATGACTAACAAAGTTTTCCTAGCGCCAATTTTCGTTGATTAAAGGATTAACATGAAAAAGTAGAAGGGTCTGTGCCTAGGAGCACAAACTGAAGCTTGACGTAGGACTGCTAGTGGACGGAATAAATGTGAAGAGCATTAAGTTCTTTTAATATCTATTATCTCAACTCTTTCCGGTTTTAAATTGTAGGCGATCCAAATTTGTAGTAATCTTTTTCAAAAAGAAAGTTGATTACGAGAATCAACAGGGTGGCCAGTGAATTTTCATTTTGAAAATCCCGGTTTTTTTCCCGGTTTTCCCGGTTCAAATCTTAAAAATTCCCGGTTGTTAATATGCAACAAAAAAAAACAAAATTTACTGATAGGATAAAAAAAATGTGATTTAAGAAGATTCCCAAGATTCTGGAGCTTTGAAATTTGTGTAGAGTCTGAAACTAGAACTTTTCTTCAAAATTTGTGATTAATAACATGCTTCGTGATGCAAGATTTGGAGAAACAATAATTTAAATGTGAAATTTTGAATTTTTTTCAAGATCACAGATTTATAAAAAAAAACATCATACTTATGAGTCGTGGAGTCATAATTGTCACGCTCTGAGACTTGGAAGCATTTTAAGGGTAATAACAAATTACATAGCAATATGTAGAATCTGGCGGACAAACCCTGGAATTTTTAGTAAAATTTAAAAGAATTCAAAGTGTTGATTAAAAACAAATATTGAGAAGGATTCCCACACAGTTTTCGAAGGAGAAGAGCAAATTTCCAGAATTATTCTTACATGAAATCCATAGAAATTGTTAGATGAATTTGGAAGGATTTCTTTGGAGAAGAATGCAATTTCTAAATTAAACTGTTAGGTAATTTTAGTAGATTTTGAAGAATTTTTGTGAAAATAAAAAAAAACATTGCAGAAAATTCCTACGTGGTTCTGATGAGATTTGTATGGGCATCGTGAGGAACATGACAGATGAATTTTAAGAAGAATTCCAAGAGAATTATGATCGGAATTCAACAAGAAACAGAGTTCTTAAAATGTTCTGGCAATAATTTCAACCCTAGTGCGAATGATTCATCACATAACCCAAACAAAATTGATTCCAAAAAAATTGCTGATAGTTAGAAAGAAATTCTTTAAATACTCGAAAGATTTCTTTTGTCTTGAATAGAGTTAAAAGAAATGTTTGAAAAGATTTTTAAAGGAATCAAAGTCTCCGGATAGGCGGGAACGGGAATTATATGAAGGATTCCAATAAATTCTTAGAAGGGGTTGAATTCCTAAAAGAATTCAACGGTAATTATTATGCGGAGTGTTTTCTGGTTTATTTCAGAACAATTTCAAGATAATTCCGAGCAGAATTCCAAGTTAATTTTGGAATTCATCATGAGAATTTTGAACAACGAAAAATTAAAACCCCGGAAAAGAATAATTCAGTTTCGGTTTTTACAAATATTTGTTTCCAAACTCCAGCATCTTCAATATTTTCTTTAGAGGACCATGCACTTTACATCTGAAATTGAAACGACAAAAATCAATTTGCAATATTGCTGAGTGATTAAATTCTAAAAACAATAAGACGGTATACTGAAGAAAATTATGCAACAAATAGAGCAGGACATCCATTTGCTAAAGGATCACTCTGTTTTAATGGTTTATTCTGAAATTCTGATGTAAAAATTTGTTCCTATGATATGGTTAATTTATTTTCCCGGTTCTCTTGCAGAATTCACGGTTTTTTTCCGGTTTTTCCCGATTACTTTCCAAATTCCCGGATATTTCCCGGTATTCCCGGTTTGCTGGCCACCCTGAATCAATCAAAATCACTTGCACCCCTGCTTCCAAGTTTGTGTGGTCGTTGGGGGCTTGTGGTTCTGAATATGGACAAACAAGCATAGATAAATTCTATTCCAACTCTTTACTGATGTAAGCTTGATGGTCCTGAAAAGGGCCGTCCTATTGAAGAGGACATCCATGGCCACTTACGCTTGGCGTGTTTAGTGTAGGTGACAACATCACGGACCTCATTTTCCACGAACACCTTCAGCACACCTCGTAGATCAGACCGGAGATACGTCAGACACTGCGACGGCGAGCCAGACGACGGATGGTGGTTATCTCGGATGGTGGTTATTGCGATGACGATTGGCACCTCCTTTGCCACGACCTACTGCTACTATTGCTCACCACGCCGTCCCAAGCGAAAATGAGCTGATACCAGACAGCAGCGCTGCTTTATATCTTTTCAGGTTAAAGCAGAATGATGTGCAACCAAGTGGTATAAAAGCTACAAAGTTTGCTATCAAGTAGCGACACTGACTATTTTCTTTTTGCGTACACGGCGAATGAGAACACCCCAGATTTGAGTTTAGTTCACTCATAATCGCCAAAAGTGTAGGAACTCAGCGATGAGTAAATTTGTCTCATGATTTCCTGTGGAAAACCTAAAAAATCTGCCAGAAAATGAGGAAATTGACGAAAATTTTATTCAGTCTCGGAGTAATACCAATAGATTGAGTGAATCCAATCTTTACTTTTCTCAAATTCGGGAATTTATCCCTGGAAAATCCTGGAAAAACCTGGGAAAACATGAGGAATATTTACTCATCGCTGAGGTCCTGCACTTATTTCTGAGATAACTAAACTCAAATTTGGGTCGTTCTCATTCGCCGTGATAGATATCGGCGCCGGTGGTTAGCGTAATTACCTCTCACCCCAGCAGGCCTGGGTCCAATCTCAGTCGGCGCCATCGGCATGTTCTAAGGCATAACATCTCTGGGAGCTGCCTCCCTGGCGTCGGTAGCATTGGAGCTCAGTACGGAAAACAAATCTCGCGTCACTTTTCAGTAGGTCCTATCAACATTGATCGATTCTCTTCATCGACACTCTCTTTCGTAAATAACTCGGCTTCACAAATCTGGATCAACAATAGAAAATAGCCCATCAGCATTTGTAAACAAACCGTTCCAAAGCCCTTTACTCACAAAGCGAAGGCCACCCACACAAACCAACACCATCATCGGATAGGGGAAACTTCTACCTACAAGATGTTGGTGTTGGTTTGTGTGAGCGGCCTTCGATTTGTGAGGCTTTGGAACGGTTTGTTTACAAATGCTGATTGGCCCTATTCTATTGTTGATCATGAAATGTTTCCTGCCGTCTTCGTCGAATTAGATGCTAGATTGTTGCTTCTTCCATCGAAAATATCCGGCCGTGGCAATTCAAAGTTGATCAAGGTTGATCAAAACAATTTGTATCCCTGCTTCCAGTTTGATCACATGAGCATTTTGTGTGGTCGGTGGTTCTGAATATGAACAAACAGGCAGATGAATTCTATTCCTACTCTTTACTGTAATAAGCTTGGTGGCCCTGAAAAGAGCCGTTTTGTTTCCAATGTTGGTGATGATTTAACCTCTGAAACCAAACAGAGTGCGTCCTCCCTATTCACATGCGCCCGAGGATCGGAGGCGAATGCCACTTCGACTTGTTTCGTCTACTTACTACTCTCTGACGACTGTGCTGGGGAAGCAGCATATGCATGTAGGTAATTGGTGGATTTGTTAGTTAATTCGACGCTTTTGGACAATGCTGAACATTTACCAGTTTTTCAATAGTTTCTTGTTGAAAATCAACATTATCAATGCGTAACCATATTTCTGATCGATTGGTGATAAAATTATTGAAATTGGACCAGGGGTAGCTGAGTTATTAACGTTCAAAATCTTTCTTAATTTGTTACATGTTCCATTTTCGGTTTTCACAAAGTGTACCCCCATATAGAAATCAAAGACGTAGTCCTACGTCAAAATAGCCCATTCATAACGAACGAAGAAAGAGATGTGGCTTTGGTAAGCGAAATGTACAATCAAGTTGTGGTTTATTTGCTCGTTAATATGTTTTTTTTTATTTCATCGAGGGTCCACGGTACTAACACTAGGACTATTTAGAAATCTGTCGTCGCAAATTGATTGTTTCAATTCAGCATCATGGTGGCTGATATGAACTATCCTGTGAGCACTAACACATCTGAAGAATTCAGTTGCTGCCGTACTAAGTTTTGTTGATTGACAGGTATTCAATACAATTCCTGAAGCAAGAAGCTTAGCAACAATCCGTAATACAGATATGACACAACTTTTTCCTAAATTTATTACTTTAATCTTAATCCAGCATGTCGTACCTACGTACACTGTGGTGCAAAGTTGATCGAACAAAAGTCGTTTTCATACAAACTAGCCAAGTTTAACATGTTGTAAATGTGTTCTGTTATGATCAATTGGGCTGAAATTTTGACACAAAACTACAAATATGTTGAATTTCACGTGTAAGAAATACCAAATTTTTTGAAGCACCTGCTGGAAGGTGACAATAAAAATAAAATTTGTGCATAGCTGATCGGACAAAGGTCAATGGAAAAGCAAGTTTTCAGTCGAAATTTCAGCACAATTGATCTGGCAGAATACATTTACAACATGTTAAACTTGGTTAATTTTTAAGTGCAGACTTGTGTGTATGTAATAAGAAGTCACCACCAACGTTTTTGCAGCAAAGTACACTTCTGCGTTGAAAATAATCCCTTAAAATAGTGTTCACTCAAGCCAGACAAATACAAATATTAATCTTCAGAGTTCTATCATTACTAGCGTGTTGATATAATCGGTCAAGTCAGACCGAAACGGGATTTTTTTTTGATTTTGAGAAAAACGAATTTAAAGTTGGCTTTAAATTTTGTGTCTAATGTAATGGGACAAATCATTTGACCGTTTTCTCTTGCTACTCTAATTTTTAAAATCTGGCTGAAAAAGTGAAATGTAGCTGAGGGAATTCTTGATCTTATGACATCATTAACTAATTTTTTGTTTTTATTTTGCTACTTAGTCCCTTCTGACTTAACGCCGACTATATGATCTTCTTTAGTAAAATGTAATGCTATTTTACATTCAAAATCGTCCATTTATATTTTTACTGGTCTGAGTAAAAGTATTCTGAGGGATTCTGAGTCTAATTTGGTGCAAATGCGCAATAACTTGTTTATTTTTCCACCAAATGGGCTGAAAGCTTCAGAGGCTTCCAAAAAATGTATTTTAGAAGATTTCCGCATAAGGACTTGTTGAAGGACACATAGTTCCACCGATATTCCGGTATTATTTGGGGTGCTAACATGCTAACGGTATCCCAACTACCGTAAGGTTGCCATCCACCGCTCACGTAGTCTTCCTTTACCTTCCTTTAGCATCCTTTCGACAAGCAATTGCGTCTTCCTAGGATCATGAGTGGTGATCTTACGGTGATTCCAGTATATCTCTGGAACCATGTGTTGAGTCTACTTGAATCTATACTAGAAGATATTTCTAAAACCATCTAAAAACCACATGTGAAAAGGGTCACAAGGCTTCTGTGAACAAACCCTTGCAGTCCTTTATCTCGTCACCCGACAACATCACTTATGATGGGACCGCGATAGTCAAAGCATGCGAAACAGTGCACGGCGATGGCGCCCTGAGAGAGCAACCTGGTCTATACAAGGTGTGGAGATCTAGCCCTGACGTATGTGTTGGCAGTGGGAAAAATGTAAACTTTGCGGTAGACGATGGTGGCGACGTCATAACACTCGAAAGCAAATTTGCAAAATAAGAAGTAAAACAAATCCTAGATATTTTTGAATGATGATTTTGCTTGATTATTTATTTTGTAAAGTCGCCGAGAAATATCAGCTGGCGATTTTTTTTTTTATCATATCTCCTTACTTGAAAACAGGCTAAAACTCACAAACAGGCTGCTTAGTCATGGTATACAGTGTGATAATTCAATAATCAATAAATTATGTTAACATTTAGTGGCAGAACATTCATTAATTTTGGTAACATACATGAATTCTATAATTCATATTAAATTTCCTATGCAAGCGCCAATCGAAACAAACGTTATGACGTCACTACAAGGGCAATTGAGTGTACGAAAGATACGAATCGTGCGAAGCGGAATGAAAGCCGTGTGAAAAACGAAGTGCACCAATACATTCAGGCCTACAATTCCACACCTTGTATAGACCAAGTTGCTGAGAGAGCGCATTGAGATTTTTCAATGAAACAGTCGCATGTGATTGAATACATGCGTCGCATTGAGAGAGCAATGCGATGAGACAAAATAAATGAAACGCTTGAATTTGTTGAGAGCGTGTTGTTGTCGCGCGCATCGTTCTGGTTTCTCTTTTGTACAATAACGTAGCACACTGAGCACACTATGGATTTGAGAGTCATGCGACGCTCCGTCTCACAGCTCGCTGTCGCATTTGTGTACGCGTGAGATTTCCGGAAGCCTGGTCCATAAGCCATAGGTTTTCGACTTTTTTTGGAAGAATTTCCGAACTTCTTCTGGCTTACCCTAGAACTGGCTATTTCTGGAATTTACTTCCATTATCCGAAACTTTTCTGGTTTCCTTTGGATGTGTAATCCGATTTTTTTTTCGATGGTTTATTTGAATATCTACTAGATGTTTCTCAATTCGCTTTCAAAAACAGCTAAAATATTAAATAAATGAAAATAGTAAAAACCGATAAATACCGATTTTTTAAAACCTTCGATAACGATAAACTATAAAACAATCTTGCAACGCTGTTCAGCGTTCTTCCAGGCGATTCTCTCCCGATGGCTTGGAAGCAGTTACTCAGAAAGTGTTCACAACATTTCGCATTTCGCACAGCTGTTACCTCGATCATTCCCGAAAAGATCCCCTTCTTCCGGATGGTTCTGGAAGTGCACCATCAAACGATGCAGGAATGTAGGGTTAAATGAATTTTTTCCAAGTGATGACCCTTTCGCCGAATAAAATCGCAGCTATGGATCGGCAACCAACTAGTGTCTGCTAACTGACAGTTTTAGTGGTTTGCTGCCGGTACTGACACAAGTTATTCCGATCTTCATCTACCGTGCGGGACCGAAATCCGTACACCTAAGCACGAGAGAATCATTAACGGTCAATACTAAATAACGCTATCACATTATGCTCTGTATCACATCTTTTTCCTTTACATTTATCTTTATTTTTCCATTATTTGCAAACACCAGGTCTTAAAATTACCTCTAATTATTAAAAAAAAGTATTTAAATTGCACATATCTTGAATCAAAATCCGTACAGCGTTCTACGTTTGAATCAAAATCCGTACAATTTTGAATCGAAATCCGTACACTGTGTTGAGGATGAATCAAAATCCGTACAGTCATGAATCAAAATCCGTACATGAATGTGAATCGATCCAAATCAATGAAAAAAAAAAACATGTTGCTATCTTGACTAAAGTATTGATCGCGCACGAGCAGAACTTCTTCCTACGTTGTGTATTACGGATGGTTAGAAATAATAAAACACGATCGAATAACTGACCGACCTGCGATGGCGGAGGTAGAACTACTATTATTTATTTATGATGTATAGGACACAATACAATTCACAGCTGGTAGGGTAGTACCACACGTAGTGGACGTTTGCATAAACAAGTATTTTTTTAGAAGTTGCTTGGCTAGAAGTCCAAAACAGTTATACTCGTTTAAATACACTAGTTTACAGAATATTTGAACTTTGTACGCTGATGGTCATTTCCCGTGTAAAATCGTGCGCTGAATCCAAAAATGTAGTCCAAAAAAATCTCAGTAGGATAGATAGTTTTGGAGATATAGGGGTAAGAGAGGCATAGTGAACAGGTGGGGCATAGTGAGCATCGCGTGCTCCAGCTTGGACTTCCGGCCGTTCAGAACAAATTTGTTGGCTGTAGGATCAATATCATAATGATATTGATCCTACTACCAGTTGATTTGTTTCATGCAGTTGGAGATCCAGAGCCAAAGTGTGGGATGCTCACTATGCCCCACCTGTTCACTATGCCCCTCCTTCCCCTAGCTAAAAAATGAAATCTCACTTTAAAAAAAACTAAAGCACAAATATCTCTGGCTGCAATGAAGTAATATTAATTATTTTAACGCCAAATTAAACGTGATAAAATTTTATTTCGATCGTTAGAACACTATTTTTCCGTGAGAGTAATGGTAGAACCACTATAAACATTTTTATTTACATTGCTTAAAAACTTAGCAGAAATTCAATTTTTCTTAGGAAAACTTAAAAAACAAACTATTACCTAACAACAATACCCTCAATCTGACAATTGATGTTCAATTGATCGAAAGAAAAAATTTCTTACCTCTAATTTAGCGTTAAAATAATTGATATAATCTCATTACAACCGGAGATATTTGTATTATAGTACTCAAACTTGTTTAAAGTGAATTTTCATTTTTAGCTGTATCTCAAAAACTATCCTACTGACATTTTGCAGATAAGATGGTAGCCCTATAATGGCGGATAAGTAAAAAAAAAATACAACCATCTTAGAAACCAACAAAAAAGACAATAAACTGACATCAAGGATTAGTTTTTCGTTTTGTGCATGAAAATTAAAATTGGTAAGTTAACGACTATAACTTAATTTAATTTATAACGTCAAGAGAGTAATAATTATAAAAATGCAGATCTTTCATTGTTTCTTTTCCGCAGCTTTTTTCTGCTTCTTCTCCATTGTTACCATTGCCTTTTGCCATTTGCCTTTCCATTGCCTAATACTTTCTTGCTTCCAACTTTCTTTCCTCTTCTTCCTTTTCTTCCTCCTCTTCCTCTCTCGCTCAACCTTTTTCTTTTGTCGTTCCTCAATCCTTTGTTTCTTTGCGTTCTCTTTATCAATTTTCGCCCTCTCTACTTTCATGTGTATTTCCGGTCATTCCTCGCTGGTGGGAATGCTCTCTTGCCCATTTCTGTCTGCTCTCTGTAAGGGAGCATCCAACAATGACGTAGCATATTTTTGATCAATGTTAGACTCCTATATATATATATGTTATACTCCTATATCCAATACATGGCCGGTCACAAATTCTGATACCCCCACCTCCCCCCTCAAATGCTACGTCATTTATGCATGTTCCCTAATTTGTATATGCGTGTTGGTGATATCCTGTAGGAGTGCTGCGTTGTTTTACTTTTCGGTTGGTTCTTGACGCTCTTCATTAAAAGATATTAATAATATAACATTTACAATACGAATAAAATAGGAGAGTAGCGATTCAATACGGCATCTCTTATGGTAGAGAATGGAACGGCAAAATCCCTGGATGCTTCTCGGTAAGATTTCCACGCAGTCTTCTCCAAATCCTCCGGCGTGTATTTAGCTTCCATGATCTGCTGAAAAACATTGGATAAAGTAGAATTGTCATTGTTAATGCACAAGTGTACGGATTTAGAATCAGCTGTTATATATGGATCGAAATCCGTACAGTACTAATTTTGATTAATAAATACCTTATGAATGATCCATTGCTTAGAATTGAGATATAAAACGATAAACACTTACCCTTCCGATCGACCTTCAGGAAACTACTTGCAAAAAACACTTAAATACGCTTAACAACTGGAAGTAAATCCGAAAGATTTTCTTAGAAAATCCTTAAGAACGCAACCGATTGACAGTAATTCCCGACACGTGATGAGGTTTTGATTTTTCTTATTTTAATTGCATGACATTCTGCTTAATTGTTGACGTAAAAATCAAGCTTATGCATGAAGGAACATGAATATGTATTCATGTATAATATTTACATTGTTATGATGCATTTAAATAAACAAATTCAACAGGGTGTACGGATTTCGGTGCTGTACGGATTTCGGTCCCGCACGGTATTCGCAAGCTCTGGAGAAGGCTGATCTGTTTTCAGACTGTTTTGACAATGTTTTATGAATTTCACTCTTCTCCACCAGATGCTCAGTCGTTGATGGTACCCGTTCCGCCGGACGTGCTAGTTTTTCTAAAGAACTAAATTTTATTTAAATCGACTTCCCTTCGGTCGTTAGCATCGCTTGAGTTTTTCCTTCAACTTCGTTTATCCTTCGAGATATCTTTGTCATAAATTTGGTTTTTATTCACTGTGAGGATCCATCCTTAAAATTCAATTTGTAAACAGAGGAGATTTTATGATACTTTTAAAAGCCTAAATGGCAACAATATATGCCTTTTGCTCTCATTTAAAACCTAATGTTTTTATGATTGCTTTTATAATGATAGAACAGGTTTATAGAGTATTTTATCAAGACATTAATAAAAATTGCTTATGAAGTTTATGATTGATTTATAGAACAGTTTTATGGTGGGATTGAGAACAACTTTAAATTAAATGTTAAAACAAGACAGTTTTTGACTTCGTCAGACTGTAAAAGGTTTTTAAAACAGCGAAAAGGTGAACTACTTAGCAGGAACCAGCAGAATTCCAGCTCTATCAGGTAGTCGTTAAGATTTGGAATTTTTATAATTAACCTGCAGAGTTCTGTCAGTTAAATAATTTTGAACTAATTTCATAATATACAGAGAAAAATTAAACTTTTTCAATTTAGCAACCAGAACCTTCATCCCAAACACTGTCGAATGCTTTTTCTTGAGTTGATGAGTAGTTGAATGCCCATGGCGAAAACCAAACTGCTCATCTGCAAATCTGAACTCACATATTGATGTGAAGCATCATTCTATTGAAAATTATCTTTTCAAATAGTTTACTTATTGATGAAAGCAAACTTCCTGGACGGTAGCTAGAAGCTTATAACAAAATTACAACAAAACTAAATGAGATAGAGAGTTGTAGAACGTTTTAAGAAGCATCTTTTGGTTACACAAAACAATACTCATTATTACGTATCTTTTGAAATAATAAGGAAAAACGGTTTGAAAAACACAAATTTTAGACATGCTTATCGCTGCAATGTAACTAAATGCAGCCAACTTGAAGAAGAAACGACATTTTTAAGTAGGAGGGACAATGTTGTGCTAGTTTTTTTTAAAGATAGAGCCAATTTATAATAACAATAGCTCGGTAATCTTTGAGATTGATCATAAGCGTAGAACATTTTTTTTTTCATCAAATGTGATCTTCAATCACTCCTTAAAATGCCCTAAGGAACCGATTTTTAACAAGATAAAATTATCATAAAACCCCACTCCCAGCAAAGCGCAAATTTCATTCCCCTTCCTGTTAGTTTGTAAGGTGAATGCGCATTTTTTTTCCACGCGTTGGAAACAAAACTCTAAACCTAGTGGGTGTGGTTTCAGAGTGAATTAAAGAGATGACACTGTCATTGTTTTCCCTCAGTGACGGGAAGGGAACGAGAGAACATGCCTTATCAACGACCAAGTTTGCTGCAATCTTGGACTCAAAAGTTTAAAAATAAACGTTAGCCGACCTTTTTTGGGGGAGGTTGGAAGAGGTTGGCACATTCCATAGGCATGGTGCCGGAATTGTTGCGATGCATTAGGTGGCAATATTTTGAGTTTTCGTAAGCTGTGAGCATTGGAAAGATTTTTATCGATAGATTAATGCGAAACTGTTGACTTGAGTAAATTTAACGGAGCCTAAAAACTTTCGCTGGGTTGATGTTGCTTGAAAAGAAAGTGTTTATTTTTATTGAGTGTTCCAGATTTAATTTTTAATTTTGTAAATTTTGTGAATTTAGTACATTTTGTATGATTTCTACCAATTTATTTGCTTTCATTCCATATATCTAGTTATGAATTTAGAAGAAATAGTTCTGCAGTATGTTAGACACCAGCGTGCGCAGCAGGGGTGGCAATTTTCTGATGCACTTGTTATTTTGTTCATTTAAAGGCTTTTGTTGGGCCTTTGGAGCACCATAAATTGATATACCGTAAAACAGGGTAACATTGATAGTTTTTTCAAAGTATATTCTAAATATGTTTTACAGCAATGCATGTTTTCACGTTTTATTTTATTTTTTCAAACAAGTACTGAGGATCCTAGAGGTAATTCGTTAGTTATATGTATAACGGAAATTAAAGCATTTACACTATATTTTTTTTGTGGCCGAACATCAGTTTTATGATTTGGGGTTACTTTGATAATGCTCGATGAATGTAGAAAGAAAATGGGGGAAACTCAAGCAATTTAGTTCTTGATATATGAAACTTTGCATGAGTAGTCAGAAAACATTATAAGCAATAAGAATACAACATTGAATTTGTGATGGCTATAAAGGAAACACATTTCATAAGTGATGGTTTGAGTGTTTTTTTTTTCAAACAGGCGAAAAACACGAAAAAAGTGTTTTAATATGTTTGTAATATATGTATTATATACTACATAAAAACTAAATACGATATCAACGGAAATGCCCAAAACTACAATATGAAACCAAAATTTCTAATTCGGAAAAGTACAGAGAATAAATTTAATCATTATATTTTACTATCAAAGTTCCCCGCACTAACCCAGGCATCAAAGATACCCTGTTTTACGGTACATGGCTTCAAAAAGTCTATGAGAAATATAGAGTGAGTTAACCCCTCTCGAAGCTTGAGAAAAGTATTAAGACTTAAAAAATGGCCATAATTCCGTCTTAGTAGCCAGTTTTATTAAAATAAGATTTTTAGAAGCAAAATTAAGTATTGCTTTTCTCGGAGAGAGATGATGTAATTTTAGAGCAAATGTTCGACGAATGTGATAAAATTAACTATCTTTCTAACCGTTAACGTTAGTTTCATACCAGTTTATATGATTTTAAAACCATGTGTCAAGCCTTCAACAACTTATGTTTAGTTGATAAGAATAAATATCGTAAGTAAAACCAATTTATTTTAAAAGAGTGTTTTTCGTTTCTTCACTGAAAAGCCATATTTTAAAATTTTGATGGATTTGAAAGGACTTCTGGTTTGGCAAAAATATGAAGCTCAAACTACCTTCAGACGTGAACAATCCAGCATCATGAAACCCTCAACTTACGAATCAAAATTGAAGACTTCAATGAAGAATTTTATTAAAATAAAACTATAAATTCTCCAAAATTATTGTGTGCTGCCTCGACTCAATCATTGTAGATTAATTAAAAACTCCAGCATCTTGTTTTTGTGCAATCCTACCTAGTTTTTGCAGCTTTCAAGGTTATAATTCAAAATTTTCGGGAAATCCCGGAATTTTGGTCCCGGATTCCCAAGCAGGACCCTCTTCTAGTGATTTTGAATCGACGCAACCATCGTTAACTAGTTTTCCATTCATATGCATCATATTGCATAAATATGTACGCTACTTTTTCGAGCTGTGAAGTTTTATAATTGATGAGAGTTATGCTTCAAAAAAATATGGGAATCTGTACAAGACACGACCGCATGGTTAATGTAGACTACGTTTAGCTGTATCGCTGTGGAAGCTTTAGTTTTTATAAATCTTGTTTTCACTTTAAAATTTCACCAGTACAAATATTATCTCTCACAAAACATACATCGAGGAAACAGAGAGTTCCAATTTCACGAGCGATGGTGTGACAGTGCACAGTGGTCCAGAATGCAGATTTAGGTGGAATGATATGTTTTGAGCCTGAAATTGAAACTTTAGACTAAAAGTCTCTTCTACAAAGTTGTTCCTTATAGTTAGGTCCTCATTTTTATGACAATGAATTCTAGGGTGGTTCCTATTATCATTAAAATCAAAAATCTAACTTTTTTGTTTGAATAAATTAATGTATACATTTTTCTGCAAAGTTATAGCTGAGCTAATTTCAAGCAACTTTGTAGAAAATAACTTTTTTGTATCTCTTGAATTGGCCGATTTAGAGCTATTTTCTTGACTTAAGTTAGGGTGGCTCTTAAAAAACAGTTTTTTTTGCTCTATTTGTCTTATTTCGAATTTCTCAGCACCCAATGATTATTTTGTCAACAATGTTTCATTGATTAATCAATCCATTGAATTGATCGATGAACCTGACGAAATAAAGCAGCCAGTTAAAAGTAGTTGTAGATATAAAGGTTTTCAACCAATTAGATGAACTAAGAGTTATTTGTTTTTCATTAGGAAAATCAGCTGGAGTAGACAATGTTAATGCTAGAATTATTCAAGATTGCTTCCATGGCATTGGCTACATCTTGCTAGACCTTATTAATGAATCATGGCAAACTGGATATGTGCCACAAATTTGGAAGGAATCCTAAGTGGTCCCTATTCAAAAAGTTGCTGGAACGATTAAAGCCGAAGAGTTTCGTTCCATCAACATGTTGTACACATTGGGGAAAATGTTAGAACTTGTTGTTAAAGGCCAGCTGTTGGATTATTTGAGTAGTAAACTTTTTATTGATACCAGAACAATCATCGAGAAGGTTATTTTTGTGAAACTGCTTTGATTTTGGTGTTAGCAAAGAGGAAAGACAACTTGGAGCGCAATGATACGACTGTTGCTGTTTTCTTGGATTTAAACGCGCATTTGAAGCAACTTCTAGGCCTTGTTAAGTACAATGAAGCGCTTTGGAATTACGAGAACTGTATACAAATGGGTTGAAAGCTATTTGTGTGACAGGACTCAACGAACTGTTTTTAATGATTCTGTTTCAAGTTCCGTGGGGAATAACCTTGGAGTAGGAACACATCTTAGTCCTTGTTACTTTTTATGCCTTGTTGATAGTGACAAGACTCGGCTTTGTCTACCGAGGATGATCTTGAAACAAGGAAAAAAATGAGTTAGTTGTCTTCATCTATGTGATTCCAAATCTTCTATTCGTTGTTCCCTAGTTTGAAGTGGTTAAGACTAGGGTTATGATGCATGGTCATTATCGGTGTCATACCTTAATATTGTTGCTAAGGAATCCGATTTTGACTGACAAAGGGGCGCGCCTTTGGAGGGTGTTTCAACACTCCGAAGGGTATAAATAGCGGGACCTTTCAATTACAGTCGGATCCTTGCGATAAATGCAAGAGTGGCAACTGTAAAAAATATATCGGAAAACACTTCATCATTTCTCAATAGTGATGGAGTAATACGACATGCACTAAACTAAGAACACGGAATATACTACAATAGATCAATTTACTGATCGCAGTGTTGTTAGGTCCCGAACAGAGAAAAAAAAAACCTTGGAGTGCCTTAGGGAAGTGTATTAGGGCCCCTTTTATTTTATAATAATTAATTAATGACTTGCGACGTGTTTTACGATTGCGAAACATTAATCTTTTTGCTGTCTTATTGAGTTTAACTTTTAATACTGTGTTATTAATTGTAGCTAAGGATTTAGACGATGCCGTTTTACACTTGAATGAAGATTTGCGTTCTATTAATAGATGGTTGAAGTATAAGCAGCTGAAATTAAATACAAGTAAAACTAAATTTATGGTAATTTCGCGGAATCGGGTAAAAGAGAAAGTTTCTGTTGTAATTGATGCTGAGCCTATTGATCGCGTTTGGGAGATTACATATCTTGGCGTGATTATTGATGACAAACTTAAGTTCAACTCTCACATTGACAATGTCATCAAGAAAATTGCCAAGCACTATGGAATTCTATGTCGACTGTAAAATGATTTTACTATTGCCAGTAAAATACAGTTATACAAATCAATCATCTCTCCTCATCTAGACTTTTGCCCATCCATTTTATTTCTGGCCAATGCAACACAAATATCGATATTACAGTGCTGGAAAATTAAAAAAATGCGTATGATATTGAGATGTAATAGATTCACTTCCTCAACTTTGATGCTAGACGCCTTACAATGCACAGTGTTGCTTTTTGCCGTTTTCGTACGCTTTTTTAATAACTTCTCAAACATTGATTTTAGGGGTATAGTTTGTTCACAGATGTTTTTGCATATGTTAATCCGCTTCTACATCTAGACGGTTTGGTGATTAATCCACTTAAAAGTGAGATAAAAAATATTTTTTTATCTGATTCAGATAGAGACTTATCGGCTTGAATAAAGTTGTAGCAAATATTATTTTAAGCACTAGTTACATGGGCCTGCCCCAAGGCTTTTATGTCAAAGATATCGACAACTGTTTGGCAGAACAATGCACGCTAAGACAACTTGCAGATGACGGTGTGGTTTCCGTAAGAGGTCCACATGCCGTGGACTTGCAAGGACCATTGCAAAATTCCTTAGATAACTTGTCTTCTTGGGCTAGGAATCTAGGGATAGAATTCTCGCCGCAGAAAACTGAACGGCCCAACTCCTACTAGACATAGAATTAAGTGAATTATGTTACAAACAGTGAACAATGAATTATCGGCTGCGTAAAGCTAACGCGATTGAGCCTCCCAAATAAACGAAATGGATAAAAAAATATTTTAAGCAACTTTGCTAAACACTCAAAACTACTAGCTCTTATAAATTGCGAGATATGTATCATTTTTCGTGAAAGGCCCCTTTCAATCATGTTTTTTAGTATAACTGATTTTCTAGGCATCCTACAATTTTGGTTTCTTCTACAACTATATTTTGCAAGTTTAAACACATGCTTTTGCTGAACATTGTAACTAATTAGCTATTGAAACAAAAAAGTTATTCTTAAATAATCGATATTTTTAGGTGTATTTGCTCCTAAAATAACTATTTATGGCGCAAATTGGTGCAAAATTCTAGGAAGGATCCTGAATCTTTATTTATTTTTCTACCGAAAAGTTATAAAAACATGTGGCAGCACGCGATCTTTTAGGTGTTTTTCAATAACTAAAAAGCTCCTGCTGCAAATGTCTTATTTTTGAATACATATTTTAATTTTAAAACATAGCATGTTACAATGTTGTGAAATATATTTTTTTTTTGTACGGCAAACAACTTTGTAGAATATGTTAAATATATCTGCACACCAAAAAATTATGAATTTTAATGGTGATGTAAATATCCATGCATGCTAAAATTGAAGCATGTAAACTTCCTTTTTACGTAAACTAGCAACTTGCAAGAAATATTGCTTACAAAGATGGATGGTTGCATACAATATTTAGAATATTCCATGAAATGAATCATAAATTTACACGATCTGTAATGTGAATGTGTATCGTATATAACGCTCCATTTATGTGCATCATAGTGACAGAAATTTACACTACTTTTTCGAACTATGTGGATCAACAATAGAAAATAGCCCATCAGCATTTGTAAACAAACCGTTCCAAAGCCCTTTACTCACAAAGCGAAGGCCACCTACGCAAAGCAACACTATCATCGGATAGGGGAAACTTCCACCTACACGATGATGGTGTTGGTTTGTGTGTGTATTGTGTGTAGATTTTCAATATATTTAACATATTCTACAAAGTTGTTTGCCGTACAAAAATACATATTTTTTTTCTCAACATTGTAACATGCTATGTTTTAAAATTAAAATATGTATTCAAAAATTAGACATTTGCAAGAGATTTTTAGTTATTAAAAAACACCTAAAAGATCACGTGCTGCCACATGTTTTTATAACTTTTCGGTAGAAAAATAAGTATAGATTCAGAATCCTTCTTAGAATTTTGCGCCAATTTGCGCCAGAAATAGTTATTTTAGGAGCAAATACACCTAAAAATATCGATTATTTAAGAATATTTTTTTTGTTTCAATAGCTAATTAGTTACAATGTTCAGCAAAAGCATGTGTTTAAACATGCAAAATATAGTTGTAGAAGAAACCAAAATTGTAGGATGCCTAGAAAATCAGTTATACTTAAAAACATGATTGAAAGGGGCCTTTCACGACAAATGATACATATCTCGCAATTTATAAGAGCTAGTAATTTTAAAAGTTCAGCAAAGTTGCTTAAAATAATATTTGCTTATTGAGAACGTTAAGTCTCTACCTGAATCAGATAAAAAATATTTTTTATCTCACTTTTAGGTGGATTAATCACCAAACCGTCTACATCAAAAGAAGCGGATTAACATATGCAAAAACATCTTTGAACAAACTATACCCCTGAAATCAATGTTTGAGAAGTTATTAAAAAAGCGCACGAAAACGGCAAAAAGCAACACTGTGCAATGGTTGTCAGTGAAGCAGAAAATAGTATATTGGACGATGGTGTTCATTTTTAAAGTAGTTAACGGTTTGTTGCCTCGATATTTGTGTGATCGAATTGAAAGAGGAAGTGATTATCATATATATATATCACTAGAAACGCCAATGAAATAAGAACACCACATTTCTTGACTTGTACTTCACAGAATTCATCGATAAAGAGATGAACTAGCCATATGGCTAAAAATCTCTATAATAAAGAAAAAGATCACTGAATTCATTGTATTTTCAAGGAATAAATGTTTTCAATTTGATGCAAGATTTCAAAAACATTTAATTCCACACGTTAAAACTGTCTTTTGGACAGATATCCAGTGATTTATTTTATGAATTGACAAATTCTGTATCTTGACGAAGTTCTCCCTAACGGATTATTTTGTATGGATAGCTGTCATAACGAATTTTTAATAATGATTATAGCAATGCAGAAACAATTTTTTTCGCCACGATGGTGATGATGGATTTTTAATATTTATTTTAATAGTAGTAGATTAATTTAAAAAAAGTAGTCTTTAAAGGTTTGAGCGTCGCGCGCGTATTACGGATATAGAGGACTGAATTTAAAATTTAATAAAAAAATGCAATATTGAAGCTAATTTGGAAGATACCTTGAGTTAGTCGTAAGTTTTCTGGCAAATGTCAGGGGTTCGTGAGCATTCCTGACATTGCTGAAAATTATAATAGCAACAGATTGCGTGGTTGCTAGTGTAATAGGATGCTTTGTTGATTATTCATTAACTCTTGATCGCATGTAATACTTATGAATATTTTAGGTAGACAAAATGGTGAACTTAGAGATGGACGCCTGAGTTTTTTCACGTTTATATTGCTATGTAGCAACTGTAAACTCTAGAGATAATTCATATTGGTAACTGTAACCAGTTCGATTTTGTTTGCAAACCTAGTTAAAATGTCATATTTAATTATCTTAATGATAAATCGTCCAGCTCAAACCATTGTAGGAAAAAGAGGTGGGACCATCATCATCATCATCATCATCATCATCATCATCATCATCATCATCATCATCATCATCATCAACATCATCATCATCCTCATGAAAACAGTGATAAAATTAATCCCTTTTACTTGTACATTTTCGTCAGTTTTTTTTAATGGGAGACAGGAATATTATTCAGTTTAGCAGATTCAAGTTTTTCCTGTCGATTGGTGTCTTTGGATTTCAATTTCATCTATAAATGACAAAGTTATAAGCGTTCAAAACCTAACGCCTTTTCGTGACGGTCACAATTTTAGATTTTAAAACCCCTGTACTTTCCCGTAAGACGTAGTCTACGTCAAAAAACAAATGCATAATTAAGGCCAAATTCAATACATATTAAGATTTTATGGGTTCCAAATTTTTATTTGAGTTGTTTCTGATCTTTTGAAGCCAGTTGCATTCAATTTTAGTGTAAGTTGAAGACAGCAGGAGGACAAATATGAACGTGTAAAACACGAATTGGGTATATATTTTGCCATGTGTATACGCAAATAAAACAATACAAATGTGTTTCAAATTTGATGAAACGCAAACATTTCCCACATTATAAGTGGCATAGGCCCTTTTGAAAAGCTAGTAACGCGACAATTGACAGCTTGAAAAGCAATCACTGTCCCATTTACAAGCCCCAAGATATCCACAAATCGCTTAACATCTCACATCCCAGTTATTGCTTCAACCGAAAACAAACATCTCCCCCATCTCACCGCAAGCAAGTTGGATCGGAAAGGCAATGCTGCCGGCACCCATAAAACCCCTTCCATAATAGTAGGTAGGTACGGCACAGTTGGCGCTTCAACCGTCCACTCTCGGCCATACGGGAAAGGTTTTGAACTCTGTCTCCTTTTCGTTTAGCCTCTCGACTGTTTACCTAGCAAACGAACAGTGGCCCTGTCCCATGCGCCAATGCTGGCAGGAAAGGGCAACAGAAGCGATAAAGTCAATAATGTTGACATTAAATTTTCTTCAGGGGATGGAAACTTTTGCCTGCTGCTACCCCTATGTAGGTATAGTCTCCGGTTGCAAACGCGGGCAGACTCCATCGTCAGATGAGTAAGTATTCGTACACAGTTAGAGGCTGTAGAGGTGTTGGTCTGCGGTAAATGTTGCGTCTGTCGGAGATTCATTCATGGCCGTTCCTGGCTGGGAGTGTTTGTGTGTATGTGCTTCTTATTAGCCCTGAGGAGGGTAAACTTAGGGACTTTAGGTGAACTGGCGCAGGGGAAGTTTAATTTGGGTCGCTCGCTGTGGGGTTGTTAAATTTAATAAAGTTTACTCTCTAGTGGGAGGATAAGGGCCACTGTTTGCGATAATAAGTTATGTTTTCAATTTACAATTCATCATCAAGTCAGATCATCTAGCAACTTATACTAACAGGTGCAGATAATGTACTTTGAGGTGAACTTGAATTCCCTATAAGCATCTATCGATTTTCGAAATCAATTAACGAATTGGAGCAAGTTCACTTTAGTTTTTTAATGCAATCTCATCGCAAACAACAATCGATTAACGTAAAAGCTATTGCCAGAAAATTGCAAGTGAATTTCCCTTCTCAACATCCACTTTTTCGTTGATTCGTTTGAAATGGAATCTCAAACAACAGGTGCAGTAGCGCGGTCAGTCACACGCTCTCTCTGCAATGGATGACTCCTCGTGGTGTTCAAAATAGAGCAAATCGTTTAGAAGCTCCTACAGACGCCACTGGCCACATCCAGCGTGAGCCACACATCGGTTGAAGCAACCTTGCCAACGCTTACGCCAGGATCACGAATCAGACGGACAGCAGGAGGCAGTCCGAAAACGGGGGTGTTGATTTCCTTCTTGTTGCCACAGATTTTTCACCAATTTATTTTGCTCTCAACGTGCATAAGACGCCCGCCGTTGGTGATGCATCTTTCCTCCGTGCTGCGATCTCTGCCCGCTGATTTTCGTTACAATATCCTTTGAACCTGAGGGCTTCGAACTCGCAACTTTTGACTATAGGGAAAAAAAAGGAAGCCGACGACGACGACGAATATCAGTGCGAGACGATTTATAGGTTTGTTTACGAGATATTCACAACACATTTTGGCTAGACTGGAGATGTAATGGATTTTCCTCACCGGCAGCAGGTCTTTTTTTAGTTTCTCGTTTTCAGCTATTTCCTACTTCTCACATTCAACTTTCGTTTTCCGATTGCAAAGCTTCGCGACCGGGTACTTCCGGGTTCGGGAAGCTAACGCGGCGAAATGCTCGAAAATGTGTTGTTTTTTAATTTTAATACTCGATTTAGGCCGGAACAAATCTTAATTTGCATGTTGATACAAAATTTTTGAAAATAATGAGAGGGGGTATAAAAAAATTGTACAATTTGTAATTTTATACTGCAGAAAATTGTGTGCTCAATTAAAAAGGGTAACACGTTTAATTGCTTACTCATAATCTGTATAATGTTTAATTGGTTTTTAAATTATTAAGCAAAACTGATTTTAAAGAATATGTAGGATTTGTCTTCCGATTTTCTAAAATCCCCACCATGCTCAGCATAACGATCATCTGGATGTGTGTCCCCTTAAGATTTTTTAAACGTACATATATTTTTAGAATTTACTATTGCAGACTGCATTTTCCAATACCATACCCATACGAGTTTGTTTAATAAATTTCACAAATTATCGTTTTGGTTCAAAGGGTTGGAGGTGGGTCGAGACTTCATTCGTGTGATGTCTCGCCTCATGTCCAATGACCATTCGTTAAACGCTCACTTGATCCGTGTAGGGCTGGGGGACAACAATCTATGTGAATGTGGACAAGGTTACCAGGACGCCGATCACATTATTTAGTCTGAAAAAGATCGTGGAGTCAGATCTGAGCTATATGATTCCCTCCGGGGTCGAGGTAGGCAACCTAATGTTCCAGTTCGGGATATTTTGGCTAGACGTGATCTGGAGTTTATGAAACTCATATATGTTTTCTTGAAGAATATTAACCTTAGATTGTAAGTTTGATTAACCTTGTTTTTAGTTTGTATTTTGTGTGTGTGTGTGTGTGGGTTTTTTAAATGTTTGTTTTGTAATAATAGTAGAATTACACTGCTGATATCAAGTTGAATAGGAATAAGTTCATACTTTTAGGAATAATGAAATATTTGTATCGTACATCGTATTTCAAACCTCCTTTTTCCTCTCCCCATCCATGAAATTGTAAATCTCCACTAACCTCGAGACGAACGCGAGTATTCGGTTCAATTCCTTTAACTTTAGATTTAAGACATTAATAATGTATAACGCAAAAGATAATATGGCTCTGTATAGTTGATTCGATTAAGCCTGTACAAATAAATTAATTTACAAAAAAAAACCAATTATCGATGAAAATTGAAGAAAAGGCATTGGTTTGAAGTAGTGAATTTTCATTCTTTTGTACAGTCTGAACATAAAACTTGTAGCATGCTTTTTAAGCCAATGTTTACAATCTATTTTTCTCCAGAATTTTACAAAGAAGAAGCGCAATTTCATCTGATTTATTTTCAAAATTTACTTTTATCCAAAACTCTTTCGAATTTCTCTGAAGAACACACAAATATATAGATATATATATTTTCGTGCAATAAATGTACATATCAATGTAGATAGACTGAAGAACAAACACATGAGGAACAAACCCATTAAATACATCTCCAGATTAAGCTTAATAATTTAAATAATTTGCAAGTTCAAACATATGTAGGTTAAAATCATTGATTCATAACTCGATACCCAACGCTGAACTTTTCAGGAGTACTATTTTATAATGTATTCTTCGAAATTCAATCGGTTTAAATCCCTGTCAGGGGCCGCCTACCACCGTCCGATGGGCTGTATATAATATTGACATTTTCGAATCGAGATTTGGCTAGGTACCCCTCCGTACCCAACGCTGAAATCTTCAGAAGTACTATTTTATAAGGTAATCTTCAAAATACAACCATATTTAGACCCCGTCAGGGCCCGTCCACCCTCTTTTCGAGCCGTTGAATATGACGGCACAAAAACGCTTGATGGGCTGTATATCACATTGATGTCAATGAAAAGCATTGGTGTATTCAGCAAAGTTGTATATTTTAATGATGCCAAAAATTTCTTAGAACATGATTAATTGATGGGGCCTCCCTTAGCTCAGTCGCAGCTACAAAGCAAGACCATGCTGGAGGTGGCTGGGTTCGATTCCCGGTCCGGTCTAGGAATTTTTCGGGTTGGAAAATTTCTCGACTTCCATGGGCATAGAAGTATGATTGGACTTGCCACACAATTATACCAATGCAAAAATGGTACAGGCATCGAAAGCTCTCAATTAATAACTGTGGAAGTGCATTTTTTTTTTTTTTTTTTTTTTTTTTTTTTTTTTTTTTTTTTAACTCTTTATTTGTTCCAAATTCAAAATAATATACATTTCATTTTTAACCTAGGTGCTCCAGTTACTGCAGTAACGTACCAGCCTTAATTGTTATGATATATATCTAAGTGTTTTTACATTGTTCATGTCTTGGCAATTAAGTATTTTAAACAGGTTTTTTAACCTGCATGTCAGTATAACAATTGATATCTTAAAACTAAAAAACTAAAACTAAATCTTATTTAAGTATAAAGGGAATTAATCGTTGCAATTGAGGATTGCAACGATTTTTGCCTGAAATTATTAATTATTTTGTTGGACATTTGTTCTAAAGTCTCAACATTCGAAATTCTATGTACCTCGGTAGTACTGTACCAGGGAGGCAACTTCAAAATCATTTTCAGAACTTTGTTCTGAATCCTTTGAAGTGCTTTTTTCCTGGTAGTGCAACAACTAGACCAAATTGGCACAGCGTAAAGCATGGCCGGTCTAAAAACTTGTTTAAATATTAGAAGTTTATTCGTCAGGCAAAGTTTGGATTTCCTGTTTATAAGAGGATACAAACATTTAATATATTTGTTACATTTGGCTTGAATGCCCTCAATGTGATCTTTAAAAGTTAATTTTTGGTCAAGTATTAATCCAAGATATTTCACTTGGTTTGACCAGGAAATTGGAACTCCGTTCATAGTGACTATGTGACTACTACTAGGTTTCAAAAACGAAGCTCTAGGCTTGTGTGGAAATATTATAAGTTGAGTTTTGGAAGCGTTGGGAGAAATCTTCCATTTTTGTAAATAACAAGAGAAAATATCTAAACTTTTCTGCAGTCTGCTGCAAATAACACGAAGACTTCTTCCTTTAGCGGAAATGCCTGTGTCATCAGCGAACAAAGATTTGTGGCAACCCTGAGGCAAATCAGGGAGGTCCGAAGTGAAAATGTTATACAATATAGGCCCAAGAATGCTACCCTGCGGAACTCCTGCTCTAACAGGTAGTCGATTAGATTTGGAATTTTGATAATTTACCTGCAGAGTTCTGTCAGTTAAATAATTTTGAACTAATTTCATAATATAAAGTGGAAAATTAAACTTTTTCAATTTAGCAATCAAACCTTCATGCCAAACACTGTCGAATGCTTTTTCTATGTCTAGAAGAGCAACTCCAGTTGAGTGGCCTTGCGATTTGTTTGAACGAATTAAATTGGTAACTCTTAAGAGTTGATGAGTAGTTGAATGCCCATGGCGAAATCCAAACTGCTCATCTGCAAAAATTGAGTTCGTATTGATGTGAAGCATCATTCTATTCAAAATTATCTTTTCAAAAAGTTTACTTATTGAAGAAAGCAAACTTATTGGGCGGTAGCTAGAAGCTTCAGCTGGATTTTTATCCGGCTTCAAAATTGGAACAACTTTTGCATTTTTCCATTTATCAGGAAAGTATGCCAAATGGAAACATCTGTTAAATAATTTTACCAAGAAAGATAAGGTACTCTCTGGGAGTTTTTTGATGAGGATATAGAAAATTCCATCATCACCTGGAGCTTTCATATTTTGAAACTTTTTAGTTATAGACCTTACTTCGTCCAAATCAGTCCCCCAGGAATCATCAAAAATATTTTCCCGAGAGAAAATATTCCGAAAATCCCGAGCAACCTGATTCTCAATAGGACTAGTAAGACCCAAACTGAAATTATGGGAACTCTCGAATTGCTTAGCAAGTTTCTGAGCTTTTTCCAAATTTGTGATCAAAATTTTACCACCTTCTTTAAGCGCTGGAATAGGCTTTTGAGGTTTTTTCAAAATTTTTGTGAGTTTCCAAAAGGGTTTGGAACTCGGGTCTAATTTAGAAATATTATTTTCAAAAGTTTTGTTCCTCAGGGCAGAGAATCGCTTTTTAATTTGTTTTTGCAAATCCCGCCAGATAACCTTCATGGCAGGATCGCGTGTTCTTTGATATTGTCTCCTACGGACATTTTTAAGACGGATCAAGAGCTGAAGATCGTCGTCTATTATAATTGAATCGAATTTAACCTCGCATTTTGGTACTGAGGCAGCTCTTGCTTCAACTATAGAAGTAGTCAGAGCATAATTAATTTCATCTTTGGTTTGCAAAGGAATGTTTGGATCGAAGTTATATTCCATAAATGTTCGATACTGCTCCCAATCAGCTCTATGGTAATTGAAAGTAGAGCTGTTGGGATTACAAATTATTTCTTGGGATATTTCAAAAGTTACTGGAAGGTGATCAGAACCGAAGTCAGCATGGGTAACCAGTTGGCTACAAAGATGACATGAATCAGTTAAGACCAAATCAATAGTTGAGGGATTTCTTGCAGAAGAAAAGCATGTTGGGCTGTTTGGATATTGAATAGTGTAATAACCTGCAGAACAATCATCAAACAGAATATTACCATTGGAATTGCTTTGAGCATTATTCCATGAGCGATGTTTTGCATTAAAATCACCAATAATGAAGAATTTAGACCTATGACGGGTAAGTTTCTGGAGGTCACCCTTGAGAAAATTCTTTTTCTGGCCTACGCATTGGAATGGCAAATAGGCAGCTATAAACGTAAGTTGTCCAAATTTTGTTTCAACAGAAACTCCCAAAGTTTCAAAAACTTTGGTTTCAAATGAAGAAAGAATTTTATGCTTGATTCGTCTATGAATAATGATGGCAACGCCACCACAGGTTCCATCAAGACGATCATTTCTATAAATCAAGTAATTTGCGTCCTTCTTAACCTTATGGTCAGGTTTAAGGAACGTTTCAGTTATAACGGCAATATGCACGTTATGAACTCGCAAAAAGTTAAATAGCTCGTCTTCATTATCTTTAAGAGATCGAGCATTCCAATTTACAATATTTAATGCTTTAAAATCCATTACTGAATTTTAAAGTCATGACAATATTATTTGCAAATTTTACACCAGTTTGAATAGCATCAAACATGGAGTTAGATTTAAGCATATCAGAAATCATGTCAATTAATGATTTCTGTAAAAATTCCATTTTAGGAGCAGTAATGCTTCCTAAGTCAAAATTGTCAAAATTTCCGTTAGAATTACTTTGGTTAGTATTTTGATTTCTACCCGCTGCAATAGCAGCATAGGTAGCTCCATTAACTCGCTGAACATTGTTAGCAGCGAGGGGAGTAGGTACAGATGAAAAATTTGAAGCAGGGGTGATATTTGTACCTACGGGTACGAATGTAGAATTTGTTCCTCGCTGACCGTTGTTAACAGCAGAGGAATTTGTACCTGGTCGGAAACGTGGAGCGTTTCTTACCTGTCGGTTAGAACGAGATTGTAGGATCGCTTTGCGAGTCTTACATTCCCAAAAATTGGATTTGTGGTTTTCACCACAATTTGAACATTTAAATTTCTTAGGATCTTCCTTCACAGGACAGTCGTCCTTTGCGTGAGAGGAATCACCACAATTCATGCATTTAGCTGGCATGTAGCAATTTTTAGTTCCGTGGCCCCAACCCTGGCACTTACGGCACTGAGTAAGGTTTTGGAAATTTCCTCCAGTCTTCCTGAAGTGTTCCCACTTCACTCGGACATGGAGCATAAGGCTAGCTTTTTCTAAGGCCTTAAGGTTGTTTAGTTCACTAGACTTGAAGTGAACTAAATAAAAATCACTAGAAATCCCGTTGCGTGAATCGCCAGGACGGGATTTCATTTTCATTTTGATTACTTGGAGTGGCACAACTCCAAGTAATTTTGCCAGTTCATCTTTGATCTGATCCAGGGATTCACCACTGGGCAGTCCTTTCATGACAACCTTGAACACACGTTCAGTTTTGGTGTCGTAAGTAAAAAATTTGTGCTTCTTCTCAGTAAGATACTTGAGAAGACATTTAAATTCGTCCAAGGTTTCAGCCAATACACGGCATTCACCCCGACGTCCAATTTGTAGAGAAAACTTAACTTTTACGAAGTTCAAAAGTTCCATGCGAAGAGCATGGAAATCGGAAGTGGTTATCACAATAGGGGGAATCTTTTCCTTCTTGGCATTAAGCCGGGAAAGTTTACTAGAATTTTTCTTGGATGATGGATC
Organism: Ochlerotatus camptorhynchus; assembly: GCF_037179485.1. NCBI lineage: Eukaryota > Metazoa > Arthropoda > Insecta > Diptera > Culicidae > Ochlerotatus > Ochlerotatus camptorhynchus. The sequence goes on from NW_027040773.1 coordinate 4,805,122, forward strand.
ATTCTCATCATCCGTGAGCAAATCAAATTGATTACTCAAATTAATTTCTTCAGAAGGGGGTTCAAGAGTTTGCCCCTTTCTTTTGCGTTTAGGCGCCATGGCGGAAGTAAATTTTTATCCAAATCGACTTCCAAGCAGATTACTATAAGAATCTGAAGGATCGAAGAGGAATTTTCCAAATCGATATCCAAGAAGGATTACCTCGGGTAGGGTCCAAACAAGGATCGAAGAGGAATAAAGTTGAACAAGGTAGAAATTTTACAGGTTGAGCACTGAAAAGTGCTGTTTAAATTTGTGTAGCTTTAGGTAGTAGTAACACTTCCTTCAGCAAAAAGCAAATAGAACCGCACGGCAAGAGAGCACGATGCGGACTGTGGAAGTGCATCTAGAACACTAAGTTGAGAGCACGCAATAAGCTAATATGCGATATGCAATAAGCTTGAAATGCGGAGAAGAAGAAGAAGAATGATTAATTGATCAAATTTGAAAAAAAAGCACTAATTAACTCAAAAAACCAATATTAAGGTAGTCTTAAAGAAAAATTTATTATTGCTCTACAGAGTTATGATGTAGAAATTTGGTGTCTTTAGCGAATGTTCATAAAATTGACTGTTCTGCAACTTTGTACAAGACATGGAAGCATTATCTCGTAACTGGAAAAAGTATGAATTTGGATGTGTAATACTAGCTTAAAGATTATCCAGGTGTGTATTTTAAAAGATGCGGGATATAATTATGAGCAACTTCTCCCAAGTCTCTAAAACGTCGAAAAAGGGTAGAAAATATTTTTGACCGTCTTTATTCATATTCGTACCACTGTGCGGCGTGGAAAGCAGAAACAGGAGCAAATCAGGAAAGGGTGGAATGTTTCCCTCTGCTTCTGCTGAACATTACCGCAGTCAAGCAAGAGCACTGCTGTTGTGGATCCCGCTCATTTTCGCATCGGACGGACGGTGTGGTAAAATAGCAGCAGTCAGCGTGATCACCTTGATGACAACCAGTGGAGAGGATGTGAAATTTGTGGAGATCGAACAATTGGTCGCACATATTTTACAGAAAGAGTTAATGGGAATTCAGTCCGCATCGTGCTCTCTTGCCGTGCGGTTCTATTTGCTTTTTGCTGAAGGAAGTGTTACTACTACCTAAAGCTACACAAATTTAAACAGCACTTTTCAGTGCTCAACCTGTAAAATTTCTGCCTTATTCAACTTTTATTCCTCTTCGATCCTTGTTTGGACCCTACCCGAGGTAATCCTTCTTGGATATCGATTTGGAAAATTCTTCTTCGATCCTTCAGATTCTTATAGTAATCTGCTTGGAAGTCGATTTGGATAAAAATTTACTGCTGCCATGGCGCCTAAACGCAAAAGAAAGGGGCAAACTCTTGATCCCCCTTCTGATGAAATTAATTTGAGTAATCAATTTGATTTGCTCACGGATGATGAGAATGATCCATCATCCAAGAAAAATTCTACTAAACTTTCCCGGCTTTATGCCAAGAAGGAAAAGATCCCCCCTTTTGTGATAACCACTTCCGATTTCCATGCTCTTCGCATGGAATTTTTGATCTTCGTGAAAGTTAAGTTTTCACTACAAATTGGACGTCGGGGTAAATGCCGTGTATTGGCTGAAACCTTGGACGGATTGAAATGTCTTCTCAAGTATCTTACTGAAAAGCAGCACAATTTTTTTACTTACGACACCACAACTGAACGTGTGTTCAAGGTTGTCATGAAAGGACTACCCATTGGTGAATCCCTGGATCAGATCAAAGATGAACTGGTAAAATTACTTGGAGTTGTGCCACTCCAAGTAATCAAAATGAAAATGAAATCCCGTCCTGGCGATTCACGCAACGGGATTTCTAATTATTTTTATTAAGTTCACTTCAAGTCCAGTGAACTAAACAATCTTAAGGCCTTGGAAAAAGCTAGCCTTATGCTCCATGTCCGAGTGAAGTGGGAATACTGGAGGAAATTTCCAAAACCTCACCCAGTGCCGTAAGTGCCAGGGATGGGGTCACGGAACTAAAAATTGCTACATGCCAGTTAAATGCATGAATTGTGGTGATTCCTCTCACGCAAAGAACGACTGTCCTGTGAAGGAAGATCCTAAGAAATTTAAAAGTTCAAATTGTGGTGAAAACCACAAATCCAATTTTGGGAACTCGCAAAGCGATTCTACAAGCGACAGGTAGGAAACACTCCACGTTTCCGAACAGGTTAACAACGGTCAGCGAGTCAGCGAGAAACAAATTCTACATTCGTACCCGTAGGTACAAATATCACCCCTGCTTCAAATTTTTCATCTGTACCTACTCCCCTCACTGCTAACAATGTTCAGCGAGATAATGGAGCTACCTATGCTGCTATTGCAGCGGGTAGAAATTATAATACTAACCAACGTAATTCTAACGGAAATTTTGACAATTTTGACTTAGGAAGCATTACTGCCCCTATAATGTAATTTTTACAGAAATCATTAATTGACATGATTACTGATATGTTAAAAACTAACAACGTTTTTGATGCTATTAAAGGGTGATACGGTCAAAATTTGGTCAATATCAACTTGACGTATTTCTTTCAATTTTGCATTTAAAAAACCTGAACACCCCTCATTTTGAAGGTGTGTGTGTGTAGAATGTTGCTCCTATTTTGATTTTGGAATTCATTCTTCAGTTGTCAAAATGCCGTCCAAGCAAGAAGAGCAGCGTATCAAAATTTTGCTCGCGCATCGCGAAAATCCGAGCTACTCGCACGCAAAGTTGGCAAAATCGCTAAAAGTTGCCAAATCAACCGTTACAAATGTAATTAAAGTGTTTGGGGAACGTTTGTTGACAGCCAGGAAGTCTGGATCGGGGGGAAATCGAAAACCGGAAGCCGCTGAGACGACAAAGAGAGTTGCCGGTAGTTTCAAGCGAAACCCTAACCTCTCTCTCCTAGATGCCGCAAATAAGCTGGGTGTATCGTCTACAACCGTGCATCGAGCCAAAAAACGAGCCGGACTATCGACTTACAAGAAGGTAGTGACTCCAAATCGCGATGATAAACAAAATACGACGGCCAAAGCGCGATCCCGGAGGCTGTACACGACGATGCTGACGAAGTTTGACTGCGTGGTAATGGACGACGAAACCTACGTCAAAGCCGACTACAAGCAGCTTCCGGGACAGGAGTTTTATACGGCAAAAGGAAGGGGAAAGGTAGCAGATGTTTTCAAGCACATGAAACTGTCAAAGTTCGCAAAGAAATTTCTGGTTTGGCAAGCCATCTGTACCTGTGGCTTTAAAAGCAGCATTTTCATAGCTTCCGGGACTGTCAACCAAGAAATTTACGTGAAAGAGTGTTTGAATAAACGTCTGCTGCCTTTCCTGAAGAAACACGGTTGTTCCGTACTGTTTTGGCCGGATTTGGCATCTTGCCATTACGGTAAAAAGGCCATGGAGTGGTACGCCGCCAACAACGTGCAGGTGGTTCCCAAGGACAAGAACCCTCCCAACACGCCAGAGCTCCGCCCAATTGAGAAATACTGGGCTATTGTCAAGCGGAACCTAAAGAAGACCAAAAAACTGCTAAGGGCGAGCAGCAGTTCAAGGCAAACTGGCTTTCTGCGGCGAAGAAGGTGGACAAGGTGGCTGTACAAAATCTGATGGCAGGGGTCAAGCGTAAGGCCCGGCAATTCGGATTTGGAAAGCCTAACTGAATATTTTTCCTGAATTTTATACTTGAAAAAGAAATTTAATTTGATTTTTTAAATAAACGATTTCACCGATTTACACGCGTTTTCCCTTGACCAAATTTTGACCGTATCACCCTTTAGAACTGGAGTAAAATTTGCGAACAATATTGTCATGATTTTGAAATTCAGAAATGGATTTTAAATCATTGAATATTTTAAATTGGAATGCTCGATCTCTTAAAAATAATGAAGACGAGCTATTTAACTTGTTGAGAGTTCATAACGTACATATTGCTGTTATAACTGAAACGTTCCTTAAACCTGACCATTAGGTTAAGAGGGACGCAAATTATTTCATTTATAGAAATGATCGTCCTGATCGAGCCTGTGGTGGCGTTGCCATCATTTTTCATAGACGAATCAAACATAAAAATTTTTCTTCATTTGAAACCAAAGATTTTGAAACTTTGAGAGTTTCTGTTAAAACAAAATTTGGACAACTTAGAGATGGTCCATTAATTATGTCACGCAAATTTGGCCCATTTTCAACCCCCCTCCCCTCCCCCCTTGTCACATTTTTTGTATGGACCTTATTTTTTTTTTGTATGGCTCGTCACAGTTTTCAAAACCCCCCTCCCCCTAAATGTGTGACATAATTAATTTATTTATTTTATTTATTTGTTGAGCTATGTTTACAATTTTGTCTTTGTTTATATTTTTATAATATGTCTTGAGAACAAGTTAAAACATTAATTCTAGCTGACGTTATGCGAGGAATTAAAATATTGCTTTAATTTGGTTTTGTCATTGTAAAGTCAATGTTATCGCAGTGCTTATTATATGTATCCATCATTTGGTTCAAGGGTCCAAATTTGGCAATTCGTACGATGACGATTTGTAGCAAATATATTTTTATTTCGTAAATGCCTAGATGGTGTATATAAATTTAAGGATGACAATAGTTCTATAGAATCAATGCTATGTGATACGATATCGTTTACGAAAGAAATCATAGCAAATTCACGATGCTCTTTTAATGTTTGGATATTTATGAGCATACACCGAGCTGTGTAAGATGGCAGAGGAAATACAGTCCAACCTAACTTGCGGAGTGCATACAATAGAAACTGCTTTTGAACGGACTCTATTCTTTCTTCGTGTGTGATTGAAAAAGGTGACCAAACTATGCTGCAGTATTCTAATATCGATCTTACATAAGCAATGTACAATGTTTTTATCGTATACGGATCGTGAAAGTTATAGCAGAAACGTTTTATGAAACCAAGCATGTTGTTAGCTCTGTTAATAATTGTGTTATAATGATCGGTGAAAGTAAGTTTTGAGTCCAAAATAACACCTAGATCCCTGACTCTATCACACTTTTCTACGATATGGTTTCCTAAAGTGATTGTTATATCGGGTAGGGTTCGTTTTCTACTACTGGTAATTGAGTTACATTTTTTTTATATTTAATTGTAGCAGGCTTTTTTGGCACTAAGTATGGAATATCTGTATTTCCTCTTTGAATGTGATGATGTCTTTGGCATCTTTTATTTCAAAAAAAAAGACGACATAGCATAGATTAAAACTTTCAATTTCTTAATAATGAAAGATATGTCATTGACGAAGAGAATAAATAAAAGTGGTCCTAAATGGGAGCCTTGAGGAACTCCAGAAGTGACATCAACGGGATTTGATGTCTTTCCTTTGTATTTTACTATTTGATGGCGGTCAGTTAAATATGATTCAAGCCACTTGATGAGTGCGTAATGAATTCCCATTTTTTGAAGTTTAAAAAGAAGCATGGGTATGTCAACTCGATCAAACGCTTTGCTGAAATCTGTATACAACACTTCTACATGGTTTCCGTTATCCGTTGCATTCAAGGAATAATTAACTAATTCGGGCAAATTCGTAGTTGTTGAACGGCCTTGCGGTTGCATAGTAGTTATTCTGTTTTTAATTTGAAGAAAGAGTTTTTCATTCACAATCGCCTCGAAAAGTTTCGGAATGCAAGAGATTATAGCTATACCACGATAATTACGTATGTCGGATTTTTTGCCCGATTTAAAGATGGGCACTAAAAACGAGTTTTTCCATATTTTAGGGAAGTTTCCGGATTCCAGTACCTTCCATTCATTTTGACTAAAAAAATGTTTTTTGAAATTATGAAACAATAAGATATTATGATGATATTTTGTATGTGTAAGTAATAAGAAAAGATTGTAAAGTTTGTGTTCCACACATCAAACCTGCAAATTTAGCTTTGACAGAGTCACAATGAGCGTTTTTCTGATCGCCTCTTCGCAAAGAATGAAGAGCGAAGAGTGGGTGAGAAAAATTACAAAATCGCTTATTGCGACTCTCATGGAGCAAAATTGGCAGGTATTATGTGTCAAACACAAACTTAACAATCTTTTCTTGTTGTTTACATAATCAAAATATTTTGATAATATCTCATTATTCCATAGTTTCTTAAAACATTTTTTTAGTCCAAATGAATGGAAGGCACCCTGCCAGTGACATATTGAAAATCCAAAATAATGGAGCAGTAAGTTCAGTTGCTAAAGCTTTCATAAAAACTGGCGGAACACCGTCAGGGCCAGGACCTTTAGATGCATCTAAATTGTTTAAACCCTTTAAGATATCATGAACCTTGATTTGACTTACGCTGATGTCACTTGAAAATTCTGGATAAGATTCAAAATATTCACGGTCACGGTCCTCTTCTGAAAACGTAGTATAGATTTCTTGGAAGAAATTTGCAAACAAATTGCATATATCATCCGAGTTCTCACCTACCCTATCGTCCAAATGCATCTTTGATGGAAAATTATCAGATTCTAATTTGGTTTTCACATAATTGAAGAATTTCCTAGGACAAGATTTTATTTCAAGTTCAGTTTTTAAATTGTACTCCTCAAATGCCATATTCACGGCTAAATTTAACTGATCGCAAATGTCTAAATAGTATGCCAAAGTTTCTTCACTATTATATTTTTTATAAAATTTGTGCGCTTTTTGCTTTTGATTTTTTAAATTTTTCAGTTCCCTGTTATACCAAACCGGATGTTTTGCATGACTCTGACGTCTTCTTCTAGTTGGCACTTCTTCAAGTATTATTTCAAGCAACACATTGTAGAATACGGCAACTGCACATTCAACATTTTCTGCAGTTCTTAATATTGCTTGCCAATCGACAATGTTCAATCTATTTCTAATGTTATCATAATTTGCTGAATTGTAATCAAAGATTTCATCAAATTCGCAGTCGTTGGTTTTTTCATTTATGTGAACGAATAAAAAATATTCTATTGCTGTGTGAAACATTCCATTTCTCCATATGGGCCTTAACGATTCAGTCACACAGAAATCTTCATAAGTATTTGTTAACAAAAGGTCTAAATAACAATTTTGTTGATTTTTCACATGGTTAATTTGATTAAGTCCTAAATTTGCAATTTTGTCAAAAATGAAATGGAGTGTTTCATTTTCCCCAACGACTGGAAGTAAGATGCTTTCATTGTCCATATCAGAAATAAAGTCAACATTGCGTTGGTTAAAGTCCCCATATATATGTACTTTTACTTCAGGGGGTAAACTAGACAAAATTTCTTCCGCTTTTCCAAAAAACTTATCATACGTGTCCTTATGAGCATTGTTCGGAGGAAAGTATACCGAAGCAAAGACATGAGTTTCATCTGCTACTCGCGCTTTTACCCATACATGTTCAAATTCTTTAAATTAAGTAGCCATATTGATTTCTGAATTCAATTTGGTTGAAATAGCTATTAATACTCCACCTCCCGATTTTTTTCCAGACCATTGAAAATTGCGGTCGTCTCTATAAACGTTATAATTGTTACCAAAAACTTCTTCACTTCTCACACTATCATCCCAACTTGTTTCATTAGCCATTATGACAGAGTAAGTAGAACTTAATATATTTTTGTTAATTTCATTCATTTTACCGGCGCTTCTCATGCGGTAAACATTTTGGCAATATACCAAATTTTGTGTACTGCTCTGAAGATTAGGTGAAGAAGTTGATGGTAACCTGGCATTCATAAAACTATTATCAAAATTATTTACCCCTGATCCATGTTCCGAATTTGTTTCGTTCTGCAAAGTGTCGTGATCTTCGTTATTTTCTTCCTCTATGGAGCGTGTCAGTTTTGTAGAAAAAACGAGTGCCTCTTTTTGATGTAGAGAAGTCGTCAAGTCCTGGATAATGTCGGGGTCTGCCGGATCATTGTCTTCCTCCAAGGGGTGCGTCAATTTCGTACAAAACACGAATTCCTGCATACACACGCCTCGCATGATGCAGTTGCAGCCATCCCGTTATGCAAGTGCGCTGTAACGGTACGTGGGTAAACATCGCACGCCGGGTAGGGGCAAAACTTGCGTGTTGGTATCCAGTTGTTTTTCAAAGGCCTTATGCTGATCAATTAGCAATCTAAGATCAAATTACAACGTGACGAGCACTTGGCAAGAACTGCAGCACGGTAGCACGTAAGATTGCACATCAATCTTTTTGTCCCTTTTCCGTAGAGAACCACGTTGAACTGAGACTCCCACGCAGGAGGCATGAAATGAGCGCGCACACCCGATGCAGCTCCACAATTCCGTATCGACGGTAGTTTCCAGTGAACAAATTTCGCAGCTCATTTTGTCAAAAATAACACACAAGAATAATAAACGAAGAGCACGCCAAAAAAAAAATAATGTGCTATACCACGAAAACGCACGTGGCTACGAGCAAATTGAAAACGCGTCCGCACTGAATGACAACTAATAACTAATAACTGGACGACCCCTTACGTTTAAAGCTGCCTATTTGCCATTCCAATGCGTAGGCCAGCAAAAAAAATTTATCAAGGATGACCTTCAGAAAAATACCCGTCATAGGTCTAAATTCATCATTATTGGTGATTTTAATCCTAAACACCGCTAATTCCAATGGTAATATTCTGTTTGATGATTGTTCTGCAGGTTATTACACTATTCAATATCCAAACAGTCCAATATGCTTTTCTTCAGCACGAAATCCCTCAACTTTTGATTTAGTCTTAACTGATTCATGTCAACTTTGTATCCAATTGGTTACCCATGCTGACTTCGGTTCTGATCACCTTCCAGTAACTTTTGAAATATCCCAAGAAATAATTTGAAATCCCAACAGCTCTACTTTCAATTACCATAGAGCTGATTGGGAGCAATATCGAACATTTATGGAATATAACTTCGATCCAAACATTCCTTTGCAAACCAAAGATGAAATTAATTATGCTTTTGAATCTCTGACTACTTCTATAGTTGAAGCAAGAGCTGCCTCAGTACCAAAATGCGAGGTTAAATTCGATTCAATTATAATAGACGACGATCTTCAGCTCTTGATCCGTCTTAAAAATGTCCGTAGGAGACAATATCAAAGAACATGCGATCCTGCCATGAAAGTTATCTGGCGGGATTTGCAAAAACAAATTAAAAAGCGATTCTCTCCCCTGAGGAATAAGACTTTTGAAAATATTGTTTCTAAAATAGACCCGAGTTCCAAACCCTTTTGGAAACTCACAAAATTTTTGAAAAAAGCCTCAAAAGCCTATTCCAGCGTTTAAAGAAGGTGGTAAAATTTTGATCACAAATTTGGAAAAAGCTCTGAAACTTGCTAAGCAATTCGAGAGTTTCCATAATTTCAGTTTGGGTCTTACTAGTCCTATTGAGAATCAGGTTGCTCGGGATTATCTGAATATTTTCTCTCGGGAAAATATTTTTGATGATTCCTGTGGGACTGATTTGGACGAAGTAAAATCTATAACTAAGAATATGAAAGCTCCAGGTGATGATGGAATTTTCTATATCCTCATCAAAAAACTCCCAGAGAGTACCTTGTCTTTCTTGGTAAAATTATTTAACAGATGTTTCCATTTGGCATACTTTCCTGATAAATGGAAAATGCAAAAGTTGTTCCAATTTTGAAGCCGTATAAAATCCAGCTGAAGCTTCTTGCTACCGTCCAACAAGTTTGCTTTCTTCAATAAGTAAACTTTTTGAAAAGATAATTTTAAATAGAATGATGCTTCACATCAATACGAACTCAATTTTTGCAGATGAGCAGTTTGGATTTCGCCATGGGCATTCAACTACTCATCAACTCTTAAGAGTTACCAATTTAATTCGTTCAAACAAATCTGAAGGCCACTCAACTGGAGTTAGACATAGAAAAAGCATTCGACAGTGTTTGGCATGAAGGTTTGATTGCTAAATTGAAAAAGTTTAATTTTCTACTTTACATTATGAAATTCGTTCAAAATTATTTAACTGACAGAACTCTGCAGGTAAATTATCAAAATTCCAAATCTGATCGACTATCTGTTAGAGCAGGAGTTCCTCAGGGTAGCATTCTTGGGCCTATATTGTATAACATTTTCACTTCGGACCTCCCTGATTTGCCTCAGGGTTGCCACAACTCTTTGTTCGCTGATGACACAGGCATTTCCGCTTAAGGAAGAAATCTTCGTGTTATTTGCAGCAGACTTCCGAAAAGTTTAGAAATTTTCACTTCTTATTTACTAAAATGGAAGATTTCTCCCAACACTTCCAAAACTCAACTTATAATATTTCCACATAAGCCTAGAGCTTCCTTTTGAAACCTAGTGGTAGTCACATAGTCACTATAGACGAAGTTCCAATTTCCTGGTCAAACCAAGTGAAATATCTTGGATTAGTACTTGACCAAAAATTAACTTAGACCGGCCATGCTTTACGCTGCGCCAATATGGTCTAGCTGTTGCACTACCAGGAAAAAAGCACTTCAAAGGATACAGAACAAAGTTCTGTAAATGATTTTGAAGTTGCCTCTCTGGTACAGTACTACCGAGGTAGGGTAGAGAACTACTTCAGCCTAATCGCCCATTTTGGGCCTATCGAGCAGAAAACTTCAAATAAATCCATGATTTCAGAGTTAACAAGTCAATTATGTGTTTTGTACGATACTTTAGTTAATAAACTATGAAACGAAGTCAATGAGAACGCGTGGTATGAAGGTTTGCACTCATTATTCCCAAAAACAAAAGAAGCGCTCCGACCGAATCAATTTTTATCTTCATCCGATAGGCCGAAGTGGCGTTTCAATGGCGTTTCAATGCGTTAGGCCGAGTTTAGAATCCGTAGGCCGAGTTTGGCGTCAAGAAGCAGTGTTAGACTTTTGACAATATCTCAACGACTGGTTTATCTTTTTCAAATCTTACGGTATGTACGGAAAGGTAAATAAATTTGGAAACCATCAATAATAATAACATTCCGTGCTAAATCGCGCTAGATTTAGAAAGATTAAGTGCGGGTTGCGCTTAATAGGCCGAAAATGGGGTAGTTAACCCTACATAGAATTTCGAATGTTGGGACTTTGGAACAAATGTCCAACAAAATAATTAATAATTTCAGGCAAAAATCGTTGCAATCCTCAATTGAAATGATTAATTCCCTTTATACTTAGATAAGATTTAGTTTTAGTTTTTAGTGCTAAGATTTCAATTATTATACTGACATGCAGGTTTGAAAAACCTGTTTTAAATACTGAATTGCCAAGGCATGAACAATGTAAAACACTTAGATATATATCATAACAATAAAGGCTGGTAATATACTGTATTAAATGGAGAACCTAGGTTAAAATGATTTGTTTATTTATTTTGAATTTGGAACAAATAATGAGTAGGAAAAAAAACTAATTTAACACGCTACGGAATCCATATTTGACATAAAAGATGAGACGTAAACAAACATGTCATGTAATATTAAGTGCTCTGAGCAGGGCTGGTAAATGTCATTTTCAATGAAAGATCTCGCACGATATTTACAGAGATGCTTCTGTCACTATCATTGGATGAGAAAACGATGATAGAGATTTTCTTCAAAATCCCATCGAATTTTTTGTCATGATAGAACGTGACAATGTAGTGATCATCGTAATTACTAGCTCATTTAATGCTATTAAAGTTACTTGTACCGAGGAAATCTTAATAATACATTCACTCTACCGATTACATACCGTGGTTTGTTTAAATTCATCTAAATCAGTTAGAAATGTTGATGTCAAAACCGCATAAGAATTATTCTCATGAATGCTTGATAATTGAAAATGACAATAAAGCTAATGATAGGTAGTTTCGTCTCGTGATAGTGAGAGGACCTATTTTCTCATCGTCACATGACGGCCGTGATGTTTACCAGCTCTGGCTCTGAGACTGAAAAGTTCGTTGCTCGACGAAGAGTACGTTTGATTGAGCTATATTTCGCGTCTGTTATGACTCAAATTTATGTCAAAATTGAAGCTCGTGTATGTCAGTCTCAGAGCACCTAAATTTACATGATTTTTTTTTCTGTGTGTGTGTCTGTGTGTGAAGATAACCTTTTTGGTGATTTAATTTATGAAAAATAGTTATTTCTAAGTGTGTAGTTGTATACTATTTATTAAGTGGTTGTTAAAACAATCAGGTCAGGAGAAGGTTCCATTTTTAACAACCAGAACCTTTCATGAAAAAAACGGTCTTTGGCGAATTTGTAGCTGATTATTTTTTCTTAAAGTTCAGGTATCTGGAATTTTATTACAGTAACGTAGGGAAAAGATAAAAACACATGAATTAGGATGTTCCCATATGGTCTGGTACGGGGTGCCTTTTCTGACTTATTAAGGCATGTAATTAAGGACCAATCTCCTATTTTGCACTGTAATTCAAGTCGAAAACGAAAATGAAAAAAAAAAACTTTCGGACTCTACAAAGCACTGACACAATCACACCCGCAAGGACTGTACAAAAACAATGACGGCAGCTGCGTCTTCAATACGTTTGCGACCATCGGTTCCATGATAAGGGTTTCTTTCTTTTGTTTCCCCTTCGGAAAGATTCTTGGTATAATTTCCCAAGCTCTTGCGATTTTTTCCTCGCTATTTTTGCGACTTGCAGCGTTTCCACCCATTCTAATTTCAACTGCAAATAGCCATAAGAAATAAATTATCTGCGACAAGATCGAACTTAATTCGATGGGGCTGCTAAGAGGAAAGGGCGAATCCAAGCCGGACAAGTGCAGTGTCGGAAGCAACGAATCTCCAAAAGAAAGCAAATGAATTGGACATTTGCAGATATCCCTTCTCTTCCGCCCAATGTCCATTGCTGTACGATTGCTGTGCTGCTCTGAACGATAATGTCACTTTTGGAGGGTTCTACTGTTTCTTGAAACAGGTTTAAATTTATTGCATTGTATTCTGAAAATCGATCAGAGTCGAGTTGAGAGTAATCTCACCTTGTAGGAGCCCAGATTTTTCACCGAACACGCCAGTTTAACATTCCTTCCTGCTGGGACTGTAATGTTCTCTATGATGTCTGTGAATTCAGGATCTTCCAAAACCGCTGCAATAGAATGAGAACAGAAAAAAGGAGTAAATTAAATCATGTACAATCAGAATTCAATTTTTCACGTGGGGAACATCTCGTAAGAAAATCAAACCTTTCCCTGAAATATTATCATATTCTACCCTTTTTCCCAACGTTCTCGGCGAGCGGGTACCTCATTCATCATGAATTCAATGAAGTTTGTCTGTCTTTTTCATTAAACGTGAAATAACAGATATTGACAGAAGTGAAACAACCGTACAATGGAGTTTATGTTCTGTTGCTTTCCCTTCATTCTTCGTTTACCCGGAACGCGTGTTTTCCCGCATCTCGATCTCGACGACGACGACGGGTGAAAGCTGGAAGCACCACCACAACGCTCACGTACTCTACGCGACTGACAATCAAGCCAACATCACTCGCGCCGTCTGCTAGAGGTGGTTTCTTACTGGGACGAGAATGGAAACAAGGGGGAGTTGTGAAAACGGCAAGGAAGAGTTGCAGATCCGAAAAGCCAAGATCCGTTAAGCCAAATTATCTTTCATTACCTTCGAACGAAAAGGAAGTGGAGTGAAGGAAAATTCACTCTCCCTCCGGGGTTTTCCTTTCCATCCAAGCGGCGATGGTTCACGCGCGGATTTGTAGTATTAGTTGGCCTTCTAGGTTCACCTTTAGGCTTTCGGATCGGAGCACATCCAGCGGGGGAGGGTAATGCAGTGCAGCAGCAGTGCCCACCGAAATGATTGTTAGTAGGTATTTTCATTTCGATCGGGATGATTCATGCCAGTCACGTTGTATATATTTTTTTTAATTCAGCTCATACATAGCTCTTCTTTTCATTTCGAACAGGCAGACAGATGCTTCTCGGAGCATTTTGAATCACGAGCTAGGGCCGGTTGATGGAGCAGGGCGAGGGGGAGAAGGAAAACGACAAGGAATACTTTCCCGAGGAAGATTATTTTTCCGGATTGTGAATGGGAGCAGCAGAGTAAGCAACCGACCAAAGTCCATAGAAATGTGATGAACTTAAATTGCTAGCTGGTGGTGGTGAACAATTGCAACCGTGAAACGAGGGAAAGAGAATCTGCAACGAGAAACTTTTCCTGAGTTATTAAAATGCATTGGGAAAGAATCGAAGTTGAGTAATATAGTTCTATCAAATTTGGAGGGTAAATCTGATTGAACTCATTGAATCGATCCTCATACCCGTTTCTAGGAGAAATGAGAATATGACGAGTATTCAGAGTAATTTTTTCTTTATAACATTTGAATAATTTAGAAAAACACACAGAAAAGGTAATCTATAATTATCAGAGGCTCAGTATTACTGGTGACTTCGAAAAATGCTACTGGAGTCTCTGCAGGTCAACAAATCTATCAAAGCATTGTGGAAGACTGACTATCTAGCAAATTGTAAGGTGTGGATTGGATTCCAGAAGGCAATAGAATGTAGCATAATTTTTTAAGCTGTAGTGGAGTTGTATGTAGAACGTAGTCTTGGCTCGTTGCAGTGGTTCGGTAAACCAAAGGGCTGGTAGCGAGTCATTTTTTAGGTACTTGGTAACATTTTTCAAGCCAGTCACTAAAAAGTCTCCTTTTTTAAGGCCAAGTCACTAAAGTCCCTTTCATTTTTTTCCTTTGATTTGTTTTCCTTCGATCTTGTTTTTTCCATACTGAGTACTGTTGGTACTGCTACCGACGCCAGGAAGGCAGCTCTTACACCTGGAGCCTACCGTGCCGATTCAAATTTCGGACACTTAAACTCGAATTTCGGACACTTTTAAAAGTTGATTATCTCGGTCCAATATGATCCACATGTCTTGTAAATTTTAAATTTTTTTGACTAGTGCCCTCCACGATCATCTAACATTATTACTTTGTTTCTAACTGGATGTAATATTTAATTAAAAATGAAAATGTCCGAAATTTGAATCGTCCGAAATTTGAATCGGAACGGTACCTATCGACCCATCAACGTTTTTACTTCCCTTCCGATGGAAGGCGTGATCAAAGATTTTATGCCTCAGAACATCCCGGCGGCGCCGACTGAGATTCAACCCAGGCCTATTGGGATGAGAGGCAATCACGCTTACCACTACACCACCGGCACCACTAAGTTCTTGTAATCAGTTGCTATTTTCAACTTTGTTTTAGCATAAACCCATTTCAAGATTGATCATGCTTTGCTTTGTGACGTTTAATCGTATATCTCTATCTACAGGTTGTCTACTCATTTATCTAAATAAAATTACCGGAATTTTCCAGGTTTTTCAAGAAATTTAACGGATAAATTCCAGGCTTATAAAAAGAAATATTATAAATGCGTTAAAAATACGCTTATTTCTTTGGTAGATCACAAACAACTGCAATTAACCCAAACCTTTTTAAGGCATGGCAATCAGTTTTAAAGAAACAGCTTTAGAATCAAATCCATTGAATGTTGAAGCTCAACAGTTACTCAATTTGGACGATTGTAAAACCTTTGGAGAAGTTTTGAGGAATGAGAGAGAATTACAGTGAAGCTCCATAAACAAACTGCGGGAATAAAAGGGAAGTTAACACGCTGAACATATGGGAAACTTACTGGAAGCCTTCAGAACCTCAAAGCGGTTCTTTCATCTTCCAAACATTTCCAGGAAATTCCTAGAATTTAAGAGAACTTCACAGATGTCAAGCGTACTTGAGAAAAATATAAAACATAAGGGGTATTGTGCAAATATTTAAGAAGTTCTAACCACCTCAGAGAAGCTAGATCTAGAGATCTTTGGGGAATTTAAGATCTTAAGAGTAGTTTCCATAACTTTAGTCCAGAGTTTTTGAGCAGTTTAAAGATCTATAATGGTAAATTTAGAAAAATTCAAGTTAGTTCCAGGATGTGGTGAAAACAAAATTGAGAACCCTTAAGATGTTCCGATAATTTCAGGGAAGTACAGAGACCTTCAGAGAATTTATAAAAAACTTCAGAAATATTTCAAAAACTTCACACAAGTCCAAAGATTTTCAGGGAAACTTAAAGGTGTTACGGAAATTCCATTTATTTCCGAGCAGAACCGAGTTATTCACTAGAATCAGAACTAGAACTAGACAGATCAGAGGATCAAAGGGCAATTCAAATAATTTCAAGGAAATTGTAGAAACCTTGAAAAAGTTTCGAGAAACCCGGGGAATTTCAGGAAACGTCAGCACAGCTCTGAGAGAATTTCTGGAACGTGATAAAAATTATGTGACCATCTGAAAAATGTGAGGGTGTTATATCATGGAGATTTCAAGAACTTAACAAAATGCGAAAATTTAGCTAAGTTGATAAGAGAACATCAACAAAGCTCCATTAATAAAAAAAATACCAGAATTTGTAGCAAGCAGCGATATCTTCAAGAAATAAGATATAAAACAGCGCTGCTTTCCTGACTCTGCTCATTACCACTTCGGACGGCGTAGCACTAGGTCCTGCAGCAAGCAGGACCAAGTCAGCGGCTAAAAGTGGACCACAGCGTGACCATGACCACCACAATGAGGAATGAGACTTGGAAAATTATGCATGTAAAACCTCTCCCCCTCTTAACAACAACCCTTCCCCCCTTAAAACAACCTCTCCACCCCCCTTCCCAAGCAACACAGAAAACATCTCAATTCTTTTATTTTTTTTATTTAAGTTGCCCAGAAATCCTTTAAATGGTACAGAAAATACATCTTGATACGACTAAGTTTCAACATTGATGCTTCATTTACTTCAGGTCACAATAATGAAACTCAACTGTTTCAATGTACTGCTTGGATGACCTGTCAAATCATGCCTCAAATGGGAGGAGCAAACATGTTACACTCAAATTGATATGAAGTTATATGCTACGTGATATTGTATGAAACACTTGAGCAACAAATCTAGCTTGTGTTGTGTTTGTTGAATGAGAGTTCCATAAAACATTATGTTCCTTAAAACTTTGGTGCGACAGAGTGTGAACTATATGTTTTTTGTACCTATTGAGCAACTGTTTCACGATGTTACTAAAAAGTTGACGAACCAAGATGTGTTGAAGAACCTATTTGCAATCTTGTTCCAATTAAGCGCATGAATCTATAAGTTTTCAAACTTCGTTTTGCAACCAACTGAACCAAGTTGTCACTGTAAAGGTTTGTTGTAACCATCTAGTATCTACCATGGCTAAAATATGTCTTGTCACTTTGATGTTGTATACTATTTTTGGACAACATTGCTAACATCTGCATAGGAAATAGAAGACCACGATGAGGACGATAGGATTACGGATGGCGGGGGACGATTGTAACTAAAGACGATGCCAACAGCGGCTGGCGTGGCCGTAGTCTCTCAACCGACCGGGTGTTCTAAAGGGCTAAATAGAACGGTGAGAAGCCTGAGGTGACGATGGATTGGTTGTTGCGTGAGCTGGGGGCAGAACATATGTTAATACCGCCGAACGGAGATGTTGAGGATCCGTTAGAGACGGAGCTCATATTTGCCGGAACTGCTGGCGAACTGGAAACGGCACCAAATAGCCGGTGGATTGCCAGAACTAGTGGCTCAAAATGCCAAAACCTGATGGCTGCTGACGGAGGAGCTGCACCGATGTCGCTATCACTCGATGTCACATTGCTACTGACAAGTGACGTTTAAAGCACGCACATACTCAACAAATTCTATGATTGTTCAAACTACGCATTTGCTGCTTATTTTTAACATAACTGAAACATGGATACCATCGATAATACGTAATGGTGCAGTTATGTTGACAAATCGTTGCGGTGTTGTTGCAGTTCAATATGAATCCTTTTTTTAATATCCACTCATATGCAACGTAAAAAATACTTGATGTAAACTTTTCATGATGTCTTGACAAATAGCTACATCATTCTTCTTTCCTTTATTTAACGTCGGTCTCTGTTCCGCAATCTAGTGCCAATCACCGACGGACATCGATTGCCATCCATTGACGGCAATCGAATGTGCAGGAAGGCAGCTTCCACTCATGCGTAGGATATCGCACCCATTCACAATACACATGGGCCGGGACCAACGGCTTTACTTCCCTTCCGAAGGAAGACGTGACCAGAGATTTTTATGCCTCAGAAAAATCCCACCGACTTCGGCTGGGATTGAACCCAGACCCATTGGGGTGAGAAAGCAGTCACGCTTACCACTACACCACCGGCGCCGGCTAGCTACATCATTGTAACGTACTATTTAACATGTTTGCAACAGTTCAGTGAGCTGGATTATATCTGGATGAACCGTACACTACCGGCCGAAACTATGTTGCTATAATGGAGAATGTTCACAAATATTTCAAACATTAAAAAATTAAATCAATTCAGAATCTTACACTTGTTAATGGTTATGAGAGGGCGTTTTGATTTGTTATCGGTGCAGGACATTAAAGAACTATATTAAATACTCCATTCTGGTTGACTCTATTTTCTTATGGTGTAATGTTGTTCAGGCTTTGATTTGAATTTTGTCAAAATTTCGATAAAAATCTTTGCTTTATAATTATAAGCTATTTTTTTAAAGATCAGTGAATGATGACTTGATGATTATGAAAAGAAGTCTTACGGTTTGCGTAATTGACGTAGTGAAATCGCTTTAATTATCGCGCAATAAACTGGGAGTTTGAGTCGTTAGGGTTTCAAGTAAGAACTCTAAGCATTGAAATATCGATCTCATTCACTAATTATTGAATAGTAATAATCGATCATAATGACCAAGAGCAAGGATTTATGTATTGACCAGAATTGGATGATACGCAGCAGCTAGCTGGTATATTTATTTGGAGTTGAACTTTTGTTTCTTGTTTCCGGGAGTCATACGAGTTCCACTACTTATCTCCAACGACCGCCTTCGGAACCTGTAACCGCTCAAGTTTTCTTATTTTTATTTAGAGAATATTGACGGCTAAATACATTTTTTTTTCAGACATCATCGCACGAAGATGAACTCAAAAGCCGCAGAAAATCAACCTTTCGGTTTGGTTGGGAGTCCAACTTTCTTCGATGAGATTGAAAGCGTATTGTTACATGCTAATTTTCTATGAAATCTTTGGAAAAAAAATGTGATTTTCTTGGATTATTTATATTATTTCCAACATTAGGAATCGTCCACAAATTTAGTAACGGAATAGGGGGAGAGGGGGGTTGACATTTTCATCCATACAATTTATTAGGTGAAAAACATAATTTTATCATCAGCGATTTAATGCCAAAACACCTCCAAATACATTAAATGCGCAAATGCATGTAAAAATTTACCCGAATCGATATCTAACGATTTTCTGAAAATTTTAAAATCTTAGAAAGATTCCGGGGGAAGGGTTGCAAACTGCAAACTTTACAGAGTCTTACAAGGACGGGAGAGATCATTCAAAAACCCTTACACAATTTGTGGATGGCTTCCTCTTGGAAAAATTAAAACGTACCGAAAAAAACATCGGACAGGTGAACTTTTGTTTGATTTTCAAACCACCAATGTCAAAAAATTATACTATTATAGTTCATAATATTTTCAGAATTAAAAGTTTTTTTTTTAAATACTGCAATGCTCATCAAAACTTAAGGGGTTTGCGATTCTATTTCAATGGATAGATAAAAATGTTCTGTTCAAAAATGATGAAATTATGAAAGTTTTTGCATTTTTCAGTAATAGACAGTGGGGGTTTACGAGTTAAAGTCGTTAATTTCAATTGGTTTACAGACTTCTTTAATTTGTTTTTAATTCATTAATTTATCTGCTTATTGATTGATTGTTTTTTTTTTAATTGATAAAAATGTATAACATTTATTTTATATAAAAAAATATATTTAAGTTTAAATAGATGCATAAAATACTTCTTCAAATTAGTTTTTGCATTCAATAAACTTTCTGTCAGCTAAAAGTATTCTGTGATTATATTAATTAATAGGATCTATCGGTACTGCATTAAAAACGCTTATTTGGTTTGAAAACGCTGATCACTTATTAGGCTTTGATTGTTACTTGTAAAGTATTTATTTTAAATTAACTATGCTGATTAGAATTTAGGTTTTCGGCTACGGGTCAGACACTTCATGAAATAGGGGTCTGGTAGGTGGTAGTTGCCCACTGATGTGACGGGGTGTGGCATCTACCAGCTTGTCAGAATATCTTATCGGTAATTGGCTGCCTTGCCTGGGTACATTATTTACAGTGACCACTGACCATCCCAATTATTATTACTTTTTTTAAACATAATTTTGAGTTTTAAGAACTCATCATCATGCTAATTTCATTCGGTTAGAATGAAACCAAAAAATAATCACATTCGCAAACACAACCGCACATACAAATAAATATGATTGTACTGAACATGTTGACCCGCAATGTAAACAATTAGAATGCTGTTGATAAGACTGGCAGCCATATGTAATCCACCAGAAAAAAAAAAACATAATAAACTTATTTTTCAATTTATTCATGTTTCACATCCTATTAACATAAAAACATGTAATACTTATTACAGCTATAATGTTTTCCAATAGTTTGAATATAAATATATATTTTTAGAGACCGATTTTTTATTTCAACTTACTTTTAAGCTGCAAATTTGTGGCATCAATTTTTAAGTTTTTGAAGGCGTACATATTTAATCGAAGCAAAATTTGTAATTTCACCATAAACTAGATGCGTTTGAAAAAACGCACTAGTTATCAATATTTTAGAATAATTAATTTCATACTTTTATTCAAATGAATTTTTCTACGATGACAATCTCTGGTTTTGCAGTCTATATAAAAACAGCAGTATGCTTTTTCCGCATCACCTCACAAAAATATCCAATACATTTACGTGGTTAACTTGAATGTTATTTACATGTATTCGAAAACATCACAGCACTGTTTTAAAAATTTCAGTGAAACATTGCTGTTAAGTCAGTTAAAAATTCATTTACAACTTGTGTCATTCAAATATCATGTTACATGCAACTTATTTGCGACACCTTATGCCACAAACATAAGTTGCAAAGAGACGCTACCTTCTGCGCTTTTTAAGGTACAATGAAGTTTTATACGCGGTGCGTTGTCCATAATTTAGACCGTCTATTAGTCACACTAAGGTTGTTGTTACTCGCTGAGAAACAAATGGTGTTGCTTGGGCAGGCCATCATGCCAGACATTGTCGAACGCTTTTTCAACGTCCAACAACGCCATGGCAGATGTTTTCGAAACAGACTTGTTCCGTCTGAGAATGTTTGTTACTCGAGTCAGCTGGTGGACGGTCGAACGACCTTTCCGAAAACCAAACTGTTCCTCAAGTAACAAGTTGTTTTCATCGGCAGATGTTAGGAGCCGGTGGTACAGTGCTCTTTCGAACAGCTTTTATAACCCTAAGAGAAAGCTGATTGGTCGATAACTTAAAGGAGAGGACGGATCCTTCCCAGGCTTCCGGATGGGTATGACTTTAGCTGACTTCCAACACGAGGGGAAGGAGCCAAGTCTGAGTCACTGATTAAAAATCAGTGCCAGATGGTTGTAGAATCTGGAATTCAAGTGTTTGAGTTCCAGATTCAGGATGATGTCGAAACCTGGGGCCTTCATGTTTTTAGATGATTTGATATAGGCCAACAGTTCGTCAGCCGTAATCTCGGATTTCTCTGGAAAAATTTTAGGAATCTGAAGAAGATTGGTTGCATTTTCAGCAACCTAAGATTCATGAGGGCTGACGATGTTTGATACTGTAAAACATATCTGGTACCTCAATATATGCAATTAGATTAACATCCTAAGTCCATCCTTTTTTTTCATATTTTGCACAAAAGAAACGTTCTGCCCCACCCCATTCATAATAATAAGTATAATAGTCAAAACGCATGACAAACATCAATTTTGCGTAGTTCTACGTCATACTGCGGTCGTGCCTAGGACACAACCCTTTATTTTTTTCAGTAAAATTGGATTCCTTAGCAACAAAATTAAGGAATGACACCGATAATTACCATACATCAGAACCCTAGTGTTAACCACCTCAAACTAGGGAACAACGAATAGAAGATTAGGAATCACATAGACGAAGACTAACTGTTTCGGCCAGGATGCGGCCCTACATTGAGTTTTTACGGTGTGATGGAAATCGGCAAGGCGAAGACTTTTCCAGAGTATAATTAAAACACTGCAATTATTTACCACTTAACTCACTGTTTTATTGCCTCTGAGAGGCATCCTGCATACTCGGACAAGAAACGAATAATTTACATTTACAAAAATGAGTCCATGAATATTAAAACTGAACAATAAAACTCACTCACAATAATTATTTACAACTAAAAACAACCATACAAAATGAAAACGTATACTCAATGGTATATCGTATACTCAATGTATGGTGAATTAACTGACGTTTTTATGAAAACTTCCTCAAAAATCATTTTTTGTTAGAAAAAATGTTCAAAATTTTATTTTTGCAGTATAATTTGTTGTAAAAAGTTATAGATATAATCAAAACACGCATTTTACTAGAAGACATTAGGTTGTTATAATGAACCTATCAAAAGTTATTCAATATTTTAACACAAAAATAGGTCATTTTCGACGCAAAATATCTGGATAACGGGCAAATACGGGCAAGCCAAACCATCTTCATTCAAAAAGTATGCCTTTGAACTACAAAATACAAGTGGTTTCATTAGGTTCTGAAAGGTTCTACGCTTGGCATGTTAGAAATACATTTGCCATACCATAAACAACATCCGACCTCTACAACACGTCTCTCATTCAAACAACACTGTATAGCTTTTCCGGCTTCACATCATGATCCTAGCAAGCCATGATAAAAACAACTTTCTAGAACAAATCATACAGCTAAAATAAAATTTTGAACATTTTTTCTAACAAAAAATGATTTTTGAGAGAGTTTTCATAAAAACGTCAGTTAACTCATCATACATTGAGTATGCGATATTAAAATCTTCAGCAAAGTTGCTAGTATTTGCATTATCTACAACTTTGATGAAAATGCCAACCACTTTTGAGCATGTTTACTAAATTTGAATTTTCTATTGCCCTTCTAGGATAGATCCTAATTTTACTTACTTCAAAACAAAGCTTACAAAGTATCTAACAACTTCTCTGAAGGCACACCCTTCCAAAATGACGTTTACATACCCAAAATAAAAAATGCACGTTTTCGGTAGGTTTGAACCACTGTGCGATGGTGCGATCCAACACTAACTAACTCATTTTTTCCTTGTATGAAGATCATCCTCGATGGAAAAAGCCGAGTCTTGTCACTATCAACAAGGCATAAAAAGTTACAAGCACTAAGATGTGTTCCTTGGATTACTGAAAAATCCTGTTCCCCTAGTTTGACGTAGTCAGGACTAGGAATTGGTGGTAGATCTTACCCGTAACGTGCCTCGAAATGGAGATCTACCCACGTTACGGGGCTTGCTGGGTCCTTGGAACCGTGGTGGATTTCAACCATTTCTCCTGCTAGTTATTATGGACATTCGGAGATGACGGTAGATTTGTCATTGAAGTTTGAAGAAGTGGTTCGAAGTACTCAAAACAGCATTTTACTCGGATGCCACAAATTGTTGCAGCTTTCTCGCCTTTGTCGGAAGTTGGACATAATGCTCGTCATACTACTGGCAAGGCAACTAAAGTAAACAGTCAATTGACCCGTGTTAAAAGACTTATTTTTGAAAAATGCAACACAATCATATCAACCCAAACCTCCGATCAACAAGGCCACCGGTAGCCTAGTTAATAAAAATATCAGAATGGAAATAACAACAACAATGCCATAAGTTTCAAATCCTCTCCCACGCTGACAATCGTATTCATGACTTTTGCTTACAACGGGTTATATGTAGAAAAGTGACATTTCGAGGCGACAAAGCACTAAACTGTAAAAGTTTTTTACCCGTTGAAAGTTTATGTTTATTGAAGAACAAAATGTTTTCGAGCAAGGGCGGGCATAAACTTTGCCCGCCATCGTTCCTCGTCGAATTTGGTAGGGAAACCTTTTAGATATGCACTTCCAACCCGAGCCGAGGTACCGAAAGAGTCATACAAGGAGTTGTGTGAATTGGAAAACTAAAAAGCACCAACAGATCGGGAATAGAAAATCGGTGGTGAAAGCGGGAACAAAAGATTTCATGCGTGCGTAATTTAGAAAAATATGCAATCGAAGAGGAGTGGTGCAGTTGTTGGTTGAAAAAAAAACTTTTCAGTGTAATACGATAAGGCCGGATGTTTTCGAAGTTCCAGGCGAGGCAGCACAGTCGAGGATACGAGAAGGACAACGACTAAAAAGCGGACACTAGTGTGTTGAGCTTCCATTTAACATATATCAAACCCAGTCGGGGTGGACACAACCCGGAAGTAGATGGTTTCGTTTATTGCTATGTAAATGTGATTCACTGAGCGGTGGGCATCGGGCGAGCAGCTCCGGAAATAGGAGAAAAACGTATGCCAAACAGTTCCGTAGTTCAACAGTCGATGCAATAAATCCTGCGAATATAGTTTTTCTTGACTAAATGGGGCACTTGTTCGTGGCAAAATATATGTACTGCATGCGTTTGGTTTCATCTCGTTAGGGTAGATTGATCATTGAACGAATAATCTACTAATACATATTTTTGTGTTACTTAGTAATTGCGCTACCATCTAATATGTTATATTTAGTAAATGGTAAGGTTACTACTATTTGACAACCAAGTTACCAGAGTTAGAAAATGTTTTGATCAACAAAGCTAATTACATAATGAACCAATGAACTTGAGTGCATTTTTAATCATTAATTTCTGGGTCATTATCATCCCTGGCATCTAAATTATCCCTAAAAAAAATCATGTTCACACCTATCTTTATCACCTATCTCTATCCCTGTCACATCATGCCTATTATCCATCCCTATCTTTTGAGAGAACGTTCATGCTATTATCATTATGAAATATACGGCGCATAATATCTCAATCATATTTTTGGAGACCCGTTTCATCCCTATCATCGTATCATGCATAGAGCTTTTTGACGTTTAATCGGCGCACACTAATGCACCATTTAAATTGAAGGAGTGCAAGCAAGAGGGAAACAGATTAGTGGAAAAACAAACCATCCATTCATCCCTGTGTGCTAGATAGAGAAAGACGATTAAACGTAAAAAAAGTCTATACCAAAAAACCTAACATATACAGCTTTCCCCCGAAGAACGCGTTACCCACTGAGTTCTCGCTTCGCTTTGTCTCGGTGGGTTTTCAACCAAGCGCTCTGATTTCCTGCGAGTGACTAGTTCTCCATTGGCACTACTCACATGCAAAAAATCAGACCGGCTGGTTGAAACCCCGCCGAGAAAAAGCGGTGGGTGCAACTCAGGGGTAACGCGTTCTTCGGGGGATAGCTGTAGATTTTCATGCCCGATTGTATTGATGCGATTTGTTAGAGCGTGTCAGTGAAAATCCGAGGAAATTGCATAACAAATCGCTGTCAAACTCATTTTGGCGGATCTAATTTCAAAAATATTTTAGGTTAGCCAGAGGAAAATAATAAAAAAAAATTACGCAGCGGTGCACCCACTGCACAGTGGTTTGAATGCTCAATATCACGAGCTTTTTTATTTGCGCCTTCAATGTCGGTTTTTTCACTACATGGTGTCTTTAAAAGAGTTTTTGCATAAAATAAGGCGGAAAGACTAGTGATAGGTTTTAGTTTGTAACTCCACCACAGGCGGCGCTACAAAATCTAACTTTTTACATTTACAAGATAGGTATGTGGTGTCTTGAGCAAAGTTGTAGATAATTTTACTACAACAATCTTTGCTCAACTTACATTTGTCAAAGACTGAATCAAAGTAGGCTCAGTGATAATATACCAGAGTTTGGTCACACATTGATCGGTTTTGCAGCATTAACGCATATTACTTAGAAAATAATCCTTTTATAGTGAAGTGAAAGTCATTTTTTCAACATTTCCGTAGCAGATCCCAAAAGTGAGCAAAGCATGTCTTTCAACAATGAAGGTAAGTACAACCAACAATCAATACGAAACTAACGATTTTAAATTGGCTCACTACTTGACTAGCCTATTGGTCCCAAGCAAAACGATTAACGTACCCCATTCTAGTCGAAATTCTAGTACTACGCAATGTTTGTTTTGATTCGCTATGAAAGTTTGACAGATAAAATGAGGGGTTATTGGTTCTTCCTATGTTTCGAGGGGTGAATCGACTAGCTTGGAACCGAAGAGTGTACCAGAGCTGAGCCAAAAAGTTGAGCACGTTATTTCGGGACCTTCTAGTCTTAGAGTTACCTCTATGGTACAACCATGTTGTTAATAAAGTTTTTAGTGATATTTTCCAATTCATGATATAAATGAGTTATCTATGGAAGTTATTTGTTTGAGACAATTTCAAAAATAGTTTAAATTATAAGTTATCAAATAAAATTTCAGTTGAAATCGACAGGTGAAAACTTTTTAAACTGTGGAAAGAATTTAAGAGAAACGACATTGATAAATCAAACGTTGTGTCGAGAGAAGTTTTTGACTGTTACGGCATTGAAACATAATCAATGCCGTAACAGTCAAAACTTCTCTGGACACAAGTGGCAGCTGAAGTCAAACATTTTGTGAAGGCGACATGCAAATATTAAACCGGACTATGCTTGAAAGCAGTCGTGGTTAGTTCGATAGGGGCTTCAAACTACCACAGAAAGTTGTTGATCGTTTCCCTTGATCTTCCCGTCGTGGAAGAAAATCTTTGGCGTTCGAAGAAAGCAGCGAGGTTGTTAAGAGACGCAAGACGTCTGCAGTGCGGTCTAACTACCCAACAGATGAACTTGCATTTGCAACCTAAATGAAATTACGTGAGGATGGTAAAGAAGATGCAGCGTTCATTGTAAAACAGGCAACGCAAACAACTCCGACAAGAGCCGTGAAAATGGGTTCGGCTATGCAATCATCCAAAAATGGCGTTATACGCTATTCGGAGACGGAAGCTCTTCCGTTAATATTGTATCTTAAATTATCGAAAGACCAATACGAAAAGCTTCCTAATGGAGCTCTGGATCGGAATGTGCCATTGTATCCGTCCTACTACAAAGTGCTGCAAGCTAAAAAGTGCTGTTATCCCAATACAGGGTTAGTAGTTTCGGAAACGTCTGCAGAAGTGAAACTAAAGGATCTCTAGGAGCACACGGAAATGAGGATTGTTAATGCAAATGCGTGCATGCTGGAAAAGTTTAGTGATGACGAATTGGAGAAAATGACGATTAAGTGGGGATTTGATAGAAAACTGGATTAAGGGGGGAAGTATAATTAGAAGGCCTAAAATGAGGCCTATCTTTGAGAGTGGATTGCGAGTAGGAAAATAAATGAATGTTAGCGATTCTTTATGTATGTTATTAAGGGTTTAATGAAGATTAGTTATCAGTGACATTTTTTAAAATTTGGCAATTTAGCCCAATTATTATAAATAATGTGAAGTCATTTTTTTAAAGCAGCACTTCGCGCCGTGCAGTCCCTACGTCCATGATCACGTCTGAAACAAAAAAAAAACAGGACATTAAATTTGAAGGTACAGCGCACAACATGAATTAATTCGTATGTAAAAATAATGTTTTTTTCACAAAAAAATTTGAAGTTGAAAAAAAAATTTAAAAAACCCTATTTTTTTTTACTTTGTTTATAAAAAAAAATATGTTATAACAAACAAATCTAAAAAATCTTTCTATTAATGTTGTGGATAATTTAATTATGAATATAAAACAGAAAACCGGAATCGATTTGAATGAAAACTCTGACCTGTACATTGCACGGCGATTTTGAAAACACTACTTTTCAGTAGAAGCATTTAAAGTTCCTCACGCGCATTTCAGCCATTTGACATGCACTAACTGAATTGCGTATAACTTTTTAAATAAGTTCCGGACGGCTTTATGCTTTTAAAGGCTCATTCCCAGATACATATAGAGTAAATTAAGCAAAAAAAAATTTTTTCGAAAAAACAAAATTCTAATTGTACTTCCCCCCTTAAGTGAACACAAGCAAGCACTTGGCGATGATGAAGAAACTAAATCCGATGCAAATATGTTGGTTACATCCATTGTGCCGATCAAATTGGAATCAAATGGAAACATTTTCTGATCCTCTCATCAGCAGCCTTAGAGCATCTCGAGACAAGCCGATTAATGACCTCTGTAGCGATGCGAAATACATGCTTGATGTGGAAAAGAAAGATGAAAATGTTTTTGATAACAATAGTGTGTAACCTTTGTTTATATTTTTGGAATATTTATATATACATACATACAATGATATATAACGAAATACTTTAAATCATTTAATTATAATATAATAATAGCTAACTCAAAATTATATATTACTTTCAAGTAGCCTACTGTGATTTATGATTATGGCAATTAATCTGATGTCCGTGGTCAAGACCTTTTTGAAATGCAAAATAATCAACGAGGATACTAAAAGGGACAAATGTTTCAATGGAATTTGAGATCACTTTTGAACAAGCTTTCATCCTATTCAAGATTCACCTGCCGGATTTTGCCGAATTTTTGTCTGTGAGGGCACAAAATATGTAAAAACATTTACTAAATTTGTGAATAGCTCAGTCTGTGTAATCGATACCTTTTGGACGTCTTGAACAAAGTTTTGTATTGTAATAAAATACAAATATCTGTAGAACATTAAAGTCTTCTAAAACCTATAGTTTCTTAAATATGTTATAAAAACTGAAAAAAAATTAAATTTTGTTGAACAGTCATATTAAACGCTACGTATCTCAAAAACAAAGGAATATAGAGGATTTGTTTGTTCAGCAAAGATTTTTACAGTCAAATTATCTACAATTTTGCTGAAGACACCATATACCTATCTTGTAAATGAAAAAAGTTAGATTTTGCAGCGCCGCCTGTGGTGGAGCTCCGAACTAAAACCTATCACTAGTCTTTGCGCCTTATTTTATCCAAAAACTCTTTTAAAGACACAATAGTGAAAAAACCGACATTGAAGGCGCAAATAAAAAAGTTCGTGGCATTGAGCATTCAAACCACTGTGTGGTGGCGTGCGTTAAACGTCACTAAGCTTTATAGTGGGAAAAATTGTTTGTATCAGAAAATAATCTGCCAAATTACTACAACAAACCATACAATACATATGGGTATTTTCGGAATCGCGGTGACGTCTAAAAACCGGATTTCGATGCCCGACGCCATTTTTAAAACCTAGTGGCAGCTGGGATCTGGGAAAAATTATCGAAAACCTTTCTAAACGGATATTTTTGGAATCGTGGTTACATCTACAGACCGGAAATCGATGACGCCATTTTTCAATCCAAGATGGCAGCTTCCGGTTACATGAAATCTGGGAAACATTGTCAAATACTCTTCAATATGGGTATTTTTGAAAACGTGTTGACGTCTAGAGACCGGAAATAGGTGTCCGACGCCATTTTGCAATCCAAGATGGTGGCTTTTGGTTAAATTAAATCTGGGAAACATTGGCAAATACCCTTTAATATAAAAATCTCAGAGTTCTCTTGAAAGTCTCTTGACCTATCTTCCCTGGTTCTTGGAACTTTTTATAAAGTTCGCACAATTTTCCTCAAGTTCTCTGAACTTCCTTGAAGTTGTCTTGACTTTCATAAAGCTCCCTGAAGATCCCTGAAGTTCAAATTTTTTTTTAAAGTTCCTGCAGTTTCTCTGGAACCGCCTTGAAGTTCTCGAAACTCCTGTGAACTGTCCGAAATTTTACAAAAGTTTCCATATATAGATCGGTATTTTCTTTCATTCCTCAAAACTTCTTCGAATTATCTACAATTTTTGTGTTGATGTTCTCTAAATTTTGCAAAAGTCCTCTCTTTTTTTTTTAGTTCTCTAATCTACAATTAAAAAAGTCCTCCAAAAATTTTCTCACATTTTCCTTATGATCATGTAACTTCTCTAAAGTTTACAAAATGTTCATGGCCCTCTCATTGCTGAAGTTTTGCTTTAAAGTTCCAGCACTTTCCATTAAATTAATTGGACTGCCCTTAGCGTCTTCGATCTGCTCTGATTTTCTCGGAGCTTTCCTGATGGTCTTTCAAATCTCCCGATGTTATTGATTATTCTTCTTCTAGGCTTTTTACGCTGCTGTAGCGAGAGTTTTACCAGCTCTCAACTTAGTATTATAGAATTTGTGTTACGTCGAGAAAATTTTCAACCCAAATCGAGCCTCTGACTTGTTTTTTTTTTTTTTTTTTATTTGTTTTCCGTCGATCTTGTTTTCCGTGCTGAGCACCAATGCTACCGACGCCAGGAAGGCAGCTCCCACACCTGGACCCTACCTATCGACCCATCAACTCATGAACCGGGGACCAACGGCTTTACTTCCCATCCGAAGGAAGGCGTGATCAGAGATGTTATGCCTCAGAACATCCCGGCGGCGCCGACTGGGATTGAACCCAGGCCTGCTGGGGTGAGAGGTAATCACGCTTACCACTACACCACCATGCCATGCCTTTACTGTCTAGTCTATCTGATGTCCCTGAAGTTCTGGGTACTAACCTGAAATAAATGGAACTATCCTGAAAACCATTAAACACCCCTGAAATTCTCTGGACTATTGTGAAGTTTCTGAAATATTTCTGATGTTTTCTAAAACTCTCTGGATTTCTCTGCACTTGACCGAAATTCCCGGAACTTCTTTCGAAATTTTACAAAAGCTACTGAATTATCGGCACTTATCGGAATTTATCGGAACTAACACTTACAGGCCTTTAAACAAACCATAGATTCTGGACTTTCTTGATGTTTTTTTTATTTATTTATTTATTCTCTCTTCTCTCTTCTATGAAGTTCTCTTGATTTCCCTTGCAGTTCTTTGGATGTCTCTAAAGTTCTCAGAACTTCATAAACGATCCAGCAGTTTTACTGAATCTATTGCAACCATTTTAAAATTATTGATGGTTCTCTGAACTTCCCAAAATGTTCCAACACTTTTCGGAACTTCCCTTATGTTTACACAGTTTGTTTATGAAACTTCTGTGTAATTTTCGGCGTTTCCTTTCATGCTTCAGAACGTTTTTAAAGTTTCTGCAATGTTTTGTGAAGATAATAGGACTCTCCTAGAGATCTCTTACCGTTCCATGTTCCTGTTAATACCCTGAAATTAATTGAGCTGCCCAAAAGATCCTTAAACTTCCCTGAAGTTCTCTGGATTTTCGTGAATATTTGAATCTTCTATGAAGATGATCTGCAAATTTTTCTAAAGATCGCTTAGCTTCCCTGAAGATCTTTAGACTATCCTTATATCATCGAATCTTCTTAAAGGTTTTCGCTATTTTCCTGAAATCATGTAACTGCCATGAAGTTCACTGAAAACATCTGGTAGTTTTCCTGAAGTTAGTAAAACTGCACTCAAGCTCGTTGGCAGAATTTTCCGAAAATCTTTGGGACTTTCTAGACCTATTGGATTCTTGGATGTATTTGGAAGTTTTATTAAATTTTTAAAATATTTTAAAGGCTTCCAAATGTCGCCTGATGTTAATGGAATTGTATGTAAACCTACCAAATATTCACTGGTTTAAATAGTTATAAAATGTTAAGATTATGTATTAAAATGTAACTAGAATCAGTTTGTGTTTTTTTTTGACGGAATTTTTCTCAAACATTTGTTAACATCACGTTAGAGAACCAATTGAAATGGAGGCGAACCAGCCCAAGGCTGAAAGCCTCCTTAATAAAGCTAAATAATAATAATAACGAATTGAAAATTTGCATCCAAGATTTCATAAATTCTTGGAACAATTTTCTTGATATTCATGGAACTATTCTGAAAATTCTACAGTTTTCCAAAACAAATTTGGAACATTTCTAGAATTCCCATAGTTTATATATATAAAACAAAGTTGCATACATAAGACCGCGCATAACTCAAGAATGGATCGTCTTTTAAACCAAGAATAAATAATCTATCTACCAAACTGAGAACCTAACTAAGCAGTCCCCAAAGTTGAGTTTATTTAAACTTAATTTTGGGTACTTTTTCCTTACCGCGTAGATGGTGTTTACATTGTGCCATTTGACAGGTAATTCTTTAAATTTGAATTTAAGTGTTACAGAGGCATTATGCTGCCGGTCAGAAGATCGAACATTGGTTCACGCAGTCGCATCATCATCAATCACGATCATTGGCAGTCGATGAAATCAACGCTTGCCTTAAGGTAGAAACAACCGTCATTAATTTTGAAAAGTTTCAAGAGTTTTTTCGTTTACAACCAAAATTACGTTCATGAAAATGTGTTTGTTGCATTTTGCAGGAGACAATAATATGTTTTCATGGGCAGTATTTTGTTTAGATACGAAAAAAATGTCCGTGAAATAACTCAAGAATAATGTGATCCAAGCAACGATACTCAAAGGTAAATTCAAGGGCGATGATTTCAACAAATTTACCTTTCGAGTTCAAACGCATTCAATTTCCGGTTCGCCTTGCAATTGCCATGACAATCAATTAATCACAAGGCCAATCTTTGGAAGTGTGTGGAATCAACCTCGAATACCCTTGCTTTTCACATGGCCAATTATATGTGGCATGACCACGTGTTGGAAAGCATTCATCTTTGTTTATTTATGCGCCGGATAACAAAACGAAGAATGTAGGCATTGAATTGACCTGGTAAATGATTCCATAAGCCGCTTAGCATTCCGTGTAAATAAATGCTATTGAATTCAATCCAATTCGAAAAGTGGTCCATTCAATTAATAATTGAAGTAAGAGTAGTATCATCTAATATTCCATTCAAAGCGATTAAATTAGGGTGAATCGTGAATGCTCGAAATTGTTTAAAACAAAAATCATATTTTGGGCTGGCCCAAGTTTTATGGGTCAGCTAGTATTCTATAATTTCTCGGCACTACTTGAAGCGATCATCCACAAATTATGTAAGGATTTTTAAGCGATTATTAGAGCACCCTTCCAAACTTGTAAGACACGGTATGATTTAAAATATCTTTGAATATGGATTATTTAGTGAGGTCTTTGAAGTTGAACATTTGCTAGTCCCTCGGCATTACATTTTAC
Organism: Ochlerotatus camptorhynchus; assembly: GCF_037179485.1. Classification (NCBI taxonomy): domain Eukaryota; kingdom Metazoa; phylum Arthropoda; class Insecta; order Diptera; family Culicidae; genus Ochlerotatus; species Ochlerotatus camptorhynchus. Next base: position 4,838,232 of record NW_027040773.1, read on the forward strand.
TTGCTGAAGTTGACCGAACTTGATGATTTAGAGGAAGTAAAAGTCGTAACAAGGTTTCCATAGTTTAACCTGTGGAAGGATCATTACTGTATGATTCACCCAAGTATCGAGCGAGAGAGGAGTCCAGATCTAACGTGTTTCTGGTGGGCACATTACCCTGTGCATGTTTTCTGAGGACTCTGTACTACAAGGAAGAATTCAAGGTGCGCCGGTGTTACTTGTATGGTGTCTGGTGTTTGGTATCTCTTCTAATAAAAAATATATACCCAAATGTACTAAAATATATCAATAAATTCAAATTGATTTCGTACGGGTTTAAAAAATAACTTTTTTTTTTCCTTTGGTTTGTTTTTTCCGTCGATCTTGTTTTCCGTGCTGAGCACCAATGCTACCGACGTGCCAGGAAGGCAGCTCCCACACCTGGACCCTACCTATCGACCCATCAACTCATGAACCGGGGACCAACGGCTTTACTTCCCATCCGAAGGAAGGCGTGATCAGAGATGTTATGCCTCAGAACATCCCGGTGGCGCCGACTGGGATTGAACCCAGGCTTGCTGGGGTGAGAGGTAATCACGCTTACCACTACACCACCGGCGCCGTTAAAAAAAAATAAAAAAATTACTTATAAAGATAAGATCATATGATTGAGAATAACATACGCCCTTTCAAATGCCGTAAAAATACTTTTTTTTTGCTTGCCCCAACCAGAGATATTAACATATTTTTAGTAGAAAAACGTCAATAACTCTTGATCGACGAAAGGTATTGACAAGTTTTGTGCAGCAAAAATCTAAAGATCTAAAAGTTATTTGATGATACCTATGCTGAGAAATTTGAAATAAGATAACTAGAGCAAAACAACTGTTTTTTGGAGACACCCTAGCTCAGTTCAAGAAAATAGCTCGAGATCGGTCAAAAAAGTTTTTTATACAAAGTTGCTTGAAATTAGCTCAGCTATAACGTTGCCGAAGAATGTATACCAGAATTTATTCAAACAAAAAAGTTAGATTTTTTTATTTTAGTGATAAGAAGAACTATCCTAAAATTAAGTTATCAAAATGAGGACCTTACTATAAGGAACAACTTTGTAGCAGAGACTTTCAGTCTAAAGTTTCAATTTCAGGCTCAAAACATATCATTCCACCAAAATCTGCATTCTGGACTACTGTGCAGTGGTGCACTGCCAGTTCGTTTGTTGTCAAACGCTGGCTATGTTGAACTCCATCACACACCAACCAACCATACCCAGTAGGCCTCAAATAATGTGTGACTACCTTCTAAATTTATGCATATTAATAAGGGGAAGAAAAGAACAAGTCAGGGGAAACATGTCAGAATGGTCGAAACTTAAACAATGACTTGGATCGTCGGTTTCTTACGAATAGACCTGTGCACGGGTGAACTTTAGTTCATCTACTGAAATTTTTTTGACACACCAGTGGGGCCCTGTTTACTTAAAATGAACACATGAATAATGCTCGCGTAACATTTGAAAAGAGCATATCAACTTTTGTAAATAATTTGCTAGGTCCTTTTCACGAGAACCGAAGTACGCCCACGCAAACCAAGAGCACTATCGGGAAGGGGAGAATTTCCTCTGCCCGATGGTGTTGTTAGTTTACGTGAGCGTATTTGGTTCGCGCGAAAAAGGCTTAACAAATTTTGTGTACATAAGTTGATAAACCCGTTTCAAATGTTTTGTGATTATTATTCATGTGTTCATTTTTAGTAAACAGGGCCCCGCTGTTGTGTCACTTTTTGTCGAGTGAGTGAACTCAAATCCATCTGTGCACTCGTCTATGACAACACACCCACTCAAACTAACTAAATCATCTGACAGAGAAATGTTTGTTCTACGAGCTGGAGTAGTCAGATTCCGTGGGTGTGAGGTCATTCAAGAGAAATCGACGATCAAAGTCATTGTTTACGTTTCGAGTTATACCCTTCTGACATGTTTCCCCTGAAGTATTTCCTGAGCAGATGCGAGCGAAACGGAAAGAGCTCGCAGGCAGAGGTGATGCACTTGCGCATCTTAAGGGTTTCCCACATCAAATTACATCACGGAAAAAAACGCTGTAGAAAATAACCTAGTTGACCGATCCTTTTCAAAGTTTCAGACAATAAAATATAACCCATTATTGAGCTTTTGACATATTTATTTCATTCAACTTCAATACCATACGCACCTTACGATTAACTCCACTCATTTGGGTCTGTAAAACATCTGGCTGCAGCTTCTTCTGTACGGAAACCCACTTTTTCTTCATGTATTCCTCAGATTTTACCTCCTTGGGATGCTTCCGTAGTGCCTGCTTCATAATAGCCCAGTATTTTTCGATAGGTCTTAGTTCCGGTATGTTGGGGGGGGGGGGGAGGGTTCATGTCCTTGGGTACGAAAATGACCCCGTTGGCTTCGTACCACTCCAGGACAACATTTGAATAGTGGCACAAAGCTAGATCCGGCCAGAAGATCGTAGGGCCCTCGTGTTGCTTCAACAGAGGAAGCAGACGCTTCTGGAGACACACCTTGAAGTAGATCTCCCCGTTTACAGTCCCGGTAGTCATGAACGGCGCAATCCGTTTGTCACATGAGCAGATCACTTGCCAAATCATGTACTTCTTGGCAAACTTGGAAAGTTTCTGCTTGTTTACTTCCTCCGGAACATCAAACTTGTGCTGGGCGATGAAGAACAGTAGCCCCGGCAGCTGTTGGAAGTCCGTCTTGACATAAGTCTCATCATCCATGATGAGACAATGAGGCTTCGTCAGCATCTGGGTGTACAGTTTCCGGACCCGTGACTTTCCACCGGATTTTGCCGTTCGTCACGATTTAAATCCTTCTGCACTTTGTACGTATGCAGTCCCTCCCGATCCTTGTCTCTCTGAACGAAAGACTTGGACAGATTTTGGTCACATGCCTGACCGAAGCTTTGGGATTACGCATAAACGCGATCCTGAACACTAATAGAACATCCATTCTGACCGCATTTCTCCTTCCGTTCGATGCTCAGAGTTTCGTAGTAACGTTAATCACACGACTCACCATTGACTGCACGATTCCGAGTTGTTTTTCGATGTCACGATGAGAGAGTTGAGGATTTTCCAGGTGCTAGCAAAAAATCATTTCACTACGTTGCTTTTCGGGTGATGCCATTTTTTCCATCTTTCAAAAAACTGACAGCGATAAAAATACAGTGTAAACAATACAGTCTTCACTACTTCTACCCAAATTTTCAAGAGAAAATACCCAATGGGTAATTTTCTACAGCGTTTTTTCCGTGATGCAATTTGTGGGACACCCTTTACCTGGTTCCGTGTGCTGGAGATTTCATTATCTGCCGTATCCAGCGGTTACCAGTTCATGTTCAACTAGAATGTGGGTTTTACTCCCAGAGAGGGTGATGGCGCTGATGGTAGAAGATTTTTTCATGGAGTCGTGTTGCTTGAAAGTGCAGCACAAAGCGGGAGGCAAACTCCTTCTAAAGCTAAATATCACCACGAGACCGAGTAGGGGAAACGCTTCTATAGTTGCGGTACGTTAGAAGCGTTAGGTTCCTATAGTTGTGTATTGAGTCTTCATGCACAACTATAGGAACCTAACGCTTCTAACGTACCGCAACTATAGGAGCGTTTACCCTACCAGAGGGAAACTCTGTTTTTTTCACTTGGGGCGGAGCAATATTTCAACACTTTGAGAACGCCTAGTGTAAAATTACATTCACAAATTCCTCAATGCCTTTGGAAATGTAGGTACCTCTCTTCACAAGAGTACCTGACAATATATTTTTTTTTATTTTAACTTTGCATTTATGCGCTGATTGAATTTATATTTATGTTAGAAACATAGCAGTGAAGTTTTTGTTCATATGTGCATACAGTAACAGAAGAGTGACCAAAAATTGGCTGACCTGTTTGAGTAAAAAGCTTTTATAAATGAAGCGCATCGTTATGTCTGCGTCCAGTTAGTTTTGATTAAAAAATCAGCGCTGGAGCTGGTTACTCATGGAGTAACCATGAGTAGCCTTCATGACAGGCCTGACTTGGGTACTCACTATAATTGATTTCTATATCATTTCTGGACAACAAAGATACTAGCTGATTTTAAATGTCACAGTCTCAGCATGTAATTTCCTCCATTTGGACACGATTTTTCAAGCTCCAACGGTACAAAAATATCCTCCGATGCAGCAAAGCTTCCTTCTCTATTAGATTACAGCATCCACATCCGCTGATTACATCCGATCAACCGGCCAATGAGTTCGGCGTGACTCCGCAAAGGAATTTCTATCTCCACCATCACGAAGCTCAGCAGGGACGGAACCTTTAATTTTATTTGCTCCAACTGTCGACAGTTATAGAATATTAAAAGAAAATATATCGTTCCCTCTAACGACGAGTCAACAGAGCTAGTACCTTCCTACTAGTGGCTAGGCTACGCCACATATCGGGAAAAGGTCCACACACCTAGACAGGGACAGCGCCGGCGACGCGACGGTCTCATCGTTCAAAACCGTTCGATAGGTGCTGCACCCCGTAACATATCGGCTAGGCGAAAACGGTAAAATGAAATTTTCATCCCGTATTCTCGTAACATAAGACCGAAATTAGGTTGAATCACCATTTTCAGTATCAACCTTAATTGAATTACAATTGTATCCTTTCTCTTTCGTTGCTACATTCTCCTGCATTCGGTTCGAGAGCCCAAGCTCGTGAGGTTGGGCAGTTGGGGAAGGGTCCAACGAACCGGTCGGTGGTGAACTGGGCATGTGTATTTATGGGTGGCTGTCGTCGTCGTCTCCGCCGAATGCGCCAGTATTCGAAGCGACGAGGAAGACTAAATACTACTACACCGTTTACCATTGCTGCCCTTATGGTTGGCTAGGCTAGGAGTCCTCTCAAACCTGCTAGGGTACAAGAAGAATGATTTCGGAAGCCACTCATATCACCTCCGCTGGGTTTTCCCCCTCGTCAGTGTTGGGTAATGAAAGGGCGACGTAGTACTGATGACATTGAACATTTTCCGGAACGGAGAAAACTCGTTAATAATTTTGCTGTTTACCGGGTTCGGATTATTTTGTTTGCTGACATTGTCACACGTTGTGGGTCTATCAGGGGAGTGGTTTTCGAGGTTTGGATATGAATTAGTGCATTGCTGTATTCGTCTGACGGAAACTATTGCCGGGAAAATAAAGTTGTTGTGAGATCGAGCATGTGATGTATGTAGAGGTATAATACCATTGATAACCTATTATTTGCAAATCCGAATTGAAGTAATTGTAAAAACATGTATGATGTACGTAGATAAATGTTGCTATACATAACAGCTAGCGGACAAAGTGGACAAAATTCAACATAATCGCATTAGTTTCCCTTTTCAACGCCAGATAGCGCCGATGCTTTTCATACTACCTCTGCATGAAAACGTCAAAGAACAATTTTAGTTGAACATCATTTCACTAATAAATATTGTCGCAAAACCAAAAACCAACCCACACTTCCGAGGAACTGTACCATTCCATCAATGTTTATTGTAATAAATTCCAAAGAACCGTCATCATCGTCTGATTTTTGCTCCCGTTAGCCCTTACGTTTTTTCACACACACACTCACATACATGGAGAAGGCCGCCCATTATTGCCATTCAGCCCCGACCGGCATTCTGTATTTCCATATTTCGATTTCCTGCTGTCAAGATATGTCAAGAGGAAAAACTTCCGCCGCGGCAGATTTTTCAACTGTATCCACCAAGCTGAACCTTCCCCGCTCAATGGAGTTCCCTTCAATGGAAAAGTTGTGTTGTGTGGTGTGTGAAGAATAACTCGCCACCGACCGAGAGCAGGTTAGCAGCGTACAAGTCAAACATGTGTCACCAGTGAAATGTGTCATTAAGGTGAAAGTGTCTCGCACAGCTTCCGAAATCCTTGCGAGAACCGCACCCATCGAGGGCCAAGCTATTAAAAATTCTTCCCATAACCGATTCCGAGGAAAACGCAATCACGTCCGTTCAACAGTTTCTTTTCTGCTTCGCTTTCCGGAAGAAAATTGTCAACGTCGTCGCCGAGGGAAGGAGGAGTGCGCGGAGTCGTTGCCGAGTCATTGCATTGGAAGGTGGAGGTGGGCTGGCAGAAATCCGGGCAAGGCGAACCATGAATTATTTATTGAATGGCACACATTTTCACACCTTCTGGCAGCGATATTTACCGTTTGGAAATGAGATTTTTCAATTTGCTATGACAGGTTGCCTACACAATAATGGCAGCACGCATTGCAGAATGAAACGGGCCAGAGAAATGATTTCTCAATAGCAACCTTCTATTTTGGTAGACCCTTTATCACGCTTCGACGAACCATAACATGTAACTTTTGTGGGGTTTCAATGAAACGGAAGCCTTTTGATTACTTTGTAAGTAGTTTTGTAATTTTCACGAAATTATGACTCAATCAACATGTAATCATTTGACAAACAAATTCTGCCAATAATAGACTTCGTTTTTGATTTTCAAAATCAGTCTTCAATCTGAATAAATATGCGATCAAGAAATTTCTTTACCCCCCTCCTGTTGATAATAGGTAAAGACATTGAGGAAGCCAGTTCACAGAGCTGCACCATAATCCTGTCATTTTCCATGAATTTGCGGTTTGTAATAGATGAACACTACTCGGTTTAGCGGAATTCCACACAACTGGGATTGTTCAAATTTTTGCAATAATGGAATATACACACTAAGATTTTGTTTTCGTGTTCGATAAATTTTACCAAAATCAGAACAGCTGAACGTTCGGTAAAACTTTGACCTTCATTTTAAAGGCTATTGAATTTGAAAATAATTTCAAAACATGATCAACCTTGTTTAAATGATCAAATCTTGTCATTTTAGTGAAGATGGAGTTTCAAATTAGCTGAAAAGCAATTGAATTGAATTGCATAAATTTTACCGAACAGTTCAGCTGTTCAGATTTCGGTAAAAATTACCGAAGTCGGCGATAATTTTTAAGTGTGTAAATTTCATAACAAGCTACAATCATTGTTAGGATCCACTAAAGACCTAGTTAATGTTTAAGGTAAAGCAGGTGTATACAAAACAACCGGTTCTGGTGGTGTAGTAGTAATCGTGATTACCTCTCACCCCAGCAGGCCTGGGTTCAATCCCAGTCGGCGCCTCCGGGATTTTCTGATGCATAACATCTCTGATCACGCCTTCCTTCGGAAGTAAAGCCGTTGGTTCCCGGTTCATGAGTTGATGGGTCGATAGGTAGGGTCCAGGTGAGGGTGCTGCCTCCTTGGCGTCGGTAGCATTGATGCTCAGCACGGAAAACAAGATCGACGAAAAACAACATCAAGGAAAAAAGGTGTATATAAAATAAGATGTAATCATTGAATATACGTAGGACAAACCAAGAGAACTTTAGCAACTAGAGTTAAAGAACATATAGCGGAGGTTAATATGGCCAAAAAACAAGAGGAAAAAGGCCTAACATATGATTTCAAATCAAAGGTTGCAGAACACATCTTCACAGGACCACCACCAACTATCGACGGAGGACATAGGGTTTTCGATCTAATTTCCGTCCTACTAAGCACAACCCGCACTTTACCTCTCTTTTCTGAAAGACTTTAAACAAAAAATTGAATATTTCTGTCAAAAATGACTTCTAAATTTATTCACCTTTCCATACGTACCGTTGGATTTGATAAAGATTCACAAATTGTTGAGATATTGTTTAAAATCTAATACTGTTTCTTGATTCTAAATTCGTTCTACGAATTTCAATTCCGTCCAAACGCATTGAAACGCCATTAGATTTTCTTCGTCCTACGGATAAACGTAGAAAAAGGGGATTCGCTAGGAGCGCTTCTTTTGTTTTGAGAACAATGAGCGTAAATATTCATACAATGCGCTCTAACAGGATTTATGTTGTAGCTAATGAACTAACGCATCGGAACAAACCTATTATTGATTTGTGCCGTTGGTCCCCGGTTCATGAGTTGATGGGTCGATAGGTAGGGTCCAGGTGTGGGAGCTGCCTTCCTGGCACGTCGGTAGCATTGGTGCTCAGCACGGAAAACAAGATCGACGGAAAAAACAAACCAAAGGAAATATAAAAAAAATATATTGTCTTCTCAAAAAATTGGTGGGGTTGTGTTCAAGACACGACCGCGGGGTTGACGTAGACTACGTTAAGCTGTGTAGTGAAATTCTCGTACATTTTTTCTAGATAGTGATTTAAAATACAATATAAGTAACCTATGATTTCGGTCCTATGTACATATTTTGGATTTCCTACTTTGTAAAACTTGGCTAAATTTAGGATCTCATAAAAATGCGAATACATATTCTATTTCATTTCGTTCCTAAATTACAATCAGATATGAGTAAGGCTTTCTCTAGGTGATTCATTGAAGCGTCCAACAATGACCGTCAAAATGGCTGATATTCCCTATCACTTCAAGATTTCTAGGACACAAATCTTGGACGGTTGTGACATCACTCATGAAATTGAAACTCCTTGTGCACTGGACTGCAACAAACGTGAAGATTCAGTTTCTTTGTTATAAGTTTTGTGAGAGCTGATATCTGTACTCTTCAAATTTTTCTATGGTAATGAGATTGATCCTCAGCAATTCAACTTCAAAACGCTAAAAATAAATGCACACACAAAAACGGAGTTTTTTATGTTTGTTTTCAAGATGAATAGAAATTAGTTCATGTTTTAGGATTAATTAAATATTTGTATCGTAAACCACATTTCAAACCTCCCTCTCCCTTTTCCCATCCAAAAAAATTGTAAATCCCCACTAACCTCGAGACAACCGCGAGTATCCGGTCCAGCTCCTTTAACTTTAAATATAAGAAATCAATAATGTATAACAAAAATGATAACTCGGCTCTGTAAAGTTTATTCGATTGAGCCTGTACAAATAAAGTAATTAATAAAAAAAAAAACAAAAACGGAGTGCATAATTTTGCATCAATGTTATGCAACATTTCATAGGTGATTGAGATGATATCAATTAGCCATGAATCCCTCCAATAAGTTCTCAGTACATCTTTTATCTACCGATTGAACAAATAAAAAATACTAAGGCTGTGTTCCATTTATTATTTATTATTATTTATTTGTCGTCAATCAGTGTAGACCGTTTTACAATAGTGCTGTTGCCTTACATGCTATTTTAAAACATACGTTTTATTTGAAATTGTCAGCAAATGTAGACTGCATATACAAATATCTAAAAAATAAAAATTGTTTTAAACTTAACGAGATGAAATCCTAGCAGTTAGTGTTCTCCTTACTGTATCTTTAGACATCGTTAGATCTATATGCTCACAATAATTATTATACACTCTCATCATTCTATTAATTGGTCCATTTTTACCATAATTCGTTCTGTGAGGTGACAGTTGAAATACATTTCGAGTTCTTAACATGCGTGATGGTACGTAAAAATTTAATCTTGCTAATATTTTTTCTGAATTTACGCGTTGTGAGATAATATCATTGACAAAGGAAATCATGGAAATTTCTCTTCGTTTCTTAAGTGTTTCAATGTTTATCAACATGCAACGGGACTCATAAGAAGGAAGGGGAAAAGAGGTCCAGCCTAGTTTCCTAAGAGCAAATAACAAAAACTGTTTTTGAACTGATTCCATACGATTTATATAAGTTTCATGGTATGGAGCCCAAACCACACTGCAGTATTCGAGAATTGATCTCACGTAAGCTATATAAAGTGTTTTGATGGTATATGGTTCTTTAAAATGATAACTAATTCTTTTTTATGAATCCCAACATATTATTTGCTTTGTGAATTGTGGTATTCACATGATCTACAAATGTCAACTTCGAGTCAAGAATTACTCCTAAGTCCCTAATTTTATCGCACCTTACAACCAGCTGGTTTCCTAGAGTACATGTAAAATCTAGAGTAGTGTTTTTTCTGGAATATGATATAATATTGCATTTTTTAACATTAATATCCAGCAGACTTTTAACGCACCAGTTGTAGAAAACATCAATTTCATTTTTAAAATGTAGCAAATCAGAATTGTCAAAGATTTCCATGTACAGTTTCATATCGTCAGCATATATGAGCACATTTAAACGATTTAACACAAACTTCACGTCATCCACAAATAAAATAAATAATAAAGGACCTAAATGAGATCCCTGTGGAACTCCCGAGGTAACATTAACTGGCGAAGATATTTTTCCTTTAAAGCGGACCATCTGTGTTCTTTCTGTCAAGTATGATCCAATCCATTTTAAAAGTGTACTTGTCATACCTAAACGTTTTAATTTAAAAAGAAGTAAGGGAATGTCTACTCTGTCAAAGGCCTTACTAAAGTCAGTGTATAAGGTTTCAACGGTATTACCTCTATCCATTGCTTCAATAGAAAAGTTTACAAATTCCAACAGATTAGTAGACGTTGACCGACCTTTAAAAAAACCATGTTGATTATTTGAAATGCGATGCTTAACCTGGTTAAATATTTTCTGGTTAACAATTGCTTCAAACATTTTAGGAATGCATGACATAATTGCAATACCTCTATAGTTTTTAATATCTGACCGTTTGCCAGATTTAAATATTGGAACTAAAAATGATTTCTTCCAAATTTTTGGAAAATCACCTGTTTTGAGAGATAAATTGTAAAGCCAAAACAATGGTTTAACAAAACTTGTTGCTATTTTTTTCAATAAAAATGGAGGTATTTCATCAGGACCAGGTCCTTTGCCAGCATCGAGACTTTCAAAAGTCATAAAAATTTCTTTAACAGTGATATTTTTAACTGATACGTCATTTTCCCCTTCATGTAGGTAAGAAAAATAGTTCAAATCGAGAGCATTACTGGATTTCTTATATGTGTTTTGGAAAAAACGAGCAAATAGGTTACAAATATCCTCACTATCAGTGCTATCACACTCTTCAAACTGCATGCGTGATGGGAATGTACATGACTTCAACATGGAAAATTGACACTTCGAAAATAAATTAAGATGTTCGAAAATCCCTCTGTTGTAGATCGGCCGATTTTCGTCTGTCAAATTGATTCCTTGTCTGTCAGAAATAAGTCTGCTGGAATAGCAGGATTATTTGAAAATTTTCCATCTGTCAAATTTAAGTAAAAATTCACCAAACACAGCCTTAATAACTTGAGCACAGATTCGTTTCTGTCGTATTAGATGCTAGATAAAAACTTCTTTTATCTATATGTGTGCTGAAAATACCTGGGCCGAGTGGATTCAAGGAGAAAGTCGACGAAGAGAATCTTGTCAGTGTTAATTAGGACCTAATGCAATGTTCAGCTTGAATTGTTTCGCTTAGCTGTAAACAGAAAATCGATGAAGAGCATCGAACATTACAAGCAGACCCTTTTGAACGCTCACTCTCGATTTTCAGAGCCTAGTACTGAAAAAACTCAACGTTACCTCTATTTATGCTAAGAGATCAGCATTGCAAGTCCCTCCTACTTGAAGAATTATGCAAAAAAAAAAACTGGGGTTGTATAAACCGTTCTATAGCATAATTTTCCAGTAGGAGACACATCTAGCTAATCTTAAAGCATAAATAGAGGTACCGTCTGATAATTTCAGTGCTTGGTACAGAAAACTGTAATCTGTGTAGGAAAATCCTTTTTACCACCACAGAAACACCCCGTTCCCGTTTTCTTATGCAAAATAATGAATGTGCGTTCACAAAACGCACGAAATCTTAAAAAAACCACATTAAGATTTTTTTTAATGCAATCAATAGATTAAAGATGTTCCGAGAATTAAATTGAGGGATTTCAAGCTAAAATTTTCTGATCGCGAAATATTGACTATCAATACCGAAATTTCGCATAAATGTCCATCCCATTTTGTATGGTGCGTGCTGCTGATTTTCAGTGTTGCCCAATGATTAGTGAACTTTCATAAATAACGTAGTAGTTGAGGGAAGAGAGGGGTTTCAGAAGTTGGGACCTTCCATGTATTATGTGTATTGCAAAACACGCTCCGATGGGGAAATTTATGGATGGCCCTAATTTTACTTCCAAGGCTGTGTCGCAATGGGTGAGTTGAATTTAACTCGTGGTTAAAAGTGACAGATGAGTTATCGAATAACCCTGCTATACGAGCGTGGTTACTTCGGACCGACTAGAAGTTAAATTTTGGTAACCGTGGCTGAGTTCTATTTGAAAACCGATCAATTTCCGGCATTTACGAAATGTCACGTTTAACCACGAGCTAAATTTAACTCGGAAATTGGTACACAGCCCAAGAAGTATTTCTCGATTACTTTTTCGAAGGAACGTATCAGCTTTTGTAAACAACGCATTTGATCGTCGATTTGGCGTTACTGGTAGCTCGCCCACGCATGCTAGTACTACCATCAGATTGGGGTGTTAGTATGTGATAAAATGCGTTGTTTACAAAAGCTGATATGTCCTTCCGAAAAATTAGCGAGATATGTACACACTTAGAAATACCTAATTTTACACGTGATGGAATCTATCTTTGACATAAAGGATGAGACGTAAACAAACATGTCATGTAAAATTAAGTGCTCCGAGACTGAAAAGTTCGGTACTCGACGAAAAGTACGTTTGATTGAGCTGAGTTTTGCGTCTATTACGACTCAATTTTATGTCAAAAATGACGCTCGTATATGTCAAGCTCAGAGCACCTAAATTTACATGAATTTTTTTAAGTGTGTAGTTATCATTCAGGCAAGGAGCGCTTGCGCCATCGAGGTGACACCGCTACCAGGAGCCAAAGATCTCGACGGGAACGACGCACAAAACTCGAACTCTGCGCGCTTGACAGGAACCGCCTTCCTACTGCTGCTACTGCTGCTACTACCTGCTTAGGCTTACCCGCCTTCCGAAGCGAAAATGAGTTGAGGCACATTAGTAGTAAAATTTACGTTTATTTTCTGGGTTTTTATGTTTCAACATTTGATTTAACATTTCAATTGGTTAGCCTTTGGCTCTTCATCTTTGTTCTAGTTAATTGGTTATTCTAATGTGATGATTGCGTTAAGCGCTAATTTACAGGATGCCCTTTGTGGGATTGTTTTGGTTTGAATTTAAAAATTTGATAACCTACCTACTTGAGCACCTAACTACTTAAACTAGGTTGCCAAATCACGAATGATCTGGTGGTTTGATCGCAGACAGGCGACCCTGAACCTTTCCAGCGTGGAAGTCTTTCGCTCCTCGAGTGTTTGAAGACCGGCCAGGTGGTGAAATTCAGAATTACGAGTTCGCGGTGGACTGTTAAGGATCATTCTGAGGATCTTGTTTTGGATCCTCTGAAGCTTTAAGTGGTGGCACTTAGCACAACTCTCCCAGATTGGCATACCATACTCAATAGCCGGCAGAATGATTTGCTTGTGGACAGCAAGCTTGTTTTTGAGGGACAGGGTGAACTTCCTGTTTATCAGAGGGTAGAGCGACCTGATCAAGATGTTACACTTGGTGGATGTCTTGTCCACATGGGATCGGAATAGCAATTTGCTATCGAGGGTGAGACCAAGGTAGACTACTTCACTCGACCATTGAATGGGAGAGCTATCAAGATGGATCTTGACGTTAGCAGGCGGAACAAGCCGAGGTGAATACGAGTGTGGAAACAGAATGGTTTGTGTTTTAGCTGCATTGATACAAATCTTCCAGCTCTTAAAATAGTCGGACAAAACATCCAGGCCTGATTGCAGTTTACTCGCCAGACCACGGATCACTCGACCCTTATAGATGATGGAGGTGTCATCTGCGAACATAGACAGGATACCACCACCCGGCAGGGGAGGAACGTCTGACGTGAAAATGTTGAATAGGATAGGCCCAAGCAGGCTGCCTTGAGGGACCCCTGCATCAACGTTGAACGTATCAGAGGGGACATTGTTCAAGGAGACCTGGAATGATCTGCCCGACAAGTAGTTTTTGATGATCTTCACGAGGAAGATCGGGAAGTTGTATCGATGCAGCTTGTACACTAGGCCATCATGCCAGACATTGTCGAACGCCTTCTCGACGTCCAACAATGCCATGGCAGATGTATTGGAAACGGACTTGTTCCGCTTGATGATGTTACTAACCCGTGCGAGTTGATGGATGGTAGAGTGGCCTTTCCTAAATCCGAATTGTTCTTTGAGAAAGATGTTATTATCATTTGAAAACACCAGCAGACGGCTGAGTATCAGTTTTTCGAATAGCTTCGAGATGGATGACAAGAGGCTGATGGGGCGATAGCTTTTGGCACTGGTAGGGTCTTTGCCAGGTTTGTGAATTGGAATAACTTTGGCTAACTTCCAGCATGCAGGGAAGTAGCCAAGCATTAAACACTTGTTGAAGACCACTGCAAAGTGCTTGAAGAAGTCAACACTCAAGTTTTTCAGCTCGAGGTTGACCACTCCATCGACACCAGCGGCCTTCATGTTCTTTGTTGATTTAATCGCTGCTATCACCTCATAAGCCGATATTCTACTTTCGTCAGGGACAACTATGGAGGTGGCAGCGACTCTAGACATTGCCTGTGATACTGCAGGCTTGTGGGGACTCACCATGGCGTGGCCAAGGTTATGTGAATTTACAAAGTGTTGTCCAAGAGCATTGGCCTTTCAAATGGGGTTATTAGTAAAGATGGGTCCGAATTTTGGTTAAAGGGTGATACGGTCAAAATTTGGTCAAGGGAAAACGCGTGTAAATCGGTGAAATCGTTTATTTAAAAAATCAAATTAAATTTCTTTTTCAAGTTCAATTAGTATAAAATTCAGGAAAAATATTCAGTTAGGCTTCCGCTTTTCCAAATCCGAATTGCCGGGCCTTACGCTTGACCCCTGCCATCAGATTTTGTACAGCCACCTTGTCCACCTTCTTCGCCGCAGAAAGCCAGTTTGCCTTGAACTGCTGCTCGCCCTTAGCAGTTTTTTTGGTCTTCTTTAGGTTCCGCTTGACAATAGCCCAGTATTTCTCAATTGGGCGGAGCTCTGGCGTGTTGGGAGGGTTCTTGTCCTTGGGAACCACCTGCACGTTGTTGGCGGCGTACCACTCCATGGCCTTTTTACCGTAATGGCAAGATGCCAAATCCGGCCAAAACAGTACGGAACAACCGTGTTTCTTCAGGAAAGGCAGCAGACGTTTATTCAAACACTCTTTCACGTAAATTTCTTGGTTGACAGTCCCGGAAGCTATGAAAATGCTGCTTTTCAAGCCACAGGTACAGATGGCTTGCCAAACCAGATATTTCTTTGCGAACTTTGACAGTTTCATGTGCTTGAAAACATCTGCTACCTTTCCCCTTCCTTTTGCCGTATAAAACTCCTGTCCCGGAAGCTGCTTGTAGTCGGCTTTGACGTAGGTTTCGTCGTCCATTACCACGCAGTCAAACTTCGTCAGCATCGTCGTGTACAGCCTCCGGGATCGCGCTTTAGCCGTCGTATTTTGTTTATCATCGCGATTTGGAGTCACTACCTTCTTGTAAGTCGATAGTCCGGCTCGTTTTTTGGCTCGATGCACGGTTGTAGACGATACACCCAGCTTATTTGCGGCATCTCGGAGAGAGAGGTTAGGGTTTCGCTTGAAACTACCGGCAACTCTCTTTGTCGTCTCAGCGGCTTCCGGTTTTCGATTTCCCCCCGATCCAGACTTCCTGGCTGTCGACAAACGTTCCCCAAACACTTTAATTACATTTGTAACGGTTGATTTGGCAACTTTTAGCGATTTTCCCAACTTTGCGTGCGAGTAGCTCGGATTTTCGCGATGCGTGAGCAAAATTTTGATACGCTGCTCTTCTTGCTTGGACGGCATTTTGACAACTGAAGAGTGAATTCCAAAATCAAAATAGGAGCAACATTCTACACACACACACCTTCAAAATGAGGGGTGTTCAGGTTTTTTAAATGCAAAATTGAAAGAAATACGTCAAGTTGATATTGACCAAATTTTGACCGTATCACCCTTTAGGAGAGGAAAGGGGAGGAATGGGCCTCGGCTTATTTTTCAAAATCTTTGCCATTTTCCAGAATGGCTTAGCACAATCTGGGAGAGAGCAAATCTTGTTTGCAAAATCGATATTTCTGAGATCCACCATGGATGATTTTTTTCAAACGGTTGCAATTGGTCTTCAGGTTAGGCAGCCCAGTACGCTGGTACTGCCTACGAATCGTGTTGCGGAGTCTAATGAGGTCTTTAGTAGGCCTGTCAAGGTTCAGAGTATTACTCACCTGTCTGGATACTGGCACATGTAGCTCCCTGGCCCGGGAAATTGCTTGATCGATGGAGCGCAGACACAGGTCAACATCTTCGGACGATTCCGGTTGGACATCGTAGTCTACAGCGGTGTCGACGCAATGTTGGAACTGACCCCAGTCAACACGATGATAGTTGCGCCGGAAAGCTTCAAATCGATTTACGGAGGATCCCACCTCAGTCACCACCGGGTAGTGGTCCGCTGTTGTTGCCCATGTTGCTGATGAAGATATCGATGGTAGCGTGAACACCGGACCGACTCAACCGGGTGGGAGTTTCCGGACGCAAGATGTTGTACTGCGCTTCCTGCAGGTCGTTGTTCAGGATGGTACCGTTTTGATTGCGCCGATTGTTGCCCCAAGCTTGATGTTTAGCGTTCAGGTCGCCAGCGATGATAAAATTTTCCCGTCGTCGTGTTAGCTTGATAATATCTCGTCGCAGATCTGCTGCCGATCCGTCCCTGATGTTGACTTGTTTGGGGCAGTAAGCCGCGACGAGAGTGATGGGGCCGATAGGAGTAGAAACTTCCACCCCTACGGCTTCGATGATCTTCAGCTGAAAGCTGGGCATCAGTCGACAGCAGATGTTTCTCCTTAGTGCAATAGCCACTCCTCCTCCTCCAGAGTTGGTTCGATCTAGCCTCACGAGCCGGAAATCGGGAAGGTAGACGTTTGTTTCAGGCTTCAGGTGGGTTTCAGTTATGATGGCAATGTCGATGTTTCGTTCATTGAGAAACTCAACAAACTCGATGTTTTTGCTCTTCAAGGAGCAAGCGTTCCAATTTACGATCTTGATGGCTTCACGGTCCATACTTAGTGACAAGGGACAGGGCAGCATGTAGCTGTTCAGATCGAGTCTTGCAGGTGCGCAAGATGATGATGACCTCGGCCACGAGCGTCACAAGTTCCTCCGAGGTGAACGGAGAATCGTCGACAGGCTCACCTGAGACAGCACCAGCGTATGATAAACCAGGGGTGGTGGAGGGACCTGACATTGGCTGGGCAGCAGCAGCAGCGAGACGATGCTGGACTGTTCGATTGTTAGGAATACTCACATGCTTGACTTGTTGGTTGTTGAGCGGAAGTGGGACTAAGTTCGGAACATGTCGACGGGGCTGGAGAGCTGGGTACTGGACTTCCGTGCGTGCAGGAGGCGAACGATGATTACGGAGGCGACCGGGCTGATTATTGATCGTAGCCTTCCGACGGATGTTGATGAACTCCACTCGCTTGGGACATCCGCGATTGGAGGCTTGGTGGTTTCCACCGCAGTTGACACACGTTGGCTCGATGTCATCATCTTGCTCACAGGACGCAGTCGAGTGCGTTCCAGCACACTTGCCGCAGATAGTCTTCATATGGCAGTTTTTGGTGCCATGGCCGTAGAAGAGGCAGTTCATACACTGCGTAACATCACGATGTTGGGATTTGTAATGCTCCCAACTGATGATGACTTGAAACAGGTCCCGGATTTTGGATCTTAGAGCCGCTAGACTGGTGGATCCCTTCGTGAAGTGCACCAGGAACAACTGTTCACGGAAGCTGGTGTTGTGGTTGGAACGCCGGTTTATTGGCAACACCGCCGCAGGTTTGAGCCCAAGCCGCTCCAGCTCGGATTTAACCACAGCCGCCTCGAACGACGGTAATCCACGCAATACCAGCTTCAGTGGCTTGCTCGATGGCAGATCGTGCGTGAAGAAGTCAACGTTGTTTTCCTTTAGGAAACATCCTGTTTGATTGTACTCCTCCAGGCTGGAGCACATGATTTTGGTGCCGACGCTGCAAAGCTTGAAGTGAGGCAGCATCTTGTGTTTTGCCAGTTCCGCACGCAGCTTGGCAACATCCTTCTCCGGCGTGAAAAGTGGGGGAATCCGCTCTCTTGCAGCGATGGGAACGACGTCACCATCGCCATTTTCTTCGGGGAGCACCGCAAACTGGTTGGCTTGCAGTACCCGTTTTCCGGCGTCATCCTGTGACGCGCTGTGCTGGATTACCACCTTCTTTGAAGGGCCCGCTGCTGAATCATTGGTACGTTTACGCACCATTTGTTTCGTGTTGGCAAGTTGCAGTAAACTTGCCAGAACGCGCGAAGGTGGCGACGCTTCCACGGCGCAACGCGACAGCACAAACCGAATCGAAGCGAGAACTCGAGCGAAAAAGAAAACGAACTGAACAGCTCAACAGTCGAGCAAAGAGTGTTGAGGCACATTATTTAGCAGCGCTGTTTTATAACTTTTCTGATTCAAGCAGCAAGATGTGCAACCAAATTGTACTTTATTATGAGGACTGGGTTTGGGGAGAACGTTTATTTCATGAAAACAGTGATAAAATTATCTCTTTTTATTTGTCCATTTCAAAAACAGTTTTTTTTTATGAAAAATTGAAAAAAAGTTTATTGCAACAGTTTACGAAAGGTATTTCCTATCGATTGGTGTATTCGGATTTTAATTTCATGTATAAATGACAAAGCTTATAGCGTTCAAAAAAAAATGATCGCTATGCCATTTTTGCAATACTGTCCATTGTTCTGAACAAAGAACAGATGTTCGTTGAAGCCTCATTTACACTGCAAGCCTTCTTCACCCTGCCGTATTATCATTGTTTGAACTCTCGTGAGTGAAAGTCAGGTTATACAGAAAAATATGCTAGGGACTAAATTTGCCAGAAAAACGATTCACGCGGATGTTGAGCAACATGTGTTTTATCTTTTCATCGTTCATTGCCCTCCTGCCCTTCGACTCTCCCTTTGGCACTTTGATATTGCATGATTCCATCCCCTCCACCATCCGCCTTTTCCGTTTAAAAGGTCCTAATATGTACGACAACAGCAGCAGCCGGGCCATCAAAGAGCAGCAGATTCCTAAATCCTACAACATGTGTAAACGAATGTTCGCCCTGCTAGGCTGCAAGCGGAACTCTGATAACATACATTAAGGGGAAGCTGCCTATGGTTGGTCGGAACGGGCCTCGGCACGGACGACAAACTTTCGCTCCAATTGATCCGAAATCAATAGATGAGGTAATGGTTGTTCACATAGGGACGGGTCGGATTTTCGGCGGGATTAAAATAAGTACTTTAACGGTGGGAGAATGTGATTTGTCGGCTTTTCGTGCCTGTTTACGCGATGGCTTGTTGAATCAGTGACTGCTGCCTGATCGGGAGGATAGAACGCTGGATTGAGCAGCGTGGCATGTGCTCTGTGCTAGTTGAAAGCCTGATGTGTGGGATTTTCGCTAAGCCCAGCAAACTGCTTCTTTGCGATAGTTTTTATAGTTGGAAGGAATAATATTCGCTTTAGCAAAGAGGGAAACAGGATATAAAAGAACAATTTAAAGCATGATATTGTTTGATTTTTTTTTTATCATATCCAACAGGTAATGCAGAACGGTTATCCCTTTGAAAGGTATACTAGGGTGAACGATCCTATAGTTGGTGTACTCCATAAGCAACTAAAGGAACCTAACGCTTTCAAAGTACCGCAACTATAGCAGTGTCTACCCTACTTACTTTCAAACTGTTTTCATTCACTTGACTTGTGATGCCAAAGTCAATCTCTTCTTGAAAAACATTTAATCTTATTGTTTGTTTCGTATTCTCTCCATTGTGCTGCTGTGTGGAAGGAATGGAACGATGCAGTGAGTTAGAAGCTGAGCAACTCCACGCCAAATGACGAATCGAGCAGACGCGACCTTCTCCGATGTGCATTAAACTTAAAAAAATATCGAATGCAATGTTGAATTTATTAGCAATTCATTGGCCAAATTTTAAAACAAATGTGAATGATTACACATTATAAATAATTATGTTTAGTTTCATGCAAATTGATCAACGTCAAGCCTGATTTTTTTCTGCTGTTTGATCTGGAAATGCTCAGAAGCAACGACAACCTTTTTTAACTTTGATCGTCCAGACTTGGACAATGCCAGAGTCAGATACATGTACTAGTATACATGACACAAACAGCCGAGAAGTCATTCTCCAACAACGCAGGCCAATGGAGGAAGGAGAATCCCCATTTACAAGGCAGTAGCAACCGTAGACGTATCATCATCATCATTGATTGAGCGTAAATGAAAACTGATAGACATACCTAGTACCTCTTTGTTGAATCTGCTGCCTAGCTAAGCAAAGTGACCACATGAATGTCTTTCCTAATATTGTTATTATTATTCATTGAACTTTACCAGAGTTTGTTCTTACCTACCATGATGGCCATCTGCTGTCTAGAGTGCGATGATGCTGGCACCGAATATTGTCATATCATTTAAATTACTAATAAACCTGGAGGCCGTTACAATTCTATGGAAATTTATACGAGATGGCAACGGACAACGATCCATTTCGGTATGGATACGGTTCCTGATTTCAATGTTACTTTAAGAGAATAAACAAGCATTTTGCTCAAATTCTGTTTTGAGACAGAGTTGCAGCGGCACAACATTCCAGCATCAATCTTAGTAGGAAATTAACCAGTAAATGAGCCCGTAGAAGTACATGAGTACGGTAGAAGAAATGCAATCTCAACAGCTCATATGGAACAGTGAAATTAAAGGGAAGTTCACGGATCCGAAAAAAATAATTATGTTTTGATTTTTTTTTTTAAATATTGAAAAAAGACATCAAAAAAATCTATAGTTGAAGATGCTAATTTCAAATAACAGACTAAAGTGGTAATTTTTATAGATAGATGAGAAGGAGATGAAAGTATAGAATTGATAGTTCCGTTTAGAGTACGGCAGTGTGAAAATTGCATATAGAGAGTAGGCAGCGAGCTAGGACAACTTTTAGGAAGGTACAAATCGGTTTTATCATCTCTCTTTACCAAACTCCCACTTTGGAGAGGGATGGTGAGCGTTGGCAACAAAAATGGAATGATAGTGATTTGGGAAGATGGTTACATTCTATTCTCCCACAGGTGTTGAACAAACCGTGACTTTACACGCGTTATGTCAAGGCTTATGTCCAATCACTGTTCGTTAGACTCGCACTTCTATCGAGTTGGTCATGTACCCTACACCGTGTTGTCAGATCTGAGTTATCCACATCCCTCTGGGCCCGAGGAAAACAACCCGCGATACCCGTTAGAGATGTCTTGGCTAGCCGAGATTTCGACTAATTGAATTTAATTTATGTGTTTTTGAAACAGATAGATCTGAGGAGTTAGTCATCTTGTGTTTTCCCAAGTTGTTAGCTGCCCATCGGTGTACCCCCATGTTTGTGTTTTTCATCAGTATGTCGCTAAATTCGAGATCAAGAGCACATTGCTCTCCAAACCTTTGTTCTCAATCCCTATCATGCCATCCATTTGTTACAATTTGTTACCCGTAACCTCGAGATAGCCGCGAGTAATCGGCCCCCGCTTTACTAACGCTAGTTTTAAATAATTTTGTTATCTAAACAATGAATATCGGCTCCACAAAGCTACAGCAAATGAGCCTGGAAAAAATAAAAGCATTATTAAAAAAATAGGTCGAAGTGAAGCTTGGTCCAGTAAGAATTTTAATCCAAAAATGTAGTAAAAAGACAAATTAATTTTTTCTAAAATACAAATGAAGCTAGGTACCTACATCAATTATTTGAACACCAAATTAAAGGTGAGAAAATTTGGATTCGATATTTTTTTTAAAAAACTTTATTTAGGAGATTTTAAGTCGTAGACTAGTTCATCTCCGTAAAAAGTGAGAAGCCTTAGAGAGAGGTCCCCTTGCCACATTGCTTGAATATCATGCATCATCATTATTGCATTATCTACTTAATTAAAAGAATAAACATCTAGTACAATAACACCGTAAACAACATACGAAAAAAACAGTCTTAAATGGTACAAATTAAGAAAAAAAGGCCCAATAGCAAAACATAGCTCCACTGTAGAGGGCCGTGGGAGCCCCCGTCCAACGGGGATGTCCTGACGGCCAAAATAATCGATGTTCCTAAATCCTGAAATATAGCTTCGCGCCTTCAAGCGCAGTAAAGCTACTTGGGTTGAGGGCACGTCGCCTAACTTGTCCCGTACGCTGTCTGGTAAACCGTGGAGGCAACGAAGATGCTGGAATTGTGGGCATACGCATAACACGTGCTTCACCGTCGATGGAATATGTAAAATTTCACAGATCTTCCTGAAGGGTCCTTCGCTGAAATCTCGTGAGATTAGGGCGTGTCCTGTTGGGAGCAGGTTCGCAAGTAACGTCCACTTTCCTATGTGGCCTTTGATCTTTCTAATGAACGGAAGTTTGGTATGGGACCATTCCGTTGCCCACGCTGTTCGCACTTTGCAAGCGATCCACCTCTTCACGTCCTGCAAGGGCACCTTGTACCAGTGCCGAGAAACAGATGGTCCTGACCCGGCTAGGTTGTCCGCCTCGATGTTTCTTGGGATTCCACAGTGTCCAAGAATCCACTCGTAGGTAGTGTTTGGGGCGGGACCTTCAGGATCCCCTGGATCCAGGGGTGAACCGGGACCTCCTACGAAAGAGCCTAAATAACACCGAGGGAGTGCGACAGGTTCAGAATTAGACGATCCGCAGGAGCCGTTACCGCATGAAGAATAGCCACTGCATCTACCGAGAACACAGAAAATTGCTACTCGTTGGGGAAATGTCACCAGCGATTCCCATTCCGACTCCAGCTCTCGATCTTGACCCGTCCGTGTAGCGATGCATGTAGTTGGGGTACGATCCGGTCAGCTCTGCTACCGATCTTCTAAGGGCTACGGAATTGTCCCCGGCTCTGAACTTATTCCCGGATGTCGTTGTTTTGTGCGGGAGATTGCTAACTCTTATCTCCGTACCAGTGAATTTTGGCCACTGGGGGGAGCTCTGCATAGGCGATTGTACGGAGAACTCAGTCCCTCTCGCTGAGGAGGCAGATTCTGTCGTTTCCAGTGGTATTTGCTGAAAATGCAGTGGCTTTGTTGGCAATGGCTGCGTAGATGCGGTACCGAAAAGGGAGAGTGCCGGTTTCGACACAGCTGGCATCGGCTGGCATCGAGGGCAGGATACCGGAGATGATGCGCGTGTAGCTATTGTACATCGGAGCGAGTGTTCGTATTGCCTTGTGAGTGGCGATGCAGGTCAGCTCGAGTCTATATATCAGCCGGCTGTCTACGATGGCCCGGGCAATACGGAAACGTACTTCTCTGTTTTTGGAGCGATGGGGACGTGAGATTGTGTGGATGATGTTTATACTGCTGCAACACCTGGCTGGAAGGTGCTGGTCAAAACTCAGCGACAACCCCCAGCAGTTTCACAGATCCGCAGACCCGATGTCAGTACTGTCAAACGTGGTACCTAGCGCTCTTTCCAGAAGACAGCTGAAAGCCTTTTGAAGCGACCCATCTGGCCACGGTGGAACCCCTGGCTTGGGCTCTGATCCTCGTTCGTCCCGGAGTCTGACCTGTGGCCAGACATGGAAAATCATTTACATTCATTTCATACATTCATTTATATTCATTTACATTCATTTGCCTCTAACTTTTTTCATCAACCGCATTCCGCAAAATGATGTATACACGCTATTCTGAATCTACCCAGTGACTGGGTAGATGGTACCCATTCTTGTATCCAGTAAGGAGTTGTTAAAATCTGGGTAAACTAATTTTGTTCTGACGACTAGAATCTACCCAGATTCTGGGTGAATAGTTCTAATCGAAATTTTCCTAAAGTTAAAAATGGTGCAGGTATGAAAGGGAGATTGTTGTGCTGCCAATTAAAGTTAGGATCCTCGAAATATATAAATCGGATGGTAAACAATGTACTGATATGTAACTATTTCATGGCGAATGCTACCAGCAGCTTAAGTTAGTAAGTATATTGTTAGTTTCTGGACTTTGAACATTTTCCTAATGCTAGGTTATCGAGATATTCTGTGACGCTTTTCTCGTAAAATACATTAACTGAAAAACAGTAGCGACTTTTGTTTGCTCTGGTTCGTCATGCATAAGAGATATGGATTAAAGTTGTTATCAAAAGTTAGTAGTTAATACCAAAGCCTACAAAAACTCTTTACATTATTTTGCGTAATTCTGTTGATGAAAAAAGTTAGAGACAAATGAATGTGAATGAGTGAACCAAATGAATGCAAATGATTTTCCATGCCTGCCTCTGTGGCTACGATTAGCTCGTCGTCTGCGTACACGACGATGTAGATGAAAACTGGTAACCGCTCGAAGACGCCTACCACGAACAGTGACAGTGATCATTGAACCTTGAGGAACGTCAGTTTCTTCGCAGATAGTGTGGGATTTGGTATTACCTACCGAGACTCGAAAGGATCTGACAGTCAGGAAATCTCGTACGAAAAGGATGATACGGCCGCCGAAGGCAGTACCGAGAGCGTCCATTTACGGTTGAGAGCTTTTGCAATGTCCAGGGAAACCAACTCCGTATGGAGACCGTTTTCCTTGGCGTCCTTGAGGAGCTCTCCTAGCGTTGCAAAATACGTGGATGCACCGTGGTCTTGCCAGAATGCGTGTTGTCGATGGTCTAGAAGGCCGCCAGCCTGGAGAAACTTACTACTTACGGACAAAGTCGATGGGTTTGCTTGCCGTTGAAAGGTTTCCTCGTACTTGGAAATTGCCGAGAGGTCAGCGAAGTAATCGCCAAGCTTATTTGCAACGATGCAGGGTGGGAGACTGCAGCACCATCTATTTGGATATGTAGTGGGGCCGTGCGGCTCTTGCCAATGAAGGTGTTGACCTTACCTCAGAGCTCCGCTCATAGCTGGGAGGCGTTTATGCTTTCGAGAAACCGGATTGTTCGGCTTCAGTTGACCAGTACACAGCCTGGAAGATGCAGCTCCAGTCCCTTACCGGCCGAATCAACTCGCAACCTACGCCGAAAACAGAACCAACAACTCCAGCGATCGAATACAAACGCGTCTAATAGCGATCACGGCACACTTGGATTGCATTTCTGAAACACAACCTCAAGGCACAAAACGACGACGACATTTGACAAGCGCCTTTCGTTCGGAACGTAGAACGCCAGCACGCAACTAGCAAAGAATAAAAAAAATGCCCCAGAGCACGGCACGAGCTAAACTGCTAGCGTTGAAAACCAAACGTGAACTCAATTCAAATCACATTTCCCTGTTATTCAAACACCAGGTTGTCCAGAAATTAATCCACGAGCAAAGCCAGGTGATGATACGTCTTCAAAAACTCTTCAGAATATTTGATCACAACAATTAAATCACATGTCTCAGATATTCTCTCATCACACCCGGTTGCTCATAAATTATTCAAAATACCTCCAGGTGATCAGACATCTCCAAAAAGTCCTCAGGGTACTTTGCCAAGACTTCAGATTGTTCATGTATAATTTTAAAGATCTTCGTTTGCCCAACAATTCAAGTCACATCGCTCAGATATTCGCTCATCACACCAGGTTTCTCGGAAATTATTAATTATTAAATTCACTTTAACTATTTTGTTTGTATTATTTACTTCTGCGTGAAGTTAACGATTTTACATAGTTGAAGATGCTAAGTTTCAAATAACAAACTTAAAGTGGTCATTTTATACGATAAACGAGTAGATGAAAGTATGGAGTTGATAGTTCCGTTAGAGTATGGCAGTGTGAAAATTGTATATAGATAGTAGAATAGCGAGCAATGACAACTTTGAGGAGGATACGATTCGGATTGATCATCTCTCTTTACCAAACTCCCCAGTTTGCGAGCAATGGTGAGGGGTATCCCCCATAGATCTACAAAAATCCTCAAGATATTAGTTTGAGACCTCAGCTTGATCAGGTATCGTTCTGAAGTTCTTCAACTGCCCAACAATTCAAATAACATCTCCAAGATATTTTCAAAAAATTAAGCATGCTCAGAAATTATTTAAAATAACACCAAGTAATAAGAGATCTCCTTGAAAACATCAGGATGTTTTTTTTTACGTAGGACTACGTCTGTAATTTCTATATGGGGGTACACTTTGTGAAAACCGTAAGCGGAAAATGTAACAAAATTATGAAAGATTTTGAACGTTAATAACTCGGCTGTCCCTGGACCAATTTCAATAATGTTATCACCAATCGATTTGAAATATTTCTACGCATCTGTTGAATTCAAGACTTTATCACATTTCAAAATTCGACTATTGAAAGTTGTACAAATGTGCAACTGTTGCTATGCTAATTAAAATTATCACCATTTGCCTGCGAAAAGCGATTTCCCTAACACAGATTTGAAAGTTGAATTCCATCCGGTCTCACCAAACGGTGTTTATTCTATCACCACATGGTGAGTGGTGGTGTTCTCCAGTATAGAACTTTGGCTTCGACGCGTGGCGTTGGACATTGTTTTCCAGTACACAACGATAGCTGCCTGTAGGCAGCGAGCTGCAGAAAACATGAGCAAGGAAGGAGGAAGAGAAACCTGCTCAAATTCCTATTCTTACACAAAACACAAGCTCCTGCTGCAGTTAACATATAAGATTTATTATACAAGACCACGTAATTCTACGTCACCATGGCGTACAACCCCATAGGGCTGTCCCTTGTATTTTTTTTTAGATTTGTGATTGATCAGGTATTATTGTAAAGGTATCCAAGTATTCCATAATCCATATCGCATCTCTCAGATTTGCTCTCATACATAAAAGACCTTCATGTGTTTTTAGATCTCCATAATTTCATAGACGTTATTTAAAACATTTTACAAGATGCAAAATGTACGAATTTTAGCAAAAATAAGAATCATTGCCCAATCCACAATCAATTAGGCATAGTTTAATAGAAATCTGAGAAACTCTATACTAAAATCTAATTTATTTTCTCGCTATATTACCTGGAACTCTCTACATACCTAAGCTAATGATTTCAGCATAATAGTAAACAATTTAAATAAATACGATTTATGCCTTCTCTTGCTACAAAAATTTTCATTGTTCCATCTGGGAGAGAGGGGTATTGGTAAACGTATAATGTTTGTGGATCTTGCCCTCAGATATTTGATAGTCTTTACGGAATTAAGTTTATGAAATACACTTAGGTTTGGTTTAACACTTTTTATTCACTTCCTTTCGTCATTACCTACAATTCCTCACTGATCTTACTCTCACGACCGTCGCTCTCTTTTCATTCCGCTCATACTTCCTCTCTGTTTCCGAACAAGAGGTACATGACTTTACAGTTTGGTTAAAGGAAGGAGGGGGAGTAAAAAACTGTCGTTTTTTGCATCAACTTAAAAGTGATCATAGCCTATATATTTCTATTTTGAAATAGAAATCCATAAACCACTTTAATAATAAACCACAAGCAATAATTTCTGCGAATCTAAGATACAGGCTTTCGAACCAATAAAAAGGCCAACATACATCCGAGTCTAATGAAATCCAATATCTTCCCATGATTAATCATTATACCATGTTTTTATCATGCTCCAAACAAGTGTCTTGTTCCTGGCGGAAAATTCATTAAAATATTTTAAAGATCTCATCCAACCGATTTGGCTTTTCAGGCGGCATAATTATTGCACCATAAAATTGATTTAATAACCGCACATTTATGGCAGCTCGCTCTCAGCCATTGTGTATGTGCAAGGCAACCGCAGAACCTGAAGCTGTGTGTTGATGGGAAGGTATCTACAGCTACTAATGTTGTTTATGTGTTCTAGCAGCTGCGGGGAAAGGGAGGGGAGGTAAAAACTCACAGCGAAATTAATAGCCGTTTTCATTGATTTAATTTATGCTGATGAGTGATGCGGGAGTGCCAGTCGCTGAACGTACCGACACACGTACGAAACACCACATGTTAACTGAACATGTTCAATGAGATGATTTTTCGGTAAAATCTGATTGTGTGGGTTTTGTTTTAATGGGATGTCATGTATCCAGCGGAAAAGAGACCCCATAGAAGGCGAGAGATAAGCGGAGCAGAATGTTCCTAGGCACACATGGAGCATAAATCAGGTGGTTTCTTTTCCACCTTGAATTTTTAATGGTGCCTCCATGCGTGTAATTCACGATGATATGTACATATTCCACTCCATTTAGCATTAATGTGCCTCCCATGGTGGGGCGACCTAGCATCATTTCCCTGTGGCGTTTATAGCAACATATATTCATGACATGGGAGCACCCGGTGGATCCTAAAAAGATCAAGCCAAGACCCTAAACGGTACTTCACCCGGACGTCGGGTGGTGGGTGGTGCAGTCATTGCGAAACACAAAACAGAAAACATACGTATTGAACCAGGATGGGTGGGTGGTAACGCAAATACAGTTCTTCCTTTTTATGGAATCAGAAGTAATTTTGGTAAATTCGAATCGACAATTCTCGGCAAACCTCGTTTGCCATATCGCTCTCCCCGCATACGACCAAAGACGACGGCGACGAATCTCTTCTGATGCCTTATCAAATGAAGCTGCTTCGGTTACAAAGGAAAACTCATTTTCCATGCTGTTTCCGCCTTCCCTTTCTCTGCCGTTACATTTGCCAACTGAAACCATTTGGATTTGTTCGAGGAAACGGAACCGAATTTACTCCTTTTGCTCTAGTCATGACTTTGTGCCCCACCATCGACACGGATACGGAGATGTGCGGTGGCTGTTTGAGTTTATTTTGTTGCGTTAATTCAAGTGGCAAAATGAGATATTTGTGCTTATAAAAAAAAACTGAATTAAACCACCTATGGAATTCCAACAAAGTACTCATGTTAGATTTTCAACCTAGGAGCATTTCCAGGTGAAATTTGCCAGAAAAAGTCAAAATCTGATACGACTTTTTCCGATCTGAATGAAACTATCAACATGTTTTTGATGATTGATGCATTGGAGATCATGACTTTCCATGGATCACGAGACCATTTTGACGCAAGACTATTTTCGAAAAGGGCGTATGTATTTCCACACAAACATTATTGTATCAAAACTGTGTCTGAATAGAAGTTGTAGAAAATTGATTGGACTTTAAAGGAAAAAAAAAAGATGCACTGATCAAAAATTGTTTAATTTAAAAATATATACATAAAATGTGAATGTCTCTTGATTCTAATGCACGTTTAATTTTTTTTTTTTTTTTTTTTTTTTGCGATGACCTTATGTCATAAGACAATTTATAAAGGTTAATCCAAAATGTAGAAATTCCAAATAAAAAAGTTCTTGAAAGAAAAACTTTTCATAAATTTTTAAAATTTGATGAATTTGAATGAAATATGAATCTCTGGCTGTCTGTCTGTTTGTCTGTCTTATCTCAGAAACTACTGAACCGATCGGCGTGAAAATTTGAATGCAGGGGTTTTTGGGGCAGGGAAAGGTTCTTATGATGGTTCGAAACCCCTCCCTCCTCTGTAAAGGGAGGGCTCCCATACAAATGAAACAGAAATTTCTGCATAACTCGAGAACTAATGAAGCAAATGGAACCAAATTTGGCATGTGGAGGTCATAGGGGGTAGCCCCTTAGATAAGAGGGGGGCACACACAATATAGCATGCTTTTTTTAAATCCGTGCATAAAATCAAGCTAATATTGAATCCCGAGCAAGGCCGGGTATACTAAGCTAGTAAGAATATAAAAAAAATAATTGAATATGATGTTTGAGGTCATAAAAAAATCAAAATTGTCTTGGTGTCCAACATCCTTAACATAGCCTTTTTTGATATATTGTAAAAAATATGTTAAGAAAATTGGTATTTTCTCAAAAATAAGCCCGTTTCATAAGGTTCTCGTGATTCTTCATCTACAATGGTACAACGTCAAAGATGTACATAAAATTCCCTACAAGTTTGACACCAAAAAGATTGGACGGATGAGCAAAAGAAGAATATTATATTCAATGTGGAAACACAACATGATTTTCTGTTTCTACTTTCAACTCACAACATTTTGTAAAATTTTGTTCCTATCTCTTACAACATAGGATTCGGTTTTGGTTAGAAATATAAATAATTGCTTTAATCGTTTTTTTTTTCTTGCGACTTCTATAGGCTAATGCCCTTTTCAAAAATTAATCTTGAGTCATAATTTCCCATATTGAATACACGTTGAAAGTTTCATCCAAATCGGAAAGGCTCGTGCCAAGTCGTTTGCTCATTTGACAGAGAATTGCTCCTAGTCAAAAACTTGCCTCTCCCCCGGGAATATCCGGTACAAATCAGAATGTGATCAATGTGGTCATCATGGGCACTTGAAATTACTTGCATTGAACTGTTTTTTTTTTTAATACTCATGTGATTTGAGATATCGCATGTTGAATTTTGACCCTAGTCAAAACTTCCCCCGGGGTATTCGGAACATGTCCGAATGTGGCTTGTGTGGTCCTGGGTACTTGAAGTGTCACATGATAGGTTTTATTCGCTTTTAAAGGGTATCCCACATCAAATTGCATCACGGAGAACACTGTAGAAAATAACCCATTAGGTTTTTTGTCTTGAAAATTTGGGTAGAACTAGCTTAGAGTGTATTGTTTACACTGAATTTTTATCGCTGTCAGTCAACGTCGCGAAATGATTTTTCGCAAGCACCTGGAAAATCCTCAACTCTCTCATCGGGACATCGGAAAACAACTCGGAATCGTGCCGTCAACGGTAAGTAGCGTCATTAAACGTTACTACGAAACTCTAAGCATCGAACGGAAGGAGAAATGCGGTCATAATTGATGTTCTATTAATGATCAGGATCACAAGCGTGTGGTGAAAGCGTTTAAGCGGAATCCCAATGCCGCGGTCAGGGATGTGACCAAAATATGTCCAAGTCTTTCGTTCAGAGAGCCAAGGACCGGGAGGGACTGCATACGTACAAAGTGCAGAAGGCTCCAAATCGTGACGAATGGCAAAATACGGTGGGAAAGTCACGGGTCCGGAAAAAGTACACCCAGATGCTGAGGAAGCCTCATTTTCTTATCATGGATGATGAGACTTACGTCAAGGTGGACTTTCGGAAGCTTCAGAGGCTACTGTTCTTCACCGCCCAGCACAAGTTTGATGTTCCGGAGGAAGTAAGGAAGCAGAAACTTTCAAAGTTTGCCAAGAAATACATGATTTGGCAAGTGATCTGTTCAAGTGCCAAACGGAGTGCGTCGTTCATGAC
This sequence comes from Ochlerotatus camptorhynchus, assembly GCF_037179485.1. Lineage (NCBI taxonomy): Eukaryota > Metazoa > Arthropoda > Insecta > Diptera > Culicidae > Ochlerotatus > Ochlerotatus camptorhynchus. The sequence goes on from NW_027040773.1 coordinate 4,869,498, forward strand.
GACCGGGACTGTAAACGGGGAGATCTACTTCAAGGTGTCTCTCCAGAAGCGTCCGCTTCCTCTGTTAAAAGCAACACGAGGGCCCTACGATCTTCTGGCCGGATCTAGCTGCGTGCCACTATTCAAATGTTGTCCTGGAGTGTTACGAAGCCAACGGGGTCATTTTCGTACCCAAGGATCTGAAACCCCTCCCCACCCCCACATTCCGTTATTAAGGCCCATCGACAAATACTGGGCTATTATGAAGCAGACACTACGGACGCATCCCAAGGAGGTCTGAGGAATACATGAAGAAAAAGTGGGATTCCGTACAGAAGAAGCTGCAGCCAGATGTTGTACAGAACCTAATGAGTGGAGTTTAGCGTAAGGTACGAACGTACGGTTATGGTATTGAAGTTGAATGAAATAAATATACCAAAAGCTTACTAATGGGTTACATTTTATTGTCTGAAAGTTTGAAAAGGATCGGTGAACTAGGTAATTTTCAACAGCGTTTTTTCCGTGATGCAATTTGATGTGAGACACCCTTTAGTTAGTTTTAGTCTCATGGCCGATACAATCCGGTACATATTCCGGCCCTATCTCCGAAAATAGTTGGCCGTTTCCAAAAACATTACTAAACGTTCAATGAAACCTTACCACCTTTTTGGTTGTTGTTCCGTCCAATTCGGTTCAGTGGTTGTCGAGAAGCACGACTTAGTTCCCAAATTCCTTATTTTTCGGTCCTTGTTCCGGCCACATCTCCGGAACCATATGACCGATTCAAAAAATATTCAGTCGGAGTCGAGGAGCCGGAGATAGGATTTTTCCTTATTAGAGATTTGTATCGATTTTTCTCCTTTAGGTTACTTAAATCTTTGGTTTTTATTAGTTAGGTAGGTTTCAATTCTACACATTGTAGTTTAATTTTTATATCCATGATCTTGACATGTTTTCCTTGGAGATGAGTACTTAAGGGGGTTAGATTTTGATAAGTTCTTTAGTGGGAATGACACTGATGAAGAATGCACATTGTAGTCAAAATACGTATCTGCCATGGATACCAAAATTATTTAAGTGGAATTAAATGGAACATAACCTTTTTTGCTGTTTTATTTAAGCATTCCGCTAACAACCCAATTTCATTACTTCATAATTAAATTCTCCAAATCGTCCTGGAGAAATGAGGCTTACACGCTCACATGTCCCTTGTTTTTGTAGGATGTACGAGTCCATAAAGCTTTGTATAATCCCATAACATCATTTTCTACAGACTCAACTAAGAATTCGACAGTGAGCATGTATAAGGGCGTGTACGCGATGATCGATTCTCTTCATCGATTTTATCTTTGCATTGCTACAGCTAAGCGAAACAATTTTCTAGAATTTGTTCAATGCAGACCCAACAAACAATCGCCTATTGAAGAAACGACTTCTTGAAGATTTTATTCCACTTCATGCTTAATAATACTTGTACTATTTTTAATAATAACTTCTGTTCAGGCTTTGTTCACACAGATCTGGAGAATGTATTCAACCACAACATCAAAATCTTTGGTATTGAATAAAGTAAGTCGAGAAGGTTTTATTCAACTTACAAAAGTTATAACAGAGCTTATTCGATCAAATTTTTGATTATTCAGCGTTTATTAGACATCATTACTTCCTTTAACAGCGATGCTATAAAGGTGTATATAGACGCTTGATTCTCATGTTTAATTAGACACTATTTATACATTTATTAAACGATAATTCAACTACGGGATAGTTAATCCGAAAATAAGAACGGGACAGAGAGCAGGGTTGTTCCTCTCTCGCGTTAGTGTTTGTTGTGTCATTACTTCTGTCGAAGCACGCAGCAGCACATAGATCTTAGATAATTTATTACATATTCACACATGTCGTTGGATGGGATTCGAACCATGACCTTCCGATCACCAGCCGCTTGCCTTGCCATCTGAGCTATCCTAGAATACATCAAATGGGCAGCTAAATAAGTAATAAAAGCTTGAATCTGAAAACCTATCAGCACTCCCTGCCGTAACTCTAACTAATTCAAGGAGATGTGAGAATGATTAATTCATTCATAGTTGTTTAACATGAGTCCAACGTTACCTCTCCATCTCTCTAATTTCGATGGAAAGGATGCTATTCTTTTCAATAGATCTATGAATTCGTTGTCGTGAGTGATACGATCTATGATTACGATTTGAATTAATTAGGAGTAGAAAATAAATAAATAAAAAGGGTTGAGGTTGGAATTGAACTCTCGACCTTCTACTTGGAAAGCGGAAACGGTAACCACTATGCTAACAATTTAGTTTTGTTGTTAGCCTGAAGCAGTGTTGTGGAATAATGAATGAATACGCCGTTTGTAAAGTATTTACAAAGCATGAAATTAAAACATGGACGCATAGTGTTATAAGAGCTATTTTGCTGACTGTATTCACCTTTAAACAGCAATATTGTTAAGCAATGCAATGGAATCTAATAATAGAGCTAGAAAACATTTATAAGACGCCTAATAAAGCATTTTATTAAATCAATTGAAAACAGTCGAATTAAAGCGACAATGTATGTGCAAATTACACTTATTCAGTTTGTTATTAGATCAAACCCTCGATCAAACCTCTGGTTCTGAATCAGGAAGACAGTCAACGTTTATAAAGCTTTTAATAGGTAAATTAATCATATCAGAGCAAACGGCGGAATACAGGCGCATCTATCGATCTCAATGAGCTTTTTTTTCCAGCACATAATTCGACATCCTGTTTTATTCAGCATTGCACACTGTTATACAGCATTTATTCAATGTGTATGCTTATTTGTGACTTTGAATTGTTTGTTGGGGAGTTGTAACAGGTTATATTGGATATCAAAAGCAACAGCAAACGTACCGAGAAACGTTATTTCTAGCCAGTTAATAACATAAGAGAAAATCGACGAAGAGAATCGATCATCGGGTTTACGCCCTTATGCATGCTCACTGTTGAATTGTTGATATCCCGACTAGATTTTTGAGCCCGTAGAGTTTGGTAGAGTCTCATAAATTATGATGAGTTATAATAGCATGCCAGAAATAAAGTTTTTTTCCTTGATTTGTTTTCTGTCGATCTTGTTTTCCGTGCTGAGCACCAATGCTACCGACGCCAGGAAAGCAGCTCCCACACCTGGACCCTAAGCTATCGACCCATCAACTCATGAACCGGGGACCAACGGCTTTACTTCCCTTCCGAAGTAAGGCGTGATCAGAGATTTTATGCCTCAGAACATCCCGGCGGCGCCGACTGGGATTGAACCCAGGCCTGCTGGGGTGAGAGTTAATCACGCCTACCACTACACCACCGGCGCCACTTAGAAATAAAGTTGTTATAACAAAATATTTCCAGATCTCCAAATCATCCTGACGTTCCGATCTTGATGTTCTATTGGCTCAACAAAGTCTTACACGATGTTTCGATTTACTGAATGAACCCGTTGTTCCTCGAGAAATCTTACTATGTTTATCCTTGGGGATATTTAGATACATTACCAATATATCTTAGGTTCAGCAAAGCGTCCTGGAGTAGGATTTTGAACAGAGCGTAAAATTATTGACTGCTTAGGCTGAGTGTGAAAGCACTGCACTACTCAATGCATTGCTCTGTGCAGACCGTTTGTGTCAAACGGTTAAGGACGAGACAATGAAAGAGTCAACAAAAACATTCAGTAACTCACGAACAGGCGACTCACACCGCTTGCTTTCGCTCACACAGCATGCAATTGAGGCATTTTTCCATAGAAAATGTACGCTCATTCATTCAAAAGAAGTATTGGGTACAATCACGGAAGATTAAACGTACTGAATGAGCTACTGACTGAGTGCTTGGTTGTCAGTGACTCGTTTACCTCTCAACCATTCAGACTCTCACGAGGCAGTGAATGATGAGGCAGATGGCAGTTCGTATTCATATATGAAACCGGCGGAAATGACTCATTGGACCTGAATATTTTACGCACTGATTTTGAAGTAATACAAGCTCAACAAAATTATCTACGACGTAAGTTTTAACTCAATGTAACACTGAACTTATCACCTCTTGTAAGGCATACAATTTTGTAAAATAATGCAGACGCCTCGTTAAACTTCAAAATATCGCCTCGTAAAACTTCAAATACAGTTATAAAGACAAAATCGAGTTACGATCAGATGAATTCCTTCAGATATTCTGTTATAATTTGAATCTCAGGAATTATTATAAAAACCATCTCAAGAGTCATATCATATCGTTCATCAAATATGTTCAGGTAATATGAGGATGATCTGAAGGATATTCTGAAGACCTACAATTTCTGATCATATCAGGAAATATTCTGAAGATCTTCAGAATGTTATATTACTATATTACGTAAGTATGGATTTAAAATGAAAACCATCAGATCTCTAGATAATCTCTCATTAACGAGGCAGATTATTCTGTAGACCCACAACTAATCAAAAAAATCAAACGAAGGTCTTCAGGATCAGGATTATAAGAACTAATTCTCAAGACCAAGGACTGATCAAAAATACATATGATGATAATCAGATATTCTCTCAACATATCTGTTTTATAAAGAATTCTTTACAAATGATTAAACATGCAAATTAAAAACTTCAGGTAAGGTTTACCAGAAATGATTCTGAAGATGTTCAGAACGTCAGGTTTTCAGGAACTGAATTTCGTAAGCGCATATGTTTGCCTCAAGATGCATCACGCTACAGGGCACCGATAAGGCAAATTAGCGCGATATCGAGCATTAAAGGGTGTTACGATCAAAAAATGTTCGACTTAAACTTGACGCATTTAAAAAACCTGAACTCCCTTTTCTTGTGCAGGTGTATGCGTGCAGAGTTATGCCTCTATTTTGATTTTGACATTTGCTCTTCAGTTATCAAAAAGGCGTCCAATCAAGAAGTGCAACACGTTCACCTCCTGAAAAACATTTCAGAAAATAGCAACTTTGTATCTGTCAGGGATCTCGAGATGTCGACCCTGCATGTATATGAAGTTTATAAGAATACTAGTGCCACAAACCGAGATAATTTCAAACTGATCTATCAACAATTCAAAAGGACGTAGCCTCATTAACAAGACTGCCGAAAACAGCAGCTTTTTATCCAGCAAGGCTCTTGAGATGTCGTCCCTGCAATTAAAAATGTCGACGATTCAAAAGGTCCTTGCCTGCTGAACAGCAAAAAACAGCAACTTTAATTATAGCCTGGATCATGAGATAATGCATGTACACAAATTTCACATGAACACTAGAGCCACCTAGTGAGAACATTCTGAACTAAAACATACACTGCAGTGATGGCCTTTATCATCTAAGCAACATTTAAAGAAGGCCGCATTCTTCTATATAACACACATCATGAGAACTTTATTCTATAACTGGGAATCGAACTCAGCCACCTCCAGCATTCACACTTAGAAATTACTATTTTTACACGAGACTTAATTCAGCTTAGACGTAAATTATGACACGTGAACAAACATTTCATGTAAAATTAAGTGTCCTGAAACATAACATATGCAACTCGATGAAAAGTGCGTTTGATTGAATTGATTTTCTCGTCCTTTTCTTCAGGGCACTGAAATTTACATGACTTTTTCGTAGTGTGTGGTCTTGCTTTGTAGCTGCACCTTTACCGACTGAGCTAAGGGAGGCCCTAATAACAAATGTAACTGATTTATAAATAAATCACTGGGCCCATCACTAAAACCATTAATTAAATATTCTTATTCTGAAGACTTACAACTAGGTTAATAGGTTTAAGCTTTCAGTCTGATGTACGTTTCCGCCATCATCTCAAAGTTTAGTGCCATGATATTATATTATGTTTCTTTATTAAAGAGACTTTCAGTATTCGGCTGGTTCATCTCTGGGAACCCCAGAAGGAGGTACCTCAAATAACAGAGTTAAGTATTTGGGGCCCCAGAAGGGGTTTATGCTATGATGTCAATGTCAACGGTGACACCAAGAAGCTGGATGTACTTCATGGAAATCATACCACTTGTGTCTATCCGTGCTCGTCGGATCACAACATCCAATGGGATATTAAACAGCAGACACGAAAGCCCACACCTTGCCGTAACATTTTTTGACATTCGAAGGACTCAAGAGAGTCCTCGAAACTTGGACATCGATATAATTTTGTCGCTAGAGTTGTTTATCATTAATTCGGCTACTGTTCATATTTTTATTTTAAAATCAATTATCTAAAATGCCTTAATCATCCAAATGTGTTTAAAGTTGTAGATAAAGCAAGCTACATATGTCAATTCGATCTGTTTTGCTTCGGATTCGAGAGATCACGAATCCATTACCGACACGATTACCGAAATTACCGGATTTATGTCACCGATGACGATTTTCATGTCCCACTGTCCTTATAATGCCAAGCATGCGTTGGCGCATCTTACCTAGCACTACAAGCTCGTTGGTGGTGCCACAGCTCTGATAAAGGTAGCCACTCGTGCCCGCAACCCGGGAAGTAAACCATTTGTAATTCCATGTTTCGAGTTCCCAATCGTAGTCCTTATTTCGTTGCCTAGGTCTTTGCCGATTGTTCCGATCCGTAATTCTTCCCTTATAATTTGCAATTGTTGTTATTTAACGGTGTCTCAAGTGCCCCCTGTGTCGCTGGAGGACCATCGTGCTCTGTTCTTAGTTCCAGAGATCATGAGGAACAGACACTGTTTTCAGCCTGCCCTTAACGACTTTACGCCAGTTGAAAATTGAGAGCTTTCTAAGCCTTACCATTGTTGCAATATTATATATTGTGTGGCAAGTACAATCATACTCTAGCCCAGGGTAGTCAATAAATTTTTCATCCTGAAAATGTCCTAGACTGGACCGAGAATTTAGCCCAATCGCCTCCAGCATGGCCTTGCTTTATAGCTGCATCTTTACCAACTGAGCTTAGCGAGGCCTAAATAAAAGTCCACATAACTTCAAATCTGCCCAAAATTTAATTCGTATGAACTTCAGAGCATCCAAAATCAAGCCCAAAAAGCTCAGCAAGCAAAGCCAGAAGACTCAATGATCAAATCAAGAAAATTTCTGTAGAATTTGATATCCTGAAAATACTATCATCGCTGCATCGAATGATGGCCACAGTGCATCAAAATTATTAACCCTTAAGACATGATTTTTTGTTTCGCGGTGAATTTTTTTTTCTTGTGATGTATATTGCGCTTACTATTAAAAAGTTGTTTCATCATGTTTAAAGACAAACATAGGTATGTTTCCAAATGGCAACTCTATTCATTTAAGCGTTAAAATCGGGCCTGATGTTTTAACGTCCAACTGTTGCAGACTCAATGGGCAAGTCTGAAGCACCATTGAGGTGAGCCCGGAAGACTCCCTGGTAAGATTTAGTCAACTTCTTCTTATTTTTTCAATTTTCAACGCAAATTTAGTACCGGCTTAAGACTCAAGGTTTACCCACTATCTATGTAAATCTTTTTCAGTACTAACGTACACACACAAAAAACACATCAATCAACAAAAACCACATTCCACTCCATTTATAATAACCTTCATTCGGCAAAGTGAAAAATATATAAACCACTGAACACTGAATCGCCGCCGGCCTCGGTGGGACAAAATATTCCTTTCCCCCATCATCGCCACCGAAGCTGGACCGAGCCGGGAACACAACCGACCGTGACATATGCTAACGACAGTTTAAAATTCTCCACTCGTCTGGGTCCGGCTAGGCCGACTTTCTCCACCCCGCGTGATGCTCCAATCTGGATCTCTGTCGTGCCGTGTCTCCGGATTTCACTTTGGCCTCAGCAAAACACGAGTCAATCGTAATCATCTATGACAAACGATTACTTCTTGGATTCTGGCAGCGTTTTACTTTGCATTTGTGATTTTTTTATGTTCCTCCTGAGGGGATTTGAAAACAGCCGAGGGTCGCTTTTCCCATTACAAGTATTTATAGAACCGGCTTCACTAAAAAGTGAAATGTGAAAGTGGGCTAATATGTTGATGGTTTAAGGGGAACTCGTCTGGATAAATAAATGACGCGGATTACGGATCGACGCGGTGACTGATCGTATCTCGTGGAAGGAAATCGACTGAAACGGTCCGCAAATAAGCGTACCAGGAAAATAAAAACCAACATTAAAACTATCTCTGAGGAAAGTCCTCTCATTAGATCACTTGACGTTTAACATTTGATCGTAACAAATCACTTGAACCAGACCCAAAAAAAACGAGCCGTCACCCTTAGACCTTCACCTAACCTAGCGGAAAGACATGCATATTTGAGGAGTTGTCCGTTTTCCGCTACCAGAACTGAAACGGGGACCGAGGTGACCTGTCAGTCTAAATTAATTACTTTTCCCAATTCATCATAATTGCTTTGGCATTTGTCACCGTGTTTAAGAGGATTTGCAACAGCGCTAGCATTGATTTTCACCCGGAACAGCGATTTCTCGAGATGAATAATTTATAATTTAGCAGACTGCTTATCCACCTGCTTCGTCGCTCCCGTCCTGCTCAATATAGGATTTAACCAGATGTCGTGGATTTTCCATTCCGTGAATCAACTGACTGTAATTTTCCTTTCAGGAACGGTGTGTGGTCTTGCATATTTTCTCAGAATAAACCTTTCTTCAAGTTTCGCTTCCTTGAAACCGGAGGCAGCCAAAATTAGGTAAAGTAAAGGCTAACTAAAAGCAAATTGGTACGCACAAAAAGACTTGTAATTCGTGATTCAATAAGTTTAAAAAGTACATTAATGGTTGCTTTACAGAACTTTTATTAAAACGTCAAAGTTACAGTATTAGATGGTTACATTTCTTCAGTTCGAACGAAATCTCGAATCTTCCTCTTGATGGAGCCCATCAGCGCCCGTACAGTGGAAACGGACACGGAATCAGCGCATTTCTTCCATTTTGCCTGCATCTGCTGGATGTCCTTAACTGTCCCGCTGCTTCGTCGAGGTCGCTGCTTTGAAATTGCCCAGTATTTTTCGATTGTTCGAAATTCCGGGCAATTCGGAGGATTCATTAGCTTGGGGACAAAATCGGTCTTGTTGGCAGCATACCACTGCAGAATCACCTTGGAGTAGTGTCAGCTGGCCAAATTGGGCCAAAAGATGACTTTGCCCCTATGCTTGAGCATAGGGGCAAATTCATATTTTGGCCCAATGCTATGGACGGAAATACACCCTTTTTCAAGCATTCTTGGATGTAAACGTCGAGGATGGGACGAATGGTTCCGTTTTCAGGCCACAATGGCAAATCGCATGCCAAATCATCGCCTTCTTCGCGAACTTGTCAGCAAACACGAACTTGAATTTTCCCGGCACATCCCTACGTCCAGTCGGGATGTAAAACTTGGAGGATAACAAAACTGCACTAAGCTTTTGAGAGAGAAGCTGCTTAAAATCGAGTTTGACGTATGTTTCGTCATCGATCAAAGTACATCCTTTGTGTTTCGTCAAAACACGGTCGTACAAGAGCCTTGCACGCTTTTTGGCCACGAAATTCTACTTCATATACCGGTTCGGATGTTTACTGGCTTTGCACGACTTGTATCCTTCCCTAGCAAGGATGTTCCGCACCGTTTGAAAGTTGTCGTTGTACCTTCTGGCCACATCTCGGATCGAAAGGCCGGGGCTGGCTTTAACGCACCTCAACAGCTTGGTACGCAGCTGACGATCCCTGGTTCCAGTTTTTTCGTAGGTCCGCTGATTTCTTTCCACACTCAGGGTTTCCTTGTAGGTTTTGAGCACTCGTCAAACTGTTGTTTTCGGCATCTTCAGCACTTTAGCCAGCTTGGAACCTGACCACTCCGGAGTTCTAGGTGTTTGTGTTATTTCTGAACGCGATCGACTTCTTTGTTAAAACTTGCACCAGTTGTTCTCTATAGAAGTGTAAACAAACCACTGTCAAAGATGTTCGATTCCCAACACTAGAGGCGTGCTAGCGGCGCGCAAGGGCGTACCAATTTACTTTTAGTCAGCTTTAAGAAAGGAAATTAACGGAAAACTCCAGGCCGGGGATCTGCTTGGCGTCCGCTTTAATGTGCGTCTCGTCGTCCATTACGATGCATTTCGGCTGCACCAATCACTCGCGGTATAGCTTCCTGGTGTGGGATTTGGCCACCGTATTCTGTTTATCGGTTCGGTTAGGAGCCTTCTTTACCTTGAAGACATGAAGTCCGGCCCACTTCATTGTCTGCTAGACGAACCAGACGGAATAATTGACCTTCTTGGCCACGTCCCAAAACGAAAGGTTCGGATTGCGCTTGAAGTAATACCATAGAGGTAACTCTAAGACTAGAAGGTCCCGAAGAAACGTGCTCAAATTTTTGGCTCAGCTCTGGTAGTCTCTTCGGTCCCAAGCTAATCGATTCAACCCTCGAAACATAGGAAAAACCAATAACCCCTCATTTTATCTGTCAAACTTTCATAGCGAATCAAAACAAACATAGTGTAGTACTAGAATGTCGACTAGAATGGGGTACGTTAAACCATAGAGGTAACTCTAAGACTAGAAGGTCCCGAAATAACGTGCTCAACTTTTTGGCTCAGCTCTGGTACTCTCTTCGGTCCCAAGCTAATCGATTCACTCCACTTCTGTCAAACTTTCATGCGAATCAAAACAAACATTGCGTAGTACTAGAATTTCGACTAGAATAGGGTACGTTAATCGTTTGCTTGGGACCAATAGGCTAGTCAAGTAGTGAGCCAATTTAAAATCATTAGTTTCCACCGGTTGGTAATACCTCACCTTCCTTGCGTTCACGGGGTCGGTCGTCTTCGCTTTTCTTCCACTGTCAGCTCACCGCTTGGTCATCTGGGACTCCTTGAATGATTTTACCTCACGAAACACGGTCGAATTGTCTATTCCAAACTGTTTCGCGATCCACCTGTGGGACTGACCTGGGTTTCCCACGACCGCTCCCATAATGTTTTGTGTCGAAGCACTTCTAGCTTGGAAACCATCTCGATAACCACTTCTTCTTCTTTTTCTTATTATTGTGTTTCTTCTTCTTATTCTTCTTATTCTTCTTCTTCTTCTTCTTTCATTTATTAAACGTCGGTCTCTGTTCCGCAATCTAGTGCCAATAACCGACGGACATCGATTGCCATCCCGAAAACCACTTGACAGATTGTGACTTTGCACATGTAAAAATTACACTCTATATTAGTTTTACTCAAAATTTCATCAATGTTTACCCATGCAATAAAAACTTATGCACAAAAGAAAGTGTTGCATTTTTTTCGAGTGCAATCTTTAGACGTCTAATAAATGTTTTCTGGCTTCATTATTAGATTGCAATTCATTGCTTTCTAATATTACTGAATAAAGGTGAATACGGTCAGCATAATAGCTACACACTTAAAAATAACCAATTTTACACGTGACGGAATCCGTCTTTGACATAAAAGATGAGACGTAAACAAACATGTCATGTAATATTAAGTGCTCCGAGACTGAAAAGTTCATTGCTCGACGAAAAGTAAGTTTGATTGAGCTATATTTCGCGTCTGTTATGACTCAAATTTATGTCAAAATTGACGCTCGTATATGTCACTCTCAGAGCACCTAAAAATTAAAATCATGCTTTGTAAATGCACCACTAGTCGGTAGGCGATGATAGTTTTCATTAAGTTCGCATCCAAATATGGAACGTTGCACTGCTCTGGTTGTGTCACTTCTTCGAATTTCGTACACGAACATCATCGACAATTTAAAGCATCGATGCAGTTGCGGTTTATGTACGGCTGGAAGTACTGGGTAAAACACCACGTCACCGCAGAAGAAGAATAGAATTCTGCACAGCTTGGATAAGCTTCTTACGGGTTTGTATGGAGAGCATTACATGGACGCGCCGGTGACTTGTTGATATGATCAGTCCATATCAGAGTAGAGTCCATTATAAGTCCAAAATGGTTCGTTTTGTCAAAGCCATAGTCTCTCCGCAGAAACGGATGTCGTGTTTATGGCACCGTTAATGCAGAAGATAAGCGCTTACGTTGAATTCTTCGATAGCCTAGCATTCGATAACAAGGACGGCTTAGCTCATTGATACTATGAGCCTGTTGACTTCATTTGCGGGATTAGAGATGTTAACTTGGAGTTTACTTACATTTAAGAATACTGGGCAGCCTTTTGATGTGACAACTAAAAGCGCATTCAGACATGATCCCTGAAATGTACAAATGGTGAGAGTCGAGTGCCAACGAAAAGTTAACAAAGACGTCATGTCGAGCGGGAATGGATGCATCGATATATTCTGGTACTTGCAACATTACAACTTTATATAAGACCTTACACACAGAAGATAGGACACTATTAGGTCTGAAGTTTAGGAGAGGTAAGGTTTGAAGATTTTGATATAGTTGTTACAAGTGTCCGTTTTCAGGTAAAAGGGAATATTTGAGCATCGATAACTTTATTAAACAGATGTGGTAAGAGTGGGAAGATAAACGGGAAGAGCATTTTGTGATTGTTTGTTGGACAACTCTGTGCTATATCATCTGGTATGATTCAAAGAAAAATTAATTTAGTTAATTTGCAATAGATTCCTATACGATCGATATCTTCCAGGGGTTGTTATGTACACTAAGCTACACAACAGCTGTTTACCGGGAAGCTCTATGCTAAACTACGAATCAGCATATTATTCTTTTGCAGCAACGTTTAAGGTGTTGTGCTTGATTCTTTTTAAAATATGTTCCAGCAAATTATTCGCAATTACAAACGTGGAGATGTGTTATACGAATGTGTTTTGTATTGTTAGCTATCAAGAAAGATATTAAAGTCATAGAATTGGTGGTGTCGGTACGAGATATGAAACTAAGATCACCGCGTTGAAGAATGGCGATAAATCATAGCCCTCAGCTCGAATCCGCGAGCTCCATGAGTGGACTGACATTATTAACTAGCGTTTAAGGCCCAAACGCAATGTGGGCGGAAGCGGAACGCAAACGGCAAGTTTGACACTTGTCACAAATGACGTCAATATGCCTAACCGAAGCCGATTTTATTCTAACTAGTTTTCAATCCGACAAGTAGGCTTCCTCAGATCGGGCTTTTCCACTACCGCTGCAGTTCCGCTTCCGCTGTCATTGCGCTTGGGCCTTTATAGCCTGTTTATATACAGGAGCTGTGCGAATTATAGGATGCTAGCAAAATTTTGTCCAACTGTTGTAACTTCGTTGAATATTTTTCGATTTTTATTCTGCCAGAAGCATTCGACTGGAAAACTAATCAAGTTTCAAGGTGTGGCAATGGAAATGATCATGGTTACCAGATACCGGAGATATTCCGGGTTTCCGGAGGGCATGTCTAAATTACTAAATTTGTGATAAGGGCGTACGTTACTAACCTGTGTATTTTGTTAATACGCCAAAAGTTCCAATTTCCAAAGCGAATGACGCACCAAGAGCTAAAATTGGCCAAGAATGAACCGAGATAAGGTCATTTTCCTGGAATCGGACGGAGGGTTCTGAGTTCATTTATTCACTCTAAACATGCCATGTGACACCTCTTTCATCATAGTTTTTTACCAATAGGCTTTCTATAGACTTTAAATGGATCATTGACCTCGTTGACCATTTCCGGAGCCATCAGAGTGCCCCTGGGGGAACCTGTACTAGGCGACAATTCCATTTTTACACCAAATTACGCCATGCGAGTCCTCTTTCTTCAAGGTTTTTCATCCGTACGCTTTCTATAGACTTTAAATGGATCATTGACCAAATTGGCCACTTCCGGAACCACCGAAGTACCCCTGGGAAACCTGTAGTAAGGGACAATTCCATTTTTACGTCAAACCATGGCATACGACAGCTCTTTCTTCATGATTTTTCATCCGTAGGCTTTCTTTAGACTATAAATGGAACATTGGCCACATTGGTCACTTCTAGAACCACCAAAGTGGCCCCGGAGGAACTTGCAGTAGGCGACAAATTCATTTTTCACTCCGGTGGTTCCGGAAGGGGCCAATGTGGTCAATGATCCATTTAAAGTGTAAAGAAAGCCCATTTTTTACCATGAAGAAAGAGGTGCCGCACGACATGTTTTGGTGTAAAAATGAATTTGTCGCCTAGTACAGGTTCCCCCAGAGGAATTTCGGTGGCTCCGCAAATGGCCAACGAGGTCAATGATCCATTTAAAGTCTATAGAAAGCCTATTGGTAATAAACCATGATGAAAGAAGTGTCACATGGCATGTTTTGAGTGAATGAAAGAACTGACCGCACTTAGAACCCTCCCTCAGCACCGATTCCACAAAATTGGCCATATCTCGGTTGATTCTGAGCTGATTTTAACTCTTGGTGCGTCATTCGCTTTGGAAATGGTTCTATTTTCGGCATATGAACAAAAACACAGATTAGTAACGGACACCCTGAGAATATCTCCGGTATCCGGTAATCATGATCACTTCCATTGCCACGCCATGAAATTTGATTAGTTTTTCAGTGGAATGCTTCGTGAAAATTAAAAATCGAACAATATTCAACGAAATTACAACAGTCCAAGGTTGGACAACATTTTGCTAGTACCATATAATTCGCACAACCCCTGTATGTATGTACTGGTTCATAATGCTGATTAACCAAAATTGGTATAATACGAACATTCCTCCTCCTTCAGATCCTGATCATCGACCTCATAGGACGACTGCGGTTGCAACTGCGTGATGGAGTGTATTGCTGGTCCTTGACACAAAACTCGGCCTACGGATTCTAAACTCGGCCTAACGCATTGAAATGCCATTGAAACGCAAAAGAATTGACTTCGGCCTATCGGATGAAGATATAAAAAGATTCGGTCGGAGCGCTTCTTTTGTTTTTGCGAATAATGAGTGCAAACCTTCATATAACGCGTTCTAATTGATTTCGTTCGGTAGCTTATTAACTAAAGTATTGTACCAAACGCATAATTGACTTATTAACTCTGAAATCATGGATTTATTTTAAGTTTTCTGCTCGATAGGCCCGAAATGGGCGATTAGGCCGAAGTAGTTCTTTACCCTAACATTTATAATATTTCAGCAGGAAAAGTCAACGTACCGATCTCTGATCTCCTCGCTACTTCTTTTTCTTCCCTGTTTACCACGACTAAGTTAAGAGGATAAATGTTTACATACTACAAATTTCATTCTACAGCCTATGATTTCAAGGAAAAAAAAAACTTCAAAAATAAAGTTGCTCTAGACCTCCGACCGATTATTTGAGGTTTGCAAATGATGGCTTCTACTTGCATGGGCTAAAATATTAGACTTGCCGATTTTTATAAAAATGAAGTTATCTATAAAACACACCTTTCACGACTTTCGTAGAATCCTTTAAGTAAAATATCTCATCTTTTATACTAGTCAGATCACTTAACTAGAATACAATGTGATAAAAAGTGTATTAACAGTGTTAATAGAAAGAACTCAATTTATTTTTTAGAGTTTGAAATGTGTAGGGTAGAGAACTACTTCGGCCTAGGTGCCCATTTTGGGCCTATCAAACAGAAAACATCAAATAAATCCATGATTTCGGCATGCGTTTGGTACGATACTGTAGTTTAAATGTTACCTAACGAAGTCAATAAGAACGTGTGATAGAATGTTTGCACTCAATGTTCTCAAAAACAAATGAAGTGCTCCGACCGAATCAAAAGGCGAAGTGAATTCATTGGCGTTTCAATGGCGTTTCAATGCGTAAGGCCGAGTTTAGAATCCGTCGGCCGAGTTTGGCATCAAGAAACAGTGTTAGACTTTTAACAATATATCAACAATTTGTTTCTCTTTATCAAATCTATACGGTACGTACGGAATGGTAAATAAATTTGGAAGCCATCAGTAATAATAACATTCCGTTTGGTGCTAAACTACGCTAGATTAAGAAATACTAAGTGCGAGTTGTGCTTAATAGGCCGGAAATGGGGTAGTTAACCCTATACTCAATTAAAATTTGATGAAAAGTGTCACTGAGTAGCTTGAACTTACAATATTAGGAAGAATCCAAATTGTTTAGCCATTATTGTTTCTGAAGTTGTAATCGTTTAACGACACTAAAAATTGAGCAAAATCGTATATGTTCCACGAAATTCATATTTATTTTTTGTTAGTGTGTATCATCTTTTAGAAGAGTTAAAATCAGAGGCGTCGCGTGCCTCATTTGTTTACCTGTGCACCAAACTTGGAATTGCAAAACTTAACAAATTCAAGCTGAACATTGCATTAGGTCCTAAGTAATTTTGATAGATTCTTTTCGTCGACTTTCTCTTTCGTTAATAACTTGAGCACATAACCATTTCTTGTTGTGTTTGTCGTATTTGATGCTAGATAAAAGCTTCTTTTATCGATCTGTGTGCTGAAAATACGTGGGAATGTCTTTACATGGCCGTGAAGATACAAAGAGAAAGTCAACGGAGAGAATCTGTCATTGTTACTTAGGACCTAATGCAATGTTCAGCTTGAATTCTCGCTTTTATCAAAAGGCTAAAGGCCGGCGCACAATGGATACGTTTTCAGGTTTTTTGACAGCTAGCCCATGCATTATCTGTCAAAAAACCCGAAAACGTATGCATTGTGCGCCGGCCTTAACTCTTTCGACTGAAGTGTAATAAAGAATATCCGTCAAAAACGTCCGAAAACATTTTTTGATGCGAAACAGTATCAAAATCTAGAGAAAATTCATAGTCCCCTGGGTAGCAAATATGAATTAATCAACTCTTTATTCATCAGAACATCACACCAGGAGAAGCTCATAAGTTTAGGCGCACTGGCGCAACTATCGTTAATTGAGAAATCCTTTAAATTTGTCGAACCTCTTAACAGAATCCCTTAATGAAAAACTTTGAGTGGGTTGATACGCGTATTTCGTCTACTACTTGCAGACTTCATCAGTGCCAAGTACTCAACACCACTGGCATCTGTCAAAAGATAAGCAATTATAACGGATTTTAAAGGAAATAAACCAACCCACTCAAAGTTAATTGAGAGATTCACAACTGACAAGAGAGCGAGGGCGAGCTTTTGCACTCTCTTTCTCCATTACTCTCTTTGTCTGCAATCAGATGTCCAAGTGCACAGCGAGATCTGCACGCTTTAGGCACCCATAGGGTTTTTGATCTAATTTCCGTCCTACTAAGCACAACCCACGCTTTACTTCTCTTGATTGAACGGGTTTTAACAATAAATAAAATGTTTCTACTAAAGATGGCTTCTAAGTTCATTCCCCTTTCCATAAGTATCGTTGAATTTCATAAAGAGCAACACATTGTTGAGATATTGTAAAAAATCTAATACTGCTTCTTGATTCCAAATTCATCCTACGAGTTTCAATTCCGTCCAAACGCATTGAAAAGCCATTGGATTTTCTTCGTCCTATGGATGAAGGTAGAAAAAGCGAATTCGCTAGGAGCGCTTCTTTTGTGTTGAGAACAATGAGTGTAAATTTGCACACAATACGCTCTAATTGGCTTTTTGTTGTAGCTTGTGAACCAACGCATCGGTACAAACGTATTACTGATTTGTGCACCTTGAAATCATTGATCATACTGATGTTTTCTGCTCGATAGAACGGAAATGGAAGGTTACGACGAAGTAGCGCTCTACCCTACATCACAAATGTTCTTCTAATTCAAACTTAAACATTCAAACCGGTCTGCAAGTATGATAACGCCCAAAGCGTACCAGACTGCTGTTTCCGTGTTGCTCCCGTTTGACGCGTGACTGCTGAAAGCTTCAATTACAACTAGTGGTGTATTGTGGAAAATTTGTGGTATGTTTCAAGAGGTGGTAGAAGGTCTGCTTGGCTTACATCAGGCATTTGACCATTGAGTTTTGACATGCATCAATGCATTAGGGATTAGGCAGACCATCCGAACTGAATTTAATCCTTTTCGAAGCAAACCAAGGTCGAAGATTTAATTGCAACACACCATAAAATAGGGTATTCATGGTCATTTGTGGTCTGGAGTAAAGAAGTACAGCTATAATGTGACCAAATCTATAAAAATCTAAACGGATTTTTTTTTTAATTATTTACACCTGTGTTGTGCACAGGTTGCACAAGTGGATGCGACGCCACTGGCTGAAATACAAAATATCTAGCTGGACGCAATTGAATAATTTATCCTGGTGTTCAAGTTATATTGACATGAGCAGTGCTGTGCATTATCATAACGGTTATTGTACCTTGACGGTCATCCTCGCATAACCGTCACATCTCAGAAATGACGGTCAACTAGCATATCACTTGGAAACACCTCTACCTCACTAGACCGTCTTCATAAAAGCCATCCATGACAGTTAGATTAAATGACAAGGAGAGAGTAGCAAAATCAATCGCTCACTGATCATCTCTGTTGGGCATTTATAAGTGGGAAGTGAGAATAATGCTCCCTCATTTTCCTATTCTTGCTAACAGTTGTTGAGTTCAGAACATACGAAACATTTTGAAGAAAACGTTGGATTTTCATTTTCCTTGTAACAAATAAATATGTAGGTGCTATTACGTTACAATATCGAAAAATATCCGTTTATCTTCAAAAATTCAATTTCTTAACATGCAAATTAATGCCACTTTCACTTTTTTTTATGATCCATCGGCAATATCAATTGGGTTCTTTAATTTTCAAAAATATATCCGTTTTTATATATCATCTGAAAGAGCTTAGTTTTCTGAGCACAGCGATATTTTATTCGAACCCACACACTTTCACCTCGATTTTTAAATCATGATTTAAAGCGCAATAATAGCTTCACTGTTTGACACTAAACTGACAAACTGACAGCTCGCTCCCATACAAAGTGACACCGCGGGGCGCGAATAAGGTGATTTTTGCAAATGTAATCCTACTTATTTAAAATAGTTCCAGTATACCAAAATTTATGAAATTTTGGGTCTGGGTTCCATTTTTAATGCAGATTACGAATATGCATTTACCTCAATACCATTAAAGAACCCAATTCTCTTTTACTTACGCGTCATTGTTTAAGATGCTTAATAAATCTAAAAACTGGCACAACTCACTTTTGACAATCTCACGAGAATTTTACTGTCAAAACAAATATCTTTTCAACGTTATTACGTTTCGTGTGAAAAGTGAAGCGAAAAATTGCAATTACCATCATGGAGCCAACAGGTTGAACATCGACAAATCAGTGCGAAACCGAACTTTTCGTCAGTGCAAACCTCAACCTGAGCTGGGTTTTAAAAGCAAACGTTTGACGTTTATCCGAAAACAGATGGAACTGAATAATAAACGAATTCGCTATTAATTTTAGCGAAGATTTATTGAAATACATTGCGTTCCCTTACGGACTTCAAAGTAACGATTTGAAGTTTTCTTTGCTGATGGATACCAATGGTTGCTTTGATTGCTAGCCACAATTCTAATATTTAGAGGGGAATTCCTATTTACGCAAGGATTTTTATTGGTTTTGATTTTATTGGTTTTGCATTTTTACGGGTGCCTTGATACTTGGGCTTCAGTAATGTGGACACGATATATGGTCAGCATCCTTATTTTTGGAGCTCAAGCGTCACGGTATCCGAAAAAATGAATAGCTGCAAAATCTCTATCCATGAATAAGCATTCGTAACTGCAGGTAGTACGTGTTCATGCAGATATGAATTCTTACAATAATAATTATTGGTTATGATACGATTGTATAACACAGGATAAGACTTTTTCCTTGATACATCACAGCTATCGCCTCATTCGTGATTTTGGAAGGGGAATGACCGTCATAACCGTATTTGTGCTCGAAATGAGATGACGGTCAATTTATATGTCTGTTTATATTTCCTCGGTGATATGATGGTAACACAAGGCAAATGTTAGTTATATTGCGAATGAGTGAGAAAAGCAAAACCACGATATCTCACGGTTGTTGTTTCATACTGGTGAGAAGTTTTACGGA
This sequence comes from Ochlerotatus camptorhynchus, assembly GCF_037179485.1. Lineage (NCBI taxonomy): Eukaryota > Metazoa > Arthropoda > Insecta > Diptera > Culicidae > Ochlerotatus > Ochlerotatus camptorhynchus. The sequence goes on from NW_027040773.1 coordinate 4,889,399, forward strand.
GAGAGGATTCTCAGTTGTTTTGATTGTTAACCGTAGGAATCTCTTTTGTCAATCTAAAGGCTGTCAGTACCGTGATGCAACTCAGCACTGGACATGAGTATAAAAATTACCTTTTAGAGCACATGTGATTTAAATGAGTGTGTCCGTTTTATGAACTGAACAGTCTTTACCAAGTAAAAATCCATTGAACTCAAAGTGGAGATCACCTGGACGTCATACTGAATAAGTGCTAAGAACCACATTTAGCTCCTCTTGAAACGATTTTTGTTAGCATTTTAAAAACTCAGATGTGTGAGAAGGATCACTTCATGCCGTGATTAGATTGATCCAGGGTTTTTTAAAGTGGATTACTTATCATAACGGGTGTTCAATAAAAAAATAATTTTTTCAGTCATAAGGCTAGTAAAAATATTTTTTTTTTCAACGAATTCAGTATTTTTTTTATTAAAAACATGATGTTTATTCTTCAAAAAAACGTCAATGAATATTGGAGAAGGGAAGTCTGGTCAGCCGTACGACGCAACTTAGTCGCGATGCTCTCAGAAGAGCGCTGGACGGCACTGAAATCATTCTCATTTTTTATTGAACACCCGTTATATGAAGTTCTGCATTTCTTCAATATATTCTACACCCCAGTCACCGTTCCCAGTTGTGTACTAAACTCAAAACAGAGCAAAGCCCCGTTCAGCGTCAGTCGCAAATCACGGCCGATGGATGATGGTGATGCTGGTTTGGCTGAATGATGCGGCCGGTGACGGTAACGGTCACGGATCATCCTTCCGTTCGGTTGGCTGCTGCGATGCGTGAAGTCAAGTTCGTACCCACAGTGCGAAAGGAAGGTACCGATTTGAAATTTGTCGGATCAGAACTTCCTCAGCCGGAGCCGCGCGCGAAGAAGGTATGTGGTGGTTAGAAATTATTTTCGCTGTTTATTTTTATGCTGCGGTGAAAATTTATGAACGCCTTTAAAAATAGCTTCCAACACAGAGAGCCGGCGGGTGGTGACGCGGAATGACGGTGGAACCCAAGGGATCACTGGAAACATCTGGTGATGTCAACCACGACAATCCCCACGGGTATCGTCAGCGTCAAGCGTGCTAGTCGCATCTTCTGAGCTGAGTGAAAACAAGGTAAGCACCAAACAAAAAATCGCAACTGTAGTTTTCCGTTTAGTGCCAGAAGAGCTCCAAAATCGTACGAAGAAAAATTGCGCAAATAAATGTCAATAGTTTTGCAATTTTGTGTTCTATACGCCAAGTGCAGTTTGAATCTTAATTTTTTGGATATATTCTTTCGCCGAAAACGGCAGCATGCAGCACGAAGAACGGATTCGATTTCAATATGCTCGGGCTGGAGTGCTCAAAGGTTTCGTGAGCAAGTATCACTTTGAACCGAGGATGCAGAAGAGAGGCTCGGGAGGAACCGGTCCGGAATTTATCAATCGCTTGTTATTGGATAAATTTTTAATGCTATTCAAGCCACGACTTTTATTATTATTGTTCGCAAACGATATTTGTTTTGCTGTGTTTCGGTAGTTCTGGCCTCGGTGGTTGGGAAATAGGATTTTGGTCGAGCATGGAAGAGATCCTGGGGTAAAATGCTTATACGGAACAAAACAACCCATTGCTGTTTTAAATGCCTTTTTCAACACTTTTTCCAGTTAGTGCAGAGTTTGCTGATCCATTCCAAAAAATACTGTGATGGGAGTGCATTTTTCTCTGTGTTTCCCAATATGCGGTAGAGTAGCATCAGGACACGTGAACCTTGGAAGCGAGGTATTTTATTATTATTTTTTATTCCATACGATAGAATTACAATATCCCTGTATCAAGGGCACTCGATATTACATGGTACGTTTTATTGATATGTAAGCGTGTCGCAACTACGGTAATGATTGTTAATTTATTGCGTGATGTTAAGTGAGTTTAGTTTTTTTTACTCGAACACAAATATATTTTATAAGTTTCGATAGGCCGTATGAAATTGAGTATGTGAGTCGATCGCAAACGGTTCCACATGTTGCTCTTACGAAGTTACATCTCATAGGTCATGACTGGTTCATGCCAAAACTGGAACAAATTTCATGTAGTGTCATAGTGAAAAATATTCTGGTGACCACTTTATGATATCTGCATATGTTGTTACTCATTCCAATACTGCAAATCATTTATACAAAACTCTAGAATAAATCTAGCAATCTCCTGGTGGGTGTTCTTATAAGAAAAGTTTTTTACAAGGGTCATTAAATTTTCTTCATCCTAGCTATGGTTCTCTTACATGAACTTGCACCTATGCTAAGGGGCTGTTCAAAAACCACGGATATTTTCTAAGGAGAGGGAGGGGTTGCAAAAAGTCTACACTAGTCTACGAGGGGGAGGTGGTTTTTGTCAATGTTGACGTAATTTAATTTTTCTCTCAAAATATCTGATTTCTCATTAACTACAAATAAACAATGAAGTAATGAAATTGGGTTGTTAGCGGAATGCTAAATAAAACAGCAAAAGGGTTTATCTTCCATTTAATTCCACTTAATTAATTTTGGTATCCATGACAGATACGTATTTCGACTACAATGTGCAGTCTTCATCAGTGTCATTCCCACTAAAGAACTTATCAAAATCTAACCCCCTTAAGTACTCATCCCCTAGGTAAAAAAGTCAAGATCATAGGTATAAAAATGAAACTACAATGTGTTGAATCGGAACTTTGGGGATTTTCCTTATTAGAGATTTGTTTGGATTTTTCTCCTTTAGCTTACTTAAATCTTTGGTTTTTATTAGTTAGGTAGGTTCCGATTCAACACATTGTAGTTTCATTTTTATACCTATGATCTTGACTTTTTTACCTAGGGGATGAGTACTTAAGGGGGTTAGATTTTGATAAGTTCTTTAGTGGGAATGACACTGATGAAGACTGCACATTGTAGTCGAAATACGTATCTGTCATGGATACCAAAATTAATTAAGTGGAATTAAATGGAAGATAAACCCTTTTGCTGTTTTATTTTACAAATAAACATCTCTACAGATGCACAATATTTTAAACTTCACGATGGGGCTTGGTCCCAATCGACACATACTTTAGCCATCGAACCGGAGCCAAGCAGGGTCACCTGCTCACAACCAGCAAATATTTCCGCCAACGAGATCACCTATCCGCAAACCTGCCAAAACATCCATTCTCCCGTTGGATCACCCTTGCCTTGGATGGGTGGAATTTTCCCGCCTGCCCCGGGTGGGGCAATGTTTCATTCGGTCTGCTGCTCGAGCCCACCGGTGGTTCTTCCCGATGTGCCACCTTCGCATTTGTTGGATGGAACGCCTCCACTTATCCTTCGCGGAGCTCTGACGGACACTGCCTCGACCGATGAAATCGACGCCACCAGTCGCATGAACGTACTTAGCATCTACGACACCGTTGATGGAATGCCTACACCTGTCCTCAACAGGGCTAGGCCCTACTCGACATGCAGTGAGTCTACCATCTCGTACCCCGCGCCTGCACTGCCCAAGCCGATGAGCGTTGTTCTCCAGTGGAATATAAACGGATTCCTTGGCCGCCTAGGGAAATTGGAACTCCTTTGCCAAAGCGATGCCCCCTGGATAATCGCTCTACAAGAGGTCAATAAAGTTACAACCGACCAACACAATCGTTCGCTGAGAGGGAGATACGATTGGAGCTACAAGCGCTGCGGCAACTTCAGGCACTCCGTAGCCATCGGGGTGCATAAAGGGCGAACACGAAATTATTGCGACACATTCAACAGGGCATAACTTTTTTACCATTGGGTAAAAATCAACCAAATTTTGCACACTTTCTCATTGATGTGTATTGTCTACATGCTGTCAAACTCGAAGTCGTGTTTTTCGATTCAACGAAAATGGAGGTGAACCAACGCGAGTTGAGAGAACAAATTCTTTCCAAACACCTGGAATTTCCTGACCTGTCGCACCGGCAGTTGGGAAAAATGTTGAACATTCACCATTCAACCGTCTCCAGAGTGTTGAAGCGGTTCCAGGAGCGGTTGACGTTGGACCACGGCAAAGGAGCTGGAAGAAAACCGGGACCGGAGAACAAAAAGACGGAGGGAAAGGTGAAGCGGATGATTAAAGCAAATCCCAACGTCTCAAGCCGTGATTTGGCTAAAAAGATCGGCATGTCACAGAGCTACGTCCAGAATGCAAAAAAGAGAGCTGGACTATATACATACAAGGTACAGAACTTCCCAAACCGCGATGAGCGGCAACAATCGACGGCTAAAACTCGGGCACGGAAGCTCTACGAGAAGATGCTGACAAAATATGGCTGCTGTGTGATGGACGACGAAACGTATATAAAAGCCGATTTTAAGCAAATTCCGGGGTTGGAGTTTTTCACCGGCAAGAGCAAGTTCGATGTGGACGACAAATTTAAGAAGAAGAAAATGTCGAAGTTCGCCTCCAAATATCTCATTTGGCAGGCCATCTGCTCTTGCGGACTGAGGAGTGAGCCTTTCGTGACAAAGGGCACAGTAAATGGCGAGATCTACAAATCTGAGTGCCTCGAGAAGCACCTTTTGACGTTCTTGCAGCAGCACGACGAAGCTCCGCTATTTTGGCCAGATTGGGCATCATGCCACTATTCTTAAAGTGTCCTGGAGTGGTATGAGGCCAATTCTGTCCATTTTGTTCCAAAGGACATGAATCCGCCAAACAGTCCGGAGCTGCGCCCGGTGGACCAGTACTGGGCAATAATGAAGCGGGAACTTCGGAAGAGCAAGAAGACAGTCAAAGACGAGAAGGACATGTTAAGAAAATGGTAAAAAAAAAACCGAGAAACTGGTACCGGATGACACTGTAAAGACTTTGATGGAGGCCATCAAGCGAAAATGCGTTCAATTTTACACTCAAGGCTCCATCGATTAACTTTTCTTTTGATTTTTGAAGTAAATATATGTATAAAACTACCCTAAAATTTTGGTTTGATTCTAAACATTATAAGAAAATTGGCATGACATTTTCGGTGTCGCAATAATTTCGTGTTCGCCCTTTAGGAGCATTCCACACCAAGTTCTTGACCTCCAAACCGACCTACCAATCGTTGGCGCCTCAAGAACGCCGCCAACTTAGCTATGGGCTGTGCATACCTGCCCTGCGGATGGATAGCCAACTTAGTTGGAGACTTAAGTGCAGCTATTTCCAAGCTTCCGGAACCGCGGCTCATCGTCGGCGACTTCAATGGGCACCATCCGGACTGGGGCAGCCCTCGCCCAGACCCCAGAGGTTCTACCCTGGCGAACATCTTCGAGAGTGAGGACCTGGTGGTGCTGAACGACGGCGCTCCCACCTTTTTTAAAGGACGGCACACCACCGCGATCGACATTGCCACTGCCAGTCGATCTATCGCAAACAGGACACAGTGGAATATCAGTGACGACCTGCATGGTAGTGTCCATTACCGGATCCGCATACAGCTTTCTGTAGGCGCGGCCCTCCAACGACTCGGAGACCCAGATGGCTCTACGAGGAAGCCAACTTGGACGCCTTCAGGGAGAAATCCGACGCTCTCCTTCAGCAACGCGATCCGAACGACATCTCCAGCTTCACGGAAGTACTCTACGAAGCTGCAACAGTATCTATCCCAAGGACGGGAAAATATTTTGCCGGCCTGTCTGCTGTCAGTGGCTACGACAGCGATTTCGTCCAGCGCGTCAAACCTTCCACAAGCAGCATTCACGACTTGCGAAATCCAACCGATGTTCCTGTTCTCCACCCAAGTAACACCAATTCATATAATTATGTTGAGTAAACTTCTTTACAACCAAATCCAGCCATATAAAGGTTATATAAACTGTTATGGAACATGTGTGTTGCTAGGGCAGATCAACGAAGCTCTTACCTTCCTTCAAAATAAAAATTTCATGTTTGGAAATAATAGGGGAAATGTATGTAATGTCGGCCTAAGTGTCCCTAATTTGGGCTCAAACATAAATTCAGCAATCGACTAAATTTTCAATAGCAACCAAAAATATCCATAAGTACCGTCCCAATGACGCGTTCATCTAGATACAATTGATAAATAGCAGATTTTTAGCGATGGGCCCACTATTAGATCCATAGGCCAACATTAGAGCCATTTGCCCTATAAGCTTTTTTTCGAGATGTTATTTTTTGCAAGATCTGAAAATTTATTTTTTAATTTAAAAAATAATTTACATTGAAACGTGTAAACGTGATTTCATTACAATATAGGTAGGTATTTAAGCTGCTACGCGTACGGACGGTGTGCGATGAGAATGAACAATTTGTGTTTTTTGTAAGAAGAGCCGGTCTATCATCAGTTTTTCAGGCATATCTCAAAAACGGTATAAGATACCATCTTGAAATTTTCACCGAAAAAAGCTTTAAAATTTCCAAACATGAAATAATTTTGACGTAGGACTACGTCTTTGATTTCTATATGGGGGTACACTTTGTGAAAACCGAAAATGGAACATGCAACAAATTAAGAAAGATATTGAACGGTAATAACTCAGCTGCCCTTGGTCTAATTTCAATAATTTTATCACCAATCAATCAGAAATATGGCTACGCATCGATAAAACTGCTTCCGAATGTTGATTTTCAACAAGAAACTATTGAAAAACTGGTAAATGTCCAGCATTGTTCAAAAGCGTCGAATTAACTAACAAATCCACCAATTACCTACATGCATATGCTGCTTCCCCAGCACAGTCGTCAGAAAGTAGTAATTAGACGAAACAAGTCGAAGTGGCATTTGCCTCCGATCCTCGGAGGCGTGCGAATAGGGAGGATGGAATTGCGTATTGCACACTTATCGCCATATTCAGAACCAAACGTAAATTCTTCGAGATAACCACTTTTCAGGGCCACCAAGCTTATTACAGTAAAGAGTACACAGCAAAAAAATAATTTTGATATCACGTCAAAGTGGATGCACTACAATCATGTTGAAAATATGGTGTAATATTACTTGCTAAAAAGGACAAAATTATCATTAATACAATGCATGAACTGACATTACGCTGCTTTTACTGCATTTGTTTATTTATGTGGTCATAAAAATTACATCAAATTTTCGACATAATTGTAGTGCATCCACTTTGATGTGATATCAAAATTATTTTTTTGCTGTGTATGAATAGAATTCATCTGCCTGTTTATCCATATTCAGAACCAACGATCACACAAAATGCTCATGTAATCAAACTGGAAGCAGGGGTACACATTATTTTGATCAACTTTGAATCGCCACGGCCGGATGTTTTCCATGGAAGAAGCAACAATCTAGCATCTAATTCGACGAAGACGGCAGGAAACATTTGTGAAGCCGAGTTATTTACGAAAAAGGAGTGTCGATGAAGAGAATCGATCAATGCAGCTAGGACCTATTGAAAAGTGACGCGAGATTTGTTTTCTGTACTCAGCTGGGTGGCATCCCTATCTTGTTTGCCTTGCCTTGAAAAGAGCTAACATCGCTGCGGGCCCGCGAATTGTGGGCCCCACTGACAGCTCATAATTTGTAAACAAATAGAAGAGTCAAGCCAGAATTTCAAAAAAGGCGTGACTGATATTATGGATATTCTTAATATTTTTGCTTACATTTTGTGAAAAATAAACTTAGGACTCATAAAATATTATTTTCTGATTTTCTACCACGAAGTCAACCATTTATATGGCATAAAAGGGAAAATAATTTCATTTGATAAAAATAAGACAATTCAGTCACGCCATTTTTGCAGTTCACACTGGAATTGTGACGTTCCAGATGTTGGTTTCAATAACATGGCGGCATGTCACCCAGCTGTCTGCACTGAGCTCCAATGCTACCGACGCCAGGGAGGCAGCTCCCACACCTGAACCCTACCAATCGACCCATCAACTCAACCGGGGACCAACGGCTTTACTTCCCGAAGGTAGGCGTGATCAGAGATGTTATGCCTTAGAACATGCCGGTGGCGCCGACGGAGATTGAACCCACGCCTGCTGGGGTGAGAGGTAATCACGCTAACCACCGGCGCCGATATCTTTCAAGGTGATATTACTGCGAATGAGATTGACCCAAATTTGAGTTTAGTTATCTCAGAAATAAGAAATAAAGTGCAGGAACTCAGCGATGAGTAAATTTGCCTCATGTTTTCCCAGGATTTTCCAGGATTTTCCAGGGAAAAATTCCCGAATTTGAGAAAAGTAAAGATTGGATTCACTCAGTCTATTGGTACTACTCCGAGACTGAATAAAATTTTCGTCAATTTTCTCATTTTCTGGCAGATTTTTTAGGTTTTCCACAGGAAACCATGAGACAAATTTACTCATCGCTGAGTTCTTGCACTTTTAGCGATTATGGGTGAACTAAACTCAAATTTGGGTCGATCTCATTCGCCGTGTACGCAAAAGGAAAAGAGCCACTGTCGCTAAATACTTGATAGCAAACTACTCATAATGGGAGGAGTCTTTGTAGCTTTTATACCACTTGATTGCACATCATTCTGCTTCAACCTGAAAAGATATAAAAGAGCGCTGCTGTATGGCATTAGTTCATTTTCGCTTCGGACGGCGTGGTGAACAGCAAAAGCAGCAGTAGGAAGGTGGTGGCTAGTCCACTCCTTCACACCTAACAAGCAACAATTGACTGGTCGGTGTCACACGTGTCTCCGGCCATCGATGTCGTCTACGCTTTGAAGTGACAGACGAACTCTGTACAGCTTCGGAGGTTAAATCATCATTAACTTTGGCAACAAAACGGCTCTTTTCAGGGCCCTCAAGCTTACATCAGTAAAGAGTTGGAATAGAATTTATCTGTGTTTGATTGTCCATATTCAGAACCACAAGCCCCCAACGACCACACAAAATGCTCTCCAGAGCAGTGTTGGAAAAGTTCGCGATATTTCACGAAGTTCACCAAGGGAAAAGTTCGCGAGTCATAGTGAGTTTTCGCGAACTTTTCCATCACTGCTCCAGAGTTGTAATCTTGTAACCAAACTTGGAAGCAGGTGTGCAAGTGATTTTGATTGATTCTCTTAATCAACTTTCTCTTTGAAAAAAATTACTACAAATAACTGGCTGGGGGGGACACCCCTCACCATCCCTCTCCATAGGGGGAGTTTGGTAAAGAGAGAAAAAAAACCGATTTGTACCTTCCTTAAAAGTTGTCCTAGCTCGCTATTCTAATATCTATATGCAATCTTCACACTGCCGTACTCTAACGGAACTATCAACTCTAGACTTTCATCTCCTCCATCTATCGTATAAAAATTACCACTACAGTCTGTTATTTGAAATTAGCATCTTCAACTATGTAAATCGTTGACTTCACGTAGAAGTAATACTAAAAAACATATAGTCAAAGTATTAAATTAACGTTAATTTAAAGTTAAGTTAAAGTTAAGTTAAATTAAGTAAAAGTTAAGTTAAAGTAAAGTTAAATTAAAGATAAAGTTAAGTTAAAGTTAAGTTAAAGCTTAGTTAAAGTTAAGCTTAAGTTAAGTTAAAGTTAAGTTTAAGTTAAGTTAAAGTTAAGTTAAAGTTAAGTTAAAGTTAAGTTAAAGTTAAGTTAAGTTAAAGTTAAGTTAAAGTTAAGTTAAAGTTAAGTTAAAGTTAAGTTAAAGTTAAATTAAAGTTAAGTTAAAGATAAGTTAGAGATAAGTTAAAGATAAGTTAAAGTTAAGTTAAAGTTAAGTTAAAGTTAAATTAAAGTTAAGTTAAATTTAAGTTAAAGTTAAGTTAAAGTTAAGTTAAAGTTAAGTTAAAGATAAGTTAAAGTTAAGTTAAAGTTAAGTTAAAGTTAAGTTAAAGTTAAGTTAAAGATAAGTTAGAGTTAAGTTAAAGTTAAGTTAAAGTTAATTTAAAGTTAAGTTAAAGTTAAGTTAAAGGTAAGTAAAAGTTAAGTTAAAGTTAAGTTAAAGTTAATTAAAAGTTAAGTTAAAGTTAAGTTAAATTTAAGTTAAAGCTAAGTTAAAGTTAAGTTAAAGTTAAGTTTAAGCTGACAGTTACCGTTAAAATTGAATTAACGGGTTCAACAAAACAGGAATCTCGCCTTGCAATCGTAATATCTTTGACGACGGTGCATTTGCTCCATCTGAAGTAACCGATCAACCCTGCTGGTGCTCCGTTACTTTGAAAAATGCAAAAGCTTCCAAAGACATGCAATCCATTAATAAAGAGCGTAAGCGGTCGTCGAAGAAATCCAATCAAAAGCAATGCAGAACCGACACTTTATTTGATAGCTTGTGTGACATATGTGGTTGCCAATTTTCCGATTAGGATGCAGGAATGGGATGGGAAATGTGTTTGTAATGCTTCTCCTGGTTCCACACGGGATGTCTCAAGGCCGCTACTACAGTTTGCCGAAACTGCTCCTATCTTGACATGATTTTCTCATTGGAATATGAATTGCTTTTAATTTTGGATTTAATATTCTTTGTTTGGCTGTTGAATTGCTTGTACGTTAAGTTTATGTTCATAAACTACTTTTTCTTAAATAAAAAAAAAACTGTACCCATTTTCTGCACCAAGAAATGGGTTACAACTAAATAATGTCTAAATTGTGTCAACTATTTCACATTCTGCATCATTTCTGTGAGTGTCCGTTTTACCCAAATCATGTATCCGTCTTTCCCGAACATTTGGAAACTGCCCGAAAAAATCATGTTTTTTTATTGATGATTAAAACATTTGTTTAACTCGCGAACATCAATGACTTTTCTGATATAATATAGGAGTATAAAGCATGACTTGCACAAAATGTGTGATCAATGCATAAATATATCAGTAGCTTTTCCAACTTAAGCTTAAGGTGTCCGCCTTTACCTACTTTCAACATGGCTTTTGAGTTCCAATGACAAAGTTACTATTCGGATGACCAAAAAATAAATGAAAAGCAATTGTCAGGCACTGTTTCTTAGCATCAGCATTTAGTGTACCACTTACGCGTCGTAGAATGCCTCCGGTGCAATAGTCTGTCTATACGGAGAGCTCATTACATTAATAATGTTTATTTAAAATGTTCCTCTTTGTGTTTCTTATTTCGCTTAATCGCAATGGTAGGGAACAACCGTTCACTGCGTTACGGATGCAAAAAGCAGCAGGAAGAATGTCATATAAAGTCTTAAAATAGCAAACGCATTATTTTCGTTTCCAAAAAGTGGAAGTAAACAAACGACGGAAGGGTCCACGGTTAGCAGACAGCATGGAGCATATCAGAATCAGATGGAAATCTCGACAGTTTTGGTTTTCTTCTTCTTTCCGTTTTGCTCACTGGACGCGCCGCCAGCCGGTCTCATGGGGAGAGCAGATGAGTAGATGATATCTGCGTGTTCGAGGGAACCCGGAGTGCTGCCTCTCGGACGTGGGTTGGTGCGGCATCCAGACTGGCGAATGACTACTCGACGCGTGCTGGTTTGTCACACATTGGTGGTTGTTGTGTTTCCCTTTTTGTATCAAATCGAGTTCACAGATTGCGCTTGCCGGCTTCTCGAGAATTGATTGTGTTTTGACAATCGTGATCGTCTCGATAATTGCCGGGTAATGTTTCATGGAGCTAGCTAGAGGTGGATGTAGCACTAATGGCCACATTATTCATTCCATGACATCGGGTATGTTTGATTAACAAACTCTGGTTGAGCGGTTCCAGCGCGGAGAGCATAAATATTCCTAGCCAGAAAATGTAACATTCTTTTACAGTTTTGTACAGGAAAAATTCAAAATTTGTTTTGATCAACCAAATTTGCACTACTTCGTTATATTTTATTAAGTTGAAGGTTGAATCAGAACTAACAAGGATAATGCTATTCGTTCTAATTTTAGCAATCAAATGGCTTGGGTACACATTCGCACAATTTTAGTAATTAGACCAAACATTGAAAGTTCCATCTCATCGCTGGAAAGCCCCCCCCATCGACTATAATCCAAAGTGCTGGGCAACCGATGTGATGCCATGCTTTGGGGTATGAGTCGGTTGCAAAGTGTTACCTGCAAAAATGATTGGTATTCATAGAATGTGAAAATTTTAATGATTTCCTTCCTCCTCAGCACAGCTCATCACGAATGATGGGAGGTATATAGATGAGGTAGATCATCAAGCCTAACATCGATGATGAAAACGCCTGCGACGACAGCAAGGCCAAGGGTAGAGCAGAGGAGAAGTGCCGACCTGTCGAGCGGAAATCGGCAAAAATCTCCTCCCAGGATGTGTAGGTATGAACAAACATGTAGGCTCACCACAGAGATAATAATCCGTTCGTCCGTGTGTAGACGGTTCATATCGGTAGGTAGGTACGTGGAAAACGGAAGTGCGCAACTATGTCTACCGGTAAACTGTTTGTTCATTAAAGAGGAAGTTTATAGAGCAAACTCCTGAGTAGAGTAGGTTTGGTGGTGCAGAGCGTCGATTTGCATACAGAATGAGTGGAATGAAATGAGATGAAGAATAATTGGTTTATCCATATCAGATGGGGCAGAAAGTTGATGTTTTTGATATTAACAAATCTTGTGCTACGAGCATCATTTGGACAATAAGATTGTTATTAGTCTAGGCACTGGCCTGCATAGCCATTGTAATGTATGTTCGCAAAGGATCATTCTGATTTATAATCTAAAGAAGTACCACAGGTAAGGCTGTTAATTTCAATGGAATGATAATTTTCAATTTCATTGAACGTACTGTAGGTGATCTACAGACATAATCATATCACATTAAAGTTCAATGGAATTAAACCTTATTTGAATTTTGCAGCAAAATTTTCGAACATCATACACTCTAAAAAATCCTCACGTCTTATTTACGTGAAATATCACGTAACTGATCTGTATTTAGAAAATTTCAAACGTTACGTGACATTAGCAACTTTGACCTGCATTACACGTCATGTCCACTAAAAATGTTGGTGAAATCGACCGTATAGTGTATTTGTGTTTGTGTGTTTGGAACTTCGATATTTCCGCGAAATTAGATTTACGTGATTTTCAGGTACGCAAAAAAGTCAATATGGCGTCACAAAGCGTGGTGGAAGAACAACTCAAAAATTAAAAATTTCCCAGCAGCGTGCTACAAATATTGGACGGTAATTTGATTCATTTACATTAATTTAGTTGTGATTATATGTAGCCTTTTTCTAGGTTTATAATTTCACACGGTGGCATCAGCATTTTGAGTCTGCAAACAGTTATTTATATTTTGACAGAAATAAAAAATCTCATAAACATTTCTACCTACCAAGTAGTCAATAATTTTGCAATTTTATGAGTAGATATAAGTATCAATTTAAACACCTTGAATTTATATCAACCCGATGAAATTGCATAATATTGGCTGCTTCTACATATCAAGAGCAAATTGTCATTACGTCGAATGTAACAAAGGTAAACAAAGTCGAGCTATCAGTGTCAATCGATGCTCCTGCTATTACACTATATACTGTCCGAATATAGGATCACATCCCATTTTTAAAATTATTTACCAGTCAAATTGCTTTTTGACGTAATCACCTTCCGATCAAAATAGTTTTCGATGTTACTTAAGTCACCCGATTTCTATGGAGATGCCGTTTACCTTAAGTAACAGCGCAGAGAAACCAGTGAAAAGTGTACGTTTGTCGTTTCGCTTCCTCATTATTAAAGTGAATAAATAGAACTGTTTGTTGCTAAGATGATTTCGGTGGTCCTAAAATGATAAATGGGCTGCACGTAAGGAGACGTAATTGATTATTCTCCCGAATATCCTGATAAATACACTTTGACTTAAGTAACAATAGGGGCCACCAAACGACGTATAATAGCTTTTGACTTAAAAACCAGTATTTTTTAGCATGAAAGCTAGCGATTTGCATTTTTATGATTAAAACCCGGCTAAATATGTTAAACATTGCTATCACTATGAGATTATATGTGTTTAATTGGAAATAGGAATAACTTTTCGGTCATCAAAACAAAACATTATTTTTCTCGGATCGGTGCGAATGTTACTTACGACATAATGAAAATTTGCTCTTGATATAATTTCAATGATTTTTAATGAGAATGCACGTAAAAGTTACGTGAAAAGCATTTTAAACAAAACGGAATATCACGTAAAAGTTACCAGTTTTCTAGTAATTTTTACCCCGATTGCAACAACTTGATTGTGAGACCGAAATAAGTCACAGGGAAGCGTGACTGCTTTCTCGAGCAAAGGTCAACATCAAAATGGCAGCAAATCGAAATCAAATTTTGATTTGATTTCAGTTTTACGCGATTAACAAATTTGATAATAAATTTTTTTTTCAAGTTGCTGTACATTTGCTTTTTCAAAAAAAAATTGATGCAGTGTTGTGTTGATTGCTTTAGCAGAACTTCAAATTGAATATTTGTTTTTTATCAACAGGAAAATTGTACATCAAAGGGTCCATGCATTAATTATGTCACGCTAAATCGAGCAAAAAATTACCCCGTCCCACTATCGTGACGTTTTTCCTATACCTAATGCATTGCTTGTCACATTGCACTTGCCGGCGCCGGTGGTGTAGTGGTAAGCGTGACTGCTTTCTAACACCCCAATGGGTCTGGGTTCAATCCCAGCCGAGGTCGGTGGGATTTTTCTGAGGCATAAACATCTCTGGTCACGTCTTCCTTCGGAAGGGAAGTAAAGCCGTTGGTTCCAGCCCATGCATGTTCGATTGAATGGGTGCGATATCCTACGCAGGTGTGGAAGCTGCCTTCCTGCACATTCGATTGTCGTCAATGGATGGCAATCGATGTCCGTCGGAGATTGGAACTTAATTGCGGAACAGAGACCAACGTTAAATAAAGGAAAGAAGAAAATTGCACTAAGGTGCAACTGTTAGTGCTATGATAGTTGAAATTATCACCAATTGCCTGCGAAAAGCGATTTCTCTAACGCAGATTTCAAAGTTGAATTCCATCCGGTCCCACCAAACGGTGTTTATTCAATCACCACGTGGTGAGTGGTGGTGTTCTCCAGTGCACAACGAAAGGCTCCCCGCAAGCAGCTAGCTATCAAGGCTGCCCACAACCACTGATCGAATTCAGTTTCAATCACCGTGTGTGGTGGTGTCCGGTCGTCGACATCAGCAGCAGCAACAACAGTGCTTTCGGCGTTGAACATTGTTCTCCAGTACACAACGAAAGGCTGCCTGCAAGCAGCAAGCTGTGGGGTGCAGCATCCATAGAAGGAAGAAGTAGCCACACCGCTATTGATCGGAATCAGTAGCTCTTCGTGAAATGCTGTGGGCCATCTATGTCAAGCGCGTCATACAAAAGAGTATAAACAGAGTATAGTATAACAGAGAATCCCGCTCAAATTCCTATTCCTACACAAAACAGATGCTCCTGGTGCAGTTCACAAATAAGATTTATTATATAAGACCACGTAGTTCTACGTCACCATTGCGTAAAACCCCATAGGGCTGTCTCTTGTAGTTTTTCAATCCTAGCCGAGGGCGTTGCGATTTTCCAAGGCATTAAATCTATCCTGCTTTTTACGCTAGTCTACTATGAAGACTGAAATACCCCTATTGTACATTAGACATAAGCTAATGGCAACGTCTTAGCAAACCATGGTTTCACAAAAAAAAACTATCATCATCATATTACATCAATTTGAAATTTATCATGAAAGTCATCTTCTAGAGACTTTTAAAACTCTTCAAGAAGAATTTTTTTATAGCTCAAATTGTTGCCTGTATCACTTCTAATAAAAAAAAAATACCCAAATATAGTAAAAAATATGAATAAATTCAAATTGATTTAATACGAGTTTAAAAAATAAAATACCTCCAATTTTTCACATTATTGAGAATAACATACGCCCTTCAAATGCCGTAAAAAATTTTTTTTTTTGTTTTCCCCAACCAGAGATATTAACATTTAAAAAGTGCATATTTTTAGTATAAAAACGTCAATAACTCTTGATCGGCGAAAGATATTGACAAGCTTTGTGCAGCAAAAATTTGCGCCTTCTTAAGATCTAAAAGTAATCTGAAGACACCTTTGCTGAGAAATTCGAAATAAGAAAACTAGAGCAAAACGACTGTTTTTTCAAGAGCCACAGTAACTCAATTCAAGAAAATAGCTCTAAATCGGCCAATTTAAGCGATACAAAAAACCTATTTTCAACAAAGTTGCTTGAAATTAGCTCAGCTATAACTTTGCGGAAGAACATATACCTTAATTTATTCAAACAAAAAAGTTAGATTTTGGATTTTAATGATAATAGGAACCACCCTAGAATTTATTGTCATAAAAATGATGGCCTTACTATAAGAAACTACTTTGTAGGAGAGACTTTTAGTCTAAAGTTTCAATTTCAGGCTCAAAACATATCATTCCACCTAAATCTGCATTCTGGACCACTGGGCAGTGGTGTATAGAAGAAACCCAGCAAAATCGTCCTGAGCTGACAAGTCAACCCGATGTCGGATCAATGTAAGGCAAATTTAAGGTTGATGTCGACCAAATGTTGTGTTGTTGTCGGATCGATTTTGCGTTTATGTCGGGTCAATGTCGGGTCAATGTCGGGTCAAAATCGTTTTGGGATTTGCTAGAAGTCAGGTTGGTGTCGGATTGGCTTAGCTTTTTCGTCGGAATGTCGACCAGGGGTCACATAATTTTTCTATAGTTTTTTCAACTTCATAAACACTGACGGAATTTCGCCTAATTCAAAGAAGAATCAAATATTGATGATAACGGAGATAGCGGCGCCAGTGGTGTAGTGGTAAGCGTGATTACCTCTCAACCCAGCAGGCCTGGGTTCAATCCCAGTCGGCGCCGCCGGGATGTTCTGAGGCATAACATCTCTGATCACACCTTCCTTCGGAAGGGAAGTAAAGCCGTCGGTCTCCGGTTCATGAGTTGGATGGGTCGATAGGTAGGGTCCAGGTGTAGGAGCTGCCTTCCTAGCGTCGGTAGCATTGGTGCTCAGCACGGAAAACAAGATCGACGGAAAACAAATCCAAGGAAAAAAAAAAGATAATGGAGATGCGGTTTTTAAGAATAATGGCTGAAATGCCATCGGGCCAAAACTGGTGGAACTTTTCAATCGTTTTACTGTCGATAGGACAACAGCGGTTGTTATAGAATGTTGAAGACCAATGGCAGGTAAAAGTGGCACGTTTACAGTAGCATCGAAGATATCTTGAAGGCTAGCTGGTTTATTTAAACGCAGGTAAATTGTTCACGAGAAAGGGATGCAATTTCATCAGTAGTTGAAACTTCTAAATCTGAGAAAGGTGTGGTGTGTGAGTGTGGTCAGATCTTAGGCGGGAGAGCACAATTTGGTAGCGATGGTCTGCCGAATACTCCCATTTGCCCGTGTCTCCTTTGATTTTCCTGATGAAGAGGTCGCGGGAGTTAATCCAGTCCCTACCGCAGGCTCCCCAAGTGATGATAAAAATACACTTTTTGAGGTCTGGGCCAGGGACTACGCGTGTATATTGACGTATGTCTACCGGAGGAAGCAAGGTGATCAGCTTCTACGTTGCCCTGAATTCCGCAGTGGCGGGGTTCCAATGCGACAGTAGTTCAAGGTGGGGCACTCGCGCGGATGGCCATTAGACTGATGCAAAATTTGAAACTTTCGCTCCACTATGCTCAAACGGTTCCAAATTGAGTCTTGATTAGCCTTCCAAAAGTTGAAATCCTTTCGTAAGAAATTGAATTTGTACAAATCATTTGAAGTTTTTATGGAAGCTACTATAGGAAAACCAATTTTTTGTTCATATCTATCGAACAATTCACCATATCACTCTGTTTTAATCAGCTACAACTTTGTTGAAGATCACTTTTCAATTAAATGTAAGAAACAAAAGTTATTCATGATTCAAGTCACTATTGTCTTACAGCTAATCTCAATCAACATTGGCAACACAGGCAACATTGGTGTTTCTGGCACGTAGAATAGAGCACAAAAGTCATGGCTCCTATGTCACACTGCAGATTACAGTGTTTCCCACAAAACAGGTGCTTGAGCAAGGCATAAGATTATCAGTCTCTTAAACAATTAATAACAATTTAAATTGAAGTTTAACTGAAAATCGATTTTCCACAAAGTTGTAGCTGAGAAAAAATTCACATAAGAATAGTTATAGAACATTTGAACAGATCAATATGGAAAAAGGCTAGAAGTCTTTGAAGAAAAAGTTTGGTTTTCCCATACTAATTTTCATTAAAAACTTCTAATGGTTTGTGTCAAGTCAGTTTCTAACCAAACGGTTAACATTTTGAGAGGCTAATCAAGACTCAATTTAAAATCTCTTAAACACTGTGGAGCAAAATTGTCAAATTTCGCATCAGTCTAATGGCCATACGTGAGTGGGGTATTCGGAATCAATGGCTGGTACAACACTGGCTCAGTATTCACTCAGCTGTCGACAGAAGCAGGCCACTCTCGATGTGTGTAACGCGATCGTCTGTTTACTCGGCAGCAACCATTGTGTGGCACTGCTGAGATTTGTCATTGTCACTGACAGACTTTCGCGCGATATTGACTAAATTGTTCGTCACATAGTCACTGACAGACTTGATCCTCAAAAAAACCTTCGTCAAAATCTCATTCATTTTTTCGTCAATGACAAAGATTCACCTGGTAACAAAAAGTGTAATTTAGTACATTCTGTGTCACATTATTGTTATTCAAGTAGCCCAGGACGTAGATACTTATTCACTAAAATGGATCCATGTAATTGTTTTGCTCAAGTCATTTAATTTCGTTACAAATTTAGCTAATAAATAAATCTGCACATGTTCGTCACTGACAGCATTGTCATTGACAATTGACATGGTTTACCTTGACTATGACTGCTGACTCCAATGAGTGACCAAAGCAGAATTGTCAATATCACCGTGTACTGTCGAGATTTTGCAGCACTGTTGTGTGGTCCTTCTCATTGTTCTTCATCAGCAGTTCTCTCGGTCGATACGTCGTCGACTTTGGAAAGCAACCGTTTCATGATTCGTGTGCGAGTGATGACCACGTATTGCGTCCATTGCTGCAAGGTAATCGCTTTGCCCCCCGTTGGTGACACTGCCATACAATGAAACCACGGGCAAGCGGATCACGTTCTGATGGAGGAGGCTTATTGGATAGCGGAAGAAAAGTGTTTATTGTGTTGTACCTTATAACTATAGTTTTGAGATGTTTCGTATAGTGAACATGAATCCTAGGCTCTGTCAATTCGATTTATCCTTATAAAATAAATTAATGAACAAAAATAAAACCACACTGGCTGAGTCGGTGAAAAGAAAGATTGGTTTGCTTGACGGAGTAAAGATGTCAACGAAAGCGGTGGCGACCTCAGCCGAGAACACGATGCACTGGTCTGGGAGGCGGCAACAAACCCTAGCATCAGGCCTGGAGATCCCAATGCCGACTTTTCCCTGGGAAAGGGAGCCGTAAGCTATATCCTTTGTATCAGTGTCTGTTTAGGTTACGGTGGGCCTGAGTAACGGCAAGGGGATTCTTGATAGCAGAAAATGCGCATTCTCAAATGTCGATTAAGACGATGGTCCTACCACTTACCCCTACAAACGATTTAAATTGAAGATTTATCCATAAGATAATTTATTAAATACATTTATAATAGATTTGCATTAAGAAGAACTGATTGAATTTACAGACAATTCCTTCAAAT
Organism: Ochlerotatus camptorhynchus; assembly: GCF_037179485.1. Classification (NCBI taxonomy): domain Eukaryota; kingdom Metazoa; phylum Arthropoda; class Insecta; order Diptera; family Culicidae; genus Ochlerotatus; species Ochlerotatus camptorhynchus. The sequence continues at coordinate 4,909,020 of NW_027040773.1, forward strand.
GTTTTCAATGGCTTCAACAGTGGCTTTGAAATGGCCGTTGGAGTCAACAACATATATTCGTTAGCATTCCCAGCTATCAAGAAAATCCAATTAGTATAATTAGTATAAGAATATTTAATAGTTATAATTTCAAACCTAAAAAACGCGTGTCGATGCCGTGAACAAGCTCGCTTCTAAGAAAAGGGACAGTAGTGATCGCGCATTTTGCAGGGTCGGTATTATGACAGTTAACAATCATCTTAACAAAACATCTTCAATTTTTTTGAGTGCTATCTGTTGTACTGTATCATCAGCATAATTATATCGTAAAACCGTTGAATGCATTTCATATAATTGATAAACATAATAAATAAAAGAAGCCCTTATACACTTCCCTGAATTACACCAAATTGGCAAAATGTAATAAATATTGAAGGAAATGTCGACACTGAAGTTGGCAGGTTTCATTCAATTGCTCGTAACCTAATTTCAGAAAGCGTACCAATAAAAAGAAGAAGGTAAACACAAAACAACAAACTGCCAGTGTGGTTCAATCCACAACTAAAACATTTGAAGAACAAAAAGCAGAAAGCACACAAATTATACAAAAAGGAAAGCACTAGCACAAATTTACAACACTATCATAACATATGCAACCAACTCAACACTGCACATGAAGAATATAATCGTAAAGTCGAAAGTGAAGTCAAATCATGTCCTAAGAACTTTTTCAATTATGTGAAAACTAAATTGAAAAGCAATAATTTTCCGTCACGAATGCATTTTGATGGAAATGTAGGTGAAAATCCTTCTGAAATCTGCAATATCTTTGCAAATTTCTTTCAGGAAGTATACACTACATTTTCTGAAAAAAAAAACCGTGACCGTGATTTCTTTGCATTCATTCCTGAAGTCTCTAACAACATATCTGCCAATCGAAGATGTCAACATAAAGTTCTCAATGCACTAAAAAATTTGGACGCATCAAAAGGACCAGGACCTGACGGAATTGCACCTGTATTCTTGAAGAATCTTCCAGAACAACTCACCCTTCCTTTAGAACGCCTTTTCAATGTATCTGACAAATGGGAAATTCCCTGAAATTTGTAAATCGTCTCATTTGGTGCCCATTTTCAAATCAGGCAAGAAATCTGACATCCGTAATTATCGTGAAATTGCCATTATCACTTGCATCCCAAAACTTTTTGAATCAATCGTAAACGACGGAAATTTCAGCAAGTAAAATATCAAATTACAAACAAACAGCACGGCTTTTTTAAAGGCCGCTCAGCTTCCTCTAATCTTCTTGAATTTATAGCCTTCATTTTTAACGCAATGGACAATGGAAAGCACGTGGAAGCTCTTTATACTGACTTCAGTAAAGCATTTGACCGAATAGACATACCATTATTACTCTTTAAATTGCAAAAATAGGCATGGAATCTAGACTTCTGAATTGGCTACAATCATACTTAACGCAACACAAACCAACAGTTCGTTTTCAGAAAAACTTTCAGAACCTATTTCGGTCACCTCTGGGGTGCCCCAGGGTTCTCATTTGGGCCCAATTATTTTTATTTTACACGTAAACGACATTTCCTACATACTTAAAAAACAAAAGTTCATATATATGCAGACGACATGAAGCTCTTCATGGAAATAAGTAATTCTAGCGACACAGAAGAATTCCAAAATGAAATCAACTTATTGAACACTTGATGTACTAAAAAATGCAACGCAATTGTATTTAGCAGAAAAAAAGGAACATCTCTTTTTGAAATATTTTAAGGCAATTAAAAAGTAGAATAATGTAAAATTGTAAGGGACCTAGGTGTAATCCTAGACTCCAAATTCACTTTTGTAGAACATTATAATACTATCATAACAAAAGCAAATAATATGTTGTGCTTTATTAAGAGGTTCAGCTATAATTTTCAAGACCCATACACTATTAAATTTTTATATATTATATACGTAAGACCTATTCTGGGCTACTGTAACCTAGTATGGAATCCATACATTGCCGTACACGAGGAACTCATAGAATCCGTCCAAAAACAATTCCTTTTATATGCCCTTCACAAGTTGAATTGGACCGCATTTCCTCTTCCATCAACTTACAAACACTCAAAGAACGCTGTGAATTTGCGATGCTTTTCTTAATCAATGCCATTATTTCACATCGCATAGAATGATCAGAAATACTTTCACAATTAAACTTCTACACACCCTATCGGCATCTAGGAACATGAAAATTATTCTCAAAAAAATCAAACAGAACAAATTACGCAAAAAATGGCCCCTTCAATCGAATGATGTGACAGTATAACCTACACTGTGAAGTCATTAGCATCACTTTGTCAAAAGAAGATATTAAAACCCGACTAAAACATAATAGAAATAATGTAAGTAACACATTTAACGGCGCCGGTGGAGTAGTGGTAAGCGTGATTACCTCTCACCCCAACAGGCCTGGGTTCAATCCCAGTCGGCGCCACCGGGATGTTCTGAGGCATAACATCTCTGATCACGCCTTCCTTCGGATGGGAAGTAAAGCCGTTGGTCCCCGGTCATGAGTTGGATGGGTCGATAGGTAGGGTCCAGGTGTGGGAGCTGCCTTCCTGGCACGTCGGTAGCATTGGTGCTCAGCACGGAAAACAAGATCGACGGAAAAAACAAACCAAAGGAAAAAAAAGTAACACATTGTAACCATTTGTGCAAAGTTTCGTCCCTTAGCAATCAAAATTACATCATCAGCGTAAACTACAATTTGAACTTTTGGTGGAATCTTTTCGAAGATAGGTTGCATTGCAACTAAAAATAGTGTGACCGACAGAATAGATCCTTGTGGTACACCGTTTTCTGCAACACGCATGCTGGATGTTGCTCCATTAGCTGCAACCCTAAATGTTCTGTGGTTAAGACAGGGTTACTTCCACTCACTTGCTATAAACAAATGTTTTTCGGAATTATGATATCATAAAATAGTATACTGCTAATTAGTACCTGTAAGTTACAAGAAGAGGTCATGACGTATATTTTTAACACATAAAATCTGTAAATATTGCTTTCAGTGCGTCACAATAAGCGATTTTACGACTCGTGAGCGCTCACTCTGAGCGAACGCTCACGAATCATAAGATCGCTGATTGTGACGCTCTGAAAGCGAAATTGACAGGTTTTATGAGTCAAACAGATACTTGTTACTTACAAGTACAACATATCATTATAACATCTAATGATTGCAAAATTCCGAAAAAAAAAATTATAGCAAGTGAGTGGAAGCAACCCTGGTTGAGGAAACTAATGATGATGTTCAACAAGCGGCCGTTTATTTTCCATGTTGTCAGAGTCTTGAGGATTGCGGGTCTCCAGGTGGTGTCATAGGCTTTGAAAATGTCGAGTGATACTACTTCTGCATGTTGGTTCTCGCTGAGATTGAGTAGTGCTTCCAACTGCGCCAGGTGTGAATCGGTGCCTTTGCCAGCACGGAAAGCGAGGGTGGAGTTTGCCGTTGTTTTCAAGCTCTGTGAGGAGTTGACGGTTCACCATGCGTTCGAATGTTTTTCCTAGACAGCTTAGGAGAGCAATCGGTCTGTATCCGTCTGCTTTACTCCGATCTCCATCAGGCTTTGGAATTGGAATAACTATGCCTTCTTTCCACTCATATGTGAATGTGCCACTTGTCCATACTTGATTGTACAACTGCAAAAGCGACAACTTCGCTGAGAATGGTAGGCGTTGTAGAAGAGGATAATCGATGTTATCATTCCCTGTGAAGGAGCCTCCTCGTCGATCTACACGGTAAGAAAAAAATACTCAAAATTAAGTTTAAAAAACTCAACGTTGGGTTCTATCATTTGAGGTCCGCCGTTGAGTGAATTAGAAAAGCGGCGTTGGTTAAAATTTACTCAACTATTGAGTAATAATAAATGAACTCAAATATAAGTTTATTTTCATATTGGTTGCTCTTATGCGCCTTTAACCATTTCATTTTCACAAGCGTTGATAGACGAGTGGTCAACACACGGGCCCCGTAATCTCAACGTCCATGGTTCGGTTCCAGTCTGCTCCGTCTTATTATTTTTTGTCAACTTGGTCAACGATCTGGATTACTCAAAATTGAGTTTTCTTCTTTAACTTAATTTTACCTAGCCCCACGGAAGCCACGTGATGAGTGAAAGGAACTCAATTTTGGGTACTTTTTCTTACCGTGTAGGGCCCACATCAATTCATCTATCGAAAATTCTTCGTTGTACCGTTTATGGTCCTTCGGGCGTAATGTTTTTGATGTTACATGCTTTTCCTTTAGTTTTGTCCTTCGAAACTTTTCTGTGTAATTTTTGTCAGATGATTTTCTATTGGCTATTGGCGTCAGCTACTATTTGTGCATCGTTGATGACTCCTCGTGGGAGCTTCAGAGTTATCGAGTTGTTTTTTTTTTTCTTTTCCCCTGTAGTTGATTGACTCGGGTCCATATTTGACTACTAGGACTATTGGGATTTATGGTTTGTACAAAGATTTCCCAACTTCCCTGCTTTGCTTCGCAGATCACCTTACGATATACTGAGCGGGCAGCTTGAAAAGCTTGGAGTGCTTCAACTTTCCGGGGATCATCGTTGCTAATTCGCCGAAGTGTACGTAATTTCTTCCTACGATGTTTCACTGCTTTTCCTACTTCGGGATTCCACCAAGGGACGGCTTTTACTCCCACTTTTCCACTGGTACGGAATCACTTACGAAATGCAGTTACTGAATTAACCAACTGGGCTACGAGCGTTGGATTTGCTATCGCTCCGGAAAAATCAAAGTTATTACACATCTGCAATACGAAACATCGAAAGCGTGGTGGGGCTATCAAAGTCAATGGTACTCCTATACCACGTGTTAGAAAGATGCGAATTCTTGGTGTGTTGATAGATGTGAAAATTAATCTTCTTCAGCACTTTGCAGAAACCAAACGTAGCTGTGTGCAGCAATTAAACATACTTCGAGTTTTGGGACGTCGTCTAGTGAGAAGCAACCGTTCAACTCTCCTTACCATTGGCTCAGCTCTCGTAACTTCCAAGCTACTGTACGGCCTAGGTTTCACCAGCATCAACATCGAAGCTATGGAACGTACTCTAACCCCAACATATAATGAGGTGATACGACAAGCTTCTGGCGCGTTCAGAACTAGTTCAATTACCTCCGTATGGCTGAAGCGGGGTGTCTGCCATTTCGTCTAATACTAATCCAGCGCCTATCACAACTAGCAATACGACTTGTGGAAAAAAAAAAACAAATCAGCAGCCGACCTACCAGTGGTTAAGCGAGCATCTGATCTGTTTTTAGCAGTAACAGGAGTCTCCATGCCGAACATCTGTAGTGTTCTAAGACTAACCAATAGAGAGTGGTATACTCCATCACCATCTATACTTGAGGGAGAAATTCAAAGCAGGCACTTCAAGTCAAGTTGATGTGCCAATGTTTGTTGAGCTTGTAACAAATAAATACTCAACACACAGGAAAGCATTCGCCGACGGATATAAGGAGAATGAGAAGACTGGTGCGGGAATCGTTACAGATACCAAAAGAACTGCCTTCAGTTTGCCAGGAAACTGCAGTATATTTTCTGCAGAGGCTTTTGCGCTCAAAGCTGCTGTGTCAGAAATTAGCAAAGACGAACCAACAATCATATTTACCGACTCGACCAGCTGTCTAGACGCTCTTCAAAATGATAAATCAACCCATCCTTGGATCCAAGCAATTGAACGCGAAGGTATTGGAACTAAAATTGTGTTTTGTTGGATTCCCGGTGACGCAGGAGTTCTGGGAAATGAGGAAGCTGACAAACTGGCAAATCAAAGGCGGAAGGGAATTCCTCCAAACATGCCTATTCCACCCCAGGATGCTGTGCGGTTTATTAAACAAAGCATTTGGTGTGTTTGGTAAAATGTGTGGTCACCTAGGTCAAATCAAACCGACTGCAGGCAAATTTGTTGATAGAAAAAAATCATCTGAGCAGCGAGCTCTTACCAAATTACGCATCGGACACACTCGACTGACTCACTCTCACGTGTTGGAAAACAAATCTCCACCAGCAAAGAAAAAGCAGTAATTAAATTTTTGAAAGATGCTAATTTATTCAAAGAAATTTAGTTCGTAATATAATTCAATCTGTCATAAAAAAGCGACACGAATGTCACAGAAGTTACAAAGTGTCACTAATAAATAATAATAATAATAATAATAATAATAATTGTAACCATTGTATGTAGTCTAGTTTTGCTTGACAAAATAAATAAATAAATAAATATTCCACATGAGAGTAGAAATAGAATCATATAAAATCGACAAATAGCTCTCAAACCAGTTTTATGTAAATCCTGAAATTTCACAGCGCTTAATGTTGCGTAATACTAATTTACCGTAGGTACCGTAAAACGGGGTAACTTTGATAGTATAATATAATGATTTAATTTACTCTCTGCCTTTTTTTCGAATTGGTTCCATATTGTAGCTAAGGGCATTTCCCGTTGATATTGTATGTAACTTTTTATAGTTTGTGTTGCATGTTTGCCAAACACATTGAACATCAATTTTCTTGTTTTTGTCTGGTTTGAAAAGCGCTTCAACAATCACTTATGAAATGTATTTCCGATTGGGCTACAAACTGGTGAGTTGACAACCTGGAAGGAGCAGAATACCTAGCCCTGGTCCTCACAAGTTCCTACTTCACGCCTCCTCAAGTCATATGATAACAAAAGACTACCAGCTGAAACATGGACACAGCTGGTTGGCGTAGCCTGGGCAATGTTGCCAGTCCGGCGATAGCAAAGTGAAGAGGTGCGACGCGAACACTGGCGCGGTAACCATAGTACGGTGATAGAGGAAATGCTTCACCAAACCTGAGCGTCTGCTCACCATGTAGGTGCGGCTCAAAACGGCGTCTGTTCTCCATGTTAGGAGCGGCTGATCACCGTCCTAGTGCCAGCGTGGGACTCTAAACAGAGCACGATGGTCCCCCGGCGAGACAGGGGGTTGGGGCAGGCGCAACAAGCCGCCCTGAAAAAAAAAACAAAGTTGCAAATACCGAAGAAAGAAATACGGATCGGAACAATCGGCACAGACCTACGCGACGAAATAAGGAGTACGATTGGAAACTCGGAACATGGAACTGCAAATCGCTCGGCTTCCCGGGTTGCGATAGGTTAATCTATGACGAACTTCAACCACGCAACTTCGAAGTCGTAGCACTGCAGGAACTTTGCTGGACGGGACAAAAGGTATGGAAAAGCGGGCATCGAGCGGCTACTTTCTACCAGAGCTGTGGCACCACCAACGAGCTGGGAACCGGCTTTGTAGTGCTGGGTAAGATGCGCCAACGCGTGATTGGTTGGCAGCCGATCAACGCGAGGATGTGCAAGTTGAGGATTAAGGGCCGTTTCTTCAACTACAGCATCATCAACGTGCACTGCCCACACGAAGGGAGACCCGACGACGAGAAAGAAGCGTTCTATGCGCAGCAGGAGCAGGTGTACGACGGCTGTTCGCAACGGGACGTCAAAATCGTCATCGGCGACATGAACGCTCAGGTAGGACGGGAGGCAATGTATAGACCGGCAATCGGGCCAAACAGCCTGGTTTGACGGCGAATGCAAACTGTTAGTAGAGGAGAAGAATGCAGCACGGGCGAGAATGCTGCAACACCGCACGAGATTGAATGTGGAGCGATACAGACAAGCGCGGAACAGACAAAACTCGGTTTTCCGAAGGAAGAAGCGTCAGCAGGAAGACCGAGATCGCGAGGCGATGGAAAATCTGTACCGCGTAAACGACACACGGAAGTTCTACGAGAAGCTAAATAGTTCGCGCAAAGGCTACGTGCCGCAAGCCGATATGTGCAAGGACTTGGACGGTAACCTTCTCACGAACGAGTGTGAGGTGATTGAGAGGTGGAAACAGTACTATGACGAGCACCTCAACGGTGAAGCAGCAGAAAACGAAGGTGGCACGGCAACAGACCTTGGAGCACGCGCAGAAGACGACAGGCTACCGGCCCCTGATCTTCAAGAAGTTGAGAAGGAGATCGGTCGGCTGAAGAACAACAAAGCAACTGGTGTAGATCAACTACCAAGTGAGCTATTAGAATACGGTGGTGAAGCACTGGCTAGAGCGCTGCACTGGGTAATTGCCAAGATTTGGGAGGAGGAGATATTACCGGAGGAGTGGATGGAAGGTGTCGTATGCCCAATCTACAAAAAGGGCGACAAGTTGGATTGCTGCAACTACCGCGCGATCACACTGCTGAGCGCCGCCTACAAGGTACTCTCCCAAATTCTATGCCGCCGTTTGTCACCATATGCAAGAGAGTTCGTGGGGCAATACCAGGCGGGATTCATGGGTGCCCGCGCTACCACGGACCAAATTTTCGTGATTCGGAAGGTTCTGCAGAAACGCCGCGAATACAACGTGCCCACACATCATTTTTTCATCGATTTCAAATCCGCATACGACACAATCGATCGAGATCAGCTATGGCAGATTATGCACGAGTACGGATTTCCGGATAAACTGACGCGATTGGTCAAGGCGACGATGGATCGAGTGATGTGCGTTGTTCGAGTATCGGGGACACTCTCGAGTCCCTTTGAATCTCGAAGAGGGTTACGGCAGGGTGATGGAATTTCGTGTCTGCTGTTCAACATCGCGTTAGAAGGTGTGATCAGAAGAGCTGGGATAGACACGAGTGGCACGATATTCAGGAAGTCCATCCAGCTCCTTGGTTTCGCCGATGACATTGACATTATGGCGCGGAACTTTGAGATGATGGCGGAAACGTACATCAGACTGAAGGCTGAAGCTAGACGGATTGGACTTGCCATCAACGCATCAAAGACAAAATACATGAAAGCAAGAGGTTCTAGGGAAGACAATGCTAGCCTCCCACCCCGAGTTCAGATTGACGGTGACGAAATCGAGGTGGTCGATGAGTTCGTGTATTTGGGCTCACTGGTGACCGCCGAAAATGATACCAGCAGAGAAATTCAAAGACGCATTATGGCAGGGAATCGTGCCTACTTTGGACTCCGGAGGACGCTCCGGTCGAATAAAATTCTTCCCCGCACGAAGTTGACTGTCTACAAGACGCTGATTAGACCGGTGGTCCTTTACGGCCACGAGACCTGGACTATGCTCGTGAAGGACCAACGCGCCCTTGGTGTTTTCGAACGGAAGGTGTTGCGTACCATCTACGGTGGAGTGCAGATGGATGACGGAACGTGGAGGAGGTGAATGAACCACGAATTGCACCAGCTGCTGGGAGAAACATCCATCGTCCACATTGCAAAAATTGGGCGACTACGGTGGGCTGGGCACGTCGTAAGAATGCCGCACGACGACCCAGTGAAAATGGTTATAGAAAGCGACCCAACAGGAACAAGAAGAAGAGGCGCGCAGCGGGCAAGGTGGATCGACCAAGTAGAAGGTGACCTGCGGACCCTTCGCAGACTACGAGGCTGGCGAACTGTGGCCATGGATCGAGTAGAGTGGAGACGACTTCTTCGGACAGCAGAGGACAACAAGGCCTTAGCCTGATTGGTAAGGTAAGGTATGTATTTCCGATATAGCCATCACAAATTCGGATGATCGGTCACAAGATCAAATAATTGTGCGAATGCAATAATTTCCCCTTAAACATATTACTAACGAATTGGCTATAGCATCCTAAGTACTTGTTTTAAACAAATAAAATATTACCCCGTTTTACGGTAATATGTTTTTGTTTTACTTGCATGAGTGGTCCAGAAATCCATGATTAATAGGGGAAATGGCTCTGGACAATACACATAAATGGTTTTGGATGCTAATGAAAAATTGATAAAAAAAAATGCTTTCTATCGAAATTTATGCATGGGCCCAATATTAGAGACACTTAGGTCGACATTAGGGATATTAACTCTATATGTTTTGAAACTAATTATTCAATTCAGAAAATTGTGATAGGGGAGATGTCTTTAATGTTGGCCTATGGATCAAAGATTGGGCCCATCGCTAAAAACCTGCTATTTACCAATTTTATCTAGATGAACGCGTTATTGGGACGTTACTAATGGATATTTTTGGTTGCTATTGAAAATTTAGTCGATTTCTAAATTTATGTATGGGCCCAAATTAAGAACACTTAGGCCGACATTACCTGCATTTCCCCTATATGCGAAACACTTTTCGTAATAAACCCGAGAGTGATTAAACGAAGTATTAAAAAACGAACCGTGATAAAACCGAGACACTGCTGTACCACACAATTCAATTGAAACAATAGCAGAACAATATAGGTAAGTATATACAATAAATTTAACTACGTGTAGACTTCACAATTCAATCAATCTTAAACAGCACATCTGGCATACTCCCCGGACAACATAATTGAAACCATTCCTCAAACTCTACAAATTAGCACATATGAGAAGCCGTGTCGTATATGACCTTCTCGTCAACGGACTTTGAAACCGCACTGCTACGGATATGAATGCGCTTTGCGTTCAGAGACTCTCCGATCAAGATGCGATTCATCAAGTGTCACGTACCGATACAAGAGCAGAGGTTTGTTTACGTTCTGCATTCGTTTCAGCACTTCCCGCATACTGTACATATCGTTCTTCATTGTTCTTCGGTGTTTATGTATCTTAACCCTATCCCGCCCAGACGACGCGGGCCAATGAAATGTTAACAGATGAGGTGGTGGGAAAATGTCGTCTCTTTCGTTCTCGCGCTGTTTAACTCGATGACGAAGTTTGACGTCAGACTGAACGAAAGCGCCGACAAATTGACATTGCCTCACCTGTTAACATCTCATTGGATGCGGGCGTCGCCATGTCTTCATTCTCGACTAGCTTTCCACCGTATGCAACTCTTCAAAGTTTTTCCTTCCCACTGAACGATCTTCTTTTGCTATCGAGTGGGGGAAGGGGATAGTTCCCTGCACGGTTGAAGAAAAAATATCTTCTTAATTAAATTGTTTTCGTACCACCAGAACGGGAGAAGAATAATAATACACATCCCTTTCCCTCGGCCGCCTGTTCAGGAAGCAGTGAAGGGAAAATCGAAACAATAACACAGTTATTATTTATTGTTTTTCCCCTTCATTGGCGGCAATTTCCTAAGCTTAAACATTGCACCGTACGTAACTCATCGAGCGCCAAGCGGTAGGTTCATCTTCCACATGTTGCAAGCCGTCAATTTTCTGTGTTGGATCTTTCCTAGTCCTGTCATACTCACTATTAGTGGAAAATGGGTTAAACTATTTCTTCATGACTTTGAATAACATCGAACACAATTGTGCTCAACATCACTCTCCCCTATTCATCGACCGCGTGAACGGATTTAAGCACCCATAATCATAACTCTTCTGCCGAGATGATTATGTTACAAGCCACCCAAAAATGTCTATCCTCACCAGCGCACGATGCGGTGGCCATATCGTGAAAATATAAACACGCTTTTCACGAAGAAACGATGTCCAAATCATGAGTAGATGGGGTGTCAGGTTGACTGTTTGTTTTTACAATTCTGTGTATCTACATGTTTCGATTCACAGTCCGAGTGAAACGATGCGATGAGGATTTTCTAGAAATAATTATTTGATTATTACCTATTGCGCTCTAACAACATTGATCCGATGTGGATTGCGACACACTTTTCCTTCTCCCCTGCATTAACAAAACAATCGTTCTCCCTATAGTAATTCCCAAAGCATTCTCGAGAAATTTATTTGATTGCATTATCTTAATTACTTTGCCTGGTGGAAATATTTAATGAAATAATAACTGTTGTTTATTTTCCCTGCCCGAAGAAACAACTTTCGCAACTGGTTCGCATAAGCAGACAAGCCTTCCACCTCGATCATAGGACATGCATGTGTGGTAAAAGCTTCGAAAAAAAAAAATAGATAGCAAGATTCCATCATCTTCGTCCCCCAAAAACTCGTTCACATGCTCATCTTTCGGATTCTCGCAATGAGGAAAAACTTAGTGACAGAAACTTAAGACATTTGCCAAAGTTGGGAATCGTATTTTTTTTCGGCAGTAATTAGTTTGATGATCACAATGTGCCCCAACCCTACCGTTGTCACCCCAGAGCGCAGCTGGTTCAAAGTCCCCTCTGCCTCAGATGAAGTGAAATTTTCCTTTCAGAACCGACTGAAGAAGAATAATACCGTCGTCCTATTATTGTCTTCCATCGCCCCCGAAAGCGAATGAAAGAAGGAAAAATGCTCGATATTAACGAAAATCATCAAAACTACCCCGCCTGGCGTCCGCCTTTCGCCACCGTGTTGCTTACCAACAAGGGTTTGACGAGATGACGAAGAACTTTAGGCGGTTTTGCGTCACAAACTTTCCATTAGCGCATATACTGCAGTAATTTATAAATCAAATTATGTAACATTATTTCCTCCACTCCCTACCCTCCTGCTTGTCGCGGACACGACGCCAGGCTTCAGTCTGTTGGCTTGCAGCAACGCTTCACGAAGTTATCCTGGAGGCAGTTTGGTCGGAAATGGTGAGGGAAGAACCTTTTTTGGAATCTCGCTTTATGATGAGGTCGCGGAAAAGAACGCCCACAGTTTTCCGTTTTCCCCCGTCTCTATTGAAAAGCAACATTCAGTGCTGCACATGACTTCTTTCGTTCGCAAGCTGCTGGATGCAAGTGCTCAAGATACTGCTGCTGCATTTTCTAGGTAGAAAACATACAAAAGGATATACCTAGATGCATAGAGGATGTACAGAAGCGCGTGGCTTTGGTGGTATGAACAGATGTTTACCGAAATGTAATTACGCCATTCTATGGCTGGTCTGGACCGATCTTTTATGTATGGCGTCTCGGTATAATTTTACAGATTCAAGGCTGGTGACTGCGAAGAATTTAAATTCATTTGAATTAGAAGATTATATTGAATACATGAATTTGAGAAGCTTCAAGCACATCGTACTCAGAATTTATCGCTTGTGTTTATTGTGCCGTTTCGCATATTTAAGGACATGGTTTACGTAATATCTTCTTTTATCTACATTGATATTATGTCCAAACTGGAACTTAGTGTTCTGTGATCACTTTTACAGTTGTTCATTCAAAGTTTGCAGTTCTCAAAGTACAGTTCTCAAAGTTTGTACGATTTTCGCATACGTGGACAAGTACAATAATACGTGGACAAGTACAATGATTCTCAATTCCCAGGGAAATGGATAAAGTTTTAAACAAGAAAAAAAAGTAAGAGGTTGTATCCAAGACACGACCTTAGATTTGACGTAGGATTACGAAAGGTAGTTTTGATGTCACAGCAAAAGTATAGTACATATTAAATTGATTTCTGAACTCGTTATCAATGAAAAGTTTGAAAGGGTGAAATTCGGAAGCAATTTGAGAGTTCTTTTTGTGAGGTGCTCTGTCGATGTCCATGTAGTGTAAGCTAATCCTGGACGATATATCTTGGATACAACCTTAATAGTAAAGTTAACTCTTTTATCAGTCATTTGTGGTCCTGAAAAGAACCGATGGATTGGAAGCCAGTTTAGAACAATGCTGTGTAAATTTGTCCTCTATGTTTTGGAGATGATAGCGGTGCGGAAATGAAATATGTATTAGGGAAAATACATCAATCAGAGAATCTGAGCCTACCGGACGGTACCTACGTTTATGCTTTTCCCATCACGTTTTCTGATGCCAAAATTACGCATTTTCGTACACAAAACGCACAGACCTCTTAGTTTATTCAATAGATAATAAAAAACGAAAATTGATTCGAGAAATTTCTTGCTAAAATTTTTCCAATCGCGAGATTTTTTTGCTTTTTCTAGCGTCCTGGAGAATACCTTACGAAGTTTTTCTGGTTATTTGACATGGTCATGTGGTATTCGGTCATTGCGAGAATTTGTATGTACCACCTCAATACTTGACGCATTTGACCACAAATGGTTGGTTGCTGGGTACATTATCAAAGAACTTTGGGAGTGATGGGGCTGGCAGAAAGGCGAGCGAACGTTCAATAAACTCTTAGACAAAAATAATTTATGGTGTTTTGCCGTCATGGTTGAGCTATTAGGGTGCTCAACACGGATGAGGCTGGCGAACTGTATGTTGTTTGGAACGAGGGTGACGCGCTCGGCATAGATGGCCCACAGCGGCTCACGACAAGCAACTGAATCCGATCAGCGGTTGAGGGCAGCCTTCATAGCTAACTGAGCCTTTCGTTGTGTATTGGAGAACACCACCACTCACCACACGCAGTCCACATCGTGCTCTCTTGCCGTGCGGATCTATTTGCTTTTTGCGGAAGGAAGTGTTCCCAAGCAACACACATGTTCTATAACAGTTTATATAACCTTTGTATGACTAGTTTTCGGTGTATAGCAGTTTACTCAACATAATCCTATGAATTTGTGTTACTTGGGTTACTACTACCTAGAGCTAAAACAATCTTAAACCGCACTTTTCAGTGCTCAACCTATTCAACTCTTATTCCTCTTCGATCCTTGTTTGGACCCTACCTGTGGTAATCTTTTTGGATATCGATTTGGAAAATTCCTTTTCGATCCTTCAGATTCTTATAGTAATCTGCTTGGAAGCCGATTTGGATAAAAATTTACTGCATCAATGGCACCGAAACGCAAAAGAAAGGGGCAAAGTCTTGATCCCCCTTCTGATGAAATTAATTTGAGTAATAAATTTGATTTGCTCACAGATGATGAGAATGATCCATCATCCAAGAAAAAATCTTGTAAACTTTTCCGGCTTAATGCCAAGAAGGAAAAGATTCCCCCTATTGTGATAACCACTTCCGATTTCCATGGAACTTTTGAACTTCGTGAAACTTAAGTTTCCACTACAAATTGGACGTCGGGGTGAATGTGTATTGGCTGAAACCTTGGACGGATTTAAATGTCTTCTCAAGTATCTTACTGAGAAGCAGCACAAATTTTTTACTTACGACACCAAAACTGAACGTGTGTTCAAGGTTGTCATGAAAGGACTGCCCATTGGTGAATTCCTGGATCAGATCAAAGATGAACTGGCAAAATTACTTGGACTTGTGCCACTCCAAGTAATCAAAATGAAAATGAAATCCCATCCGGGAGATTCACGCAACGGGATTTCTAATGATTTTTATTTAGTTCACTTCAAGTCTAATGAACTAAACAACCTCAAGGCCTTGGAAAACGCTAACCTTATACTCCATGTCCGAGTGAAGTGGGAACACTTCAGGAAGACTGGAGGAAATTTCCAAAACCTCACTCAGTTCCGTAAGTGCCAGTGATGGGGTCACGGAGCTAAAAATTGCTACATGCCAGCTAAATGCATGAACTGTGGTGATTCCTCTCACGCAAAGGAAGACTGTACTGTGAAGGAAGATCCTAAGAAATTTAAATGTTCAAATTGTGGTGAAACCACAAATCCAATTTTTGGGAACGTAAGACTCGCAAAGCAATCCTACAATCTCGTTCTAAGCGAAAGGTAGGAAACGCTCCCCGTTTCCGACCAGGTACAAATTACTCTGCTGTTAACAATGGTCAGCGAGGAACCCGTAGGTACAAATATCACCCCTGCTTCAAATTTTTCATCTATACCTACTCCCCTCGCTGCTAACAATGTCCAGCGAGTAAATGGAGCTACCTATGCTGCTATTGCTGCTATTGCTATATATTCGGTTCTGATCACCTTCCAGTAACTTTTGAAATATCCCAAGAAATAATATCTAATCCCAACAGCTCTGCTTTCAATTACCATAGAGCTGATTGGGAGCAATATTGATCATTTATGGAATATAACTTCGATCCAAACATTCCTCTGCAAACCAAAGATGAAATTAATTATACTCTTGAAGCTCTGACTACTTCTATAGTTGAAGCAAGAGCTGCCTCAGTACCAAAAAGCGAGGTTAAATTCGATTCCATTATAATAGACGACGATCTTCAGCTCTTGATCCATCTTAAAACTGTCCGTAGGAGACAATATCAAAGAACACGCGATCCTGCCATGAAAGTTATCTGGCGGGATTTGCCAAAACAAATTAAAAAGCGATTCTCTGCCCTGAGGAACAAAACTTTTACTAATAATGTTTCTAAATTAGACCCGAGTTCCAAACCCTTTTGGAAACTCACAAAAATTAAAAAAAAACATCAAAAGCCAATTCCAGCGCTCAAAGAATGTGGTAAAATTTTGATCACAAATTTGGGAAAAGCTCAGAAACTTGCTAAACAATTCGAGAGTTCCCATAATTTCAGTTTGGGTCTTACTAGTCCTATTGAGAATCAAGTTGCTCGGGATTATCTGAATATTTTCTCTCGGGAAAATATTTTTGATGATTCCTGGGGGACTGATTTGGATGAAGTAAGGTCTATAACTAAAAAGTTTCAAAATATGAAAGCTCCAGGTGATGATGGAATTTTCTATATCCTTATAAAAAAACTCCCAGAGAGTACTTTTATTTTTTATTTAACAGATGTTTCCATTTGGCATGCTTTACTGATAAATGGAAAAATGCAACAGTTGTTCCAATGTTGAAGCCGGATAAAAATCCAGCTGAAGCTTTTAGCTACCGCCCAATAAGTTTGCTTTCATCAATAAGTAAACTGTTTGAAAAGATAATTTTGAATAGAATGATGCTTCATATCAATACGAACTCAATTTTTGCAGATGAGCAGTTTGGATTTCGCCATGAGCATTCAACTACTCATCAGCTCTTAAGAGTAACCAATTTAATTCTTTCAAACAAAACTGAAGGCTGCTCAACTGGAGTTGCTCTTCTAGACATAGAAAAAGCATTCGACAGTGTTTGGCATGAAGGTTTGATTGCTAAATTGAAAAAGTTTAATTTTCCACTTTATATTATGAAATTAGTTCGAAATTATTTAACTGACAGAACTCTGCAGGTAAATTATCAAAATTACAGATCTAATCGACTACCTGTTAGAGCAGGAGTTCCTCAGGGTAGCATTCTTGGGCCTATATTGTATAACATTTTCACTTCGGACCTCCCTGATTTGCCTCAGGGTTGCCACAAATCTTTGTTCGCTGATGACACAGGCATTTCCGCTAAAGGAAGAAGTCTTCGTGTTATTTGCAGCAAATTGCAGAAAAGTTTAGATATTTTCTCTTCTTATTTACAAAAATGGAAGATTTCTCCCAACGCTACCAAAACTCAACTTATAATATTTCCTCATAAGCCTAGAGCTTCTTTTTTGAAACCTAGTAGTAGTCACACAGTCACTATGAACGGAGTTCCAATTTCCTGGTCAAACCAAGTGAAATATCTTGGATTAATACTTGATCAAAAGCCTCCTAAATAAAGCTAAATTAATTAATTACTTGATCAAAAAATAACTTTTAAAGATCACATTGAGAGCATTCAAGCCAAATGTAACAAATATATAAAATGTTTGTATCCTCTTATAAACAGGAAATCCAAACTTTGCCTAACGAATAAACTTCTAATATTTAAACAGGTTTTTAGACCGGCCATGCTTTACGCTGTGCCAATATGGTCTTGTTGTTGCACTACCAGGAAAAAAGCACTTCAAAGGATTCAGAACAAAGTTCTGAAAATGATTTTGAAGTTGCCTCCCTGGTACAGTACTACCGAAGTACATAGAATTTCGAATGTTGAGACTTTAGAACAAATGTCCAACAAAATAATTAATAATTTCAGGCAAAACTCGTTGCAATCCTCAATTGCAACGATTAATTCCCTTTATACTTAGATAAGATTTAGTTTTTAGTTTTAAGATATCAATTGTTATACTGACATGCAGGTTTAAAAAACCTGTTTAAAATACTGAATTGCCAAGACAGGAACAATGTAAAAACACTTAGATATATATCATAACAATTACGGCTGGTAAGTTACTGTAGTAACTGGAGCACCTAGGTTAAAATGAAATGTAATTTATTTTGAATTTGGAACAAATAAGGAGTTTAAAAAAAAAGTTTCATGCCTTCTTCTTCTTCTTCTTCTCCGTCTTCTTCTTCGCATTTCAAGCTTATTGTATATCGCATAATAGCTTATTGCGTGCTCGCAACTTTGTGTTCTAAGATGCACTTCCACAGTTATTAATTGAAACCTTTCGATGCCTGTACCATTTTTGCATTGGTATAATTGTGTGGCAAGTCCAATCATACTTCTATGCCCAGGGAAGTCGAGACATTTTCCAACCAGAAAAATTCCTAGACCGGCTCGGGAATCGAACCCAGCCACCTCCAGCATGGTCTTGCTTTGTAGCTGCGCCTTTACCGACTGAGATAAGGGAGGCCCCCAGTTTCATGAACTGCTGTTAAAATTCGAGAACCCGGGAATTTCAGGAAAGTCCAAAGAACGCCAGTGAAAGTTCTGAGAACATCAGGACACATAAATTCATGAAAATGTCTGAACCTTTTAAGGACCTCCGAGAAACTCAGGGAATTTCCAAAAACTTCAGCAAAGTACCGAGAGGTTCATGAAAACTTTTTAAACTTCAAAACAGCTCCAGGAAAATTGCAAGAACTTTCAAGGATTCCAAGGAATTAAGGGATTTTTCGAAGTGCATTTCAGACATGTTCTGAAAATTTCAGACAAATTGTGGGGATGATTTATAAATATCAGGAATATTGCTTGGATCATTTGAGCATGAAAGAAATTTCGGGTATATTGCTAACATCACCCAGAAATCTATTTCTTTAAGATTTTTTCCCCAAACATCTTCTTGAAGTATCTTGCGACTGTTCCGTAAGCTCTCTGGCTTCCGGCTTTTTATAGAAGTTTCTTCCAATATACCTTAGAAAGTTTCTCCCAACGCCTCTAAAAAGTTTCTTCCGTCTTCTACAGGAAGTTCTCCCAGAAGTTGATTTCGTCCTCTGGAAGTTTCTCCAGAAGTCATTCTCCGTAGGTTTTTTTCCGACTTCTATTGAAAGGTTTTTCCGAGCTTCTTATGAACTGCCTTCCAATTTTCAAAACTTTTCTGATTTCCTCTGGGTATGTTATCTGAATTTTTTCAAAAGTTTCTAAAGTTTTCGCCAGAAGTTTCTCAATATCTATATATTTCTCTTGGAAGATCCTCATCGGATCTTTTTCAGGGATTTCTTAGAATTTCCTGCAAACTTCCTCAACAAGATCTTCTTTATTCTTTTGCTGAAAGTTTTTTCGGTATCATTAAGAGACTAATTCAAATATTCCCGAAAATTTCTTCCGACTTTACTACTTCGTTCTTAGTCTAAAAGTTTGAATTTTCGCCTACAAAAAGGTAAACATATAAAATTAATTAAAATAGTGAATACCGATAAATACCGATTTTTTAACATTTGATACCGATAAGCTTGAAAACAATCTGGCAACGCTGGTCTGCAAGCAATCACTGCATGTGAACCTGACAGGACATCGCAGCAGAGGCAAACACAGGGACTCATGGCTCCAAAGTATCAAGAAGGAAATCAAAAAAGTAGAAGGGTCTGTGCCTAGGGGCACTAACGGAAGCTTGACGTAGGACCGCTAGTGGTCGTAATAAATGTGGAGAGCATTTAGTTATTTTAATTGATCAATTATCTATTATCTCAACTCTTTCCGTTTTTGAATTATAGGCGTACCAATTTTGTAGTAATCTTTTTCAAAGAGAAAGTTGATTAATATAATCAATCAAAATCACTTGCACCCCTGCTTCCAAGTTTGGTTACAAGATTACAACTCTGGAGAGCATTTTGTGTGGTCGTTGGGGGCTTGTGGTTCTGAATATGGACAAACAAGCACAGATAAATTCTATTCCTACTCTTTACTGATGTAAGCTTGATGGCCCTGAAAAGGGCCGTTTTATTGAAGAGGACATCCATGGCCACTTACGCTTGGCGTGTTTAGTATAGGTGACAGCATCACGGACCTCATTTTCCAGGAACACCTTCAGCACACCTCGTAGATCAGACCGGAGATACGTTTGACACCACCACGGCGAGCCAGACGATCGATGGCGGTTATCTCGAAGAACTTTGCGATGACGCTTAGCGCCTCCTTTACCAGACCTTTTCCTCCTTTGCCACGACCAGTCAATTGTTGCTTGTTAGGTGTGAAAGAGTGGACTAGCCACCACCTTCCTACTACTGCTATTGCTGTTCACCACGCCGTCCGATTGGCGTCTTGCAGTGAAACTTTTCCAAGCTTACGATGTGAGAACTACTAGAAGGAGGATAGTTTCCAAATTTTCCAAGTAAAGCAGACGATTTTTGGGGCAAATCGGTCTATAAAGAAAAACTAATAATTTCCCGTGGAAACTTTTGCTTGAATCGTGTAAGAAAACGTGTTTGAAAACTAACTGTTACTATTTCGGTATGGATCGGAGATGTTTTCATGGAAAATTATGCATAACAAGTTTGCACCCACAGGGAGAGGTTACCTCCTGCGCAGCTGCCTTTTTTGGAAAATGGTGAATATTTGCAATTTCCACTAAGATGAAAGTGAAAATTAAGTGAATTTACTTAGGAAAGGTTGTACTATGCTGTTGGCAATGGAGAATTGGTTGTATAGGACGCCAATATTCAATAAATGTTTATTTTGGCCGTTTTTAAGGCAAACATATTGATACTCACAATTTTCGACGGAAAACGTAACGGTACTTGATGTACTCAACACGCACCATACTATAAAATGGTGCTAGATGGTTTTCAAAGTGATAACAAGATGACAAATCATCTTTATTTTGAGTAATTGAGCAATTTACTTCTGTTTTTTTACGATGCAGCATTGATGGAGCCATGAAATGAAATGAATATATCTTATGAAAGTTCATCTGGAAAAGTCAAAGATGCACATCAGCCTGATCGTAAAAAAGTTTTCTTCTTCAATTCGAATGTTATATTGGACGGATTTTACGTAGGCTTGATGACAATTATGATTTAATGCTAATTTTCACGAATTTTATATGCAATCTGTCAACATTATCATCATCATGCAGTGGTGACATCTGCGTTGAGCTTTTACGGCAATCTCCCAATACAGCAGCGCTCTTTTATATCTTTTCAGGTTCAGGCAGAAATATGTGCAATCAAGTGGTATAAAAGCTACAAAGACTCCTCCCATTATGAGTAGTTTGCTATCAAATAGCGACACTGGCTCTTTTCCTTTTGCGTACACGGCGAATGAGAACGACCCAAATTTGAGTTTAGTTCACTCATAATCGCCAAAAGTGCAGGAACTCAGCGATGAGTAAATTTGTCTCATGGTTTCCTGTGGAAAACCTAAAAAAACTGCCAGAAAATGAAGAAATTGACGAACATTTTATTCAGTCTCGGAGTAGTACTAATTGACTGAGTGCATCCAATCTTTACTTTTCTCAAATTCGGGAATTTTTCCCTGGAAAATCCGGGAAAAACCAGGGAAAACATGAGGCAAATTAACTCATCGCTGAGTTCCTGCACTTCATTTCTTATTTCTGAGATTACTAAACTCAAATTTGGGTCGTTCTCATTCGCCGTGATATCACCTTGAAAGATATCGGCGCCGGTGGTTTGCGTCATTACCTCTCATCCCAGCAGGCCTGGGTCCAATCTCAGTCGGCGCCACCGGCATGTTCTAAGGTATAACATCTCTGATTACACCTTCCTTCGGGAAGTAAAGCCGTTGGTCCCCGGTTGAGTTGATGGGTCGATTGGTAGGGTCCAAGTGTGGGAGCTACCTAGCGTCGGTAGCATTGGAGCTCAGTATGGAAAACAAATCTCTCGTCACTTTTCAATAGGTTCTATCTACATTGATCGATTCTCTTCATCGACACTCTCTTTCGTAAATAACTCGGTTTCACAAAAGTTTCCTGCCGTCTTCGTCGAATTAGATGCTAGATTGTTGCTTCTTCCATCGAAAATATCCGGCCGTGGCGATTCAAAGTTGATCAAGGTTGATCAAAATAATGTGTACCCCTGTTTCTAGTTTGATTACATGAGCATTTTGTGTGATCGTTGGTTCTGAATATGGACAAACAGGCAGATGTATTCTATTCCTACTCTTTACTGTAATAAGCTTGGTTGCCCTGAAAAGAGCTGTTTTGTTGCCAAAGTTTGTGATGATTTAACCTCCGAAACCAAACAGAGTGCGTTTCTGTTACTTCAAAACGTTGATGACATCCATGGACGCTTACGCTTGGCGTGTTTAGTGTAGGTGACAGCATCACGGATCTCATTTTTCAGGAACACCTTCAGCACACTTCGTAAATCAGACCGGAGATACGTCAGACACCGCCACGGCGAGCCAGACGACAGATGGTAGGTATCTCGAAGAATTTGCGTTTGGTTTTGAATATGGCGATGAGTGTGCAAAATATTACGCAATTCCATCCTCCCTATTCGCACGCGCCCGAGGATCGGAGGCGAATGCCACTTCGACTTGTTTCGTCTACTTACTACTCTCTGACGACTGTGCTGGGGAAGCAGCATATGCATGTAGGTAATTGGTGGATTTGTTAGTTAATTCGACGCTTTTGGGCAATGCTGGACATTTACCAGTGTTTCAATAGTTTCTTGTTGGAAATCAACATTCGTTATCGATGCGTAGCCATATTTCTGATCGATTGGTGATAAAATTATTGAAATTGGTCCAGGGGCAGCTGAGTTATTAACGTTCAAAATCTTTCTTAATTTGTTACATGTTCCATTTTCGGTTTTCGCAAAGTGTACCCCCATATAGAAATCAAAGACGTAGTCCTACGTCAACAAAAGCAAGCAGCTGCTCAATGTGGAAGTCCATCACGTTGGCCCTTTGTATGACTGAAAGTGCGCAGGATACATAGATGAGCGAGAGAGTTCTGTAGCGTCATGTTGTATGACTGACTTTTCTCAAACTAACGAAATAATCATGTGTTTCAAGCAACTTCCGGCAGGTAAGGTCAAGCAGCCTTCAATCGTATTGGCTGATGGAAAATCGACTTGAGAATGTATGGAAAAATTCACCGTTATTTAAAAATATCAATAATGGTGCAATTGTCCGATATATTATTTCTACATAATTTCACTAAATTACAAAATGAATACATTTTCTCACAGCTAGCAGCATCGTTTGCAGTGAAATCGACAATTTTTCTAAAATCTCCATTCCGCAACACTGGTTTATCCACCTGGAAGGGCGACAACTGTTGGATTTTATGGTGAAAACTATTACTTAAGGCCCAAACGCAATTTGGGTGGAAGCGGAACGGAAACGGAAAGTTTGACATTTGTCACAAATGACATCAAGATGCCTAACTAAATTCTTTGGTGATTTGGTTCTAACTAGTTTTCAATCCGACAAGTAGGCTTACTCAAATCGGGCTTTCCCGCTGCCGCTGTCGTTCCGCTTCCGCTGTCATTGCGCTTGGGCCTTTATTTATTTTTTTACATTTTTGGTACTCCTACATTTATTGTCTGATTTTTCTTGTAACTGTAATTTAGTATTCGTGATCAATGTGACCACATATTACGTCGCCACTGAGTGCATTTTTATGACCCAAAACCCTCTTGAACTTAATCCTACTGATGTCCTTCCACACTGCACGAATGCTTCCTTCAGCAGAAAAGTTAAGCATATTTCTCACAATGCAATCACGGAGGCATAAATTTACGGCAATAGAAATCAAAGCCAACAGAAAAATATGCCTTTTCTTTTCTCTGCCTTTCAGCCATAGAACTTGACTTGACTTGGCCGTCGAATAGGCCGCACCGCATTTCCCGGGTCATTATAGGCAGTGAGAAATGGGAACCTATTATTTGTGCAAATTTCGAAGCAATTTTCCTGCAAAATTTATATATCTATATCACCAGCATCCACGTGCTAGACGGGAAACTTTCTCCTGTGATGTGTTTGCTTTATGCCCGGCAGGGATGTGGACGCTATACGGAGGCAGCAGCAGCAGCAGAGAGAAGAGACATATTGGCATTGGTGTACAGCAGAGAAGACTAACGAAGTGCCACCACCACACCGCTTGTGTCTTGGTCCGTGCTTCTATGGCGTGTCACATGGCCACAGCATCCGAAAAAGGGAAAACCTTTTGATGGCTCACCAAGATTTTATCGGATTCATTTTGACGCTGTTTTGCTTCTTCCTACGGTGCTGTTTGGCATAGTTTAAATGTTTGCCAATTCAAACTTTTCTGCTCTGACTCCGTGTTTGGCTTTTCTATCTCTTCTTTTCTCCAATGTCCACACGTCCACACGAGAAAGAGATAGTCATATGCATGCATGTGCGTTTTCCCCCTAACTCGGAATGTCCGACCGACCGCTGCCGTCACATCACATTTGTCGCCTCAGGATGGAAGCATGCGGCAATCTCGACTTGTATGTGTGTTTGTATGGACTTGTGCACCGCAATACACAATGGCAATAATGTCCCTAATTTGCACTCATTTGTATTATAAGTACATAATAGATTGGCATAATATTAAAACTTTCTCGTACCTTACGAGGCTGCTGCAGACCTTAGAGGCTAAGCTCCGTCTAGGAGCCTTCGGGAAAGTGCCAATAAAGGAGACACAATGACGAGGATTATCATCGGCTAGAGAACGGAAACTAAGTCAGAGTATGGGACAAGATCGGAAATAAATCAGAAGCCATGCTTGTGCGTTGACCCAGAACTGGGGCTGGATCGCTTAACGATGGCTAACGCTTGTTGGAGCTAGTTTCAGCTGGGAATCTTCCGGTCGGGCTAAGAAGGGTTAAATCATGACTAATCGATTTTGGTAAACTAACTGTATTTTACGGATGGTGGAGAATGCTCTCTTATCTTCCATCAAAATGTATAGATTGAGTCTATATTGAAGGAACCAAGAATAGCTGAGTGGAATTCAACTTAAAATTTCAAAAAGTGGTGTTACTCAGTGACAGTAAAATTATCCTCACTTCTCAGGGAAAACTGCTTCAATATGTGGAAAGTCATTCAAAATGTTACTCAGTCTAAGAGTATACTGAAAGACTGAGTGAAATATCTCTCGATTTTTGTCATATTCAAGAAGTTTTCCAGAAGAATCGAAGAAAATTTAACTTATTCACTGAGTAACCCCAACTATTGCAATTTTGAGTCAAATTCTACTCAGTTTTGAGTTACTTTAATTGGTCGTGTATCACTTCTTCACCTTATATTATCTGTAGTAAAAACTATAGATACTATAGATACGTAGATAAGTGGAGGCAAAGTAAAATGTAGCCAAACGAGCATGACGTCATTCATGTTGTTTAAGACGTAGGACTACGTCTGTGTTTTTGTGGGGGTACACTTTGTAAAAACCGAAAATGGAACATGCAACAAAATTATGAAAGATTTTGAACGTTAATACCTCAGCTGCCCCTGGACCAATTTCAATAATTTTAACACCAATCGATTAGAAATATTCCTATGCATCTGTCAAAATTAAGACTTTATCATTTTTCAAAATGTCACTATCGAAAATCGCACGAATGTGCAACTGTTGCTATGATAATAAGAATTATCACCGATTGCCTGCGAAAAGCGATTAACCTAACACAGATTTCATAGCTGAATTCCATCTGGTCTCACCAAACGGTGTTTATTCAATCACCGCGTGGTGAGTGGTGGTGTTCTCCAGTACACAACGAAAGGTTGCCTGCAATCAGCGAGCTGCAGCCCACATGAGCATTCATAGAAGGAGGAAGAAGCCGCACCGCTATTGATCGGAATGAGTAGCTCTTCGTGAGTTGCTGTGGGCCATCTATGTCAAGCGCGTCATACTAAAAAGTGTAAACAGAGGGAACCCTGCTCAAAAACCTATTCCTACACAAAACACAAGCTCCTGCTGCAGTTAACAAATAAGATTTGTTATATAAGACCACGTAGTCCTATGTCACCATTGCGTACAACCCTATAGGGCTGTCCCTTGTAGTTTTGCGGAGGAAGTATCGTAATATTATGAGCAAAATATTATTTATTTTCATTTCTTTTGCGCTCGAAACAAAACAAATCAAAACCACACAGCGAAGAGCTCTGATGACATGAAAATTTTTCACGGATGCCAGTATGAGCATTTATTTTTCATGGTTGCCAAATACTCTGTTTGTGCCTCTCCTTATCTATGGAATCAATAGTATCTATAGTAAACACCAGAGGCGATGTTAAATAAAAGACGCATGGAGACTAAATCCAAAAGTTTCGATCGAACCATCAAACGCGGTTCGAATCGAGCAATCTAAATAAACGTGAGCGCTTCACGAGAAAAAGCGTGGGGAGTATTGAGATTGAGGTTTTATTTTTTAGATTTAAATAATTATAAATAAGTTTGCTTATGTAAAGTATACATCATCAATCAAGTCAGGTCTAAAAAAATCCTTTGCATCATCATAAATGTCTTTCTCTGTTCTCTCGTACAAATCCGGAACTATTTTAAAAACTACAAGGGACAACCCTATGAATTTGTACGCAATGGTGACGTAGGACTACGTGGTCTTATCTAATAAATGTTATTTGTTAACTGTAGCAGGAGCTTGTGTTTTGAGTAGGAATAGGAATTTGAGCGGGGTCCTCTCTGTATATACTCTTTAGTATGACTATGGTTGCCCTGAAAAGAACTGTTGATATGAGTTTTAGGAACATGCTCAGAAATTTAAGTCTTTTGGAAAATCTTGGTGGCCCTGAAAAGGACCGATGATAGCCTTTGGAAGATGATGATGACGTGTTGGCAGCTGGATCAGCAAATCGAACCAGACGATCCCATTTTCTTCGGCTCAATGATTGGGCACTTGCAAGAGTCTTGGCCCGTCAGCGGCTGGACAGGGGTTGAACTGGTGTTTGCGACAGGTTGGAAGGCCGCAGAATATCACCACCCAGCTAAAGCTCCTCCCCTTTTTAGTTTTTCTCGTTAAACTCCTTCTCTCACCAAGTTGGTAAATCCTAGCCTTTAGCAGAAAGACGCTTAAAACTTTTTTCGGCGAATTTATGATCCTGTTTCACGTCATGATTCTTCTCTATGCCTGTTCAGATAAATCAGTTCTTTTATTTATTATCTCTACTACGCTAAATCAAACGATTAGAAATAAAAAGGGATGTCGGTAACGAGTTCAAATAATTGAAAATTTGATCGAATAGCAGGAAAAATCTTTACGATTATTCGTTAATCGAATAATGGGACTCTTATACATCCGTATAAAAAAGTGTTATTTCATGTTTTTTTGTTGGTCCTTTGAAAATATTGAACAGCAAAATTGCAACCAACTATCGTAATTGAAATGAAGCTGAAATATAAGAAATCAGTTTTAAATCGACTTATAAACGACAGTTCAATTATCAATATGGTAGATTACTTACGCTACATAATCAAAAGTTTTCCGTTACGCTTTGATTGGGAGGAATCCGACAGAATTGAACCCCCTTTTCTGTGACGACACTGTCTTTGTGAATTTTTCAAATAATCGCTACCGATACGGTAAAAAAAGTATTCGCTGAAGCAGACGACAGTAGTCGCTCAAATTAAAAGTCACTCGAAGTAAACACAAAATTGTGGGTTGCAAAGCCTTGCAAACAAGACACCTCAGTTGGCCGTACAACCAGATTTACTTTTATTCTCTCCACACGTCTCTTCTAAAACATCATTCCACCTGTGTTGTGATCTGGGCAGAGCGAGATGAAGGGGTTAGGGTTCATAACACTTTCTCCCACCCAGATCCTTGAGGTAAAGATAAAATTGTCTTTAAATACAAAATGTGATTCAACTTTTCCATATGCGTAGGACACCTATGAATCGATTTTTGCGATTGACAACTTTTCGTCATATTGTATCAGAATGCAGAGAAAAGTGCTTTCTTTTAAATCTTGGAGATTTTATAATTAAATTTTTTAGAATTTCATTCATTAGGATGTGTTTAGTCGAATAATGTCTGTAGAATCTTAAGGTCTCTCTTGGAAATTTATTCTAGTTTTCTTGAAATGTTTACCTTTCTTCTATCATTCCGCGTAAGCTTTTTCCAGTTTTATTAGGATGTTTTGTAAGACTTCCACCGGGAAGAGTCCTGCAACTTCTCTTGGAAGTTAATTCCTGTATTTCTTAACATGATTTGAAAGTTTATTCTCACCATTGGACAATCCGAACGATTTATCTTGAAAGCTCCTTCCGAGATCCCCCAGAGGTCCTGCGGACATGCCCTGGAAATGTCTACCGACTTCTTCTGGAAGTTTCACTAAACTTTTACTGAAAGTTTCTTCGTCGGCTTTCTCTGGAAGATTCTTCTAGCTTTCTCCGAAACAAATTTCTGACTGCTCTGGATGCTCTTTCCAACTCACCAAAAAATTTCCAACAGCATCCATTGTTCGCACTCAGAGCGAATGTGTTGATTTATTGTTCTGTTAGTAGTTTTGTTGTTTGTTTGTGAATCATCCTAACCGCTTGCCTAATCCATATGACCTACTAACCCCGAACCGACCGCGGAAAATCGGTCTTCCGCAAACTAACACCATTTGTGTCATTTAAACCCCAAACCCTACTATAAACAAGCTTTGATATATTCCTGGCAATGTCTCTGGCTTGACTTGATCAAGGAAACACCAACAGCATCGAACGAATGATCATCGAACAAGGAACGTGCTGATTGGTTCCCGACACATGGGGGGGAAACAATGGCAGCACGCATTGAATATAGAAAAATAACAAGAGTAGAGTATTACACGAGTCGCCTTTCACGCATAGAGCATTAACACAATTCCGTGGAAAGTTCATCTTCGCTGGCGACCTGAACGGCACTATCCTAAACGACGACCTGCAAGAGGCCCAGTACACCATCCTGGCGCCGGACGCTCGCACCCGACTGAGCCACTCCATCATCGATATCTTCGTCAGCAACATGGAGAACATCTCCCAACTGGTAGCCAACCAAGAGTTAAGCTCGGACCACTTTCCGATGGTGGCCGTGGTGGGCTCCTCCGTTAATCGATTTCATGTTTCCCGTCGGCATTACCATCGGGTAAGCTGGGATAGGTTCCAACAAGTCGTCGACGAAGCCATCGATTTCAGCATCATACTGGAGACGACTAATGACATCGATAGATCTCTGTGCGCCGTAGAGGAGGCGATATCCCTAGCCCGCGAACAACACGTACCAGCTTCCAGACGGGTGAGTAATTCTCTGAACCTTAATCAGAATACTAAAAGCCTAATCAAACTCCGTAAGGCCATTCTTAGGCAGTACCAGATAACTGGACTGCATACCTAGAAGACTTATTACAACCGTCTAACCAAACTTATCAAAGCAAAAATGATGGAAATCAGAAATGAGAATTTTGCCAGTATGATCCGTTTCGTCCCAGATTGTGCAAAACCCTTTTGGAAACTAACAAAAATCCTCAAAACTAAACCGAGGCCTATTCCACCGCTGGTTCCACTGAATTGTCCCGACGGTTTAGTGATTCACCTGATAACACCTGAAGAGAAGGCTGCCACGATAGGTCAACATTTCGTCAGCTCCCACAATGTCGGACAAAACATCACCAGCCCTCACGAAGCTGAAGTTGCTGAAAATGTAACCAATCTCCACCAGGCTCCTAACATCTTTCCCGAGGAATCCGAGATCACAGTTGACGAACTGTTGGCTTATATCAAAACTGCCGAAAACATGTAGGCCCCAGGTTTCGACAACATCCTGAATCTGGAGCTCAAGCACTTGAGTTCCAGATTCTACAACCATCTGGCGCTGAATTTCAATCAGTGCCTCCGACTTGGCTACTTCCCCTCGTGCTGGAAGTTAGCTAAAGTCATCCCCATTTGGAAACCTGGGAAGAATCCTTCCTCTCCTTCAAGTTACAGACCCATAAGCCTCCTCTCAGGGTTATCCAAGCTGTTCGAAAGGGTAGTTTACAGTCGGCTTCTAACATCTGCCGAAGAAAACAAAATCTTACTCGAGGATCAGTTTGGTTTTCGAAAACGTCGATTAACTTTCCACCAACTGACCCGAGTAACAAACATTCTTAGTGTACATTCTGGTGTACAATAGGGTGTTTCATTTTGAAAAAAGTGATGAATTTTTGATAGGCCACCCTCCAGTTCGATTCATAGCCCCAAAATATGAACCTGTGCAAAAAATGGTAAAGATTGATGAAGGTTTAGAGGTCGCGCCAATGATTTGGATTTTGTATGGAGATTTTGGTGAATTAGTATGGGAAATTATTGATTTTCGTTTACATTGCTCTAACTTTGGTTGTAGTTGTCCAAACGTTGAAAAAAAAAAATATGTGGTTGTCATGACAATGATTAACAAGCCTGTTGTTGTTGCGATGAAATTGGCGTTGTTGCCTTGTACATATTCATCTGTCAATTTACCCTATTTTGCCATTTTTTCACATTTTTATAATTCTTGATACGCTGCAAAACTGAGCGTAGCAACTGTAGGCTTTTTGTTTATTGCCATAGCAATAACATACTAAATTTTTTCGACATTTGGACAAGTAGAAGCAAAGTTATAGCGATATAAGCGATTTTTTAAATTCTTCCATAGTAATTCCCATACAAATTTCAAATCATTGGCGCGACCTCTAAACCTTCATCAATCTTTATCAATTTTTGCACAGGTTCATATTTTGGGGCTATGAATCGAACTGGAGGGTGGCCCATCAGAAATTCATCACTTTTTTCAGAATGAAGCACCCTAGTGTACAAGTTGCATCGATACGGTCTTCCGATCTTCCTCATGAAAATCATACAAAATTATCTATCGGACAGGACGTTCCAGGTCTCTCTGAATGGCATCACTTTGGATGCCTTTAACGTCGGTGTAGGTGTGCCCCAAGCAGTGATGGAAAAGTTCGCGAAAACTCACTATGACTCGCGAACTTTTCCCTTGGTGAACTTCGTGAAATATCGCGAACTTTTCCAACACTGACCCCAAGAAAGTATCCTTGGGCCCATCCTGTTCAATCTATTCACCTCCGATATTTCGACTCTCCCTGATGGTGGATCGTTGTCTCTGTTCGCAGCCGACACATCCATCGTCTACAAGGGGAGGGTCATCAGAGCTTTGACTACCAAACTCCAGAGAGGCTTGGATGTCTTGTCTGAGTATTTCAACAGCTGAAAGATCCGTATCAACGTGGCGAAGACCCAGGTCATAATATTTCCACACTCAAAATCACCCAGACTTGTTGAGAATAACAAAATCTGTCTAAACGACACACTGGTGGAGTGGTCCAAAGGGGTAGTCTACTTCGGATTAACACTCGACAGCAATCTGATTTTCAGAGAGCATGTTGACAAAACAAAAAACAAAATGCAACATCTTGAAAAGGTCGTTGTACCCGGTAATCAATTGGAGATCCACGAGATCCACCCTGTCCCTGAAAAACAAGCTTGCTGTCTACAAGCTAATCCTTCCGGTCGTATAGTACGGGTTGCCAATCTGGGAGAGTTGCGCACATTCTCATCACATCAAACTACAAAGGATCCAGAACAAGATCCTGAGGATGATCCTCAGCAGTCCACCGCGTACTAGAAATTCTGAGGTCCACCGCCTGGCTGGTCTTCAGACTTTGGTATTACGGAGAACTGCTACCATCAAAAGGTTCAGAGATTGCTGCATGCGATCCGATCAACAGATCATTAGGGTTCTGCCACGTTAGGTTAGGCAACTAGGTTAAGTAGAATATCAAATTTTTTAATTAAAATCAACAAATATGCTTTCTTTAAAAGCAAAATGTAAAATATTACAATGTAAAACTAAAATCAAACAGTAACTTGTTACAGACATAATCACTTAAGATGAAGAGCTTCCGGACTAAATCACTTGAAATGTACAATAATTGAGAACCACAAGACAATAAGTAAATAAACAAACATTTTAGTAGTAGCACGTAGAGCATTAGTATTTAAACAGCTGTATTGAAAACAACAAAGGATAAAATTGTCGTATCTTTAAATTATTCTCTCTCTCACACAAGCCGAATCAAATAGCCTTTATCGAGGCTCATAAGAGTTGGATTTTCGCTTTCGCTATTGCTGTCGCTATCGTTCCTGTCGTGGCATTTTTCCTGACGGGGAAGTTGGCCAATCTGCTGGGATCCTTCGAGCCAAGGATCGCCACACTCTTCCAAGTGTCCGTGAGTGGACTTCCATTCGAAATTTCATTTAATATATTGATAATTCATAAAGTTAACTTCCCAGGAATGTTATATTTTGAATCTTTCCGGAAATAATATAGGGTAAATGTATATAATGTCGGCCTTAATGTCCCTAATTTGGGCCCATACATAAATTCAGCAATCGACTAAAGGTGACCAAAAATATCCATTAAAGGGTGATACGGTCAAAATTTGGTCAATATCAACTTGACGTATTTCTTTCAATTTTGCATTTAAAAAACCTGAACACCCCTCATTTTGAAGGTGTGTGTGTGTAAAATGTTGCTCCTATTTTAATTTTGGAATTCACTCTTCAGTTGTCAAAATGCCGTCCAAGCAAGAAGAGCAGCGTATCAAAATTTTGCTCGCGCATCGCGAAAATCCGAGCTACTCGCACGCAAAGTTGGCAAAATCGCTAAAAGTTGCCAAATCAACCGTTACAAATGTAATTAAAGTGTTTGGGGAACGTTTGTCGACAGCCAGGAAGTCTGGATCGGGGGGAAATCGAAAACCGGAAGCCGCTGAGACGACAAAGAGAGTTGCCGGTAGTTTCAAGCGAAACCCTAACCTCTCTCTCCGAGATGCCGCAAATAAGCTGGGTGTATCGTCTACAACCGTGCATCGAGCCAAAAAACGAGCCGGACTATCGACTTACAAGAAGGTAGTGACTCCAAATCGCGATGATAAACAAAATACGACGGCCAAAGCGTGATCCCGGAGGCTGTACACGACGATGCTGACGAAGTTTGACTGCGTGGTAATGGACGACGAAACCTACGTCAAAGCCGACTACAAGCAGCTTCCGGGACAGGAGTTTTATACGGCAAAAGGAAGGGGAAAGGTAGCAGATGTTTTCAAGCACATGAAACTGTCAAAGTTCGCAAAGAAATATCTGGTTTGGCAAGCCATCTGTACCTGTGGCTTGAAAAGCAGCATTTTCATAGCTTCCGGGACTGTCAACCAAGAAATTTACGTGAAAGAGTGTTTGAATAAACGTCTGCTGCCTTTCCTGAAGAAACACGGTTGTTCCGTACTGTTTTGGCCGGATTTGGCATCTTGCCATTACGGTAAAAAGGCCATGGAGTGGTACGCCGCCAACAACGTGCAGGTGGTTCCCAAGGACAAGAACCCTCCCAACACGCCAGAGCTCCGCCCAATTGAGAAATACTGGGCTATTGTCAAGCGGAACCTAAAGAAGACCAAAAAACTGCTAAAGGCGAGCAGCAGTTCAAGGCAAACTGGCTTTCTGCGGCAAAGAAGGTGGACAAGGTGGCTGTACAAAATCTGATGGCAGGGGTCAAGCGTAAGGCCCGGCAATTCGGATTTGGAAAAGCGGAAGCCTAACTGAATATTTTTCCTGAATTTTATACTAATTGAACTTGAAAAAGAAATTTAATTTGATTTTTTAAATAAACGATTTCACCGATTTACACGCGTTTTTCCTTGACCAAATTTTGACCGTATCACCCTTTAGTACCGTCCCAATGACGCGTTCATCTAGATAAAAATGATAAATAGCAGATTTTTAGCGATGGGCCCAATCTTAGATCGATAGGCCAACATTAGAGCTATTTCCCCTATATAGCTAAATTAGTGGAAATTGATTTCTAGGATAACAGTATTTCAATAAAATATAGCTATTTTTAAATATTACGTCATTTTTACCTGTCCTGATAAATTAACCATTTATTGTAACAAATCGTATTTTTTCAAGCAATTGTATAATAACTTCCTAAAGCGGTCTAAATTGCTCCGTTTCCCTCTTTTTTGATTTTCTTCTATGTCCAGCATATCAACAATTTTCAGGTTTAAAATGTCAGAAATGTCCTAGAATATTGAAAATAAAATAATCTACTCCTAGGTTTTCCCTTTTAATTCCATTGAAATGCACCATGTAATTTTATTCATAATACCATCGGATTTCTTTAAATAAATCACCTGAATACGTTTCAGAATACTTTTCTGAGATCCATAAGAGTTCTTTGTAGAATGCGCATGGGATTCGACCATTGATTAAATGTTAATGAAATTAATTTCGTGGATAAATAGCTAGGAAAACGTCTTGGAATTTGCCCCTTTGCCGTAATGACAGTTTTCACCACCTACTCACTACACCCTTGTGACCATCTTTTCTCCAGAAAATCATGGGTAACCAAATTACGACCAATGTTGCGTGTGCCGCCGCGAGAGCTAGGCCCGTGGAAAAGTAGAAGGCATAAATGTCAATATGAGTCCAGCCTTTCCAATAGGGACGACCCGAGTAACAATCTAAATGTTTGGAAGATTTATTCTTATTTTATCATTGTTTTATCATAGCATCCCTTGCAGCCTGTGGTTGTATTACGACTTTGTGTGCTTGTCATAAAATAAGGCCATCAAGTCGTCCATAAAACTGTTTTATGACTATTAAATTAAAACTCAGACTTCATAGTTTTAACGGTAGCTGTAAGGTGGTTCTGTATCACTACTTATAACTGCAGAATAAAGCCAAAACAAAACATACAATTATGTTTCATGGCATACTTTGTATGACCGATATAAAACTTGAAGCAGTCTTAGACCTTCATTAAAGCCTCATTACAACTATCGTCTTTGTCAGAGGCCTGAGATTCACATATAAGAAAAATACTACAACAACAAAAAATACTCTGAAAATTGATACCAATATAAAAAAAAACAAATCCATTCAAAAACAAAGTTATGCTCCTATTTGGTATGATAATCACCATAAATATTGCACGGCATGCTGTGTAGCATCCTCCAAAAAAGCTCAAAACTACCTGTCATTCATCTGGTCATATCTCAAAAACTGATTGTCCAAATCATTTGCCCTTGGAAACACATCAAGTAGAAGAGTTTTCCAAAGTGTGGTGAAAATTTGAGCTCAAAATATTAAGAAATAAAAAATCCCGCCCATGGTGAAAATAGGCCATTTTTTGACAGTTTGGATACCTGCCGGTAATCAGCCTGTTTACTATAGGTACTATAACAAAAACAAAATGGGGGTACACCTATAATAATCTGCATTAAAAAACCTTCAAATTGGCGTTCTAAGATCACGAATAGCTTATTTGGTTGTGGAGTAATCTCTTCTGAAAGATGAAATTTTCAAAAATCTCCAAAATCCAGGGTTGTAGCCTAGAAGGATCTAGGCACTTCAGAGCAAAATAAAAAAAAGGCGTTTGTTCAGAATGCCAAAATAAGCGTTTTGGCCAAGTTTGGCTCAAATCGGTAACATCGACCACAACTTTTTAAAATTCTGTACCCACTTGAGCTGGAATTACCCATATATAAATTGGTTTAAAATTGTAATAAAGTCGTCTTATTTTCAATATGCAATAATATCAGCTATTATTACCAACTGACAAGGATCATGATTTCACATCAAACACCTAAAGAATAAAACCACAACAAAATATTTCTGAATATTAACTATCATCCAGAAACCCCAACTTAAGGGGGTAATCCACTCTGGAAATTTAAAAAAAAAATTGGCTTGAAAAATACTTTGGAATGTCTACTTTGACATAGACTTGACCGCAAGTCCGCAAGTGACATCGTTCCAAAGTTATAGGCCAATTAGTGGACTCGTGACCAGACGCTCCAAGCGCTCGGAGTACCCGCCCATTACCGGCGAAACGGCGTGTCTTAGTAGTTCCAACTGCTGCCGCGATTATCTCTAAACAATGTTTTCAAAATTGGCGGGCGCTGTATTTTAGAAATGGCTCATTCGATTTAAACGGCGATTGAATTTTCGAGTTAAGTACCTTTTTTTCTAGTCTTGTACGTAGCCGATTTTCAAAAGAATCAAAAATGGATTTTTGGTGCAAGCTTCTATTTCCACGGACTGTTTTTCTCAAAACGTCGCCAAATTTTTATTTTTCAACCAAATCAAAAACGGCTACGTACAAGACTGGGTCATCTATCAGAGAATAACCACAAAAACATTCGTTGTTCCAGCTCCAGTGGTGTGACCGCCAGACGTCCCACCCCGCGACGACTCAGACGGGAGGTCTCCTGGGGAACCTAGTGCAGCGGCTACAGGAGACATCCAATCCTCAATTAAAGAGGACATTTCAATTGACAAAACCATGCATTCCTTTTTTTGAATTGATCGTTATTTACCCTCAAAAAAAAATCGTGAAAATGACCTATTTTTCATGCCGCCAGAGTGGACTACCCCCTTAATACCTTCGAGGTTGTCGAAATGTTTTGCGTATCATGTTTTATCAACTTCTTCAGTAGCGATTTATGCGGTTGTAATAAAGTTTTATGGTGGTCATAAAAAGGTTCTT
Source organism: Ochlerotatus camptorhynchus (assembly GCF_037179485.1). Taxonomy (NCBI): domain Eukaryota; kingdom Metazoa; phylum Arthropoda; class Insecta; order Diptera; family Culicidae; genus Ochlerotatus; species Ochlerotatus camptorhynchus. Next base: position 4,945,353 of record NW_027040773.1, read on the forward strand.
AAAACTTTCTGACCTGGAGGAGGTTTTTATGTTTTCATTTTTAACAACCACGTGTGATAAAACTGACATAAAACCTATGCTCCTAAGGTAGTTCGCATATCAAGTTTTAATGATTGCATTAAAACTGGGCCAATTGGCCATGACATGGCTGTATAGCGGTTCTCAGGAAGTGGTTAAAACAATGTGGTCGGCAGTAAAGGTTTTATAATTTGGTTATATCAACTGCTATAAAACTTCAATAAAACAAAAATTGTTGCTTGGGGATGAACTATCTGTCAGTAATTTCTGAAGAATTTTCAAAAAAGTCATCTGAAAGCAAAAGTCACGGTCATGTTCAGAAACTTCCTAAGTACAGTTAAAGTGATTTTTTTCTCATTATCCTAAAATTAACAAGCCTAAAATTAATCTTAAAATTAACTTATACTAAGGCATGTATGGAATTCAACATGCACTTACAGCTAGAACTAAAAATAATTACATTATGTTAACAGGGAAATCTACTAACTACGACATAGGTTAGAATAACGAAGGATCTCCCTAGCAATTTCATATTTGGTAAGAAACTAAAATTAATGTGAATTACGGTTAAAATGTTGCCTAAAACTAACTAGAGATTATTAAGCAGGCTAGCCCAAACTATTAAGGTAAGGTCTGGAAAGACTAAATCGAGACGAACCTTGGACATCTCAACATATGCACTTATGAATTAGAAATTAAACCACTAAAATAGGCCACATACGGATCGACTAGCACTCAACATAATTGCCAGGATATTCTTTGGAAATGAGTGAGAAGGGAAGGGAAGGAACACTAAATGTACGATTGAAATCAATTATGAGGAGAGAGAAAACTTAACACTGAAACAAGTAAATTTTTAATCAGCCAAATACAGTCGCATTAAGAAAACAGAATTCCCTTTCCATCGTACTGGTTGCGGGCGGACGCGAAAATAAACAATAGGCGTTTACTCTCTTAAGAAAAGTTGTTTGTCAATCTTTTAGCTGTATGAAATCAACTTTAGGTCTTAGTTTGATACCCTTTTTTTTGATGATGGATTGTTTTTTATAGTCTCTTTAACACTCATTCGTGACTTGTCCGGGGGTGAGATTTGAGCTCGTGACTTTGGCGTGAGAGGTTTGGATGTGATAGTGATTTTTTTATATATTTTAGAAAATCCTGTACAAATGGAGCATCTAGCAGGCCATAAAATTGTTTTTTTTATACAGAACAGACCCCATTAATGAACAAAAAAAATAAAAAGGTTGGGTTGCACTAAATTACTCTGCATTAGAAATATTTGAACAGCTTTGAAAAATCGCCCTTTTATCAAAATCTCATCGGGGTTACCTCTAAATCTCAAAGCACCATAATGAGTAATACTCAAGCAGGATAACTGGATAAATTAGGGAATTTAAATCATTTAGATTTTTATTTTGCCCATCAAATAAGCGGTAGGTATTCGAAAAGCAATTCATAATCAAACCTACGAAGCTCAACCTTATCAAATGATCGTCTGGTGCTTATGTCATATAGAAACATCATATATGTTGCTTATGTCATATAGAAACATCATCACCGCATAGCACAACAACAGACAATCTGTTCTCAACAGGTAAGGTGATAACTGCAAAGGGATCAACAAATTAATTTTACAATCGCAAAATTTTCTGCACAATTAAACTCTTTTCCCCATGACGACCTAGCAAGTTAATCGATGTGATTTCATTGGGAGAAAAGCAGAGCTACATGCTGTGAAACATTTCCAACTCTCTTCGTTCCACTTCCCAACCAACCTTCGGCCGAGCGATTATACGGAATGAATTGTACGGCTTTACTACATTCCGGAATGCTCACAGGTAAGCCATGGCGCTAGAGGAAGGGGATATGCTTTGGGTGAATTTATAGAATGGAAAATTATCCAGATTTTTGTTCCGATTTGCAGCGAACCGTGAAGTGATTTAAGATATTATCTGTAATCCTGACCGGGCTCGGGTAGTTCATAATTCAAGGGGAAAATATTGTCATATCCTGCGTAGAGTCCAGTTAATTCTCCGAATAGTTGATATTCCAAGCGATAAAAATAAACGCACAGGAATGTTGATGGGTATCCGCAAACGTTTACCCAAGCCCAAGCGGTATGAAATGTAATTGCTGCCGTGGAAATTTGGGCGGTTAAGCGTGGGGCTGCGGTGGCAACGCGGTGGTTTGGTTTGATATGATTCCAAAATTAAGTCACAAGAATACCGCCAATATTTTCCGTCATACCATTCATTTCGTACGGTTAACACATTGGTGTACCTGAAGAGGCAGTCCGATGATTTTCCTGTTGAAAATTTCGGAAACGTGAAATGTCACGAATGGAAGACTCGCCAAAGCAGGAGCTTATGTACACACACATTCTCAAAAAATCATGTAAATTTTGGTGCTCTGAGACTGAGGTATGCGAGTGTCACTTTTGACACTAAATCGAATGATGGAAGATAAGAAATTCAGCTCAAGCGAATATTCTTTTCGTCGACTAACGTATTTGTCAATCTCAGATGTCTGAATTATACGTGACATATGTATTTTGCATGACATAGGGTAAACTACACCATTTCCAGCCTATTAAGTACAACCCGCACGTAGTCTTTCTTAATCTAGCGCAGTTAAGCACCAAACGGAATGTTATTATTACTTATGGCTTACAAATTTATTTACCTTTCCGTACTAACCGTAAGATTTAATAAAGAGAAACCAATCGTTGACATATTGTCAAAAGTCTAACACTGCTTCTTGACGCCAAACTCGGACTACGGATTCTAAGCTCGGCCTAACGCATTGAAACGCCATTTATTAACCAAAGTATCGTACCAAACGCATAAGTGACTTTTTTAATCTGAAGTCATGGATTTATTTGAAGTTTTCTGCTCGATAGGCCCAAAATGGGCGATTAGGCCGAAGTAGTTCTCTACCCTATATTATTATATCATATTTCTAAGTGTGTAGGGTAATATGGCGAGACTAAGAACGATGAGGGTGCATTTGCGAGTTAATGAAAAAGTCCATCCATCCATAATTTTTGAAATTATAAAGCAGTTAATTGTAGACCTACTTGGTATCCCGAGTACCAAAATGCAGTCAACTCTTCCTTACTTGATATTTCGCCTACCTCGATGAAATTCAATGTCTCTATCCGATGTTTTCTAAACACATTTTTTTTTCTTTGATAATTTTAGATAAAGTCGAAGCAGAAAAATTGATCATTGAGATTGAACGTTTAGCTTCATTGTGATCTAGTACACTAGAAAAAAATCCTCATATCGTATTTATGTGTCCCACACATGATTTTTTGGTTTTCAATGTAATCGACAAATGATATGTTTATGTTGTTAGTGACGAGCCAGAAGCCAATCAACACACTTATTCTATAACAGTTCATGTAACCTTTATATGATTGATTTTTGATGTATAGCAATTTACTCAACATAATCCTATGAATTAACACTCCGAACACGATGCCTCCGAAAAACGTGTAACGGCATGTTTACAATGGCACAACTTAGCCATTTCTTAATGAATTTCAAAAATTGGGGTACCTTTAGAATTCCTTGGGTTTCTAGATGATTTTGATTGCAAAAAACTTGAAAATAGAGTCGTCTACTTTTTTAAAAAGCGAAAAGAGTTGTTACACGTTTTTTTGAAAGGTGTGTTTGTAGGGTTTTGCAAGTGGCGCAAGATCTGTAATTTAGATTAATGGGCACAAATGTTCACAATTAGCCAGAATACAGTCATGGTTCCTAAATATGGATCCTGGAGACAACGGAACGGTCCTCAAAAAATCCGTAATATCCGTAAAAATGGTCAATCCATGATCCTGATCCTAGAGCTCTGCGGTTTTTTTTAAACATTAGGAACTGCGATAGAAACAAATATTTGGGGTCGTGACATAAACATGTACCTGGATGGCCATGGGACCGTCCTCCGGAAGATCCGGAACATCCGTAAAAGTGTACAATCCATGAAACTGACGATCCTAGAGCTACGCGTTTTTTTAACATTAGGATCTGTGATATAAGAATGAATTTGGGTCATGGACCCAGATGGCCATCGGACCGTCCAGCGGAAGATCCGGAACATCCGTGAAAGTGGTAAATCCACGATCCTGATCCTAGAGCTCCGCGTTTTGACGTAGAACTTTGTCTTTGTCGACTATACTGGGGTGCAAATCAAAAAATATGTGTGGTGAAGGAGTGTTAGGTTTTGAACGCTTGTAACTTTGTCATTTAAAGATAAAAATTAAATCCAAATACACCAATCGATAGAATATTACATTACGAACCTGATGAAATAAATATTTTTCCAAATTTTTTGTAATTAAACTTTTGAAAATGTACAAATGATAATTTTATCACTATTTTTATGAAATAAGCCTTTTTCCCAAACCCAGTCATCATAAACGAATATCACTTGGTTGCACATCATTCTGCTTGAACCTGAAAAGATATAAATTAGCGCGAAAATCGTTTGCTCAAGTTTGTCGAGGAAAATAACATTCTCCGTCCGGAACAGTTTGGATTCAGAAAGGGAGACTCCACCAATCACTAGCTAATACGGGTGGTGAATAACACCCGAAGTAACAAAGCTGTATCCAAGTCCACAGCCATGGCTTTGTTAGACGTTGAAAAGGCGTTTGACAATGTTTGGCATGACGGAATAGTGTACAAGCTTTGTAACTTCAACTTCCCATTACATCTCGTTAAAATCACCCGTAGCTACCTCCAGAAAAGGTCGTTTAAGGTATCATTGAATGGTTGTCTTTCGAACACGTTTTCCATCCCTGCAGGAGTCCCGCAAGGCAGTCTGCTGGGCCCCTTGCTTTACAGCATTTACACTTCCGAAATTCCTCCCCTCGGAGACGGTTGCGTGTTTTTCCTGTTCGCAGATTATACCGCAATAGCCGTCAAAGGAAGGATGCCTCGCGAAATTACGAACAAACTTCAACGATGCCTTTAACGCCTTTGCTGATTATGCCACCACGTGGAAAATCAAAATCGATGCCTCCAAAACACAAGCGATCATGTTCCTCCATCGGCAATCGCTCAAACTGAAACCGGCTCCATCTTGTACTGTAATCATGGATGGCACAAGGGTTGAGTGGTCTGCCGAAGTAACCTATCTCGGGATGTTGTTTGACGAATAGCTCCTATTCCGCTCGCATGTGGAGAAAACCGTAATCAAGTGTTCTGCCTTGGCTAGATGTCTGTATCCACATGCTTTCGAAAAAACCGTAGAACTCTAGGATCAGTTTCAAGGATTGACCATTTTTAAAGATGTTCTAGATCTTTCGGAGGATGGTCCTATGGCCTTCTAGGTACATGTTTATGTCACGACCGCAAATTAATTTATATATGACAGTTCCAAGTGATTTCGAAAGAACCGTGGAGCTCTAGGGTCAGTTTCATACAATGACCACTTTTACGGAATTTTCAGATCTTGCGGAGGATGGTCCGATGGCCATCTGGGTCCATGTTTATGTCACGATCCCAAATTCATTCTTAACTCGCAGTTCCTAACGTTTTCTAACCATGGAGCTCTAGGATCAGTTTCGTGAATTTTCCACTTTCACGGATGTTCCGGATCTTTCGAAGGACGGTCCCATACCCATTAAGGTCATTTTCATTGATTGACCACTTTCACGGATGTTCCGGATCTTCTGGAGGATGGTCCTATGGACATCCAGGTTCATGTTTATGTCACAACCCCAAATTCTTTCTATCACCACAGTTCCTAATGTTAAAAAAAACGCGGAGCTCTAGGATCAGGAGTGGATTTACTACTTTTACGGATGTTCCGGATCTTCCGGAGGACGGTCCCATGCCCATCTGGGTCCATGACTCAAATTCATTCCTATATCACAGATCCTAATGTTAAAAAAACACGGAGCTCTAGGATCGTCAGTTTCATGGATTGTCCACTTTTACGGATGTTTCGGATCTTCCGGAGGACGGTCCCATGGCCATCCAGCTACATGTTTATGTCACGACCTCAAATATTTGTTTCCATCACAGTTCCTAATGTTTTCAAAAAAACCTCAGAGCTCTAGGATCAGGATCATGGATTGTCCATTTTTACGGATGTTCCGGATTTTTCGAGGACCGTTCCGTTGTCTCCAGGATCCATATTTAGGAACCATGACTGTATTCTGGCTAATTGTGAACATTTGTGCCCATTAATCTAAATTACAGATCTTGCGCCACTTGCAAAACCCTACAAACACACCTTTCAAAAAAACGTGTAACAACTCTTTTCGCTTTTTAAAAAAGTAGACGACTCTATTTTCAAGTTTTTTGCAATCAAAATCATCTAGAAACCCAAGGAATTCTAAAGGTACCCCAATTTTTGAATTTCATTAAGAAATGGCTAAGTTGTGTCATTGCAAACTTGCCGTTACACGTTTTTCGGAGGCTTCGTAGTCGGCGTAAAGTTTTTATCCACCGTATTCGGAGTGTTAATGTTGCTTGGGAAGGGCATCGTATAAAGTTCCCTTAACCTTTGGTCAAAGGAAGTCGTCTGAGGCAGACTACATCAAACTTTGTTTAATGGCTAGCAGATGACTGAGGCCACATCGGCTTAAAGTCGGTTTTTTTTTATAAACGGTAATCAAAAGAGCAAAGAATACTGCTAAATGAACTTTTCAAACGCTTTACTAACCCATTGCCGGCCGAATTACTTCACAATGATAAGCACGCCACAGTTTGACCCCGTGACGATTTTTCCACCCGTAAAAGGGTGATGGTGTACCCAAGCTTATGAAATAATTCATTAAATCAAACACTTCTGTGACCCACAAAATCCTGGAACTTTCTAAGAAAGATCTTAGCATATATACAGGTCCAAACCGTTATCATTTAAAGCTGATTGGAAAACATCAAGATGATGTATGTCGCATCTGTGGCACAGAAAAAGAAGACTCGGAACATTTGCTATGCCACTGTTTGGCAATTTTCAATAAAAGGCGTAAGTTCTTCGACAAGAACTGATAGAACCCTTTGACATTTGGAGAATAACTCCCAGTACGGCAGTGCACTTTATTCAAAGTGTAATGCCTTGCTGGGATAATGCTATAAGTCAAACAATGGCGATCACTCCTAATAATAGTGATACGGCATCTTGATATAGCTTTAAAAAAAATGGGGAACATATAACAATAGATCAGAAAAATGGTCGCAGTGATGAAAATACCCGACAAGGATTAACAAAGTTGATACAGCAGAATTGACGTCATTCCTAAAATAATTTTGAAAATAACACTAAGATGAAGAAGCCATCATAAAGAGTCGACGAAAATGTTTGAGTGAGTTCCATTTAAGTTTTAATGTAAGAAGATATGTAACAAATATATAATCCTCTAGGTGAGTTAGCCTTCCAACTCTATCAAGAAACCGTTCAAGAGAGATCCAGAAATAAAATTATCATGGGAAAGCCGGCCATTAGGACAGCCACACAGGATATGCTCGGTGGACTGAATGAAGCAGTTAGAACATATTCTGAATACCAACATCTACGAGATAATACAGGACGCATAACTCAAGCAGGAAATCAAGGAAAGAGTGCTTCTGGAATCTGTTCCAGGGACATTGGGTGGCCATTATAAATCCAGTTAATTGACATGGTATCAGTCCATCAAATTCTGAAAATTTTGAAATGATGTAAGCCTAGTTTTCTTGAAATCATAGATTGGCCGTATCCTTCAGGACATCCGGACCCTGTTTTAGGGACATTGGGAGGTCATTGTCTCTTTTGTCAATTAGCATGATCTCTGATGACATGTCCATTGAATTCTGAAAATTTTAATAGTGACTAGTTTTTGTTGAAATTAGAGTTTGGTCACATCCCCTAGGGCTTCCGAAACCTGTTCCAGGAACATTGAGTGCTGATTGTCACTCTTGTCAATTAGCATGGTCTATAATTACATGTCTATAGAATTCTGAAAATTTTGATATGTCGCATGACTAGATTTTGATTAAGTTAGAGGATGGCCACTTTCTCCGGGGCTTTAGGAATCGGTTATAGGGAAATTGAATGGCCTTTGTCACTCTTGTCAATAGGCATGGTCTCTGATGACATGTCCATATGATTCTTTAAAAAAAAATACGCCGCATGACTAGTTTTTGTTGAAATTAGAGGTTGGTCACTTCCCCCAGGGCTTCCAGAACCTGTTCAAGGGACATTGGGTGGTCATTGACAGCCTAGTCTAATGGCATGTTCATCAATTTCTGGAAATTTTGATAAACTGCACGTCTGGTTTTGTTGAAATCAAAGATTGGTCCCTTCTTCCGAAGTTTCCGGAACCTGTTCCAAGAACTTTTGGAGGTCTATCCTGGAATTCATGTACGCCTTCTTTCCTTTCTTAGGCTAATGTTAATGGTGATAATTCAAAATTTTCTTCGACAAAATGCTATTCGTTGCGCAGAAAAATATTAACAAATGCAATTGGCGTTTACAGGTAATACAATTTTGAAAACCATCTAATTTATTATATTTTCGAGCAGTTTTGGGACGACCTTCTACCAGCGAGTTTATGAAAATTAAGCAATCAGTTTTTTTTTTTTAATAACGCTCTATTTTCTCGAGATACGTAGTTTGACTACAATGTGACTGGAATGTCTTCAGCAGTGTCGCTCCCACTAAAGAATATATCCTTTTTTACTTAATTCAGAGCTGGGTTAAATTCCAAAACAGGTATAATAAACCACAACGGAAACAACTTGTCTCTTGTATTCATGTTCAGTTTATAACTTTCCATCGCCAAAAATGACTCCACCTCTCGACGCCGCTATTCGGTAGGTACGCAAACAGAGGACACGGCATTCTCTTTTGGCCTGTTTTTCCAGCGCATTTAATTTTATCAACCGATGAAACCGAACCTATCCGAAACGCACAGACGATGCCGCACGTGAATGTTTCACAATTTATTCCACGTGCACACATTCGCCATACCTCCCACCAGAAAGACCAGACAAATTTCCCTCCCGGTGTGGAAAATGACAAATTATTTTTCAAAAATACATATTTAATCGCTTGTCATTATCGCCAATGAACGTGACACGTATAAATTGAGAAACGGAACTTTTAATGGCCAATAAAAATTAAGTGCGATAAGATAAAATGGACTATTCCACTCCGGTTCCGATGCGGGTTCCTCCAGAGTGCGGGATGGAAGCAGACTGAGAACGGATGGCAACATTTGGGAAGAAGGAGGCTTGGGTGTCACTTCGAGGTTAATTTGGGAAAAGTAGATGAGTTTCTCTCTCGGCCACTGCCTCTCGGATTGGGAAACTCGGATTGGGTGCTAATGATTTTAATACCTACTAGTCCAACGACATCGGATCCAAAGGCAGTATGATCGTTGCCCATTGATGAGAGAGAGAGGAACGTGCTTCAGAATGAATTATGTAATCATCCTCAATGAAAACATCGTAGGACCTAACTTATGTGCATGCAGAATATTTTGGAATTTGTCATTTAAAAAAAAAACAGTTCACAGTGCTAACAAAATAAACGTCTAAAGCCAACTTTTCCATTAAAAAAAACTGCACCTAATCAAATTGGTTCAGTTAACAAACAAAACGAAAACGGTTCCAGATTCTTCCAGTCACCGGAGGCTGAAACTCTCACTGATTTGAAAATAGACCTCCAAGCAATGCTGCAGTTTGACTGGGAACAAAGCTATCAAGTCACCATCCATTACTCAGATTGCTGCCGCCTTTTGCTTCTGTTGCTCTAGATACAGAACGTTGTAATATTTTGATAAATGTAATAGGAAATGCTGGAAGGGAGGACGATTTTTTACCATTGTTTTCTTTGCGTAAAAGTGCAGGACCAACGTTTAGAACAGCCGGTTACTTCGGAAGAATTGTGTGCATCAAATTGATGCGCATGTTGAATCAAATTTAAAAATGTTATTCTTTCATTTCACCTTTTACAATGTTGCATTGGAAACAGAAAGAATAGGACCATTCGCCTACAGGCTTTGAGAAGAGCAATTCTTTATTTTGTTACAGATGTTTCGTCCCAGCTGGAATATTTCACCTGCTCTCATTTTTGGGTTATTTTGGAAAGTTAACCCGATCAGAAGGCAATATCAAGATTATAACTTCTTTTGCTATTTTGATCCTCAGATTTGTTGCAACGGTTGTTATAATTTAGATCCCGGATGTAAAAATAATTGAAGAAATGAAGAATGATATAAAGGCCAGACTTATTGCCGAGATTAGACAGGAGATCCAAGGAGGGGTTAACAAGCTTTCTCCAGTGCTACTATCTCCTCTTCTTTGGATTTTCAAGTTTGATAAATCCAACACGCTAAAAAGAAACCATGATGACGAAAAAAACACGCTTCATCTGATCAACCAGCCAAAATTCTACGTGGCATCGGTCCGAAGGTGGCCAACGTTTCATCTCATCAGTCCCTGTAGATAAACCGGCAGACAAGTTCTGGGTGTACTTAACTAAAATATCACCCGATGTTTCACAGTCAGACATCGAGAAACTCGCCAAGGAATCTTTGAATGTGGATGAAGTTGTTGTGAAATTGCTGATACCAAGAGGCCGGCTACTGTCGACACTGTCTTTCGTATCATACAAGGTGGAAGTAAGCCTCGAATCGAAGTTGGAAGCTATGGCTCCTTTATCTTGGCCACAAGAAATCGAATTTCAGGAGTTTATTGAGGATGATACTAACATTCCTACCTTTCCCCTGCGATTGTAAGGACGTAGCCAGGTATACAATGCGAGGTTTGTTTTGCAGATTGCATGGTATGGGAAAAGGATATTAATCCCAAGTATCCTTTTTGCGACAACATATTATGTTTTTGCGGAATATATGAGCTGATCATTATATATCCACCTACGATTTGTGCAATCGCATATGCTATGCTATGCTTATTGAGGATGATACAAGAACCCGGCATTTTTGGAAGTCGGTGCTGGACGCAAATCCTGGTCCGTCGAACAGCAATTAGAGTCAGCCATAACAAATAGAGGAAAAGTTGGCTTCGGCAATCTTCTTCGTCTTGATGGGCTACGAATCGCCAGGTTGATTCTACGCCGAACGAAGTACTCTTCTCCATTGGACTCGGTCCTGAGCCAATCGCTTCCAGTCGCCATGAACGTTTAGCGACCTGATGTCCTCCTCAACTGCAAATAGCCAACGTGTCCGAGGTCTACCCCGGAGTCGACGACCTCTACCGGGTTCTCTGCTGAATATAATATTTGCTTGTCGTTCTTCCGGCATCCGCACTACATGCCCAGCCCACCGTAGTCTGCCGTGTTTTATAAGCTTCACTATATCCGTACCGTTATACACTTGGTACAACTCGTGATTCATGCGACGCCGCCAGATGCCATTCTCCTGTTTACCGCCGAGTATTGTTCGCAGCACCTTACGCTCGAAGACACCAAATGCTCTCCGGTCAGACTCTTTTAACGTCCACGATTCGTGGCCGTAGAGGGCTACCGGAAGTATCAGCGTCTTATACAGAGCGAATTTCGTTTTCGTTTGCAGGCTACGGGACTTCAACTGGCTACGTAATCCGTAAAAGGCCCTGTTTGCAGCTGCAATACGTCTCTTCACCTCGCGGGTAACATCATTATCGCATGTCACTAGTGTTCCAAGATACACAAATTCTTCCACTACCTCAAATTGTTCACCATCTAACAACACTACACTACCAACACCACTATTGCTCCCACGCTGTCTACCGGCTACCATGTACTTCGTTTTGGTAGAACTTATCGTGAGCCCAATCCTCGCCGTCTCCCTCTTAAAAGGCACAAACGCCTCTTCCACTGCTCTACGGTCAATTCCGATGATATCGATGTCGTCCGCAAAGGCAAGGAGCATGTACGATCGTGTGATGATGGTACCGTTCCTCTGCACACCAGCTCTCCTAATCGCTCCAAACAGTAAGTTTGAAAGTGCATCACCCTGCTTCAATCCATCTAAGGTCACGAACGAGGTCGAAATCTCATCTGCAACCCTTACACTTGATTTCGATCCATCTAGCGTTGCGCGAATCAGTCTAATTAGTTTCGCCGGAAAACCATGTTCTAGCATAATCTGCCAAAGCTCATTTCTCTTCACTGAATCGTATGCTGCTTTGAAATCAATAAACAGATGGTGAGTCTGCAAGTTGTACTCCCGGAATTTATCAAGGATTTGACGCAGGGTAAACATTTGATCCGTCGTTGATCGGCCCTCACGAAAACCAGCCTGGTATTCACCGACGAAGGACTCCTCAAGCGGTCTCAATCTGTTAAACAGAACGCGTGACAGTATTTTGTACGCCGAATTCAGAAGAGTTATTCCTCGATAATTGGCGCACTCGAGTCTGTGCCCTTTTTTGAATAATGGGCAAATGAGGCCATCCAACCAGCTAGCAGGCAGTTCTTCGTCCTCCCATATCTTCGTTAGAATACGGTGGATTGCTTGATGCAGCTGCTCACTTCCGTGTTTGAAAAGTTCGGCCGGGAGCTCGTCCTTCCCAGCAGCCTTATTGTTTTTCAGCTCACGTATTGCCTTTTTAACCTCGTCTAGCGTTGGAGGCTCCACAGCTTGATCGTCGTCTGCGATGTTTACTCTGTTCCTCGATACTCCCTCACTCTCTCCATTCAACAATGTCTCAAAATGTTCTTTCCACCTGACAGCCACCATTGTTTTATCTGTCAGCAAATTCCCCTCAAGGTCATTGCACATGGCGGGAGATGGCGCTGTTTTACTCCGCACACCATTGACAGTCGCGTAGAACCTTCGCATATCGTTCTGTTCCATACTTTCTTGCGCCTCAGCAATCACGCGTTCTTCGTATTGCCTTTTCTTTCTGCGGTGGGTTCGTTTCTCAGCTGCCCTTGCTACCTTGTACCGCTCTCTGTTCAGCCGGGTACCAGACACTAACATCCGGCTTCTGGCAACGTTCTTCTCATCCGTCAACCTCTGGCACTCCTCATCAAACCAGCCATTACGTGGTCGTCTTTGAGCTGCACCTATCACTTCTTGTGCTGTTGTGTTCACCGCTCCGTGGATTGTGTTCCACAGATTGTTGAGGTCCTCGTTCACGTTGATTTCGCTAATCCGCTCATCAAGCTTCTGGCGGTACTCTGCAGCAACACCTTCTACTGACAAGCGATGGATATTGAAACGCATCGATCTCCGGTTCGTTGAATTCGTAACGGTCGATAGACGCGCCCGAATTTTGCAGACAACAAGATAATGATCTGAGTCAATGTTAGGCCCCCTAAAAGTCCTTACATCAATGACATCTGAGAAGTGCCGGCCATCCACCAACATGTGATCGATCTGGGTGCAAGTTTCGCCATTTGGGTGTCTCCAGGTGTGCTTTCGGATATTCTTGCGTGCAAAGTAGGTGCTACTGATGGCCATACCTCTAGCAGCGTCGAAGTTTATCAGTTTCAGGCCGTTATCATTGGTTACTGTATGTAGGCTCTCTGTACCAATGATTGGACGAAAGAAATCTTCCCTCCCGACCTGCGCATTTGCATCTCCGATTACAATCTTCACGTCGTGTTTTGGGCACTCATCATAAGTTTTATCGAGACTGTCATAAAACGCGTCCTTCACGTCATCGGATTTATCGTTGGTTGGCGCATAGATGTTGATCAGGCTGTAGTTGAAGAATTTGCCCCGAATCCTTAATACACAGATGCGGTCGCTTACCGGTCTCCACCGCATAACACGCTTCATCTGCTTCCCGATCACTATGAACCCTACTCCATGTTCTGCCCTATCGCCAACGCTGTGATAGATATGATACTTGAAGGAAGTGTTGGCGATGGGATCCACCGCCCGGAATTCACGTTCTCCGGATCTAGGCCACCGTACTTCCTGAATAGCAGCTACGCTCACATTCACTTTTTGCAGTTCACGAGCCAAAAGGCCCGCTCGTCCAGGTTCATTTAAGGTTCTGACATTCCAAGTACCGAGTTTCCATTCATTGTCCTTATTTCGTTGCCGGGTCGGTTGCCGAAAATTCCGTTCGTTGTTTTCTCTTTCTTCGTTTTTCTGAGTAATGTTGGGGGTTTCAGTATGCTACCTTACCGGGGTCGCGATACCTACATCATGTTGGTGGGGCTGCCACCTTAGGTGTAGCTGACGTGATACAGCATTTCTTATTCAGCCGCTCGCTCCGAGACAGACGCTGTTTGAGCCGCACCTCCATGGTGAACAGACGCTCGAGGGTCGCACCTCCTCACTTTGCTATCACCACGATCCGGATCCATGTTTTTATCGTGGTGACATTGCCCAGGCTACGCTACCAGCATCTTTTGCTGGCGGTCTTTGTCATCGGCTGACCCGTGGAAGCGTGAGGTAGGAACTTGTGAGGACCAGAGCTGTTGGGACAACACTCCTTCCAGTTTGTCGACTCACCATTTGTAGCCCCCTGACGATAATAGGTTAAGGTATTGCCGAAGCCAACTTTTCCCCTACCTCTTGTACTGCTCTCGTCAACACTCGGGCTCATTTAGCCGTCTGCTATCAAAACGTCCATGGTTTGAGGACTAAAGATTGCACTCGAAAAAATGCAACACTTTCATTTGTTTTCATTGCATGGGTAAAAATTGATGAAATTTTGAGAAAATCTAGTTAAAAGTGTAATGTTTACATGAGCAAAATCTCTTCACAATCTGTCAAGTGGTTATCGAGATCCCAGACAAACAGAATGCACGTATATTCAAAGTTGTTTTCGTGATATACAAACATGTATATACAAACAAAAAAATCGTATAGAATGCATAGAAATGGCTTATACGTACAAAAATGGAGGCCATATACGTGCAAATTTTAATTTAATTATGATATGATTTAATCTGTCATAAAAAATTCACTTTGAAAAGTTTTACGGATGTAATCCTATTTAATTTGTGATACAGTACGACGGAAAAATGAGTCATCGCATATAGGTCGGAAAATTGCATTCTATACGATTTAACTTAAACATAATGAGATGCATGCCATTCTTACATGCGATTTTGACTTAAACTGTAGTAATTTACGATACTTTCTTCACATTGTTATACGACTTCTGGTTGTTTGGGATGGCTTTCAAGCAAGAAGTGCTTCGACAGCAAAATTATGGGAGCGGTCGTGGAAAATCCAGGCCAGTTTGAAATCGACAATTCGACCGTGTCCCGTATGATAAAATCGTTCAAAGAAACCCAGACGACCCATTGGTGAGCTGGCAGCGGAAGAAAAGCGAAGACGACCGACCCCGTGAACGCAAGGAAGGTCAGGGATTACTTCAAGCCAAATCCGAACCTTTCGATTCGGGAAGGTCAAATCTTCCGTCTGAACCGTCCAGCAGACAATGAAGCGGGCCGGACTTCATATCTTCAAGGTAAGGAAAGCGCATAACCGAACTGATAAACAGAATACGGTGGCCAAATCCCGCACCAGTAAGCTGTACCGCGAGTGGTTGGTGCAGCCGAAATGCATCGTAATGGACGACGAGACGTACATTAAAGCGAACGCCAAGAAGATCCCCGACCTGGAGTTTTTTGTCGGCAAGTCCCGCCTGGATGTTCCGGAGAAGTTCCGGAAGAAGAAGGTCGACAAATTTGCCAAGAAGTACTTAGTGTGGCAGGCAATCTGTGGGTGCGAAAAATTCAGCAAGCCGTACATAACGACTGACACCATAACGGCCAAATTTATAAAGAAGAGTTCCTCCAGCAGCGCCTGCTGTTCTTCCTCCGGTCCTACGAAGGTGACTCTCTGTTATGGCTGGATCTGACATCGTGCCATTAAGCGAAACCGGTGATGGAGCGAAACGAAGCCAACGTTGTTGTTTTTGTGCCGAAGGAGGCAAATCAGCTAATCTCTCCGGAGCTTCGCCCAATAGAAAAATTCTGGGCGATTATGAAAGGCAAGCTCCGGAAAACAGGAAAGGCCTTTAAAAACGACAAGGATTTGAATAAACACCCATATTCTGTATTTCGTTAGAAACGAAATTCCTATACAAAAAATTATGTTTTTGTATGAGAATTTCGTTTTGAACGAAATGCAGAATAGGGGTAAAAGAGTGGATAAAAGTGTGTAAGAAAGATGGCACAAGTGTTGCACAGGATTTGATGGGTAGCGTTAAGTCCAAGGTGTGGGCATTTAGCCTAGGAGAGAAGTTTGAATAAACCAACTTTGCAAAAACATAGCTTATATGTGTTTATTTATTCGCTAAGCGTTTCAAAATTATCCGACTCAAAATTAATTTTTGGTGATCATTTTTGTCTGTTGCTTTTTATTTCGAGTACAGTCTTTAAAACGAATGCTCTGCTCCAATCGATGATTTCTTGTGATTTTGGCTTCGTGGTTTTCACAGAAACGTGGCTTCATACTGACATCGCGAATGCTGAACTGTCAATAAACTACACTATCTACTGCTGAGACTGGAATTCCCGCACCATGGTACTACGACGTGGTGGTGGTGTCTTAATTGCCGTGAAATCCGTGCTGAATTGTAAAGCCATTCTTCTTTCTTCTTCTTCGCATTTCAAGCTTATTGCATATCGCATATTAGCTTATTGCGTGCTCTCAACTTAGTGTTCTAGATGCACTTCCACAGTTATTAATTGAGAGCTTTCGATGCCTGTACCATTTTTGCATTGATATGATTGTGTGGCAAGTCCAATCATACTTCTATGCCCAGGGAAGTCGAGTAATTTTCCAACCCGAAAAATTCCTAGACCGAACCGGGAATCGAACCCAGCCACCTCCAGCATGGTCTTGCTTTGTAGCTGCGCCTTTACCGACTGAGCTAAGGGAGGCCCCAATTGTAAAGCCATGCTTCTGGTTGATTGCGATAATCTCGAACAAATTGTCGTGCAAGTTATACTACCACATCAATCACTTTTCTTGAAATGGATAGCCCTCATGATACGGCAATAGTTATTGGTGATTACAACCTGCTGAATCTAGGCTTGGGACTTCGATGAGGATCCCCAAAAATTCTTACCTTGAAATGCTTCATCTGAACAGGAACTTGCTGTAATCGAGTCCTTACTGTCATCGTATCCAGCAGCACGCAGAGTGTACAATTCCGCACGGTGTGATTTCGATGCTATTAATGCGAGGATCTCAGCGTTGGATTGGGTGCAATTACTGAACTTACATATCATTGATGCCACCGTGTTCGTATTTTATGAATATGTATCAAGTAATCCACGATACTGTTCCGGTAAAGGCTCGTAGACCTTCTATGCATTTCCAACAACCATGGTGGAATCCGCAATTGCGTAATTTGCGTAACCATCTGCGTAAGGCCCGCAAACGTTACTTTCGCTCCAGGACTGCTGAAAACAAGCATGGTGCGCAGCTTGCAGAAGCCGAGTACAACATTTTGCATGAAGTTCGCTTTCGTAAGTATATCGATAACCTACAGCGTGACTTCAAAGAAAACCCATCATAGTTCTGGTCTTTCGTAAACGCTCGCAAATGATCAGCTGGTATTCCGGCAGACGTTACCTACTGTAATCGAAGCTCCTGCACCGATGCCACTTCTGCAAACCTTTTCGCTGATTTCTTCCTAAGCGTTTTCGATCAAACTCCTTCGCAGCAGCAGCCATGACGCTATTTTGAAAGCCCTTTTGCTCGGTGGATGCATCCATCGTCTTTCATCAAGAATTGTGCAGCATCGTTGGCCTCGCCCGTTATGTCTATCTTCAATAGTTCACTCCTGGATGGCGTTTTTCCGGATTCCTGGAAGCTTGCATCAATTGCAACTTCGCGAAGCTTGCGCTAGTGATTAGGCTTCCAGAACATCCGCAAGCTTAATTTTCCCCTTACAACAATATAGAAAGATGTTCCAAACTGGCGAGATCAACGTGTTCTTTTGCGTTTGCGTTCCGGTCACACACGAGTCACACATAACATGGGAAGAGCACACACCTTCTGAAAGAAATGTGACGCTTTTGGAGTCACAATCACGGTCGACCACACAGTGATCAACTGTCCCTGCTTTCAGGGCATCCGGGACCTATATGGGATGCCATCTAGTATCCAGGACGTCCTTGGAAACGATCCCTCCATGGAAGCCGCACTTCTATGTTTCATTTAAAACGCCAGATTTGAACCACTTTAACCACATTATTTAAACTTTGACAGCAACCAGTAACACGTTTGGAATTTCGTTCAGGATAAAATAGCACAAGAAGGACATTAGAAATTGAATTATGAAAATGGAAAACATAGGGTAGAGAACTACTTCGGCCTAATCACCCATTTTAGGCCTAACTGCGTTTGGTATGATACTTTAGTTAATAAGCTACGGAACGAAGTCAATGAGAACGCGTGATATGAAGGTTTGCACCCATTATTCCCAAAAACAAAAGAAGCGCCCCAACCGAATCAATTTTTATCTTCATTCGATAGGCCGAAGTGAATTCATTAGCGTTTTAATGGCGTTTCAATGCGTTAGGGCGAGTTTAGAATCCGTGGGCCGAGTTTGGCGTCAAGAAGCAATATTAGACTTTTGACAATATCTCAACGATTGGTTTCTCTTTATCAAATCTTACGGTACATACGGAAAGGTAAATAAATTTGGAAGCATCTTCAACAAATGAACATTCCGTTTGATGCTAAACTGCGCTAGATTAAGAAAGACTAAGTACGAGTTGTGCTTAACAGGCCGGACATGGGGTAGTTAACCCTATATGTTAATAACATATTGAGAAACCTTGCCAACTTTCAGAACAGTAATTATATCATACACAGCAAAAAAATAATTTTAATATCACATCAAAGTGGATGCACTTCAATCGTGTCGAAAATATATATTACTTGCGAAAAAAGGCAAAATTATCATAAATACAGTGTAAGAACTGACATCACGTTGCTTTTGCTGCATTTGTTTATTTGTGTTGCCATAAAAATTACATGAGATTTTCAACATGACTGAAGTGCATCCTCTTGGATGTAATATTAAAATTTATTTTTTGCTGTGTATTTAACGCTGCATTCCAAAACTCTGTGACGCAAACTCTGTATTATTGGGGATCTCCCTCTGGAATCCTCACCCCTTCCACTCCATTTTTTCGGGAGATCCCCATCTGGAAACCCCACTCTAACTCTGTAATTTAGGGTCTCCCTTGGAAAATCCTTTTAAGTTTAAAAGGGACGAACCAGCCAACGAAAAAAAAAACTTCTTAAGACTTCTTAGCTTCTTAAGGCTTATTAACTTAAAAAAATATTAGGGAATCGTGCAGAAATTTAGGAAGCTTTGTTAAACTTCAGCGAACATTGCAGAAAATCAACGAAATTTTAAAAAGTTCTGAAAGCTTTGTGAGCTAAGTGCAGCAGAGGCTGATTATTGGTTGATTTAAGGTGTGCAAAGCTGAATATATAGTTGATTAGTAGTGCATAAAACGAATTGTATCACCATAATTCAACCTCTATAAACTAGCTGAACTAAAGAATGAACAAGACTTATTTAAGCTTAAAACTACTACACAAATCGGCTCATATCATTGATAGCCTGTTACATAGCAAAAAATAAATTTTAGTATTACATCCAAGAGGATGCACTTCAATCATGTCGAAAATCTCATGTAATTTTTAAGGCCACAACAAGTATCAAATGCAGTAAAAGCAGCGTAATGTCAGTTCATGCACTGTATTAATGACAATTTTGTCCCTTTTGGCAAGTAATATTACACCATATTTTCGACATGATTGAAGTGCATCCACTTTGATATGATATTTAGAAAAAAAAAATGTTTTTGCTGTGTACAAGAATAGTTATCAATTGGACAATAATTTTAAATGTCGTCAGTGTCATGCGTTTCATTTCCGGCATTTGAATTCTTCAAAATTCACTGCCTACCTTTCTAATTTCAAGCAGTGCCAGCAGTAGAGACAAGGAAGATGAGCTTTTTAGGAATAGCTACAGGTAGAAGTGGACTGTGACGACGTTGGAGGATGAACATTTGTACTTTGACTATATGTTTAGTATTACTTACATTACACGTATTACTTACATTACGATTTACATAGTTGATGATGCTAATTTCAAACAACTAAAGTCATAATTTTTATACGACAGATGAGGAGATGAAAGTATATAATTAATAGTTCCGTTAGACTACGGCAATGTGAAAATTGCATATAGAGAGTAGAAAGCGAGCAAGGACAACTTTAAGAAGGGAAACGGCGCCGGTGGTGTAGTGGTAAGCGTGATTACCTCTCACCCCAGCAGGCCTGAGTTCAATCCCAGTCGGCGCCGCCGGGATGTTCTGAGGCATAACATCTCTGATCACGCCTTCCTTCGGATGGGAAGTAAAGCCGTTGGTCCCCGGTTCATGAGTTGATGGGTCGATAGGTAGGGTCCAGGTGTGGGAGCTGCCTTCCTATCACGTCGGTAGCATTGGTGCTCAGCACGGAAAACAAGATCGACGGAAAAAACAAACCAAAGGAAAAAAAAAACTGGAAGGTTCGTCGCCCAGTATGTTTCTAATGCTGTTGGGAAGTGCGTACTGCTCCCGTATATGTTGATATTGCGGACACAGGCATAGGATGTGTTCCACCAATGCAGTGGTTCCGCAAACGTAGCACATTTTGTGGAACTGCGTCCCGCCAAAACTATGTGAGATCCTTGTATGGCCTGTCCTAAGACGAGAAACCACCTTCTGGTCCCGTAGTTTCGACATATCCGTCCTGTTGCTCGTCGTTCCTTTAATTCTTTGGATGAAGAGTGATTGGGATTGGCACCACTCTGCTTCCCAGGCTTCCCACATTTTGCTGACTATCCATCACTGTATGTTCTGTAGTGGCACTTCGTCGGTATAACGGGGGCCAGCTGGTCCAGACCCTACCAGGCTGTCGGCTTCGCTATATCCTGGGATACCGCAATGCCCAGGGATCCAGGTGAACACCGTGCTCGGGGGTGTGACCTCCACGATACCATGTATCCAGGGGTGAGTCGGGGTCTCAGTTGTAAGGGCTTGTATCATGAAGTACGAATAGGATAGCACCAGTATGGGCCGGTCCGAGGGCGTTGTAACGGCAACAAAGATGGCCGCAGCTTCGGCGGAGAAAACCGAGCATTGTGGCGGTAGGCTGCTACTCATCGGTGCTGAAATTCCGGCTACTCCACTTCTGACCCCGGCTCGGTAAAGTGATCCGTCCGTGTATATGTGGGTATGGGTTGGGTAGTCCGAACCAAGCAGTTCGGCTACTGTTCTCCTCAGCGCTGCAGATTTATCTGATCTGCTCTTTGTCCGACTCTCAATTGTTGGAGGAGGTATGCGCCAACTTTTGCTTCGTACCAGTGGACCTTGGCCACCGGGGGGAGCTCCGAATTGGCAGTCATGCGGAGGAGTCTGTTTCCCTCATCGAGGAGAAAGATCCTGTCATTTCCGGAGTTCATTGCTGTAAAGGCAGCGGCTTTCGTAGCAATTCCTGCGGTTATACGATGGCGGAAGGGCAGGATACTCGCTTCGATACATGCGTCATCGGCTGGCCATGACAATGTCCTACAAACAATTATTAATCCATGAAGCTCAAGCTCTTGATAATATGTACATCATGGAATGGTATCAATAAGATATTTGATGCTTTCCAAATCATTCTGGAGCTAAGATCTTGAAGTTCTACAGACTCAATAAAGTCTTGAACAATGTCCTGAAAATCCTTATTAGTCCATGAAGTAAAATCTTCAACAATATTGACGAGATTCCTTCACATGTCGACACCACTGTTTTTAAAATTTGCGGGCGGGAAAAGTGCTTACACTCAATCGTTCAGATTTATAAAACAGAGGCTTTCAAGCCTTATCAAAAGCAATTCGTGAAAATTTATTTTATTGCTGAGAACTTCGGAGAACTTTTTGAAAGTAAAAGCAACGGTGTACAATTGCTGAAGAGCTTCATAGCTCGTCAAGAAACATTGTAGAACTTTCGAAAACTTTGTGAACATTCATTGAACTGCGTAGAAGTACAGGAAACTTTCTAGAAGTGGAACAAATTTTATAAAATTTCAGCTAACTTTAGTTTAAGTTTTCTTTATTACGGAGGCTTTTAGCTTGAGGCTGGCTCGCGTCCGTTCAGCTAACTTTGAGAAGCTCAATGAACTTCATATAACTTCAGAGAATTTTGCAGAACTTCAGTAAACTTTGTTGAAGTTCAGAGAGCTTTATAGAACTTCTTGAAACATTGTTGAAATAAACAAACTTTAGATAAATTTAGAACATTTCGCAGATATTCAGAAAATTTCGTTAACGTTCAGGGTTTTTCCATTAACTAAATTTGTTTTGTTTTTTTTTCAGTGACTTTTTATATACTCAGAAGATATCAAATAACTTCTTTAAATATCATATAAATTCAAGGAACTTCGTAGGGTTTCAGAGTATATTGAAAAATGTAGGGGCTTTGTAAAAACTCGGGGAAAATACGTATACAAATTTTGAAAAAAAAAGTGTTTGAAGGAACATTTGTTTAATTTTATAAAACTTCATACAGTCTGGACCGCGCAAAAATTGGTCAACTTTCAATTGGTGTACTTTTGTTAAAAATGCATATAAAAAACCTGAAATGCTGCATTTGGAAGTTGAGTTAATATACAATGGTTGCTATGATGAGTTTTCACCGAGCAAACCCGTTTTCAAAATGACGTCCAATAAATGTTGGAAAATTGCTGGATGTGGCCAAATCAACCGTGACAAGTGTTCAGGGAGCGCCTGTCGACCACCAGGAAGCCTGGAAGCGGCGGAAATCGTAATCCGGACATGGCAGCGACGACGAAGAAGGTGGCGGTGACATATATATGGAATCCTAACCTCTCCATCCGGGACGTCGCTGGCAAGCTCAATGTTTCCCATACTACTGTGCAGCGGGCCAAGAACCGAGCCAGGTTGTCGACGTTTAAGAATGTGAAGATGGCGAACCGAGATAACAAATAAAACACGTCGGCAAAGCAGCGGTCCCGAAAGCTGTATACGAATCTGCTCACAAAGTTCGACTGTGTCGTCATGTCGACGAAATTTATGTGAAGGCGGATTTAAAGCAGCTTCCGGGACAGGAGGTTTATACCGCATCAGGAAAAGGGAAAGCGGCTGAAATTTTCAAAACCATCAAACTATCGAAGTTCCCGAAAAACTATCTCGTCTGGCAAGCCATATGCACGTGTGGTCTAAAAAGCGGCATTTTCATCACAACGGGAACCATCAATCAAGAGATCTACGTCCAGGAATGCCTGGAAAAGCGGCTGCTACCATTCCTAAAGCAACATAATAGACCTGTGCTGTTCTTGCCGGACTTGGCGAGCTGCCACTATGGGAAAAAGTCAATCGAGTGGTACGATGCGAACAACGTGGTTGTGCTACCCAAAGACCACAACGCTTGGTCAAACGGAATCTCAAAAAAAAAAAAAAAATAATAAATCCATGGAAAACGCAGCAGTTTTTATTTAACTGGCGTTCGGCGGCGAATATGGTCGATGAGACCACTGTGCAAAATTTAATGGAAGGGGTTAAGTGGAAGGCACGGCAGTTCGGATTTTGAAAACCAAAAAAATAAACGAATTTTTTTCCTTTAAATATATGAATTGAACTACCAAAAGAAAAATAAGAAGATTTTTGTGATATGAATTTTGACTGAAAGAAACGATTTTTTGTCGACCAATTTTTGCGCGTTCCAGTCTTTAAGACTTTTTCTATTAGCTTCAGAACCAGGGTTGCTTCCACTCACTTGATATAAAACAGTGTTTTTCAGAATTATGAAATAATTAGATGATACAGTGATAATCAGTGCTTGTAAGTTACAAGAAGAGGTTGTAAATTATGTGTTTGACACGTACAACCTATCAATATTGCTTTCATAGCGGCACAATCAACGATTGAACGACTCGTGAGCGCTCACTCTGAGTGAACGCTCACGAATCATAAAATCGCTGATTGTGGCGCTCTAAAAACAAAATTGACAGGTTTTATGAGTCAAACGCATACTTTTCAACCTCTTCTTGTAACGTACAAGTACAAAGTATCATTATAACATCAAATGATTTCATACTTCTGAAAAACATATTTCTATAGCAAGTGAGTGGAAGCAACCCTGTTCAGAACATTTCTTAAAAATTCCACAAACTTCTTAACTTCTTAATATTTTGTCGTCCGAAGCTGCGACAGTCTCCCACGCGGTCACCACACCTATCGATAAACCGCCATGTATCTTAACTGACTCCGACAGTGCTCTTGAAGCGTTGAAATCACCGGTAACACGTCATCCGTGGATCCAAGGGATTCAAAAGTAAGCCCCACACGGGGGCAACCCCGGCGTAGTGGTTAAAATCCATGCCTCTCACGCCAAAGTCACGAGTTCAAATCTCACCCCCGGACAAGTCACGAATAACCCAAGAGTGTTAAAGTGACTATGATAAAAAAGGTAAGCCCCACAAAGCAGATCACCACCGCTGCCACCGACCATAGAGCTAACATGGTTACAACAAGCGTCTCCGTTCTGGACGATAAAAACTGGACTAAATCGAATCTTCGCGAAGCTTGCGCTAGTGATTAGGCTTCCAGAACATCCGCAAGCTTAATTTCCCCCTTACAACAATATAGAAAGATGTTCCAAACTGGCGAGACCAACGTGTCCTGTCCCGTTTGCGTTCCGGTCACACACGAGTCACACATAACATGAAGAGCACGCACCTTCTGGAAGAAATGTGACACTTGTGGAGTCACAATCCCGGTAGACAACACAGTGATCAACTGTCCATGCCTTCAGGGCATCCGGGACCTATATTTGATGCAATCCAAGATGCCCTGGGAAATGACACCTCCTTGGAAGCCGCACTTCTATGTTTCATTTAAAATGCCAGATTTGGAACCACCTCAACCACATTATTTAAACTTTGCCAGCAACCAGTAACACGATTGGAATTTTGATCAGGATAAAAACGCACAAGAAGGATGCCAGAAATTTAATTATGATAATGGAAAACAGATTTATTAACATGTCGAGTAACCTTGCCAGCTTTCAGAACAGTAATTATACCATATTTTACGCTGTAATCCAAAACTCTGTGTAGCAAACTCTGTATTATTGGGGATCTCCCTCTAGAATCCTCACCTCTTCCGCTTCGTTTTTTCGGGAGATCCCCATCTGGAAACCCCACTCCAACTCTGTAATTTGAGGTCTCCCTTAGAGAACCCTTTTAATTTTAAAAGAGACGAACCAGCCAAAGGAAAAAAAAACCTTCTTAAGACTTCTTAGCTTCTTAAGATTTCTTAACTTAAAAAAGATTAGGAAATTTCACAGAAATGCAGGAAACTTTGTTAAACTTCAGCGAACATTGCAGAAAATCAATGAAATTCTAAAATGTTCGAGGAGCTTTGTGAGCTGAGTGCAACAAACTTCATTGAAATTTTGAGATCTTTGTAGAAGACAACTCAAGTAACAATTCAAGCTGAATAGTAAGAGCAGAAGCTGATTATTGGTTTATTTAAGGTGTACAAAGCTGATTAACACCAGGCTTAATATATAGCTGATTCATAGTGCATACAGCGAATTGTATCCCAATAATTCAACCTCAATAAACAAGCTGAACTATAGACTAAACAAGACTTATTTAAGCTTAACACTACTACACAAATCAGCTCAAATCATTAATATTGTGATAGCTTGTAAGAAGAATAGTTATCAACTGCACATTAATTTTAAATGTCGTCAGTGTCACGCGTTTCATTTCCGCCATTTTAGTTCTTCAAAATTCACTGCCTACCTTTCTAATTTCAAGCAGTGCCAGCAGTAGAGAAAAGGTAGATGAGCTTTTTAGGAATAGCTACAGGTAGAAGTGGACTGTGACGACGTCGGAAGTATGAAAATTTGTATTCCTGTGCTTCAACATTCCACCACTTTATATTATACTCACTACACCACACCCTCTTTAGACCACATAACAAAATATAGCACAAACAAGCAGACCCGGCGAACTTCGTCCCGCCCAAAATTGAAATTTTGTTTTAAACCATTTCGACCATTCACGATTCCACCCTAAATTGTTTTTTTATCGGACATTCGCGGCTTGTGTATGCCACTCTGTATTATATAAAGAAGAAAAGAAGATAGTGTTCCGACTTTTCTAATTTTCCTTTAACGTTTTCAAATTTTCTTGCTGTAAAAATGTTCCTTGGGCGAAGATGAACACAACAACAACAAAAAAAGACAGCTCAAATCGGACGATGCACTCCTGAGTTATGCGTGGTCTTATATATGCCAGTCTGATTATGACACTAAAAAAGCATGCAAATGACCACCAAAATAAACGTGCACTTGTGTCCACATTGTGTTTACTGCTTTTTAAATTGAGAGGCATCTTTTACTGTCACCATTTGTTGTTTACAATTCTGCATTTCTGTATAATACTCTTCCAGTTGCTATTGTTCTTAAATTTGACGTGCTTCAAGTTAATGATCATACCTTTTGCCACACATATGCTTAAATTGTCCAGTTGGTACGATTGATGCTTGTAAATCAGCGACTGCCGGTTCGAATCCCAAGATTCATAGGCAATTTTTAGATTTATAATAACAATATAAATAATTAAATCAAATTAGTCAGCATTATGGTAAGCTAGTCCAATAAATTAAATAAGATATAAAGCCGTTTTCCATGAAGTTTTTGAAAAAAAAAAACTAGAAGGCTGAACAAGGGTTAAAAGGATTGTTATTTAGTACCATAAAAAGCTTAACATGTATATTAATGATAAGCTTTTGGCTGATTAAAATCACCAGATTAAGACAGGTTAACGGGATCTATGTACAACAATTATTCAAACTAAGGCTCGTTAAAAAATCGTTGAAAGAACACTTGTGAAGCATCATAATTGTTACCTTTTGAAAAACTTCATAGAATTGCTGGAATTTTTTTTAAGTTCAAGGAACTTCGTCGTAGTTCAGCCAAAACTCTAAAAACTTAGAGAACTTTGTAGGAGTTCAGAAAATTTTGTAGTAGCTCAGGGAATGTTGTGAAAATTCAGCATAGAGCTTCATGGTTTGATTGGAAATTTTAAGAACTTAGTTTTGCTAAAAATGTTAGGAAAATTCGTAGCGAAGATTTTCAAGATTTTTCTTGTTTTTCTTTTTTTTTCGATAAGGTCATCGATGTTCTGATATCTTGGTCGAATTGAAAGAACTTGGAAGAAACCATTATGGAACTTGGAAGAAGTTGAAGAAACTTTTCAAGAAGTAAGGATTAGGGAACTGTCTACCCGAGTAGATGAGAATAGCAAACCAAGAACTAACCAATTGCAAATTTTACTATCATAGCTTATCTTGATATTATTATGTTTTTTACCCATAACACATAATAACAATCTAATAACAAAATATGATATCACATCAAAATTTGTTATTTTCATGATATTAAAATTTTGAGTCATAAAACAGTCGAAAAACAACTCAACAAAAATTTATGATATTGTATCTTATTTTGCTATTGGCATCATATTAATATTCTTTTCCATTTTTAGTCGTAAGGTGAATATTTTTTCATTTCAATGTATCAGAAATTTTTATTTATTTTTTTTTAATGACAGGTATTTATTTTCGACAGATCGCTGTCAAAATTACCGAACGACCCTGTCGCTCCATTCATTCCTGGAATTCACCCAACTGACCAATTCACTGACGAATCTTCCGCAGGATCATCTGCCAAACATGTGAGTAACGTTTGTACTTTTTTTATGGGTTCTAACCCCAAATTTTCAATTGCAGGTGCAGGATGAACAGCTAAATGCAAATATTGCACCGAAGAAGAAACGCACAGGAAAGATTTCAAGAAGTCCTACTATCGTCGATCCGGTCATTCCAGCTATTTCTGGACTTTGCCCAACTGACCAGCCCACTGACAAATGTTCTGCAAGACCATCTTCTGCTAAACATGTGAGTAGCGTCGTTCTCGTACATTTTTAGTTCTAACCTCAAATTTCAATTTACAGGTGCAGGAGGAACATCTAAAGGACAATTTTGAACCGAAAAAGAAACGCACACGAAAGACTCCAAGAAATGCGACTATCATCGATCCGGTCGTTCCAGCTATATCTGGAGTTCGCCCAACTGACCAGCCCACTAACAAATGTTCTGCAGGACCATCTTTTGCTAAACATGTGAGTAGTGTCATTCTCGTACTTTTTTAGTTCTAACCTTAAATTTAAAATTGCAGGTTCAAGAGGAACAGCTAAAGGAAAATGTTACTCCGCAAAATAAACGCCCGGGAAAAATCGCTAAAAGTGCCTCTAGCACCGGTCCTATCGTTCCAGCTATGTGTGGAGTCCCGATAACTGGTCAGTCTACTGACGAAGAATCTGCAGGGCCATCTTCTGCACATCATGGCAGTAATGTCTTTCCTTGCACGTCTGGGACTCCACAAAATTTTCAAGACCAAGAATTTGCTGGAACAACTTCTGCAAACTCTGCTTTTAGCCTTGAGTACTCAGACAGTAGTACAAGTTTGTTTGCGGGATATGCTGAAGTTGGTGTGCCAAAACCGAATGTTGATTATTTAAGAACGGTGAATGAGCTACGTCAGACAATCGAGATAATGTCAGCGGAAATAAAGCAACTCCGGGAGGAAAACTGCAAGCTGCGCCATCTAAACATGAAGCTTCAAGAATCTCTGGTCGAGAAACCTATGGGATTATCATTCTCCGACATCCCAGGATACCCCAACTCAAATTGGCTATTGAGGGTATCGCAAGATGCACACGAGAGTGATTATCTGTTCGTGAAAGAGTTGCTCTTCTCGCTGTTTCCTAGAGGCGTAGGCAACGCAACAGTGACCGGCAGGTGTTCTAACAACCCCAGAGGACGCAGCAAGAAAGCCCCGGAGCCAAATCAGAACATTCAAATTTGTTGTTGAAATGGATCCTGAAAAAGTTAAATATATGAAAGGTAAATAGTATCTTTTCAACTTTGTATACGTTATAATCATTATTATTAATCGCTAGCTCGACTGTACGAGAGAAGACGAATTTTGCAGGACCCATAGTAGGGGTCGCTCAGTATTTGTCCCAACAAATAAATAAGCACATCGCAACCGCGCTGGCGAATAATCCTGCACACTTAGTTTTTTCTACCGAGCTCGGCTGTGTAAATCTCGGCAAAAAATGTTTTACTGAGATTTCAGCAAACATTTCAGTCGTTTGCTGAGATTCAGCTAAGCATTATCCGAGACTCAGCAATCAAATGTCACTTTTGCTGAGATCTCAGTGAAATCTATTTTTGCCGAGATTTGCACAGCCGAGCTCGGTAGAAAAAACTAAGTGTGTGTGTTGCGCCAGGGGCCAACGCAATAGGACATCATAAGAAGCGTACAAATGTACGACAACAAAGGAACGACACAAGTTACGCTAGAGAAAATACTACAACACTTCAAATCTGTTTTGTCCAGCCATTGTTCGGTTTTTTTTTAGAAAGTTACGTTTTTATTTCATGTTGATTTTATCGTTATTGTTATTACAAATAAAAAAAGCTTGCCGAATTGTTGAACTCTATCATTATTATCAGTAAAACTGATTCTCCTCCGAAAAAAAAATACTATTATTAAGCTCTTCAAGAAGAATAACTAAAGCTGCTATTATTTTGTTATTCAATCCGAACAACTGAATTTATTCTTAATTAGTTCTTATTAGTTAATAACACATTTTGCAATTGATTAGTTCTTAATATCTCAATAATAGCTAAATATGTTTTGGACTTTTTTGATTTTTTTTGTTCTTAGTTTGATATTACAATAACAAGATTTGCTATTATTTAGTTTTTTTCCCGAACGCTTTCCGTTATTATTTTTGATATTTTAACTCTTATTTCAATCAAAATAATAACAAATTGAGATGTTCTGATATCCTATTTTTAATAGCAAAACTTGCTATTGGTTTGCTATTCTCACCTACTCGGGTAAGGAACATTAGAGCAATTTTGTCGCATCTCAGGAAATTTCGCCACTTGCTGCGTCAAAACTCCTCTTTTGTTAATCATCATTAACATTTTCTGACTAAATTATTGGTTAATTTTATTGTAGAAACTTGACATATATCCTACTAGGTTAGATTTTCTTTATTAGGGAGGCTTTCGGTCTGGGGCCGGTTCGCCTCCAACCCCTTAATACTGAAGATAAAACAAATCCTAATTCAGATATTGGTGAATAAAAGAGCGAAAAATAAAATTTAACGGTAATGTCCTAGACACGACCGCAATATGACGTAGAACTACGCAAAATTGATGTATGTCATATATTTTTGACTATTATACTTTATCTAAAAAAATTCAAGTATTTCAATGTTTCGGGTACGGTTCAATGTTGGTTCAAGTATTTTTCCTGGAATGTAATAAATTATGAAAATTCAAATGTGAGGTCCTAAACTAGCCGTTATATATATTGGAGTAGCACCCCAGTATAGTCCACAAATACACCATGCATGTTTTGGGATAAAAAAAAATTGCCAAAAAATACCTTAATTTTTTCAGTAGCTCCATCTAGTTTTAAATCAGGTCCCTGAAGCAGAGAAGAGAGTGAAGGTTGCATTTTATGATAACGCAACAGGCAGTTGTTTTCCTTATCAGAGGACGGTACTTTCAATATTGAACAAAATGCTGTTTTATATCTTTTCAGGTTCAAGCAGAACGATGTGCAACCAAGTGGTACTCGATTATGACGACTGGGTTTAGGGAAAACGTTTATTTCATGAAAACAGTGATAAAATGATCATTTGTACATTTTTCAAAAGTTTTTTTTTATTGAAAATTGGAAAAGTTTTTATTTCAATAAATTCGGAAAGTAATATCCGATCGATTAACGTATTGGATTTTAATTTAATCTATAAGTGACAAAGTTACAAGCGTTCAAAACCTAACACTTTTCATCATACATATTTTTGATTTGCACCCCAGTATAGTCGACAAAGACGTAGTTCTACGTCAAAAAACAAAAAATGATTCACCTCAATCTGAACCAAAGCTGCAGGTCTTTGGCGGTTTGAAGATGTATTTAAAGAGGAGGTTCAAAATAGGAGTACCTATCTAAAGTAGAAATAATTGCCCATTCAATTAAAGGTTCTGAAATCAAAATATAATCAAATACGGTATTTTTCCAATAATATTCCGCTGGAATTAAAGAAATGGCTATGCATATTAAATATCCGCTGGAAATCATCCTTAATAACGAAGCAGCCCTTGTTTCAATCCCTTTATATTGAATACGCTTCGTGCCGGAAAACTTTTCGTTCGCTGGCTCTATGAGGTACCCGACAGGTGGTCTTCGGTTATTAAACTTTTTTCGCACCCTTCAGAACAACAATCGAATGAACCCTCAAACACGTGGTCAACCGGTATGTGTGCCATCGACATCGACGGTCCCCGCATCCAAATCCCCATTAATATTCCTTTTGATCATTTGTAATTAATGTCTAGACCAACACTCACCGTTCGCCACTATTCCCATATTAGATGAAGGAGCAGCAACCGATTGCACCTGATTTTGAGTCATCGTTCCAACTAGCAGCAGTAGTGTGAGCAGGACACGTGGCAACACTGTTGCCCACAGCATCAGGAGGGTCCCCACTCCTCCGGCTCGAACGTGGGGCATCCTCTCCAATCAATTATAAGTACTCAGCAACGGGAAAACCGGCAGACAACCGCGTCGAAACGGTGCCACGGGCTGCACCACTGCACGATTACGAGTGTAGGAGGCTTGGCAAGTGGCCACCAAGGATCAGAACAAACAAGCTCCGAAACTAGTTTAACAAGGTGTCAGACACAGTCGTGACAATCGCCACCACGTACTTCCGGTTGTTGTAGTTTGTCACACTAGTAGTTATGCAATCTCACCGATGGATTTCTGGAATAGCACACATTTACTTCTGTAACTCACAACCTTCACCTTCAATCATCCGGTAATCACCACTTAATCAGTTATAATATGCGAACGATTAGCACGCGTAACGAACTCAAATACGTGTTATGATTAAATACGGATGTGTACACAGCACTGCCACTGTAATGTAGATGAAATCACTTAATGGAAACCGTATAATTCACACTAAGCCACATTAATCCACTTCATTACGGATGATCACTAAACCGAATCACAAAACTATTACCCTTCAATCCACTAAACATTGGAAATCGAGCCGCGAGTCCGCGAAAAACACTACCGCTCTACAGCGCATCCGAAACGACACTGAAAAGAAACGGTCAACAGTTTCCTCACCGAGGGTTCCGTTTATCTCGGCGAAATACCAATTTTATATTTATTCATCATCACAGGGCAGAGCACGGACTGCCATCGAAGATCCACTCAACTACGCTGCGTTAGCAATATAGCACAGCAGTAGTGTCATGACCGTCATCATCGCTATCATCAGCAACAACAACAACAACAAACCGTACGTAGAAACGCTCCCAATGTTTACCTTTTGAAATTTAGCATTTTTCTCTCAAATCTCTCACATGTTTTCCATAACCCAAACGGATGACTGCTTCCTCGTGTTATAAACATAACAATATCGGGAAATCCTAACCTACTCTCTTGCAGCATCTACTAGACCAAATTCTCTCATTGTTTACATTTTCACACCTTGATGCATGAGCGAATCCTTTCCACAGCAACAAAAACACCAGCCGGCGAGAGAAAATAAGGCAACCAAGAGAGAAAAACTCACTCCGAACCGAACATAAGCCGAGTTCCACCGGCCGAAGCCCAACGGGATCACTGCGCATGCTCTCAACCCTCCCCTTCTCGTACCGGACGGCGGAGAATCTCTCATCCGCTACTCCCAGTGGAACAGTTTTCCTCCCACCAAAACCCTATTCAGCATGCACACCACGCGCAGGTGAGGATTCTTTTTTGCTCTCATTTTCCCCTCCCCGAGAGAAGGGACCCCCATCCACCGGAACTCCACCATACAGAAACGTCCGTTCGACCAATCAGCACTCAGCTCAGCGCGCCTTGTGCACAAAAGAAGTGTCCCGTTTCTTTCCGACAACGACGGCGACGACGACGACGACGTCGATGTTCAAGAAGAAGAAAAACCTGAGTCGTTTTTCCATGCACTCACCTGAGCCTCGTCCCCACACTTTTCACGCTACCCCTTCTAGCTGTGGTTATAACAATGGACGAATACATAAGAGCCTGGATGCAGCTTCTTCGTCCTCGACTTTCTTTTCCTCCGGGACGGTGCTCGTCTTCATGGAAAAGATGTTTCGCCTGAATTATTTCCGTCTGGCCCCGCACAGTTTTGCAGCTTAGTCGTCGGAGGATGTGAAATACAAGAAAGGATTGCAAAGGACACTCCCAAGGATAAGCACACATAACCAAATGCCCGAATATTGGGGGCTCAAAACGTTGCTCTACTGTCTGTAACATTGACCCCGGAACGTGCGAGACTTATGGCAAGTCGTATTTGCATGCATACGCTTATTTACCAGTGTTGTTCCTCTTCCTTCCCATCCGTGGCCCGGCGGCAACAGCACCATTGAGCGGGGAAGATTCATCAGATTAGATGACGTCGTTTGGCTTGGGAAGATGTACATAGCTGCTGGCACTGGCACCCATACCAGATCTGACTAAGTGTGGCGGTGGCCAAAGCAATGGCGGCGGCGGTGGTGACTTCGTCGTTGGTCGACACAGAAAGTATGTCAACTACAGCAGCAACAATGGTGACGTCGCACGCGTCGCCGCCAGAAGACAAAAGTGCGACTTATGTACAACACGCGCTTTGATTGCTACAGCTACGTGTTGAAATGGGTGGATAAGGTGTCCCGTCCGGCGACGACGTGAACGCAAACGAAGTAAAGTGTATCCATTCATCGCTCCGAGGGGAGGGGATCAATGTTTTGGATGCAAACGCGCCAAAGGTCGATAACCTTGCCCATACAGAACCTAAAGACGAGGCTTAGAACAATTGATTAAACCGTGTTGTACCAAAATCTGGACACTTTTAAATGTTAAGAATTCAGAATCATAAGGGCCTAATTGCGATGTTCGATTCCCTTCATCGATTTTCCCTTTTATTAACACTCCGAATACGGTGGGTAAACAACTTTACGCCGACTACGAAGCCTCCGAAAGCGTGTAACGGTAAGTTTGCAATAACATAACATAGCCATTTCTTGATCAATTTCAAAAATTGCGATACCTCTAGATTTCCTAAGGCTTGTAGATTTTATTGATCTTACACACTTAAACAGAGACCCTGAGTTCGGTAAAAAAAATTACCGTCTTAGATCGGTAATGCTAAAAATTACAGGTGTTTCGGTATTTTCTCGCTATATTGCTGAAAACTGTAAATGAAATGACCGAATTCCGGTAATTTCATTATAATTTACCGAAAACGGTAAACATTTTTACCGGCAGGTCTGTAAATCAGCTTCATCACTGACTTCGGTGAAATATTTTACTGAAGTTTCGGTAAACAAAGCGTTCCATTACTGAGTTCGGCAATGGTCTAGGTAAACGTCAAATCCACCATATTATTATTTTCGATCAACTTTAAAAACGTTCGTGCTTGTGAAAAATAAAAAGGTGAAATTATGGAGGCTGTTATACAACACCAAAATGAGTGAATCGTAGATATTTTCCGCAAATAATTAATTTTCGTTATCTAAATAAATACCGATTACAGATGGCCGATGTTGTTGCTTGTTTTTTCTGTCGGTCCAAGTTTCATTCCCGTTGGCGACGATCTGAAAACAGCATTTGGAATATTCTTCCAAAGCTTCCTTGTTTTCAGTGTAGCGCCGAATCCTTCCGTCAAAAACGGTTTTGTTCATTGGTGGTGCAATTTGCAACACTAACTTATTGATCACGACAGCAGCCAATTGTTTACATGGGTTGCAGTGACCGCCACCTTGAAACAATATTAAAGCAAATTACAGTTGAGTCGGTTACCTTTTTAAAAAATTACAGATCTCTCGGTAATTTTCGATTTGCATATCGTCCTCAAAATTACAGTTCTCCTGTAAAGTCGACTACAAATCAAGCAATGCACATCGGTAAACGTTACCGATCGTTCGGTAAATTTGACAGCTAATTTTGCTGATCCAGTTTACAGATTTTTCGGTAATGTTCTCGATTACCGAAAACATTACCGACCGTTCAGCTGTTGAGCATTCGGTAAATGAATTACCGAAGTCGGTGATTTTTTCCAAGTGTGTAAGAAGATTGAAAATAGAGTAGCCTACTTTTTTTAAAAAAGGGAAAGAGTCGTTACACGTTTTTTTAAAGGTGTGTTCATGGGTTTTGCAAGTGGATTAAGATCTATAATTTAGATTAATAGGCACAAATGTTCATAATTAGCCACAATGCAGTCGGAACGTCCCTCGAAAGATCCGGAATATCCGTAAAAGTGGCCAATTCACGAACGTGATCCTATAGCTCCGTGTTTTTTTTTTTTTTGAAAACATTAGGAATTGTGATATAAGAAAGGATTTTGGGTTGTGACATAAACATGGACCTGGATGGCCATCGAACCATCCTCCGGAAGATCCGGAACCTCCAAAAAAGTGGTCAATCTATGAAACTGATCCTGATCCAAGAACTGTGATATTAGAAAGAATTTGGTGTCGTGACATAAACATTGACCCGAATGACCCTCGGACTGTCCTCCGGAAGATCCGTAAAAGTGGTCCATCCATCAAACTGATCCTAGAGCTACGCAGTTTTTTTTTTCAAAAATATTAGGAACTGTGATATAAGAATGAATTTGGGGTCGTGACATAAACATGGTCCGGATGGCTATGTGCATCAGCCAATCAACGATCTTGTTTATATGAAATTCCTCAACATGTTTGTAAACAAAGTGTTGAGGATTTCAAAATGGCTGAAGCTTAACCACAAATCTTGAACTGAACAGGCTAACTTTAACTGCGTTTGTGTGTCCAAGCACATTTAGCAATACAGTTGAATTCGTGCAACCTGGTGGTGTGGAGATCTAGCCCTCACGTATGTCCGGAGTGATTTGAGATTTGGGCGTAATTACATTTGTAAACAAACACGTCAATCGACGATTTCTCGCAAATTAAACCTCAATCTCAAAAACTAATAACACTACCAGGTAGAGGATTGATTTCTCTGTCATTTGGTATAGTTTGTGTGCTAGATTGAGCTTTTATTCGTGAGAAATCAGTGATTGACATGTTTGTTTACAAAAGCAATTACGCCCAAATCTCAAACCACTCCGGATGTGTTGGTAGAGGGAAAAATGCAAACATTTCAGAAGACGATTAAAAAAACACGGAGCTCTAGAATCAGTTTCATGGAATTAGCACTCTTATGGATATTCCGGATCTCGCGGAGGATGGTTTCATAGCCATCCTGGACCATGTTTATGTCACGACCAAAAAATTCTATCTTATATCACAGTTCCAAATGTTAAATAAAAAAACCCGCGGACCACTTTTACGGATGTTCCGGATTTTCCGGAGGACCGTTTTGTTATCTACAGGATCCATATGAAGAAACGATGACTGTATTCTGGCGAACTATGAACGTTTTTGCTAATTAATTTAAATTATAGATCATAAGCCACTTGCAAATCCCATAAACATACCTTTTAAAAAAAAGTGTAACGACTTTTTCCGCTTTTTAAAAAAAGTAAACAACCTTATTTTCAATCTTTTTAAGATCAAAATAATCTACAGACCCTAGGAATTCTAGAGGTACCGCAATTTTTGAAATTCATCAAGAAATGGCTGAGCTATGCCATTGCAAACTAGGCGTTACACGCTTTTCGGAGGCACCGTATTCGGAGTGTTAATAACTCGGCTGGATTAACAGTTTTTGGTGCGTTCGATGTTGCATTTGAAACCTAATACAACCTTTCACTACACTGCACAGTGGGAAATCGCTGACCATTAGATAAAATTGGAAAATTTGCATTTCCTCCTCTATTCTATTTTTTCTATCATTCTATATTATTTACCCGGTTCAAATCCAAAATTTGAACGCAATGTGAAATTTTTTTGAATTTTTTGTGGCTTTTTGAATTTGGTTACCCAAGTAACAATTTCCAGTTGAAGAAACGCTTTCGTTTTGATTTTGTTCAGCTGCATGTTGAATAATAATTGCACAATGTGTTCACCACAACTTTTATAAAACCCTTGTTTACACTGGTTTGGAGAACCTATACAACTGCAACAAAAAGGTGTTGTCTAACGTATTCAGTAAAACGTTTACCCAAAATCAATTTCTTGTTGAAGAAACGCTTCCATTGTGATTTTATTCAACTGCATGCTGAATAATAACTGTACAATTTGTTTATTACAACTTCTGTAAAACTCTTGTTTACACTGGTTTGGAGAACCTGTTCAACTACAGCATTATATGTATAGGAGTAGAAGCAACTTTTATACAACGTTTATAGATACATATTTAAACTCAAGCTTTATTATTTTGGTGAAAGCTCTTATACAACGTTTGTAGACACTTCTTGACAGCTGCTTTGAAATTTAGTAGAGAGTAAACCTGAGAGGCGTTTGTTGCACTCTTTTATGACTCCTTAATAATCATTGTACAGCAAGCGGTGAAAAGCGTTTATAGCACTTTTCAATGACTCCTTAACAACCGGATAGAAGCAACTTTTATACAACGTTTATAGATACATATTTAAAGTCAAGCTTTATTGTTTTGGTGAAAGCTCTAATACAACGTTTGTAGACACCTCCTAACAGCTGCTTCGAAATGTATTAGAGATTGAACCTGACAGGCGTTTGTTACACTCTTTTATGACTCCTAAATAATCACTATACAGCAAGTGGTGAAAAGCGTTTATAGCACTTTTTAATGACTCCTTAATAACCGTTGTGTAAGTACTCACAATATTCACAGATTAAAATTAGTTTAACAATTGTCGTGGTACGCCAAAATAATTGCTTGTACAGTTTTTATTAATTTAATTTATTTGTGCATATTGAAAAAATATGTAATTATGCCATAATTCACATTCTGTGATCATGGAGGAAGTAGTAACAAGCATATGTTTAATCTTTGATTGATATTCTTTCAATTAATCTCTCTAATCATTAATTGAGAGAATTTATCTAGAAATGTTATCGTTGATTATATGATATATGTCTTAAATTAATGTTTGCATTTATTAATAACACCTATATATAATTTACCTCTACTCCACCGAGGGTTTCTCGAAGCAAGATTCGAACTCATGATCCCGGATTGCCAGCCGCTTCTGTTTCCATCTGCTCTATTCTTGAATACATATTTTGATCATATGAGAGAAGTATATGAAGCTCATCTTGAGTGACTTCTCTTGCAGTCGAATAATCATTGCCTTGTAGTCATATAAACGTGCCTATCACTTGTGCTATTTTTAGCAACAAAATTGTGGTTGGTGGTTGGTCGAACGTAAACAATCATTTAAAAGTGCTCCAAGCAGCTTTTGAAGCTTTTAATCAAATGGCAATACAACTACATTCTTGTACAACTCTGGAAGCTATTATTCAATGTTTGATCAACTCAGGTGTTTTATAAGAGCTCCCAATCCAATGGTTTGTTTTGATGCGTTTATTTCACGTTCTATATAGCTCTTGTCAATCAGTTTAACAAAGGTGCTATAAAAGTTATCGTAGGTCTTATAAAGCATATAGTTAAACCGAACGTAAACAATCATTTAAGAGTGCTTCAAGCAGCTTTTGAAGCTTCTAACCAAAAAGGCAATACAACTAAATTCTTGTTCAACTCTGGAAGCTATTATTTAACGTTTAATCAACTCAGGTGTTTTATAAGAGCTCTCAATTGGTTGTTGGGTACCTCGCATTTTTTTCGCATTTATTCGACAAAAATGGAATTATTACTCAATCAACTGGTGGTTTAAAGGTAGCTTGGGTTGTAATGGCGTCTGAGGAATGGAAACCGAGTGAAGATTCAAGATCCTGCGTCGGGCAGTGTTCTAGAAAGGAACACCGCTCACCTCAAGAAAATCTCCAGTCCTCAAGAAAATCTCCAGTTGTAATCTGTTGGAAAAAGTAAAGGGTTGTGTCCTAGACACGACCGCAGTATGACGTAGAACCACACAAAATTGATGTTTTTCATGCATTTTCGACTATTATACTTTATCTTAAAATTTTGAAGTATTTCAATGTTTCGGTTATGGTTGACTACACATTTTTCTTTACAAATATCCATGTGAAATTCCAAATGATTTTCATTTGACCACACATAAACAGAATCCACTCAGAAGTACACATGAAATTTACACGCAAATGAATAGTATGTGTGGTCACGCATGGTTTTTATATGTACATATTTTAAGTATGTGGCCGATACATAGATATTGATTTGTTAGGAGCGGTATTTGAGGGGTGGGGGGGGGAGGGTTAGGAAAGGTTGTTGAGGGGTGGTGGGGGGTTAGGAGAGGTTGTTGAGGGAGGGGAGAGATTGTTATGAAGGGGGGAGGGGAAGAGATTGTTGTGAAGGGGGGAGGGGGAGAGATTGTTGTGAAGGGGGAGGGGGAGAGGTTGTTGTGAAAGGGGGAGGGGGTTTACATCATTATTGTGGTCACGCCGTGATCCACCTTTAGACGCTGACCTAGTCCTGCTTGATGCAGGACCTAGTGCCACGCCGTCCGAAGCGGTAATGAGCAGAAGCACTTACTTACTTAAAATGATCTATATTTCTTGAATTTGTGTGGTTTACATGTATAACTTATCAAGTGACACAGATGCGTCTTTTCAACTTTAGTTCCTGTGAAATTTCAATTATTGTTAATTACAGTTCCTAGTCCTATCAGGCCTGTTTTTGAGAATGACCACCTTGGTGGGATTGGTTTGCTTGAAAATTTGAAAAAGAAGACTACTTATAACTACTATTTACAACTACAACTAACCTACAACTACTATGTACACCTAACCTACTATATACAAATTGCTTATCAAAGCATGTTCTGATAAATTACATTTTTGTGTAAATTTAGTCTTAATTTCGTTAATTTTGGAATCTATTTTGGCAATGCCTGCCTCTTCATGTAAATTTGTTATTCTAGTGTCGAAAGGACGATCAAGAACCATCCTCAGCACTCTATTCTGAGCGACCTGAATTTTGTTCCTGTGAGTCTGTGCACATGATTCCCACACCGGAGCTGCGTAGAGGATCGCAGGTGCTATGATTTGTTTGTAGACGGCCAGTTTGTTCACCCTTGAGAGGCGGGATCTGCGGCAAATCAGCGGAAACAGACACCTAACCAAGGCAGAACACTTGACTACTGTTTTCTCTACATGCGAACGGTGCTGATCGGTATGATTTTTGCTACTTTCCAGATGCTTGGAAAGTAGTGCAGTTCCAAACATCTGTTGAAGATAGCGGTTAGAAGAGACTGCACTTTCATGCTGAGTCTCTTCAAGATCAAGTTAAATATACCGTCAAACCCGGGAGCCTTCATGTTCTTGGTGCATTTCAGCGCTGAGCAAATCTGTTGTACTGTAATCATATCCGCCGGAGGCACGACACAAGGGGAGACATCTAGGTTTTGAACGCATTGCGCAACCTGATCATCGAGCGGACTTTGGATAGTCGAGCCAAGCAAATGCGATGAAGCGACATGCTCGCCGATCGCATTTGCTTTCTCCTGTGGGGTAATTAAAAGCCGATCGTCATCATTTTCGACTTTGAGAGGTGGAACGGGTTTGGGATGATTTTTCAGGACCTTGGCTACCTTCCAGAATGGTCTGGAGCGGTCATCCAGATTCTGGACAACACGCCCGAAACTTTCATTTCGGAGTGAGTCCATTCTGGAAGCAATCTGCCTATTCAGATCGGCCATTTCACGTCCTCACTAGTCCTCTGAAACTGGCGTCTACGAACATTTCTCAACCGAATCAGTAATTGGGTGTGGGAATCAATAGCAACAAACTTACCCCTCACAGGAACTTGTCGAACGTATGCCTCGTCAGCCATGGATATGGCCTGTTGGAGCCCTTCCAACGTCCGGTCGATGTCATCTACGGTGTTGAGTAGTGGATTTTCATCGATGTTGCTGTCCACCATTCGTCCGTACTGCACCCAGTTGACATGGTGGTAGTCTTTACGCAGGCAGCTTCTAGCAGGAACCACATTGACACCGACTTCAGTCACCACCGGTTGGTGGTCGGAGCTGAGATCGTTGTGCGCCTCCGGCTTGGATAGTCCGATGTTTGACAGGAAAAAGTCCAGCGTGGAGGGATTTCCCGCCGGAGAGATGAAAGTTGGTTCGTCCGGAAATTGTACAGTGTACAGACCATGTTGTGCGTGGTCGAACAATAGACATCCGTTCCGGTTCCTCTGGTAGTTCCTCCAAGCTTCATGGCGGGCGTTCAGGTCACCCGCAACGATGAATCGGGAGCTAGTACGGGTGATGGCGGTCAGGTCCTTCTTGAATTGGATTCCTAATCCGTTGCTTGCGGTACACTGGCGTGGGCAGTAAACAGCGATGAACCGGACGTTTCCAGTTGGTGATTCCACCTCCACACTAATGGCCTCGATGATAGAAGTGCGGATGTGGGGCAGAGTGCAAAACTTGATTACCTTTCTGACGACGACCGCAACACCACCCCCCCTGGAGCTGGTGCGATCAAGCCGGATAATATTGTGGTCAGGCAACCAGAAGCTGTCACCGGACTTTAGATGGGTCTCGGTTAGAAGGCCCACGTCAATGCTGTGCTTGCGGAGGAAGTCGGCAAGCTCAATTCTTTTTGCTCTTACGGAGCAAG
Organism: Ochlerotatus camptorhynchus; assembly: GCF_037179485.1. Classification (NCBI taxonomy): domain Eukaryota; kingdom Metazoa; phylum Arthropoda; class Insecta; order Diptera; family Culicidae; genus Ochlerotatus; species Ochlerotatus camptorhynchus. The sequence continues at coordinate 4,987,088 of NW_027040773.1, forward strand.
CATTCCAGGTGACGATAGTTAGCGGTTTAGACGCCATACTGGATGATGAACTTAGCGAGCACTTGGATCTGTTCGGGCTTATTGCGGCACTTACGAAGAGCACCGGACATGTTGACGAAAATTTCCATCAGTTTATCCGCTGAGAACAGATCGGGGTTGTTGTTTTGCGTTGTTGGTTGTCTCCAGAGTCCAGGGGGGGATGGAGAGCTTTGGCCAGCAGAATCACCGGAAGCTTCTTGAGGAGGGGCGGGTTGCACCCGCGAATTCGCTTGCCTTTGCTGGGGAGCACGAAGAGGCGGAAAATCCTCCGTCCTGAATGCTGGGGTTTTGTCCTTCTTGCGTCCTGGTTGATTGTTGCTTGACGCCTGCTTTCGGATGCGTTTGAAGTCCTCGCGTTTGGAGCACTGTCTGTCGGAACCTTGATGTGCACCACCACAGTTGGCGCATTTTAACGCCACGGCTCCATCCGCAGGGCAGTTGGAAGTGGCGTGTTCTTGAGCGCAGTTGCTGCAGCGTGGCTTGATGTTGCAGTTGCGGGTACCGTGACCAAAATTGAGGCACCGCTGGCACTGCGTTACGTCACGATGGCCGCCACGGTATGGCTCCCATCGTACGATGATGGAGTAGATCGATCGGATGGCTTGCAGCGCATTGAGAGTCACCGTCCCTTTCTGGAAGTGCACCAGGAAGAGGCAATCCGGGTACTTCTTCACGTTTTCGTCTCTCCTTGTCATTCGGAATACAGCGATTGGGGCTAGCTTGTACCGGTTGATTTCAGCTTCGACCATCTTGGGGTCGAAATTTGGTAGACCCCTGATGACTACCTTGAAGGGCTTCTCACCGGGGATGTCGTGCGTGAAGAATTCCGCCTTGGAATCCTTCAGATATTTCACGGCCACTTCGTACTCCGCTTTTGTTCGCAGCATCACCTTGGTGCCGATCCTGCCGAGCTTAAACTCAGCGGCAACGCCCAGCGATGAGAGATCGCCAATCAGCGTGTTGAGTGGTACTTGCTTCACCACCAGTGGAGGAAGCTTGATTTTCACCGCACTCATGCCGGCAGAATTCTCGGTTTCGACGGCGTCGCCGAAATCACCGATGTCGCTGGCGTTCGTCGCGGTAACATCGTCGCGTCCGCTCGTACCATCGGACTGTCCTTGATTCTTCTTCCTCTTTTTCGTCCGCTTCACCGGGACTGGGTTGGTATTTCCAACATCGGTGGGCAGAGTAGCGTACCTATTTGAGGTAGGTACCGAGCTACCCTCACCACTGTTCTTCTTCTCCGCTTGGTCACGAAGTCTGCTCCGAGAGCGCTGTCTTCCCATCACGCTATGCGACCGACACTACTGACGACGCGACGTGCAGTATATCTGCGAACGTTTGTAACAAACTATAGGTTAATCGAACAACTCGACAGAGCGAGCAAAGACCGAACTGTACTGCTTGACGTTCAAGCAGCTAATGATGATCATGAGCAAAAGCATGACAGCAGCGCTCTTTTATATCTTTTCCGGTTCAGAACCTGATAGGATTTCCCCCAGTTTTTTTTATGAATGGGGCGGAGCAGAAAGTTTCTTTTGTGCAGAATATGTAAAATAGGATGGACTTTGGATGTTAATATAATTGCATATATAGAGGCACCAGATATGTTTTACCGTCAGTTGTGTGTAATTCACCAACTCTATGTCATCAAACATGTCTTAAAAGCAATTTTTTGTTCGAATTTGGTAAAACTTAGTTTTACTAATGATTGTGGTATGTTTAAAATTTATTTCCCGGAAAAAAGGGATCGTCAAAGTCTGTCTCGCTTTCGAGTTATTTTATGTTGGGGGGGGGGGAGAGGTATTTGAGGGGGGGGGGGGGTAGGAGTGGTATTTGAGGGGGGGGGGGTAGGAAGGGTTTGATGGTGGAGAGAAGGGTAGGAGAGGTTTGATGATGGGGGGGGGGTAGGAAGGGTTTGATGGTGGAGAGAAGGGTAGGAGAGGTTTGACGATGGGGGGGGGGGTAGGTGAGGTTGTTTAGGGGGGGGGGGCGAGAGATTGTTGTGAAGGGCGGAGGGGGTTTACATTATTGCTTTTCCTCATTGTGGTCACGCCGTGATCCACCTTAAGCCGCTGATTTGGTCCTGCTTGCTGCAGGACCAAGCGCCACGCCGTCCGAAGCGTTAATGAGCAGTGGCAGTTAGTTTAAATGATCTTTATTTTTGTTTAACTTGGACGATTACCATATAAATTTTATTACTAAGTGATTTAATTGCTTTCTTCATCTTTAGGTATGGGCAAAATTCAAAATTTGTTTTACAGAATTAGTCCTAGACTTAGTACACGGTCGACCACCTTGGTGGGATTGGTTTGTTTTGTTTTTTAGAATTTGAAGAGAAACTACTTAATACTACTATTTACAGCTTAAAACTAACCTACTCTACTATATACACTTAACCTACTATGTACAAATTGCTTATTAAAGCATGTTCAGAAAGATTGCATTTTTGAATAAATTTAGTTGTCATATCATCAATTTTGGAATCTACTTTGGGAATTTCTACCTCTTGATGGAGGTCTGCTATTCTTGTGTCGAATGGACGATCTAGGATCATCCTCAACACTCTATTCTGTGCAACCTGGATTTTGTTCCTGTGGGTCTGAGCGCACGATTCCCACACCGGGGCGGCATAGAAGATCGCGGGGGCTATGATCTGTTTGTAAACAGCCAGTTTGTTTTGCCTTGATACAAACACCTAACCAAGGCGGAGCACTTAACTAGGGTTTTCTCTATGTGCGAGCGGAACAGGAGCTTCTCATCGAACAACATCCCGAGATAAGTAACATCAGTGGACCACTCGACCCTTGTACCATCCATTATTACGGTACAGGAGGGAGACGGTTTAAGTTTTGGCGATTGTCTGTGAAGGAACATGATTGCTTGGGTTTTCGAGGCGTTGATTTTGATTTTCCACGTGGTGGCATAATCAGTAAAGGTGTCAAGGCATCGTTGGAGCTTGTTCGTAATTTCACGAGGCATCCTACCCTTGACGGCTATTGCGGTGTCATCTGCAAACAGAAAGAACACGCAACCGTCTCCTAGAGGAGGGATGTCCGACGTGTAGATGCTGTAAAGCAGTGGTCCCAGCAGACTCCCTTGCGGAACACCTGCTGGGATCGGAAATTGTCCCGAAAGGGAACTATTCAACGACACCCTGAACGACCTTTGCTGGAGATAGTTACGGGTGATTTTCACAAGGTATGGTGGAAAGTTGGAGTTACAAAGCTTGTATATAAGTCCGTCGTGCCAGACATTGTCAAACGCCTTTTCGACGTCTAACAAGGCCATGGCTGTGGACTTGGATACAGCTTTGTTACTTCGGATGTTATTCATCACCCGCACTAGCTGATGATTGGTGGAATGCCCCTTGCGGAACCCGAACTGTTCCGGAAGAAGAATGTCATGTTCCTCCACAAACTTGTTTAGTCGGCTGAGGATCAATTTTTCGAACAGCTTGCTCAGCGCTGAGAGCAGGCTAATCGGTCTGTAGCTTGACGGTAGTGAAGGGTCTTTCCCAGGTTTGCGGATCGGGATGATTTTTGCCACCTTCCAGATGCTTGGAAAGTAGTGCAGCTCCAAGCATCTGTTGAGGATGGCAGCCAGCAGCGAGTGCACCCTCGCGCTGAGATTTTTCAACTCTAGGTTGAATATTCCGTCAAACCCGGGAGCCTTCATGTTCTTACTGTGCTGAGCAAATTTGTTCCTCTGTAATCCGTTCTTCTGGAGGGACGGCACAAGGGGAGGCATCTAACGTCTGGACGCACTGCACAACCTGGTTCTCGAGTGGACTTGGGATTGTAGAGCCAAGCAAATGCGACTGGGCAATGTGCTCCCCAATTGCATTGGCCTTCTCTTCGTTGGTGATAAGCCGTTCGTCATTGACTCTAAGTGGTGGAATGGGCTTGGGGTGAGACTTCAGCACCTTGGCAACCTTCCAGAATGGTCTGGAACGGTCGTCCAGGTTCTGAACGAGCCGCCCGAAACTCTCGTTCCGGATTGAGACCATTCTGGAAGCGATCTGCCGATTCTGATCGACCATTTTGTATTTACGCTGCAGATCCCCAGTCCGCTGAAACTGGCGTCTACGAACATTTCTGAGCCGAATCAAGAGTTTGGTGTGGGAATCAATTGCTTGAAACTTACCCCTCACAGGAACTCGTCGAACGCACTCTTCGTCAGCCACGGATATGGCTTGATGGAGACCCTCCAGGGCCCGGTCGATGTCCTCCACTGTATCGAGCGGTGGGTTGTCGTCGATGTGGCGGTCGACCACGCGTCGAAACTGGACCCAGTTGACTCGATGGTAGTCCTTCCGCTGGCACGGTGCAGGGGCCACGTTGTAGCCCAGCTCGGTCAGCACCGGTTGGTGGTCCGAACTCAGGTCGTTGACGGCAACCGGCTTGGCTAATCTGGTGTTTGCCAAGAACAGGTCCAGCGTCGATGGGTTGCCCGTCGGTGATGTGAAGGTTGGTTCGTCCGGAAACCAGACGGAATAGAGACCATGCTGGGAATGGTCGAATAGCAGGCGGCCGTTCTGGTTCTGCTGGTAGTTCCGCCAGGCCTCGTGCCGGGCGTTCAGGTCCCCTCCGATTACAAAGCGGGCATTGGTGTGGGTTATGATGGCAAGGTCGTTCTTGAACTGCTGTGCTGTACCATTGCTAACGGTACATTGCCGGGGGCAGTAGACAACGATGAACCGGACGTTTCCGGTCGATGTTTCCACCTCAACGCCGACGGCCTCGATGATGGAAGTGCGGTAGTGGGGTAGGGTGCAGTACTTGATGCCTTTCTTGATGATGACCGCGACACCGCCCCCCGTGGAGCTGGTGCGATCAAGCCGGACAATGCTGTGGTCGGGCAGCCAGAAGCTGTCACCGGTCTTGAGGTGGGTCTCGGTGAGAAGGCCCACGTCGATGTCGTGCTTGCGGAGGAAGTCTGCAAGCTCAATGTTTTTCGCCCCTACGGAGCAAGCGTTCCAGTTGGCGATCTTTATGGGTTCACGGTCCATAATTAGCGACGAAGGAGATGATAGCTTGGAGCTGTTGTGTTCTTGTTGCGCAGGTGCGCTTGATGATGATGGCCTGGGCCAACAGTGTGACGATCTCATCCGTTGACAGCGGAGAATCGTCTGTAGCTTCACCGGTTGTACCGGCCAATCCCGGAGCAGGGGGATCCGTCGATGGGCCGGAGGCTTGACTGGGTACTGCAGCGGCAGCCGACTGGGCAGCAGCCAACTGTTGGTTGAGCGGGAGCGGCACCAACACTGGAATTGGCCGTGGCTGGACCGGTGATAACGGAGGAAAGTTCTGCGCGTTGTTTTCCGGGACCTTCTTGCGACCGGGCTGGTTGTTGGACGAGGCCTTCTTCCGGATCTCGGCGTATTCGGCCCGCTTCGGACAGGCCTTACTCGTGGCCTTGTGGGCAGCACCGCAGTTGGCGCATGTGGGAGCGGCTTCCTCGATGCTGTCGCAGTCGTCGATCTTGTGGTTTTTGCCGCATTTGATGCAGCGGCTGGCCATGCGGCAGTTCCTGGTGCCGTGCCCGAACAATAAGCAGTTCGAGCACTGAGTGACGCCACGGTGGGTTGGCTTATACCGCTCCCACTTCACTACGATGTGGAACAGTGTGCGTGTCGTATGGAGATCCTTCACGGTTGTGGAGTTCTTCTGCAGATGGACCAAGTAGAGCTGGTCACGATACTTGATGGCCTTGCTGCGGGTCATCTTGTGGATTTCGACCGGCTTGAGGCCGTTCGCCTTAATCTCGTCCATTAAGGTGGTGGTGTCCATGTCGTGGAGCCCGCGCAGCACCACTTTCAGCGGCTTGGTGGCCTCGACGTCGTGGGAGAAGTACTCCAGCTTCATCCTGTCCAAGAGGGCCTGGACTGCGTTGTAGTGATTTTCGGCCGAGACCATCAGTTTGTAGCCTTCCGTGCACCGTTGAATGGTGCAGCGAAGGCCCTGCTTAATGTAGAAATCCAGCTGCTCCCATAGCCCGGGAGGGAAGCCCTTCACATAGAAGGGTGGCAACTTAACTTTTTTCGGCACCGTCTCAGGGTCCGACTGCGGCTGCGCTCCGTTCTGCAGGGCGGAGAACGGATTGTTGCTCAGCAGCTTTTTTGCTGCTGATACGGTGGCGCTGCTGTCTTCAGGTCTGGGTCGTTTAGTTCCGGGAGGCCCCGGCTGCGGGTCCGCAACGCCTGTCGGGATGGGCAATGGGGTTTTCTTCTGCTTCTTCTGGGCTGGCTCGGTGGCCGCGCCGTCTCCTGGGAGAGTCTGTTTTCCCGGTAAACCGGCACTCGCGTTACCGCGCGATTTCTTACCCATGGCTGGGTCAGCGAGAGCGTCACTACACAACGCGGAGCTAATTCGACTTGCGAACGAACGAACGAAACTAGAGAGAATTCAAATCGACTGAACTGCTCAACAGTCTGGCAGCGAATGATGAGCAGTGGCATGAGAGCAGCGCTGATTTATATCTTTTCAGGTTCAAGCAGAATGATGTGCAACCAAGTGGTATTCGTTTATGATGACTGGGTTTGGGAAAAAGGCTTATTTCATTAAATCAGTGATAAAATTATCATTTGTACATTTTCAAAAGTTTAAATACAGAAAAATTGGAAAAATATTTATTTCAACAGGTTTTTTATGTAATATCCTATCGATTGGCGTATTTGGATTTTAATTTCATCTATAAATGACAAAGTTACAAGCGTTCAAAACCTAACACTCCTTCACCACACATGCTTGCACCCCAGTATAGTCGACAAAGACGTTCTACGTCAAAAAGGAAGATGTGGTGAATGTTGAACCGACAGCTCAGTAGGCCTAGCATTTACAATATTAAAAACCAGTTAGTCTTTCATAACCAACGATCGAGTCTAGATCAACCGTCCCTCGGAGCGATAGGAAGTCATACAATAAAGATCCATATAATAATTGAATAACAAGTTTTCATTAAATACCACACATAGCAAACAAATAGTTTCGGGATTATTATTTTCTTTATTAGAGTGACGTTGAGATTAAGGCTGGTTTGTCTTTTCAGTTCCGAGATCTTCAGGGAAATCCAAATAACATCAGAGAAGTTCTGAAATTTTTGGGTTATTTCATTACTTTCAGGAATGTTCCATGTACTTAAAGGAAGATCAGAGAACTTCACAGCAGTTTTATTAATTAATTGCAGAACTGAAACGTTGGATATGAAACATCGTAGCGTTTTGATCCACCGTTCACTGAAAAGCCGATATCATGAAATATAGTATTTTTATGTTTTATGACGAGCTGATTGCAGACAATTTGTAATTCGAACTAAATTGTGTGTACATTCCTAAATTACAACCTTTAAAACGAGCGGTCAGTTGGTTTGAGTTGGATGGGGGCGCAGAAAAATGACAAATTAGTAAGTAACCAGCTCTAAATTTACGATGACAGCCCTGAACAGGACCCTCTAATAACCACTAGTTCAAATATCCTCGAAAAGGGCTCACACGCCTCACACCGCATCCCATCGGAAAATTTTCATATTTTCATTCCATACGAGCATATAAACAAATATCTGCGCAAGCGCTTTCCCTCGCCCCGTCAATCAGCTGTTGCCTGTCAGCGTTGGCTGATTTTCACATAGCTTCCCAATTACTCACCACCCCCAGGCACACAAAGTGCCTCAAATGTGTATGTTTTTCATTACAACCCAGTCCCTCCCTCACCGTGGAACCCCAACATCGAGTGTGCTGCCCGTCACCAAGGAGAGCAGAATCAAAAGTCAAAACTTTTCCTTTATTGATTCATATCGCGGTTTTTGTTGAGACTGAGTTGCAATTTGTTGATCCATTTTTATGCTCTGTACATATCGGAATCGTTTAGTTTAGTCATTAAATGTGGTGGAAAATGTGAAAGCGAAGGCAAGAAGCATCACAGTTTGCAGTTTTTAAGCTTTTAATGTGTTCTAAATGGGTAGCAGATAGTGAGTTAGTTTTCAATAGTTTATCGACAATAGAGCAAATTCGGGTAGGGCAGATCGACTGCTGCAGTTCGCCGTGGAAAATGATGCCGATTCATTGGCCACAACGCAATCCATCATCTGCACTGACGACCGCAAACCTTCCATCGAAAGAGTATCCACTTTAGGGGGCCTCCGGTCTAGGTCCCACTCAATAAATCTGAGTGTACATGTGTGCTCCACTTGCAAACTATGGGAAATTGCTTCAAAGGATGCCTTTCGCAGGAAAATCAAGCGCGGTAAGCCTAAAAACCACGAAGCAAGGGATGTGCGTGCAAGGTTAAAATCGATAATTTATTTGCGTTGCCTTCTGTTTTTTTTTGCGTACTGCTGCTACCTCTGGGAAACCGTTGTTCCGGCTTACCAACGCACGCAAACCCTTTTGCGGTGGCATTTTGGGCGAACGGGATTGGACCGCAAAAAGCAATCGAACGTTGGCCGCTAGTGATAGCCAGTATGAGGTAATTGTGATTTAATTCAAGGCATTTTTTCGTTCTGCTGTTTGTGAGTCAATTGAAATTAATTTGAATCCGGTCATTAGTGCTCTAAGTATCATAAATCAAGGACGTTAGGCCCGAATGGACTTTTGGCTACGGAGATTTGACTTAAATTCAGCCTTCTGATAAATCTGGACGCGGAATTCAATGTACCACTGTTCCCCTAGTAATCGAAACCAGATTCTTTCGACATAATTTTGTTTATCAAGTAACTGGTGATAACTTAATGAAAATTGTTCTACACATTTCTTAGTTTTAGAATATGGCACTTGAAATAAGACAATTAACCCTCAATTGCCCAATTTTTGTTTTATTAGGTCTGCATGCTTTATTTCGAAAGGCTTTCAGGCAATATGAAAAAAATAATATGGATATTATGGTGATCTAGATCGATTTAGCTCAGGCCTGCCCAACGTACGGCCTGCGGGCCGGATTGCTACCTCATTTAATGCGGCCCGCAACGAGTTTGGAAAACTAAGAAATTTAACTAAAATTGGAAGCATCAAAATTTCCCATACATTTGCTTAGACCACAAGGTGTCCCACATCAAATTGCATCACGGAAAAAACGCTGTAGAAAATTACCTAGTTGACCGATCCTTTTCAAACTTTCAGACAATAAAATATAACCCATTAATAAGCTTGGCATGTCTATTTCATTATACTTCAATACCATAACCGTACGCTCACACCTTACGCTTAACTCCACTCATTTGTTTCTGTACAACATCTGGCTGCAGCTTCTTCTGTACGGGAGCCCACTTTTTCATCATGCCTTCCTTAGATTTGACCTCCTTGGGATGCTTTCGTAGTGCCTGCTTCATTATAGCCCATTTCGATGGGCCTTAGTTCCGGTGCGTTGGGGGGGTTGGGTTGATGTCCTTGGGTACGAAAGTGACCCCGTTGGCTTCGTACCACTCCAAAGCAGATCGTAGGGCCTTCGTGTTGCTTCAACAGAGGAAGCAGACGCTTCTGTAGACACTCCTTGAGGTCGATCTCCCCGTTCACAGTCCCGGTAGTCCCGAGCGGCGCACTCCGTTTGCCATATGAGCAGATCGCTTGCCAAATCATGTATTTCTTAGCAAACTTTGAATGTTTCTGTTTCCTTACTTCCTTCGGAACATCAAACTTGTGCTGGGCGGTGAAGAACAGTAGCGCCCCGGAAGCTGCTGGAAGTCCGCCTTGGAGTAATTCTCATCATTCATGATGAGACAATGAGGCTTCGTCAGCATCTGGGTATACAGTTTCTGGGCCCGTGACTTTCCCACCGTATTTTGTCGTTCGTCACGATTTGGAACCTTCTGCACTTTGTACACACTTAAATTTTTTCGCCGGGATGCCAACAACCGAGTAGTTCTGCAATTTATTTTGCTGAGATTCAGTAAAACAATTGCCGATACTCAGCTAATCAATAACCAGCCGAGGTAATCGGCTGTTGGAAATTTTACCGAGCTAGATTATGTGTGTACGTATGCAGTCCCTCCCGGTCCTTGGCTCTCTGAACGAAAGACTTGGACAGATTCAGCTTTTTGACCACATCCTTGACCGAAGCATTGGGATTCCGCTTAAACGTTTTCACGACACGCTTTTGATCGTGACCACTAATAGAACATCCATTCTCACCGCATTTCTCCTTCCGTTCGATGCTCAGAGTTTCGTAGTAACGTTTAATAACACAACTCACCGTTGACTGCACGATTCCGAGTGGTTTTCCGATGTCCCTGACAGCGATACAAATACAGTGCAAACAATACACTCTAAACTACTTCTACCTAAATTACCAAGAGAAAATACCCAACGAAACCAAACGTACTTATTTAATGGGCAGTCCTAGTTTTTCTCGAAAATGCTGGTAGTAGCTTTGGTGATGGTTGAAGTCGGAAGAGCATGGCTTGACTCTTGGTTTCGTTCACTTTGATTTTCCTGCTGGTCAGGTACGAGACACCTTGTTGAAGCCGAGACCGTTAGTGCATGGGAGTCCAACCGTTGGCCATGATGGCACTGTCATCTACGTACAGCGCCAGGCTGCAGCCAGCAGGGAGTTGTGGAACGTCGGAGGTGTAAATGTTTTATAGGATGGGCCCGATGAGGCTGCCTTGAGGCATCCCCACTGGAACCTCGTGAAGTTCTGAGGTGGCATCTGAAAGATGTACTCGAAACGTTCGATTTATCAAATAGTTTCTTACCATTCTCGTGAGGTATTTTGGGAAGTTCGCCTGCACCATCTTATGGACAAGTCCATCGTGCCACACGTTGTCGAAGGCCTTTTCCACATCCAGGAGTACCATGGCTGGGTTGTTAGAGAGTGACTTGTTCCGTTGGGTGGTGTTCTCAACTCGGACTAGTTGATTTACGGTAGAATGCCCCTTCCGAAAACCGAATTGCTCCGTTCTTGTGGTGTTCTTCGACGTGTTCCATCAGATGCTGGAGAATAAGCTGTTCGAATATTTTGCTGACTGCTGATAGCAACGTGATGGGCCTGTAGGTTGATGGAGCAGTTGGATCATTTCCAGGTTTAGGAATAGGGATGACTTTATCTGTCTTCCATCTGGTCGGGAAGTAGCTTAGCTGGGAGCATCTATTAAAGATTGCTGCCAGGAATCGGAATGCTTTGCTGGAGAGCTTCTTCAGAACCAGATTGAAGATAGCGTCGTTGCCGGGTGCCTTCATGTTCTTGCCACGCATCACTGCTGCACGTACCTCATTTTTGGTCACTTGACCGATGAATGGAGCATCGTCGACTTGCTCGTCAAGGTGGTTGATTTGTATCTTCGTGGGGACTCACCATGCCTGCACCGATGTTGTGGGCTTCGATGTGTTTGTTGGCGATAGCGTTGGCCTTCTCCGATGGGGGCACCGATATGCCTCCGGCGTCGTCTTTCAATGGAGGAACTATTGTTGGCCTTTTCTTCATAATTTTGGCCACCTTCCAGAACGGCCTCGAGTAGTCGATCAGTTGTTCGATGCTGGTGGAGAACTGCTGGTTCCTGATCAACATCATTCAATCCCTAATCAGGCAGTTGAGGAGAGAGACTTGTTGTTTTTTTCAGGAGGCATCTGGTTCACTGGAATATTCGCCTGACGGTGTTTCGTTGCTGCATAAGCTGCCGGGTGTAGGTATCAATCATGGTGAATTGTCGCCTCACCGGTACCCAGCGGATGCTAGCTTGTTCTGTAGTGTGCACAATTTCCTCGAATACTTCCAGTTTGTTGTCGATGGCTTCGATGGATGGCATATCCATATTTTCGGGAAGTCGTGAGTCCATCAGGCGTCTGAAAACCACCCTGAAGATCCGATGGTAATCTCGTCTCATCGTCACCGACGCTGTTGTTGGGTTGAAATTTAGTTCACATACTACCGGGTAGTGGTTAGAGCTCAGTCCATGATAGGTGACTGGTTTCGAGAGTGCCAGGTCGGACAGGAACACGTCGAAGGTGGATGTTATTCCAGCTGGGGAGAGGAACGTTGTTTCGTACCCAAAGTGGATGATACACGTACCTGAGCTGAGGTGGTCTGCCAGGAGGACACCGTTTTTTGATGCAGTTGTGATTTTGCCACAGGGTATGGCGCGCATTGAGTTCTCCGGCCACCATAAAGCCGGTTCTGTTGTTGGTGAGCTTTTGGAGATCTTCCGCTAAGATTTTGGATGTGCCATTACTGTCTACACATTGCCGAGGTATGTAGACGGCAAACAGCGTGATGTGTCCATGAAGAGCGTGTATTTTAACGCCGATTGCTTCAATGATGCTTGTTTTCGGATGTGGTAGGATTTCATAGCGAATGCCATACTTGGTGATGTCAGGCAAACCGCCACCACTTGAGTTGGGGCGATCTAGCCCGATAACGATGTGAGCTGGGAGTGAGAAATTGCTGTGTTAAGCCGGGTTTCGGTGATAACTCCCACGTCGATGCTTTGTTGGGCAAGGAAGTTGCTCAACTCAATCTTTTTCGCTCTTATAGAGCGAGCGTTCCAATTGTAAATTCGGATACTGTGGGGCTCAGTTGACCCCGTATTGGCATACCATGTATTCTAGGACCTTGACCTGGTCCGAACGGGTCTGGCACTGCTTCAAACGATTGCAGAGCTCGGTAAAGATGAACCACAGCTGGGCAGAACTCTAGAGCACCTCTTCGCTTTGCTCGGGAGATGAATCCGCTGATGGAACATTTATACCCGCTCTGGTGCGAGGATCGATACTACATACGTTCATGCTTATGTTGGTTGATCCCGGCGTTGACTGCGGACTGTGAGCTCACAAAATTTGATGCTCCGGCGGGTACCGAGCTATTCGGTAGCGCAGAAAAATCCTTCATAGTCAGCGCAGGTGCAGTTGAACCCTTTCTGACTTCCTTCCGACCTGGCTGGTTCGAGGGTGTTGCTTGTTGTCGAGCCCGTATGTATTCGGCACGCTTGGGGCAGCTACGATCTGTAGCCGGATGAGCGCCGTCGCAGTGGCACATCGTTTCGCTGGTGCACTCTTTGTCGAGCACTTCTCGGTAGCGTGGGTTTCGTCACAGCTCGCTTGTTGCGGTAGGCTTCTCACCGTACGATGATGTGCGCAACGTGCTTCACGTCTCAAGTAGAACGATTCATCGAGGTTTGCACAGTCCCCCTTCCTTTTGATGATGTGAGCCACCTGGCCGATGAGGTTGTGTTCCTTCTTCAAACGTTCCAGCAGCGCTTTTGGGTCAACCAGCGGAAGACCACGAAGCACTACCCGGTAGGGTCATTCATTTGGTTTGTCGTGCATGTAATATTCATACCCGCACTGCTTCAGATGTTTTTGTACTTGGTTCATTTTGAGACCAAATCGGATGATTTTGTACGTCGGCTTGACGTGGCACGAACGCATTTTTTTCGGTGAGGGTTACAAAATCGATGTTTTTAACCACCAGGGGTGGTTGCTTTCCCTTTCCGGCGCATTTTCCGAAGTTGAAACCACCGGGGTCGGCTGACTTTTGGTAGTCTGGGATTGATGCTTCAGCGTGATGAATGAGTTGTTATTCAACAACTGCTGCTGCAACTTATCTTCGTCTACGACAGTTTGGATTCCGGTTTTCTTCCGCTTCCCTAGCAGCACACTTGTCACTGAAAAGTCGTGGTAACTTGTTTGCAACTTATTCCAGTTACAATCAAGTTGCAGCAACCTATTTTGATGGAAGTGTGTTGCTTGGGTTGGGCTTGGTGCCTGTGGGGAAACCAGCCGCGTCGAACGGCGTCTCATCTAAGTCCATCTCCTTCCGATGCGCGCGAAGTTCTCAGAGCGGGCGAAAAACACGTCCGAACGTGCCGCTTGTGTGACAATTAATGATTTTGAAGCAAAATAGAGCGTCACATATCATATGAGTTCGGTTTTTTTTATCTCCTTGATTTGTTTTCCGTCGATCTTGTTTTCCGTGCTGAGCACCAATGCTACCGACGCCAGGGAGGTAGCTCCCACACCTGAACCCTACCTATCAACTCATGAACCGGGGACCAACGGTTTTACTTCCCTTCCGAAGGAAGGCGTGATCAGAAATGTTTTGCCTGAGAACATCCTGGCGGCGCCGACTGGGATTGAACCCAGGCCTGCTGGGGTGAGAGGTAATCACGCTTATCTTTACACCACCGGCGCCACTTAAGTTACGATTCTTGGAGAGTTTTTTAAGCGCCGATCTTTTAACCGACTTCAGGTGCTTAAGAAGGTTGCTACGATGAAAGTAAAAACTTAAACTGTTGTTTCGACGCTCAAATCCTGCAACATGTTCTCCCAGTTAATAGAGGATTTCGAGAAGTCCGTTTTCCTGAATGTATAACGAGTAGCTTCGGTGACAAGGTCATAAGGAACACATTCCTTCACGAACATCTGAAGAGGTCGATGATGGCGGCATTCCTGAACAAGTCCACAAAGACGTAGTCCTTCGTCAAAAGGATTGCTACCTATAAAAATAAAGTTCTTTAAAAAACATTCCTACGACCACATAACAGAAACATTGTCAATTCTGTATACTTCTCATGCAAATCTGTAATAAAATCTTCCCGATTGGGTGTAGTTTAAGAATCAATGTTGATCGTTTTATGGATCATTTGCAATATGTTTATGGGTAATTTGTACAATTTCAATGCTCATTCTTGTGATGCTAAATTTTATATAAAAGTTGGATCATATTGATATTTTTTATGAATCATTCAAACTTTTTCTATGGATTTTCACCGGGGTTTTATGGATCATTTGGGTATAATTTAAGGAAAGTTTTATCAATTCTAAATTTCGATACCGATTCTACCACCGAGTAAAGCTGTATTTTATACAACAGTGCAAGGCTCGTACTACGAAAATTGGTGCGAGCACGAAAAATTATCGAGAAGCGAGATTTTCTTTGTTAAAACGTCAGACGCATCCAAAATAGACGATTGTGTGTTATGTGTGTATAAAGGGTGATACGGTCAAAATTTGGTCAAGGGAAAACGCGTGTAAATCGGTGAAATCGTTTATTTAAAAAATCAAATTAAATTTCTTTTTCAAGTTCAATTAGTATAAAATTCAGGAAAAATATTCGGTTGGGCTTCCGCTTTTCCAAATCCGAATTGCCGGGCCTTACGCTTGACCCCTGCCATCAGATTTTGTACAGCCACCTTGTCCACCTTCTTCGCCGCAGAAAGCCAGTTTGCCTTGAACTGCTGCTCGCCCTTAGCAGTTTTTTTGGTCTTCTTTAGGTTCCGCTTGACAATAGCCCAGTATTTCTCAATTGGGCGGAGCTCTGGCGTGTTGGGAGGGTTCTTGTCCTTGGGAACCACCTGCACGTTGTTGGCGGCGTACCACTCCATGGCCTTTTTACCGTAATGGCAAGATGCCAAATCCGGCCAAAACAGTACGGAACAACCGTGTTTCTTCAGGAAAGGCAGCAGACGTTTATTCAAACACTCTTTCACGTAAATTTCTTGGTTGACAGTCCCGGAAGCTATGAAAATGCTGCTTTTCAAGCCACAGGTACAGATGGCTTGCCAAACCAGATATTTCTTTGCGAACTTTGACAGTTTCATGTGCTTGAAAACATCTGCTACCTTTCCCCTTCCTTTTGCCGTATAAAACTCCTGTCCCGGAAGCTGCTTGTAGTCGGCTTTGACGTAGGTTTCGTCGTCCATTACCACGCAGTCAAACTTCGTCAGCATCATCGTGTACAGCCTCCGGGATCGCGCTTTGGCCGTCGTATTTTGTTTATCATCGCGATTTGGAGTCACTACCTTCTTGTAAGTCGATAGTCCGGCTCGTTTTTTGGCTCGATGCACGGTTGTAGACGATACACCCAGCTTATTTGCGGCATCTCGGAGAGAGAGGTTAGGGTTTCGCTTGAAACTACCGGCAACTCTCTTTGTCGTCTCAGCGGCTTCCGGTTTTCGATTTCTCCCCGATCCAGACTTCCTGGCTGTCGACAAACGTTCCTCAAACACTTTAATTACATTTGTAACGGTTGATTTGGCAACTTTTAGCGATTTTGCCAACTTTGCGTGCGAGTAGCTCGGATTTTCGCGATGCGCGAGCAAAATTTTGATACGCTGCTCTTCTTGCTTGGACGGCATTTTGACAACTGAAGAGTGAATTCCAAAATCAAAATAGGAGCAACATTCTACACACACACACCTTCAAAATGAGGGGTGTTCAGGTTTTTTAAATGCAAAATTAAAAGAAATACGTCAAGTTGATATTGACCAAATTTTGACCGTATCACCAACAATCAATACGAAACTAACGATTTTAAATTGGCTCACCACTTTAGTAGCCTATTGGTCCCAAGCAAACGATTAACGTACCCTATTCTAGTTGAAATTCTATTACTACACTATGTTTGTTTTGATTCGCTATGAAAGTTTGACAGATAACATCAGGGGTGTGTGGATTCATGCAGAACATGCAGGGGTGAGTGAAATAGCTTGGGACTGCTTGGGACCGTTGTTCTGGTACTGAGTGAGCCAAAAATAATAATGATTTTCTTCGGGACCCAGTGGTCTTAGAGTTACCTCTATGGTATCACCCTTTAATGTATGTGTTTATGTTTTGCCCATTGTTATACCAAAAAATGAAAGAATTATGCTAGTCAAACATTAATACATTTACCCTATTGCAAATAGGCTAATTGACGGGCATGTTGGCTGCATGCGATAGGTTAATCTATGACGAACTTCAACCACGCAACTTCGAAATCGTAGCACCATAGAGGTAACTATAAGACTAGAAGGTCCCGAAATAACGTGCTCAACTTTTTGGCTCAGCTCTGGTACTCTCTTCGGTCCCAAGCTAATCGATTCACCCCTCGTAACATAGGAAAAACCAATAACCCTCATTTTATCTCTCAAACTTTCATAGCGAATCAAAACAAACAGTGCGTAGTACTAGAATTTCGACTAGAATGGGGTACGTTAATCGTTTGCTTGGGACCAATAGGCTAGTCAAGCAGTGAGCCAATTTAAAATCGTTAGTTTCGTATTGATTGTGGGTAGCACTGCAGGAACTTTGCTGGACGCGACAAAAGGTACGGAGAAGTGGGCATCGAGCGGCTACTTTCTACCAGAGCTGTGGCACCACCAACGAGCTGGGAACCGGCTTTGTAGTGCTGGGTAAGATGCACCAACGCGTGATTGGTTGGAAGCCGATCAACGCGAGGATGTGCAAGCTGAGGATCAAGGGCCATTTCTTAAACTACAGTATCATCAACGTGCACTGCCCACACGAAGGAAAACCCGACGACGAGAAAGAAGCGTTCTATGCGCAGCTGGAGCAGGTGTACGACGGCTGTTCGCAACGGGACGTCAAAATCGTCATCGGCGACATGAACGCTCAGTTAGGACGGGAGGCAATGTATAGACCGGCAATCGGGCCAAACAGCCACCATGCCGTATCGAACGACAACGGCCAACGATGCGTGAACTTTGCAGCCTCTTGGGGTTTGGTAGTTCGAAGTGCCTTTTTCCCCCGCAAGGATATCCACAAAGCCACCTGGAGATCACCTGACCAACACACAGAAAACCAAATCGATCACGTTCTAATCGACGGGAAATTTTTCTCCGACATTATCAACGTCCGCACGTACCGTAGTGCGAACATAGATTCGGACCACTACCTAGTTGCAGTATGCATGCGCTCAAAACTCTAGACGGTGCATAACACCCGTCGAAGTCGAACGTCACGACCCAACTTTGAGCAACTACGGGACGCCGGAGTTGCCCAAGACTACGCGCAGCAGCTGGAAGTTGCACTACCCACGGAATAGCAGCTTGGCGCAGCTTCTCTTGAAGATGGCTGGAGGTACATCCGTTCAGCCATAGGCAGTACTGCTGCAGCGGCACTAGGTACTGCAATCCCGGACCGAAGAAATGACTGGTTGCAAACTGTTAGTAGAGGAGAAGAATGCGGCACTGGTGAGAATGCTGCAACACCGCACGAGATTGAGCGATACAGACAAGCACAGAACAGACAACACTCGGTTTTCCGAAGGAAGAAGCGTCAGTAGGAAGACCGAGATCGCGAGACGATGGAAAATCTGTACCGCGTAAACGACACACGGAAGTTCTATGAGAAGCTAAATAGTTCGCGCAAGGGCTACGTGCCGCATGCCGATATGTGCAAGGACTTGGACGGTAACCTTCTCACGAACGAGTGTGAGGTGATTGAGAGGTGGAAGCAGTACTATGACGAGCACCTCAACGGTGAAGCAGCAGAAAACGAAGGTGGCACGGCAACAGACCTTGGAGCACGCGCAGAAGACGACAGGCTACCGGCCCCTGATCTTCAAGAAGTTGAGGAGGAGATCGGTCGGCTGAAGAACAACAAAGCAACTGGTGTAGATCAACTACCAAGTGAGCTATTGAAATACGGTGGTGAAGCACTGGCTAGAGCGCTGCACTGGGTAATTGCCAAGATTTGGGAGGAGGAGATATTACCGGAGGAGTGGATGGAAGGTGTCGTATGCCCAATCTACAAAAAGGGCGACAAGTTGGATTGCTACAACTACCGCGCAATCACACTGCTGAGCGCCGCCTACAAGGTGCTCTCCCAAAATCTATGCCGCCTTCTGTCACCATTTGCAAGAGAGTTCGTGGGGCAATACCAGGCGGGATTCATGGGTGCCCGCGCTACCACGGACCAAATTTTCGTGATTCGGCAGGTTCTGCAGAAATGCCGCGAATACAACGTGCCCACACATCATTTTTTCATCGATTTCAAATCCGCATACGACACAATCGATCAAGATCAGCTATGGCAGATTATGCACGAGTACGGATTTCCGGATAAACTTATGCGATTGGTCAAGGCGACGATGGATCGAGTGATGTGCGTTGTTCGAGTATCGGGGACACTCTCGAGTCCCTTTGAATCTCGTAGGGGGTTACGGCAAGGTGATGGACTTTCGTGTCTGCTGTTCAAGTGAAAAGTGTGATCAGAAGAGCTGGGATAGACACGAGTGGCACGATATTCAGGAAGTCCATCCAGCTCCTTGGCTTCGCCGATGACATTGACATTATGGCACGGAACTTTGAGATGATGGCGGACACGTACATCAGACTGAAGGCTGAAGCTAGACGGATTGGACTTGCCATCAACGCATCAAAGACAAAATACATGAGAGGAAGAGGTTCTAGGGAAGACAATGTCACCCCGAGTTCAGATTGACAGTGACGAAATCGAGGTGGTCGATGAGTTCGTGTATTTGGTGACCGCCGAAAATCATGCCAGCAGAGAAATTCAAATACGCATTATGGCAGGGAATCGTGCCTACTTTGGACTCCGGAGGACGCTCCGGTCGAATAAAATTCGCCGCCGCACGAAGTTGACTGTCTACAAGACGCTGATTAGACCGGTGGTCCTCTACGGCCACGAGACCTGGACTATGCTCGTGGAGGACCAACGCGCCCTTGGTGTTTTCGAACGGAAGGTGTTGCGTACCATCTACGGTGGAGTGCAGATGGATGACGGAACGTGGAGGGGGCGAATGAACCACGAATTGCACCAGCTGCTGGGAGAACCATCTATCGTCCACATTGCAAAAATTGGGCGACTACGGTGAGCTGGGCACGTCGTAAGAATGCCGCACGACGACACAGTGAAAATGGTTCTAGAAAGCGACCCAACAGGAACAAGAAGAAGAGGCGCGCAGCGGGCAAGGTGGATCGACCAAGTAGAAGGTGACCTGCGGACCCTTCGCAGACTACGAGGCTGGCGAAGTGTTGCCATGGATCGAGTAGAGTGGAGACGACTTCTTCGGACAGCAGAGGCCAACAAGGCCTTAGCCTGATTGGTAAGGTAAGTAAGTTGGCTGCTTGGGTAGAAATGAGCAAGTTAATCAATAAATGATCATGAACGTAAATATGATTAGTAAAAACACAACACAAACAGCAATGGACTTCGAAATATTACCGCTTAATTGAAAATAAAGCTGCTCAACTTTTATCGTTACTTATTTTTTGTAGATGTTGGTCGAAGGATCATCACAGCAGCAAGTGAAAATCAAGCAGAACAAATCAAAAGTAAGTTGATAGAAATCAGAAACTTCTCACGGTGTATTTGTTAGAGTAGCTTTAAAACATGAAAATGGGCGAGCCCACCATCTTTCCCGCATAAACAATAACCATAAGAAGCGCCTAACCACCAATTCGGGATATCATCCCAACTTTATGTGGTATGGTCGTACCATCTATGATATCGTTAGTGTATGGTACCCATTTATTAGGGTTTGAAAGACGAGACTTTTCCCATTATGTAGACACTATTCAATTTTTCATCTGGGGTTCTGGAAAAAGACAACATATTCTCGATATTTTCCAAATACTGATAGAAAAATAACCCATAGAAATACACGCTCAATTTGGCCCATATTTAATATGGAAAAGTTCCCTCGATGAAATATTTCATTAGTAGGGGAAGATAGGGCATAGTGAACAGGTGAGGCATTGTGAGATTCTTGTGCTTTAGCTTTAGATTTCTTGCGATTCGAAACAAATTAATTGGTCATTACAATGGTGATATTGAGACTACTACCAATCAATTTGTTTCGACTTTTTTCAACTTCTATTCAATTTTCACACTATCTTACTCTAGCGGAACTATCAACCTACCCTCTTGCTAATAAATTATCACACTAAAGCTTCATGTTGACATTAGATAGTATTTCCAACCAGCTATTTTGTTTTAATGTTACTCTAACTAAGACACCGTGCTCTATGTTTAAGATAATATAAAAAATTTGCTTAATTTACAGAAGAAAACGAAGCTTTTTGGGAAAATTTGGCAAAGAAAAGGAGATGTGGAGTACTCAAGACTGAACAAATCAAACAATAATTTTATAAGCAAGAGTAATAATAATGACCATCAGAAATCAGGGTCAGTTCTCAACTGAATATAAATCGGATAAATCCAGCAAAAATGACTATCTGCTTTCAAACTTTCAGATCAGAAATTCAACTGCAGTGCCTCGATGCACACTCGCTTCTGCTGGTGTCGAAGGATAGCAATACTCGAAAGAATGGATATCATGATCTCAATACGGATATGACTTCCACTCCTGGGAGTTCCTTGGATCTGGAGTGGGAGAATGATTACGGATACCAGAATAGCAATTGGTAAAATCAGTGTTAACGTATGTAGTGAATGAGACTTCCTAAGCGACATAGTTCTTTTCTTAGGCAACTGCGACCAATCGACGACCAACAGCTCCCTTACCCTACACCGATGGATCCTGTGTTCAAAGTGGAGGAATGGTCCATTCTCAAGAAAAGCAAAGACCGTATCAACTGCATACGACGGTTGGATCGTGGTCCATTGCTGCACGCTCCGGATAATGGAACCGGTGCCAGCACCCATCCCCTGTCCAGCGTCGGTGCGAACGGGTCCGGTGTCATCGGAACGCCCTCGATCGTGAGCTGTGGTTCGTATGCTTCCTCTTCACACATATCAACGCCGGAGGATTCGCTCGAGTGGGATATTGATCAGGATCGACAGCTTAAGTCGGAAAACGAATCTCTGGATCTCGAAACTAAGGAGCTGCTGTTGGAAATCGAGCTGCTGAAGAATCGCGTTCTCAACGAGACTGGTGCTAACCTGAAGGATCTGAAATACGACGAATCAATCAGTTGATTCCGCTTTCGCGGATAGTGAGCTTGCCTCACGGAATGGTATGAGACGAGGGAAGGACCGAAAATCAAACGATTGACTTTAAATTATTATAGGGAAAATTGAATACAATGTAGAACATGTTGAAACACATTTTAGAACAGAGAAATGTAACCCAGATCAAAACAAGTGTACCGAAAATTTCGTAGGGAATTGTTTCGAAACACAAAGATAGACGAATAGTACCAGTGTAATCTATATTTATTGTGAATTCTATATATTCCACAGTTTATGAAACACTCCTTAGACAGAATCAAATCCGAAAACGAACAATGCAAAAAAGGAAGAATGATCGATTGGTAATCGCCGTAATTGATCAACAAACGAGAAAAAGCATTTATTTTCCAAGTGCAGAATGAAACAAAACTTTATCGAGTACCGTAAGGAAAGGTCGCTATAATACGAACAAGGTGCATAATAAATACTGAATTATCGCTGAGTTTTATGGTTAAGTTTAAACTCTAGAAAAATATTTTGAGCGCAATAATTATTCATAAAACTGTTCCGAAACACTCAATTGAATTAAAGTATTGTAGGGCAGTTTATACAAAATCATGTGTCCGATGAGAGTAGTTCTGTAAAAAAAATACATCATTGTATTCACTCCTAATCTTATCTATTGATTCTTGATTCGTCACACTATTGGACGAAAAATAATTAACGAAAAATTGCCGTCAACATAAAAAAGAATGATAACTGTGGGATTTGAGAATTTATCCTCCGGCTGAGAATTACCCAGCGCCACTGGAGCGCAGCAAAACAGCACACAAGATGACAGCAGCAGCAGCAACGTTCGTCTTGTTCGGCCAACGGACAACCGCGAAAAGAGGACAGATCAAGCTCAGAATTAAACAGCAGCGTGCTATGATCGAACCCACTGTCACTCATGAGTGATGTTCATTCATTAGACACCAGAACGAGGGGTACGACGCAGTGAGTTATCGGGCGGGCCATATAGCAACAATCAATACGAAACTAACGATTTTAAATTGGCTCACTACTTGACTAGCCTATTGGTCCCAAGCAAATAGATTAACGTACCCCATTCTAGTCGAAATTCTAATACTACACTATGTTTTGATTCGCTATGAAAGTTTGACAGATAAAATGAGGGGTTCGTGGATTTTCCTATGTTTCGAGGGGTGCATCGATTAGCTTGGGACCGAAGAGAGTACCAGAGCTGAGCCAAAAAGTTGAGCACGTTTCTTCGGGACCTTCTGGTCTTAGAGTTACCTCTATGCTTATAGTACGTTCAGACTACAGAGTTATAACATGTTATAGCGCTATCTTGATGGTGGTCTCTGTGTTGCAATTATTTGACAACCGTTATAACATGTTATAACTCTCCAGTCACAATTTGAAAAAGTAATATGGATGTTCCTGATCCGATGAAACTTTGTTCCAAAATGTCAGATAATGGTTAATATTTAATTTTATCTCCGAGAAAAAGGAAGATATCCGTCCGGATAGATAAGATGTCCGTCAGAGATCATTTTACATTCACGATCATAAATAATAAGCTGTACGTCTCGGATCACTTCGAATCCACATTCTGGAAAAGTTAAATATCTTTCTCGGATCACCAACGTTTCAGGAAGATGAGCTGTTCGTCAACCATTGTTAATTTTCGACTGATTTTTAATAGCTTATCTCTTTTCTACGCTGGGTGAGTGATTCTAGTATCAACACTTACATCATCGTGGTAAAACCCCTCCGGCAAAACGTTACTAAGAAGGGCGTTCTTTCGATCCACGTCAATCCCGCGGGGAGCCTTCAATCGTTTCAAGCTGCTATCAAAAGCATCATCTGTGACCGTCTTCATTTGCTTTTTTGAAAATAAAAAGCAGTATGACAGATCACTTCCTTCCTCGACTGAATTGCTGTACCCGAATTGATAGCTGTGCTTGCGGAGAACCATTTTTCGAATATTCTCGATGTACGGTCTCGGCTGAAATTTGTTCAGCGTATACTGCGAAGGAATTAAAGTAGTCTGGAAGAAGTTTTTAAGCGACATTTCAAGAACTTCCACGTTCTTCTTCGCTTTGCCTACAACCTCCTTGAAGTCTGGAAAAATTATTATTGGATAACCAATATGATTCCGCATTCCTTTTTCCACCGCCGCATGGAAACTGTCGGCGGACATAAACGTATGCCCGGACTCGAAGTATTTGAGAACCAATTCCTTAATCTGAATCGAATTCATCAAAAGAATCAGATGAAGGAATTTGTTCCAATTCTTGTTTTGTCCAGAGAAGTAGTCTAGCGACATGGTAACTTTATCGTAGGATCCAAGTCTTGTTCTTGTAATTATACGGTGAAAGCAACTTGTTATGTTGTTTGCGGACCGACCACTAATCGACTCGTCCCATAGGTAAGCGAACACTGGGCAATCCTGAGTGTACTTCCCAACAGGCGCAAACGTCTCATTAAAAGCAAGACGTCGTTGGGAGGATACAACACTCTTCAATCCTTCCAGACGCGGAAGCTGAATAACCTGAAAGCAGAAAAGTACTTAGAAGTAATTGTTAGAGTAATTGCTTTATTTTTGTTACCTTCTGGAGGTCAACAGCCAGTACGACATGTCCAGGTTCTGTCTCATCTCCGTCACATTTGTAAGCGATGCGGGATAATTTAGCCAAGCGTTTATGTTCCGAATACTTAAAGCATATAGAGCAATCATCACTTACAGAGCCGTCCTCGATTGTATGGTCAGAATCCTTGAAGTGTTGATCTGCTACAACGCAGGTTTCACACTGCTCATGCCCAAGCTTCACGAAAGAAATATTCATCTTTTTGATTTGTCGAGAATACACAGAATAGCTAACGTTCAAATCATGTGTGTCTTGATAATCCTGATTAATTGCTTTTTTCGGTTAAATCTGACGGTAGATATAAACTGTAACAGAGGTAATCAAATATGATCTTTCGACCAGCACTCTCATCTCCTCCCTTACCTTAAGAAGGAAATAAGATGAGTGCCTACACTGATAAATGAAACTATTCTCATTTTGCTTGAAATTTAATCAATTTGACATTAAATTCAGTTTAATCATATCACGCAATATATAATTACGTAATAATACTCTCTTTCTAAAAAAATAATCATCCGATATTAAACCCAGTTTAATCATGGTTGATTAGATTGAAAATTATCTTTTTTTTTAATTTTTTAATCAGTATTGATTCTATTATTGGTTATATCCGGTTGTAATGGAGCTTTAGTAGCTTAAGTGTGTGTTACATTCGCGTTAACATTGTGTCCGCTAAAAGTTATTTTTAATTCGTTTGACTGTAGTTTTTAATCGTTTTTTCAACGTTGACGTATTATCTGGACCTGCTTTCATCGCTAAATTGTGGAGTTGATTTGTGAATTTGCTGTTTTGGACGATTCCGAAGGATTTAATTTTCAACCACATTCCTGTATTCGGGCTAACGCTATCATTTGTTGCTGTTCACTGAGTTTTGTTTTGTTCGCTGTAAGGATGGAGAAAAAACAATGCGGAGAATGCCAGTTGGAAATCAATGAAATCGAGCCGTTGCACTGCGGCTTTTGTGAGGTTTACTTCCACATCAGCATGCAATGTTGTGGTTTCAACCTCAGTCGTGCGAGCAAAGACCTATTCTCGCAAGGCAAGGCTGTATTCGTTTGTTCAAATTGTCGGGGTAAAATGAATGGCAGAAGTGTGAAACAGTATTTTACTGATGAGATCACACACGACACGACTCCGTCACCTGATGGCTTACCGGCTCAGGTTCAACAACTGTTCAACTTGGTGGAATCGCTGAGTGATAAAGTTGACAAGTGCATTTCCATGGATATTCCTGCTGAGCGACCATCGAATCGATCAAGGAAGGGAAATGCCTGGCCCAGACTTGGTGTTAAACGTCGTCGTGGTAATGAAGGTGGACCGATTGGCACTTCTTCTGTGCGTGGGACCAATGCAATTGATCTCAGTGACTTGTCTGTACCGTGTCTAACACCACCGATCTCCCCTCCAAAGTTCTGGCTCTACCTGTCCGGATTACACCCGTTAATAACTGCTGAGGACATTCAAAAAATTACTTCTCACTGCTTGGATCTAACAACACCTGCTGACGTCGTGCGTCTCGTTCCCAAGGATGTGGATATGACGAAGCTGACTTTCATTTCCTTCAAAGTTGGCTTGGATCCATCGCTGAAAGAACTAGCTCTCGACGCTTCTACGTGGTCTGATGGGATATTATTCCGTGAATTCACCGACTACTCAAAAAACCAGTCTGGATCCAACGGCAATCCACTGACAAATACTTAAGGCTCTATCATGTGGACGGTGGAAACCCTAGGGTTAGCACCATTATCAATAATCATTCTTTGCGACATTCTGTGGACGGTGGAAACCCTAGGGTTTCCACCAGAGGTGAGTATCTGTACCATCCACCAAATATTCCCGCGCCAAATATTTCCATGTTGCAGAACACGACCCGTGACGCTAATCGTTTATGGGTTTATTACCAAAACGTACGTGGACTGCGCACCAAGATCGACGACTTTTACTGCAACGTCCTGGAGTGCAATTTTGACGTCATCATTTTAATCGAGACGGGGCTTAACGAGGCTATCAATTCGACGCAGCTTTTCGGAAGCAACTACAATGTGTACCAATGTGACCGAAGCCATATAAACAGCAGCAAATCTCGTTTCAGAGGGGTTCTAATTGCCGTACATCATCGTTTCATCAGTAGCAGTGTCGTTGCAACGAGCGGAGAAACGATAGAACAAGTGTGTGTATCGACGAGGATTGGATCCAAGCGACTATTGCTGTGTGCAATTTACGTTCCTCCAGACAAGAGCAAGGATCTCAGCGTTTTGAATGGGCATATTGAATCGATCCAAGAGCTTTGTAACAGTGGCTCTGACAGCGATTGCTTGCTGGTATGCGGTGACTACAATCAACCTGGGATATCCTGGAGTTGGGCTGATGGCGAGATTCGACCTGTGAACTCTGTTCCTTTACCAGTTGCTAGCTCATTCTTGATTGATGGCATGGATTTCCACAACCTGCATCAGAGAAATCTCGAGCGCAACCATTTAGGACGCATCCTGGATTTGTTCTTTTGCCATACGGACTTTCCTGTGGAAATCTCGAGATCTGTTTCACCACTCTTGCCAGTTGATCTTCATTATCCGCCACTAGTCGTCTGCTTACCATCTCTAGTTGATGACGGTGCACTGCTGCTGAAAGCGAGTGATGAGCTTGCGTTAGACTATAGCAAGATTGATTTCGATGTTCTAATGGACTTCCTTTCCGTCACTGACTGGGATCTTCTTTTCGATGGACTGAATGCAGATGAAATGGCTGAAACGTTGTGTGCTGTGCTAAATAATTGGATGGTTACAAACGTACCGATTCGTCGGCCTGCTGTTTCTCCTGCGTGGAGCACCGCTTTGCTACGAAAACTAAAACGAAAAAGAAATGCTTCGCAACGTAGACTTCGGCGATACCGTTCCCTGGCAAATAAGCTTAGTTTTCACTTGGCGTGTAACGAGTACCGTAATCTAAACTCTTCGCTCTACAAATCGTACGTTTTACGAGTGCAAACTAATTTAAGGCGAAACCCCATTGCTGTTTGTGTTGAACATCAACGACGCACTTCTTCTACTTGGAGATGGCTGTAAGCTTGCGTATGCCGATGACCTAAAGCTGTACTTCGTGGTGCGGACTGCTGAGGATTGCATTCGTCTTCAATCGGTATTGGATCTGTTCGTTGATTGGTGTCGTCGGAATAAGCTTACCCTCAGCATTCCTAAATGTATGGTAATGTCGTATTACCGCATCAGGCAGCTGATTGTTTTTGACTATGCCATCAACGGTGTGGTTCTTCAAAGAACCGACCAGTTCAGCGATCTTGGTGTTCTACTGGACCATAAGTTGACGTTCAACCTCCACCGCTCTGCTCTGATCACAAAGGCGAATCGCCAGCTAGGTTTTGTGTCGAAAATATCGAAGGACTTCATTGACCCTTCTTCTTCTTCTTCGCATTTCAAGCTTATTGCATATCGCATATTAGCTTATTGCGTGCTCTCAACTTAGTGTTCTAGATGCACTTCCACAGTTATTAATTGAGAGCTTTCGATGCCTGTACCATTTTTGCATTGATATGATTGTGTGGCAAGTCCAATCATACTTCTACGCCCAAGGAAGTCGAGAAATTTTCCAACCCGAAAAATTCCTAGACCGAACCGGGAATCGAACCCAGCCACCTCCAGCATGGTCTTGCTTTGTAGCTGCGCCTTTACCGACTGAGCTAAGGGAGGCCCCACTTCATTGACCCACACTGCCTGAAAGCTCTCTATTGCTCACTTGTGCGACCAATCCTGGAAAATGCCTCCTTGGTCTGGTTTCCTCATCAGTTGACTTGGAGCTTGAGGATCGAAAGTGTTCAGCGCAAGTTTATCAGGATAGCATTACGTAATCTACCATGGCGTGATCCGCAAAATCTCTCGCCGTATTCTGATCGCTGCAATCTGCTGAGCTTGGATACTCTGGAATGCCGACGGAAAAATCAGCAAGCAGTTTTTGTTGCCAAGCTATTGAATGGTGAGGTCGACTGCTCGAGGCTTCTCTCGCTGTTGGATATCCGAGTACCACCGAGAACATTACGAAGTGGTACCCTTCTCCAACCGCGGTACCATCGAACGGCGTTCGGTTACAACGAACCACTAACAACTATGATGCGTACGTTTACGGCTGTCGAAGAATTATTCGAATTTGGGGAATCTTCATCTCGCTTTTTGGCACGGATAAGAAACACTTGAATTGTTTTAGCTTTAAGGTTGTTTCATGTAGACAATAATAATAATAATAATAATAATAATAATAATAATAATAATAATATCACAGACAAACAGACATAACTCATTGAATATTTCTCACTGTGAAACGTCGTCGCTTAAACACTACCACCATCTGTTGAGTACACTATGGTGGGTAGTACGCTGAACAGATGGCGGTAGTGTGTAAACGTCAAATGCAAGGGAATTGACTATGCGCGCTACGGGTGGCGGTACTACCAACTACGATACTTTTAAATTGACCGTTAAATGCTTGTTCGATGAACAACATGCAACAGTTATGTCTGTTTGTCTGTGATTACATATTAATATTCAAAAAGAATAAAATGACATAGAAACGTGGAAAGACCACGGGACAGTTGGGATATGTTCACAGATAACGACAAACTTCAGTTGATTATCAATGCTTCATTTACGATTGATTTTATTGTTATTTTTTCGCCTCTCGACACAGTATCCAAACGTTTCAAAGGAATTTGTTCAACTACCATGTTACTCCTCTGCAGCATACGTCCGAAACGTGAACGAGCGCCGCTCTACCGGAACAGTATTTTTTTTTTTTTTTAGAAACCAACTAATGTTTTCGAAATTTGTATTCCTCTTGTTACCTTGGATCATCCTCTACCCGGGGCTTCGTTTTTTTCCTTTTCACTGTTTTACTTTATACATATTTTCTCTCTTTCTCGTGTACGTGTCAACAAGGAACTGCTTTCCTGCTACTGCAATGTTCTCAAGTTGTCGAAGTCTATTGATGTTTTCCTTTGTTATTTTGTTTTGTTATAATTATTTTAACAGTTGTTTAGCTGTTTGTATGCTTCCTGAAATATATACTTGGTTTTCTGTTTACTGTTGCGTAAATTTCAAACTGTTTGCGTGTTTTTCGAAATGGATTTTAGTTAAATATACCTAGTTAAATTAGTATCCTTCCGTATGCATCAATTTAAATATTACATATTTCCCTTCTATCCTTTCCTACACATTTCTCGTCCGTTTACTTGTTTCCCTACTTGAGGAAAACGTTCGTACCTATACATTCACAGCTAATTCCTAGTCCACATTTTGTTTACAGTCAATATTACATACTGAAGAATTCATATTAAAATTATTATAACATACGTGCTTCCATCCGTAATTCCTTCTCCTCACTAGACTACATTGATAACTATTTCTTTATCATATCCAATTGTATTCCGCTCGCTCCGCTCTTTCTCGCTATAGTATGGTCTTGTGTATGTTGGAGGTGAAGGGAAGTTGTTTAACGAAACTAACTACATAGCTTAATAACATTTAGCTGCTGACTAAGTTCACTGCTTTCGCCATAGTGGACAGCATCCTATCTCATTCGTTTTTTTTTTAATGGGGGAAAACAATTTTTGATCAACAAAAATGCAAAAGCGTAATAAAACAAGGAAAACATAAGTGTCATATAAAAACGTAATTCAAGCTAAGGGATATTTAGGGTAAAATCGCGACAAAAATTATAAACAGAATTTTCAACAACGATTCGATTAGATGGAATGCCAAAAAACTGAACAAAACTGCGCAGGTGTACGTGTACGGCAAACGGCAAACGCACCCTAGTAAAGAACGGTCATCTTGGAGGATGATGTAGGATTTCGTCTGGATGATGAAGAAAAATCAAAGTTTCGCAATCAGTTGTTGAAAAAGTTTCTTTCAAATGAACCAACACGGTTAGAACAATTCTATCTTTTTAAGGGGTTAATCTAATGGAAGATTTCTGATATCAGTTTTTGGAAACAACACGGGCATAGAAAATTCTACGAAACAGAGATTTGTACAGAATATTTACAGAAGAAAGTAACTACGATCCAAAAATCCGAAACGACTCTGTAGGCAATAGAGCTAACAGGTTGGTCTACGGGAAGAGTGCATTTACGAGAAAAATTCAACGTCTTTCTCGAGTGCACTGAACTGATCTACGATGATGATGATGGTGATAATGAATGCTAGTCTACTACAATCGTCTACTGCTGTATTGAAAAAGGTCATATTGTCATAAGTTATCAGTTTGCTGTAAACATTTTCTTCTTTAATTATCGATACTGCATAACACGTTACTTGTGATTTATCTTGGTTTTTGTTGGGAAAAAAATATATCCGGCTAGCCAACAGTGATAGATTAAAAAGAATGAAAAACTAACTATTTGCAGTAAAAGAACAGGACTGTTTAAAATAAATAAATATTGTTAATCATCTCAAGTTTTCCATCTCAAAACAAAGCAAGTTATTTACATTCATCGTCTCCCATTCTCTTTAGCCGATAATTTTCATAACTGACAATTGTTGTAATTCTTTTTTTTCGGGCGAAAAGTAGATCGTTACCAGTCCGTGACGCACACATGTAGCTGGTTCCCTCGGTTCCGGATTTGGGCCCTCCCACTCTCACTTACACATGTTCGATCGAGCGGGGGCTGTCGGAGGAATTCGACAGTAACGGAAAATCGAAACACTCAAACCTCTACGAATACGGGCCACACCATCATAAACAATGCACACAACAACACTCAACGATTTATCGCCTCATTTTGGAATCTCTGTAGAATAGAATCGGGAAAATGGGGAAAAGAAACAAAGGGAAACGCACAATGCAGGAAAGCCACATTGTGGATGATTATTACAATGATGAATTATGTTTGTACAGTAAAAGAAACCCATCACCAATTGGAATCTTTACGATGGTGTATTAGAATGAATGGAAGGGGTTAGTAATTTGGTACATGTTTTCTTCTGTTTAGCTACTATTTCGGGAATGATCGTAGCCAACACTTGTTAACTGAGAGTGCCTAACTAGTGCCATAACAACCAGCCGGTCACTGCTGTGTTGTCCTGTAGATTTGCCGTTTTTAGAAGACACATTGAAAATCTAAGCTTAATATTCTTGGGAGCTTCAAGTGGTTGCTATACCTCGAGACCTGCCCATCTGGGAAGCTGCTATCTTCGACAAAGTTCTTCAGATAACCAAGGCCTTCTACATGGTGAAAAATTAAAATTTAAATATATCGAGCTGTACAGAGTTCACTGTAGTTGAAAATTCACAGAACATACTGAAAGTTCACATGTACACTACCCGTGCAAAGTCGGTTTACAAAATAAAAGATATTTTGCTGGGATATCAGCAAAAGTAAATGCCCAGGTAATCGGCTGTTGGAGATTTTACCGACCTAGATTAAGTGTAAACCAGTCCCCAGAGAGCCAAAAAGTTCAAATTTGATAGAGAAAATTTGCTCTTACGACCTCAATCTCTCAACATGCCATGTATTTTGATGACAATCGGTTTGTGATTTCCCTTTCACAGATTACAAAATAGAGTACCTGACACTACAAAACATGCCTGGTACCTCTATATATACATTTAGTTTAACATTTGAAGTCCCTCCTTTTTTACATATTCTGCGCAAAAGATACTTTCTGCCCCGCCCCATTCATAAAAATCGGCGGGAAATTCTGTGAGGGATTAGCTATTTTGTGTGTAGGATGTGTAATAAAGGAGGGACTTCGAATATTGATCTAAATGCATATATAGAGGTACCAGACATGTTTAGCACTGCACTGTCCTCTGTGAACAATTAACGTAAAACAGATTATGAGTAGCTTTCGATAGATGCCACCGCAAACAACAGCAGTGACATCTGATGGAACATGAATGCAGAAGCTTGACAAAATGATTAATTGACCGGGGACAAAAGTCTGATATCGTAAGGTCTGTATCCACATTAATCCGGACACCTACAAATCACTGTAACTTTAGAAATATTGCACGCAGGAGTGAAAAATTTCGCTGAGGTATAGCTAGGAGTCATTGACTTTTTGCCGCAAGATTTCACCAATACAACGTCGCTAATGTAGCCGTTTAAAATCGATTTTCAACCACGAAATCAGCTGTCAAAGTGTTCGACTTGACAGCGGTTTGTTTTTTTTTTTCAACCAGTAAAACGCTTGTATTAATGAAACTGCTCACTAATATTAACGGTGATGGAGAACTCTATTGACGAAAAAGACTATGATTTGTGTTTACAATACATGTTTAGTGTTCAACATGGCGACGAATGAAAAAAAAAACACGTGCGCGAGCGGAT
Organism: Ochlerotatus camptorhynchus; assembly: GCF_037179485.1. Taxonomy (NCBI): domain Eukaryota; kingdom Metazoa; phylum Arthropoda; class Insecta; order Diptera; family Culicidae; genus Ochlerotatus; species Ochlerotatus camptorhynchus. The sequence continues at coordinate 5,019,702 of NW_027040773.1, forward strand.
TATGTACGGAAGTAATGCAAATCCTGACTTGTCAATTAATTATATGATTTGAGTAGTAGCTATACTGAAGATCCGAGAGATGTCGCCCCTTCAGTGGTAGGAAAATCATTTTTGCAGTATGGAGAATATCAGAAAATCCACGATTTGTGACTAAACATGCTTTCACAGAAGGAAACAAATAAACGAGTGTTTACCTTATCACCATAGTAGTGTACTCGTGCAATTTTTGTGCATCTAAAACTGCCCATAAAGACACGATAATGAATAAAAACTGAAAATTTTCATGCATTTCCAAATGGTTTCTTACCATTCCCATACATTCGAAGTGACTGGCCCTCTGGATGTGGATGATGTCAAAAACAACAAAACATGATTAATTAATCATGTTTTGTTGTTTTTGACATCATCCACATCCAGAGTGCCAGTCACTTCAAATGTATGGGAATGGAAGGATGTGGATGATGTCAAAAACAACAAAAACAACAATCGAGAGATATTGGGCTCTGGTAAGAAACAAGGAATCAAAGATATCCAACACTTCCAACCAATTTGGACAAAGACGGCCACCACGGGTATCTGAGGAGTCTGTACAAACCCTAATGGATGCAGTTAAGCACAAAGTTCGAACATTTTTTGCAAATACCGAATAACTATGTTTTGACTTCGTGAATTTTTAAATCATATCCCATGAATCAGAAATTGACAACTACAATTGACATATAATGCGAAATTATTGTTTACTTAAGTTTTGATGTGTCCGGATTATTGTGGATACAGACCTTACATAGTTCGAAAACCCTATATAAAAAGCAGTATTTCAGCTTTATATTACAAAAAAAACGGAAATTTGTGAGCTTTCTTTTACCTTGATTTGTTTTCCGTACTGAGTACCAATGCTACCGACGCCAGGAAGGCAGCTCCCACGTCACGCCTCACATACAGTGTTTCCTGAATGTTTAAAAGCTTATCGGTATCAAAGGTTCTAAAAATTGGTATTTATTGGTATTTACTATTTAAATTAATTTAATATTTGTGCCGTTTTTCAAAGCAAAAATTTTAACTTTTTGACTATGATCGGAAAATTCCGGAAGAAAACTCCGGGGAATGTTTGAATTAGCTTCTGGAGGAAGCTGAAAACAACATCCAGAGAAAGAAGAAAAAAGCTCTCCTTGAGGAAAGTTCTGAGAGAACACAAACAAATGTCCAATCGCTTGTCTCTCTTTATCCCGTTCAAGCTTCGGTGAAACGGACGAGCGAAAGGACCCTCGACTTTGAAAGTTTCGTCTTTTATGCAACACATCAACAGAGGTTTCATGACGTGTATGACGGAAAATGAAAATATATATTTAAAGCATTTCACACGTAAAAACACTTGAAGATTACACGTTACATGTTTAATTTATCTTCAATCCACATATATTTTTAAAAAAATATCGAAAAGGGGACATAACGCATATTAAACAAATTGAAAGAGCGGCGATAGAGTGTTCGTGAAAGGGATTGAAAGTCATAATGAGGTTTCGTTCAACTAGAAAATCGACGTTACTTTCATTGAAAGCGATGAGCAGAGCAACGACGAGAAGATCCACAGCCAGCCTTTCCTTCTAAGCGTACTTCTTTTTCATTTTCGTTTCTTTTTGATAGTCTAGCTAGGCGTTATAGAAATGAAGCGTTGAACACGTTGTATGAGAGAAACAAAACACGATTTCATTTTAGAGCTTCAAAAATGTAGAGCCCTGGCTCCCACACCTGGACCCTACCTATCGACATATCAACTTATGGACCGGGGACCAACTTCCCTTTCGAAGGAAGGTGTGATCAGAGATTATATGCCTCAGAAAATCCCGGCGGGGCCGACTGCGATTGAACCCAGGCCCTTTGGTGTGAGAAGCCATGGGCGCCGCTAATTAGCGAGCCTGCTGGTTACTTTAGAATGCGAATATTATTGCTCCATCAACACCAATTATAAGTAACATCTCATACCAATGATTGCTCTCAGCACAGGAAACAGAGTTCAGGTGGTTCAAATGAAATCTATGAGCAAATATATTTTACCGGAGAAATTCAGGAATCCCGGGAAAGAATATTTATGTTCCCGGAATTCTAGAATCCCGGAAATGTAAACACTACATGGGAGCCACTCTTGAGTTCCTCTAAAGCTTGCAAACAGCTTTCACACTTCCCTGCGCTGAGGTGGACACAATTCCACTAATCCCCAAATCTAACCGCTAATAAACTGAGCCAACAATTTGGTCAGCGATTATCGCTAGCGCAAATTTTTAAAGTCATTACCGCTTTTGTTATTTCCGTTTCAGTGAAAATAATTCGACACATCTGACAGCCACAGCATGCTTTTAAAGCTGATAATCTGACGCCAAATGGTAATTTTTCTCGGAATTGGCAACAGCTTCCGCTAAATTGATGTTTCGCTTAATATTCCGGACAGTGATGGCAGAATCATTAGAAAATTGATATTTTGCGGCTCTCATACGCTCTCAGTATCACGCGTGATATTGAAGCAAAACATAATGCTTGATATTGATTGTACAAGCTCCTTTGATATTGCGAGACTATTCACAACGTGTAAAGTTGAAGCCTCGATTGAAGCTGAGAGTTGAATCGACGCAAAAATGATTCCGTCGCACCTCGTTTTCTTAGATGGCAGCCCGCATAAGCGCGAACCATAAATTGACCTTACCGATAATGGTTATAAATTGTTTATAATCCCTGCTAAACTTCAACTGAAATGGTTATGGAACTTTACATGAACGTTTAATGATAAAGTTTTAACCTTAAGTATTATAGTTTTTTGGAAGTGGACCTTACAAATAATGGGTTGTTAAGAACCATTACCATTCAAAATTCTTGTTTTCTCCATACATTTTCGGAAAGAAAACTATACTAAAACCTTTTAACTTATGGTTTGAGAACATTAATGGTAATGGTTATGGTAACCAGTAAGGTCCATGAATGGTTTTGTAACATCGATCAACTTTATGTGGAATATATCGCGAATTGGTTGCCTGTAAATTACTGATTACCAATTCACGATATATTTCACGTAAAGTTGAGCGATAATACAAAACCATTAATGGACCTTACTGACTACCATAACCATAACCATTAATGTTCTCAAACCATAAGTAAAAACGTTCTAATATAGTTCTCTTTCCGAAAATGTATGGAGAAAACAAGAATTTTGAATGGTAATGGTTCTTAACAACCCATTATTTGTAAGGTCCACTTCCAAAAAACTATAATACTTAAGGTTAAAACTTTATCATTAAACGTTCATGTAAAGTTCCATAACCATTTCAGTTGAAGTTTAGCAGGGATTATAAACAATTTATAACCATTATCGGTAAGGTCATGTGATGGTTCGCGTTTATGCGGGAGACACGAAGCGACTGCTGCTAGCCGCTATGGAAGTTTTGGTTGCGTTCGGGTGTAAATCAAAAATCATGAAACTCAATCTCACCACAGTTTGGAGAGATTTGCAGCTGAGTGAGTTTTGTTAGTCTTGATATTCCGAGCTGCAACATCACAACTTGCAATATCAATCGCAGGTGTGTGCTTGCTAATTTGTCTACGAAAATCTAGTGTAATCTTGGGCTTTGATGAGATTTGATTTTTTGATATTTTTACAACACTGATTCCGCAAATGATTCACTAAGAATACTAGTAGGCATACTTTAAAGGGTGGGCCTACTTCACAACCCCCGTTCCCTACTGTCAAATTTGCGATCTCGATTTTTCCATAGGAAATTATATTAGAAACGGTTGTTTTTCCTTGATTTGTTTTCCATCGATCTTGTTTTTCATACTGAGTACCAATGCTACCGACGCTAAGGAGGCAGCTCCCACACCAGAACCCTACCGATTAACCCATCAACTCATGGACCGGGAACCAACGGCTTTACTTCTCTTCCGAAGGAAGGTGTGATCACAGATTGTATAAAAGCTACGTATGAACTAAAGGAGTGTAGTCCCGCGTTATCGTGGAATCAGAAATATCATATTATCAGAAATATAAACATAGTAGCATAATTGTATTCACAAAAATTAAATCGAGAAATCCGAGAGTATTTTCTAAAATTTTCAAAGATAAAAAACATTAATTTTGAAAATTTTTGGCAATTTAGAATAAGAATAGTTAGCGGTTATCGTAAGCTTCCGATAATCTCATGATTAACTTATGGTTTAGGGGTTATCGATGCTAATACTTTTAATTCATTACTCATTACCTGTTATTGGAGATACATTATAGGTGAACTGTGCCCACCTCTGCCTCTATACCAGGTGCTGTACTGCCGCTCTTCGCATGTCGGTCCCATAGTCATTTTTGTCAAAACTAAGTTTTTCAATGCAAATGGTAGCTAATTACCCATATTTTTATAATACTAGATGAACTCAACAACTTTGTTCTGAAAACCTTTGGAAAAAACACTCAAATAAGAAGCAATGGCACGAAGCAAACTTGAAACGCGATTTTCGCTATGGGACTGACACGCGAAAAACGGCAGTGTACTGTTCTTCAGTCCGTTCTATCTTGGAGTACATATAGCGCCTGTCATAGGTTTGAGTGTTCAAAGGATGTTTGCTCGTTACACGTTCCATCATTTACCCTGGTGTGGTTTGTATTCTTATGTGGACCACTGTCCACCGAGGACCATTTCGCAATCTTCTTAAACAGATCATAGTGAACATGCTCTTAGAGGAGCTTATCTGTTTATTTCTTTGACATTAAAAAGTGAACAAGTCATTCCTTATTGATAACATCAGCATGTTGAACAAGCCATGCTAAGGTCCGTTACGATGAACAAACATTTCTATGGCTTAAAAAGCTTTGAATTAATCTTCCAGCTATCTGAGAGATCCGGTTCGCTATGATTTCTCCTGGAAGCTTAGGAAAAGTTTCTCGGCTTTGTAGGCTCTTGCAGATTTCAGGAACTTTTTCGATTCGTTTCAGAAGATTGTATTTCGTTAGTTAAAATTGTAGCAGAAGAATTCTCAATTCAGAAGAAGGTAGTAATCCACTGCTACGGCGGTCTTGATAGGCACTGTATTAGATGACTGATAACAAAATTGAAAACATGCACGTTTTAAACCCTTTATTGAGGTTTTTGGTGGATAATAGTTAATGACGTGGATAGAAGAAAGCTTCCTGAATCAGTAGATATAAAAGTAAAATCACCGAATTGTTTATTACCATTACCATTTACAAGTGGAAGTCAGTTATAAAAAGTTATCTAGCATGAGTCGAAAGAGATGAAGCAATCAACGATAGTATTTTCTAACAGTTAGGCGTTTCAAAACAATAGCACTAAATAAAACTACGTAATCCGTTACATGCTAAATAGCCTTCGATTCCCTTTCAGCCAGCACCACCTGCCCGTTTTTTTCTTTTTTAGTTTTCTGTTGTTAGCTCGTCACCACCCGAAATATTCCGAAATATACGTTAACAACGACCCGCGGATGCATCACACCACCTGAACTACTTTCACACACGTGCGGACCAAAGTAGTGTCCAATTTTAGAAACGAATTAGGCGAGCAGGACCTACCGCGTCACTTTGTCTATAAGCGTATTGATCCGGGTTTCGGAGAACCCGGGCACTAGCTTGTGGATGATTTCCTTCACAAACAGATCGTTCACCCCGGGGCAGGTCAGTTCGGCCTTCTCGAACGCAAGCCGCAGGTCGCTCAGCTCCGCATTACTGGAACTGGAGTAACTTCGCTGCATCTGTAGGGACGAAACGGAATATGAAAATTGCTTTGATGAAAATAAAACTTATTCAAACAAACCTCCGATAGTAGGGGGAAAATGATCGACTTCAGGCAACCGCTGTTTGTCCGACTCTTGGAGTTATTATTTACATTTGTAATACTGTTGCTTCTGGGATTACCATTACTGTGACTATTTTCGCGTTCTCGTCGCAAACTACTGATCTTTTCCTCGCCATCTCCCCGATGATTGGACACCTGAGGAAAATGCGTTCGTTTAAGTTTAAGTTCGATTTGAGCAAGCATTCAGGTAAACTAACCTCCTTTGAACCTCTCCTTTCTTTGTTCTCCCGCTCGACTTCCTTCTCCCGTTCTCGTTCCCGTTCCCGCTCCCTCTCCCTCTCCCTTTCCCTCTCCCGCTCACGTTCCCGATCCCTATCCCGTTCCCGTTCTCGCTCCCGATCACGGTCCCGTTCACGTTCCCGCTCACGTTCACGCTCTCGCTCTATTCGATCTCTTTCCCGTTCCTTCTCGCTTTCCCGTTGCCGTTCTAGACTTGCCCGATCGTTTGGATAGTGACCGATGTCCTTCTGCGGTGACGTGGGCTCTCGATCCGACGAGACTAGCTGTTGCTTTCGGCTGTTGGAATTGCTGTTGGAGGAAATCAGCGCCGACGAAGTCTGCGACTGATGTGATGGCGACGTGGGTGTTCGTGGCTGTTTGGAATGCTAGAATTGGTTTACTGGCAATAGGATGGGGAATGTCAAAATCAACTAACCTGACTGGATTTCTGCTGGTTCAGGTTGTAGTCTCTATCTCGATCGCGATCCCTCGCGTTGCCTAGCATCATCATGTTGTTGCTGGTGCCGTTATGTTTCACCGGTGTCCCAAGTGGATCGTCCATCGAACCTCCCTTGTTGAAGTTGTTGAAGTGCATGCCCTTGACCGTCATGATCCACGGCTCGTCCAGGTCGCTGTCCGGTTTCGATTCCTCACTGAAAGAAATAGTAGTAAATTTAAGGGTGTTGGTGTGGGTACAAAGCAGCACTTACGAGTCTGAATTTTCCGACTCGGTCTCGCTTTCCTCTCCCTTCTGCGTTTTCCATTTCTTGTACCGATCTATCAAATCGATCAGGTATGAGTTCTTTTTCGCTTTCTTGATGAAGGGAAACTTCAACAACTCTTTCGCCGTAGGTCGCTGAAAAATTCAAATACGATTAACACACGTGAACAGCGAATGGAATTCATAAGCCACATACATTCTCCGGATCTTTATTAAGACACGCTTCCACAAAGTCTTTGAATGGCTTGGTATAGCTGCCGGTCAGCTGAGGGGGATTGTTTTTCGGGATCAGGAACAGTACCCTCATAGGGTGCAGCTCCGAATTGGGCGGTTCACCTTTGGCAAGCTCGATTGCGGTTATCCCCAGGGACCAGATGTCCGCTTTGGAGTCGTACATGGACTGTTTGATCACCTCCGGTGCCATCCAGAAGGGCGTCCCGACGAATGTGTTCCGCTTCGAGGTGGTATTGGTTAGCTGTCCGGCCACGCCGAAATCCGCCAGCTTGACATCGCCCAACTCACTGAGTAACACGTTCGCTGCCTTGATATCACGGTGGAGCTTTCGTTCCGAGTGCAGGTAGTCGAGACCCTTCAGGACCTCCCGCAGGATGATGGCTATGTGCATTTCTTCGAACAGACCGGCCTTCATCAGGTCCAGGGCCGATCCGCCACCGAGGTATTCCATGATGATCCATAGCTTGGTACCCTGCAAGGAAGGAGAGATATTAGATGGGTTCTGGACTGGAAAAAAAATCGTCAACTGAGCACTTCAAAGATCGTTTCAAATGAGTTCGAGTAAAATTCCACAATCATGATGTGATTGCAATGAAACATGAAACGGCACTAATAACAAACAAATTGACACACTGTATTAGATATTATATCACGTTTAGCAATCGGGAAATCAAGACCAACAATTGAAATGGCCTTAACTCCATTTTGTAAACAAACCTTGTAAGGCCATTTTCTCGCGAACCGAAACCTTCATTCACAAACCTAAACCACAATCGGGTAGAGGAGAATTTCCCCTACCTGTTCATTATGTTGGTTTGTCTTTGCGGACTTCGGTTCGCGAGAAAATGGCCTTACAAGGCTGGTTTACAAAATGGAGTTAAGGCCATTTCAATTGTTGGTCTTGAAATGTAAGATTCTCTAACATATTTTGGTTATGTGATTTTGATAATGAGTCACCAATCTGAATATCTGTAATATGCAACCCGGGGGCAACTTGACAACTCCAGTATATTGCCTGTGTACCCCGACAATTTGGTGCTGGTGGTTCTGTCAAACTCACAGATTTCAGAAGTGTTATCTGAATAGGGCGAATGCAGAAATGATGTACAGTAAATAAAAGGTTTAAAATTCATCTTATTGTCGCGCGCCCCCCAAACTGGAACGCGCATGTGGTCCACGTTAAGTCCGACGTCAAAACTAACATTAGTGACATAGGAAGTGCAGTGATGCCAGCGAGAAATGTCATTTTGATTTTCTCAATTCATAATCAGTTCATGAAACTTTTTTATGTAGTTTCGTATGTCTTTGAGCAGAACAGAACCAAATGCTTAAACATATGATTTGTAAAACGAAAATATGTGATTGTCATCGAATTAATCGAAACAAATGAGAATTGAGCGCGGATACTTTCGGTGATAGCCATCCTATTGCTATTATTGCTATTGTGGCCAGATTAGTGAAGTTAGGTGAGGTTGATCCGATAATCTGACTGTCCAATCAATACAAAATAATGTTACCAACCTAACACTGTAAAAAATCTCCATAAGAGACCGTGATGTCGGAATATCGAGTCGTCGGATTAACTAGACCCGGAGTGGGGGATACTGTTGGGGATACTGTGTACGCAACTAGTACTGCAAACTGTACAATTTGAGGTACTTGCTTAAAATAGTACCACGTTAGTACAACCAACAATCAATACGAAACTAACGATTTTAAATAGGCTCACCACTTTAGTAGCCTATTGGTCCCAAGCAAACGATTAACGTACCCTATTCTAGTTGAAATTCTATTACTACACTATGTTTGTTTTGATTCGCTATGAAAGTTTGACAGATAACATCAGGGGTGTGTGGATTCATGCAGAACATGCAGGGGTGAGTGAAATAGCTTGGGACTGCTTGGGACCGTTGTTCTGGTACTGAGTGAGCCAAAAATAATAATGATTTTCTTCGGGACCCAGTGGTCTTAGAGTTACCTCTATGGTACAACGGTGTACTTTGTACGTCTGTCCAAGACATTAAATGAATTTAAGCTAAAAATGTTGTATTTTATTCAATATGACTAATTTTCAATTTCAGCCTCTCAAACTTTTTAATTTATTTACCCCGTAAGAAAAACACGGGCAAGTAAACATTCGGTCAGTGGCAAGCCTTCATCGCACAGCTATGCTAGAAGCAATAATCTGAGGCTGATCAAATTCAAGAGCAAAAAACAACTGAAGAAACCAAAGTATTTGTATTGCCATTCGATGATAAAAGAAGATGAATCGGTTTAATTTGTATGGATTTATTTCATTTCACTACGAAAATCATAAATTCGCTCTTTTCATATGGCATTCTTGCCTGTTGTATTCCGTCCACACATGGTGAAGCAAAAATTTGGTTTCCCATAGAGAAATACCGTTGCGGTGGTGAAGGACAATCCCTCTGTTTACGTTGTGTGGCGACATCTACGATTTGCAAGTGGGTACGTGAAACTAAGGTTATCTGTCACCTTGCCGGGGACTTGGTAATATGGTATCCGGTAGGCTTTTCAAATAATTTTATAACAATAATTAATTCCACCACTGCACTACACATCTGGTGACGGCTTCGTACAAAAAAATATAGCTCGCACGTGGGTTCAATATAGTAGCACCAAATTCATCTTGGTCAAGTTCTGCCGGAATGAAGGGAAAACCAGGAAAATTAAACACTTCGATTCTCTACATTTTTTCATCCATGATTAATTTTTTGACGTAGAATTACGTCTTTCGGTAACATATTGGGAGTGCAATTAAAAAAAACCAAAATCGACCGCGTTACAAAAAGTGGTCAGGCTTTGACTACTTATAACTCTGTCAATAGCGGATGGATTTTAATTCTAAATAAGTCAATCGATTGGAAATTTTTCAATAAGTCACAGTCTCGGCATGAAAGTGGTCTGATTTTGATCTTAAAACGCCAATCGACAAAAAAAAATTATCTACGAATCTGTAAAAATTTAGACTTTATCAATTTTCAAAAGGTTGAAAATTGCACGAATCACCGTTTGCTTGCGAAAAGCAGTTTCCCTAACACAGATTTCAAAATCGATTTGCATTCGTTCTCGCCGAACGGTGTTTATTTAATCACGGCGTGTGGTAAGTGGTGGTGTTGCGTACACCATACGGGCAACGCCGCACCTACTCCGGAGACTCATTGATTAGCAGTCCTGTCCCCCGATGGATTTGTGTTGTTGTAGTTAAGTTGGTTGCGGTGCGATGATGGGACAGATAACTGTCATTGACGTCGTCGGATGACGGGTGCAATTAAACAATTGAAGACCAACCGCACGTGAAAGTTTTCCTGCATTATTAATACTAAATATAATAACTAAGTGAATAACTAAACTTTATATAATTTAAAGCTTATTCTAAGTTTATACGGTAAGAGCGCTTCATAAATTTAATATGAAAAACATGAACTTAAAACTAAAAGATTTACAGGATAACTTATAGGATACCGATCAATTTTGCAAAGCTGCAAACTATCTAATTATTGGTTATGTCTACATTATCTCGAGGTAAATACTTTTGAACTACATCTAGATTAAAAGCTTAAAACTATTTACTATACCTTAACAATAGAACACAAATAAGTAAACCAGAAGTCGCACAGAGATCGCAGAACCAGGTGTACGTAGCCTTTATCTAATAATCAATCGTACGGAAATTATATGGAATTTACAAACGTGAGTACGGCGAAGTTTATACAATCCCTTATTGATACCTAATTGAAATTGTAATATTTAGGAAAATTTTAATCGCTGTACATAATAAACAGGATTACTATTTCGGAAAAGCGTTTCCATCGTTGCATATGCAACAATTTAAAATTTTCGTTTTTCGGATCGATCAGAGATGCCACGGAGTGACCGAACCCGTGATCCATTGCCAGATGACAGCTTGCAGCAGACATGCCCACTTTGTAGACTGCCAGACAACAATGACATGGTTAGCTGTGACGACTGTGAACGGTGGTTTCATTTTGACTGCGTCGGAGTTAACGCAGATGTGGCCAACCACGATTGGAGCTGTCAGGAATGCATCGTTGCCAGAGTTCCTGCTCCACGACCGCCGCATCCACGAACTCCTACAGTTGAGCCTTTACTGCACCCGCAGTCACCAGTTCCACTTCTGCCCACACCGCAAACACCAATCTCGCCGGTACCCTCACCACGACTGCAAACTCCGCGAACACCGATCGTGCCACCGCGTAGTCCGTTGCCAAATCCGCAACCACCTACACCACGTCCTCGGACACCACGATTTCCAAATCTGCAGCCACCAACCCCACGTCCGCGTACTCCACGAACACCGATTGTGCCACCGGATGTGCCGCTAGTTCCCAGACAAGCCTTTGTTGATCCCGATCTAGTTAACAAACTTCCTACTGAGCTCCGGATCCAGCTGTTGGAAGAAGAGGAAGCCATCGAGCGCAAGTTTATGTTACGTAGGTTTCAGCTTTTGCTTGACTCATCAGCGAGTTTCAAACCTGTGGTTCAAGGCAACTGTAACAGAAGTGATCCAGCACGTAACGATGTAAGAGATGATCCTGTTTTTCATTCGTCGCCTATGAACGATCATCGTCGCAACATTCCACCATTTGCTCCACCTATGGTCCACCAAAGTCGTAACGAGTCAACATTCATTCCGCGTCTGAGAGAGCAACAACTGTACGTCCCGGTTGACGTTCCACCTTTGGTCAACAATCGACCCAATTTTTCGGCCATTGATCCACCTCGAGTCAATCAACAGCGGCATATACCGGCAGTTAATCCAGCCTACCAACGACCCAATGCTTCGACGTTTGCTCCTCCTCAGACCGACCAGCGTCCGCATATTCCATTGTTTTCCCAGCCGAATCACCATCAGCACCAGAACGCTTCCGCGTTTGCCCCATATGTTGGTCTTCCGCGTCCTACTGCTCAAGTGAACCACCCATATGACTATCATGACTTTCCTTCCGCCATGGGAGCAACGGCGCTGCTGAATGGAAGCCAAATCGCCGCTCGTCATGCGGTCTCGAAGGAGTTACCAGTATTCACCGGTGAACCAGAAGAGTGGCCGCTATTCTTTGCGTCCTTTGAGAACACCACACACCTCTGCGGATTTTCACCCGAAGAAAACATGGTTCGTCTGCAGAAGTGCCTCAAAGGAAAAGCGCTGGAAGCGGTGAGATGTCAGCTATTGCACCCTAGCAACCTGGAACAAGTAATCTCCACGCTAAAGATGCTTTTTGGGCGTCCAGAAATCATAGTACATTCACTGCTGCAGAAAATTAATATTCTGCCTGCTCCCAAAGCGGATCGTCTTGGTACGCTTGTTGATTTCGCTTTGGCCGTGCGTAATATGGTGGCTACCGTTAAAGCCTGTCAATTAGAGGAGCACCTATGCAACCTCACTCTTCTGCACAGCTTAACTGAACGGCTTCCTCCGATGATTCGATTGAATTGGGCGACTCATCGACAGTCTCTTCATGCCGTGACGATATCAGAGTTCAGTGACTGGCTATACAACCTAGCGGAAGCAGCTAGTACCGTGACAATGCCACAGTTTTCAAGTTCATTCGACAGCAAATCTCATCGCGGGCGGAAGGATGATGGATTCTTGAACGCTCACACCGAAATAGATGCGAAGGTTAAGCAACCCGAAGTTAGCGGTGGTTGCCTCGTCTGCCATGGAGATTGCGTTGCAGTTGAGAAGTGCGAGAAATTTCTGTCGTTCGGTCTTTCCGTTCGATGGGACACACTCCGGGAGTACAAGCTATGCCGTAGTTGCCTGGGCAACCATCGTGGTCCCTGTAAGATTGGAAAACTATGTGGGAAGAATGGCTGCCAGTACAAACATCATCGGCTTCTGCACAACGATGCGAAGGATAAACAAGAGACGTTGTCATCCAGTTCGGACAACCGTGGTCCTCAGCTAGGAACCAAAAGTTCGCCAGAAACCGAATCATGCAACACGCATCGTGGAGGAAATAAAGCTGTATTATTCCAGTACATTCCAGTTATTTTGTACCACAATGGAATTGAGCTGCGTACACATGCATTCCTGGACAGTGGATCTTCCCTGACATTGATGGAGGAGAGTTTGGCGAAAGAATTGAACCTGCGAGGTGAGAAGTATCCACTTTGTCTGCGCTGGACTGCTGATACATGCCGATATGAAAAAGATGCCACAATTGTCTCTTTGAGCATCTCCGGCACGCACAGCAGTAGTAGCCAGCACAGCCTGTCGGAGGTCTACACTGTTAAAGATCTGAAGCTTCCGTCACAATCTCTTCCTGCACGTAAGCTGTCAGGAAAGTACGCTCAACTTAAGGGTCTGCCGATAGAACCATACAACAACGTTCGTCCAAAGCTATTAATCGGGATGAGCAATGTTAGGGTACTGCATCCCCTAGAAGGCCGTGAAGGAAAGCTAGATGAGCCTGTAGCAGTTAAGACACGTCTAGGTTGGACGGTCTATGGCACTTGTCCGTCGGCAGGTGGTATGGCATCAGATGAAACTCCACACAACTTCCATATCTGCTTCCATTCTCACGGTTCGGACGAAAGTCTGCACGAAGCTGTCAAGAACTATTTCGCACTTGACAGTTTAGGCATCAGTGTGCAACGAAATCAGCTACTCTCCAAGGAAGATGAACGCGCTTTGGCAAAACTGCAAGAAACTACATCCTTCAAGGACGGGCAATACGAAGTAGGCCTACTCTGGAAATTTGACGACGTGCGTTTGCCCAACAACCGAACCATGGCATTGAGACGTCACCGTTGCTTGACAAAGAGGATGGAACGTGAGCCTGATTTATCAGAGACATTGCGGGAAAAAATGGCGGACTACGAGCGCAAAGGGTACATTCGCAAACTCACACCCGAAGAGAGCCGAAAAACCGGAAATCGAACATGGTACCTGCCGATATTCCCGGTGTTCAACCCCAACAAACCAGGGAAAGTTCGGATAGTGTTCGATGCAGCCGCTTGTTTTGGAGGTGTCTCCCTGAATTCTATGTTGATGAAAGGCCCAGATCAATTGAATGATCTTCCACCTGTGCTGTATAAGTTTCGAGAAAGGTTGATAGGCCTGGGAGGCGACTTAGCGGAGATGTTTCATCAGATGCGGATGAAAGCTGAAGATGAAGATAGTCAGCGGATCGTGTGGTGCGCTAACGCAGACACAACAGAACCATGTGACTACGTGATGCAGGTGGTGACATTCGGTGCTACATGTTCACCCAGCACGGCACTCTTCGTCCTGAATGAGAATGCGACCCGGTTCACAAACGAGTATCCTGCCGCCGTCAACGCTATCCACCATAGACACTACGTTGACGACATGTTAACAAGCGTAGAAACGGAGGAAGAAGCTATCAAATTGGCGAACGAGGTTCGATACGTTCACAAGCAGGGTGGATTTCACATGAGGAATTGGGTTTCGAATTCGCCGGCTGTGTTGGAAGCGCTAGGAGAGAACCTGAAGTCAGAGAAGTCTATGGAGATGAACGCTGAGATCGGCATGGAGAAGGTCCTTGGAATGTGGTGGAGTACTACGTCCGATGTCTTTCGTTACAAACTCTGTACGAGTCGCAACAAGGAGCTTCTCACTGGACGAAAGCACCCTACCAAACGGGACGTGCTCCGTACTTTGATGGCTATCTATGATCCTCTGGGGCTCATCGCACATTACTTGATGTATTTGAAGGTGCTGCTACAGGAGATATGGAGAGCGAGAACTGGATGGGATGAGGAGATTGAGGAGAATCAGCTGGAGAAGTGGTTAACCTGGCTGCGTATATTGCCGGAATTGGAATCAGTGACGATCAATCGCTGCTATTATCGCTACGAAGTGGGAATTGATCAAACCACTATCGAACTGCATACATTCGTGGATGCTAGCGAAAGTGGCTACGCTGCCGTGTCCTACTTTCGTTTCGAGGTGAACGGCCACGTGGAGTGCGCTCTAATTGGAAGCAAGACAAGAGTTGCGCCCATCAAGTTCGTCTCTATCCCTCGGTTAGAACTCCAAGCGGCCGTCATTGGTACGCGTTTGGCTCACAACATCGCAGAAGGGCACTCCATTAAAATCCATCGTCGTTACTTCTGGACGGATGCACGGGACGTTATGTGTTGGCTACAGTCCGACCACCGGCGTTATTCCCAATTCGTGGCCTTCCGTGTTGGTGAAATACTGGAAGCGACAAACATCACGGAGTGGAGCTGGTTGGGCACGAAGTACAACGTAGCCGACGACGGCACGAAATGGAAGTTCAAACCAGACCTCAAGCCAACAAGCCGTTGGTTCACCGGACCGTCGTTCCTGTGGAGGCCAAAGAACGAATGGCCAGAGTCGTCGCTGATCGGTGAAGAAACCTGCACAGAGATCCGACCGAGTATGATGCACCATTCGGAAGGAAGGGTTCGTACAATTTTGCTGCCGGAAAATTTCTCTTCGTGGCAACGTTTGCAGCGCGTAACGGCCTATGTTCAACGTTTCTTCGTCAATCTCAGAAAGAAGAAAAATAGAAAACCATCGATCGCCGGTCCGCTTACACAGGAAGAACTTTCTACGGCGGAGACGTTCCAAATAAAGCGAGCACAGGAAGACGCCTACGGTGAAGAACTAGCGGTATTAGCAGCGAGCAGACGGCTCCATAAGAAGAATCGCTTGTACAAACTGAACCCGTTCATCGACGATCTTGGTGTGATGCGGATTCACAGCCGTTTGGGAGAGTGCGACTTCGTAGATGACAGTGACAAGTACCCTATTGTGCTTCCTCGAGCTCATCCAGCAACGCATCTTATCGTCGCTAACGTACATCAACATTATCATCATCAGTACCACGAAGCATGCGTTAACCTAGTGCGCAAAGATTTCTACATACCAAGAGTGCGTACAGTCTGCGATCAGGTGCGCCGGAACTGCCAGTTGTGCAAGATTCGCGGTGCAATACCTGCACCACCTGCAATGGGACCTCTTCCAAAATCACGAGTGGCAGTCTTTGTACGCCCGTTCTCGTATGTGGGTGTAGATTTCTTCGGACCGTTCCTTGTCCTCGTCGGTCGGCATCACGAGAAGCGCTGGGGTGTGATTGTTACATGTTTAACAACGCGGGCGATACATCTGGAACTGGCCGCTTCGTTGGACACTAGTTCTTGTATCATGGCTCTGAGGAACTGCTTCGCACGTCGTGGTACTTCCATAGAAATCAGGAGCGTCGGTAGCATTGGTGCTCAGCACGGAAAACAAGATCGACGGAAAACAAATCAAAGAAAAAAAAAAAAAAAAAAGGAGCGACCGGGGAACAAATTTTGTCGGTGCGGATAAAGAATTGAAAGTTGCGGTGGCGGAGTTGGACCGAGACAAGTTATTGACTGAATTCACCACACCAACAACATCATGGCGATTCAACCCTCCTGCGTCGCCGCATATGGGTGGCTGCTGGGAGCGTGTCATCCAGTCGGTGAAAAAGGTCTTGGCCAGCGTTAAACCACAGCGAGTGCCTACAGAAGAGGTACTAAGAAGTTACTTGATTCAAGTAGAGAATGTCGTCAATAGTAGACCACTGACGCACGTACCCGTGGACGATTACTCCTCGCCGGCGCTTACCCCAAACCATTTCTTGATGGGGTCACCGGACGGATCGAAGCCGCTTGTTCCGTACAATGATTGTCCGTTAACACTTCAAAGATCGTGGAAAGCATCGGAAGCTTTGGCGAACCGATTCTGGCAACGGTGGGTGATAGAATATTTACCCACAATCACTCGTCGTACCAAGTGGTTCTACCCGGTTAAGCCAATCGCGATAGGCGACATAGTCGTAGTAGCTGATCCCAGTCTGCCAAGGAACAGTTGGCCCAAAGGACGTGTGGTGTCGGTGAAGGCCTCCAAAGATGGACAAGTTCGCTCGGCGGTTGTCCAAACTCCATCTGGACTGTACGACAGGCCTGCAGTGAAAATAGCTGTGCTGGATGTAGGTGCAGACGGAAGTAAGGCAGACCAGGGTCCAATTACTGCGGGGGACTGTTGCGTACACCATACGGGCAACGCCGCACCTACTCCGGAGACTCATTGATTAGCAGTCCTGTCCCCCGATGGATTTGCGTTGTTGTAGTTAAGTTGGTTGCGGTGCGATGATGGGACAGATAACTGTCATTGACGTCGTCGGATGACGGGTGCAATTAAACAATTGAAGACCAACCGCACGTGAAAGTTTTCCTGCATTATTAATACTAAATATAATAACTAAGTGAATAACTAAACTTTATATAATTTAAAGCTTATTCTAAGTTTATACGGTAAGAGCGCTTCATAAATTTAATATGAAAAACATGAACTTAAAACTAAAAGATTTACAGGATAACTTATAGGATACCGATCAATTTTGCAAAGCTGCAAACTATCTAATTATTGGTTATGTCTACATTATCTCGAGGTAAATACTTTTGAACTACATCTAGATTAAAAGCTTAAAACTATTTACTATACCTTAACAATAGAACACAAATAAGTAAACCAGAAGTCGCACAGAGATCGCAGAACCAGGTGTACGTAGCCTTTATCTAATAATCAATCGTACGGAAATTATATGGAATTTACAAACGTGAGTACGACGAAGTTTATACAATCCCTTATTGATACCTAATTGAAATTGTAATATTTAGGAAAATTTTAATCGCTGTACATAATAAACAGGATTACTATTTCGGAAAAGCGTTTCCATCGTTGCATATGCAACAGGTGGTGTCCGATCGGTCGTCATCAGCAGCAGTAGCAGCAGTGCTTTCGGCGCGTGGCGTTGTACATTTTCTCCAGTACACAACGAAAGGCTCCCCGGAGCAGCTAGCACAAGATCCTTCGATTCACAGAAGAAGGAGGAAGAAGCCGCACCACTACTGATCGGATTCAGTTGCTCGTCGTGAGCCGCTGTGGGCCATCTATGCCAAGCGCGTCACCCTCGTTCCAAACAACATACAGCTCGCCAGCCTCATCCGTGCTGAACACCCTAATAGCTCAGCATTACTCAACCCCTGTCTCTTTCATCCACATCAATTCTTACGCGAGAAGTGAAAGTGACGTCAACAATTTGTTTACGTATGAATTATAAGGAGTGAAAAAGAAGCGCGATTTCGCATGCCGAACTTTTGTAGATCGAGGTTCATCTTCGATAGGACGAAGTTGCATCCATTTATAGACCCAATTTGAGTACAGTACATAACATAGGTCTGGAAAACGGCTGGACAATGCGTACCATTGATACTTCGCGTATCTGCAGGTATTAAAAAGACCCCACTTAGCCTTTTGTCCAGTAACTCCTATCCCTACCTCCACGCGGCCGGCTGGGGTACGAGTAACCATAGGGAAGATCGAGTAACCAACCCCGGTGGGACCTATGCTGGCAGGGAAGGGGGGGGGGGACTCCTCTCTCCGGAGAGTGCAGTCTTCGAGCGTCTGTTCACCATGGAGGTGCGGCTCAAAACGGCGTCCGTTTTCCATGTTAGGAGCGGCTGATCAACGTCCTGGTGCCAGCGTGGGACTCTAAACAGTGCTGACACGATGGTCCCCCGGCGAGACAATGGGGGTTGGTGCAGGCCCTACAAGCCAGCCGTAAAAAAAAAAACAAAAGTACAAGAAGCAAGCAATGTAAATACGGACCGGAACAATCGGCATAGACCCAAGCAACGGAAACGGACTAACGATTGGAAACTCGGAACATGGAACTGCAAGTCTCTCAATTTCTTGGAATATACCCGCATCCTTTCCGATTTATTGAGAGTCCGCAGGTTCGACATCGTAGCGCGGCAGGAGGTTTGCTGGAAGGGATCGTCGGTACATACGTATAGGGATGGATATACCATCTACCAGAGTTGCGGCAATAAACATGAGCTGGGTACAGCTTTCATCGTGATGGGCGAAATGTAGAAGCGCGTGATTGGGTGGTGGCCAATCGATAGCAGAATGTGCAAGTTGAGAATCAAAGGCCGTTTCTTCAATGTCAGCATAATCAACGTGCACAGCCCTCACTTAGCAAGTGACGATGACGATAAAGACGCTTTTTACGCGCAGCTGGAACGGGAATACGACAGCTGCCCACCCAGACAACCAGAATGTACGTATTTTTAAAGTTGTTTTCGTGATATACAAACATATATACAAACAAACAAATCGTATAGAATGCAAAAAAGGCCCTATACCTACAAAAGTGGAGGCCATATACGTGCAAATTTTAATTTCTTTTTAAACGAGTTGATTTAACATTATATACGATTCAATCTGTAATAACATATTCAATTTGAAAAACCTTACGATGTAATCCGATTTAACAGTACGATGAAAAAAATATTCGTCGTAAATAAGTCGAAAATTTGCATTCTATACGATTTAACTTAAACATAATGCGATGTATGTCATACTTATATGCGATGTTGACTTAAACTGTAGTTATTTACGATACTTTACGTACATTGTTATACGACTTCTGGTTGTCTGGGCAAGCCATGACGTCAAAATCGTCATCGGAGATCTTAACGCTCAGGTCGGCCAGGAGGAGGAATTCAGACCGGTTATAGGAAAGTTCAGCGATCACCAGCTAACGAACGCCAACGGCCTTAGACTCATCGATTTCGCCGCCTCTAAGAACATGGCCATACGTAGTACCTACTTCCAGCATAACCTGCTATATCGGTACACCTGGAGATCACCGCAGCAGACAGAATCGCAAATCAACCACGTTTTGATCGACGGAAGGCACTTCTCGGACATTTACGACGTCAGGACCTATCGCGGCGCAAATATCGATTCGGACCACTACCTTCTAATGATCAAGGTGCGCCAAACACTATCCGTTGCCAACAACAATCGGTAGCGACGCCCGCCACGGTACAAGCTGGAGCGACTGAAGCTGCCCGAAGTCGCAACGGAGTACGTGCAATGCCTCGACGCAGCGTTGAGGCATTGCGGGAGAGCTCACCGAAGCCCCTCTTGAGGACTACTGGAGCAACGAGAATGCAGCAATTAACAGCGCTGCTGAAGGCGCCGTTGGGTTCGTGGACGACGAAGAGTGTCAGACGGTTTTGGACGAGAAGAACGCAGCGCGGGCGGCGATGCTGCAGCAAGGAACCCGTCATAATGTGGAGCGATATAAACAGAAGCGAAGACAGGAAACCCATCTTTTCCGGGATAAGAAGCACCGCCTGGAAGAGCTGGAGTGCGAAGACATGGAGCAGCTGTATCGTTCTCAAGAAACACGCAAGTTCTACATGAAACTCAACGCATCCCGCCAAGGCTTTGTGCCGCGAGTCGAAATGTGTCGCGATAAGGAAGGGGGTATCTTAACGGACGAACGTGAGGTGATTGAATGGTGCAAGCAGCACTACGATGAGCATCTGAACGGCGCAGAGGCGGCAGGAGGAATGACTTCGTCGGTACAGCGAGGGATACCGGAGGAGTGGAAAGAGGCAGTAATATGCCCAGTATATAAAAAAAGCGACAAACTAGAATGTGAGAACTATCAAGCGATCACTATTCTTAACGCGGCCTACTAAGTGCTTTCCCAGATCATCTTTCGCCATTTATCGCCGCTAGCAAGCAGATTTGTGGGAAGTTATCAAGGAGGTTTTGTGGACGGGCAATCGACAACGGATCAAATCTTTACGTTCGGCAGATCCTTCAAAAGTGTCGTGAATATCAAGTCCCTACCCAAACCGTTTGAAAAATTCATGTAAATTTCTGCGAGATATCGTGCACATAAAATTAATACCCCGGACAGACTATGGCTTATATCATGTAATATAGGCTGTCTTGCAATGAGCACTCATACATAGGATTTCCAGTGAAAACTAGATGTATGAGTGCTCATTGCAAGACAGACTATATTACATGATATAAGCCATAGTCTGTACGGGGTATAACGCTAGATTTGGCATAAATTTACGCGATAATTCGTGTAAATTTAAGCGCAATATCGCATAAATTAGCAATATTGTATGCAAGCTTGCAAACGATTTCGCTGTTTATGCATAGTATATGTAGCTCAAAATTAAACGAAGGGAGATTTTACGCGACAGTTAAAATTCAGAATTTTTTTCTGTGCACCACCTATTTATCGATTTCAAGGCCGCTTATGATACTATTGAGCTATGGAAGATTATGGACGAGAACGGTTTTCCCGGGTAGTTGACCAGACTGATCAGGGCTACGATGGATGGTGTACAGTGCTGCGTGAAGGTATCGGGTGCGTTATCGGACTCGTTTGAAACTCGCAAAGGACTTCGACAAGGCGATGGTCTTTCCTGCCTCTTGTTCAAAATTGCGCTAGAAGGTGTTATGAAACGTGCGTCCAGCCAGTTCATCTGCTTCGCTGACGACGTGGACATTGTCGGAAGAACATTTCAGGCCGTGGCGGAGCAGTACACCAGGCTGGAACGTGAAGCAGAGAAGGTTGGATTAAAGGTGGATACGTCAAAGACAAAGTATCTGTTAGATGGAGGAACCGAGCGGGATAGGGCTCGCATAGGAAGAAGCGTGACAATCGACGGAGATGAGTTCGAGGTGACGGATGAATTTGTGTACCTCGGATCATTGCTGACGTCGGATAACAACTGCAGTAGAGAAATTCGTCGGCGTATTATTGCCGGAAGTCGTGCTTACTACGGACTCCACAGGACCCTGAGGTCGGGTAAACTTCACCTCCTTCCTAAATGTACCATGTTCAAGACGCTGATAAGACCGGTAGTTCTCTACGGGCACGAGACGTAGACGATGCTCGAGGAGGACCTGCAAGCACTGAGTGTTTTCGAACGACGAGTGCTTAGGACCGTCTTTGGCGGGCTATGTGAGAACGGTGTATGGAGGCGAAGGATGAACCACGAGTTGGCGAACTCTATGGCGAACGCTGTATCCAGAAAGTTGCGAATGCTGGACGGGTACGATGGGCGGGTACGAATCCCGCCGGTACAAGACGAAGAGGAGTACAGCGAGCAAGGTGGTTAGACCAAGTGGAGCAGAATCTTGGAAGTGTGGGACGGTCAAAAAATTGGAGACAAACAGCCACGGACCGAGTGAATTGGCGTAACATTGTGATGCAGGTGCAACCCTGAGGGATGTCGGACCAAGCTAAGTAAGTAAGTAAGACCGACATAACATCCACGTACCTGGAATGTTTTCATGTTAAAATGGTCAGGTTAAACAATTTTCAGTCGTGCCTAATCAATATCCAAATAATAAGAATATTTAAGCTTACATGTTGAAAGTGAAATATCGGCTGCAGCTCAAATATTACATAAGATACGGTATAAAATGTGATTGAAGATGTCATATTAGACCGAGGTTAGGGACATATACCCTATATATGCATATTGGATGTTGTCCAGTGATGGAAAAGTTCGCAAAAAATCACTATGACTCGCGAACTTTTCCCTTGGAGAACTTCGTAAAATATCGCGAACTTTTCCAACACTGATGTTGTCACATAATTTTGATTGAGCAATTTCGTTTGAACATTGAACTTGTCGAACAGGTAGTACTTTTAGTCACGGAACACCTCTGCTGGACATGTAGCACGAATACCAGAGAAGCAACAGTCGAAGATAATATTCAACAGAGAACCCGGAAGAGGTACCCAAACAAATTAGCTTCTTGTAGCCGATAAGAATATTAAGTCGCTTAACATCTATGGCGACTGGAACCGATTGACTAAGGACCGCGGCTAGTGGAAATGAATTCTTCGTACTGCGGAAATTTAACGAAGTGTATGAATACTCGTTGACCCGTAAAATTGTTTAACAGTTATGAATAAAGAAGTACAAGGGTTCTGTATTTTGGATTTAAAATGAAAAAGCGCAGATTATCGGTGAATCAAAGAACCGCACCATGGGCAGTTCTTTAATAATAAAAAAGATCCAATCAGCAAAACTCTTTACAGCACATCCAATTAGCAATGAAACAGCCTTCTACTTTATGTTGAGCGTTTATTATACCTAGTATGCTAATTGTACCCCTACATCCCCAACCACTTATATTAGCAGAAACGTCACTTTTGACACGGTAACGCATCAGAACACGCTTCTAGTACACTTCGAGCTCTTAATCAAACAAACAACGCAAACGCCAACGCAGTGCTTTGTAAAGTTTCGAAGATAAGGAATGTGTCACCATCAATCACGCACCAATTCGGGTGGTTTCTGAAGTGAAATGTCTCGCCTGATGGCGTCGTCGTCGTTTAGACGTGGTGCCTTACAGCTGCATGAAGGCATTCAGTAAACACAATGACAACCGACGGAGTGATCTTAATCTCAACGGGGGCAGTGGCGACAGCGGAATGTTAGGTACAGTAATTTCACCCCCGCAAAACTTCACCAGTCTTTACCGTCGTAGGCATAGAATTGTGGAATGAAAAATTTGTTCCTAAGGTGTGAACATAACTTTAACTACGGACAGGAACAACGAGGTAGATTTAATTAGATGATTTATCAAAGAGATAGTTAAATTACTCGTGACATTCTTTCCGACAGATGTCATTTACGAACTCGATCATAATGATAACAATATCAAATTTATGGGTTTATGACTTCTTTATCAGCTTGTAGCTTATCGGATGAAGGAATGTTCCTTCGAGATATTGACAGAGTGACCCACTCTTGACAAAGCCAAATTAGATGCGAATATAGTGCCCATGCAGCGATGAGTCTGAGTTGAATGAATTCTAATGGCTAAAAAAAAAAAAAAAAAAACGGAAAGTCAATCTGGCTTTCCAGGAACACTCACCATAACGATCGAGCTCACAACTTACCTCATGCATGCACGAGTGTGTTTCTCATTAGCATGCTAGAAACGATACTGGAAACTTTACATTCATTCCAACTGCTGCAGGCCATTGTTCTCTTGCAGCCGTGGGCTTTGTTTTGAAGCAACTAAGAGAATAAGTGACAGTTTACTGCTACAGTAATTTGTCTTGCGGTTGTATACATGCGTGGATCCGTACTCTAAATAACGAAAAGATTGTGTGTTGCGACTAAGTACTCTTCATATGAACATTTTCCTACGACCTTAATGCCTCGTAAAAAGTTCAATTTGACCATCCGAACCATGTGTTCCATTATTGATTCAAGCAACGTGAAACAGCAGCCTGTGTTGCGGGTAGAATTAGCAATTTAAAAACGGTTTTGCTTACAACCAAACCGGGGATCTCCCCAACTGTCGTCGCAACCCAACGGGGGACTGTTTATCGGCGATACATGCTAATTTTGGCCCAGCAATCAGTTTACCGTTGAGTATTGTTTACCAAGCTTGCGTAGTAGCTTTCATCGGTTGTCACCGCAGCCGCAATATCGTAATTGGGTTGTTTAATATCGAAAAAAAACATACCGATTTTTATACATCATCTGAAAGAGGTTTGTTTTCTGAGCACAACGCTATTTTTATCCGTCCAATAGATAATAATTTTGAATTTTAAATAAAGATTTAAATTTCAAATTGATGACACCAAATCTATCAGTTGACAGGTCGCTCCCATACAAAGTCCCACCGAGGGGCGCTAAGATGTTGATTTTTGGTCATGTAATCGCAATTATTAAAAATAGTTCCAGTGCCTCAAAATTGATAACATCTTGGATTTCGGTTCCATTTGTAATGCAGAATACGGATATGTATTTACCTCACTACCCCTTAACAACACAATTGGGTTCTTTAGCGGTAGTGAGGTAATTACATATATTCGAAATCTACATTAAACATGGAACCGGAATCTAAAATTTCAAAATTTTTGGACCACTGGAACAGTGCGATTACATGGGCAGAAATCACCATCTTAGCGCCCCTCGACGATACTTTAGTACTGTCAATTTGTTTGTTATGTGTCAGAAAGCGAAGTCATTATTTTGCTTTAAATTTCGATATAAAAGTCGACTTGAAAAGCTCTTACAGATGATAACCGATAAGTTTTACAAAATTAAAGAACCCAATTCGCCAGCTGTTCGCAATTGAAATATTGCCTGTAGGAGTCGACCTAGATGTTCCGAGCGTTCCGTATAATTTAACTTCATTAAGGTAAACATCAATCGACACTAAATGCCCCAATCATTGTCGTACTCGAAGCCGATTATTTCAATAATTGAATGCATTCATCACCGCCCCCCGGTTGCAACTGAAAGTGTTTGCAAAGCTCTTCGAAAGTACCGGGCGCTTTAATCGATACGTTGATTGCAACTTATTTATCGATTCAATTATGCACAAATTTATCGATTCATTCCTCAACCGAAAGTAATTGCCTTTTCCACAATCGTATTTGAGCTGGCAAGCAGCTTACTGCTTTTGGAGTGCTCCCGTCCGCTATCACGTTTCTGCTGTGGGGGGGTGTTTAGCGAAATGGTTGTCGGATTCTCCATACCTATAGAATGCGGTGCCTATCTTTTAGTGCAGGAGCGCGGTAGGGATTTCCACCGCACTCTATAATGCTTTTCGAGCTGGAGATTGGAGAAAATCTATTCTGAAAGATGCCGTCACTTTCCTACTGATATGTAGGTTCACTCACAACAGTGGAGAAGTGACTTACTACTAGTGGCAGGCGATGGCAGCATCGTCGTCGTCTAGATCTTCCGTACTGCAATGGATGATGTCACGTTGAATTTATGCTGTTTGTATGAATAATAGCAACGACGACGGTGAAAAGGGGATGGATGGATTTAAAGCTCTTAAAGTTATCCTTGATCAAGTTGAGTTAAATAATGGAAAATCTATCATATCACTATTGGGGCTTCCTTTAGCTCAGTTGGTAAAGGCGTAGCT
This sequence comes from Ochlerotatus camptorhynchus, assembly GCF_037179485.1. NCBI lineage: Eukaryota > Metazoa > Arthropoda > Insecta > Diptera > Culicidae > Ochlerotatus > Ochlerotatus camptorhynchus. The sequence goes on from NW_027040773.1 coordinate 5,045,524, forward strand.
AAAAAGCAAAAAAAAAATGCTGGGGATGGCTGGGTTCGATTCCCAGTCCGGTCTATGAATTTTTCGGGTTCAATCATTTCTCGACTTCCCTGGGCAATACAGTATAATATGTTTGTACTTGCTTGCCACTCAATAATACTAATGCAAAAATGGTACGATGCCTATCGAAAGCTCTCAATTAATCATTTTGTCAAGCTTCTGCATTCATGTTCCATCAGATGTCACAGTTGTTGTTTGCGGCGACATCTATCGAAAACTAGACACAATCTGTTTTCCTATAATTGTTCACAGAGGACACTGCAGTGCAAAACATGTCTGGTACCTCTATATATGCATTTAGATTAATATTCGAAGACCCTCCTTTTTTACACATTCTGCACACAAAATAGCTCACCCCTCACAGAATTTCCCGCCGAATTTTATGCATGGGGCGGGGCAGAAAGTATCTTTTGCACAGAATATGTAAAAAAGGAGGGACTTCAAATGTTAAAGCAAATGCATATATAGAGGTACCAGACTTGTTTTTTAGTGTCAGGTACTCTATTATGTAATCTGTGAAAGGGAAATCACAAATCGAGTGTCAACAAAATACATGGCATGTTGAGAGATTGAGGTCGTGAGAGCACATTTTCTCTCTCAAATTTGAATTTTTTGGCTCTTTGGGAGCTGGTAGTAAATAAGGTAAAACTGTATGGGGAAAAATCATTTTTATTTAATTGTAGCTTGTTTAACAATAATTTCCGGGAAAAAACTGAACTTCACTTTTTTTGGCCTGAATATGCACCGAATGCGAATTATTCCCACTTCTCTCAATTTCTATATGGGGATTTTTATCACTTCCTACCAGCGGAAAATGGTCGAACAAAATGATTAATTAATAACACGCCATAAGGTAATATGCGATAAGAAATAAGCTTGAAATTCGAAGAAGAAGACAATTTTCAAGAATATTCTAGGGAATTGTGATGACAATTTCTAATTTAAACGGAATTCTAGTGATAATGCTGAACAAGCTTATTCTGGAATTCTTGGGAAATTTCTCTAGGAGTTCTCACTAGATTCCCAAGGGAGTTCTTTTGATAACTTCAAAGGAAGCTTTGATTAGAATTCCAAGATGATTCTGAGAGGATTTTCAAGAAAATTTAGTTCTGAGCAAAATTCCTGTGGCATTCAGAGAAGAATTCCATAAGGATTTCGAGGAAAATTCCAGATGAATTTTAAGATGAATCTAAGGGGATTCTGGTGATAATTCTGGAGAGCGATCAAAGTAAATACTGTGGATAAATTGATACGAAAGCTGAGGGAATTCGAAGTGAATTTACCTAAGTTGAGTTTAAGATCTTAATCTTAAGAGGCAGTTCCAAAAAAATCAGGACTGCTGCGGAAACCTGAGGGAAGTTCCAAGTGGCTCAGGTAAATTTAGAGAATTTTAAGGCAGTTTCGTTACGTTCGGGAAAATAGCGAGATCCTTCTAGAAGCTCCAAATATTAAAGGCAGTCCAGAGAGTATCAGGGAAGTTTAAGAATTCGAAAATGTCACAGAACCCGAGCAAAGTCTGAGATCAAATTGAAATCTAAATTTGATGTTGTGATTTCGCTGATAATGATTACTCAGGTTGTTGTCGTTTTGGTCGTTTTAACGGTTAAAATATCAAAATTGAGAGCAAACATATCTTCCTGTGACATCACATTGAAAACTGTTTCTGCTATCAGTGAGAGCAAACTGAAAACCAAATTTGCTATCCATTTTTCCTGTTGATAACAAAACAACATATTTTTGAAGAGCAAATGTACAGCAAAATGAAAACAAAATTTGGTATCAAATTTGTCAATGTGTAAACTGAAATCAAATTATGATTTCAGTTTGATGTTGATATCAAAACTTGATTTCAATTTGTTGTCATTTTGATGCTGGACTTTGCTCGGGAAGCTCTGTGGAATCAGGGAAGTGCAGAAAACGAAATTGTTTAGGCACTAT